>NC_092040.1:3779326-5039102 GCF_003086295.3 Arachis hypogaea | reverse complement strand
TTCTATTAATACTTTTGTAACAAAAATTAAGGTTCTGAAAATCGAACCGATCATTGAATTGCTCTAAGTACTGGTTTATTGGTTTATTGGTTCAACCAATCCAACTGTAGTTTGACCGAAAAATCATTTTAAAATAAAATAATAAATAACTTATAAATAAACATCCTACAATATAATTATAGTCTAATATAAATCTTTAAATATCTTTCAAATTTAAAACACTACATGAAATGTCATCAACTAAAACCATATGATCTTTATCAAAATACAAACTCAAAAGTTAAATGATAAAAAAATATCTAAATATTAAAATTGAACATTATGCTTCTAATCTTAAATTGTTTTACCCATTTATATAATAATTTAATCCTAATATTGAAGCATTTGAGAACAAAACCGGCATTTGAGATATGAAGGAAGGCCAATCATACTTGACATACCACCTGAGAGAACAAAACCAGCATTTGAGAATGACAAGAAAAGTTCATAAAACCAAAAGGTAACAAAAAAGATTGAACATATTTGGTCTACCCGAAAAATTGAGCACACAATCAAATCAATTACAGATGTTCATGTCATTTATAGCTTGTTACCAAAAAAAATGATGCCAAAGAAACTGAAATTTTTTTCTAACATTAAGATCCGTGCACAAATCATCAAAATAAGCTAGTTATTGAATCTTGAAGGCATGTTATGCCTTCAACTCCTTCATTTTCATTAAACAAATAATTGACTCATAGAACAATCTTTTAACTTAGTTATGAGCTTACCTGAATTTGCCCAAGACTTCTCCAAAAGAATCTTATAATATGCATTGTCAAAAGAATTTGGACTTTCAAAACCAGTGAATTTGCCCCCTCCGAAATGGGTGCGAAACTTGAACATGAACTCAATGTTGGGGTCCTTAACATCATAGATGTTGAGAATAAGTAGTATGACCACAATCCAATCAATCATGTGTCAAATAATTTGTTATTATTATTATATTAAAATGTTAATATAATAAGGTACTTGATTAAATTTAGAAATTTATTATTATGATAGTGATCATAATATTGAGAGATAAATCTTTTATAATTTAATCTAAATTACTCTTGGTCATAATGATTATTAAAAAGGACATTAATAATCCGGAAAGACCAATATATATATAATGGTCCTCATTGGATGAAGGTTAATAGATCTCATTTATTAAATTATATATATAGATGGTGCATATAGAGACATGACTATTGAACTGACTCACTTTGAGAATTCCTAATGGTTATAATTACCGTATATTTGTCAATAGGATATTCTCAAGATGAACATGGTAATAGAGTTTTCTTTGACCTGCGACTATCATAGTAATTAACAACGTATTTATTATACTTTGATTCCGGACACCTAATAACCTATGGTGGTAGTTGAATGGATATTGTGTATGATTTAAATACTTGTAGAATTAATGATCAGTCAATAAGGAATCCGTCAACTCTCGGTAAAGAGTTTGAGCTCTATGATTATAATGAATGAAATGAATAAAACCTTGGCCAAAGGGATTGAATGAATGAAGAAATGAGTTTCTTAGGTCATTCACATTTCATTATAATAATGGTAACAAGTTAGAGTTTGACAATTAAACCATACTCTAAAGGTTAACCAAGAGCTGGAAAGATGGAAGGAATTATACTTTGTTCTTCTGAGGTTCTTAGTAAAAATATATTACTTCATACTATCGGGTCATTGAGGAGTGTTGTTAGACGCCAACCTTGATTAGCAAATTTAGTATGACTAATTTACTATCCGCTTAGTATTGAACCTATGGGGTCACATACTAACGAGTGTTCTAATCTTTGCTGTAGAATTATTTAATTATTATTTTGATTTGATCAAATAAATAATTATATTAATTCAAATTGAATATTATTATATTCTTTGCTAGCACCAAGAATATAATAATAATATGATAATTGAGAATATTAAATGAGATTTGAGAATAATTAGTTATTCTATTTCTAAATTTGGATGAGATCCTAACTAATTTTATTTCAAATTGAGTTATGATATGATTCATAAATTTGAAGGATTCATATTTAGAATTTTAATATATGATTTAAATTTGAATTGATATTCAAATTTAAAATCAGTAACAAATCTCATACTATATATATGTATGCCAAGAATACAGGAAACAGAGAGAATAACAAGAGTTTTATTCCTTTACCTCTACGCACATAAATGTATGTGAGCCTAATTCTTGGAAAAGAATTTTATGACGTGCAAAGAGTTGCAAATAGGTTCTCAATTTAGATCAGATATCCATTAGTCAAAGAGTTGACAGCAAAGGTTGGTCTCGATGTGGATAGCATAGCGCCTTCATACTATCGAAGGAGAAAGTGATTTTTACTAGCGTACACAGGTATTTAGATCCGATCTACTATATATTTATTATTGGAATAAAGTTTAAGCACAAAATAGATCTTTAAGGATTACTTTTTTTTCTTCTGCTGCGTGTTATGAACACATGGTAATCCTTCAGTGGTATCAGAGCTTTGGCTTTTTTGTATTTAAATTTTTATTCCTATTTTCTTAAAGTTTGTGAATTAATAGAATTAATTCAAATTATTTTTTTAAGCATGTGATGTATTTATTTCCATTGAGATGGTTTTCTAATAAATTAATAGTTAATTTATTTTAATTATTTAACTGTGATTAAATTATTATTCTTTTAATATAAAAGTTATATTTATAATCAAATATTTTGTTTGATTTTATTTATTTATTAAATTTATTGTGATTTTGATCACAATAAAAGGAATAAGATGCAAAAATATCTTTTGTTTGTTTCTTATATATATAAAGGTCAAATTTGATGATAATTTTTTAAGGCTAAACGTTAGTACATGAAAAATCAAATTTTGATTTGATTGATGTGTTTTGAACACTATAGTTTTAGAAATTAGTTTTTTCTAATGTTCTTGATAATAAAGAGCGGCCTGACAATCAGGATTTTTATTTTCAAGATAATAATCAGTATATACATTTGATGTATTAGGGATTTAATTTTATATTTTGCCTAGACAACCTGGGAGTATAAAATTTAATCCATGAATACTAGTTGAAATTCTCTAACAATTGTGATAAATCCTAAAAGGTAGGAGTTTGTCAAAAATAAATTTATCTCTTGTTTACAAGAACCTGACAACCAGGAGACTTGTATTCAAAGATAGAGTTTATTTATGCATATGATGATGTTAAGGATAATTAATTTTATACTTGAACTTAGACAATCTAGGGGTATAAAATATAATTCAGTTAAATAATTGTCTGACAACCAGATAATTATTTGAGATTATAATTATATGGGATATAATTTAATCATGTTTATTTGGAATAGATATGAGTAACAACTTGACAACCAAGGTACTCATTCGCGATTCTAAATAATTTTTTTATCAGAAATATAGATTTCTTGATTTACCTTCATATTTTAAATTTTTTAAATATGTCCATTTTTCGTATGGCATACTTGAAAGTAATAAATTGGCTATACATTGATAATTGTTCTTATGTATAAAAGGGTTTCATGGACATGATAATCCTATTGAAATAATACTGTCTAATAAAATTGGTGATGGAATAGTCAATACTTGTAAAGTATCTAAAATATTATTTTACTATAATATAGGTTGTTTTAACAACCATGAGTTCTATTTTCAAATGCATATACCCACTATTTATTATTGAACATCTTGAGAAGATGTATGGTACCCAAAGTAAGATAGTATGACTATCAAATATTTTATTTAAACTAGTGGGAGTATTGGACAATATATTTTGAATTAAACAACTTTAGAAGTTGGAATGCCATTAGCCAAATGGCTTTAGTGAGAATTGTTTTTACAAGCAATTTTAGAGATTTATTTTATTACAAACAATTTATAATTGGCCTTAATATGATTAAGGTTTGTGATCTTTTTGAAAAAGCTCAATATGAGTATTGAGGATGCGTATCAAAATTGCTCTTAAGGGTTGGTTTGACCAATAATAAAGATATTGAGTATTTTTATTATAAGAGCTTAAAGTAAAATCTCTAATTATCTAATTGATATTCTATTGGATAGAGGATGAGATTCTCTCAACGCACAAATATTAGTACTCTATGTACTTCATGTTTAAAGTGAGTCAGTTCAATAGTCATGTCTCTATATGCACCATCTATATATATAATTTAATAAATGAGATCTATTAATCTTCATCCAATGAGGACCATTATATATATATTGGTCTTTCCGGATTATTAATGTCCTTTTTAATAATCCTATGACCAAAAACAATTTAGATTAAATTATAAAAGATTTATCTCTCAATATTATGATCACTATCACAATAATAAATCTCTAAATTTAATCAAGAACCTTATTATATTAACATTTTAATATAATAATAATAACAAATTATTTGACACATGATTGATTGGATTGTGGTCATACTACTTATTCCCAACAATCTTCCACTTGCACGAGAGCCAATCATAATAGATTGGATCTTGGGCATACTATTATCTCAACAATAGATTCTAGCAAGCTTCTCTTAAGCTCATCCTTCATATTCCAAACAGAACAAATTAAAAATTCTAAACACTATAATTGTCCAACCAATAATTACCAGACAAAAATCAATTAAATCTAAAGTTTTCAGCTCACAAGCAGTAATAATGTTCTCATAATTGTCCAACCAATAATACTCAGAATTGAATTTAACTGATAATACCTGCTTCTTTTCTATTCTTTGATTTTTTATTTTTGATTTCTGAAAAGGAAGAAATTAGGGTTAGTTTCAAAATCCAACATTAAAACTAAAGGAAATAACATTAACTTGCAATCCATTTACCAGGACATGGACAGCAACTCGCGCAGACTTGAAAGCTCTGCTTTTATATCTGCTTCCTATTGAATTACCTAGATTAACAATGGAAGAAAATATTATTAAACAGCTAGTTTATTTTTAATTTGTTGAATTACCCAAAAAAATCACAAACACAGTATAGAAATAGTATACAAACAAAGCAGAGCATCCAATGCTAATTAACAATCAAATAATCATTCAACAAAAACACAAAATATTCAATAATCATTCAATAATTTCTAAACAGAGCATAAAAAAACCAAATTTAGGGGAGAAAAATAAAAAAATCGCAGTTCACAGTTCACAGTTCACAGTTCACACTTCACATTTCACAAAACTTCAAAGTAACCTTCGAACAGGCTTGAACAGAACTGAACTAACAATAATTATAAAAAATTATTCAATTAATCATCCTTCAACAATTAATCAATGCTTCAACAATTATTATTACAAAAATCAAAATTCATACCTAGGGTTAGAAGCTGGAAGTCTGGAAAAAAGCAAAGCTGGCGGGGACAGGGACAGTGGCTGGCAAGAGGAGGCCGAAGGGGGTGGAATGGTTGAACAGAGCTAGTGCCGGCGGTCCCTAACTGCGCGACGAAAAGTGGCACTAGCGATGGCTGTGATTTTCGAGGGCTGACTTGGCAATGGAGTGTGGTTGCGCGAACAGTGGTAGTGGCTCCACGGACGTTGCGACGGCGGGGCTGGATGGAAGTTGCGCCGGAAGCTCAAGGTGGAGACCGGAGATGTGCGAACTGAGAGCGAGAGGTGAGGGTGGACTGTAGAGGCTCGAGAGGAGAGGTGTGAGTGGGTTTGTGGGTGAGACTCGGATTCATCCCCCTTGGCCCCTTCTTCAGCATGCAAAACGCAACATTTTGCTAATGCTAGCCAATTTCAAAAATCGGCCGGATCATGGTTCGGTTTGACTGACCGGTTTCCAACCAGTTTGACGGTTTAATTTTGATTTCTGAATTTGTCGATTTTGTTGTCTATCCGAACTGTATTTATCAACGGTTTACAGTTCGACCGGCCGGTTCGAACCGATTTTCAGAACATTGACAAATATATATATATATATATATATATATATATATATATATAGACGTTATAATTTATTGTGAAAAATTGATCTTATACTATTAATAAAAAATAGAAAATTAAATAAATAAAATAAAAATAGCATTAGCATATGAGGAAACGAAATGTAACTAAAATTTTGTATTGTTAGTGTTATTTTTCTTTTATTTATTATGAACTATAACTTGACTTGATTAATTATTATTCAAGATGCATATAAATGGATTTATGCGGACTAACTTAATAACCATCATTACTAACTTAATAATCAAACAGTCATATAATAACTTCAATACTATTTATCTTGCATCTATAAATTAAAAGACACCTTTAATTTTTACCTTTTAACAAAGAAGAAATATCAAATTCTAGATATTATATTTTATATATTATTTTTATATTCTTACTTTTAATATTTTATATATATTCATAAAATTATTATATTTTTAAAATACTTACTAACTTAAACATAAAAATATTTTATACATATATACTGATCTCATTTTTTTTATTTGATTTCGACCATAATTATTGTGGAGCTTTTAAATAATTTAAAAATTAATTAATTAATGAAAGTAAAAATAGTAATCTCTAAATATATTATTGCACGGTGTGTAATTCACAAATGTGGATCTACTAAAGTCACTAACATGCAAAACACAAGTTACGATAATAAATTTTTTTTAATTTTATAATAATTGAAAAAAATTCACTTACCCATTTTTTTTAATTTTATAATGAATAAATATATTTATTTCTATGTTTTTTTTTATGCTTTAACTAATAATTTCGTTGTTAATTTTATTTATGTTTTAACTAATATTGTTAATTTTTGTAATACTATTTACGATAATAATAATAATAATTTATTATTATTTTTTAATAACAAATAATACTGTTTATTAATTTATTATTATTTTTTAATAATTTATTATTATTTTTTAAGATAATAATACTGTTTAATAAATTATCGTTATCTTATTGTTATTATTATTTTAATATAATAATAACTGTAATAATTAATAGATTATTAACCGAGTATTATTTTTAGAAAGTTTATTATGGTTATTATTATTATTATTATTATTGTTATTATTATCATAGTAACCTTATTATGAATATTATCGTCATGTACGCTATTAACTATTATTATTATTATTATTATTATTATTATTATTATTATTATTATTATTATTATTATACTGTTTATGATAATAATAATAATTTATTATTGTTTTTTAATAATAAATAGTACTGTGTACTAATTTATTTTTTTAATAATTTATTACTATGATTATTATTATTATTATTATTATTATTATTGTTGTTGTTGTTGTTGTTGTTGTTGTTGTTTTCGATTTATGGGAGTAGTTAATGTTTTAGTTATGATTAGTATATTGTCACATGTTTATAATAATGTCTATGACAACAACAATAGTTTTTTTTATGATACTATTAGTTAGAAACTATTATTATTACTATGTTATTATTATTTTGTTGTTATTATTATTTTTTGGATATCTTATGTTAACTGTTATTGTTAAGAAATTATTTTTATTAGTATTATTGTGATTGTTATTGTTGTTAATAGTTATGAAGCAATATTAATAATTATTTTTTTCTTTTTGTAGATTATCAAAAATTTATTGTTCAGAAAATTAGACTCGTCAGAAGCCTTTAATGAAGTAGCTGCAACGTCATTAGCATTTACTAAGTTTCAACACGTTTCACTTTCCATGTTTCATCTTTCAGTCGGTGAAGTGATAGTAACGCTGGAAGACGTGACACATATTCTTGACCTCTCGGTTAATGGAGAGTTTGTCACGGATAGAACAGACAGCAGTTTTCAGTTTTTATTGGAGAACTGCATCACTTGTTTGGTCGGGAGTTCGGTCCGCAAGATCACGTCTTGGGTAAGGTGAATCTTGCATGGGTTCGGCGGTGCAGAGACACTTAGCCGTGTGACACGCAGGAGTCCATTAAGCGGTACGTCTGGGCTCACATTTTCTGCGTGCTCAGAACGGTTGTGTTTTTAGATAAGTCTACCACTTCATTGAAGTTGAAGTTTCTGTCTCTACTTCGAAATTTTGACCGGATTTCACTATACAGTTGGGGGGCAGCCAGTCTGACACATCTATACAGATCGTTGTGTCATGCATCACGATACAATTATAGAGAGATGGATGTGTCACTCATACTACTTTTTGTTTGGACGTGGGAGCGTATGCCGTTCCTAGCGCCTATTCCCCGCGATCAGGTTGTCCAGGTTAGTGTTCCACTTGCACGACGGTATTGTTTTTTATTGTTATTATTATTATTATTATTATTATTATTATTATTATTATTATTATTATTATTATTGTCGCTGTTGTTGTTCTTATTGCAATCGTTCTGATTTTGTTTAGGTGGAGTCATTGGCACCGCATACAAGATATATACGGAATCCTAATGCGCATTTTAGGCAAGGACTTGTTGACATCAACGATGTAAGTTTTAACCATTTATGTTAGGTTGTTTATTTAGAATAATAATTTTACTAATCGACCTCGTGGTTACTAATGTGTAGTTTTTATGGCGGCCGTATATGGGAGTGGAGCTTCTGGAGTACCTCATTGTAAATTTGTTTATGTGCTCCACAAAGTCATCATTAGTGTCGTTCGAGTGTATAGAGTGGCACCCGACAGACCGAGTTAGACGACAATTCGGCCTGCAACAGGTTCCAACAAACTCAGCATTCGAGATTGGTCATAATCATTACAGGCGGTTGACAGGCCCACAGAACCATGACTAGAAAAAGAGAGAAACATTCAATGGGTTAACTTGTGGATATCTGGCCACTATAACACATTGCAGTTAGGGGACGAGATTGTCGACTTTCATCCTCTCAAGGTGTACTAGTACTACGACTGGTACACACAGTAGTACGAGCATCACCTACGACTGTCAAATAGAGTTTCAGGTGAAGAGGCTGACGCGAATGAGCCACATGAACAACAGGAAGAACCAGCTGGACCTCAGCAGCAAATTTCCCTTCATGAGCAGCAATTTCAGGTGCTGGGTCATGAGCACTAGTATCAGGCACTGGACTATGACCAAGGGTTTTAGGTATCATTAAGATTTATTATCATTAACGTTACCGTTGTCAATTGTTATTATTGACTCCGTTATTAATTATTACTATTTATAAACTAGGTTCCGGCATATGAGCACCAGTTCCAGATGCTAGGGTATGAGTAGCATTTTCAGGACCTGGCATATGCCCAGCAATTTCAGGCACCGGCCTATGGCCATCAACATGTTCCGGTATATGAGCAACAAAAGTAGTGGCCGGCGTGGGATCAACAACAACCGTACATACCGGAACCACAACCACCTCAGGCAGCTGAGCCCTACATACCACAGATGTGTCTCCTGATCTCTCAACACCCCTTCTTTCGAATCAAGCTAGCTCGTATATGCCAATCGCACCCTGTACCATAACCCTTGCATTTCGCATAGAATGTCTGCGGCTCAGACTTATAAACAGTGTAATCAACTCCTCTAGAGATAGTGTAGCTTTTGATTGCAGATATGACCGACTCTCTAAAACCAAATTTCATTCCGACACTAAACTCACCGTCTTCAGCCGCAATGTTGCCTTCACCTACAACATGCAAACCACCGTCAGTCGGACAATGCAAATAAAATAAATGGTAGTGTTAACTTTAATTAATACCCATAAGATAACATACTGATATTCGCATACTCAAAAAATGCCGAGGCATGCATGGTTTCGAGATCTAGAGTCCGCATAAAAGACGACGAAACGCCAAGGGGTGCTGACTTGCAATCGCATGCGTCTCATTTTGTACCGCCGGATTGCCTGCCAAGTCTCTGTCATCATTTTTGTCATCGACTTCAATACTTCATAGTTGGCTTCAAACTCCTCTTCATTGTCGTTATTTTCTTCCCAATCTATATCCCTGAGTTGATCAACGTTGACATCGTTGCCAACCGCATCCATCCCCATATGTTGCTCAAACTCAACGTACAGCTCTATCATCGACATGTGAAATTGGGTTTCTTAATAAATATAGAACATCCACTGCATGCATGCATAGTTGTAAAAACTGAACCGGACCGGTCGGTTCGATTTACCTTTTGGACCGTTTAAGGAAGAAAACCGGTGTAAACCGGTAAGAACCAAAAAAATCGATCGAAATACCGGTCTAACTAAACCGGTTTGTTGTGAAAATTGTCAAAATGCTTAAGCAAAGGTTCGAACCTAGAGCATTGGGAATGCAACCTCTTTCCTTTTCCACTAAGCTACCATGTTCCTTACTCTTACGTATGTCAAATAATAATTATATAGTATACATTCAATTATATAATATTATAAATAACTAATTTAATTTAATTTTTTATTTTTTGTGTTAATTATATTTTAATTATGTGCCATTATTAATATAAATATAAAGTTTACTAAAAATTTATTAATTTGCTTGATCTATTTAAATGCTAGTATTGTTATTAAAATTATTTGTTTTGATGCTAGTGTTAAAATCTACTGATATTATAGTTAGATGACAAGCTTTATGAATGAATTGTTACTCTTATTGTGTCAAATTAAGATACTACTGTAGTAGTACTGATAAATTCTACGTTTTTCTATTAGTTATTTTTAGAATTTGAGACTTGATTTTTCTTAAAATGTTAATGTAGATATGTATTTCAAATTTTAATTTTAAGTTTTTGATTATTTTATATTTTTTATTTATATGAGACCGGTTTTATCGGTTCAACCAGTAATTTATCGGTTGAACCAATAAACCAGTAAACCAGTAGGTTGACCGGTTTGATCACCGGTTCGGTTTTTACAACTATGCATGCATGCGTCATCAGCGATGGACATTAATTGAAACTGTATCAGCCTACCAAATACTTGTACAGGATTTCTGTACAAATTGTTGCTCACCCTTTTCGAAATGTGATTTTCTATGTTCTCACAAAGACCATTTTGCAACTTTACAAAACTCATGATACATGGAATAGCAAATGAAAACGAATATTCACATACAAAAGTCACTCCTTCGTATATGTTTGGTGTAATCTCACCATTATAATACACACGCATATTTGCAATACCTTTCATAATCTCAATCTCACTTAATCCGACTTTTTTGACACTAGTAAATGAAAAAAAAAACTCATGAGATATATGAAAGAAAGAGTAATAGGAATAGAAGTAAAGGGAGGAGCTTCAGATGAGTCTCCTTTCGTATTTATAAGCAAAGTTTTCGATTAAAATATTTTTTTCTGCATTTTGAAGCTTCAAAAAAAAAAAGGCTTCTAACACCTAAAAACACATTAAACTTCGTGCATTCATAAATACAGGCTGCGGTTAGACTTAAATAAAATAACAAAAAAAATTTGAAAACTCTAAAAAACATAAAACGCAAGTTGCGTTTGGTTATTTTTGATAAATAAAAAAAAATAAAAAACAATAAGAAAAGTAAAACACAAGTTGCGATCCGAGCTGACATTATAAATTTATAACAGCAAAATTTTTTTGTACACCTCCATTTTATTGTACTACACCATCATTCTTTCTATATGAAAAAAAATGAGCTTAAATAATTCTCCAACCGAGTTAATCACCGTAACTCTTTTCTTTCCGTAAAATTTGAAAATGACAATTTTAGTTTTTACAATTAATTTATTTCGTTAAATTCTAACATATTAACGGGTTAAAACTCATTTCAACCCATTATATTTGTACGTTAAAAGTAAATAACACATTTTCTAGTCAAGTAATAAAGAGTTGATAAGATTGAGAATAGTAGAGCAAAAGAATAAGAAACATGATCTTTTAGATCAGATTAATGTAAGCATTTCGTCGTTAATTCTTATTTTATACATTTACTCGGATTAATGGAACTTCCACTTCCAGAGTCTTCCACGATAAAAGTTTGATAATGACGATGATAATGCTGGTGCAACATACTCTCTTCTTTTTTAGGTGGATTGGAGCAATCGCTTGAACACTTCACTCGACCACGTGAAATATATGTGATATACCCATCCAACGTGTGATTAACTGATTATTATCAATCTTTTATCGTGGATATATATATATATATATATATATATATATATATATATATATATATATATATATATATATATATATACACGTGGATATATTTACACAGTTTATATATATTCAATGTATTCAGATTAAGACTCTTAAAATATTTTTTAACAATATTTTTAAATAATTAAAATTTAATACATATATTTAATTAAATAATATTATTTTTATTAAAATTAGATCAAATAAATTAATTTAAAAAAAATTGATAAATTATATTTTAAATTATCTAAATTAATATTTTTTATAAAAAATAATTATAATATCTCTATTATAAAAAAGATTAAAATATTCTTATATATATATATTGAAAATTTTAAATTTTAACCCTTTTTTTTCTGTGTCATTATAAAATTAGGATTTAGGATTTTTAAAATTAATATATATATATATATAATAAAAATATTTTAGTTATTTCTATAATAGAGTTATTGTAGTCATTTTCTATAAAAAAGAATATTAATTTAGATCGATTCAAAGTTTGGTTTATTAATTTTTTAGCCAAATCAATTCATCATCCAATTTTGACAAAAATAACACAATTTAATTAATTATATGTATTAAAATTTAATTAATAAAAAATATTTAAAAAATATTTTAAATATCTTGATCTAAGTAGCTCTTTTTTTAAAATATGAGAATGCTTATCTTATTTAACTAGCACATGATAATGTCATTCTTCACATGAATTTTGTGAATTGTATTTTATATGAATTTATAAAAAAAAATTAAAATAAGTGTGATAGGCATTATCATTTTTTTATAAATATAAATGACAGTTAAAGTCCAATTGCTTATATCTTTGAAAGATATTTTTAAAACTCAAAAGCAGTGTGAATATAATTTGGGGAATGATAAATTTTCTAAAAAGAAAAAAAATAACATTTTAACTTCAAATAGATGTTTATCATCTCAAAGGATTTGTTTCATATTTAGAGGGTTAACTCTTTTTGTTTTTTGTTCCAACATGAGATGCTCAATCCCTTAAAACTTGAAAGAATTTAAATAAATAATATTGTTTCTAAATGGTTTTTGAATATTATATATAAATTTCAACCGAACCATATATATATATATTAAATCTTGAGTTAGGAGGATATTTACTATATGGAAATCAATATAAGGTAATATATATCATCAATTCTCTCTCATTTTCTAAAGTAAATACTAAATACCATTCTTAAAAGTATGTTAACCGTTAGGCCACTCATCAGATCATTAAAATAAGAGTAAAATATATTTTTTATTTTTAAAATTTATTAAAAATTTTAAAAATACTTTTAAATTTTATTTTATTTTAATTTTATTCTAAAAATTTTTAATTTACATCAAATTTATTTTTAATGACTAATTTTTTTAAAAATTTATAATCAATTTAATAATAATTTTATAAAAATAATTTTTAATACAAATAAATCAGATATAATTATCATATATATTATTATTAGATTAATCATAAATTTTTTTGAAAACTTAACTATCAAAAATATATTTAATATAAATAAAAAATAAAAATAAAAATAAAATAAAATTTAATTAAAATATTTTAAAAAAATTTTAATAAATTTTAAAAGATAAAAATTATACTTTATCTTTAAAATACAAATACAAATCCCGTTGGTGTTTTACATATTTTATTTTCTTTGTTGCTGAAACCAATGGTTTGAAGCATTACTCCCACTCGCTGGTGTTTTACATATTTTATTTTCTTTGTTGCTCCTCGTCCACGAAACCGAGTACTTTTGGTCATATATCTTTGCTATTTCCATTTTCCAAAACCAGATTGGAATAAGAGTTCTTAAAGTTGATCCAAACCCTGATTAAAATTTATTATATGCTTTTCTCTACCTACTTGCGACGCTGACAAATTAATCCAGTTATATATTCCGTGGAAAGACCACCCTCTAGACCTGTACTATAAGCATAAAGTTAAAAGTGGTTTTTAAGATTTGTCCCCGTAGACTAATTAAAATCCTTTCAAATATTCTGATCTATAGCTCATATGAGTCAGGTACTCACGTATTTTAATAATATCTTTAAGAGAAATGTTATTTGTATATCAAAATCGTTAGTCATTAAAATAAGTTATCAATATATTTGTGTATAAATATATATATGTGGTTTAATTTATTTTCAATGTGTATTTATATTTTAGTATGTATTTTATACTGGCAGATTTTAATGGCTGATTTTAGTGTACACGTAGCGCGCATAACCCTATTTTTTAAATAACACTTTTAAAAAGCGTTATTTAATAATAATAAAAGATTATTTTAGTTTTAGTAATATTTTTTAAAATATTATAATTATTATAACCACCGTAACACAAATATAAATATATATTCCTCTAATGTCATAAACATCAAATTCTTTTGTCATTTTTCTTCTTCTCGTTCTAATTTTATTATTGTAGCATTTTTAGTTTCAGATATCTGATGACAAGTTTTAATTTGATAAAATCTAAATAATTAAAATATTATTATATATATTATAAACGCAATATCAGATGAAAAATTTTCATCTACAATTCTGAAATTTTTCTCAATCAACGCATTCAAGAAATTTTAATTATATTATATATATATATTAAATTCAATCATTAAAATTAATTATTAGAATAAAATATATATATATATATGACTAATTTTAATTTATTGTATAAAAAACATTCTTGTCAAGGAATTAGAAATTTTCAACTCTATTATTGTACACAAAATTAGAAACGTTTTGACACGTTGATGAGTCTCGTTATTCTGTAACATATATATGAGATTATTGGCTTATTGCCGTACAAAAGGGACATTCTTATAAACTGAAGGATAATAAAGATGAGTCCCTCTAGTATGTCGTAATATATGAGCAATAAATCTTTAAGTTTCATTCTACTATATTAGTTACGTACTAATTAAAAATATAGAAAGTAAATATCATAAGGCTGAAATGGAGATATATAACAATAGATTATAATATAAGCTATTTCATATGAAATTTAACCAACATAAATTTATCCTGGTCATAATTTATCTATTCACTTAAATAAGTGTCAATGATTTAAATTTTGTCATATATATAATAATTTATTGTACAATATTAAATTCTTAAAGAACTTAAATCTACAATAAATTTTTCATTGACTTTTTGCTGAAGTAGAAAATAACATTATATATATATATATATATATAAAAAGCTATTTCAAAGTTTGAATACAAATTCTCACTACACAAAGCAATATTTATGGGATGTTTTTTTAACTCTTTAACAACAATTTTAAGCGTTGCTAAATTTTTTTGTGACGGATATAAAATTGTCGCCAATTTGAGGGTCGATAATATATTTAGTGATGGTTACACAACTAGTGGTAAAACTCTCGCAAAATCATTTGCAACAGTTTTAGAGATATCAAAGCATCGCTAATTTATAGCATTTATTGGGGTAAATTTTTTATGATTCATTTAACGACTATTTGGATATGTGACTAAAATTACTAGTTCTATTGCAATCTTTCGTTATATTTAGCGGCAATTTTAAACCACTGTGCAATTTTCAAAGTTTCAAACTATTTTTAATATTATTCTTTACTATATTCCTAACTTTTTTAATTTCAAAACCAAATATACTCATTTTTCAATTAAACTTTGTCAAATTATTTATCTAAATGCTAAGCAACACCAGAACATAAAATTCTTAAAAGTGTCAAAAGATTTCATAATTTGAAGTAGAAAAACTATGGATAATACGATTATTATCTTTCAATTATTTGAGGTTCATGTATAGCAGATAAAGAAAAAGAGCTGTTACCAGTGATAGATTTTTTACGAGGGATAGATTTTAATGTCGAAATATACCTTCTTGGTAATTGCTATGAATTATTGTGCCTTGGTGTGTGAAATTTTTTCACTAATTTATTTTTCTTCTCTTGTAGAATGCTTGTAATGAAACTTGACAATCTCTCTTCACCGAAAATGAACCTGAGAAATTTGCCCAGAGCTAAAATGCTACAAGAAGGGATATCCATGTTTGAACCCATGTTTATTTAGTGATATCCATTGATTTTCTCATGTACAGGGATCCATTCATAGTTCTTGCTTAAATTCCCCATTAGTTCATTATCATCTCATTGTTCATTATGGTCTGCTCCTATAATAAGATAGAGGTTATTATTTGAAAAGGGGACAATAACAATCTTAATTTTAATTTTTTTATATAAATTATATATAAATTTTAATTTACCTCTTTTTAAAATTTTATTTTAATTTTATTTTATTGTGTAAATATTTTTGTTCCTCTTATAATATTTTATCTAATTTTATCCCTGCACTATATAGAAAAAAGAAACGAAAAGTATGAAAAAGAAATCCTTACTCTTTTTTTTTCACATGAATTAGGCTCTTCTCAATCTTAAACATTATATTACAAACTCATACTTATTAGTGT
Organism: Arachis hypogaea; assembly: GCF_003086295.3. Taxonomy (NCBI): domain Eukaryota; kingdom Viridiplantae; phylum Streptophyta; class Magnoliopsida; order Fabales; family Fabaceae; genus Arachis; species Arachis hypogaea. Next base: position 5,022,571 of record NC_092040.1, on the reverse strand, counting down.
ATTACCAATATAGTATATTAAACAGAATAATATTATACATTTAATTTTTTTATAAATTAAGTATAACTAAATTAAACAATAAAAATTAAAATAATATTAATTATAATTAATTTTTATTATATTAAATTAATTTAATTAAATTTAATTAACAAAAATACTTAGATGTATATTATTATTTTATTAAACAATATGTTAATGTGCCATTGTAACTAGAACCGACTTAAGTGCAATTACATTCTTGTCTATGGTCACTCTTTTTTTTTTTTGGTTATTCCATCTTACCTATTTTTCATTTTTATCTATGCAGTTGAAGGCCCAACCTAAAATTGTCCTTTTTTTTTTTGGTTTCTTGGTACCTTATTTGTCACCGCAGTTAAAAAGACCTTTAAGCTAATGCCTAATCTCCTTAAACATTCCCATAGGCCATAGCACACTTTCACCAGTCAATTATTCATGTCAAATGTCAGCGCACCACTCGCCGGTCACACTCTTGCTATCTTTACTCTTTAGCCACCAGAATTCATGCCATTACAGAATTTACCTATAGCTTAACCACAACAAGAACTAATAATAATAATAATAATAATAATAATAATAATAATAATAATAATAATAATAATAATAATAATAATAATAAAGCTGATTTATGGAGCGTGTACTTTGGAGTTAGAATGGCTTGGACCTTCGTATGAGAAGAAATTAGAACTCAAGTTTAAACTCAAAACTTCAACCCACTTATAAAAGATATCATGGAGTTTGGGAATAGACCCTGAGAATTGACATACCGAAACATGTTGAGGAAAGGAATTTTTTTGAAAATTGGCTTGCTAAGAGACACATTACACCCTAATATGATTTCAGTTTGTAGCAGGGGTGTCAAGATCTAGTTTGATCCAAAATTCGGTCCAAATTCAAGCTATATTCTGTTGAATTTGAGTTTGTTAATTTTATCCGATTTTATTTTCAGGTCGGATTTGTATATTATACAGTATTATTTTGTTTTAAAATAATTTATTTTTGTATAAATATAATATAATATTTGTAAAATTTAATTTTTATAAGTAAAATTATTTTAATAGATAACATTTATAAATTTATATATATTAATTTTATATTGGATCAACTCTCAATTTAACTTATTTTATTTTAAATTGCTTTTAGGTCGAGTCAAAATAGATCAGACAACCTTTTATAATCAAGTTTAGGTCTAATTAAATTTATCCCACCTATAAACACAATTACACTAGATAAAATAAGAATTTTAATCCCTTGATAAAGAATAATCTTTTCTTTGTTATAAAATAACTAAATAAATAAATAAGAGGTAACAAATATAAAATATGAAATATAATTAGATAACTCTAGTGGTAATATTCACTATAATTACTATTATAAAAGAGATGATTCATATATATATATATATATATTATATATATATATATATATATATATATATATATATATAGTAGCGTATGAGAGAGAGAGAGAAAAGTTTCGTATATAGATAATAGAGAGAGAAGATTATTGTTATTGATGTGTAATCAACAGAGGCTTAACCTCCTATTTATACATGTATAAGAGTCCTCTTTTTCCTCTTTCATTAAATGTAATCTCCTTGGTAATATGGCACTTCACTATAAGAAAGTTGAGCCATCCAAGTCATACATGGTCAATGGTCATCCATATAAGATCTTATCACAACACTCCCCCTTGGATGACCATTTAGGATTATTGCATCGTTAAAACCTTACTAAAGAAAAACTCAGTGGGAAAAAACTTTAATGAAGGAAAAAGAGTACAATATCTTTTGTGATAGGAATTGCCTCATTAAAAACCTTATCAAGAAAAACCCAATTGGAAAAAACCTGACCAAGGAAAAAAGAGTACAGTCTCTCCCTCTTGTCGACATCATTTAATGTCTCGAAATCGGCGCATCCCAATCTCATGTACCTCTTTCAAATGAGGATTTTGGGAGTGACTTTGTAAATAAATCTGCCAGATTGCCACTTGAGCGGATCTGTTGGACATCAATTGTCCCTTTATTTTAAAGATCATGACTGAAGAAGAATTTGGGAGAAATATGCTTTGTTCTATCACCTTTGATGTATCCGCCTTTAAGTTGAGCAATGCATGCTGTATTATCTTCAAACAGGACAGTTGGAGTTATCTTATGATCAATCAGTTCACATGATGACAGAATATATTGGATCAAACTCTTCAGCCGAAAACACTCGCGATTAGCTTCATGTATTGCTAGTATTTCGGCATGATTAGAGGATGTTACAGCAATCGTTTATTTCGTGGACCTCCATGATATAGCTGTACCACCATATGTAAACAAGTATCCTGCTTGAGATCTCCCTTTATGTAGATCAGACAAGTAGCTAGCATCTGTATAGCCAACTAGTTGTGACTTGGATGCATAGGGATAAAACAATCCCATATCAACCGTTCCATGATGATATCGAAAGATTTGTTTGACTCCAGTCCAATGTCTTCTGGTTGGAGAGGAACTATATCTTGCTAGTAAATTTTCAGCAAATGATATATCAGGTCGTGTATTATTAGCAAGATACATTAGCGCTCCAATAGCACTAAGATATGGTACTTCAAAACCAAGGATATATTCATTTTCTTCTTTAGGACGGAATTGATCATTTTTCACATCTAAATATCTTACGATCATTGGGGTACTAAATGGACGTGACTTATCCATATAAAATCTCTTCAAGATCTTTTCTGTGTATGTTGTTTGATGAATAAAGATCCCATTTTTTATATGCTCGATCTGCAGGCTGAGACAAAATTTAGTCATTCCAAGATCTTTCATCTCAAACTCTTCTTTTAGAGCTTTTATAGTTGTTAGAATCTCTTCAGGTGTTCCAATTATATTTAAATCATCAACATACACAGCAATTATAATGAATCCAGATGCAATTTTTTATGAAAACACACGGGCAGATATCATCATTCTTGAATCCATTTTTGGCCAAATATTCAGTAAGACGATTATATCACATTCGTCCAGATTGCTTTAGACCATATAAAGATCTTTGCAATTTGACTGAGTATAACCCTTGCGAATATTCATTGGATGGTTTAAATATCTTTAATCCTTCAGAGACTTTCATATAAATATCCTGATCTAATGAACCGTACAAATAGGCTGTTACCACATCCATTAAATGCATATGCAGTTTATGATATGTAGATAAACTAACCAAATAATGCAATGTTATTACATCCACTACAGGGGAATACGTTTCTTCATAATCTATACCGGGCCTTTGTGAAAAACCTTGTGCCACAAGTCGGGCTTTATAGCGCACAACTTTATTTTTCTCATTTCGTTTTCTCACAAATACCCATCGGTATCCAACAGGTTTTACATCTTCAGGTGTACGGATTACAGGTCCAAAGACTTCACATTCTGCAAGTGAGTCTAATTCAACCTTCATGGCTGCTTTCCATTTTGGCCAATCATTTTTTTGTCGACATTCTTCGACTGATCTTGGCTTAAGATCCTTATTTTCATGCATGATATTTAATGCCACATTATATGCAAATATTTCATTGATAATTGTCTTATTTCGGTCCCATTTCTCTCATGTAAAGACATAATTTATCGAGATCTCATCATTTTCACAATTTTTAGGTACCTGAACGTCTTATGGCGTTAAAATTATATCAGAATTTTGGGCAACTACAGGTGTCTTTACTGTGTCTTTTTCAACAGGAATAATATTTACCTCTTTTCTCTTTCGAGAATTTTTATCTTTGGAATCAACAAGCCTGCCATGCTTCTAGCGTGTATTTGCTTTAGTGGCTATTGTCCTACTGGGACATCAATTCGAATTGGGGCATTTTCCGTCCTGTCACGCTTCTGGCGTGAATTTGCTTCAGTGGCTACTTGTCCTAATGGGACATCAATTCGAATTAGGGTATTTTCCGCTGGTATATAAGATTTGGTTATCCTCTTTGTATCAGAAAATGCATCAGGCAATTCATTTGCTATTCTTTGCAAATGTATAATCTTTTGAACTTCTAGTTCACATTGCCCTGATTGAGGATCTAAATGCATCAACGATGATGCATTTCAATTAAGTTCATTTTCAGGAAACTTATTCTCTCCCCTTAATGTTGGAAATTTTGATTCATCAAAATGACAATCTGCAAACCGGACTTTAAATACATATCCAGTTTGTATTTCAAGATACCTCACTATAGAGGGAGAATATATCCAACATATATCTCCAATTTTCTTTGGGGTCCCATTTTGGTGCGATTAGGTGGTGCAATGGGAACATATATCGTATACCTAAATATTCTTAAATGGGAAACATTTGGCTGCTGGCCAAAAGCTAATTGCATAGGAGAGAACTGATGGTAACTCGTTGGCCTCATACGAATAAGTGCTGCGGCATGTAAAATAGCATGCCCCCAAACCGAGGTTGGGAGATTTGTTCTCATAAGCAAGGGTCTAGCTATTAATTGGAGGCGTTTAATAAGTGATTCTGCTAACCCATTTTGTGTGTGAACATAAGCTACTAAATGTTCAACACTTATTCCATTAGCCATACAATAAGCATCAAAAGCTTGGGAAGTATATTCACCAGCATTATCAAGGCGAATTGCTTTGATTGGATTTTCTGAAAATTGTACTTTTAATCGAATAATTTGAGTCAGTAATCTCGCAAACGCCAGGTTGCGAGAAGACAATAAGCACACATGTGACCATCTCGAAGATGCGTCTATCAGGACCATAAAATATCTAAGAGATCTACATGGTGGATGAATAGGTCCACATATATCACCTTGAATCCTTTCTAGGTATTCAGGGGACTCAAATCCAATATTTACTGGTGATGGCCTTAGAATTAACTTCCCTTGAGAACATGCAGCACAACAAAATTCACTAGATTTAAAAATCTTCTGGTTATTTAGTGAATGTCCATGAGAGTTTTCAATAATTCTCCTCATCATGGTTGTTCCCGGATGACCCAATCTATCATGCCAAGTTATGAATTCATTTGGACTGGTAAACTTCTGGTTTACAATGGCATGTTATTCAATTACACTAATCTTTGTATAATACAACCCAGATGAAAGTGAGGGCAACTTTTCTAATATAACCTTTTTATTTGAATCATGAGTTGTGATACATAAATACTTATGATTTTCCTCATTCATTGTCTCAACATGATATCCATTTCGACGAATATCTTTGAAACTCAACAAGTTTCTCAGGGACTTGGTAGATAATAGTGCGTTATTTATTATAAATTTTGTTCCTCCAGGAAACAAAATTATAGCTCTTCCGGAGCCTTCTATCACATTGCCTGAGCCAATAATAGTATTAACATATTCATCTTTTGGCACAAGATGGGTAAAATATATATTACTTTTAAGAATAGTGTGCGAACTTGCACTATCTGCAAGGCAAATATCTTCAGAATTTGTCTTTGCCATTTTTCTTCAAAAACAAATGATAATTATAAAATGAGTAGAAGTACATGCACAGTCAAATTATTCACATGAATACTTAACAAACACATACACATATCAAACTATTCCATCATTGATCAAATAGCCAATATTACCTTCAGAATCCTTAAAGAAATTAGATACATCATAATGAGTGGTGGAATTTTCATCATTTGAAACAAAATTTGTTTCCTTTTCTTTGTCATCTCTTTTCAAAGATGCTTGATAAAGATTAACTAGGTGTCTTGGGGTACGACAGGTACGTGACCAATGGCCTTTTCCACCACAACGGAAGCATTTATCCTCAATTGATTGACTTTGCCCATTGTTTCTTTCTTTATCCCACTTCTGGTGAGATCATTTCTTGTGAACATAATTCATTTTTCTTCCATAATTTTTCTTGTTATCAAAATCTTGCCATTTACCTCTTTTAGGGTTAATTGCCGCATTTACTTCAGGAAATGGGGCGGCGCCAACTGGGCGCGCTTCATGATTCCTTAAAAGTAACTCATTGTTGCGTTCAGCAACAAGAAAGCAAGATATTAACTCGGAATATTTTTAGATTCTTTTTCTCGATACTGCTGCTGCAGGAGCACATTCAAGACATGGAAGGTCGAGAAAATTTTCTCTAACATATCGGGCTTGAAGAAGTATCACATGATTGTACATTTTTTCAAGGTTTTTCCACAGGTCTACATGATCTTTTAATGTGTGATATTCATTTTTCAATCATACGTCAAGATGATGACGAAGGAAAATTATGGCTATGACTTTATCCTTTTGGGATGCATTATTTTCAGCTTCAATGGTATCTCCAAGATCCATTAAATCAAGATGGATTTCAACATCTATATCCATGATAAATAATTATTTTCAAATATATCAAGAGTATTATATTCAAAATGAAAGAGTTTCGACATAATAAAAATTTTTACCTGGAGTCTTCCTAAAACTTCGTTAGAGTTTCGTGCTAATAACGTGTTATAAAATAACTAAATAAATAAATAAATAAGAGGTAACAAATATAAAATATGAAATATAATTAGATAACTCTAATAGTAATATTCACTATAATTATTATTATAAAAGAGATGATTCATATATATATATAGTAGCGTATGAAAGAGAGAGAGAAAATTTTGGTATATAGATAATAGAAAAAGAAGATTATTGTTATTGATGTGTAATCAACGGAGGCTTAATCTCCTATTTATACATGTACAATAGTTCTCTTTTTCCTCTTTCGTTAAATGTAATCTCCTTGGTAATATAGCACTTCACTATAGGAAAGTTGAGCCATCCAAGTCATACATAGTCAATGGTCATCCATATAAGATCTTATCACAACATTCTTTTATTTTTGAATCTAGGTTTCGTACTCTCATTTCCAAAAAAAGAATTCTTACTTTTTACTCTAATATTACTTATAAAAAAGCATACTAAATAAAAATAAAAAAAGACAAATTAATTCTTATATGTAGATATTTAAGTTTTCTAAAATTTAAAAATATATTTATGTCTTTAATTTTTTTTTAAATTTGGATCATCGATTTTTTATGTTAAATTTGTTCTATTTTAAAAATTTTTACGTGTACATCCGTATCAATTAAGTTAGTACAACAAAAGTTACTTTTAATTTTTTCGTTAGATCTGACAAATTCAAGTGAACATAAAAAATTGATAGGTCTAAATTTAAAAAAAATTATAAATTTTTAAATTTTAAAAAATTTAAATATTTTTAAATAAAAAAATCAATAAACTTTTTATCTTTTTAAAAAAATAAAGGTAAAGTACGTGGTGGTTAGAGAGGTGCAAATTGATACATTTTGGTCGGGTAGACTTTTGTCTGTTTTAGGAAGAGGTTGAGCTCGAGCACTTTAGCAGTTTAGCTCAATCACTGAACAGGCGTGACTTCTACGGAGCAACTTATGAGTTTTTCTTTTTGTTTTTTTCTTATTGTCTTGAAAGAATACCAGTCTTCCATTTAAACTCTTCACTAATCACCATTATTAAATGATGATTTTGGGCTCAATTGGACCACAACAATCGTAAATGAACCATCGTTGCCCATAATTATAATTAAGGAGTGTTGGGTTCAAAATTTGGATTAGGTTCTCAGAGTGGGGCCCCCTCCTTCTTCTCCGCCAGATCTCCTCATCGCCCCCCACCCCCCTTCTCTCTCTCTCTCGTGGATTCGGTTTCAGCTTCTCTGCAATAAATAACATTTGCTTCCATACGGTGTCGTCTCGTCGTTCTGACCTAAACCTCTCTCAGATTAGCAACTACACAGTTTCTTTGCAGTTGAAATTCAGACTAACCAAACATGTGCCGCCAAAATTCTCCCGTTCACCATTCCGGCGACGAAGACACCGCCGCCGACGAGAGCCTCTTGATTTACTGCAAGCCTGTTGAGCTTTACAACATCCTCTACCGTCGTTCTCTTCACAACGTATTCTTCTATTTCTTCTCCTTCTTCTTATTCTTTTTTTTTCCATTTATTAATTAATTCACTTTGCGTCTTCCAATTATAATTCCATATGATATTTTAGGCATAATGTTTCAAACCTTTTACTGGTTTTTTGTTTTTTGTTTTTTTTTTCTTTATGAATTAAGTTTTCGTTTCTGCCTGTAATTTGAAGAACCGAAACTTTGTTATTTGAAGGAAGCCCTAACTAAATGCTTCAACTGTTGTGGTGAGCTGACCTTGATAGAAAATGAATTGAATACCATATATATTAGATATTCTAGACATTGTTATGTGTATGCCTTCCACATTTGGAAAGTTGTTATTCTTAGAATTAACGTGGATGCCACATTACTATATTATTATTATTATTATTGTTATTATAGAATAGATAGATTATTCATTGCGTGATTATACTCTCTTAACTCATGCCATATCTCAATTTTGCAGCCTTCATTTCTTAGGAGATCTCTGCGGTATAAAATAAAAGCAAGGCGTAAAAGGAGGTAAGTATTCCTATTTACTTACTGCTATATATGATAGCATTATGTGCATTTATATCGTTTCATTCAGGCAGTTCTGCTGAAACACACTACTCACTACATTTTTTAATTGCTAATGTGCTCATTCAAACTTTTCAGAGTATTTTCTTTCTTGTTATAATTATGCTGCTGGAATTAAATTAATTTCCAGTTAATGCATCTTGCCACATCTCTATCTTCTTTTTAAGAAAGCAACATTAGTTAGTTGTTTATTTCTGCATTAATCGCCCCAGCGCATAGAGCAATTTATAAGCTTCACTGATGATAATTGTCCCAGAGTTATTTATGAATATTTGCTCCTCCCTTTATAGTCACAGTGAAGTAGATTTTTTTTTTTTTGGGGGGGGGGGGGGGTTGGGAATTTACAATTATCACGATGGGCTAAATTTGCTTTCAACAGCTGTGAATTCTTGCAAGTCGTTCCAAACATGAATTAATGGAAGGGTGCCTCATGAATTATGCTCTTTTCGCTTCTATTTTCTAGGTTGAGGGGAGGAATTGTGATTTTCAACTACAGGGATTGTTACAACATGATACGAAAGACTGAAGGTATATCATACCTTCAATGATAAAATAGATTCAACATTTTGTCTATACCACTGGCTTCTTATAGTACATGTATGCCTTTTATGAGAAGCAATCAAACTTGCTGTCAATGTTCTATGATTTCTTTTCTTTTCACTGACTCCAACATCCTTGCAACTGTCTATTGCTGAGCATTTTCTAGTGCAGAATATTAAATCCACTTATAATTTGGACTTTAAGACTCTGGCTAATCTGATATTCTGATATATATCCTGTCTCTTGTCAAATGCAGTGACTGAACATTTTTCTTGTCCATTTTGCTTGATGCAATGTGCCAGCTTTAAGGTATCCTCCGGGAGTTGTATTATTATTGTTTATAAACACAAGCATGCCTTTTGTTTGGCACACACCGAAGACATGTCCAATTGTGTGCAATTGAGAAGAAAAAGAGGGGGGGGGGGGGGGAGGGGTTGATCCAACTTGAATACTAGGCATGAGTTGGACACTTTTTTGCATGCCTGTTTTAATAGACTAACTTAGATTTTAATTCAATACAAGACCGTTTTCATATCTATTTTTTTGGAGTGGTTGTAAATGAAATAGATAAAAACAATGATAGAGAGGGACCTAAAAAGTTAACCTTTCAGTTTTTTTAAAGGATTATTCTTTTGTAATATACTTGTACATGACTAGTTTTAGCTATATCAAGACATGTTCATTCAGGGAAGGAAATGCCAATGGAAAGTAGAAACTATGCTACATGCTTTTTGATAGGGCCTTTAAAATAGTGAAAAAGTGAGAGTTGATATCTCATATCTATGATTCTACAATTTTGAGAATTTGACATGTTATTGTGTCCATGTTGAATTTCCATATTAGTGTCTATACTTAAATAGGTTATTGCATTGCTTGTTTCATTAATAATTTAATGATATGGCTGCTGTTACTTTTTCTTTGTTTGAAATTGAGGATACTGAAGACTTTGAAAATTGTGTCATGGACAAAATTTTTATGTACCACTCTGGTTTGAGTGGTCAAGAATGTTGCTTTGAAGTGGTAAAATATTCAATACAAATGTTGATTGGATATAGCCAGGGCTTTCACTCTTTTCTGGGAATTTTTTTTTTCATAATTCAGCTAGAATTAACCGGACAAATTAATAATGAGTTGTTTGCCACACTTCCCTTTTTGCTATGTTCATGTTATCATGATATGAACATGTGTGGATTTGGTATGTGATTTCCCTGTCATAAGCTGTTTTTTTTTTTTTTTTGCCATTTTCTTAATAATTTATTCAGTATTTGTTACATTTATTCACTTGGTAATTTATCAAAGCATTGGTTTATTCATGCAGGGTTTGCGATTTCATCTTTGTTCATCACATGATCTATTCAACTTTGAGTTCTGGGTGCGCAATTTTTATTGTGAACTAAACTTTTAAACTCATGGATTATTTTGTAAGAGCTTTTTTTGACATATTCTTGTTTTATTTTGTAGGTGACTGATGATTACCAAGCAGTTAATGTCTCTGTAAAAATTGATATATTGAGATCAGAGGTAGGAACCTTATTTAATGTTTGACTTATGGCTAATGGTTTGCTTTTCTTAAGGATTGTACACTGCTTACAATTTTACTGTTGATTAAATCATCAAGCAATTCACTGGGGACTATGTTGGGGATTAAAAAGGAGGGAGAGGAAAGTTCATGTAATACATTGTTGTTTATTTTTATAAAATGTTTTATCAAGAGCCAGGATTCTATGGTAACAAGCTAAAATGATGTTGGATAGCTCAACTTGGTTACCACTAATTGATCTTTATTTCCATTGTTGACTGCTTTATTGATGTTTGGCTATTCACAAGTGTTGTTATTTGAGAAATATTTTAGCTTAGTGTGTTTGTAACCCCAGAATATATTGACTAAACTTTCTTATTTTAATTGATAATTGAACAATATAATTAAGACGGAAAGAATAATAATACAAGAAAAAGAGAAGATAAGAGATCCTCCTTACAAGAGCAAGAAACAATCAGATGAAAAAAGCTATTTATGAAGCATAGTTTTCAAATATCTCAACAAATCTGAGAGTAAAAAATCCTCTAAAAGATCATGAGCTCTACACTAAATAAATTAATAGAGGATTAGAGGTCAAATGTCTAATCCTATCCTGTACTCCTGTAGAACTTGTTTGAAAATCTGTCATTGAAGGTGTGTGAATTATGCACCAAACAATGGTGTGTCTTGGACATTGCAAGGTTTGCCTCATCAGTTGATTATGTATATATGTTAGCTATGTTATGGCAATGCGTTTTCATTTGAGATGAATGGATTTTTTGTTTTGCTAGCTGCTTATTTTGTTATCAAATTTATAATATGTATACAGAGTGTTGCTGACGGAGTAAATCCACAATCACAAACCTTCATCTTCTGGTTGGTTGTTTGTATATATTCAATGCAATCTCGAACGAGTTCATATAATATTGTGCAAGATTGTTGACTTTAATTTATTCAAACAACAACATCTATACAGTTCAAGACCCCGAAAACGTTTACGAAAGGACTCTGTTCAAAATGAAAAACGAGCCAATGTAAAGTTCCTAGAGTTGGACTCACCAGAGGGAACACAGAATGGATTTCTAGAGAAGAATGATGGTAACAATCCTATGACAATTGTATACTTATCTAATTCTTTACTTTAACCCTTAAAAGGGTGGACTAAAATCTCAAAAATTATTTGCAGATATCCTTTCCTACAAAGGGGAGAATATGTCTAAAACATGTCATATTCAGAAGAATTTACAAATGGAAAAACAAGGTGTCGAAAGATTTGGTCCCAATGTTCCTGGCACTGCAGACTGCCTCGAATATGTTGCATCCAGTTTCAACATTCAAGGTGTTTCAATTGCCATGCCGCAATCTTCAGGAGATCCAGAAACTAGTAAGTCAGTATATAGAAGTGATCCTGCTGTGCCTGCTAAAACAAAGAAGTTAAACATGGATCGATCTGACTCAAAAAAGTACGTTCTTAGAAACCTATATCTTGCCTTTTGAAGGCTTAGGTTTTACTTGTTAAAGTTCTTGAGTTCTCTATGGTTACTTCTCTAACTGATATTTTATACTTGATGCTTGTTTAAGGGAACATGAATATGTGATTAACTAGTTTCTATGTAACACAATTATGGCAACGTCATAGTATCTGACATTGTGTTTTGTTTCTATCATCTGTGTTTGATTTTTTTGGCTCGTGCATTCATTATTATTGTATCATCTGCATTGGTCATAGCAGCTGCTATTCTCTGCCGTGGTTCCACACCCATTGCAGCCGCTTGTTGAAATATCAGTGCAAACTCCTTTTCCAATAATAAAAAAAGGATGGCAGATTTGTGATATTAATTTTATTTTGAAAAGCCTTATTTTTTCTATATAAATTTGCCCACTCTGCCACTCATAATAACAGTAACTTCGTATTCTCTCTTCACACATGCACTCTGCTTCTATCTTCTCTGTTTTTTGTCCATTCTGCATTTCTTTTATGTCATTTTTTTCTTCCTTTTTTGTATAAATGAAAAATTAGTGAACTTTTGATGAATTTTTATTTCCTGTAAGTCTTGAGATGTCTCTGATTTATTGTTCTTGATATACGTCTTACATGAGTATTTATTAGATTTTGTCATTATTACATATAATAAATATGTGTAGATATAAGCTGCAACAGTATCTGCTGTATTTCTGCAGTGGATTTTTGGCCCTTTCCTATGAGCCGTTATCAGCTATTGACTATCCCACCTTGTAATTCTTATAAAATATAATGTGTCAGAGAAATAATGATATTTTTTCTTATTTCTTTTCCTTTGATCCTCCGTGTTTGGCCAATTCAATTCAATCTTTTTTTTAATTCAAATTTGTTTCTCCAGCCGAATGCTCCTGCAGAAGAGACAGTTCTTTCACTCACATAGAGTTCAGGTACGTGATAAGATATCTAAGATCTTGATAGTTTTTATAATGTGCAATTGTGCATATTATCATGTTTGATGTATGGTGTACTTTATGCACCATTGATGCTAGTTAACTTAAGGCTGCTTTGATTTGTTGGCTGTAAAGGATCTTGTTTTTATGTTATAACATCTGTCATACATTACTATGGTGCTAGATTGCTAAACTTTATTGTAATGAGTCTATGATCACTAGCTGGTTTACTGTTTATATTGACAGGCTGCTGGTTTTCGAGTCTACTGATTATGGGAATTCTTTATTGTGATATGCTTAAGGCCTTGGTTAGCTTAGTTCATTTGTTTTGGTTGAGCAATCTTTCCTTTTATTGTATGTATTTCCTAACTGTCTTGCATTCCCTTTCTCTTGGTTGATTTTTTGATGTTGGAGGATACCTTACGATCCTAATTCTTCTCATATCTTTTTATTTCCTTCATAAGATATTCTCTTTTTGGAACAGAGTTGTTGATGGGAGCTTGAAGGCCCCATCTTTCTCCGTTCCTCTTAAATTCTTTTCCCCTGGGACAAAATATGGTTTGATTTTGATGTACAAGGGTTATCTTGGATGTAATTGATGTTTCACTAGCCCCTCTGGAGGGATAGAATATTATACTCAATATGAGTAGTGCAGAATACTTTTATTAAGAAAATAAAATGTACAAATTTGGATTCTAGCGTTTCTAGCTAACTTGTTGAATATGGCTTGTGGGGTATTTAACACATTTTGTGTAGCTTTTGTAATTTGACATTCTTTTCCAATAGACTTGAGGTGTTCCTTCTGTTAATAGGCATATGCTGGTAATGATTGATTTGATTATAAGTCTCATCTCTTGCTTTTGTGTGTCTTACTTTAAGCCTATGGCTCTAGAACAAGTGTTATCAGATCGCGATAGTGAAGATGAAGTTGATGATGACATTGCAGATCTTGAAGATCGAAGGGTAAGCAAAGGTTTCAACATTTTTATCTTCTTTCTGAAGACAAGTCAAATGAAATTGATTTTTTTTTAATTAGAAAATACCAAACACCTAATTTGCCCAAGTAATGCTTTATAAAAATTTTGCTGTTTACTCGTATATCGAGCTACAAATGCCGCTACATATGAATCACCATGATAATGAACTGTAATGTTGCAGATGCTTGATGATTTTGTGGATGTTTCCAAAGATGAAAAGCAACTCATGCATCTGTGGAACTCTTTTATGAGGAAGCAAAGGTATCTACTGCTTGCCACCCTATTAATCTTCCACATGTGTACCTTCGGTTATCATTATCAAGCTAGATTGCTTTTGACTCCTGCATGATTAATAAAGAAATTGTTGCATAATTAATGTTGGTTTTAATTGCTATGACAGAGTGCTGGCTGATGGCCATGTTTCGTGGGCATGTGAGGCATTTTCCAAGCTTCACGGAAAAGAGCTAATCTCATCCCCAGCTTTATTTTGGTACTCTTTTTGCTGCTTTTTTCCATTTACATTTCTCTAATTTCATGCAGTTTCTGTGCTTGAAGCATTCATACTTAAAGAACAACTTAATATTTTGACTTGTGGAGTTTGATTCCAGATAGAAATCATCAGCGAATTATATGCAGAGACATACATTGTCTTTCTAAAACATTAAAATATGAATCACTTGAAATTAAAAAAATATATATGCTCCAGAGGGTGGCTTTAGAAAATGAACACATCTAATTTACTATCTAATTCTAATCACTTTCAAAACACATTTTCATGTAGCTGACTTTGATAATGAAAAGAGGCATGGTTGGCACTGAAAACTTATTATCTGGACAGTTCTTCCTACAGGATGTGGGTATCCATCAATTAGAAAAAAATAAATAAAAATAAAATGCTTTTGCAGGATTAAGTATGGTAGAATTGTTATCTGGTTTTTCCCGGTGTAGGAAATAGGAATTATATCTTGCTCAGATGTTCTATTGATCCATTGTTGTGATTGCTATATGTGCGTCTCTCACATGTTCCCAAACCCATGACTTTTTCGTTTCTTTTTTCAGAAACTAAATCGTGCTATAATTTACTACAGGTGTTGGAGGTTATTCATGATCAAACTTTGGAATCACGGTCTTCTTGATGCTTGCACAATGAACAACTGTAGTATAATATTAGATAGTTACAGAAATGAAGGGTTGGATAACGGCAAGAATTAGAAGATCAGGAGGAAATCGATTCAGCTACAAAAATTTAGTCTTACATGTCTTGTATTCTGCCTTATTGCAAGTCCCCATTTTCCATTTATTTTAATAATTTATTATTATTGTTAATCATTTTACTGTACATTGTATTAATCTCCGCAATGTATGAATCTGAAATTTAGGTAGATTTCCTCAAAGCAATGACCTCCATTGCTGAATCTTGTCTGACAAATTAAAAACGTTTTATTCGATCTATAGAATCTATAAGAATATTGAAATGAGAAAGTTTAGAGGATTAGTATTTTTATTAAAATCTGACTAGTATTTAACTAACAAAAGAAAAGTGAGTAATTTCACACTATTGGATGAAATTTTATGCTATTGAAAACATCAATAATGGCTAATTGATAGCTATAAATTACAAAATTTGTTGATCTCTTAATACTCCTCGATTGAAATATAAAAGCTAAATGAAATATTTTTAAAAAAAATTGGATTGTTTGTTTATTATTTCATTGTTACAATCGTAAAATGTCACGAAAATAAGAATCAAACGATGAACGAGATATAGTAGAGAATGTGCATAATAAATCTATCATGATGCGGCAATATAAAATAGAAGGTAATTTATCCTCCATAAGCACATTAATAATTATTATAGTTATATACAAATTAGTGATAATTATTTAGTTGATTTAAATAATAATACAACAACAACTAAGTCTTGTCCCAATAGGTAGGGTCAACTACATGAACCAGACCGTCATTGAATCATAGTTGTTGGAACCAAATCGGTGATCGAATCGGTCAGGCTACTGGATCACTTGTTCAATATTGGTTGAATCGGTCACATGTAAATAAAAAATAAAAAATAATTTAAAATTTAAAATTAAAATTTAATATACATATTTTCACTAATATTTTAAAAATATCTAGCTATTCTAAAATAATATGGAACAAGAATAATAAATATTTTGTTAATTTTACTCTATCATAAATATTTTTATTTTGTTTTTATATTAAAATAACTATTATTTTAAATTTCAATAATTTATTAATTAGTTTATATCTATTATACTATTATATACTACAAGTATTTATTAAAAAATAATATTAATAGATATTATATAATTATGAAAAGAAAAAATGAGTTTATAATTAATGTTAAATAAAAATATAATTAATTTAAGAATGAGTGAGTTTATAACTAAAATTAAAATCTATTAAATAGAAGTAAACTATTTGATGAAAGATATCTATATGTATTATAATTTGCATATATATTAATAAAAAGCATGATAGTCCGGTGGTTGTGAAAGACATTTCTCTTATTGAGATTCGAATCCCACCTTAAGCATTTTCAAAAAAATTTAAATTTCAAGTGGTTCGGTTGGACTGATTTTTATCGATTCACTCCGAGTTTGACCAACTCGTTTCGATTCTTTGTCTTGTACGGTCCAAATATCAGACTGGACTGATATAGCGTTCGGCTCACCGATTTTTTTTTTATCGAATTGGTCGGTTTGGTCCAATTTTAATAACTATGCATTGAATTCTATCATGTTTACAGAGACACTGTTTACATGTAGATTTCGTTTGACCACTTACCATAAAGCATAGCCGGTCTGATAACAGTGCGAAATAATTTACCTATGAGTTTTAAAGGCACTTTTATGCACTCCAATATTTTGACCAACCTGCTTGGATCCTATGATTTACATCATGTTCAATCTTTCCATTATCCTGTATGATGCACTTAAGATATTTAAAACTTTTAACTTTTTGTAGGATATTTTCTCCAATCTTCACCTCTGTATTAGAGTTTTCTCTTCGGCGGCTGAACTTACATTTCATATATTTCATCTTGCTATGGCTTATGTGCAAACCATACACTTCTAGAGCTTCTTTCCATAAATCCAACTTCTTATTTAGGTCTTCCCTTGACTCTCCCATAAGGCGATATCATCGGCAAAAAGAGCGCATCATGGCACAGACTCTTGGATATGCTTTGTGAGTACTTCCAATACTAATGTGAAAAGGTATGGATTTAAGGATGATCCCTGATGTAATCCTATACTAATAGAAAATTTTGTTGTCAGACCACCTTGAGTTTTCACACTAGTTGTACCCCATCATACATGTCTTTAATTGCACGAATATATACGATTCTTACTCTCTTCCTTTCCAAAACTTTCTATAAGACCTCCCTTGGCACCTGTTCATGCATCGGTTCGAGCTATAATGGACTAGGTTGGCCGACCTCTTAAAAGGTTGGCCCATGACCGACCTCTTAGAAGGTTGGCCCATTACCGACTTCTTTGACCTCTTTTCAAAGAGGTCGGCCAAATCGCCAGAGGAGCCCAAAGCAGGACCAAAACGAAGGAACACAGCCCAATCTAAAGGCAGCTAAAGCCCAGAAAGATAAAGGCGGTTCCCCTTAAAGATAAGATGACTTCACTCAAAGATAAGATAAGATAACTATCTTATCTCCAGAAAGGTCAATTCACACTATTATAAATACACTGGAACACCCAGGTATAACTCATACTCTGATTCTACTAAAAAACCTGCCTAAAGCACGTGCTAACTTAAGCATCGGAGTCTCTTGCAGGTACCACCACCCTCCGGTGACGAAGGATCAACAGCACCACCAAGTCCAACAAGTCGGACACGTCAGCTCCGGCCATTACCGCAGATCTCGTCCGAGATAGACCTACAGTTTCAGGTAACCCTCGGAACATTGACGCCATTTTCGGAGAACCTGAAAGTCATCTCATCACCATGGCGGACGACCATGACAACAATCACAACTCTGGTTTGGTGGACAGAAGGCCAAACAAAGACATGGACGCCACCTCCAAAGACACACCTCAAAGCGGGGGAGATAAGCAACCCCCAAACACACAAATTTTGGAAGCTATCCGTGAGCAACAGAATCGCCTTAAACAGCTGGAACATGAAGCTGAACAGAGACCTTCAGAGAGAAATAAGACGACGTCGAAAGCTAGAGGACAAGCTCTTAAAGCTCGAAGCCGATCTCAAAACCAAGACCGCTCGATCCAGTCATGAAGATAGCCCCCACAAAGATCAAGACCCATTCACCAAAGAGATCATGAAAGCTAAAGTTCGAAAGGACTTCAAAGCTCCCAACGTGATCCCATACGACGGCACATCGGTTCCAAGCCATCACCTCAGCAATTTCAGAAGCAGAATGTACCTCACTGACGCCTCGGATGCCATTCGATGCAAAGCCTTCCGGACTACCCTAACGAAGACAGTAATAAAGTGGTTCGACAGTTTGCCTCCAAGATCCATCACAAGTTTTGACGACTTAGCCAACAAATTTCTTGCCAGGTTCTCCATCCAAAAGGATAAAGCCAAACACGCTCCAAGCTTGCTGGGAATTAAACAATGAGAACAGGAAAGCCTTCACAGGTACATGGAAAGATTCAACAAAGTATGCCTTGATATACAAAGTCTTCCAACAGAAGCGGCTATCATGGGACTCATCAATGACCTAAGAGAAGGACCTTTCAGCTACTCAATATCCAAGAAGTACCCCACAGCTCTAAACGAGGTTCAAGAAAGGGCGAAAAAATATATCAATATGGAGGAGAACTCCCGAATGGGAGACAGCTCAAAAACCGGATTCTCCTAACCCATCTCAGGACAAGGATAAAGGTCCTAACCATATCAGGTCAGGGTCGTTCCCCCGGAGTCAAGGAAGGAAAACAAACCCGATCCTCAAGGTCCGGCGACACCAACTCATGATTCTTCTCCTTGTCCCTATCCCTACAAATTCTATGGAACCTCCTAAGTCGCACACAGTACTCAGGAACACACATTAAAACTATGGAATCCAGCCAGTCAGACATGCCGTCCGGGATCTTAATAGACATCTCAGCAATATTTTTGCGGGAAGACATAGGTCAAATATTCCTACAGTAAGAAAAAGAAAAATGGGGTTACTACCAAACAACTCGGGCAAATAAGGAAACAACTCGGACAATAACAGCAAAACATCAAGTGTCGGATACTAGAGTAAAAGGGAAACCCAGGACTCACACGAAAGTCCAGGGGCACCCTTTGGAGGCAACAACAGGGCAAGAACACAGAGAAGAGAAGTCGACAATCTATACTCAAATAGTCCGAACACCTCTCAAACAAAAGGTCAAAACAAAAGTTAGAACTTTCATACAAAAGAAGTCAGGCAACGATGAAAAGAAACAGGAACAACAACAAAATCCTAAGCAAAGCACACATTCTTCTCAAAGGCGAACGACAAAAGAAAAGTCACAACAAACGACCAATGACACAAACTTTTTGCAGAAAGAACCAAAGTTCTTCAGAGCAAAAACCCAAATACAAAGTCAAAGCTTTACATCAAAAGCATGCACAGTTGTGGAAAGTAAAAAAAGATAGAGAAAATAACGACTAACCTGCAGAAAAGAAGATGAGAAACGGCTCAAATCAAGAACAACGAAGAGACTGACTCCCAAAATTCAAAGGGAAGAGCTCGACCTACCTCCAGAAGTCTGAGAAAGAGCTTGGATTAAAGAGGAAGCACTAAAACGTCGAATGGACCTAAGATCGGTAAGGAGAAGGGAAGCTAGCAGCCAACTGGAAAGGACCATACCAAGTTGTTCAGAGATACTGGGGAAAGGTCACCACAAAGTGTCCGACCTAGAAGGGTAAGCACTAACATGTACACACTCTTATTCATATATTCATTTTATTGTTTAAAAGTTTGCAGATTCCCTAAAAACTTTCCTACCAAGATGCCTGATTACGACAGGTCGGCAAGGTAAAAATCAAATTTACCGCCCGATCACGATAGGTCGGCAAGGTGAAAACCAAATTCACCGCCTGATCACGACAAGGTCGGCAAGATGAAAACCAAATTCATCGTCCGATTACGACAGGGTCGGCAAGGTGAAAACCAAATTCATCATCCGATTACAAAGCTACAGGTCGGCAAGATGAAAACCAAATTCATCGTTCGATTACGACAAGGTTGGCAAAGTGAAAACCAAATTCACCGCCCGATCAACGCTACAAAAGTTATAAAAAGTCATCCATAGAAAGAGGCCTGACGAGGTCTGAGAAAAAATGAATTGCTAAAAATAACTTAGAATGGACCGACATGAAAAAGTCGGACCAGACTAATCAAAGCGACAAAGTTATAAAAAGTAATCCATAAAAAGAGACCTGCTCAGCCCTGATTAAAAATGGATTACTAAAAATAACTTAGAAAAATATTTAATTTAAATTTTTTATATATTATATGATTATTAATGTAATAAATTTTATGCAAAGGCTAATTTGTTCGGAAAAAGTGAATAGTGTAATATTTCGTTAAAATTAACTTGCCGTCAAATTTAAGAAAGGAAAAACCAAAAAAATAAAATACTTTAAATTTTTTAACTCCAAACCATAAATTTTAAATTTGAACCATATATAATAAATAGAGAGTTAATATTTGTTTAATTAATAAGAATATAGAATATTTAAGAATGAGTCTAAATTTTATTTAATACTAATGTAATAAACAAATTAAAGTATTTTGTATCATGTGATAAAAAATATTAAAAAATATATATTGCAATAATAATAAATATATTATTATCACTATTATAGTATTTTGAACAAAAAGACTAAATTATATGTTATTTTAATTTTGATGGAAAAAGTGTATATTTTATAAAGGTTTAATTATTCTGTTGGCCCTATAGTTTTGCGAAATTTTTAATTAGGTCGTTACACTTTTTTTCTTTTTAATTGAGTCTTTGCACCAATTTTTTTTCAATTAGGTCCCTCTTAACGGTATTTAGTTTAATTATATCGGATTTAATTAAAAAAAATTGGTACTAGGACCCAATTAAAAAGAAAAAAAAGTATAGAGACTTAATTAAAAAAATCGTGCAAGGACTCAATTAAAAGAAAAAAAGTATAAAGATTTAATTAAAAATTTCGTGAACTTATAGGGACAAATAGAGTAATTAAACCTTTTATAAATAAAAAACGTTTTTTTCTAAATGTTAAGCAAATTAAAGATGTAATTATCCTTTATTAGCTCCCCAACGCTATCTAATTTTTATGCGGGATGCTACACATCCATGTAACCATGTAACCAAGTTGGTTCAACACAAAAAAAATCCAATACCATTAAATGAAACGTGAAATACACGCGCCCAACACACACGAAATCGCTCTTGCCCAACGCTTTTTCTTCTTCTTCTTCTTCACGCTCGTTTACGCACGAAGCGTCTTCTTCTTTTTTTGTCTTTTTCTTTTTCTCTAGTGAAGAAGTAGTAGAAGGTGAGGAAGAAGAGTTTTGAATAGTGCAGAATGAACCGAACACAGTACTCATGGTGAATCGAACACAGTACTCATGGTGAACCGAACATAGTACTCATGGTGAACCGAACACAATACAATTGTATAGTATTGAGTGAACGAAACATAATCCATTAGATAAAATCAAATTCAAACAGCTTTCTGCAGAATGAACCGAACACAGTACTCATGGTGAACCGAATACAGTACTCATGGTGAAACAATTGTATAGTACTGAGTGAACGAAACATAATCCATTATATAAAATCAAATTCAAACAGCTTTCTGCAGAATGAACCGAACACAGTACTCATGGTGAAACAATTGTATAGAACTGAGTGAACGAAACATAATCCACTATATAAAATTAAATTCAAATAACTCTGCCTGCAATTTACATATTATCAATTCAACTCAATTCAATCCAGTACGTCTCCATCAATTTAATTCAATTCAAATTAGCAATTGCATTCCATTCAATTCGATTCAAAATTGAATAATCCAAATTTTGTTAGTTTGATTCGTTTTAGAAGAGTAATCCAAATCGCTATCCTGATTTGAAGTTGAGTCATTTATTGTTTCGATTCAGACATGCATATCGAAGAAGAAAACGAAGAAGAATAAGAAGAAGATAAATGCAACGTAACCAGATCGAAATAAGAAAACGAGAAGATGAACACGATCAGAGGAGAACGACGAAGGCAATGCAGATCAATAAGGAAGAACGCGAACAGAGAAAAAGGAGGAGGAGGTTTACGTTGCAACAGAGGATTTAGGGTTTAGGTTTACGTTGAGCAAATCTTTAGGTTGCAGCACGTTATATGTAGCGCGTGTATGATAAACGAGTGAAGAATAGAGGACGCGCGTGTAAATGAGTGAAGGGTAGGGGACACGCATGTAAAGGAAATTACTTGGTTAACAACCATGAACCATGTAAAAAATACATGGATGCAGAATTTTTCCAAATTTTTATACGGGTATTTTTCATTTAGTGAATTTACCACTCACTATCATAGTGCGTTTCTTTTCTTATAAAAGAATATGGTTTTTTTTTTTATAGAAATTCCCTTAAAAAAATATTATGTTCACAAAAAAATTAGGTATAATATATTTATGTATAAATATATATTTTAATTTATTTTTAATATATATTCTATATTTTAACATGTATTTTATATATCTGTAAACTGATTTTTAGACTACACGTGGTAAGATCAATTCTTTTTTCATCTTCTATACAAAATTGAGAACATACTTTTTTTTTTAAATTTTTTTATATAAATCTATAAAAGAATATCATATTTATTAAAAATAATTTCTTTCTTTTAACTTTTTCAAAATTGGCGCCATACCGCGCCGCGAAGAAGCAAAAATTTGGCATATCATTCAAAATTCCGAAAGAGAACTAAACATAATTTTATTATTTCAGCTTCTCGTGTGTCTTCCCAGCCTAGATTCTTCAGATGCGTTTTCATGGATTCAATTCTGAGCCCTGAAAACCTAGATTCCCAGGTAAAATCCTCAACCACATTTTGCTTCTGCCGTTCTCTTTTTTCACTGTTTGGCAGCTGAGAAAATTACATTTTCAATTTTCTGACTTGATTCCGCCCCCCCCCCCCCCCCCCCTCTTTCTGCTTGTTTTAGATTTCCAATTCGTTTCCGTCACCTTCATTCCCTTCTGGTATGTATCAATTTTTTATTGAAATTTTCGTAACAGCATGAAATCGAGTAATGGGTTAGAAACGAGAAACTTAGGAGTTCTTTAAACTCTAAGCAGAAAAATATGCACTCATTTTGGTAAATGTGTTTTGTGGGGTTATCTGTTAGAGCCTCCTGATGTTGGTAGCTGGTTCTCAAGCTACAAGTATCAATCTCCCGATCCGGATACAAATTTTGGGTTTGAAGAATCTGAGTTTAGAGGATCCAATATCCAGAAAAATGAAGAAGAAAATGCGAATTTCGAAATTGATAAGATCCAAGATGAAGTAGTTGAGGATGATAAGCACAATGAGAAAGTGTGTTTGACCAGGGTAAATTTTTCAATTCAACTTGCTAATTTTGAATTGAATGCATAATCATTAAAAAAAAAAAGGAATTTAACGAACTGTATTATTGTGTGTAGCTCAGAAGGGGCTTTTAAGGTTTTAAATCTTTTTTTTTTCCAGCAGAGTTTGGATTCTTTTAGCTCAGACTCACCCCTTTCAGGTTTGTACTCTGATTTGGCTACCAAGAAACGTTTAATCATACAGAAAATGTGAAATGTTTGATTATTTCCACTAGTTAACTGTGGTTACTTTGTGTATATCTGTGCTTGCTATGTTTTCTCTTTTGATTCAGAGCCTCTTGATATTGGAAACTGGTTCTCCAGCTATGCATACGAGTCTTATGTGCCGGATACGTATAGCATGACTAAGGATGTTGTTTCAGAAGAGAGTGAGTGTGAGAAGGAAAGGCTTGATTTAGAAGTCATAAATGAAGATGAAGACAGGTCTCAGAATGATCATCCAAAAGCATGTTTTCCACATCATAGCCCTTCTGATGAAAAAAAAAGGGTAGAAGAGCCTTCTAGGAGGGTACTATTCTATATTTCTTTTTCAACAATCTTTCTATGATAGAAGTAATAGGGTATACATAACACTTTTTTAATACATACCAAGTAGATTACATATTACTTTGCACTTGCAATACATCAACACATCCAACTTATCTGTGTTCATTAATTTTCTCTGGTGTTGAAAACTGAAAATCACAGGGTAACGATGGTAGTGCAGTTGAAAAAAGTTTAGCTACTACATGCACTTCCCATTTGGAAAATGTTTTGCAGCCATGTATACAGGATAAGACATTGAAACATAATTCTAACCAAAAGGAGTATGGGGAAACAATAAGGATGAATCATGGAAGCATTAATTGTAGCCGAGAAGCGCAGATAGTGCCATTAGATGTCAAGAAAAGTTCAGGCTATAGAATTCAAGAAATGATACAAAATAATGATATCAGAGAAGCAAAAGCAGAAGCTAAGATCCAACATGGCACGGTTGATGTGAGCATAAGTTTATGTAAAAGATCCTCAGGAACGAGTTCAACTTGTACAAGAAATAAAGAAAATGATGGATTTATTTCAACAAGGAAGGACAAATGTGCCAAACCCAATGGTGAAAATTCTTGGAAGAAATCAGAAATAGTATCACTACAATGTTCAACAAAAACAGGAACAGTTCCATTGGCCTGTGAAAAGCAAGCTGTCAAAAAGAGAAAGGCATTAACAGATGTAACAAATGTTCAACAATCCAATGTCATTGAGATTACAGGGAAATGGAAATGCCCTCAAAAGGGTAAACCGTATGTTGGGCCTGCTCTGAAGCAACTTAGGCTTGAGAAATGGGTTCATAGGGTTTTATAAGAAAATATTGTTAGAGACATGTTCTTCAACTGCTCAAGGCTAATTGTGCAATGAGTTTTTAAGTTTTTATTACTTTCTAGTCTTCGGACGAAATCGATGTTGATAATGTACTTGTCGAATGGTGTGTAAGTGTGTAACACTAATCAATTGAACAAGCAAAAGGTTTATTATTTGATTGTGTTCACCAAATTCAGATTGGTCTATGTAATATTTTTTTTCTTCGTGCTGGGAAAACAAAGTTGTCTTAAGATCAAATGAGAAAGTAAATTTTAAGTTTTTGTTTCTTTCCCGTTTAAGCATGTTTTATCTCCTGACAAAAAAAAAAAAAAAAAAACGTTTTATCTCTACGCAACTACTTAAATGAAGATGCTAAAAACATCTTTTTATGAAGATTCTTGTGTTAAAAGTGTATTTTGTTTGTTTAGCTACATTTTAAAAAAAATAACACTTTTGTAACACATCAAAATCAAACCATACATTTCATTATCTAATGGTAAAAAAGAAGCATCTTCATATGAAGACAATAATAAAATCTTCATTGTAGTATCCACCTTATCTCTAATGTATGTCTCTTTTATATTAACACAATGATAAAAGATTTGATAAATTATTGTTTTAATTTCTAATATTCAGATTAAATTTTAATTTTTTTCTAATGTTTGAAATGATATATTTTTATTCTAAATATTATATTTCGTTTTATTTTAGTTTGTTAGTTAAAACTAAAGTTTTTTCTTTAGAAAATGCATTTTTAAAATTCTTTTTTTATTGTTTTTTTATTATTTTGTTACTTTCGCTCTCAAATCACTACAACTATCCTTATGAATTATGACGACTATAATTATGATATTTGTCATTATCTAAAAGAAAATTATAATTGAAAAAAAATACTTTAAAAAAAATTATCAAAAAATTAAAAGAAAAAGTCTAAATATTAGATACTAAAAGAACATTTTATCCTAAAAAATTAGAATCGTATTATGGTACAAAATATTTTTTAATTACTAATAAAAATTATTCTTTTTATAATAAAAAATAAAAATGTCTTGTACAACATACATTTCGAAACTTAGTTGTATATTATTATTTTTAGCCCACCTTCATTCGTTTACTAAAGAAATTTCGAAAAAATTATTTGATAATTGATTCTTAGTGATTAACTGATTATTATGCAATTCATTTTGCTTTTCATATACAAAGTTATCTTAAAAAAAAAAAAAAATGAGGGGTGGGGGGATTCTATAGCCCGAATTTGTACCATCATATCAATATATTGGATTAGGCCCATCTTCTGTCTCCTGATGGATATAAAAAAGGAAAGGCTGCCCATCCACTCAACTTTCTAAAAGAAGGAAACTCTGTGGCTGACGCATGTGTATAAGTGGCAGTTGTTGTAGTCTTTTTAGCGTTTGGTGGAGAGATTGAGATAGAAAGTTTGAGACTGAGAGACTGAGATTAAGAGACAGGAATTGAAACAAATCTCAGTATTTTGTTTGGTGCAAAATGGGAGACAGGAATTGAAACAATAATGAAACTCTAATTTAACTTGCACAAAGGGTAAAATTGGAATTAATTAATTGAAATGAAAATATTTTAGGTATAAAATGTTATTAAAGTTTCAATCTTCATCTCTAAAAATTTCAGTCTCCTGTGTCCTTACTTTTTGGAGGTACTGAAATACTGAAATTTTAGAGACAGAGACAAAAATTTTAGTATCAGTCTCTGAACTAACAAACACGATACTAAGTCTCAGTCTTTCGGTCTTTGTCTCAGTACCTGAATAGAATTGGATAGAAATTAGACTCACGTTAACCAACTTAGGTTAGGCTCACTTTATTTATCTATTTAAATAAATGTCAAGATTTGTATCTCATTTTACATATATAATAATTCATTAATTAGTGATAATAAATTTTTAAATAAAATTTTAATTTATAATAGATTGATTTTTAATTTATTATATTTTATATCTATTATGATAAAAAATAAAAATATAATTTATTTTTATTATTTTTATTAATTTTTTATAATTATATTTGTTATTATTATGTATAATATAAAATTTTATATTTTTATATTTTATGTCTTGTTTTTAATATTTTATTTAGAATCGTGTTTGAACAAAAAAAAGGAAATTCTAAGAGAGAGACACTTGAGTTTAGAATTGAGACAACAGCCAATAATAGTGGTGCACCTAATAAATGAATTTATTACAGTTTGGAACCTTATCTTGTCTAGAGATGAGCGCATTGTCAGCACCACCATCGATATCAATTAATTAATATAAAAATGCAACGATTTCATCATTCTCTCTTTTTGCTGCCATCCTGCAAATAAGAAAAACAAAAAAAAAAGGCTTAGTTAGTAATCTAAAGCTCAAGAGAGAAGAAGAAAAATGATGCATGCGTTGAGATCACTGAGCAGGAGTGTGGGTAGAGACTCCATTTCCAATGTGATAGCTTATCAGTATAAAGCTTCTTTGAGCTTCGTTACAGTTTCTCATCAACCTCACCACATCGCCACTCATCATCACTATCAGTATCAGACCCAACGGACCCTCATTTTGGAGCCTTCCGCTTCTGAGTTCGTCAAGCTTCAAAAACTCCTACACTCAGATTCTGGTAAGACTAAACTTTGTTGATCATGGTGTAACCGCCGAGGGTATACCTGTAATTTTACTTAATTCTTCTTTTTTTGGCAGGGATTGTTGAGGTAACTTTGGATAGGCCTAAAAATAAGAATGCCATAGACACCAAATTGATGAGAGGGTTAAAGCATGCATTAGAGTTGATTAATCAAGATTCTTCCACTAATGTTGCCATCATCACCAGTTCAGTTCCTGGTGTCTATTGTGCTGGTGCCGATTTGAAGGTATAACAAATATAAATCACCCTCTGCATTTCGAAATTAACTTCATTCAAATATTGTGTTACTATTGTTACTTATAGGAACGCAAGACGTTTACTGCATTTGAGGTTCGGGAATATTCCAAAGCTCTTCGCGCAACTTTCTCATTTCTAGAGGTATATGAACGATTATATATCTAACACTCGCTAATTTTACTTTGAACAACAGAACAACACAATCCACACGTCATATAATCGAACTCTGTCTTCATGACCTTAACCTGTTTGTGTTAATGCCTATGAAATTACTCTTTTAGTTTTTTCAGTTCTGTGAGTGAAATTACTCTTTTTGTTCTGATTTTGCATCTCTGTGAACCTGCCTTCTTGAAACTTGTATGAATTACTTAACTTTGTCATTTCCTATTCAGAGGCTTCCCATACCAACTATTGCTGCTGTTGAAGGGGCAGCATTGGGTGGTGGGCTTGAACTGGCCCTGGCATGCGACTTTCGAATATGCGGTACTTAAACATGACAGATTAATCACAAACTGTATCTGTATATTTTATATGCTTATAATGAAATTGAAATATTATATAAATTGATTTTCTTCCCCTTTCATGGCTTATAGGAGAAGATGCTGTCTTGGGTTTGCCAGAGACAGGACATGCTATAATCCCAGGGTATATATTATTTAGATCATTAGATCTTCACATAGCCATACTGCATCATTTCTATTGTGACTTTCAACTCTATATCTAAACTAGTTCTGCTCACTTCCAACAAATAATGAATGAATGATACAATTTCAAGATAGTTAATGAAGAATATACTTGTTAAATAAGATGAATTGAAGTAGGGAATTTGAATCTTTTTTCTTTTACTTTTTTCAATTATTGTTTGATTTGGTTATCATCATATGTTTTTAATGCTTTGGCTTTGAGAACAACTTATTTCTCCTGCTGATGCAAGTTCAAACGAGTGTACCAACAGCCCAATTATCAACATATGGTGTAAAATGAAATGCCTTAATAGAATTATTATTTGGACAGGGCTGGTGCAACAAGAAGACTACCTCGATTGATCAGTAAGGCAATAGCAAAGGATCTTATATTGACCGGTCGAAGGGTTTACGGCAGAGAAGCTGAGGCTCTAGGTACGCTGATTAGTTCCCACCATATTTATCATTGTTTAATAAACTCTAACTAATTTGGAGGTACAAGAATATCTTTGAACACATAACACATTGTGTACCGTTCCATTTACTGCAGGGCTTGCCAACTACTGTGTTCCTGCTGGTGAAGCTTACACAAAGGCACTTGAGGTTGCCAGGAACATCAATGAGAAGGTAACATCACTGAAAATATCTTTCATGTTGAGAATCATGCACTGTAACTGGGCAGCATCAATTAAAATTCAAGAGAAAGTGTTTTTTTCCCCGAATTATGGTTGTCTTTTCACTTTCTTTATTTTGAAGATATTAAAACATTGGGGGGTCTTAAGTAAAACTAGTTACCAACCATGGGCATTGAGTATGCTTTTTCTGTCCTAAGAGGCTCTGAAGTGAAAATTGGAAGCAGTGACAGAAGCATTGTTACTTAGGTTTTGCTTTAATACAGGTTATAATTCATTTGGCCTTTTCTTTCCCTTCTAGATGATCCCTATTTTTAGTTGTGTTGTAATTGCCAATTATTTACTTGGTCCTGTATATTGGCAAGTTTAGTTAGTTTAAATTCGAGTACTAATCATAAAGAAACTTACTAAATTGTGGTTTTTGGGAATTGAAAGCAAAGCAAGCAGCATACTAGCATTAACTGCAAATAAATTCTCTTGCAGGGTCCGATTGCCGTAAGGGCTGGTAAAAGAGCAATTGAGGAGGGACTTCTGATAATAGATCCGGCAGAAGCTGCAGATTTGGAAGAAGCATGCTATGAGATGACTTTGAATACCAAAGATAGGTTGGAAGGCTTGGCTGCATTTGTTGAGAAGAGAAAGCCAAACTACAAAGGTGAATGAAAGGAGTACCACCATGGCTAGTTGTTTCTTGAATGCTAGGGAGGTTAAATTATGAGGTGGTCATTGATGTTTTGAATCAAACATTCAATAAATTCAATTCTTCTCCACCTGTAATGTTTGATACCGATGGTTGTGTGGTCCTTTAAGAACTAATGGATTTTGTTTTTGCAATTGTGTTCTTGTAAAACTATATAACACCACCAATTTTTATGTTCTCACCTCAACTTGTGATATCAGTATAATTTTAAAGTAAAAGATATGGCCTTTCAGGAGGGTCATGCAAAATATGGCGAATAGTTAAGATGCTCTCATCAATAATTTAAGCCTCTAAGGTGTTTTACTTTCTAATTCTAAA
The DNA here is from genome assembly GCF_003086295.3 of Arachis hypogaea. NCBI lineage: Eukaryota > Viridiplantae > Streptophyta > Magnoliopsida > Fabales > Fabaceae > Arachis > Arachis hypogaea. The sequence goes on along the minus strand of NC_092040.1, from coordinate 4,992,461 downwards.
GTGCAGCAACAACATGAAGAGCCAAATCCTTCTAGTAAAATGTGTCATATTGTTAATGTTTTGTTATAAAAGCAGAAAATAAGGGTGCGTTTGATTTGCATTTTCATTTTCAGTATTTTCTGTTTTCTGAATTTTGTAAAGCAAAAAGTGAAAACAGTAAAAATAATAAAATTCTGTTTTTTGTTTTTACTTCCTGTTTTCATTTTTTCCTTCACGAAATTTAGAAAAAAAAACACTGAAAATAAAAACAAATTTAAAAATGCAAATCAAACACAACCTAAATATTTTAGACATATCGATTTTCACCTCTTAATAAAGCTTTTTCAAACATCAATTTTTTGCCTCTTATTATGCTTTAGACATATAGTTGTTATTAGTTATTACCTTACTTGAATACTCCAGCACTGAATCCATCTGTAATTTTTCTACGCTGATTTGTTCTTCCAAGCAACGAAAAACTTTAACTGAATAACTACCCAAGTCACACTTAGTAGCAAACATTTTTGTTCCAGTACTCTTTCTGGTTCCTAAAACTTCTAGTTATTTCCTCACTTTCACTCATGAAACAAAAGTCAATATAAAATTTATAAAAACGGAAAAAATATTTTTTGTTTTTTCTAATATCTAGGGATATTTTATAATAACTTCTACTTATTCCAGAATAGATAAATAAAAGCCATCAAGAAATATTATAAAAACGAAGTAACAGTTTTTGCTGCATTGTGCATATCCGTAGAATACTAGAATATGTATGTCAACTGAAAAGCTGAAACAAGAGAGGGGCAGGTGGTTAAATGGGCTAGGCTTCGGTTGTTGAAATACTGGGCCTAGCTAGTGTAGACTCAGGCCCAATAAGGCCCAACAGAAGACTAAATAAAAGTATAAATAATAATGAAAACGAGAACTCGAGAAGTGTGTGTCTGGAGTGGGAAGGAAAGAAGAAAAAAACTTTTAACAAAAACAATGGCGTCGGTACAACAAAGCACCTCTTCTGCTTCCTCTAAAAGGTGGCTTCCTCTCGAAGCTAATCCTGATGTCATGAACCAGGTTCTTTCCTACTAATCCTCTCTCGCAGTTAGTTTCTAATGCAATTAAGATTATGACAGTAACAGATTTTTATTGTCGAATAGTTTTGAACATGAACGCATAATTTAAGTGTGTTGTTTTTGGATGATTGTTGCAGTTCCTATGGGGGCTTGGGCTTCCACAGGATGAAGCAGAATGCTGTGATGTTTATGGCTTAGATGATCAGCTTCTCGAAATGGTTCCTAAGCCTGTTCTTGCTGTTCTTTTCCTTTATCCTATAACCACTCAGGTTTCCCTTTTCTTTTTCTTTTTATTTTATTTTATTTTTTTATTTTATGCACATGAATGTGACTATGCTGTTTCTTTTCTTCTGATTTTTTAAAACATTTTGATATTACCAGACTGAAGAAGAGAGGTTGCAACAGGAACATGAAAAAAGGGTGAGTGCACATCATCTGTTTGTGGATATTCATTTTCAATTTTAAGACACTTTAAATGCATGTTTCAATATTCAGACAAACTGACAAACAATAAAATTCTATTCTGGTTAGCACATAGCGCATTATCCTTGATTTTTTTTATTATGAACAACCTTTTTTGAGGGGTTTTTTTTTTAGGAATATAGCAGTAAAGTGTATTTTATGAAGCAAACTGTGGGTAATGCTTGTGGTACAGTAGGATTGCTTCATGCTCTTGGCAACCCCACGTCTGAGATTAAGCTTGGTAAGTCTTCGGTAGTAGATGGAATAGACTTTTAAGACATCAACCATTATTTCTCACCTCGGTCAGCGATGATTTTGTCAGTTGAGGGGTCATTCTTGGATAAGTTCTTTAAATCTACTGCAAGCATGGATCCAATGCAGGTTGTTCCTCTCTGCCTGGACTTTGTATATTTCTTTATGTATATCCACATGTCCTGCCGGGAAAACATGCTATTGATGAGCTTGAAATATTACTAAATTTTACTTGTTTGAACTTTTGTATCGTACAGCGTGCAAAATTCCTTGAGAATGATGGAGAAATGGAAGTTGCTCATTCAGTGGCAGCAAATGCTGGCGATACAGAGGTAAATGGAGAATGATGTGAAGATGATATATTAGTGATTCAGTCATACTGATATAGTAGTTAAAATGGTCATTTTTTTCACTTTAAAATTTAATCCGATGTACTTGAATCGATTTAGGCCTTGTTAGTATGATGCTTATATTTAATTCAATCTGTCAACTTACCCCCTTTTTTTGTCTTTCAAATATTTGTAATGCAGGCAGCAGATAATGCATATGCTCATTTTATCTGCTTTGCTTGTGTGGATGGTAATTTCTTTATATAACTGCATATATATGAGGCTTTTCCCTCATCCCCTTTATTTTGGTTACATTTACCTGATTAATTTCTGTGTAATTAAACCCATTCAGGTCAACTTTATGAGCTTGATGGAAGAAAGTCAGAGCCAATATCTCATGGTCCATCTTCGCCAAGTACTTTGTTGAAGGTAAATATATTGCATAGGCAATAATTGTTTGTTCCCTAAAGATGTTCAAACGAAATCGTTAGCGTTGCCAAATGATTTTATTGTCCTGGTAGAGGGCTTTGAATTTAAATGATGCATGAAGAAACAACGGACTGGTAGTTCTTTTAAAATGGCTCGGACAATTTGCCTTGACTGAAACATTCGTCCTTTTAAGACCAATTTTATAGGAATTGGTAATGTTGAGTTTGTTTGACTGTTGGACTGCCCAAAAAAAAAAGGAATCATCTTGGAAAATCTGGCCACAGACTGTGCTTAAAAATTTGCATATATCAAGTGTATGCTCCTTTTGTGTTGTGTTGTGTTGATGCATTCTTCTAAGTTGCAATAACTGTTCTCTCTTTTCTATTTTTAGTTGTATTTTTCAAAAAAACTAATGTCTCTTAATTACAACAGGATGCAGCTAAAGTGATTAACAGCATGATCCAGAAAAATCCAGACTCCATCAACTTCAATGTCATTGCTGTCTCAAAGAAATCCAAGGATGGATTCTAAGGGCTAAGGCTGCAAGTTTCATGTTGAAGAAATCCATGTATCTGCTTACTGAATGTGCCAGTGCTATGCTCGGATTTTATTTTCATAAAGCGTCTAGGAAATGGATGCTCTTCGATTTAAGATTTAATGCAGTGCATGTAAAAATATCGTTGATTAATGGATGGAATTTCGAGACAATTCAATCATGCGAATATGGCTGCATGTGCATGGTCCAAGGACACCGTCTATAACAGGCAGCCCCTGTAACTAACAGCATATTACAAAAAACGTTACCGATGAAGATATGAATATATGATCATAAGTTGTGTTCAGAGAATCAGAAATGAGCCTAAAAAGTACGGATTTTTCATTATGCATGAATTACAAATAGTTAAGAGAGTTGAAAATACAAGATAACCATTCGCTATGTAATTTGTACATACTAAATAAAAATCAAAATCAAAGCACTGGCAGGGATATCTTTTTGTCCCCTTTTTATTTTGGTTCTTGGCTGTGGGGCAGTGAAGAAACCGGATTTAAAGAAAAGGGTGATGGTGGATCCGAGACTTCAACCAAGCCTTCAAGCATTTGCAACACAATCCCCATTGTTGGCCTCTTTTCATGATGCTCTTGAATGCACCAAATTGCTATCTTCACCCACCTTTGTAACCTTCCACTGTCAGCTATAGCCTCCGTATCATCATCCACCAAGGCATCTATTTTCCTTTCTACAAAGCAATCATAAGCCCAATCAGTCAGCACAGCCTTCTCTTCCTCCCCGGACTCCAACATCAGCACACTCTTTCTGCAGCAAATGATCTCTAGTAACATAACGCCGAAGCTATAAACATCCACCTTAACCGTCACAGGAACATTCCTGAACCATTCCGGAGCAACATAACCTCTTGTTCCTCGGATCATGGTGTTGGTCCTGCTCTGATCAGACAACAACAACTTGGCCAACCCGAAGTCAGATATCTTTGCATTGAAGTTATCATCTATGAGTATATTCTGAGGTTTTATGTCACAATGAATGATGGGAGTGTCACACTCTTCATGCAAGTACACCAACTCTCTTGCAATCCCCAAAGCAAACCTTACCCTTAGATCCCAAATGGGTTTGGTTTGTCCAAATAGGAAGTTTGCCAGAGCACCTTTGCTCATGAACTCATAGACAAGCATTCTGTTAGTTCCCTCATCACAGAATCCAATCAACCTTACCAGATTCTTGTGGCAGGTTTTACCAATGGCACTCAACTCAGCCTTGAATTCCTTCTCTCCTTCTTGTGCCAATCTGTCAAGCTTCTTGACTGCCACCACATTATAAAACCTTGATTCTATGGTTCCTTTGTAAACAATGCCAAAGGAACCCCGTCCCAGTTCTTCGCTAAACTCCCGTGTTGCATCCTTCAGTGCTTCATAGCTAAAAGAATGCAGATTTGTTTCTAGAAGACTTGAGACTTTGATGTCCCTTTTTCGCTTCTTCAGGTGAAAAGCCAAAAGAACTGCAGCCAGGAGTACAACATTGATGACAAGCGATCCAATAAGTAATCCATGAAAACCTGGCTTAATCTTATTATGATCTTTCTTTGATTCAGCACCAGTGGGAATGCCAAGAGGTGCAACTCTTGTTTTGATAAGTATTGTTTGACCTCCACTTTGTGTTCTTCCGTTAGAAAGAGGCAACCTCTTCTTCCAACAGGTTTGATTGTTGGTATAGATTGCAACAGCACAATTGCAATCATGTAAACAATCTTGTTGGCACTCATCTTGAGAATAAGGTTGAATCTGCTCATAATCATTAAGAGGAAAATCCACATCACTCAAAACACTAAAATTATATAGATCTTCTGGGCGCGCTTGCAATTCTTTGCCATAATTATCTGCTCCGCAACCAAGAGTGAAATTCGGTTGGCATCCACCAAAAACATTGCTTGGATCAATCAGAGTATACCCATCAGGGCAATTGCAAGTAGGCCTCTGTTCTTCCATGGAGCAATAGCTATTGTAACCACAAGCACCACTTCCATAATCATTGAAAATACTTGTGCAAATGTTACTAGGAGTGTACCTTAAAACTCTCCACCCTTGCTGAGAATTTGAGTCCTTTGGATGAACATATTGAGTTAAAACTCCATAGTAATCAAGTGTAGCTCTATAGTAATTGTTCCTAGGATCAAGAGCTAAGTTGGGTTGCCATTTAGGAGCTTGTGGTGTTGTTCTATTACCATTCTCTGTCTCCAGATATATCTCACCACTTTCATCAAACACCAAGCGTGCAGCATGTCCGAAAACATCGTAGTAATCATAGCGAAATTCGGTAGGCCATGCTAGAGGACTTAACAAGATGGTGTCATTCTGAAAATAGAGTTGAAACCTCCCTCTTGTGTAGTTTGTATCACTCAATCTAGAAGTGAGAGTGGCATCAGATTCAAGAGTTTGGTTTGGCAACAAAGTATCTGTGGGGTTCTTGAAACTTTGCCACAAAAGTTTCTTGTTATCACTGCTTGCAAGAACAAAGTTTCCAGTGTCAAGCATAGAACCATGGGAAACAGGGTTGTTGGTTTGTGCTATCCATGTGGATTCACCATTGGGAGTTGTTAGTTTTAGACCTGATGGTGTTAACTGAATCTTTGATCCTGTTGGTGTTGGATTGCTGAGTGAATATGAACTCCAAACTATGGTTTTTTCTGGTATTTTGTCGTACCATATGGCAACTATGAAGAGATTTGTGTCTTTGAGTTGGTGAAATCCAAAAGCAAATTCAGCTGAAGGTGAACGCCATGCATTGTTGTTGTTGGTGGTGGAGAGTGTTGAATTTATGGTAATGTTGGCAAAGGCTAGTGTGATGTGAAGAAAGAGAAGGGAAGCGATGAAAAAGGTTGCTGAAGCCATGGAAATTTTGATGCTGCTACATGTTTGAGAAATTACTTATTATATACACATTTGTGGAAATCTTAACAATGTGATTTGCATGAATATATAAACGATTTAACTGGATTTTTTCTTTTTCGATATCAGCTCATTCTTTTAACAAAATTCAAATTTTAAATTCTAAATTCTTAAAGAAAAAAAAGTTGAAAATAATTTTACAATAAAAAATTGGTTAATATATTATAAATTTATTTTAAGAATATAAATTAAAAATAAAATCATGTTAACGCGTAATTATATTTGAATGTATCTAAATATATTCAAAACAATATTTTTTTTATGAAAATATAACAATACATGAAAGACACATATATCGATGAATATTAATTAAGTATCATATAAAATATGTTATTATTTTTTGTCATCACTTAACTATTAATTTGATTCTTTAAATGTAGTTCTTTTGGTTTAGTAATTCAATAACATATTTTATCGTATATTTTTAAATATTAATAGATAATTAATGAATAAAAATAATAAATTTTAATGTTTCTCTAGTATTATTTTATCAAATTTTATATTTTAAATTTTAAAATATTTACTAGCCCTGAATAAATAGAGTCTTTAGAACGTGTCAAAAACTCCATATGAAAAAAAGATATCATACAAATTTTATATTTTAAATTTTAAAATATTTATTAATCCTAAATAAATAAGAGTGTTTAGAACGTGTCTAAAACTCCATATCATAATCACTATAAATTTTACCAACAGAAAAGTGCAAAAATGATGAGTAAACAAATGGTGCACGTAATTGACTAACTATTACTTAGTGAATGACTAAGATTTGGAAAAGTAGAAAATTCAATGAAAAAGAGCGCTGGAAGAGAAGATGCCAAACATGCTTCGATGATGGATTGTTCATTTCTTCGGGTGACATTTGGCTTTTGGAGCGAAAATCTACTAATTATGTTTTTTATTTTTAGTTTTTAACTCACGAATGTCTATTGTTTAAGACAGGAGATATATGGCATATATTATAGGAAAGTAAATCGAAAAATATCGGTGTAGCAGTTATTTTAATCGTTGATTTTAATTAATATATATTATATATTTTTTTTATAATTCAGATTAACGGTTAAAATAATTAGAGTACCGATACATTCAGTACACTTAAAATGTTTCCTATATTATGTAGGATGTCATTGAGCGTAGAATTTGGAAAGTCAAAGTAACATTTGAATAAAAGAAGATATGAATTTTTAATGAGATGTTGAAGCTAAGTTATGCAGTGCTAGTCATATAATGTGTTGATTTCACAAAAATAAAAATAATAAAAAAATAAAAGTAAAAACGTTACCACAGTACTTTAGACTAGTAAATGTTTTCTTTCTGCTTCACACGATTATCGTCAGAAAAGGAAAAATAAAAAAAATGCTCCACATGACTAGATCAATGATTAAAGTAAACTGCGTACAAGACCCTCAGAGAACAGAGATTAATCTTTTCATATTTAATTTAGGACCAATATATAGAAGCTAACAAGCAAGTAATATTTAAATTAATAAAAAACAAGCAACTAAGATTAACGTTAAATATATCTTCTTTTGTAGAATTCTATAGCAAACTATGTTTTCATAAGAGTTTATGGATAAATAATTCTATAATTCAGGATTTAAGCAAAAGGATAATTTAAAATTTTGAAGTAGTTTTTAAATATTTAGATAGTTTCATCATATAAAATTTATTTTTCATACTTTTTTTTCAACAATTAGATTTCAAAACCTCGCCACAAAAGAAGATAAACATGTCACTAGTACATGCAATACATAATAGAGAATGGTCATTATTATAATCCTAAAATTTCTAATTATTATTCTAATTTCTTTCAAGTACTTTTCATCGTTGCATCTTCATCACTATAATGCAACATGAGTTAGGATCCAAGTCTATAAGTCTTGAGTGCTTCACTTTCATCAATAATACTCTCTTCTTTATTGTTAGTTATTGCTAAGTCCTTCTCCATGATCTTTCATTATTTAGTTAGCTTTACTTTTTTTTTTTTTCCAATGGTTGTCTTTCTCCCTCTTGGGAACAATTTCTCCCTTTTTGAAAGTGACACCAATCTCTTATTTTTTATATATATTTTTTCTTAGCTTGCTCTTTAATTTTTTTTCTTTTGTTTTTTTTATTGTCGATATTTCGGCCTCTATCTTTTATATATATAGCTTTAATTTTATTATTTTTCGTAAAAAAATTGATCAACATTAAAGTTTTTTTTTAAGTTTTACTTAATGAGACTTAACTTTTTATGTATTTTTCAATTATATATTCAATTTTGTGTAATTTTTTAACACACCCACTTACACACGATAGACACTATTACTGCTATGGGTCTCGAACCCTTGTGCAGCACTCAGTGAGGCAAGTAAACTAAACATAGTTGTTAAAACTGAATTAGACCAATTGGTTTGATCGGATAATTGGTAAACTAAATTTTAAACTGATTCAGTCCATCATTCTTATTATTTAAGAAAGAAAATCGGTCAAAATTACAAGTGATTCAGTCCATCATTCTTATTATTTAAGAAAGAAAATCGGTCAAAATTACAAGGTAACAATTAACAAATTTTTTTTTAAATATATAACATATACAAATTAAATGATTTTTTTAAATTTATATTTATTAATTAGTGACTTATTGATTAAATTAATAAACTAACAAATTTGTAACACGATTGATTTGATTATCAATTCAGTTCTGAGAACTATAAAATCAATTGTACATGTTTATTCAAGGATCGATCACAATCATTAAGTCTACATACAAATTAAATCCTTTTGTTTTTTTTTTTAATAAGAATCTACATTTTTTTCTACGATAAAAGACTAATTCGTTGAATAATCTGTTATCGTACAGAATTCTATTTAAAAGTTTTTTATTAGTCAACAAATTGCTATATAGACAATACGATATTAGAATCCCACTCTAAACCCCTAATATTTATTTAAATGAGTTAATAAGCTTGTCATTAGACCAATCCAATTTAATTAATCTACGTAGATATTACTATCAAGGAAAATGAAACCCTCGAGGTCCAGTCAACAATGGGCCTGCGAAGTCGTAGCTTCTTTTTGTGTTTTGGGTCGTAGAAGTCGTAACGTTTATGTCTGAACTATTTAAATAGATTGGTTACGTTTCAATAGGTCCAATCACTTCTAGGCTTGAAACATGATTGGCCCAATCACTTCGCAAACTTTTAATCATATAGTTTTTATTATTAATTATTAGCATTTTAAGTTTAGGACTTCAAAATAACCAAAATGTTGTAGAGTACGAATCTAATCTTTGTATGATAGTATATGATACCAAGATAAGAGTAACCTAAGCAAAAAATGGCATGTGACCATATTATTATTTATTGTTATACGAATATGATTACATAGTGTTTATAATTTCTTTGTATATAAATAATAACATTCGCTCTTTATAGATAATAGATTCATTCGTGTTACCATCACTGAGGATTCTTTTATATATTTTTGGTAAATAATATTCTATAGAATTATTGATGTTATCACTGAAGATCCCAATCCATAATTGATGTTATTAGCCAAACAATATAAATATATAATTTTTATATTTTATATTTTATATTTTATATCTTATATAAGAAAAAAAACCTTAAAATTTAATGCTAAGTTGTAAAGTTTTTTCTCTTTTAATACTATCAAGATATGTGTTATTTTTTGTTAAAAAAAATCCCTGAATTTAAGCAACTGTTGGCATATACTTTTGTTTGTAATTTTAGTATCATATGTTGGTAAATAATTAGTGCGGGCAATATGTAAGGTAGGATAGAGTCTGACTCTATCTGCGGGTTGAAATTTTTTTTAAAATTTTATTTTATCTGCGGGTTTAGAATCTCTTAATTTTAATCCTACTCGCACCCTAAAGTTCTAAACCATATTCTACCCGATACTATTCGCAGAAAAATAAAATTTTTTTAAGTAAATATAAAATTTAACCATTCCAAATTTTATATACATATTAATAAAATATAAAATAAAAAATTAAGTTCAAATTAAAATTAAAAACAATAAAATCTTAAAGAAATCTAACATAAAATTACAAATAATGTGATCATCAATTAATTTAGTAGTTACTTTAATTTTTTATAAGAAAACGATTGTAAATTCAACACTCACTTTCTTCACTACATACATAACTTTTACATATATATAATATAATATATTAGAAGTGCCGGTAGGGTAGATTATGGGTTCACTCTGAACCTGTATCCTACCTTACCCGCAAACAAATTCGTACCACATCCTACCTTATCCGTAGCAAATCGAATAGACAACCCTACTGGAACGAATTGATCCGAATTAAATACCCGTAGATAAAATATATATTTTCAATCCTATAAAAAATAAAGGTATGATAACGAAAGGAAACTTTTCATTATTCATGTTAAAGGTAGCAAGAATCATTGCATAAATAAATGAAAAAGAAAAGAAAAAAAAGGTTGCATGTCGTGTTAAATTTTTATGTTAAAATAATATAACTAAATAAGATTATTTTATACTGAATATTATTGATCAATGATCACAGCAATTTTCACACACACAGTAATTATTTTAAATGTACACTAAAATTAATTATTAAAATTAATAATTAATATAAATATATATTAAAATATAAAATATATATTAAAAATAAATTAAATTATATATTTATATATAAATATATAATAATTAATTTTAATATACAGATAGTATTTTGGCAGATATTGCCAAGTGTGTACACGAATGGTTATAGAATTTAAATGTAGACAATGTAAACTATGAGGAAATCGAAAAACAAATAAAAGGTCAAAAGAAAGTTGATTTGGTAGCTATATTTTCCAGTAATATTAATTAAAAAACTAGGTTGCAGTCATCTTAAGAAAGGTTGAACATATTCTGTATATAGAAAAGTCGTGGGTCAAAGTTTGAATGAAGTGATTGGGATAATAATAAGCAAAATGGCTGCGGCAACCCGCAAGCTCATACATTAATAAATTATTAATATGAATTACAACCGCCATATATATAATATAGTTTATAGTTTATAGTAATAACCCTCGTGCGGTATGGGCGTGTGGTCATAGCATGCATGGCATATAGCTTCATCTTTCGTTTTGGAATCTAGTATAAATGTCTGCTATAACACACCTTAGCTCGCATGGGAACGCATTCGTTTTTAGTTTGAACATTCATTCCAACGTGGATTATTCAAACTTGAATTTAAATTTTAGTCCTACCTTAGATTCGGGTGGTAACATATACTTGAGGCTGATTTGTAAATGGAATGGACTATTATTTTGACCTAGTTAAACCCGTTTGGACTATTACTGTTAGAATATAATTAGGATCAATTAGTATTATTTAGTACATCTGAATATTTATTATAGGAGATTACGTCCTTATTATTACGATTCTCTTAGTACCTATAAATACCCTTTCATATTGTATCATTTCACACAACTTAAGTAGACAACTTGAGTAGACAACTTGCACACACTCAATAATATACATATCATTTTTCCAGTTTTAGTCTCTTGTTTTTAACAATTACTATGCATCGGAATTTAATTTTTATGAATTGTGCTATCAATTTATGCGTTAGTACTTAAGTTCACTTGATCAAATTTAGTTAATTTCGTTTCTCTCCAAAATAAAGTGTTCATCAATTTCTATATTTTCACTGCAAAGTTAATTTATATTGGCGAAAAAATTATTTTGAAAGTGATCTATATAACACCATAATGGTAGTTAATTGCGTTATTACTACTACAACCAAATAATTTGACAAATTTATAGTATTAATGAGAAATAAAAATTATTTTACATTGCCCATGTATAAATGTTAAAATTTAATAAACTAAAATATCTGAAGATTGAAATTTGGATTTTTGGAATCCATAAGTATTTAAGTGAAAAATAAAAGTCTTCTTTTATATATGTGCTATTTAAAAATAAATACTGAGCTAAATATGACTAATGTTTAGCCACTAATTAACAACTAAAGGGAATTAATACTCTTTCACTTTTTAAAGATGCCGAAGAATCTCCTAATTTGATCCTAAAATATATATATTTTTGTCCACGTCCCCAAAATAAAAGCTTTCTCGCATTCAATATAGTTGTATACATGTATATGTTAAGTTTAAAAATTTATAATGGCCACGCCTTTGGTAGCCACAATTTTGGTGACTAGTGATGGCTATCTATTGACCATCAAATAAAAAGATGACAAATGGCATCATTGTTAGTTAGGTTAATCTTTATTTAAGGAATTAATTACGGTAACTCTTATCTCTTTTACTCGGGATATTAGTGGAAATTGCTATCTTTTAGCAAGAGTATGAATGTCAATGAATATCGGCGAGAGACGACGTTATTGGCTACCACAAGAAATGGGTTAAGTTTGCAGTGGACGTCTAGAAAATGAACTCGAAAAAAATTAGATTTATTCTTGTCTGATGGGGGCGATCTGTATAGGGTGATGGGGGCAGTGGTGCAGTAGTTGTGGTTGCTCCGTTCGCATAAAGCTCCTATATCACTACTACGGAACTCAGATACGACGTCGTTGGCGAGATGTTTCAACTCCAAAGCAGGATCAGGGTGGTTCCGCGGGCTCCAAAGCTGGAGAACCGGTTCTGCACGAACGTGCCATGAAAGTAAATGTGAAAGAGATAAAGTCAGAAAGAGTGCAGAATATTATCGATGACATGATCAAGGTCATGAGAAAAATCCCTGGTGTTGGCCTCGCTACTTCTCAGATTGGACTTCCTTTAAGGGTATCCCCAACTTTCTCTTTCTTCCATTTTCTGTTAACAATCTCAATGCCAGTCTTAGTAATTTCATTTTAATTTTCGTTAATTCTGTGAAGATAATTGTTTTGGAAGATAAAGAAAAATATATTGATCTTAACACTGAGAAAGAAGCTGAAGCTCAAGATAAAAGACCTTTTGATCTCTTGGTGTGAGCAAATTCACATTTTTTCATTAAACTCTTTTACTTCAATCATGCATTATTATTATTATTATTATTATTATTTGTTCGTGACAGATTATCTTGAATCCGAACAGCACAACAGAAGCATAATTTATTTTTTTCCAAATCAAATACCGAAAAAAAATTTAATTTTCTTTTAATTTTTTAGGTGAAATTTTTGTTAATTCAGTTTTAACTACAGTAACATATTTATTATGTTTCATTAACAATTTTACTGTTGTTGACATAGTGAACTCAAGAATCAAGTGACCTCTAAACTCTCGAGGTGTCAGGCACCGGTTGATTCAGCAAACTTAGCCATTGTAGCCATTGAACCTTTACTGCCACTATAAATGGCACCTTTTATAATATCCATTTATTTTACTATAGAAAAATTTTGGGTAACAACTTTTAATAATTTTGACTATTATTTGGTCAATATAAATATTAAATTATTTTTAATTAATAAATTATATTAATTTATATATATAAATTATATATTTTTTGTGTATAAAAGAATATCGCAACTAATAAAAAATTTCAATCATCACTATATTAGTGGAGAGAGGAAGAGAGAGAAAAAAAAAAAAGAAAGAGGCGGTTAAAGAAGAAAAATAAGGTTCTAGAAAAATCAGAGTGTAGGGATCGTAATTCTCTTAGGCAGTCGTTTGATTTTCTGCTCATGCTCAACATTTTTTTTGATCTCGATGCCTCCTCGTGGGAGCCAATGGGTCCGGTAACTATAACATTAAAATTTATATTTTTATATTAGATTTTTATTCTCTAAAATTTAAATTTTACTTTAAAGAGTAAAGTGTGATTTTTTATTATTGATTTTATAGGTGAGGCTAAAAATAAATATAAAAGAGAAATTATTCAAAAATAGAATATCACATTTTACTCTCTAAATTAAAATTCAAACTTTAGAAGATCAAAATCCTTTTATATCTATTAAAATTTAAATTCTAGTTAGTTATGGTGAATGAATATATGCTTTTTTTTAAATTCAGATTAGTATATACTCGACATTAATGTTAAAGATTTGCTTTTAAGGCATTTTAAGTGAAACTAAATTTGATAATGTCATTTTAATAGCTACATTAAAAGAGTTGTGCATATTAAATATGAGGTTGGGTTCTTTTCTGTGGGTATTAGTGTCAATTTGTTACTTTTTGTTTTAGGTTATCAGTATGTTGTTGTATGATTAATTTTTAGGATGATGTTTGATTGATGTACATTATTTAATATTTGTTACTCTTAAACTAGCTTGTATTCTTACACAATGAAATTTATGTATTGATTACACAGTTCTCGTATGTTAAAACCACTAATACTATATAGGAGGTTGAGAAAACACAAACTTAACATTGAGCATGTATAATAGTTTAGTTATAAATTGGGACAATTTACATATTTAAATAAAACTAAAGAAATATTTATCCAAATATACAAATTAAAAAGTTGTTACGTACTTATGCAAAATATATTATTATGTAAATTGTGGGAGTCAACCACGGTTTTTGATTTGTACATAAACCGTGGTTAGCAGAGAGGTTTTATGGAAAGAAAAGTTTGGCTGTAAACCGTGGCCACCAACCACGGATTAGGAAGGAAAAGTGTTAGGCATAAACCGTGGGTGGCTACCACAGTTTATGAGGAATTTTGCATTAAACGTAAAACCTCCTAGACTCCCACGGTTTACGTTTATATGTATATATATACATAATCCGGTGACGCTCAACACAGATCATTTGGAAGCAATAAAATTTTTTGAAACCTTCATAGTTGAGAGAGTTTGAGAGAGAGGATGGGAGGATTTAGTCAGGTTTGAGTGGTGGAGTCATGGAAGATTTTACATATATTTTTAAAATATAATATAGATACATTTTTAATTATATTAATAAGACGATTAATTTACGTCTGAATTCACAATATAAGAGTAACTTTTGTGAAACACGTTGAAGAGGATAAAAGTGTGTTTCAGTACTTTGAACGATGTTCTTTGATGTTTGACAATTTTTTTTTGAACTCCAACTTGATTTTGCATCCCAAAAGCTTGTTCATTAGAAGCAAAAAATTATAATTTCTGCATTTACTCAACCCACGTTTAGGTGGTTGTTTGTTATTATTGGTTTTTTCATAATTTTTTTTAAATAAATGCTAAGAATATTAAAATAATTAGAATAATTATAGCTTCTGCATTTACTCAACCCACGTTTAGCTTCTGTATTTACTCGCCCCACGTTTGCATTAAAAATATTTTCAAAATGCATTAAAATTTCTTTCTGACTTACTCCGAATCAATTTATTTTCATCAAAAATATTTTTCTATCAACAGTAACTTTTAAGTGTGTGTTTGGATTCACGTTGGGGAAACTGGAGTTTGAATGGAAGTGATTTTGTAGAATTGATTTTGGGTAGAAGTGAGTTTGTGCCAACATGATTTATGTTTGACAAATTTTACTAAAATTGATTTTAATAAAATAAATATTGTTTGGATAATATTAGTTAAAATCACTTCTAGATAAATAAATAATTAATTATTAAAAAAATATAATATTAAATTATAATATTATTTTTAAATATATTTAATTTTTTATATTTTTTAGTATCTTTTATATAGTATTTTTTTATAGTACTTTATTTTAGTATATTATAATTTTTTATTCTTATAATAAAAATTAATATTTATTGATAAAATTAAAAATAACATATAAAAATAGACAATTTTTTAAGTATTTTTTATAGTAAAAAGTAATATTTATTTATTAAATTAAAAATAATATATAAAATAATATATTTTAGTAATCTTTTTAAGTAATCTTAATAATTTTATTTTTATTATTATTTTAAGTTCTAATTTTTTACAAGTTAGATTTTTATTATTATTTATAATTAATTTTTTATTTAATTTATCATTTCTAATAGGAGCAATAATACATATTATAAAAAATTAAAATAGTAAACAGTGCATAAAAATTAGAATAATTATTTTAATATTCTTAGCATTTATTTAGAAAAAATTAGGGAAAAACCAATAATAACAAGCAACAACCTAAACGTGGGTTGAGTAAATGCAGAAGTTATAATTTTTTGCTTCTAATGAACGAGTTTTTGGGATGCAGAATCAAGTTGGCGTTAAAAAAACAAGTTGTCAAACATCAAAGAACATCATTCAAAGTATTGAAACACACTTTTATCCTCTTCAACGTGTTTCACAAAAGTTACTCTTATATTGTGAATTCAGACGTAAATTAATCGTCTTATTAATATAATTAAAAATGTATCTATATTATATTTTAAAAATATATGTAAACATGTATCTCTCATGCAGGTTGAATCTCACCCACATATATATAGATATTTCCTCCTCATAAATCGTTGTAGGCTACAAGGGTTTATGCCAATTACCATTCCTTCGTAAACCGTTGCTGGCAGTAAGGTTTTATGAAGATTTTCTTGCATTCATAAACCGTGATAGCCTACCACGGTTTATGGTCATTTTGTTTTAACACGTAATCCGTTCCTACCAGCCACGGTTTATGTATAAATCAAAAATCGTGGTTGGCTCCTACGGTTTACATAATAATGTATTTTGCACAAATAACAATTTGTTGATTTGTGTATTTGGGTAAAAGTTTCTCTAATTTTATTTAAATATGTAAATTGCCCTATAAATTATTACTACTACAATAATTTGATTGATTTTATGTTTAGTTATACACAATATGTTTGATTATTATAAAATTATTTTAAATTCTAGTGTTTTTAGACAAGTTGTTTTGGAATAATTGCATATCCCTAATTATAATTTTAAACACTTTTCAAATCATGTTACAAAATATGATTATAATTAAATGCGTTTAAAGTAATAATTAAACTTAATAATTTAAATCAAAATTTAAACACATGCTGTAATTAGATTATAATCAAACATGTTTTAAATCATATTACAAAATTCAATTATAATCAACTGCATTCAAAGTAATAATTAAATTAAAAAATTCAAATTAAAGTTCAATGTTATAATTAGATTATAATCTAACATGTTCCAAATCATACTTCAAAATCCCATTATAGTCAAACATAACAAAGTTAATAATCAAAGTTCAATGTTACAATTAGATAATCAAACATATACCAAGTCATACTTCAAAACTGATTATAATCAAACACATACAACAAAAGTAATAATCAAATTCTAGAATCCAAATCAAAGTTCAAATTCACACTATAATCGGATTATATTCAACTTCACTCTAAATTATATTACGAAAAGAAAAGTATATGAAACCAATTCTAAATTAGCAAAAAATAGAACAATTTAATTAATTATAAATATAGTAATTAGTTTTATCTATTTATGATTTAAAATATTGGTTATTAAATGTTTCACCACATTCAAATTAGGAGGAGATACGTTCAGTAATGTGAATCACGAAAACTTATTCAATTAGCTTCGGTCTCTCCACCCCCTCTCTCTCTAAATGCCTAAAAGATGATAAATAAAAAAAATAATTTCAAAACCATCCAATTTACAAAGAAAAAAAACATCATCATGCCTAACATAAACAACATCCACGTAAAGGTTTTAAATTCATTCAGAGGCATTTGGCTGTTTTTAGCTAGAACCATCTTGGTTCCTAGCATTATTAATTACGAAATATAGTTATAATCAAATATGCTCAAGATAATAATCAAATTCAGTCATTCAAGTCAAAGTTTATTGCGATTGAAGCATTAAAAATCGAATTTTTTATTTTAATAAATAAAATAATTATAATAATTATTGAAATAAATAATTTAAAAAATATTTATCAAAATAAATATTCCTCTCCTATCTCGTTTACACTGTAAACGATATCATTTTTTGTGTATCTCGTTTACAATGTAAACAAGCTATGTGTATTTTTTCAATTTTCATATATCTCGAGGTACATAAAAAATTATCTCGTTTACAGTGTAAACAACATTAATAATTTAAATTGGACCAAACTCTTAAAAATAGAATGTTTCAAATAATAAGGAAGGTGAATGATTTTAAATAGTAAAAAAACAAACAGTGCATTTTAAATAATAAGGAAGATGGACTGTCCATTTAAAATAAACACGTTAATACGTTTACTTTCTTTTAACTACCCATTGTTTAAATTGTATGTTGGCCTCTTTATCGTGGCCGCTAATATCCAAATAATACATTAACCCTTCATTCTTTGGAAATTGCATTCCATTCTCAACCGCTTCTTTCATTATCGTATCCCTCATTTTTATTCTATCGTAAATTCTGCTCAACTACTTTCAAATTATTTTTAAAATAAAAAAATAAAACAAAATATTTTTATATTATAAAAATATATAAAAAATAGACACAAACAATAATGCAAATATTAGTTTTAATTATTTCAAATTATTTTTGTACAAAAAATATTATTAGAAAAGAGATAAAAATATAAAAAAGTTTTTATAAACAAAGTAAACCTATGTATGTTTAATTTTTTAATTATTATCATTAGAATTTTAAAATTATTTTTTCAATAGAAAGCTTTTAGTTTTTTATTTCTAACAATATACTAAGAATATTAGTTAAAGTTTTAAGTGAATGAAATAAACAATTGTATTATTAATAATGTTAGAAAAAAAATAATTGTGTTAATAGTAGACAGTTTAATGGTACATTTATTTATGCTTTCATTTATTTCAACGGTTATTAAAAGTAAATGTATTAACGTGTTTATTTTAAATAAATAGTTCATCTTCACTATTATTTAAAATGTACTGTTATCTTTTCTATCATTTAAAATCGTCTATTTTTTCTATTATTTGAAACGTTCCATTTTTAAGAGTTTAGTCTAATTTAAATTATTAATAATTTTTATTATTTTCAAAAATTATATTTAATTATTTATATATACATATATTTGATTTACACTATAAATAAGATAACTTTTTATATATCTCGTTTACAATCTAAACAAGATATATAAAAAGTACTTGATCAAGGGTGGCAGATTCAAAAACAGTCATGTGTTTCTTGGTAATTCTGATATTTGAATTAATAATGCACTTATTAGTCTTTATACTAAGAGTGGTGAAGTACAAGAAGCACATGTTACTTTTGATAAAGGATTATTCTCCATATACAAGCATTTTTTTAGATAAGTTATACAAGTCATTTATATTCACGCGCTTTTACGTTTTTTTCTGTGTCTTTTCTTCTTTTTCTTCTTCTTCTTCTTATGTGCCTCTTCTTCTTCTTCTTCACAATTTTTCTTTTTCGTTATCGTCATCATCAACACTACCTCTTCTTCCTCCTCCACTTCCTCCTTCTTTTTTTATTGAAATTTCTTCTCCTCTTTTTTTTTTCTCTTTCTCCTTCATCATCAGTTATCTCGTTGTTGAAAATAATAAATAATTCAGGTTCAAATTGTCAATTGAACGAGAACGAAATTGATTATTATTTTGAATCCAACGAAGTGGCTAAGGTGTGGTTCAATTTAGAAGAAAAAATATAGCATTAGAAAAAATATTTTTCTACAGTAAATTTGGGTGTAGTACGAAGATATTTGGGTGTATTTTAAGAATTTTTAGGTGTATTTTTATTTTGATAAGTTCTACATAATTCAAAACTCTTCCTCTTTCTCCTTATCATCTTCTACTATTTCTTCTTTTTTTATCATCATCATCTTCTTCTTCTTCTTCTTTTTCTTATTCATCTTTTCCTTTTTATTTTACCTTCTCAAGTTTCTTCTTGTTTTGCTCTCTTAACAAGAATAAAAACAAAAAATTCAAACAAAAAAAAAACACATAATGCTGCAGAATTACTTGGAAGAGGATGAACTTACATTCATTTAACTAAAAAAACGAAAGAAATAAGAAAAAAACGCATCATTAGAGAAAATATTTTTCTGCATTTCCATCAAATTTGGGTGTAATACGAAGATATTTAGGTGTAACACGAAAATAGTTGGATGTATTTTTATTCTGATAAGTTCTGCAAAATTCAAAACTCATTCCCTTCCTCTTTTTCATTTTCTACTGGTTCTTTTTTTTATCATCATCACCATCTTCTTTTTTTCTTATTCATCTTTTTCTTTTTATTTTACGTTTTCAAGTTTCTTCTTATTTTACTCTCTTAACGAGAATAAAAATAAAAAAATTAAACAAAGAAGAAGAAGAAACACATAATGCTGCAGAATTACTTGGAAGAGGATCAAATTACATTTATTTAACTAAAACACAGAAAGAAATAAAGAAGAAAAAAACAAAGCATTAGAGAAAATATTTTTCTGTATTTGCAGCAAATTTAGGTGTAACATGAAGATATTTAGGTGTAACACGAAGATATTTTGGTGTATTTTTATTTTGATAAGTTCTGTATCATTCAAAACTCTTCCTCTTCCTCCTCTTCATCTTCTACTGCTTCTTCTTCCTCATCGTATTATTTCGTTTTCTTATAATTATTCTTGGAAAAAAATCAAACAAAGAAAAAAAAATACATAATGTTGCAACATCAATAGAAAGAAGAAAAGAAAAAAATGCAGCAATAACAACAATAATAAAAAACCAACGATGAAGATGAAACACGCGAAGAAAAAGAAGGAGGAACGCAAAAAGGAAGGAGAAGAAGAAGAAGGAAGAGGAGGAGGAGAAGAAAGAACGTGAAGAAGAAGAAGTATCTTCCATAATGGTGAATGAGAGCGCGCTTTAAAAACGGTTGAGTAATGCGCATGTTATCACGTTCCAGTGGGTGAATATAGTTTTTATTAGATTTAGCCCAACTTATAAAACTTGTAAGACAAAAAAATTTGTATGTGTAGCATAACTCTTTAATAAAATATTTGTCAAAGACAATATATCATAAAATTTATTGGTATCAGATTTTTGACAAAGTAGATATTTTAAAGAAGTACTAAAATAATTGTTCAAATGTGTAAAATTAGACAGAAAATCAATTCATTCAGGTCTGGTTATGTACTTAATGCTACTGCCAATGTTACTAATGTTACCTGAGGGAAGCAAATTTAGGGGTCATCAAACAAGCTAATCTGGCTCATTTAAGTTCGGTTTGTTAAGTTTGTGGGTTAAATGGGTTGGCCCGTTTAAGTTTGTTTTATTCGCGGGTCATAATTTTTTAGCTCGAATTGTTTATGGTCAATTTGATAGGTTAAACGGGCCAGTTCGTTTATCATTTAATTTTATTTTTTAAAAATTATTTTAACAAAAAATATCACTTTTAGATAAAATAAAATCTTTTAAAAATAATATTTTTTTAGTTGATAGGTCGAATTTTCAGGTTGAATCGAGAGAAATTATCTGCTAAAAGTGCTGCTTTTTTCAAAAGAAAATGTCAAAAAATTAAACGGACCACCCGTTTAACTCACGGATTAGTCTATTTAACCCGTCATTTTTTTGGGTTAATCGAGCTCAGTCCGTTTAACCTGAAATTTAAATTGACTTAATTTTAAAAACAAAATTCATCTATTTAAAAAGGTAATTGGACTAGTCTGATAGATTTAGTCTATTTTAATGGCTCTAAGCAAATTCATGCAATGACTAAAAAAATAATTATGATTCAGAAAATGAGATTTCTAATATTTTAATCACGTTATATTCAAAATGTATTAGTGTTATGGTAGGTTCTCGCTGTGCATTGCGATTAGTGGTAGTTGGCTCTTTTTGAAAATTTTTTAAATGCAATCGAATCCATTCTTTCATCAATCAAACAATATACAAATAAAGTCTCGCACGACCAAAATTCTCCACGTACCTTTTATCGGATCTGCTGGACTTTCACCTTATATGGTTCAAACCAACGTCGTTTCTTTCTCTTGATTTTTGAAGAATTACCATATGTTCATAATATGCAATGTTCATAATATGTAGCAAAAGAAAAGAAAGCAATTATAAAAATTTATTTTGTGCTTAAATTTTATTCAAATAAATAATATATAGATTAGATCTAAATACTTGTGGATGTTCGTAAAAATCATTTTCTTCTTCGATGATACGAAGATACTATGCATATCCACACCGTGACCAACCTTTGTTGTCAACTCCTTGATCAGTGAACATCTGATCTAAATTGAGAAACCTCTTGCAACTCTTTGCACGCCATAAAATTCTTCCCCAATAATTAGGCTCACATACATTTATGTGTGTAGAGATATAGGAATAAAACTCTTCTGTTTTATTTCATTTATTTCCTCTACTCTTGATATACATATATGTAGTATGATATTTGTTGCTTATTTTAAATTTGAATCTCAATTCAAATGTAAATAATACTTTTTATTTTAAACTTGAATCTTTTAAATTTATAAATCATATCATAATTCAATTTGAAACAGAATTAGTTAGGATTTCATCCAAATTTATGACTCAAACTTAGAAATAGAATAACTAATTATTCTCAATTATCATATTATTATTATATTATATTCTTGGTGCTAGAAAAGAATATAATAATATTCCATTTGAATTAATATAATTATTTATTTGATCAAATCAAAATAATAATTAAATAATTCTATAAAAAGATTAAAACACTTGTTAGTGTGTGACCCCATAGGTTCAATATTAAGCGGGTAGTAAACTAGTCATACTAACTTTACTAATCAAGATTGGCGCCTAACAACACTCCTCAATAACCCGATAGTAT
This sequence comes from Arachis hypogaea, assembly GCF_003086295.3. Classification (NCBI taxonomy): domain Eukaryota; kingdom Viridiplantae; phylum Streptophyta; class Magnoliopsida; order Fabales; family Fabaceae; genus Arachis; species Arachis hypogaea. The sequence continues at coordinate 4,969,857 of NC_092040.1, read as the reverse complement.
GAAGTAATCTATTTTTACTAAAAACCTCAGAAGAACAAAGTATAATTTCTTCCATTTTTCTATCTCTTGGTTAACCCTTAGAATATGGTTTAATTGTCAAACTCTAACTTGTTACCATTATTATAGTGAACCGTGAATGACTTAAAAAACTTATTTCTTCATTCATTCATTCAAAATCCATTAACCAAGGTTTTATTCATCTCAGTCATTATAATCATGGAGCTCAAACTCTTTACCGAGAATTGACAGATTCCTTATTGACTAATCATTAATTCTATAAGTATTTAAATCATACCCAATATCCATTCAACTAGCACTCTAGGGTATTAGGTGTCCGAAATCAAAATATAATAAATATATTGTTAGTTATTATGATAGTCGCAGGTCAAAGGAAACTCTATTACCATGTTCATCTTGAGAATATCCTATTGACTAATATGCGGTAATTATAACAATTAGGAATTCTCAAAGTGAGTCTATTCAATAGTTACATTTCTATATGCACCATCTATATATATAATTTAATAAATGAGATTTATTAATCTTCATTTAATGAAGACTATTATATATATATTGATCTTTTCAGATTATTAACGTCCTTTTCAATAATTCTATGATTAAGAATAATTTAAATTAAATTATAAAAGATTTATCTCTCAATATATTATGATTACTGTCATAATAATAAATCTCTAAATTTAATCAAGGACCTTATTATATTAATATTTTAATATAATAATAATAACAAATTATTTAACACATGATTAATTGGATTATGATTATACTATTTAATCCCAACAACTTTGAACAGGGCGAGCGACGAAGAAGCAAAAACAACCATAGCGAGCGGCAAAAAACCACGAACAACTCAACTAGTGCCAACAGCGAGCCATATAGACTTTGACATGGTGGTGACAAAAGGACGATGTGGTCGATGAAAAGTGGGACCGAAGGATCGAAGGTCCGAAGAAGGTGCCAAATCTAAAAAGAAAGAGAAAGCCTGTGACACATAAAATTAGTAGTTAATTTGTATTAAATTTGTATACATATAAAAATACAAAAATACATCCTGCCTAATTTTGATTGTTAATTTTAATATATACTTAATATTTTTATTTAATTTTATATAATTTTATGACAAGATTGTCCAGTTATCTTTAATTTATATTTATTTTATAATAATAATTTCAACCACAAGTTAAATGCTGTATTTTTTTTTCGTCCGTGCGTCGAAAACCGCGGGCTATAGCCCTTTAATCACAACGATGAATTGACAGATACACATAATCTGATCTATGTAAGGTTGCCCATCCGAACCGGTACATTGTTTAATATGCATAAAGACAATATGTTCTCATCAGTAATTAAAAAAAAATTGAGACTCCTATGTCATTTTCTAAAGAGAAAGTATAGAGAGTCCATGGCCTAAGCGTACAATGCGTATAATAGAAGTTTAGAAAGTATTAGAGATATGATCATTAGTGTTACATTGTTTTGTTAAGGTTATGCTTTTGGAATGAGTGAGTTCATGACATGGTATTAAAATTATAGATTCGAAAGGTCAAGGATTCAATCTTTGGTAAACTCCAAATCAACTTAAATTTTTGGAATAAGTAATTTTATGACATGAGATGTTTATTATCCTTGGTATCCGAATAGTTATTTTAGATAGTATGAGTGATGTTCATTTTATTCATGGACCAAAATTTAGCCCATTATACACATTGTACGTTTAGGCCATTGACTCTCTAACACTATTCTTTTCTAAATTATCTTTTTAATCGATAATTAAGAAAAAAACTTGATTTTTTTAATTTTTTATGTTTTTAAAAAATAATTAAAAGTATGAACTAAGACTCTTCGCCGCCGTTAAAAAACAAAAGTAAAAAAGAAAAGGACAATAAGTTGAGCGTGAGAGCCAAATGCTTGTGAAAAATGTGATAGGAGTTACATTGATGAATACAAGGAGATACGCCAAATTGTATTATTCATCGTATGACTTATTTAAATTATTAATTTCAATTAAGCAAATAAGCAATGCATATGGCAATTAATAGTTAGTATTATAGTTATAATGCTTTGTGTGATCAGTGGTGGTGAGAGATCGACAAGTCCTATATTTCCAGAATTAAATTAGCTCAATAGGATAAGATCACTAACGTCAACTACAAATAATTAAAGTTATAATCTTTAGTCGTTGTCATTCTTTTAATCGAACTATGTCAACTCCCGATAAACACGAGTACATTCTACGAAGGATATTCTTCACAGATTGTTCCTTAAAGGAAATTGATAATTTTAAATTTTTTCATTTAGAAGTGTTTATTATTGCATTGTGGAAATTAAATAGTGCTTATAAATATATCTCGGGTACCGTTATACATATAATTTTCTCTTTCATATAAGAGATATAAATTAATCCAAATCCAACAAATTAAAATTTATTTTCATAACATGCGCGTGAAAATTACGTTCCTCTTGATATCTTACATTCTTCTTTTTCTTCTTATTTTTTCTTCTTCTCCTTTTTCTTTGTATTTCTTCTTATTTTTCTTCACGTATTTCATCTTTATTGTTATTTTTTTATTACTGTTGTTGTTTCTGTATTTTTTTCTCCTCTTTTTTCTATTGATTTTGTAACATTATGTATTTTTTTCTTTATTTAATTTTTTCTCCTAAAAAGAATTATGAGAATATGAAATAAGAAGATAAAAAAAAAAGAAGAAACAGAAGATGAGGAGGGGGAAGAAGAAGAGTTTTGAATTATGCAGAACTTATCAGTACACATACACCAAAAATTCTTAAACAATACACCCAAATTTGCTACAAATACGAAAAAATATTTCCTCTAATGCTTCATTTTTTTCTTCTTCTTTTTTTCTTATTTCCTTTTTTCTTTCAATTGAATGAATGTAAGTTTATCATCTTCTAAGTAGTTTTATAGCATTATGTATTTTTTCATCTTCTTTGTTTTATTTTATTTTTTTTATTCTTGTTAAGAGAGTAAAACAAGAAAAAACTTGAGAAGATAAAATAAGAAAAAAAAGATGAATAAGAAAAAAAAGAAGATGATGATGATGATGAAAAAGAAGAAGAAGAAGCAAAAGATGAGAAGGAGGGAGTAGAAGAGTTTTGAATTATGCAGAACTTATTAGCACACGTTCACCAAAAATTCTTAAACAATACACCCAAATATCTTCGTGCTACACCCAAATTTGCTACAAATACAAAAAAATATTTTTTTAAGGCAAAATGTTTACATTACATTCAATTCAAACCATCAACGATGAACAACAAATTTCACAAACAAAAACAACATTATTCACCTATAAAATCATAAACTACTAATGAAAATATTAACTAGAATCAAACCACGCCTCAGTCACTTGATTGGATTCAAAACAATAATAAATTCATTATGATTCAATTGACAATATGAATTTGAATTATTCATTATCTTCAACAACGAGATAACTGATAATGGAGGAAAAAGAAGGAGAAAGAGGAGAGGAAGAAGAGGTGGTGTTGGTCGACGATAACGAAAGAGAAAAATAACAAAGAACGTACAGCAAGAAGAAGAATAAGAAGAACGTACAATAACGGCACGAAGAAAAATGTGCACGCGTGAATATAAATGACTTGTAATGACTTGTATGGAAAAATCACTTATATGTGGAGAATAATATCCCGCCACTATCCTTATAAAATTTAGAGAGTACTTTTTGTCTTAATTTACTACAGCTAATCCGAAACACTATGGTTTAGAAAATGACTATGTTACGTATACACTAAAATTAATTATTAATATAAAATATATGTTAAAATATAAATATATATTAAAAAAAATTAAACCACATATACGTTTATATACAAATACATTAATAACTAATTTTAATAGCTGATTTCAGTATACGAAAAATATTATTTAAAAAATTAATCTTAATCCAATGTCAATATAGCTGGATACAACTAAACACTTTTAAACCATTTAATGGTATGTTGCCATTGGGAGAAAAATTTGGTGGTTACAATAACTTTCAGTACAAATCAAACATCAACTATGTTAGGAAACATTAAAAATAATTACTAAATTAATTATTTATATAAATAATATAATACAATATAAAATAATACATATTAAAAATGAATTAAATATAACATATATATTTTATTGGTATAAAAGTTAACAGAACAAACAATTCGACTAGAATAAAGCATATGACCGACCCATAAAAGTCGAAATATTGTGCAGGTCAAAATGATATGGCACAAGAGTTGATTTATATTGGAAGTTTTAACTTATCATAAAAATTCAATCATAAAAAAGTAAAATGTCAAATATAAGATGAATTAATTCGGAAGCCTCTAAAATTTGAAATGCGCTAATTACAGGTGGTTTTTTCTAAAAGTGTTATATAAAATACGAAATTTGGAGACCAAAGTAAGAAAGAATGCGAAATTTTAAACTTGAGAGTTATAATTCTTCGTGGTCAAGACAAAATTGTGGATCACAAAAACCTTGAAAAAAAGGAGGGAGTCAAATAGTGTGAGAAAGGAGCATTCTGCAGTTTACTTTTTGTGGTCTATAAATAAAAGAAATTCAAAAGAATCTAAAAACTTTAATCGAAACACTACACTATCATCACACAACTCTGCAAATTTTCAGTTATATTAATGCAACGAAAATCAATAAAATGCAAATGCATATGAATGTCTGAAATCAATTTTTTTATTCACTTTATTTATTTTCTTTATTTTTCTTTTTAAGTTCTAATTATTTTTGTTACTTTGATTTTCTTTTTAAGCACTTTAATTTCCTTCTGTTTTATTTTAAACTTGAAGTCCCTTAGTATTTCATTTATATTCTTTGTTTAGTTTATTTATTTTCTCTCTTGTTATTTCTAGAGTTAATATTTAATATGGTCCCTAAATTTACACACAAGTCTCAATTTAGTTCTTAAAGTTTCAATTGTCTCTATTTTGTCTCCAAACTTTATAAACGTGCCTCACATTAATCACTGAAACGACTTTTAGTACAAAAACATTAATGGAGCCCTGATATAAACCGTCAAATGTCTTGTTAAAACTTGTAAAATGATGCAGTTTTGGTTTTAACATTCAAATAGCTCATAAACGGCATCGTATCACTTATTTTGTTAAGTAAAATTTTAATAAACACCACTTATGATGTTGTTTTTGGATTATTTGAGTGCCAAAACTAAAACGACATCATTTTACAAAGTTTAGTGTGGCATCCGGCTGTCCACGACAATGTTCCATTAATGTTTGTACGTTGAAAATTGTTTCAAGGACTAACTTGAGTTATGTTCACAAAGTTTGGAGACTAAATAAAGACAATTAAAACTTTAGGTAGTGTTTGGTGGAGAGACAGAGGCCAAAAGACTGAGACTGAGAGACATAGACTAAGAGACAGAGACAGAAATAAATCTCAGCATTCTGTTTGGTGTAAAGTGGAAGACAGAAATTAAAATAAGAATGAAACTCTAATTTAATTTGTACAAAAGATAAAATTGGAATTAATTAATTAAAATGAGGGTATTTTAGGTATAAAATGTTATTAAAGTTTCAGTCTATGTCTTTAAAAATTTCAGTCCCCTATGTCCTCACTTTTTGGAGGTACTGAAATATTGAAATTTTATGGACAAAGACAAAAATTTTAGTACCAGTCTCTGAACCAACAAAGATGATACTGAGTCTCAGTCTCTCAGTCTCTGTCCTAATACCTCAAAACAAACGCTACCTTAGGGACTAAATTGAGATTTGCATGTAAATTCAGAGACCAAATTGAGTATTATCTCTTATTTCTATCTTTACGATATTTTTTCTTCAATCGTTTTATTTTCACGTTCTTTACTTTGTTAATTGTCTATTTTTAGCTCTATTTATTCTCTTGCACTATAATTTGTCACAAATATTTCGACACCTGTCAATTCGACACCAATGCTAAGTAATTTATGAGTCGAGTTCACTCTTTTTGAGAGAAGTTATATGTACTCCCCAAATTGAGATATTGATACAAACTTGATTCGACATCCGATCTAAATTCCCAAAAATCAAGTGAAATATTTAATGTGCATGTAGTGACTAATTTTTTATGTGCATGTAGTATTTTTAATCAAATATTTATAATCATAAAATTAAGATTTTGTATGTAATTTTTTTCAAGGTGAAAAAGAAAATGCAATGCAACATGAAAATAATTAAATTCCATTAACAAACCAAATGCTCCTAACTTATTATCTAAATAAACCAAATGCAAGTGGAAACAAATACTGACGTAATTAAGATTTAAGAATAGAAGAATTATTAGAGCTCGCATTTATTTCCGATCATGAGTTCAGAGAGCTATTGTACATGCTATTTTTCCTTCTTGTTTTTTTTGTCTATATTTTTTCGTCCTTAACACTTGTAATTGTTCGACATAATGTGTGAATGGCATCTTATTTTCCTAAATTTTGTCTCAAGTAAAGCCTTTGGTACGGAACGCATAATTGTAAGCACTACCTCACTCAGTTACTTCCATCCAAATTGGGTTCCCTCGCAATTATTGGTATCTGATTTGGTGATTCTCCCTCTTCATTTTTTTTTCATTTTGTATTTATCGGATACTATGACTACTTTATCTAATTACTATTCAATCACCTAAAACGGAAAAGTTTTATCTTGCCAGAGTTGCCACTTGCCTTATAGACGAACTAATACTAGTATTTTTTTGTCTATTTAGGGAACAAAGGCTTTAATTTCATGCAATGTAAGGCGATTCATTGATTTCATACACAAAATGTTGAACAAAGAAATAACAAATATTGTATTTACAAAACCCAAAAAGAAAAAAAATGGAGCCCTACTTGCTCTCTACCAAACATGGCTTTTTAACTTATCCCATTTGTTTCCTTGCAACTCTTTTAGTCACTATCTGAAATTCTCAATCCATCTTCTTTTTTATCTTGGCCCAACTGTATTATTTTTAGTGAATAGTGACGAGTGAGTGGTTGCACTACTCAGCTCACCAATAACTGCTCGCCACGTGTACAATGCGCCACTTGACTCCCCACTTGCCCCGTCTTCATCTCAACCTGACCTGTCACCACCGGTACCCTCGGTCCCACCGTCTTCTTCCTCCTCTTCGTCGTGGATACACTATCCGACGATGATGAAGGCTCCGGCGACGACCGCTTAGACGTCACCCTCACGGGGTCGGGTTCACCGGAGTTTACCCGGAGTGGGAAATTCAACAGAGCTCGCGACCCGCGCATTCTGTACGCGGCGCGGTCGTAAGCTAAAGCAGCGTCTTCGGCGGTTTCGAATGTTCCTAGCCAAACCCTAGCACCGTTTTTCGCCGGGTCACGAATCTCCGCCGCGAACTTCCCCCACGGTCGCTGCCTCACTCCGCGGTAGTGCTTCCCCTTCGCCGGAACCGGAACAGGCGTAGGCTTCTCTTCAATCGGGGCTACGACGGCGGAGATGACAGGCTCCGGCAAGCTTGGCACCGAATGAAATACATCCGGCTCTGATTTAACCGTTACGTCGGGTAAGTAACCCGAAGAGAAGGATTCGGGTGATCCGGCTTCGAGAGAAGGAACCCAACCGACGTTCACGGCGTCGCGGAGAACGCCGTAGAGCACCATATCTTCTGAATCGTCTTCTTTGAGCGGCAACTCGCCCCAATTTTCGCTCAGGCAAGGGTACAAGCTGCTGAAGCTGGAGCTCCTGCAGAAAACCGGTGTGCTACCCGAATGACAATTCGGTGCTCCGAATATAAAAGGGTCGGACTCTCCCAGCAAGTGGCGACGAATTGAGTCCAGTAGCGCCAAATCGGCCTCGTAACTGCTTTGTTCGCACATTTCTTTTCTTGTTAGTGTGTTTGTTTTTCAGTTATAACTGAATCTGCTGAAGAAATAATAAAGAGGAGAGATAGCTAAGGAAGGTGTTATTAGGTTTTTTTTTTTTAATTGTGGGTATTGAATATTCGAATTTTGAAGGGGAAGAAGGAGACGGGTATATATAGGAGTGCAAGGTTCGTGAACTTGGACATGAAACTTTTTTAATCACTATGTACGACCATAGATCTTTTTAATTTTTATTTTTACGATGGTCGCCAACTAAGCTTCTATGAAGCTTCGCATGTGTAAATTGCAAGGCACAGTTTGGTCATTGGTGGTCTTTTTATCACGTGCTTAATATTTTCAGTTTTTTCTCTAATTAAATAAGTCCCGTCGCTGACGTCATTCGTCTCTCTCATGTGCACACACCATGACACCACACACAACTTGCTTCTCCTGCTTTTGTCGCTTTCTGTGCCGCAAATTTTGTCTACTATCAAATTCGTTTTCTACCTTTAAATTATTTTTCAATAGTTTCTTTCTTGTATTTCATCTTGATTCTTGACCAATACTACTAGTAAAACTTAAAAACCGAGAAAATAAATCTTCATATATTAAATTAGGTTAGCAAATGTATTTTGAATAATTTAATTTTACGAGTATATATATGTTGTAGAAGTTAAAAATTAAAATAGAAAATTAAGAATAATTGATAAAGATGAGAGATGGTTGAGGAGTGAGGAGTGAGGAAAAGAAAAACATGGAGTGGGGTTGAAAGAGACGTGATGGGCTAAATTGGATACAGAGGTTGTGGACATGTTTCTAGCTAGCTAGGTTTGCAAATTGCAAATTGTGATGGCATGTTGTGGATAAGTGTCATCCAAAAAAGTCAATAACTCCCCATTAAGCTATGTGCGCAAGAGGCCCCCGCCATCTTTATATTTAATTTCCAATTCCAATAATCTAACAGTAACTCTGCTTTTTGTGTGTTTGTTCCTGGAAGGTGGTGGGTGGAAAACATTCTCCCCCAATCAAATTCTAACACCCATTTTTTTTAAGGTAAAATGACAAATTTACTTTAAGAACATCATTTCTAATATATACAAAAGTATTCACAAATATATATATATATATATATATATATATATATACAAAGAAAACTAGAAAAAATAAAAGTTTATCTAGTATCTTCAAAAGTTATTTTGATGGATAAGTTTACCAACAATAGTACTGTAAAATATTAATGTCGTGTGCAATTGTCCTTTGAACCAAGTCTTTGAAAATATCATATAATTTTTTGTTCCTAATTTTTTTTATGTGTGTAGTAGTTTTTTGAAATTACATTTGTCAATAATTCGAAATATTGAAAAATTTAAAGTTATCACTCTTAGAATTTAGAAGAAATTAAGTAAAGCCAATAAAAAAAACAAAAGATTATTTTAATTTCTAAGTCGAATTGATCTCTAACATTTTAAATATCATATTTAATCCCAAAAAAAATTAAAGAAATTTAATATTATCCCATCATTAAATTTGACAATTGATGGTATTTGATTTCAAAATATAAGTAAAATTAATTCATCAACAATCATTAATATAAACATTTTTCTTTTGATTTTGAAGTGTTATGATTGATTGTTAAGATTTAAAGTTTTGTCAAAAAAATTGACAAAAAAAAGTATTACAAAAAAATTCTAGTTATATTTTTTTTTACACATGTAAGAAGATATAACTTAACTAATAATATTATTAACACCCACGTCACTTATTATGTTAACTATTAGTGTCAAATTTAACATAGAACCATATTAAATCTAATTGAATTTTTTTGGGATAAAAATAGAATATTTAAAACGTTAAAGATCAAATTCAAATTTAGAAGTAAATACCAAATCAGTACCCGAAAGATTTTGGCGCTGACAAATGGTACCTGAATTTTGTTATTGACAAAATAGTTCCTAAAAGATTTTAAAATTTGACAATCGTGTCATCGAGCTCGCCGGAATAAATCTCCGGTAAAAACAATGTTAACGTGGTCGCCGTGTTTTGGTGACCTGGCAAATCACCCCAAAGCCCCCTCTTCAACGCACACTCCCTTGTCCCTCTCCCTCCCCATTGCAGCCCTCCAATGCACACTCCCCCTTCCTCTCCCTCCCTATCGCAGCCCCCTTCCTCAACATCAATAACAACAGCAATCGCAACCTCTATCACTCTCTCTCTGTAACGCACACTTTCCCTCCCTCCCTCAACACCACCACTCGCAGCAACAACAACTTTAACATCAACAACCTCAACCATCAAGGGAGGAGACTGCTATAAGGAAGGAGAGGAAGGGGGAGTGTGCGCTGGGATGGGCCTGCAATGGGGAGGGAGAGAGAAGGGGAGGAAATATGCATTAGGAAGGGAGTTTTGTGGGTGGTTTGTTAGGTCACCAAAACACAGTAATCACATTAGTATTGTGTTTGCCAGAAATTTATTATGATTTCCGCTATTGCCTTCTACATCTTAGCTTTAGTTATTTACAAGAGTATACATACACACTTTGGCTTGTAACTTGCTATACCAAGGACCGGTAATAACTAACTAATAACTCACTTAACAAATTCTAACTAACTACTCACTTCCTCTAACTAGCTTCTTACTATTTTATCCTTTGATCCTCTCTTAAACTCAATGATTGAGTTTGTTGCAAAATTTAATGAACTTAGTCATAACATCAGCAATTTGGACATCCCTTAAAATATGATGAAAATATATTCTTTCTTTAGTAATATGGTCTCGAACTAAGAAGAGATCAATCTCAAGATATTTTGATCAAGAATACTAAACAAAATTCACAAACATAAATATGACACCTGTATTGTCACAATATATTCGGAGTGGGTACAATAATGTAAATTTCAACAAGAAATTTTTGAACCCATAACAATTCCGCTTCTACACTTGCAATGCCTTTGTACTCAGCCTCCGTGCTAGAGTAAGAGACTGCAATTTGTTTTTTAGAGCACCAAAACACAGAATTTGGTCAAACATAACATAGTATCTAGTAGTAATTTTTTTATCTTAGATATTAGAAATCTGGTCAGAATTGGTATATCTTGTAAGGCTAAGTTTAAGAGGTTTTTTAAGGTGTAAATCAAAGGATCTTATCCCTTATAGATACCTGAGAATGATTTTTACTATCTTCGAATGTTTGTCAAGAAAACATTGCATGAGTTGACAAATTTTTTTGATACAAAAAGCAATTTCAAGTCTGGTGAAGATTAGGTATTGAAGGGTACTTACAATGGATCGATGCAAACTTACATGCTCAAAAGGTGTCCCATCTGTAGAAATTAACTTCAGGTTTAAAGTCATGGGAGTAGGCGCTACTTTTGAATTTTCCATCTTGGCCTTTTTTAGTAGATCATCAATGTACTTCGATGTGTTAACAATAAACTATTAGATGGTGTTTTAACAACTTCAATCCCTAAAAGTACTTTAAAAATATCACATTTTCAAGTGAAAAGGTAGAGTACAAATGATGTACCAACGCGACAATTACTCTTTGAGAAGTCCTAGTGACTATAACGCATTCACATACACAAGTAAAAGTGTAGCTTCTTTGGTGTGTCTAAAGAATACAGAGACATCAGCCTTAGTAGAAGAGAATCCCATAACATATAAAGCTACTTTTAGTATATTGAACTAAGATCTGGATGCTTATTTCAGCTCAAAGAGCGACCAAGTCAATTTACACACAATCTCTGAGTCACCTATTTCAAAATCTTGTGGTTGTCGCGTATACACTTCCTCTTGGGTATATGTCCTTAGAGCAAGTAAAAAGAAGAACGTGGGTGATCCTATGTAACTACCAAAATAGCTTATATAAACCAAAAATTTTTTCTTCTTTATAAATAGAGGGCTCGGAAACTAAAAATGGACTTCCATTCAGCACCACAAAATCACACTAAAACTCTACAAAAGTCTCAATCACACTGACACAGAGAAAGATTATGGACAAGTGCATGTGAGTGTTAGGAGTCTATTTCTTTAAATGTTTATTTCTTTTGTTTAACATTTCATTTCTAATTTAGTTCTTTTAATTTTATTTTAGTTTTTATCTTTGCTCATCATTTCTTCTTTTATTTACAGTTTTCTAGCATTTTCAATTCGTTTCTTCTCATTGCATGTTTAAGTTCATTTAGTCCAATTTTCATCTCAAGTATTTGTTGTATCAATCTTGTTCTGGGGGTTACTTGAAACAATTATTTATGCCTGAATGTGAGGTCCATACGCCTTCTGAGGTAGCGTCTGACTTGTGCTGGAGTCGAGGTTCCTGTGAGGAGGTAGAGGTGGTACCTGCAAGAGACTCTGATATTTAAGTTAGCAAAGAATTTAGGCAGGTTTTTAGTAGAATGGATTCTGAATATACCTGAGTGTGTCAGTGTATTTATAATAGAATAGATAACCACCTTTTAGTGTAGTTCCACCTTTGATGGTAGATAACCGTTCCGTTTTCCTAGAATAGTTGTTGAGATCTCCCTTCTAGATAAGTGGGAGATATCTTAGGAGTTAGTTACTTATTTAGCTCAGTAAAGCTGAACTACCATCATCACACCTGACCTCTATGAGGTCTGGTAGAAGTAGATGAGGCCACCCTTATTGGGTGGGCTTTTAACCTTTTTGGGCATGGCTTTATTTTAGGCCATGGTATGAACAGTGCCCTTACTTGAGCTCGAGCTTTTATGAGGTCAGATTCGAGCATTTGTAGTTCAGTTTCCCACGTCTGGTATACTGCTTTTGGTAGGTCAGATACTCGACGTGTTTTCAAAAACTTTGAAATGTTGTATTCCTTTATGGCACGATGTACGTTATATTTGCAGTTTCTTTGGGAATTGCGCACGTCATTAATGAGGGGCGTGAATTTACCCTTTTGCCCATTGTGTCTTATAAATACTCAAATTCTTCTTCTATCTCCTTTTTTGCTTCTTGTTTCGAAACAATTGGGCCATTTCTTCAACTTCTTTTCCATATCCATTCAACTTCCTTTTGTGTACTTTATCTTGTATTCAAGATTTCTTCATCTTGAGGCTTGAAGATTTGCTCGCACGTTGGAGAGGAACGTTCGTGTTTTGCTGTTGTCGTGCACCGCCTCTACATCGCACTCTCTTCAATGTTGGTTGTCTTATCCTTTTGGAGTTTCTATTCTCTGTTTCTTGCGTTCTGAGTGATACCTTTTTTTTGTTTTTATCGGCATTGGCAAATGCTTTTGAAAATGAGGTTTAGTCTTGGAAATTTTGATTTGGCCCTGGTCTTTGTTTGTTACTGTTGCTAATGAATTCTAAATGTGGGATCTTTATGCTTATGTTGCCCCTAACTGGTGTCATTTTCTTGCGTTACGGGTGATACCTTTTTTGTTTTTATCGGCATTGGCAAATACTTTTAAAAATGAGGTTTAGTCTTGGAAATTTTGCTTTGGCCTTGGTCTTTGTTTGTTATTATTGCTAATGAATCTGAATGTGGGATCTTTATGTTTATGTTGCCCCTAACTAGTGTCATTTTAGTTATTAAAGATGACACCATTTCTGTATTGATAATATGATGGTGATTATTGTTGTGTCTATGAAATTCTATAAACTGTTGTTGTTGTTGTTGATGACTCGACTTATTGTAGTAGCTTCTTTGGTATCCCGAGTTATTGTGACGATTTTCTTATATTTGTTGTATTTGTAGGTATAGTTTTTTATGTCTCATTCAGTAATTCACAACATGTCCTCTAAAGTACCTTCCGACCTGACTTAGACAGATATATCTGTGCTTACTCCCATTTTCGTTATTGATAATGAGTATGTTGAGACTCTTCATAGGCATCATAGGTTGAGTGAAAATCGAGAGGATGAGAGGAAGTACGAGATTATAGTTGCCGATCCTGAAGAGAGAATTTATTTTTCCCGACTTGACAAGTCGGAACGTAACTTTATGTACATGTATAAGTGTTTTTTCACAAAGTTGGGGGTTAGCATTCCTTTTACTGACTTTGAGATAGAAGTCCTTAAGCTCTGTAATGTTGCTCCTTTCTAACTTCACCCTAATTCTTGGAATTTCTTAAAGATTTACCAGCTATTGTGTCTGGATCTTGACGTCCTCCATTCTTTAAAGGTCTTCTTTTATTTATTCGTTCTTACCAAACCCTTTAACTCTAAGAAATAAGGCTGAATTTTCTTCCGAGCTATTCAGAAAAGGAAGATCTTCACCAATTTCAACGATTCCTTTCATGACTTTAAAAATTATTTCTTCAAAATCTGAGCAGTTGAGGGTTCTCGACCTTTCTTTCTGCGTGAAAGGGCTGAGCCACTCTTTCCTTTGTATTTGGAGCAGAGTCCTATAATAGTCAAATATAACTTGCACTATTTAGATGAGGTCGAGGTGAAGGTAGTCGGTCTATTCCAAGAGTATTGGGGTCAAGCTCCTTATCTGGACACTAATAGGTTCTTAGGAAACCCAAGCCAACTTCAATCCGAGTTAGGTAGCCTTTTAAGTTTTGTAGTCACCTTTTGCTTGTTTTACTTTTGTAAGTGACTAATTTATTCTGACTTTGACGTCGTGCGGATAAGATGGCTCCCAAGTCGGCTATCATGAAAACTCTCCAAACTATCAAGAAGAATACCGTTGTTCAAAACCTACAACTGAGAGAGGCCGATGAAGTGAGCGACCTCTCCTCCCCTTCTAGGTCAGACTCAGGCACTTCATCTTCAGTGAAAATCATTCATGATCCAACTCCCAAACCAACTCCTTCTCCGTCAAGCTCGATAAAGCAGACAATTCTTCTTCCATCTTCTTCTTTGGAGCCCAAGCCTAAGAGGCGTAAGACTTTGAAATCGCTGGGTATTTATGAGCAGGGTTTTGAGGCTATTGCTTGGAGTAAAAAACACGTCCTTCCCCACAGCTTTATTAGCATGGATGATGTTGCCATAAAGATCCACTTTCATGTTTTTGCCCAAGGTGGAGTTCGGACTACCGAGGATTTGCGCAGCTTTATTAAGAGACATTGAGAAGACTTCCCTTGGTGCTACTCAGTGCACTTTGAACGATTTACAGGCTAAAGTGGCATCCTTCAGAGAGTCAAAGAATGAGTAGGATGGTGAAAGGGAATCTCGCATTTCCGACCTCGGCAAAGCTCGGGCTACAGTAAAGCAGGCGGAGCCCGCCTCAGCCATGGCAGAGGGGTTAAAGAAGAAAGCCGATGAGAGTTACACCAGAATCTTCAAGGAGAAGCTCGACTTGGTGGATGAGATCACTAAATCCCGAGACAAATATGTGGAGCTTGAATAAACCATAGCCGAAGGCATGAATGAGATGGTGGCGAATCTAAAGGCTCAATTCCAAGTTTTTGCTCCCATGGTCGATCTCACCCTCATAAGCCTTGACAATATTGTAGTTGACGGAAAAATTATTTCTGCCCTTGATGATGAGGAGGACACTCTTATGGCCAATCCAAAGACCTCAGGGGCACAAGTCAGACAGACTTCCCAAGTTTCCACTTCTAAATTGGTTGGTGAGCCACTTCCTTCCACAATTCTCCCAACTTCTGGTCTGTCGCGGTTTGAATCTATCCTGACCTTCTCTGCTCAGCCCAAAGATGCTATTATTGGTGAACAGCTCCTTCCTCTATAATTTCTAGCTTTGAATGGCCTGACTTGTAGGTCTTTGTGAACAATTTAACTTTTTATAATAGTTGTAGTTTGAATAACTTTTATTTTTTGTTAAAAACTTTTTTTTCGCTATCTGATCGTGGTTTTTGGCATGAATAATTGTGTTTAAACAACTTTTCTTAATTGGTACAGTTGTTAGTTTAATAAAAAGTTCCATTGTTTTGATAATTTTTTATGATGTTTTTTGCTATGTTCGAAAAGACATCGGCAAAATAAATCGGTCATTTCTAGACCTTTCACGTATAAGTATTATTTTTCCTTTTGAGTTCCGACTTCAAGTAGCCGGACTTTATCAAGTTACTTTTACATTTCGTTTTAAGTCTGACTCGTTTAAGGTCAGACTACGAACTGCTTATATAATTTCTTACACTAATTTGTACCTCGTCGCTTCATCTTGCCGACCATTCCGGTCGGACAATAATTTTCACGATTTTTTTAGTTTAAATTAATGCGTTTGAATGTGAAAGTTGTAGAAAATGAATTATTATTAATAAAGGAGAAAAAAATTTAGATAAGCCAGCTTACTACTAAGGATTTTCTTTTTATCCTTAACCTTTACTATGGTGCCTCGCTAAAATCTCCTTCAGGAAAATCCTTTTCGAGAAAAAAACCATGAAATTGAAAAAAACCATGAAGTCCGGAGGTTACCTAAAACGGTGGTTTGGGATTGAATGTGAGGTCCAAGCTCATTCGGAGGCAGTGTCTCACTTATGCTAGAGTCGAGGTACCGCCGTCCGAATTCCTCTTGAGGAGGTAGGAGGTGGTATTTATAAGTGACTCCGATACTTTTAGCAAAGGTTTTAGACAGATTTTTAGTAGATTGGGTTCTGAATATACCTAAGCGTGTCAGTATATTTATAGTAAAATAGATAACCACCTTTTAGTGTAGTTCCACCTTTGATGGTGGATAACCGTTCCGTTTTTCTAGAAAAGTTGTTGAGATCTCCCTTTTAAGTAAGTGGGAGATATTTTAGGAGTTAATTACTTATTTAGTTCAATAAAACTAAACTACCATCGTCACGTAGAAGTGGGGTAGAAGTAGATGAGACCACCCTTATTTGGTGGGCTTTTAACCTTTTTGGATTTAGCTTTATTTTGGGACAAAGTATGAATAAATCTATTATTACTAATACAAGAATTTCAGTAATTTTTCACTCTGCGCAAATTTAATTTTGACACTAAGTCAATAAGTCTCAGTCAAGCTCTCTTCTTAGAGGAATTATATATGCTCCTCGAATTAAAATCATTGATACAAGCTTGATCAATACTCTATGTCTAAGCGAGTCGATTTCTTTGATTGTTCATTTCTTTTGTTTAACATTTCATTTTCAGGTTAGTTCTTTTAATTTTATTTCAATTTCTAGCTTTGTTCTTCATTACTTCTTTTATTTTCAGAATTCTAGCATTTTTCATTATTTTTCTTTTCATTCTATGTTTAAGTTTGTTTAATCTCATTTTTGTTTTAAGTAGTTGTTATGTTAATCTATTATTATTAATACAAAAATTTTAGTCTTTTTTATTGTGTAGAAAATTTATTTAGTCACTAAGTCGATAAGTCTTAAGTTGACCTCTCTTCTTAAAAGAGTCGTATTTACTCCTGAATTGAGATCTATAATACAAGTTTGATCGACACCCTGTGTTAATGAAATTGAACAAAATTCAAGTGAAGTTCACAATTAATTTTTAAACATTCATATTAAAAAAAACCATTTTGAAAAATTTATCTGCTATATAGAAAAAAATTTACCATAATATTTACAGATAAATTTAACTCTCCGTAGAATTAGACTTAATTTGTAAAAACTTCAAGGTGCACCATGTTAGAACAATAACAGTCGATGCCACACAATAAGGGCAACTTAGGAAACTTAACCGTGGCAATGATAGAAGGTCCTTACAAATTTAGCTATTTTCTCCAACTGTATTACTTGGACTTCAAATGATCCAAAACCACAAAAATAATCATTTAAAATAAGGAAACATATATAAACTAAAAACAGAGAATAATGGGGCACGTTATAATAACCACTCGAAGGTGCAGCAGCGGCACACACTTATAAACAATTTCCCCAAAAGTTGGTGTATGTCTGTTAGGCAGCATACCTAGATTCGCACTTAGAGAATGAAAGACATCTGTGCGAATTTTTACGTGCTTATATTAGTCCTCTCTCATATATATATACACAACGTACAAAGCGATTTTCACAACATATACATTATATAATAAACACATATGTATACAATAATAAATTGCAAAAATAATCACTTACAAGCTGATACTTGAACTAATATAAAAATTTTAAAATTTAAATTTAACACTGTTGGCACAAAACTTGAAATTCGACTAAAAAGATGTCGACGTCAATTGGTGGGTTTCGACACCAATATGTTTGATAAAACTTAAAAGACGTTCGACTAAGTAAGGAATAAGGTGATGAGTGATGATAGTAGAAAGATTTAAAGAAAAATGTACATATGTAAATACAATCTTATCTAATTACTATGAACATGAGGCATTATTTGACTATCAAATTATAGTAAAGACGTGGGTATTTTTATCTTTGAGAAATAAGTAATGGGGAGAACGTGGATGAGATGGAATAACTGTCAAAGAAAGAGTGTCAGCTCAGAATTATTTCCCTGTAAATATGATAATTAGAGGATAACAGAAGGACAAGGACTCATTCAACACCACAAATTATACTATTTTTATTTTGGTTCTTTTGATTCAATTTTTAGTTTTATTTTTCATTTTATTTGCTTAAGTAATTTCTTTTTTTTTTAGATGTCTAGTTTTCTTTATTTGTACACTTTATTATTATTATTAATGTAAGCATTTCAATATTACTTCTATTATTTACAAAGTATATTTTGACATTAAAATTAATAAGTTTTGAATTGAATTTACTTTTTTTAAATGAATCGTATCTGTTCATCGAATCCAAATTTTTTATACAAATTTAATAGATATTTATGTTGAAATAAAAAAAAGCAGAGAAAAAAACAATTTAATAATTATGTTTATAAATCTTACGAGTTGAGAGGAATAATTAAAATGCTGATATATTATTAAAAATGGTAGTAGCACCAATGATGAGGAGGGAAAAGTCCGACATAAGAAACCAGAGGCTTTGAAGCTGACCGATGACCACAACAACTAAGAACTAAATGGCACATTTGACTTTGACTTGAAATTTCTCTTTCCTATTTTTAGTAATTTGACTATACCTAATGCTAGTATTATTTATCCATGTGCGCAACCTCCACGTGCGCATCACCCCCAATTTATATTTGTGAGTCTTTTTTCACTTTTCTGAAATTCTTATTCTTATGCCATGTCGACATGGAGGCCCCACAATGCCTATAGTACAAGTTTTGCAAGTTTAAAAAATGTAAAAATGGTCATGGTCATTCATACTGTAGAAAATAAATTAAAAGTAAAACCCAACGTGCCTAATTAGGATGTTGCCCGTAAGCTTCCTTTTTCTACTATATTTTGTTTTACCAACACCCATCATTTTTCACACTAGTATGAGTAGACTAGTAGCAGTACTATTTGTTTGTTGGCTATAAATAAAAAAAAAATTATTTATTAAAATTTAGTTAGTATTTAATTAAATAAAAAAATAAATAATTTTATATTATTAAATATATTATAAAAAAAGAGTTATTTTAATATATTTTTTTAATAATTATAATTAAATATAAAAATTAATATATATTATTGACAAATATTATAAATATCAATTTTTTTATGTTTTTTGATGAATAATTTGATCGTAGAAAATTACTCCTCAATTTTGACACTTATTTATTTTTAATTTACTCTACTATTTCTTTTTTTTGTTGAGCTCCGTCAATTTTGGCATCACACTGCTCTCAGTTTGAGATCATTCTATTCATCTTTCATCTTCAAAATTTTAGTTTATACTTCAGTTTCAAGATCTCATCTCATTCTTTGTTAAAAAATTCTGTTCAGAATTTTTTATGGTCAATAAACATAAAAATAAATAGTTTTTTTGGCAGTTAATAAGTATCATAAAAAAATATATTCTCAAATCTTTCTAACAAATTATTTTTAACAACCAATATTTATCAAAATAAGATTTAAGCTTTTTTTTACAATTATTTATATGTTAAAATATTATTTTTGACAAATTTTTTATTAACATATTTTTTATAGTTAAAATAGTATCAAAATTAATTTTTTTGACAAATTTTAATTTTTTTGACACATATAATCCTAAAAAATAATCTATATTATTGTAGTGATAAAATTTTACACTATTAAAAATATTTATAATAACTAACTGATAATCTCTTAGCACTCGTAAATTAAACGTGCTATTACCTTTTTTTTACCATATGAAATATTCGATTGCGTACATTCTCTCTGATACCCAAAATTAAAACCAGCCCATTAAAATCCCTTGATAACCTCCGATTAAACACCTAAACAAAACTTGGTTGGCAAAACTTGTTATTACTTATTATGATTTATGAATAAAATAAGTGGTTGCGTTAAGAAAATTCCAAACCCTATACAAATCGGCGGCATCTAAATGGCACAATTGCGTGAATCTCTTAATTCAAACAAGTTGAATTTCTATTCAATATATATAAAAATACACCATCCCCTCAAGTTGCTAATTTTTTATCCATATTATTGTCGGCCATTTCAAACTGATTTGGAAAGTTTATTAATAATTGAGAAAGCTTTATATATTCACTATTGAGCATGTTCAATATACATGCTAGCAATAGTTCAAAATATAAGTTCTAAGATTTTGTGCGCCACTCAATCCTGTATTATTTCAAATTAGATAATCAAAATCTTCAATGATTGTAAATAAAAAAGATTCATTTTATCTAGCAATGAGGACGGGATATGCATGCAATAGTTAATTTGTGGACATAAGTGGACATAAAAAATTAAAGCTTCAATTTATTTATTTGATTTATTTAAGGATTATTTAAGTAAATAATCATATTAGATATATATAATATATTTAGTTATTAAAGTTAAATATTAGTGTAAAATATATATTAAAATATAAATTATATTATTATTAATTTAAGGTGAAAACTCAGGTGAAGTCGACTTCACGTGAAGTTGATATCCGAGAGTCGTTAGATAATTTGACTGATTTGACTAAATTTTTATCCAACGACTTTCAAGTATCAACTTCATGTGAAGTCGACTTCACTTGAGTTTCTACCTTAATTTTTATGTCTAATTTTAATATATAAATAATATTTTCATTTGAGTAAAATATTAGTGTAACATTCTGTTTGATGGCTTAATTACTATTGTTATGAAGCAGGCTTTCTACTTTTCCAAGCAAAGTCTGGTCAATATGTCACTCTAAGATCCGGTTACCACAAGGTGTATGAACGTGAATGGAATCAAATGATAAGAGCCAGGTATAATTGTTGCATTGTGCAAACTGCGTCCCTTAGCGTGAGTTTGGTTGGTATGTATAAGGATGGCGAAATTTTTTGAAATGTCAAAATTTGTGTGGAGACCGTTTTAAATGAGAATTTAAAGGTGGAGAATTTTTTTTTATGAAGATAAAAATGGAGGGTAAAATTTTTCTTAAAACAGGTGCAAAAATCTGAGTGATTTTGTTTTTTTTTACTAGTTTCTGAATTATTAAATTTATTTAAATATTTTTAATAATTTATTTTTAATATAAATTTTTTATTCATTTTACATAATATATATATATATATATATATTGAAAAACATAATTCGAATTTAAAAATTGTTTTTTTATAATATTAATATTATATTGTCTACATTTTCAGTCTTTTCTTTTATGATTATGGTGTGTTATTTTATATTTTTAGATTTATAATCTTGGACAATACTTTATCTATATATTGTAATAATATTTTGTGAATTTTTTATTAAAATTTTTATATAAATTATTATTAGATAGAAAATAGGGTCCTCACATAAAATGAAATTCCGTAGAAAATAGAGATTGGAAAATATTCTCCCACGACAAGGATCGAGACGAGAACGGAAAATAAATCTGCGAGGCAGGGACGGGAAGTAAGAAGGCATTTTTTATTTCGACCCTCCCCATTACCATCCCTAGATATGTACCCCAAAGACATAGTCACAATGACATATATCCAGGATTTATTTGTTGAGACACAAAGTTTTAATAAATATGATAATACATAAGTACATACAAAATATATGTATTTTTAATTTTTTTTTAAGTTACGACATTCAGACACAATTTTTTATATTTTTATCTTTTTTTGTTTCAAAATTCTAATTTTGTCCCTTATTTAATTTAAGCCTAATTCGCTACTCCCTCTTATTTTTTTCTTTGTTTTTCAACTCCTTTCAATATTTATATTTCTTTCTCCTCTCTTTTTCCTTTTTCTTCTTCTTTTTGCCATTATTGTGTCCTTCTTTCACGTTATCACTTATGTTACTATTTCTTTTCCTTTTTTTCTCACTTTGCATCATTGCACCTATCACTTCTATTTCTCCCTTTATTATCGTGTTCCTCTTTCACACCGTTGTTGTTGCTACTTCTCTATTCTTCATCTCCTTCTCTCTTCTTATCTTCCTTTCTTTGCATCACCGCGCTCATTATTGTTATTGGTCATCGTCTCTTTTTAGATTTATCCGTTTTCACTATGTTCGTTTTGACAATCACATTGCTTATTATCTGTCTCCCTTTCATTTTTTTTATTTATTTTAACCTATTTTAGGTTTTCTTTAATAAAAAAATTGAATTTGTTAAAATGGTGAACGAATAAAAGTGATAGTATTTTGTGATAAAGTTAAAAATCGGTGATGACAATAATGGTGGTGGTAGAAAATTTTGGTGGTGGTGGTGTTAGTGTTGATAGTAGATGATGAAAGAAAATTAATAAGAATAAAATTGACATTTGAATTAAATTGTTGTGTTTTATATATTATCGTCAAACACATAAAAAAAATATGTATATTTGTATCTATGTCTTTTGGTATATTTATTTCTATATCCATGTATCTTGAAGACACTAACTCAACACAGCTTAATTCCCGCTATAACAAAAATATTTTTAGTAGCAATAATATAATGGTCATTATATTACATGTCTTGTTTAATTTATACTTTTGCGACAATTATATATTTACCATTATTACTATATTTTATAGTGACAATTATATATTTTTTATAATATTAAAAAGTTTTTATTACCGACAAATATATAATTACTATCAAAATTTTTTAGCAATAAAATATAAAAAGACTAATATCTAATTGTTAGTAAATATATTAGCGGTTATTTTTAATTTTTTATTGTCGTTAAAAATAAATAAATAGACACTAAAAAAGTGTTTTTTTCATATATGATTATAACTTGTATTTCAAAGTTTGTTTATTGTTAATAATAAATTACTCTATATATAAAAAAAATAAATTTTTTATATTTGCTTAAAATAGCAAATAAATAAATTAACTACTTAATCAATTTAAATTAATTATGACTTATAAATTACGTAGGAGATGAATCTTGTATCTAACCATACCATAATTAATAATTTAAATGATTATAATAGTTATTATGATTTATGAACAATAATTTAGAACTGTGACTTTGATAATAGAGAATTAAATATTACATACATAACAATGAGTATACTTGATAAAAATATTTATTTAAAGATGGAATTTCCTTTTGTCAATCGTTCACAATTAGCTAATTTTTTTTGTCAAATTTATTAAACTTTATTTGATATATATTTTATATCACATATAAATGATACATGCTAACAATATTGCGTCATTATTTATGTTTTCCTTCTTGATATTTATCTCTATTATTTTGATTAAAAATCACTGATATGTTTTAATGTAATGGTTTATTAATAATAATTTGAAAATAGTGACAGGTTTTCCATCTTCTCACAAAGTCATTACCTTGTAACATTGTGGCAATTAGATGAATAAGCCAACTATTACATTAGTTATTTTTAGATAAATTTAACAACTCTCAATTTTAAGTATTACCTAACAAACTTACCATTTATCTATATAAATACACACAATTATATATGAATTCTTATATTCCACTACATGAGTTAAATTCATGTTTAGTGTATAGAGATCAACAAATCTACTTGTTTTTCTTTTTTTTTTTTATATTAAAACACACACACACACATTAACCTGGTGTGGCTTAGTTTGAGGCAAACACCTTTGTCACTATTTTCTATATTCCTACATTTCATTTTGTTTTTTTTTTTTTTTTGTGTTATTATACACTATTTAGTATTTACACACTAATCCATTTACACATACTATGGAATTTTTAAACTTCATCCAACCTTAACTAGGATTTTGAATCCAAATACAACATTCAAGAGGCATACAAATATGCCATCTAAACTGGATGTCCGCTGTTGCCAAACCTCATCTAGTCATCTGCTTACATTAGTTTGGCTAGCTATACACTAATTGGACCCTAGGGTGTCTGAGTTGGGCCTTCAAAAAGTGTGGATTATGATTGGGCCTTTAAAAAGATCCAAAATTTGTAACAACAAAAATGAATCCATGAATTTATGACTAAAACCTTATGAAGACTATGTTGAACAGAAAAGACTTTTAAGACAAAAAAAAAAGACTTTTTAAATTTATTTTCTTATGAAAAAATTACTTAAAAATATATTTTTTAAAATAGTGCTTTCTATTTGATAGAAAAAGATTTCATAATCCTGAACCGATCTTACCTTATTAAAAAATTTAATACTTAGTTTAGGTATGAAAAAGTTTTAAGAACTTCAAACAGAAAAGGATAATTTTTAGAGATGGCAATGAGTAGAGTAGGGTAGACTTTGAATCCAATCCTAATTTTATCCGTAGATTGAATTTGTTATGAAAATTCAATCATTTTTTACATGTGAATTGAAAACAACCCAACCCTAACTCTACCGCAGATATTTGACCCTACTCGCAAGTTTTACAAATATGTAATATTATTATATAATCTAATAAATATACAAATTAAAAATTCAATACAAACAACACAATTGTCTTATAAATAACATAACCATCAAATGTTCAATTCGACATAAAAATCTTTATTTAAATTAATAATACAAACATAAATAAAATATTATAATATAATATTGTATATATATAAAATACAGATTAAGCAGGTAAAAATTAAATTTCAGTCTGCATTCAAATTAGCTATACAGTCAACTTTACCTGCATCAAACAAATTGACAACGTAACCCATTTGAATAAAATAAAATTAGATACACCCGAATTAGATATATATTGTCACCCCTAATTACCTCACAAGGGCTGTGAAGGTACAAGATGAATGATTAGGACTATGTCAAGGGCTTAATTAATCGTAGATTCCATCCCCGCCCCCCTATGTTTTGGAGTGTTTGGAAGGGAATTATTCCAGCATGAATAAACAAGCATCTTCCATTGATCCCATGCACATTAATCAATATAATATTTGAAAGATAATAAAAAAAAATTCAAATGGTCTAAATTTATTTTATTTAATATTTATTAATTATATAAATTAATAAATATTAAATAAGATAAATTTAAACTGTTTTGACTGATTTTTTATTATTTTTCTAACACTATCACATATTAATTAACTACTAAATTAACAATACAATTCTATTTGCTTTTGGCCCTTTCTTAAATATATATTAATTAAGAATTGAGCGGTTGAAACATCCAAGAGGCTTGACATATATAAAAGACAAGGACGGTTCATGAGATCATATAACCAGTCAATCATTGACTAATTCAGAACCCTTCGATCATTTAAAAGAGAAATAAAAACGTTAGACCCTATCTTATGAGAAGCCGAGGACTCAATTTATTAGAGATAAGAGTTTAGTGAAACGAAGTTGTGACAGAATCTGATTACAAAGTAGGAATTAAATCTTCTAACTCCTTACAACAGAATTGATCATCTTCTAGCTCTAATTATCATCAGTTGATACTTATTAGTTAGCATACAATTGTATATGCATATATATAAATTTTTTCCTTATGTATGTATTGTTCTTGTTCTTCATCACTACATGACACAGATTAGAATTAAAGCGCTTTTATAGCAAGTTAGATGGCAGGTTCTAGAGCATTTACTTGTACATATCCATTCAATTTCCAGAGTCTACGAATGCATATTCAAATGACGTAACCCCAAAATAAATTCATATAGAATTTGATGAATATCATCAATGTGTTGACATACACGGTTTATGGAACCTTCAAACTATGTATTTATCTGCCTCTGCATATGTGTCCAGAGTGAATTATTTATCTGACCCGCTGGTAAAAGTTATTTGACTTTCCAACCATTCAATCCGTTTATTAATGTCTCAAGATAAGGAATACAAATCGTGACACTATAAATAAATCAATAAAATAAAACTGTCACTAACAACCCAATTCTTTGCTTGCAAGTTGCAAAATTGGAGTAAAAGTTTCACCAATTCTTAAACACAGCAACAAAATGTCCCTGCCCCTATATATTCTACAACTAACGTAGCCCACGAGATACATTACGTAATTATCACTACTTAGCGATTTCAATTATATTCAATGCTTGGATTATTACGTACTCATAATTCTCTTAATAAGTAAGTGACATACACTTTCTTATCACTTATCTTTCTTATTATCTATCATTTTGCTGCATGTTTAGAGTTGTTAATGTTCTTTCCAAAATTAATTTCAGTTTTTCTCAAATCAAATCCCTAATATTTTTCAATCACATTATTATCCATTAAATGCAATAATTCTCTGCAAAAATTATAAAAGTTAAATAATTAAAAAATTTTAACAACTTCTACTATACAACTTATATTTTACATATACACTATTAAAAACTAAAAAATAAAATATAAAATATAAACAAAAATTTAAAAATAATTTTTAAAAAATAATTATTAACTCGTCATATTAAAATCAATAAATAAGCATACATATGAATATTTAAAAAATATTAAAATAATTAAAATTACGACCTACTAGTGCACATATGAGATAATTTGAAGAATATAATAAGACGTATAATTTAAAATTTGCTAATATTAATTATAAAAATTTATTAATTATAGACATCATAGGTATGAAATTATGAATATTATGAGTATAAATTATGGATGTCATTAATATGAAATTATAGATGTTATGTGGATAAATTTATGGATGTTATGAGTAAATTTATCAATTGAATAAATTAATTTAAGAATTTGACATTTTTTAAATTTAATTATGATAAAATTTAAAAATATTTGTGTTAATTTAATAGTTACTTACGCAATAACTAAAAAATGATATGTGTATGGTTGTAATATCTAATAAATATGAATTTAACTTTTAGATGTTAGTTGTATGTAATTATGGATGTTATGTATATAAACGTATGAATGTTATGTGTATGAATATAGTAGTATAATATAATTATAAATACACATAAAAATACTAAAAAAAATCGGTTTATTATCATACCTCATCAAAACTAGTGTGATTTTTCATATTCTCAAAAATTGGTTGACTGACAATAACCTCGTCGGGTGAGTCTGTCTGTTGTTCAAATTCTTCATCAACACCTTCTACCATAAATACTGTATTAAGGTCGAATTCAATTGACATATTATTTACAATGATAAAGATGACTCCTTGTAAAATTCTTTGGCCTATTCTAAATTTCTAATTGTGCTTGCAATGGTATTAGAGTTGTAAATTTTAAATAAAAATAATTGAATTAACAAAAACAAAATCATATTAGGATAGCTTTCAAGTTTTTTATCTCCATTGAATGATGATAAATGACTTAACAAAAATAAAAAATCAATTACAATTAATTCATTTAATACAAATTATCATTACTGTTCTTTATAATAATTATTATTAGTCTTTATTGTATTCTTATAAAAATCAAATTATAAAAAAATATTAAATATTGATTACAAGAATATCTAATAATAAGAAATATGATATTATAATTAATGTCATTAATAAATAGAACTGATAAAAATATGATAAGTGGATTGATAAAAGAGTAAAATAAAAAATAAAACTATTATTATATTACATAAATAAAATAAATTATAAAAAATTTTGACTAATTATGATTAAAAATTTTTTGTTACCTAACTTTTTTCATATAGTATATATAAATGATTACGTATGACTTGTTATGTATACATTATTTATAAACAAATGTTTAATCACCCAATTTATTACTAGAACTGAATGTCCTACTTCAACTTCAAAGGCAGAAAAGCATTTAGTAAGCTCTATTTTCAAGTGATATAAAGTGTCATTAATCCCGGAGAGACAATAATCAAAGTTAGTAACTCAATATTTATAATTTTATACATATAGTATTTATAGTTATATATTTATTACATATAAAATTATATAATTATTATAAAATTAATAAATACTAATATAAATATATATAGATAAATATTCGATGACTAATTTTAATTTAGTGTATAAATAATATTTTTGTATTATATTTATACGTAAGTAACGTATAGTTTAACTTATTTTTAATTTATATTTTGTATTTTAATATGTATTCTATATTAATATTTGATTCTGATAACTAATTTTAGTGTATATCAAGTATAGTTGTATTTGTATAATCAAAAATGCTATTTGTATACTAAAATTAGCCACCAAAATTAGCCATTTGCTAGTTCGTTGAATCGGTTGGTGAGAAAGCGTTGGGGATGAAAATTGGACCTGAATGTAAAGCTGAAATGAATGCTGCGTCTACGAATCGTTGGTTGATTGGCGGCAGGGACTGTTCTATGTATAGTGGCATGGGGGCAAGCGCCCCCACTACGATTTGAAATTTTTTTGAGTACTATATGATAATAATATTTATTTGCCCCCATTAGATTATTAAATTTGATCCCATAATAATTTTTTACTTGGTTTTTGGTACTTCAATTTATAAACTTTATATTAGAAATTCGTTAGAATCATTAATTCTCAAATTTAAACAAAATTAGTGTTCTTTTTTAAAAATCAACTCAAAAGAATATTATTTATCTTTTTTTTAAATTAGTTTTAATTTTTGCATAGCAACTGTATTAATTGAAAGAACTTTTTAACTATAAATATCAATAAGAGTCGACTTCTAATTGCGTTGGGAAGTGAATTTCTAAATAATTATTTAGTAATATATGTTTCAAGCACTTGGCGGGCGATTTATAATACAATAGAAAAGCTTCGTGATGGTTTTGATTGGTGTACAGGCAGGATGTCTCAATCCTTTTGGTATTATGCTTGGCGACCATGTGGAACGCTAGCTCCTTTAATTCCTTTTGTGCATATTTCTGATTCTCACTTGAAGTTAGAAGATGTCTGGCACCATGGGCATTGGCGGTGAGATATTCTTTGCACAATTATTCTGGAAGAAGCTAAACTTGATTTGATGCTCTTTGATCCTATCAAGCAGGCAGGAGATAAAACAGGTTGGTTTTGGACAAACTCAAATACTCTTACCTACTCGACTAAAAGCGGGTATGAATGGCTATTGAAGAAGAAATTTGGCTGGAATGATAACGAAAATTGGCTTTGGCTTTGGCGCTTGAGAATACCGGAGAAGATAAAGTGTCTGCTCTGGCTTTGCCTCAACAAGGAGTTTCTATAGCTAGTTACCGCTTTCAAAGAGGTCTTGCTACTTCTGATTTTTGTCAGAGATGTTATCTTACTCAAGAGGATATTAACCA
This sequence comes from Arachis hypogaea, assembly GCF_003086295.3. Classification (NCBI taxonomy): domain Eukaryota; kingdom Viridiplantae; phylum Streptophyta; class Magnoliopsida; order Fabales; family Fabaceae; genus Arachis; species Arachis hypogaea. Next base: position 4,940,572 of record NC_092040.1, on the reverse strand, counting down.
CTGCTTTAGGACTTGCCAAAAAGCTCGTCAGATTTGGATTAGCTTAAATTTGGGAACGACCGCTAAGGACTCTAGTTTAGATTTTGTGTCTTGGATTCGTTCTAACCTCAACAAAAATGAGTTTCTCTTTGCAGCGGCCTTTTGGTGGATTTGGAGGGATAGGAACAATGACATCTTCCATCAAGAGGATACATGGAGTAAGGAGAAAATTGTTCACATGGTTAAACATGTTGCTCGAGATTTCTCTAATGTTGTTACCAACCAAAAACATATTATTCCTTCTTCTTTGAAATATAATTGGGAACCACCTCCAATGAATGTTTATAAAGTGAACTGCGATGCAAGCGTTTTTGAAAATGAGCAATTAGCTGATTTTGAATGTATTATTAGAGACAGCATGGAAATTTGGATAAAAGGTTGTTCTGCCAGTAGGGGTGGAAATAGGCTAGGCCAGGCCAGGCTTTGCTCTTAACAGCCTGGCCTGTCATACAGTTGATTGGCCTGAGCCTGGCCTATAGCATGTTATAAGCTCTTTATAAAGTACTAGGCCTGCCCTGTTATTCAGCCTGACCTGGCCTGAAGCCTGTTGAAAGGCCTGATAATTTTTTTTACAAAAAAAATATTATTTTAAAAAATTATTTTTAATAAAAATAGTTATATGTAATATGTCATATATTTAATATTTATAAAAAAATTTAAACTTTTAACATATTTAAAATATACAAAAATATTTATAATAAAATATAATAAATTTAAAATATCTCATAATTTTATTAATAATAAATAATTATTTATATATTTAATTATATTTTAACAGGTTCAGGCAGGCCTGACAGGCCTATAAGGCTAATTAGTAAGCTTGGGCCTGACCTATTAATGTATTAAGACTTTTAAAAGAGTTTGGACATGTGCCTATTTTATAACAGGCCAGGCTAGGCCAGGCCAAACACAGGCCAGGCTGCAGGCCCCTGGCAGGCCGTCTGGCCCTTTTCCACCCCTATCTGCCAGTATACCTCTTTCTAGTGTTCTCTGTTGTGAGCTTCATGCTATTTGGAGAGGGCTTGTTATGGTTTGGGATTACGAGTGCAAAGAGGTCATCTGTGAAACTGATAATCTTGATGCGTTTCTTCTTGTTTCGCGAGGCACAACCAACATGATTAGGAATGACTCTGATCTACTTGACAAAATCAAAGAGATGCTCCAACGCAATTGGACAGCTACTTTAGTTCTCATCCAGCGCACAACAAACAGAGCGGCTGATTTAATGGCTAAGACTGCTGCTTTAAACAAGCAGGTGTATTTAGAGTGGTTACTGCTCCTAATAATTTAGACATTATTATTAGAGAGGAGTGCTACTCTTTCTCTTAGATCTTTTTTCTTTGTGTTATGTTCAATCACCAAAAATATAAATTTTGCCCCCACTACCAAAATTTTCTAGATCCGTCAGTGATTGGCGGGTAAGACCATTTGCAAGGACACTCTGATATCAAAGTAAGAGTCCGTATGATAAGACGGCTAATTAGGATTATAGTGATGTACCTCAGGAGAGAGGTAGGTCTCTCTCTTTTATTCTTTTTTATCGGGTGGGTCCTTCTATTTGGGCCTAATTGTCTAAAAACTTCTGCTAGCTGTAAGGGAATTGTGTCTAGGACTGGCAATGGGTAGGGTAGGGTAGGGTTTGGATACTACCCTAACCCTACCCGCGGGTTGAAAATTTTATTAAAACTCTACCCTACTCTACCCCCGGATTGACAATCTCTCAACCCTAACCCTACCCGCACCTTAAAATTCTAAACCCTACCCTACCCTACCCTACCCGCAGAAATATCAAATTTTTTCAAAGTAAATATAAAATTCAATCATTTCGAATTTTATACGTATTAATAACATAAAAAATAAAAAATTAATGTTCTAAATTACTAAATTAACTAACTACTTTAGTGGTTGTTCACTTGTGGGTTCAACTCTCACTTCCTTCATTATACAAAGAGATTTTTATAAAATATGTGTTATATATCAGGTGCGGGTAGGGTAGGGTAGGGTAAGGTACACCCTAAACCCGTATCCTACCCTACCCGCAGGCATATCCAGATTGTACCTTACCCTACCCGCAGCGGATAGGATAGCCTACCCTATCCGAACGGGTTGAATCGAGTTGGGTACCTGCGGATAAGGTATGAATTGTCAGCCCTAATTGTGTCATGTGAGGAACATTTTGCCATTCAAGCATGTTGGGGACTGGTCAAGTCGCGGGTTCGTTAGGTGGACCCTGCTTCTTGATAGACTAGGCCAAATCAATACAGAAAAATACATGTATTATTTAATTTGTTTTTAAAATGTATTTTATATTTTAATATATATTTTATACTAGTAAATGATTTTGATGATTAATTTTAATATAATTTAGTATAATTGTTGTATAATATATAATAAAAAATTTGTTTTATTATAATTAAAGAAGTATATGTGATATATTTTGATTAATAATATATAATGATAATATTATTTTCGAGTTGGCAGGTTAAAGCAATGGCAAGAATGCATTAAGAATGGGGTACTGAGTGCATGGATGAACCCAAAGAAAGTCAAAGAAGAATAGATAGGGTGCAGAGCAAGGTAACGTGGAGAGTAGCGTAGGATAAAAATTCCATAATAATTGAGAGAAGGATAGACGATAGAGATAGAGGATGGTTCCTTCGAGTTTCCGTCATTGACAAAGCAACCAATCCTTTGAAATTTTAAAACTTACATTAATAATCATCACATTCACATATCACATATCCATCCATGACCTTGCCTCTATATATACATACATACTCTCATTTTTCCACTCAAACTCAAAAACTTAAACTATGGCGAACCCAGCTGAACTTTCTGCCCTCAATCAAATCAAAATTCATCTTCTTGGAGAACTCTCACCACTTCCTCATAACTCTTCCTTCTCCTTCCAATTTTACCAAACTAACCCTACTACTTCTTCTTCCTCCTCCTCCTCCTCTTCTTCTTCTGCTTCGGTCAACCAATACTTTAACTGCAACGAAGTGGTCAACAACCTAGAAACGCCAAGATCCAAACCGCACTCATCGGCGTCTTCGTCGAACCGAAAACCGTCTCTGCAAATCTCTCTCCCTAAGAAAACCGAATGGATCCAATTCGGAGAGGAGAAGGAGATTTCCAAGAGCAGCGAACAACAGAAGAAGAAGCACTATAGAGGGGTAAGACAGAGACCGTGGGGAAAGTACGCCGCCGAGATTCGAGATCCTAACAAGCGAGGCTCCAGAGTCTGGCTTGGAACATTCGACACCGCCATCGATGCCGCCAAGGCTTACGACCGCGCCGCCTTTAAGCTCCGCGGCTCAAAAGCCATCCTCAACTTCCCTCTCGAAGCCGGCGCCGATGACAGGAAGCGCCCCCGTCAAGAGGAGGAGGTGGAGGAGAAGCCGGTCGTCAAGAAGGAGAAGATGGAGGAATCATCTGACGTTAGTGGTGTAAGAGATATTCCGTTAACGCCGTCTAGTTGGACTGGCTTTTGGGACGCTGACGTAACTGGTATTTTCAGTGTGCCACCGTTATCGCCGTTATCTCCCCACCCGGCGTTCGGATTTCCACAGCTTATGGTTGTGTGAATTTTTTTAGTTTTTCGTATGTGTTCTTTTTATTTTTATTTTTTTAAAGTTAATTGCATCCTATTTAAGGGATGTTAACTGTTAAGTACATTATATGCTGATAATGGACATTATTTATTTATAAATGAAAAAGTATGGGAAGTTAATGAAATATTTGTACAATGTAGGGTATTATGATATGATATTAGAACTCTAGATCTGAAAAGTCAAAAAATTGATTCTTGATGAACTCCAAAATCAATTTAAATTTTTGGAATGACTGATTTTATAACCTGAAATGTTTATTATTCCTAATATTTGGATAATTATTCTAGATAATATAAATATTAATAATCCATTACATATTTAGACTATTGATTTCCTAATAATATTCTTTATAAATTCTTGAGCATATATCCCTTGTCTATTCGATAACCATAAGTTGTTAATTTGTAAGGGTATTAGACTAAAGATATCATCTAAAAATAATAATTAAGATGTAGATAAATATTGTATAAAATAATTTAATTAATTATTTTTAATCATGTAAATAATCAATGTACTAATGAAAAAATATTAAATCTAAAACTAAAGAAAAAATAAGTTTTTTTTTTTATATCAAATCTAAAAAAGTATAATTTTTTATTAAAAAAAATGTTAACAAATAAAAATATAGATAAATTCAAGTCATTCTAGTTTCTAATTTACATAAAAAATATTACAATGTTATTATAAGCTATTTTTTTTTTAACTAAATTTAAATTATTTTCTAAAAATATTTTCATGCACGAAAAACTTTTTTCAATATATCTTTTTCTTTGTGTTTGCATCATGATGTCAATAATTCATAAAGATCATAGGGAATAAAGATTAAAAAAAAAAAAGAGACAAACACACCATAAAAAGAGATTATTGAAATCCAAAAACTTGAAACAGAAAAATGTTTAATTGATGTATGCTTCATTTGTTGGGGATAAATTTTGAAAATGACAGTTGATATTTACTCTTTCTACATACTTTTGGATAAAAATTGAGTAGAATCTGATGAAAACCTTATAACTTTGCAGCAGGGGCGGATCTTAGTTATGGTAATGGGTGGTTAATTATGGACTTATGGCTCCCCAAAATTTTAAAAATTATTAGTTATATATTTGGTAGAACAAAAATCTTTATAATTATTTTGGTTAACATATTAAAATTAGATTTTTCTTTTATAATTTTGTAGGTTTAAATTCTATTCTCCACCATTTTTATAATTATTTTTTTAAATTATATCTCGAAATATATAAATAACTTGATGATTTAACTAATAAAATAATAAGTGCTATATTTAAAAAGATTTCGAAAGAACAATTTTTTTATTAAATAACTAAAAATTAAGTTTTTAATGTATTTATTAAAGAGTAATGTCAAATCAGTCTTAAAAAAATTTTTAGTTAAATAATTTGATCTTTAACAAAATTTAATCACTTAATCATTCTATAATTTTTTATGAGGAGTGTTAGAAAGCTAGCAGTTTTTGTGATTTGTAACTATTAATTAGCCATCAATAATATTTTTAATGGTATAAAATTATATCTAATAGTGTAAAATTATTCAGTTTTCTTTTACTAATTAAGTGCTGGCCAAATTTTAATAAAAATATTGGTTGTTCAAACTTTTTCATTTTTTATTTTTATTGAACATATCAGTACTAACATCAAATTTTGGTAAAAAAAAGTTTGACAAATCAATATGTTATTATTTTATAAAGCCAAAATAACGTTAAGAATTTTTAAAATTTTTAAATTAGCCATTTTATATAGACAATAATTTAATATGCGGATTAATTTGTCTAACGAAATAAAAATTTAATTAGAAACCGATTTAGTTAATAAAACTTGTTGAGAACTAACATATTTGACTAAATATTTCTCAAAAAATAATTTAAAGTATCACTCGTTTATTAGATAAAAAAAATTAAAATATTCTTAACAAAACTTCAATTTAATTTTATTAGAGAAATTATAGGGAGCCAATGACTTAAGCGTACAATGTGTACAATGGAGGTTTAGGAAGTATTAGAGATATGACCATTAGTGTTACATTGTCTTGTCAAGTTATGCTTTTGGGATGAGTGGGTTCATGATATAGTATTAGAGTTATAAATCCGAAAGGTCAAGAGTTCGATCTTTGGTGAACCTTAAAATTAGCTTAAGTTTTTGGGATGAGTGGTTTTATGACATAAGATGTTTATTATCCATGGTATCCAGATGGTTATTCTGGATAGTATGAGTAATGTTCATTTTATTATTATATATTTTGTATTAAAAAAAATTTGGCCTCCCAACAAAATTTTCCTAAGCTCCGCCACTGCTTTGGCCTTTTGGAGGTAATGTATATTCATTTGATTAATCTTTATTTGAAAGTATATATGTACACTTGATTAGTCTTTAACTCTTTATGAACTAAGAGAATTTTGGCTCATATCTTTTTCTTTTGGTAAGCACGAGGGGCTAATTGAATCCCCTAACCTACTACAATGCTACGTAAAAGAAGAGAAATACCTCAATATATTTCTTAAAACTAAACCTTACCCAAATCTACTCAAATTTTTTCTTTTTGGTGATTGTCATAAAATCATTTTATAATTTCCTGCACATGCCTTTTGTCAAAAGTCTCTTATTGAATATATAATAACTAACATCATTCCGTTATCTCGTAAGTCCAAGAAAGATAAATGCTATTTGTACACTAAAATTAGTCACTAAAATCAACCACTAATGCATTTGTGTATAAATACATATATGTATTTTAATTTATTTTTATAATATATTTATATTCTAATATATATTTTATACTAGTGACTGACTTTAATAGCTAATTTTAGTGTATACCTAGCATAACCCTCCAAGAAATTGCATTAACTTGTTATCTTGTGAATCAATTTCATATAACCTAAACGAAGGTAATAATTTTTATGATGCCTTAGTTTGATATAGCTTTATTAGCAGATTGCAGTTTATCATTTGTTTTATTTTTGGTGTAATAAATTAAATAATGCGTAGTAATAATGGTTATTACTACGTACGGTATACGGCTATATATTGTCAATTCCAATAATATTGTTAGTGATATGCCGATATTGTCAAATTAATTTAAATTTTAAACCCACGAGCGTGGTTTGAATTTCATTCCATCACATGTAAATAACTAAATATGTAATAGTTTTCTGGAACTTGGTCAGCATTTCATGTTTCAAACTTTCAATAATCATCCGTCTATGAATGATTGTGAACTCATAAAGACCGGTCAAAATTAACAACATATGATATAAGAAGGTGCGTATATGATATATATACTCTTTGAATTAGCAAATGGTTAACCAGTAAAATAGGCTATTAAAGATTTCGGTGTTAACAAATAACAAATATTATTTTTAAAAAAGAAAATAACAAAAGTATTTTCGAATATATAGGATTTCTTTTTGTCAAAATAATCAAATTATTATTTAACAACTGCTTTGAATATGTCTAAATTAATTTGTTATGTCTGTTTAGTAGTTAGTTTATTAACAAATGATTAACTTATTAGATAAAACAAAGGAGTCATTCAGATAAAGACGTTTAAAATGTCTTTTCTTAAAGATATTTTTTAGTAACTAAAATTTAACTTATATAATTGATTAAATTAAGTTATTTTTGTTAAAATTAGGCCATACAAATTAATTTAACCGAAAAAATAGTGAATTAGATTTTGAATTTGTCTAAATTAATATTATTTTTTATAAAAAATGATTACAATACTTTTATTATAAAAAAATGACTAAAATACTCTTATTATATATATTAATTTTATGAATCTTAAATTATAGTCCTTTACTTCTCTGTCGTTATAGGATTAAGATTTAGAGTTTTCAAATATATATATATAATAAAAATATTCTAGTCATTTTTTATAATAAGGATATTGTAATTATTTTTTATAAAAAATAATATTAATTTAGACTGGTTCAAGATTTAATTTACTATTTTTTTAGTTAAATTAATTTGTCTAACCTAATTTTAACAAAAATAACACGGTTTAATCGATTATATGTATTAAATTTTAATTAATAAAAAATATTTGAAAAAAAGGCGTTTTAAACGTCTTTAATTGAAAAGTTTTAAAAAAAAGAAAGATCGATTTAAAAAACAAGAAAAATACGGTATCCGAGTTCGAATTTTGTTTGTCTCGAAATGTAAGTAAAAAATCTTACAACTTTTCAAGAAACAAGAAACATTCTAATTATAGAAAAATATTTAAAGTGCAAAATAATTTTGGGTACTTTTCAAAATGTTCAGTTGTTGATGGACACGACACTCAATTATTCATATGAAATATTATTGTCTCGTAGGGTATGTAAACTAAGGTGTAGAATAAAAAGTCATAACTCCCTTTTATTTTTCTTTATATACAAAATCATTACTTCCTTCCAGTGCTAATTAAAGTCGTGCCAAATTGAAAAATCACCGATGGGTCCTCAGTCCTCACCCTTCTCTGCATCAATGTTTAATTAGTTTTCAATACTCCCTACAATCTACATTGGAGTGAATAGCGACTTTTTCAAAATATATAATTTAATGTCGTCTTGTAGTTTTAGGTTCTCTATTGACTTCAACTCTGTGCTATCATTATTTTAATTGTTATTGCTGCCTTTCTATTTATATAAATAAAAATAATTCTTATTTATATCTTCAGGTCATTATTTAATTAAGCCGCTTTGATTGTTTTACTTGCTCTCCAGGTTCCAGGTGAATGCTGGCGTAGGCGTGACATATAGGTAGCGTTTGTTTTGAGATATTGAGACAGAGACTGAAAAATTGAGACTCAGTATCGTATTTGTTAGTCTAAAGACTGGTACTAAAATTTCTGTCTCTGTCTCTAAAATTTCAGTATTTCAGTACCTCAAAAAAATAGGGACACAGAGGACTGAAATTTTTAGAAATAGAGACTGAAACTTTAATAATATTTTATACTTAAAATACTTTCATTTTAATTAATTAATTCCAATTTTACCCTTTGTACAAATTAAATTAGAGTTTCATTCTTGTTTCAATTACTGTCTCCCATTTTACACCAAACAGAATACTGGAATTTATTTCAATCCCTATCTCTTAGTCTCTATCTCTCAATATCAGTCTTTCTGTCTCTGTTTCTCCACCAAACACTATCATAGAGCGCTTGTTTTTGGACACATGTAATATAATGATACAAGATTACAAACTAATTCTTGAGCAATGCAAACACATCACGCAATATAATAATTAATAAGAGATTCTATCATTACTACATTTAATTTTCTAGTTGCAAATTAAGAAAATAGCTCATTGTTGAACACACTCGTGGGTATAAATAATATTCGGTTTTCCACCGTATCCCCAGTTTAATAAAATAATGATCAATTTGTCAATTTTATTTAAAAATTTATTATTGATCAATAAATTATTATATGTATAAGTTAAGACAGGATTTGAATTTTTATTTATTTAAGCAGATTAGTGAGTTAACTATTAAACTAATCCAATTTTAGTTGTATATACATAAAAAAGCAGAAACTCACCTGCAGTTGACTTCACATGAAGTTATTTCTAAATTGCTGACACATGACACAAAAATATACTTTTTAATTTTGTTATGGAGATTAGAATGGAGTAGGATTCCGATATGGAGAACAGTCGTACTTTACCTGCCTGTGGTGTCAACGATGGAGTAATCGGACCGTGCGAGTTGGAGCTGACAAATTGGATGGTCCGAGTTCCTCGTGATAAAACAGACGGTCCGAGTTCTGTATCTCCAACCATGTGTTGCATACGTGTTGCTCCCCACAAACGGTGCCCCTTTAACTCCTTCATTGCACGCACACCGTACCCACCCTTCGAGTCACTTTTTCCTTCATCCCCATTTAACATTCATTCCTTCTTCTTCTTCCTCCTTGAACGTTGTTTGGTTCATCTACTTCACTAAAAAAAAAAAAATTAAAATATCAAAGAAACAAAAATCTAAAAATATTGATCATCCTGAACTTCACATTGTAAAATATCTCAGCCATTTTGATTATGTAAGTTTATTTATTATTTTTTTTATATCTCAAGATTATGATTATTATTTTTAGAAATTTAATTATATTTTTTGTTGTTAGAAGTTGAACTGAAGAAGATATATGTGACTTAATTATTATTATTTTTATTGATAAAAATTTAGAAATAAATGTTTAAATAAAGTGTAAATGTAGTTGATTCTTATTTAGAATTTTTTGCAATATAATAGATTAATAATAAAAAATACTTTTTTAGAATTTTTTGCAATAATATTAGAAGTTATAATTAAGTAGTTAATTGTTATAATTAAGTTTAGAAATTTAGGAATATATGTGTAAATAATAGTTAGAAATATATATATTTAAATGTAGTTAATTTTTATTTAGATTTTTTTGTATTATAATAGAATAGTAATAAAAAAAAATACTTGTTTAGAAGTTTTTGTAATAATATTAGAAATTATAGTTAAGTAGTTAACTGTTATAATTAATTTTAAAAATTTCGGAATATATGTTTAAATAATAGTTAGAAATATGTGTCTTTAAATGTAATTAATTTTTGTTTAGAATTTTTTTTCAATATAATAGATTATATTAAAAATGACTTGTTTATAATTTTTTGTAATAATTTTAAAAATTATAATTAATTAGTTAACTGTTATAATTAATTCTAAAAATTATAATTTTATAAATTATAATAATTTTTCGTAACAATAGATAAATTAAATCGGTGTATAATTTTTTAAAATAATGTTGATAATTTCGATTAGAAATTAGGATCGGTAAAATATAATGTATTTGGAAGTATGTATTAGGGATTATTATCTGTAGGAAGTTAGAAATAAGCTATAGAAATATTAATTAAAGTTAGAAGTTAAAATATTATTACTTAGTAAATTGGATTCAGTAAATTTATATGTTTTAATTAGATTTTTTAAAATTATCTATGATAGTTGTGAAATTTGAATCGTGATTTTGCTATTCTTTTGTAGAGTTTACGAATGTTGACATATGATTACTCTATCCCTCTGGATCGGTACAATGAGAGGGTGGAGGAGCATTTACGATCTACTGATTTTTACCATGTGGTCCAGATTAGAGTAGTCCAATATCAGAAAACACTGGTAAATGCTTTAGTCGAAAGGTGGCATCCGGACACACATACCTTTCACCTTCCGGTTAGTGAATATGCCGTGATACTGGAAGACGTGGCTATGATCCTCGGTCTTCCGACGGACGGTCTTCCAGTCACAGGGATGACTTTGAGTGGTTTTGAAGTCTTAGAGGCGGAATGTTTGCACCAATTTGGGTTGCACCGAGAAAGTCGGACCGTAGAGGAAACTGCATAAAACTGACGTGGCTACGGGGTTTAAAAGAACGGTTATAGTTGACTGATGAAAACAGTATATAGGTGTACGTAGTGTCACATTATGTTGTTAGTCGGTACGATCTTGTTTGGAGACAAGTCTGGGGCATCTGTGCACTGGAAGTTTCTGCCTCTGCTCCGTGATTTTGCTAGTATCAGACAGTATAACTGGGGATCAGCATGCCTAGCACACCTGTACAGAGTGTTATGCCGGGCATCACATTTTGACTGTAAGAAAATCGATGGTCTGCTAACACTTCTGCTTAGTTGGGCTTGGATTCGCCTACCATTAGCGGTGGAAACATGCCAGGCCAGGCCAGGTTTTACTCTTAACAGGTCTGGCCTGTCATGTAGTCAATTAGCCTGAGCCTGGCCTGCAGCCTGTTATAGTTTTTTTTTAATGTACTAAGTATGGCCTATTATTCAGCCTAACCTGGTCTGAAGCCTGTTAAAAGGCCTGATCATTTTTTTTTTCAAAAATAAAAATATTATTTAAAAAAATATTTTTTAATAAATGTATTTAAATGTAATATGGAATATTTAATAATTATAAAAAATTTAAAATTTTAAAGTATTTAAAATATACAAAATTATTTATAATTAAATATAACAAATTTAAAATATCTCATAATTTTATTAATAATAAAAAATTATTTATATATGTAATTATGTATTAACAGACCCAAGCAGGCCTGACAGGCTAATAAGGCTAATTAGTGAGTTTGAGCCTGACCTATTAACATAATAAGGCTTTTATAAGAGCCTGAGCATGTGCCTATTTTATAATAGGCCGCTTGACCTTTTTCTACCCCTACCTACCATATCTAGTGCCGATTCTTAGGGAACTCCGCAGTTTTTCGCTTACAAACAGGTAATATTATCTTACATTTACCCGATATCTTCATATTTAGAATCCAATTGTGTTAATAAAATAAGTCATATTAGGCGTAACTGGGAGCATGGAGACCGAGTCTATAGATATCTTAAGCTTGCTCATTTTAGGAAGGCCTTGGATGATCTTCAGGAAAGCCAGGTGTGTTTTCATTAAAGTAGTATTTGTTTTAGGTTTAGTGATATTGTTATTTGGATTGTAATCATTTATTTACTTTATTGTTCCCAGTTTGTGTGGGTTGTATATGCTGTTGATCGCATTGATCCAGACATAATTCCTGCAGATATCTACGTGCACTCAATTGTGTGGAGTGCTACGGTGTCGTTGGTGTCTTTTGAATGTATTGAATGGCATGCAACCGACAAGTTTAGACGACAGTTCGGTTTCGTTCAGGGAGTTCTTCATCAGGAACGGAATCTAGACAAGGCATACGAAGAAGTCTTGACTGGTCCTAAGAATCTTAACTAGGCTACAACCACGACTCATTCATTTTGGGTGATGCAGTGGATAAACAAGTATAATCACGTTCTTACTGAGCTTCTCATGGCTTCACAGCATCCCTTAGATATTTATATGTACTAGGACAATCACTTGAACTTGTCGGATCTTGTGGTTCAAGAGGATGTTGAGGGTAATCAGGTTATGGATGATGAGAATCAAGAGCATAAGGCACAGTCACCGCCACCTCCACTTCCACCTCTATCTCTACCTCCACAAGAACAACCTTAGTCCTCAAACTAATATATACCTCAAACACAATTTACCCCCATCGTTCTTAATACATCAGCAGTATTGGAGTACACCATAGTTTGACTCAAGAGACGGAGGTTCTTTTAGCCAGTTGCTTGGGTTCATGGCTTCAGATGCCGACCAAGTACAATATGGCTATCAGCCTGATTTCATGGTGGGTAGGTATTCCTTCAACGTGAGGCATTCATGTCGCACTTCCTCGGGTGTTTCTGAAGGGTTGGTATCTGGTGATTCTAGTAGGAGTGACTGTGGTCGAGGAATTCTTAATAGTCAAAACTCTCACCGTGTTTCGATGACTCTGATTGAAGAAAATGTTAAAACACTTGAGCATGAAACTGATGAGTATCTAGTGGATAAACCAGATGACGAGGACGACGAGGAGGATGAGGATGAGGACATGGAGGAGGATGAAGATGAGGACATGAACGAGGATGAAGAATCCCGTAATGATGCAGGTCCTATTATTACTTTACTTGTTTGGTCAATTGATGTTATTATATTCATGTATGGTATTTTGGGTAGGATTGATTATATTATATACTTGCTTGGTCAATTGATGTTGTTTCATTTATGGTATCTTGGTTAGGATTGATTACATTATATACTTGCATGGTCTGATTATATTATATACAGGTGACGCATGTACTCCATATTAGACAGGCAAAGGCTACAATCTCAGGGTTGATCCGCCGCGTCGTAGCACTAGTCGATACACTCCATCTGTGTTCAAAAAGACTGACAAGAAATGTAAGAATTTTGTGAAAGGTGTAAAGTGGACAACGAGAAAGTAGTTGTGGCGTAGTTAGTTTTCTCTATGTATCAGTTATCTTTTCCCAGTATCAGTTCACTATTCTATGTATGAGTTAACTTTCCTAAGTACCAATTAACTATTCTATGTTTGAATTAACTTTCCTAAGTTTCATTTAACTATTATATGTATCATTACTATGCATGTGATGGAATACTTGGACAAGCTATAATGTTTCGAATATTGTAAAATGTATGGACAGAATCTAAAGTCAGATATTTCATAGAGTACGTTGACATAAGTTATAATGTTTCAAATACCATAAAATATAATTCTACTGTGCATTATTGTCGGCACTTGGACCACCTTCCTGACAGCATCTTCTACGACTGTGTCCCTCAACCCCACATTGCCTACATCGCCTAGGACGACGTAACATTCGCGTGTCCATCTCATTCAAAAAGTACATCATCCTAGGGTGATCTTTGGTAACGTGTCTCAGGTACAGATTCGGTACAAATCGAGGACCGTTGTAAGAAGGCCACGTAGTAGGATTTCCGAGTGGCCTAAACCTAACTCGATAAACCCGTCTAACTTGGTCCATCTTATAAACGTCATGCACATACACTTCCCAATCTAGTTGTTGATTTGCACAATATGCAAACACATGTCGACAAAGAATCCGGTCCACCTGGAACTCACCACAGACAACGGTGGTCGACGGCATACTACAGTCCACTTGGCATCTCACGCACTTCAAAGACCTCATTCTGCCTATCGAAGCAATTAACCTGGATGTTTCCTATTCCAAGTTGATTTGCATGCAATTTTGAGGTCACAAGCTTAGAAAACAAATGGCCAGCATTAATCCGAGCCTCCGCCTCAGCTCTTTTCCAAGTGAACAATTCATTAAGTTTGTAGAATATTGCTTTCACAAGTGCAGTGATGGGGAGATTGCGTGCACCCTTCAAGACTGAGTTGATGCATTCCACTAGATTTGTCATCATGTGACCCCATCGGTAACCACCGTCGAATGACAACGCATACTGTTTGCGGGAAACACGGTTTAACCAGTCAGTGTAGGCCTCGCCTTGCTCTCCTAAACGTTGGTAACACACTTCATACTCGCGAGAAATGGTGGCTCTGGTACAAGTGTGACTGCCGTTATACCTCCTTATAACCCAATCATACTTTCTGCTGATCATGCTAACTCTGATAAGTCAATCACACCCTGACCCGTACTGTGTACACTTGGCATAAAATGTCAACGGCTCCAATTCATACACCTGGTAGTCTACACTTCTTCGGAGGGTATACTCTTTCATTGCCTTAATAACAAATTCCCTACAACTGAATTCCATCCTCACAGCGAATTCACCATCTGCGATAATAGAAACTTCTGCCACGATGGCAGCTATACCATAAGTATTTAATACACGATTATTTAAAAACTGAAATTAAAAGTAAATCAGTACTCACAACATCAATAATGATATAAATAAATTTTACATTAGGTTATTATCTCAATCTTAATAAAATAAAAACATAAACACATTAATAAATACTGATTAATAAATACAAATTAACTAAATAACTAAAATAAATACTAATCAACTAAATAACTTCATAAATACTAAAATAAATACTAATTAACTAAATAACTAAATAAATACTGATTCCTAAATACTAATTAACTAAAAATATTATTATCTTAAACTTGACTAAATAAATACTTTTACAAATGCTAATTGAGTATATTTTCATAAGTCACTCAACTATTTGGTCCATCGATCAATATCAACTATTACAAAATTCTAATTCTTCTTATAAATATACGCAATTACGTACCTGCACTCATATATTCCGAAAATTCTGGAGCATGCATGACTTCCAAATCCAAAACTCGCATGAAAGATGGCTCCTCAAACGGCAGTTCATTTGCGAGTGCATTTGCCACATCTATCACATTTGGAGCCACAGTGCCTTCACCTTGATCTTCATCTACGTTTGGACTAACAACTTCGTAATTGTTTTCGAACTCTTCCTCATTGTCACTATTGTAATCTTCCCATAAAATATTTCGGTCGGCCTCATATTGTTCGAATGCAATGTACAATTCGATGAACGAGATTTGAGCACGACTTTCAATATACATTGAAAACATCTGTTGCATATTCGCTTCATCCGTTATATATTTGATTTGAAATTGAACAAATCCACCAAATACTGGTACGAGATATCTATATAAAATACATGATATTTTCTTGAAATCTCCAAATCTATCTTCTCACAAATCACACTTTTAAGCTCTTCAAATGAGATTGTGAAGAGAATAACAACATATAATGGATCTTCACAAATAAATTTTACTCCTTCAGATGTTCGCAACAAAATTTGACCAAAATACTACACTTTTAAAAGGACTCTATCATCTATTTCTCTCACTCACTTAAACAGAAACAGAAACTTCACTATCAATTTTTTTTTCTTCAAAGCCAACTAGAGAGACACAAGAGCATAAAAAAGAAGAAGAGCAAGTCGAAAAAGATGAAAAAGATTGGATCTCATCAGCTGTTTACGCGTTACACACCTTCATATATATATATATATATATATATATATATATATATATATATATATATATATATATATATATATATATATATATAATTTTCGGAAAATCAAATTGGATAGTCCGATTTTATTATTATATGTTATTTTTGAATTAGCTTATACTAATTGATTTATTTGTGTGTATGTATATACAAAATGAACGGTACGATTAGTTATTTGAAAATTCAAATCTTCTCTCCATGGAAAATGGACCCTCTGATTTGCTTACAAAATTTTTCTACTCCAAAAAATCGAATGGTCTGATTTTTTTACGCTAAAGCTGAACAAAAGTTGTCCCACAAATTGGTCTAACACTTTTAAAATTCATAACCACACACGACACATTCAGCTTCTATAACAAAAACAATGAGCCACAAAAATAAAGATAAAAACTAAAAAAAATAAATAACTCTAAAAAAAGATAATGTTAAATATAATAATAATAAATTATTTCATTATACTCATTCAGTGAGAAGATGAGTGGCGATTGAAGGCATGATTAGATTCTTATAGACATATACTTTCCGAAAGTCCCTTGGAGGCTGAATTCAGAAGGGCAACCTCATTTGGTTTAAAAAAAATTAA
Organism: Arachis hypogaea; assembly: GCF_003086295.3. NCBI lineage: Eukaryota > Viridiplantae > Streptophyta > Magnoliopsida > Fabales > Fabaceae > Arachis > Arachis hypogaea. The sequence continues at coordinate 4,923,955 of NC_092040.1, read as the reverse complement.
TTTATTTTATACAAATAGTTTAATTAAAAAAACTAATTTAAATTAGACCAAACAGTCACTTTTACTTTTTTCTTCTTTGTTGCACTTTTGAAATTCATTCTCTTCCGATTTTTCATAACTAATATGAAAGCTAATTGGTTAGTTACCATAAAATTTAATTTAACCGTAAAGTTGTAATTGAACATATTTTTACAGTTTAATTTAAAATCTGTGTTAGAGAAAAAATTTAGCGACCAAAAATTTGAGTCATTAAAAACAAAACAAAGCTCCTAAGAAATATAGAAACAGAAATAGAAAAAATAGATACATATGATACCATTTATAACTTTTTGTTCGTATCGCAAATTCGGTTTCTTCCTTCTATGTGAATTATAATTTTTTTCTTTTTCCTTTTTCGATTCCTAATTTTTTCTTTTTCACCATTTCTTTACAAACAAAAAAATGTGAATTTTGTTTTTTCATAATACTAAATTTTACGTTTTTAAACAATTTATATACATATATTTGACAAAAAATAAATAAATAAGAGTAAAAGATAAATTTAAAGAAAGATTGGTCAAGAAAGATGAAGAAAAAGAACTACCAAATTCGTCATTATTTAGAGATTTAGGAATAATACGCATAAAGAATTAATTTTTTTTTAAAGTGGTTATTTGATCTCTCTAAACAGGTTTTTTTTAAAAAAATTATTTGTATAAAATAAATTAATTTTTTTCAGATTAAATGATAACACGTGTCAGTTATCTAAAAATAATTTTATGTAAAGTCGACTGTAAATGAGTTTTCACATGTAAATATCCATTTCTAACCATGAAAAATTTGAATGCTCACAAAATCGACTATAAAAAAATAAAGTTAAATTGTACCCATAAAAAATTAGACAAAAATGATAAATCGTTAAATTTTTATTAATTCTGTTAAAAAATTAATTAAAATGAGCAAACTATCTTTATTTTTTATAATTAATTTTATCAACATTTAAATCTTTTATGATTATTTTATATATATATATATATGTGTGTGTGTGTGCGCGCGCGCGCGCGTGTGCACGAGAGAAAGGCAAACTGATGCTAATTAGAAAAAAAAAAGATTTTATTTAACAACATTTCACATATTAAAATACGTCTAATTATATATTTAGATAAGCACACTTTTTTTATATATTAGATTAATAATAGTGTTTTTTTAATTATAAATTACTGTAATATTTTTTTGAATTGTGGGACAATTTAATTTAAAAAGTAAAAATTAAACTATTCAATTTTTGGGAGGTATATAAATTGAACCATCCAAATCTTTTAATTTTTATATTCGGATCATTCAATTTGTGTTTAAAAATAAAAAAATTTAAAATACATAAATAAAAAATTCTGATATGTGATTATTATCTGTAAAATAATGTTGATAATTTCGATTAGAAATTAGGATCGGTAAAATATAATGTATTTGGAAGTATATATTAGGGATTATTATCTGTAGGAAGTTAGAAATAAGCTCTAGAAATATTAATTAAAGTTAGAAGTTAAAATGTTATTATTTAGTAAATTGGATTCAGTAAAATTATATGTTTTAATTAGATTTTTTAAAATTATCTATAATAGTTGTGGAATTTGAATCGTGATTTTGCTATTCTTTTGTAGAGTTCACGAATGTTGACATATGATTTGTCCTTCCGAATCGGTACAATGAGAGGGTGGAGGAGCATTTACGATTTACTGGTTTTTACCATGTGGTCTAGATTGGAGTAGTCCAATGTTAGAAAGCACTGGTAAATGCTTTAGTCGAAAGGTGGCATTCGAACACACATACCTTTCACCTTTCAGTTAGTGAATGTGCCGTGATACTGGAAGACGTGGGTATGATCCTCGGTCTTCCGACGGACAGTCTTCCAGTCACAGGGATGATTTTGAGTAATTTTGAAGTCTTAGAGGCAGAGTGTCTGCACCAATTTGGGATTGCACCGAGAAAGTCAGACTGTAGAGGAAGCTGCATAAAATTGACGTGGCTACAGGGTTTAAAAGAACGGTTATAGTTGACTGATGAAAACAGTATACAGGTGTACGTAAAGTACCAATTATGTTGTTAGTCGGTACGATCTTGTTTGGAGACAAGTCTGGGACATCTGTGCACTGGAAGTTTCTGCCTCTACTCCGTGATTTTGCTAGTATAGGACAATATAGCTGGGGATCAGCATGCCTAGCACTCCTGTACAGAGCGTTATGCCGGGCATCACATTTTGACTGTAAGAAAATCGATGGTCCGCTAATACTTCTGCTTAGTTGGGCTTAGATTCGCCTACCATTAGGGGTGGAAACAGGCCAGGCTAGGCTAGGTTTTGTTCTTAACAGGTCTGACCTGTCATGCAGTCAATTAGCCTGAGCCTGGCCTGCAGCCTGTTATAGGCTTTTTTTAATGTACTAAGTCTGACATGTTATTCAGCCTAACCTGGTCTGCAGCCTGTTAAAAGGCCTGATCATTTTTTTTACAAAAATAAAAATATTATTTAAAAAAATATTTTTTAATAAACATATTTAAATGTAATATGTCATATTTAATAATTATAAAAAATTTTAAATTTTAAAGTATTTAAAATATACACAACTATTTATAATTAAATATAACAAATTTAAAATATCTCATAAGTTTATTAATAATAAAAAATTATTTATATATGTAATTATGTATTAACAGACCCAAGCAGGGCTGACAGGTTAATAAGGCTAATTAGTGAGTCTGAGCCTGGCCTATTAACATAATAAGGCTTTTATAAGAGCCTGAGCCTGTGCCTATTTTATAACAGGCCGCTTGACCTTTTTCCACCCCTACCTACCATATCTAGCGCCGATTCCTAGGGAATCCCGCAGTTTTCTGCTTGCAAATAAGTAACATTATCTTACATTTACCCGGTATCTTCATATTTAGAATCCAATTATGTTAATGAAATAAGTCATATTAGGCGTAACTAGGAGCGTGGAGACCGAGTCTATAGATATCTTAAGCTTGCTCATTTTAGGAAGGCCTTGGATGATCTTCAGGAAGGCCAGGTGTGTTTTCATTAAAGTAGTATTTGTTTTAGGTTTAGTGATATTGTTATTTGGATTGTAATCATTTGTTTGCTTTATTATTCCAAGTTTGTGTGGGTTGCATATGCTGTTGATCGCATTGATTCGGACATAATTCCTGCAGATATCTACATGCACTCGGTTGTGTGGAGTACTACGATGCCGTTGGTGTCTTTTGAATGTATTGAATGGCATGCAACCGACAGGTTTAGACGATAGTTCGGTTTCGTTCAGGGAGTTTCTCATCATGAACGGAATCTAGACAAGGCACACGGAGAAGTCTTGACTGGTCCTAAGAATCTTAACTGGGCCACAGCCACGACTCATTCATTTTGGGAGATGCATTGGATAAACAGGTATAATCACGTTCTTACTGAACTTCTCATGGCTTCACAAAATCCCTTAGATATTTACATGTACTATGGCAATCACTTGAACTTGTCGGATTTTGTGGTTCAAGAGGATGTTGAGGGTAATCAGGTTATGGATGACGACAATCAAGGGCATGAGGCACAGTCACCGCCACCTCCACCTCCACCTCCACCTCTACCTCCACAAGAACAACTTTAGTCCTCAAGCCAATATATACCTCAAACACAATTTACCCCATCGTTCCTAATACATCAACAGTATTGGAGTACGCCATAGTTTGACTCAGGAGACGGAGGTTCTTTTAGCCAGTTACTTAGGTTCATGGCTTCAAATGCCGACCAAGTACAATATGGCTATCAGCCTGATTTCATCGCGGGTAGGTATTCCTTCGATGCGAGGCATCCATATTGCACTTCCTTGGGTGTTTCTGAAGGGTTGGTATCTGGTGATTCTAGTAGGAGTGACGGTGGTCGAGGAATTCTTAATAGTCAAAACTCTCACCGTGTTTCGATGACTCTGATTGAAGAAAATGTTAAGACACTTGAGCATGAGACTGATGAGTATCTAGTGGATGAACCAGATGACGAGGACGAAGAGGAGGATGAGGATGAGGACATGGAGGAGGATGAAGATGAGGACATGAACGAGGATGAAGAATCCCGTAATGATGCAGGTCCTATTACTGCTTTACTTGTTTGGTCAATTGATGTTATTATATTCATGTATGGTATCTTGGGTAGGATTGATTATATTATATACTTGTTTGGTCAATTGATGTTGTTTCATTTATGGTATCTTGGTTAGGATTGATTATATTATATACTTGCATGGTCTGATTATATTATATACAGGTGACGCATGTACTCCAGATGAGACAGGCAAATGCTACAATCTCAGGGTTGATCTGCCGCGTCATAGCACTAGTCGATACACTCCATCTGTGTTCAAAAAGGCTGCCAAAAAATGCAAGAATCTTGTGAAAGGTGTAAAGTGGGCAACGAGAAAGTAGTTGTGGCGTAGTTAATTTTCTCTTTGTATCAGTTATCTTTTCCAAGTATCAGTTCACTATTCTATGTATGAGTTAACTTTCCTAAGTACCAATTAACTATTCTATGTTTGAATTAACTTTTCTAAGTTTCATTTAACTATTATATGTATCATTACTATGCATATGATGGAATACTTGGACAAGTTATAATGTTTCGAATATTGTAAACTGTATGGACAGAATCTAAAGTCAGATATTTCATAGAGTACATTGACATAAGTTACAATGTTTCAAATACCATAAAATATAATTCTACTGCGCATTATTGTCGGCACTTGGACCACCTGTTTGACAGCATCTTCTACGATTGTGTCCCTCAACCCCACATTGCCTACATCGCCTAAGACGACGTAACATTCGCGTGTCCATCTCATTCAAGAAGTGCGTCATCCTAGGGCGATCTTTGGTAACGCGTCTCAGGTACAGATTCGGTACGAATCGAGGACCGTTGTAAGAAGGTCACGTAGTAGGATTTTCGAGTGGCCTAAACCTAGCTCAATAAACCTGTCTAACTTGGTCCATCTTATAAACGTCATGCACATATACTTGCCAATCTAGTCGTTGATTTGCACAATATGCAAACACATGTCGACAAGAAATCCGGTCCACCTGGAACTCACCCCAGTCACATCATTGACAACGGAGGTCGACAGCATACTCCAGTCCATTTGACATCTCACGCACTTCAAAGACTTCATTCTGCCTATTGCAACAATTAACCTGGATGTTTCCTGTTGCAGGTTGATTTGCATGCAATTTTGAGGTCACAAGCTCAAAAACAAATGGCCAGTATTAATCCGAGCCTCCGCCTCAACTCTTTTCCAAGTGAACAACTCATTAAGTTTGTAGAATGTTGCTTTCACAAGTACAGTGATGGAGAGATTGCGTGCACCATTCAAGACTGAGTTGATGCATTCCACTAGATTTGTCGTCATGTAACCCCATCGGTAACTACCGTCGGATGCCAACGCATACTGTTCGCGGGGAACACGGTTTAACCAGTTAGTGTAGGCCTCGCCTCGCTCTCCTAAACGCTGGTAACACACTTCATACTCGCAAAAAATGGTGGCTCTGGTACAAGTGTGACTGCCGTTATATCTCCTTATAACCTAATCGTACTTTCTGCTGATCATGTTAACTCTGATAAGCCAATCACACCCTGACCCGTACTGTGTACACTTGGCATAAAATGTCAACGGCTCCGACTCATACACCCGGTAGTCTACACTTCTTCGGAGGGTATACTTTTTCATTGCCTTAATAACAGCTTCCCTACAACTAAATTCCATCCTCACGGCGAATTCACCATCTGCGACAATAGAAACTTCTGCCATGACGGCAGCCATACCATAAGTATTTAATGCACGATTATTTAAAAACCGAAATTAAAAGTAAATCAGTACTCATAACATCAATAATGATATAAATAAATTTTACATTAGGTTATTATCTCAATCTTAACAAAATAAAAACATAAACACATTAATAAATACTGATTAATAAATACACATTAACTAAATAACTAAAAATAAATACTAATCAACTAACTAACTTCATAAATACTAAAATAAATACTAATTAATAAATACTAATTAACTAAATAACTAAATAAATACTGATTCCTAAATACTAATTAACTAAAAATATTATTATCTTAAACTTGACTAAATAAACACTTTTACAAATGCTAATTAAGTATATTTTCACAAGTCACTTAATTATTTGGTCCATCGATCAATATCAACTATTACAAAATTCTAATTCTTCTTATAAATATACGTAATTACGTACCTGCACTCATATATTCCAGAAACTCCGGAGCATGCATGATTTCCAAATCCAAAACTCGCATGAAAGATGGCTCTTCAAACGGCACTTCGTTTGCGAGTGCATTTGCCACATCTATCACATTCGGAGCCATAGTGCCTTCACCTTGATCTTCATCTCCGTTTGGACTAATAACTTCGTAATTATTTTCGAACTCTTCCTCATTATCACTATTGTAATCTTCCCGTAAAATATTTCGGTCGGCCTCAAATTGTTCGAATTCAATGTACAACTCGATGAACAAGATTTGAGCACAACTTTCAATATACATTGAAAACATCTCTTGCATACTCGCTTCATCTGTTATATATTTGATTTGAAATTGAACAAATCCACCAAATACTGGTATGAGATATCTATATAAAATACATGATATTTTTCTTGACATCTCCGAATCTATCTTCTCACAAATTATACCTTTAAGCTCTTCAAATGAGATTGTGAAGGGAATAACAATATCTAATGAATCTTCACAAATAAATTTTACTCTTTCAGATGTTCGCAACAAAATCTGACCAAAATACTACACTTTCAAAAGGACTCTATCATCCATTTCTCTCACTCACTTAAACAGAAACAGAAACTTCACTATCAATTTTTTTTCTTCAAAGCCAACTAGAGAGACACAAGAGCATAAGAAAGAAGAAGAGCAAGTCGAAGAAGATGAAAAAGATTGGATTTCATCAGCTGTTTACGCGTTACACACCTTCATATATATATAATTTTCGGAAAATCAAATCTGATGGTCCGATTTTATTATTATATGTTATTTTTGAATTAGCTTACACTAATCGATTTATGTGTGTGTATGTATATACAAAATGAACGGTACGATTAGTTATCTGAAAATTCAAATTTTTCCTCCATGAAAAACAGACCCTCCGATTTGCTTACAAAATTTGTCCCCCAAAGAAATCAAATGGTCTAATTTCTTTACGCTAAAGCTGAGCAAAAGCTGTCCCACAAACTAGTCTATCACTTCTAAAATTCATAACCACGCACGACATATTCACAGCTTCCATAACAAAAACAATGAGCCACAAAAATAAAGATAAAAACTAAAAAAAATAAATAACTCTAATAAAAAGATAATGTTAAATATGATAATAATAAATTATTTTATTATACTCCTACAGTGAGAAGATGAGTGGCGATTGAAGGCATGATTAGATTCTTGCAGACATATACTTCTCGAACGTCTCTTGGAGGCTGAATTCAGAAGGGCAACCTCATTTGGTTTAAAAAAAATTAATTTATTTTATACAAATAATTTAATTAAAAAAATAATTTAAGTTAGATCAAACAGTTATTTTTACTCTCTTCTTTTTCGTTGCACTTTTGAAATTTATTATCTTCCGATTTTTCATAACTAATATGAAAGCTAATTGGTTAATTACTATGAAATTTAATTTAACTGTAAAGTTGTAATTGAACATATTTTTACAACTTAATTTAAAATCTGTGTTAGAGAATAAATTTAACGACCGAAAATTTGAGTCATTGAAAACAAAACAAAGCTCCTAAGGAATATAGGAACAGAAATAGAAAAAATAGATATATACGATACCATTTATAATTTTTTGTTCGTATCGCAAATTCGGTTTCTTCCTTCTATGTGAATTATAATTTTTTTCTCTTTTCTTTTTCGATTCCTAATTTTTTCTTTTTCACCATTTCTTTATAGACAAAAAAATATGAATTTTGTTTTTTCATAATACTAAATTTTATATTTTTAAATAATTTGTATATATATTTGACGAAAAATAAATAAATAAGAGTAAAAGATAAATTTAAAGAAAGATTAGTCAAAAAAGATGAAAAAAAAGAACGTACCAAATTCGTCATTATTTAAAGATTTAGGGATAATATACATAAAGAATTGAATTTTTTTAAAGTGGTTATTTGATCTCTCCAAACAGTTTTTTTTTTAAATTATTTGTATAAAATAAATTGATTTTTTTAGACTAAATGGTAATACGTGTCAACCATCCAAAAATAACTTCATGTAAAATCGACTATAGATGAGTTTTCACCACGTAAATATCCATTTCTAACCATGAAAAATTTGAATGCTCACAAAACCGACTATAAAAAAATAAAGTTAAATTGTATCCATAAAAAATTAGACAAAAATGATAAATCATTAAACTTTTATTAATTCTGTTAAAAATTAATTAAAATGACTAAACTATCTTTATTTTTTATGATTAATTTTATCAACATTTAAACCTTTCATATATATATATATGCATGCACGAGAGAAAGGCAAACTGATGCTAATTAGAAAAAAATAGATTTTATTTAACAACATTTCACATATTAAAATACGTCTAATTATCTACTTAGACAAGCACACTTTTTTTTATGTTAGATTAATAATAGTATTTTTTTAAATTATAAATTACTATAATATTTTTTGAATTGTGGGATAATTTAATTTAAAAAGTAAAAATTAAACTATTCAATTTTTTAGAGGTATATAAATTGGACCATCCGAATCTTTTAATTTTTATATTCGAATTATTCGATTTGTGTTTAAAAATAAAAAATTTAAAATACATAAATAAAAAATTCTGATATGTGAACTGAAAACTTAAAAAAAGAAAATGGGACCAATCGATTTTATATTAAAAAAATTTGAAAATCTCATGCAAAGTAATCGGAGGGTCATCGACGTCCGATTACTTATTCTCATACCCAAAAGAAAAAACACATACATGCAAAGCTAACATTGTTGAATTGTACAAAGACTTCATACATAATAAAAAATTTTAGTCTTTAGACAAATGCTAATTTAAATACTATTGCATGTTATAAATTTTGTAAAGATATATGTACTTAGCTTGTAGTTCAAGAGAAACATTCTTGTCCTGAAATCCATCGTCTTTGTTGGATGCATGGAAGGCACTATATCAGGAATTGTTCTTCAGGTATTTGACTTTGCTGCTAAATGCTGTGTAGAATAAAAATGGGATGGTGTTTAAGACTTTAAGCAACCACAATTTTACGTAAGAGAAGTGAACAAGTTAAATGAAGAAACTAGAGTAAGAATTTACAAAAAAAATATATATATTTTTTAGGTGATGATAGTAAAGTTCTAAAAACTGAATTGTTTATTGAAATAATAAAATTAGAAGTTTAAAGATTTTAAAATTTAATCAACCGGTTGAATTGAATATAATAAACTAATATATTTATGTATAAAATATATTTTTTCAGAAAAAAGTAATTTTTTATGTTTTATTATTTTAAACTGATTAATCAATTCTTTAGCCAGTTCGGTTAATCCGATGAAGCAGCCAATTTGATTCAATTCTTAAAATTATGGGTGACAGTATTTGAGTTAAAAAAAAACATGCAGGAAAAAAAATCTATTTATTCAATAGTTTGAGCATCGACAAATCTAATATTCTCATTTCTAGAACAAATAAAATAAGTTTTAAATAAAGAGAAGGTTGGCCATATAGGTAGATGTACCTAAATTAACAATCCATCATACTGTATTTAACTTTAAAGTACAATTAAGAAAAATAAAAAATATTAAAATTATTTATTTGAGCTAATTAAAAAACCACTATAAGTATTAGATATAAAATTGTATTTTAACAATTTTATGAGTTATTCAATTTATTCCTTACTTGAAGTTGATTTTTGTGACCTTATGAACAGTTGAAGTGGAATGTATTTTATAGTCATTTTTACTATTTTTATGATGTGACGGTTTTCTATGATTCTTCTAACAGATTTTTTGGTAGTGACAAGGTTTATTATACTAGCAGATGTAATAAATTTTATTAAGAGTGATATATGATCTATACCTCGATCACTCGAAAAGCTTGGAACGAAATAATAAATCCGGACCCGAGTATTCGAATGGAGAGACGTAGTAAAAAAAAGCTGATCATCCAAAACAGAACATGATAACTAACCCAGAATCTCAGACCTATCTGCAACTGACGAACAAAACATGATCTATAAAGTCGAGTACACAATCTCGACTAAGGATCAGGTTTTATTCTCAGTTTTATATTCGCTTGATATATTCACTAAAACTCCTTATTGACTTGAACGTCGGAGTATTTTTTACAGATATTTCTGTCGCGGTGTTCAGTCTTGACCAACGTATAACTCTCTCCCTTTTTTGACGACACCTTGATCGGAATTGCTATAACTAGGCCACCCAATACGGACGAATCAAAGAGTATATTGATGAGTTTTAAAAAATTTATACAATCTTTTTTTTTTCATATCGGAATTATGTGAGTGTTATCTCTTCTAACTTTTACAAATACTTCACCAATTAGAAGTAGAATTGCTCTTTCAATAAATTTGTCACAAACTTTATCTAGTTCTTCATTAATGTCTGCCTGCATGAAATTGAAATATCCTCCCATCCACTATTACATGTCAATGCTAGTAGCTTAATTTCATTTGTAGACATTGAAGTAATCAAGGTCCTTCGGGACCTCTTCGTTGTAGTGAAATATTTGCTCAAATTGTCATTCTTTGTCCAATTTTTTTTAACTTAAAGGGAGTGAATTCATACATTTTAGAATGTATTTTGAAAGAAAAAATATAGAAAAATAATTTTTTGAATAACTTAAATAATAAGTTAAAAAAAAGTTAATTTTAATTTTAAAAATCAAATTTTAAATTAATTAAATATAATTTTTATTTTGAATATTTAGTGAAACTAAAATACAGTCGGTTATTCACGTTATTAATATCTCTCATTGTTCATTTAGTAGAATTAATTTCGAAAATAAAAAACTCATCTCTTTGACATTGTCCTACAATATTTTTGGTGGTAGTATAATGTATATATAATTACTGCTGATATCTATTTTTATTGAATTTACTATGTTATCATATTTAAATTTTTAGTATCTCACATATTATATTATGTGTTAGGTTGGCTTTACTTATTAAGTTATTATTGTGTTATTCAATCTTTTCTTTTTTGCAGATGTATATTTGGATTCATAGGAACTACTCAAGATAGTTCCACCTATTAAATCAAAATGAAATAATTTAAATTGAATGAAAGTCACCACCAACAACTATTTATAACTTAAATTTTGAATTTGATGAAGTGAAAATGGTGTATTTCTATTCATAATTAGTGCCTGATTTATAAAAATAAAAAAAAGAAAATTAGTTCCTAAAAAACTGTTAGTTATGAGTGTAAATCATAACCACATTATAGATATATTATTCTTGTAATAACTTGAAGTGTTTAAATGTATGTTTAAATATACATAAAATATATATTTTTTTTTATGGAAGGATTGTAGAAATAAGAACTAGGGCAAAATGCACATTTTAACTAAATGGAGGAAAAAATTATATAAATCAACAAAAAACAAAAACATTACATGAATGGTTCAAGAGGACATTTTTATGTAAATCGAATGAGTCTCATTCGAATTATACAACCTAATACTAATTCGAAGGAAGCCAATTTGAATTAGTAGTGATGCACACAAATCGAATTTGACTAATTCGAATTATACATGCATGGAATGTACTACTACATCCAATTACATTGATTCGAATTACATTTGCACGTGAGTTACACTAATTTAAATCAACCAAATTTGAAGTGTCCAACCAAATTCGAAGTGCCCATAGTTTGTTGAACATGGTAATTCGAATTACTAAAGCTTTTCCTATAAATAGAGTTCGAATTAAACTCATTCGAACTACAATTTCAAACCCCTGTCCCACCAAATTCTAGAGAAAATCCTTTCCCTACAACTCCAACAAAGTGTTCAACATTATATTCCGCTAATGGGAGATAACCCGGACCGGCTTTATCGTTTGGATGGAGTCGTCCATATAGCTGGTGTTATCAATGAAGAGGTTAGTGCACACTTTTCTTTTTAAAATAGGATTTAATGTGTTACTTTTATATTTTTATTTTTTATTTCTTATAATGCTAGTAATTATTTACCGTTGTTAAGTTAGATAGAGTGGTTATATTAGTGGTTTAGGATAATGGGGGTGAAACTTATTAAGATTAGGATTTTTTTTGTTAATATGAATAGTAGTCATTAAAGTAAATTTTTATGTTAATGTTATACTGTTTTTAAGAAAATATTTTTTTATTAGGTCCTAGTTTGATGTATATATGATATTATTTTGCATTTTAACGCGTAACATTATTTGGTTGTGTACAAATTGTATTATTTGGATTAAGATATGCATTAGTTGATGTGTTATATAAATACGTTCTAAGCTGAGGGACAACTTGCTACATTTTTTTATGCAGCCCCATCGATGTATCACGAGTATGCGATGGCAGCAGGGTATGCGCCTGAACGAGAGGATCGTTCCGTACTTGCAGATGGTCGGTGTATACCATCTTGCGAGGCTGAACGAGACTTGGTTTAGGTTGGATGAGCCGTTGATTAGTGCATTCATTGAGCGATGGTGTTTGGAGACGCACACGTTTCATATGCCGTTCGGGGAGTGCACGATTTCACTGCAGGACGTAGCGTACCAGTTAGGGCTACCAATTGATGAACATTATGTCAGTGATTTCCTGACAGATTTTGAGCAATACATCAAAGGTGGTCGCCCAGCTTGGGCATGGTTTGAGGAGCTGATGAGTATTTTGCCTCCTGCGAACTGCATTGACAAGTTCGTAGTAAGATGCAGTTGATTTTAGGACACATTCGGAGACCTTCCTGATGGTGCCGATGTGGCCACTGTTAAGAGGTATACAATGCACGGTATGCAGCATGTCGAATACAGATTGTACGGTATGAAGCAGGTGGTAGCCAACCTCCGTCGGGAGATTCAAGTGTCGCCTTGATACCATTGTGCCGATCTGATATCACCAGAATACCCGACTGTGGTGTCACGTGCTGGCGGATGTGGGATAGGAAAAAAGACCACGACTTAGCATTCTCACCCTCCACAAGTGCAAATGCAATAGGCAGGATGTTGGAGTTCCTGTCTTGTGCAATTACAACTAGCAACGTACCCCTGTATTTGCCATATAGGTGGGTCCCGTTGATACTAACCAACGGCTTGCAATGCCGGAATGCCTCAATACACGGTGGGAATGTCCAAACAAGCCAGTGAAAATAGGCTTGCGACTGGTTTACCTGCCCACCCACTCGCACAGGATTCGTTCTCAACACTACAACATTACCAGGCATCTTCATCTGCACACCTAGGACCCATTGCAGCAACTCATTGTATAACTCATCCCAATCTCCGTAAATATGTGCTACGGTCTTCTGCTTAGCCAACCAAATCCTCCTATAAGTCGGTCTAAACCCGAAATGTGCCTCTGTCGTATTGAGTAGTACCTTGATACACACGGCTACATCAGCTCTAACCATTGGCAGTATGAAGGCCGATATCACATGATAATCAAGAATTCTGTGATCGCTTGAGATCGATGTGGCCAGACAAGTATAAGGTCCATTGTATCGTTTTACCTCCCAAATACCTTTACGATGGCTAAGATTGATCTTAATCAACCATGTGCACCCGTTGCCAAATTCCTTACACTTTCCAATGTACTTGCGATAATTGGACTCTACCACTTTGTACTGTACCCCGCATCGGATGCTATAGGTCTTCACGCTTAACATGGCCTCCTATTTGTCCTGAAACTGCTGACCAACCTGAAATTCTGATAGACCTCTGGTACCCTGTGTATCTCTGGCACTAAATCCAACAGGTTCGCCAGGAATCCCCTCCTTGTCTCATGGCATCCAAGTCAAAAAATGAAAAGTGTGGGGGATACTGTTGAGTCCCTGTGGTGGACGCTCCGCCAGCCCCAGCTGGATTACTTGCTGCTATATCATCACCGCTATCATTGGCAACGATGTTCAGATCCACATCATCAGCGTCATCATCATCCGGCAATACATGGTTTATACCATCCGGTGTTCCACCATGTAAAGAAACCGGCGCCGTATAGATAATACCAACTTCTTCATCGCCACTGCGGTTGAATTAGCTGCGAAGGACGGGAAGACAACCACCATTGCCTGAGGTGCAATCACAGGCACGGATGAAGAGGCACCAACAGACCTCAAACTAGAACAGATTGCTGTTTCTGGAGTTTGGGGATTCCAGTTCGAACCATCTGAGCTAGAGACCACATCTACAAGTTTGACCAACAGCTCAGGTGTCCTGACATCGGAAAATTGCCGACGATAATGGAACAGAACCTCCAAATCCTCATCATTCCCTATGACAAATGAATCGTATTTCGCATCTTCTCGCAAAACTGAAATCGAAATGCAATGGAATAACTTCTCAACCCGTTTCACGCCTTGCAACCCCAGTTTCTGGATTATAGAATTCAGGAACTCAACGAAGCTCATTTTAGGTTTTAGAAAAACACTGAGAGGATCTTTATCAGTAAATAAACTTAATACTAGAGCGTGTTTTTTTTCTTAATCAACCCTCTATAGTGTACCAACACTAAGAAATTCTCCTCACTAGCCATTGTGTTTCACTCCAATGGGAGGAATTCACGTTCACATTATATTTATATACGTGGAGGCTTAAGTAAATCGAATTTACCTCGTTCAATTTACATGTTCTTGATAATTCGAAACATGTTGTTTCGAATTACTAGTGACGTCCTTGCATGCATAATTTGAATTGGTCAAATTCGATTTATATGCATCACTACTAATTTGATTTGGCCTGATTCGAATTAGTGTTGGATTGTGTAAATCGAATGGGTCTCATTCATTTACATAAAATTGTTCTTTTGGGAGATCCATGTAACGTTTTTGCTTTTAGTTGATTTGTGTAATTTTTTTGTTCCATTTGATTTATTAGTCCATTTTGCCCTAAGAACTAAGATAAAAAAATACAAACCTAAAACAAAAGAAAAATTTTTTATCGCAAAACTTGTAAAAATATATAATTTAAACTAAAAAAGAAATAATATCATAATTAATCCTATTTACATAAAAAAAAGAAAAATGAGAAAATCATATTAGAATTGATATCTCCTTAAAATCATGTTGATATTTTAGTATATTCACAAAGACCATCAAATACTTGCTGCGTTTTTAAAACACATAATGTTGTATGTGTAACTTCTTATATATTATTGTAGCAATTTTCTGTGGTATACGTATTTGATAGTGGCATTGATGGTGAACTTATTTCTATATTTTATTTATTATTCTCATAAAATTATTATACGTCTTAAAAATTTAAATGGATAAGAGAAAGATAAATAAATAATGGGAAATCTATCAATTATTATTGCTTAAAAGTAAAGTCTCATTGGGCTGGAGCAATTTGCCGCTCCTTCCTTGTTGCCCAGTCTCTTGTCTTGCACATTGTTACCGAATTTATTATTGAAAACAACATCATTTATATTCAACTATAGCAATTGATAAGAAAGGTTATATATATGAAATAATAATTATAAGTTACTGATGCCATGTCTGTCTAAACTGAAATAAAAAAGAAATGTATTATAAGCAACTACTTAATTACCAATTCAATGAGATTATCGTTGATTAACGAAACATGTTACATAATTCCATTGCTGTAGAGCATTCTTGTTAGGCGTATAACATATTTACAGTAGCTACTACGCCTACAAGTTGAAACATGGAGATGGCTATAAGCTAAGCCTACAATAGATGTAACATAAATGTTGGAAAGACTTGCGAACAACGTTAATAATGTTAGTGCTACTGAATGGATTGAAGCGGAACATGCGTGAGCATCACACTTGTTTAATGTTATTCACCCTTGTACCACGCCTTGCGTGCTTCATATTCATTGCTGAGTGCTGCAAATGATTGCTAGCTAGTCCATGGAAAACCACCCCCGCTCTAGTAACATTTGTTTTCATCTAAATACAACCATTAAGAATATCATATTTTCTTAATTACATAACAAAGTATTTAAAAAAAAAGGTAACATGAGAAATTTGATTTTCTTCTTATCACTTTTAAATTTCAAGTTTTCTGGTTAAAAGAAAAGAGAAAATTTTTTTAGTAGACTCTACTCCTTTAAAATTATTATATAAAATTTTCTCCTTCTTTCTATTTTTTATTTAAACAAAGTTGAAATACATACCCAAATCAAAATCTATTCTATGTTGGGCTGAAGTGATTATTCGTCCAATTGAATAGGAGCAGGTTGAGTAATATAAATTGTCATTTCTAATTCTAATAACAAATCATATTTTAAATAAAGAAATTTTTGGAGACAAGTAATTTTTAATATTTTTTATCATTATTTGACTAGTATAAATATTAAATTATTTTTAACAAATAAATTTTATTAATTTATAAGTATAAATTTTAGAAAATATAGATACAAACTGTATTAATTTATATGTACAAAATTTTAATAAATATAAATATAAATTATATATATTTTTGTATAAAATATATATAATTATTATTAATAAAGTATTAATAAAAAATAATAATATTTATCATTTATGTAGCATTATTCTTTTAAAAAATGCTGCATTTTCTAATTTATATACAACACAGACACACTCCGTCAAAAATCCGTTAGTTGAGGTTGAAAAGAAAGGAGAATGTGAGAATGTGGTGTAGTAACAGTATTGACAATGGCCGTTACTATTACACCCATAACAGTTGGCATATTAACAAATATTACGGCGGCAAAATGGCCAAAACCCCCAAGCCACCATAACCATCACTCTCACTACTCTAATCCCAGCTTAAGGGGGAAGGAAGGGGCCACAACCAGTTCACTTCCTAATTCTTGTTCAATTTCAATTCCTATTCTTATTCTTATTATATTCCCTACTCCTCCAATCGTAAGTCCTTCTCATCTCTCCTCAATTCTTTCAAGGGCTTCAATTCACTTTTTTTGGGGGAGATTTTCTAGGGCTTCTTACTCTCAAACTATTGCAAGATGTGGTTTCGATTCTTCGAATAAAGTTCAAGGAATTGTTTCTGCTGACCACAATGCGGTTGTTTCCACTGAGCATAAGGTCGCAAAGGGAGCAGAACAGTGACCAGAAGAGCCGTGTCACGGTGTACCTCAATGTTTATGATCTTATTCCCATAAACAATTATCTTTATTTCTTTGGCCTTGGGGTCTTTCATTCTGGTATTGAAGGTTTGTCTAATTCTCTTCCTTTTATGCTAATTTTTTATTTTTCAACTCCTTCATGTCATGTTTTGTTGTCTGCTCTGCTTGTTATGGAGCACTTTTTAGCATTAGGTGCTAGATTGAGGATACAATTTTAAACACTATTGAAACATTCTGATTCAAAATGTCGTGTTTTGTTGATTTTAATGGCTTAAGATTCTGTTATTTATGTTCTTCATTGATGAATTTATGATACTAATAAAAACAAGTCTCTCTCTTTTCTCCTAACAGTATGTGCATTTACATTTGGGGATCTTTGAATTGTCTCCATAAGTATGTCACATGTGAAATGAGCTGTTGATGCATTAGTTTATACTTTAGACAATAAAACTGGCATAAGAGGCTGGATCTCCTCTTATTTTCCCAATCTTAACTGTGATGTGATAGCTTCATTTGTTGTTAAATACGGTTGATAAGTGTTGGACGAATTTATCGCTTTCTAATTTTGTATGATTATCCTCAAGATTTGATTTATTTGGGTAGTGAGACTATTGATTTTGTGTTGAAGTACAGCTGGAAGAGGGAATCTACAATAACTGAGCTACAGCATATGACAACTTAATGTATATAATAACATTAGACAATAAATTCATCCAGCTCTTGAACAATGGGTGTCAAATTTGCAGGACCATTTCATGTCAGTGAAGGAACGTATATGTACTTTATCAAGACCATCTTGTACTAACTTATTGTTTTCATGAACAGTGCATGGTATGGAATATGGCTTTGGAGCACATGAGTACGCATCGAGCGGTGTGTTTGAGGTAGAACCAAGAAGTTGCCCCGGTTTCATCTTTAGACGATCAGTGTTGTTGGGCAGCACCGATATGTCTAAATCAGAGTTCCGGTCTTTCATTGAGCGCCTCGCTGAAAAATATCATGGAGACACTTACCATCTTATTGCCAAGAATTGCAACCATTTTACAGATGAAGTTTCCCAACAATTAACTGGGAAGCCAATTCCTGCATGGGTAAATCGGCTGGCTCATGTCGGTAAGTATTTCTTCTTGCTGATGTTGTATATTTTGTAATTTGAATGTTTAGCATGCAAATGCAATTTATGTTCTATAGCTTTATTTCATTTTTTTTTAAATAAGATGCTGCAAGCATGCTTACAATTGGACTTTGTTCCACAATATGGTGTGAGTTTAGGATGTATTTGATTTTATTTCATAGACTGATTCTGTTATAGTTATTTTGGTTAGAATTGATTTTAACTTATAGTAATTTATGTCTGGTTATTTGATATAATAAATTGTTGTTTGGATATTGATAAAATCATAATATCGATGGCTATGAATTTTATAGTGTCTTTATTTATTTATTTATTGCCTATACTCAAATAACATGTGATTACACTTTAGAGGATAATTTGGGAAGTTTACAATTAAAATAACTCACCGTGAAAAAGTTCCAACGAGAAAGAAGAAAGCGATACTTTTTCCAAAACATTGGTTTAGAGCTATAATTGATTTTGGGAAGGAGGATCCTAACATACTTGGAACAAAATCAAGTTTGCATCTGGGATTTTAAGAGTGCAAATGCATATCCAAACACAGGCTTGCATTTGATGTGTTTTTGCCTTTCAGGTTCTTTCTGCAGTTGTCTGCTTCCACAAAGCCTTCAGGTCGCTGCAGTTAGACATCTCCCGGAATGCCTCACATATTCTGGTAAGACAGACAATTGGTTGTCCTTAATGATTTCTTGTTTTGATTTTATTGGTTAATGGTTGTGCAAGAAAGACTATATTTGTTATAGACGGGCACATTGAATATGTTAAAATATGTTGGTCTCTGTGTGTAACTGCTGTCAAAGACTTATTGAGGGAAAGTTGCACTTCAGGTGAGTCCAGAAGGAGGCAGATTTAGAGTGTGCTTTTGAACTTTCTTTCTTCCCTTGAGAAATATGAAGCATTATAGCATATATTTGAATTATAAAGACTTCTGTAAACTATTGAATATTTTGTTTGTGTATTATTATACAATCTAGGATGGATATCCTGTTTTTTGTGATAATATTTTCTAAAATATATGCTCCTTGTGATGATTCGGGGGCTCTTAGTGGACTGTAGAAGAAAGGATTCTTGCCCCTCTGTAATAATATGAAATCATGAGAGAAAATGGATCTAAATAACTGTCATTGCAGATGACGATGGATCAAAATCCGATGGCCTTTCCTTGTCAGTCGAAAGTGAAGACGAGGATTCAAATCACCATCTCCTAACTGCACCAAACGGTGATATCGCCTTTCTAAAGGAGAAACCAGTTAGGGTAGCAAGAGAGGTCATATGATTGTTATTCCTTCATCTTCTGGGTTATTATTGTCCGGTTGTTCTACTGTCTTGTACCGTATGTATAATGAGCCTTTATAGTACAACAATTTTCTCATAAGTGAAATATCTTAGACTGAAAGTCAAAGGGTTAAGCTTGTAGACTGAAGACAATAGTGTGTTGTATATTTTATCATGCAAGTGTCAATATGGACCAGATGATACTGTTGTAGATGTTACTAATTACCAAGTGCAATATACACCAAGATGTGGGTACTATGCCAGTTTAACTTTATCCCCCAGCCTCCCCCTCTCTTGTAGTTAAAGTTACATTCGAAATTACCAGTTACTCTAAATATATTTGTGCTTTCCCCCATTAAATAGAATCAATGTCATAGTCTCGTAGACTAAAGGGAGGGATTCAGTGCACAAAAAGTGCAGTGTAGACGGTTTTAACATGATAAATGTATGTGGATAGTTATAGTCTCAGCTCAGAGACTACAGAAGGAGGGAAAAAAAGGTATAACTGTGACATGGTCGAATATCAGATGAGATTTTGAGTGTGTCACGCAAAGGGATGATGCTCTAGGTTCTAGCTGTGCTTTGTACCGGCAAATTTCGTAAAGAAACAGTCTTTGATAGTAACAAGGAACGGAATATAATCATATGGTATCTTAAATAGGCTACTGTCATTAATATTGTTATACAGATACTGGCATACACATTATATATAAATACAGAATCACTTGATTGCCTTTTAACCATGCTGACAAGTTTACTCTACATAACACCCTCGTTGGATTCTTATTTATTAAGAGAACTTTCTTATCTTTTTCTAATAAAAATGACTTGTATTTTCCACATAGACTAGTACAGCTCCAAGTCAAGCAAATGAGACAGAAAATTATGATGGTGATAGGCGACCAGGTCACAAGGGACATTTCACATTTCTGTTTCAGGTCAACATTCAATTTAGGCCCATGTGTAACTTTTTGAGAGATTCTGCTCCTGCTCGTTCCTTAGCAAGGGGTTTACAGGTTTATTTATTTGTCCCCACCCAAAGTCCTCATCTTTAACCTTTATGACCCACATCAACACCATACCTTGTAGAAACTTGTAAGAAATCATGTACTTTTAGTTTTGTGGCGTTTGTCCATTCAATTTTGCTTTTATTTTTATTATTATTGAAAAAACTCAGCCAATGATAATGCATTTTGAATAAATAGGGAGTACAAC
The DNA here is from genome assembly GCF_003086295.3 of Arachis hypogaea. Classification (NCBI taxonomy): domain Eukaryota; kingdom Viridiplantae; phylum Streptophyta; class Magnoliopsida; order Fabales; family Fabaceae; genus Arachis; species Arachis hypogaea. Next base: position 4,903,008 of record NC_092040.1, on the reverse strand, counting down.
GCTCTTTGAAAAACACCTGCTATTAGAGGAAATAAATAAAAATAAATAAATTGTATGTTTTACAATTTGTAAAAAAAAAATATGTAGTCCATCTGAAAGTTAAAAAGAAAAATATATGGCTAACTCAATTAATTAGTAGATGACTCTTTTAAATCTCAACTATTCATATAAAACTTAACAAAATAGAAAGTTAAAATTTGTCTAATTAATAAATAGTATAATATTTTTTATTGAATAACAAGCCCTTAAGAATGAAAAAAAAAATTCCAAATAGTAAACTTGGAAAAAGAGAAAGAAAATGTGCTACTAGAATTGTGAAGGATCTTTAAATGGTAGATTAGGATTGCTGGTGTTGGAATTTTATTCCACCCCTGACCCCACCAACCAATATAACTAGTTAAGAACTGGCAAAGAGTGCCTCACACATCCTATTATTCTAATTGTCCTTCAAGACTTGTTCTGCATTTTCAAGTCAATAACCGATGGCTTCATTCACCTACTTCTCCTTCTTCTTCTTCTTCATTCTCCTCTTGGTTTTAACCTTCCAAACCTCAACCACCAAAGCCACATATTCAAGCTACCATGATTCATCCAAGTGCAGCCATGATGGCCCTTCCATCCACTATCCATTCCACATAAAAGGATCCCTCCCTGGCTTTGAACTCCTCTGCAAGGAAAACCTCACCACTATCCATTTTCCATCTTATGGTGATTTGGTTGTCAAATCCATTAGCTATGATACCAAAAAGATTCAGCTTCTTGATCCCAAGAACTGTGTTCATGGTGTCTTTCTCAACCTCAATCTCTCATCTACACCTTTCCAATACTACCATGTTCTGAAGAACTACACATACCTCAATTGCTCTACAAAGCTATCTACCCCTTCTTTCACTGAGGTTCCATGCTTGAGTGCCTCAGGTTCTCATGTTTACACTGTCGACCCTGAACTGCATGTGCCTGGTTCTTGCAACGGTTTCAAAACCGTGGCAATTCCCTTTGAGTATAGCCCTTATATCTCAGACAATAGTCTTGGTCTTGCATTGACATGGAACTTGCCGCATTCTGAAGAAAGAAAAGATAAAGCAATAAGCAAGACCACAGATTCCCACACAACACGTTACACAGGTAAAAATTAATCTTTTTTCATTTATATTAGTTTGTACTTTGTTAATTCATAATCACGCGAGTAGAAATTTTAATGTCAGCATGTATATTTTATGAGACATTAAGAAATTTCTTATAGTACATCAGTAATTATTGTATTGCATGAAGATTCTATAATTTTTAACTTTATGTTTGAACCTTGTGTCCAGTTTTAGGATTGAGCATGTGTTCTTTGGCGGTGGCAATTGCACTTATGATGATAAGCATAATAAAGGTTACTGGGTCCACATGGAATTGCAGTGAGAAAGAGGACCCATTATTGCAGAGCTTGCCAAATGTCTACTCCACTATATTCTAAAGTTTTGTGATAGTTATATGTTTTGTACTAAATTGGAAAAAGAAAAAGCTGTTGTAAGCTTTGCCAAGAGCAAAATATTACTGCTCAATGTAAAAAAGACTTTAAACAGAGGTGTTACTAATGGCTCATATATATTCATATATCCTTTAAGCTGTTACTGTTAGATTGCTAACTTGCTTTAATGGTTGGAAAATATTCATAGGAAAAAAGATTGGTTACGAGTATATATAACCAGAATTCTAGTAGGAATATGTTAAGATTCAATGGGTGTTGATTACTTGTAGATGCCATGCCTAATTAAAACTTTGACAATTAAATTTCTGACTTTTAGTATTCTCTTAAATAAATTTTTTCTTGCCTGCACCTCAAACTCAAAGACAGTCTACCTTCAAGTCAATATCATAGTTTTTGCCATTTTGGTCAACGGATAGTATTGAGAAAGGATAAACGATAAAAAAAAATGCATGTAACTTGGCACTGATAAAAATATTTTTGAATTTTATTATCAACGAAAATATTTGTAAATAATTTTAAAATATGTCAAAAATATCTAGTGTGATTAAAGATTTGCTTCTAAGGTTAGCAATGGGTAAGATAAAGTAGGGTCTAAATCCTACCCTAACCCTACTCGCAAGTTAAAAATTTCATTAAAATTCTACTCTACTCTATCTGTGGGTTGAGAATCTCTCAACCCTAATCCTACCCACACCCTAAAGTTTTAAACCCTACTCTACCCTATTCTATCCGCAGAAATATCAAATTTTTTAAAGTAAATATAAAATTCAATCATTCTGAATTTCATACATATTAATAACATAAAATAAAAAACTAATATTCTAAATTACTAAATTAACTAACTAATTTATGGTTGTTCACTTATTGTAAGTCATTACATGAGGAGGGTTGTGAGTTAGTTCAACTCTCACTTCCTTCACTATATACCTAATTTTTATAAAATATGTGTTATATATGAGGTGCGGATAGGGTAGAATAGGATACATTCTAAACCCGTATCCTACCCTACCCGCAGGCATACCTGAACCGATTTCTACCCTATCTGCAGTGGGTCGGGTAGTTTACTCTATTCGAATAGGTTGGACCGATTTATTTGCAAATGTTAGAGTCCCACGTTCCAAATAAGAACTACCGTTTGTCACATGATTCTTTTGCATTAATCTAGAACATTTCAGTTCATAGATGCGCATTTTTGTCACGTTTTTAAATAATTAAAAATATTTTTGTTGATAATAAAATTTTTAAAAATTTTTGCAATGACAAAATAATTCAAATGCATTTTTAGTGGTTTAACCTATTGAGAAATCAAACTGTAAATAAGGCTGGGAGTTTTTTTTTTTTCTTGTTATTAAAACGGGCCAGTGACACAGCCCATGTAATGGGAATGAGGTTCAGTGATGAGGGATCCAACTTTAAAGATGGGCTAAAAGACCATGGGCTTTGACACCAAATTAAAAATTAATTTTAATACCAACGAACCTTATTTCACATGACATATCTCCTCCTCTTTACTTTAAAGGTCTAAGGTTCAAATTCTAGAGATTGCAATTGAAGAAAAAATGTGGTAAAAAAATGTGAAGAGTGTGTGGATGGAATATGTATCTAGAATTGATGATTGTTCAATTTATTAGGGTACCTAGAATTGGAAGTTGTCCAATTCACTGACAAAAAAAAAAAAAAATTAACCTTAATGCTTAAGGGCCAATTGGCCACATATATGAGTCGTGCACGCTTTAACTGTCGGCTTGGTTGTCCATGAAGTAATGGAAGCTTACAAGTAAAAGGATTAGGCACATGCTGGTTAAGTCATCTGGAAATCAATCTTCCCTGTAAATTTTAGCCTTGCATCGTCTTTGAATTTAATGGAAAGAAAACAAACTTATCTACCTCATGCACCATAATAATTTCTTCTCATAAGAGCGAATTCTCAGTTCAAAGAATAGTATTTCATGTATTTAATTTGTATGGATTGTTATTTTAAAACAAAAACGTTATATATATACTAAAAACTAGTCATAATATCAACTATTAAATCAGTTATTATATTTATGTTAAATATATACGTTATTTAATCTATTTTTAATATATATTTTATATTCTAATATATATTTTTTACAGATAATTAATTTGATGAATGACAGGTTTTTAATATACATATATAACACTCATTATTTAAAAAATAAAATTATCTGTTTGTTAAAATTAAATTCATAATTTTATTATATTTTTTTGATTAATTAGTTAATTTTTTAAATTAAAAACTAAAAAACTCTAAAAATATTAAAACTCCTAAAACTTGATTATTTTTATGTATTTATAAATATTATTTATATTTTTTACAGAATAATTTATCATCATAATAACAATCAAACCTTTATATAGAGATAAATAATTAAATTTTTCATAAATATTGAATATTATAATATTATTATTTAAGATATGGTGAGTATATATGATTGAGGGAACGAAAATAATAAAAATTTATATGTAGTTAGTTTTATATAAAATTAATAATTAAAAATTACTAGATAATAATTTAGTCAAGTTTATTAAATATGAAAAATACTTAATGTGAGTTGAGGGTAGCAATTTTAATTGAAGGGCGTGATTGTCGTTATTAGTAACTAACAGCCTAACAGGAATGGGAACACAATAATAAGCGTTGGGAGTAGTAGTTGGTTAGAATCAAGTTGAAGCCTTGACTACACTACAATACACCAAACGCACCTTCCTCAACCCCTTGCGACTTGGCGATGGCGATGGCCATGGCAATGGCGATTCTCTTCATAATCTTCCCCCTCGCCTACTCCATTCCCTTTATCGTCCTCCATGGTATCTCACTTTTACTTACTTGCTTACCTTCATATAAATGTAGTAAACTTTGGTATAAATGAGTTTAGTTACACTGTCTTTTTAATTATTATTCATTCTGCTTTTCCATTTGACTATAGTAGTTCTAATATTTAATTTCGGTTACTCCTTTCCAATTTCTGCCACATATGTTTCCGATTTTACACGGATTCGGTTTCTGAAAAGCCTTCATGTTTCATATCACATCATATACTATTACTCATATAGGTTGCAGCCTGCGCTACTTGTTTGTTGCATTTTTTTGGGAATTTATTCTATTTCTAGTTAAATTATTGATTATCTTTCTAAATACATCCTCCTAGACAAGGTTATCAAACTATCCGGTTAAAACTCATGACTCTTATGATTGACAAGTTTAGGCCCTAGACTGAGTTTACAAGTTTACTAGTTGAGTTTGCTGATTTAAGTGTAGCTAAGTCAAGGAATGAGTGATTCTTTTACAAGATTTCAAGACTTTGAAATTATCTAACTTATTCAGTATTTAGGAGGATGTTTAGGATTTTTTTTTTAAAGATGCTATATTATTGTTCTTTATTTTGTTACGGTTTCACCATCTTTAGGTAGCATTATACTAGTATTACAATGAATTCTTGTGGCAGGAATTGGAGACCAGTGCTCCAATCGTGGAGTGAAAACTTTCACTGAGGAATTGAACAGCTTCTCGGGTGTGAAAGGATACTGCGTGTATGCTTGCATTACTCTTGTTCTTTATATTAATTTCTTCCCTATATGTAGAGTACAGTTATTTTATGGTGCATCATTTCTAGTATTTTCCCCAGTTCTGTTTTGAACTCAGCATGCTGAAGCTGTAATTTAACTTTCTTCACTGATAAAGTATCCCAATTTTTCCAGTGAGATAGGCAATGGATCATGGGATTCATGGTTTCTGCCTTTGACAGAGCAGGTATAGTTAAGAAAAAAGAGGATTTGGTATGTTGAGTGGAAGGAATTGCTAGTATTTATTATTTAACATTTGTGTTCTTTTACTTGATTGCAGACTAATATTGTTTGTGAAAAGGTGATTAGGATTCCTGCAGTATTATGGTAACATTTCTTGCTATGCTTTTAAACCTAATTTTGCCTTTTGAAAATGTGACCCCTGCCACCACGTGCAGGTGAAGCAAATGAAAGAATTGAAGGGAGGATACAACATTGTTGGGCTCTCACAAGTATGACAACAGAATTGGATTTTTCTAATTTTTTCCTTTTGTTTCTCTGTTCATGTGAATTCTCTTTCAATCTTTGGAATGCCAATGAGTGCTGACGAGTGCTATATTAGAAAGTTTTTGCAAATGCTTTAAATGAATTTAAGGTGCCTCCAACAAAATAGGGAAGTTATGCTGACAGAATACTTGTGACTAATCTTTTTACATTCAAAGTAATCCAATGAAGTTATGATTTATCTGTTATTTCAGACCCAAGCTTTATAAATAGATGACATTAGTAAAGGTTTGCATCAGCCAAGTCCCCCTTGACAGATATTTGGTGACAATGCTGTTGATTTCCCTTGTCGTTTATGTGTGCTTTCTTGCAATTCATCTTAGTTTATTATATTTTTTGTAACACTTAGTTACATATTTCATTGCTTTTCCTTGTTATGCATTTTTTTTAGCATGTTTTGTAACAATTTGTGATATTTATTTTACATTTTCTATTATTTAGTTACTTATTTTGTTTGAGAAGAGAGATGGGTAGGGCAGATGACCTAACTCTGATATTACTTTTCCTTTTTCAGCTATTCATCATGTAATATTAAACAACTACTTAGTTTCATAGCTCATTCCTGTTGGCTTCTTCCATAACTTAAAACCTTCTGTTTTATTCTTGAATTTCTCTTGCTCTGTAGGGAAATTTAATTGGCCGGGGCATTGTGGAATTTTGTGAAGGAGGACCTCCTGTAAGAATCTATAATATTCCAAGTGTAGTACTTTTTTCCAAATTTTACCTGATGATTTATGTATATCTCTACCTATTTCCTTGTTGGCATTATAAACAAATATCTAAATAACAGGAAATATAGTTAAAAATAATTTCCCTGAAATATGAAGAAAGTTTTCTCAGTCTCCGAAATTATTGGGAAATTTGACTGCATTAGTTCTTCAATAAAGAACTATTGATTTTCCTGTTGGAAAATGCAATGAAATTTGAGTACATTAAGTAGCTATCAGTACCACAGCTGAAAAAGTTTATAGATAATAAATATGACTTTACCTCTACCATTGTCAATTTATTCATGAGGTTTGTTCTATATTATTGTTGGAACAGGTTAAAAACTTTATATCCTTAGCAGGCCCTCATGCTGGTACTGCTTCAGTTCCTCTATGTGGTGTGAGTATCTTTCCAGGATGATGTATTTGTAATTCCTGTGTCTTGTGCTATTGATTTTGGAAATACTGCATGCTATATTACCACCTTCCCGTATATATTTTTTTTAATCAATCTCCACTTCCGCTATTTTATAAGAAGGTGCAAACAATGTAACTAATAATAATATGTGAAACTCTCATCATTTGCATCTTATTTTGAAAATTCTTTTCAACAATTTGGATTGATGGCATCCTTGACATATTGCAATTAAATACGTAAAATGTGTAAGAGAAGACGAGGAGCGAAAATTAAACGATGTCTTTTACCTTGATAGAATAGCAAAGATGGATAATGTAAAAGAGATTCAGCTACCTTTCTTCACCATAGCTCTTTTGTCCCCTTCTGAAGATAGAGACTAGGACTAGGAGCAATCGGGAACGAACATATGGTCCTCTTTAAAACCTAGTGAGAACTTATATTTTTTCTCTATTTTTCATTTCATTTCCTCCCAATGTTTGATTCCATGAAATACAGCAAAGCTATTTAAGGAGATTTATCTTCTATAGAGTATTATATTAGATAAACTTATAAAAACTCTTCTGTCTGATTTTATCTCTACATTTTGACAAAATACCAATTTTCTTTTGCCTGATTCTGATATATTAAATTGTATTTCATTTTGGCTTTATACAGTCTGGTATCTTCTGCATCCTTGCAGACAGCCTCATCAAGGGACAAGTTTACAGTGACTATATTCAAGTATTCATCTCTATCATTTCATTTTTTTTTTTCTTTCACTGTCTTGGCACTTAGCATCATGCAACTCATGTTATTGAACTTACCTCAAATTTTTAAAATTGCAGGAACACTTAGCTCCAAGTGGATATCTTAAATTACCAAATGTGAGTATTCCTCTGTTTAATACTTCAAAAGATAAGAAGTTGTGACTGATGACTTATTTCTCTAACTAGAGCAATTTGAGGAATGAAAATTCACTTCTTTGTTATATCTATCTTTATCGATCACCGTAATGGAGTCAACTGTCGTCCATTCTTACTTGTCTGGTTGCTTTGCTTAAATTTGATCCAAACCTTGACATTAAGATCAATTCTAAATTCAGGCTATACCCGATTATTTGGAGAAATGTAGGTTTCTCCCAGTGCTTAACAACGAGATACCAAGTAAGAGAAATTTCACTTACAAGGAAAGATTTAGTAGCTTGAAGAACTTGGTACTTATCATGGTGAGTCCTCTACAGGTATCTTTGATGATTTATGAATTTTTCTAGCTGAATTCCTGAAAGCCAAATTGATTTATTTACCATCTTTCTTTCTACATTAACAGTTTGAGCAAGACACTGTTTTGATACCAAAGGAAACTTCCTGGTTTGGATATTACCCAGATGGCGAATTCAACCCAGTTTTACCACCTCAAGAGGTATGTCTTGTAATTTGACTGCTCTAGATATTTAGCTGTCATGCCTTCAGATTCTGTCATCTATTTGAGTTCGTAAGTGTTGTTATCATCCCGACTTCTTAAAAGTAGATTCTATAAGTTTCCTTTGAGTAGCAAACGTAACACCAAAGACTGAAACACTTGCTTCCCATTTCCCAGCATTATTTGATGCTAATTGTTTGCTGCATACTGTTGCACTATATATGGTTTGGCAGGGGACTTTTGTAGCTAAAAGTTTCAGTCTATCAGCACCAACGCATTGTTTCTATTGAAGGATCTTAGGATCAATGCCTTCTAAGATATGAATCAATTCATAGTTGAAATTGTAGTTCATGGCATATCGTAAAAATTAATGCTTTAATATCAAATAATCATATGTTTTGAAAGTCATAAATCAAAGCATAGCAATGCAACGTGAGATTTGAAAAACTATGATGAAAGGTTCTTCAAACCATGTAATGTGAGCTGTCACAAAATTTCTTGTTTCATTGACATATTTCCTCTTTTCTTACTTTATCTGCTTTTCAGACAAAACTTTACATTGAAGACTGGATTGGTTTAAGAACACTGGATAAAGCTGGCAGAGTCCACTTCATTAGTGTTCCGGGAAAACACCTTGGAATCTCCGTGGAAGATATGAAGAAACATGTAGTGCCGTACTTGAAGGACCACTCATCGAAGGAAGATTACACCAGCAAGGCTGGTTTCTCGAGAATGCGAAAAATTATATCAGAGCACTAATGAAGCCGCCTTGTTTCGAACAATGGAGGTATAACCATCAGCTTAAGCATAAGTAAATAGATCATTGCCATACTGGTGGCCTTACATTGTACATCATACATGGTTTCATTGGTTAATTGATTGATTGGCAACAACGAAGATCAGTGTCTAACCAAAAGGGAGGTCATCCTATTATACTTGATGATTGTTGTACAACATTTGAAAAATTGTAGGAAAATGTGTTTGAACTGATATTTGCACCAAATTACACTACAAGAGTATACTACTTATTGATTGGGATTGGTGGCCAAGTATTTCCATGATTAATTCATAGCAAAAAAGTCCATTATCATCTACTGTAGTTTAGAAAGCAAACTTTTTCACGATTTCAATAAGCCAATAGTAGACCTTATTATTAAAAGTTAGCTTTTTGACATTCATAATCACAAGGGTTGGTTGAAGGACAGCACCACCTACCATGTAGCTAATTTACTCACATTGGTTATTATGAGTCATTTTTATTTTACCCATAAAATGTCCTGTGCAAGTTAATTTTCTCGGCCCCTCTAAATCCTTAATTTATTACTAAATGGGTCCTTGTCGTATTCATGGCCTACAGCATTCAAGGCTTAAATTTCATTGGACTCCAGTCTACACCACCAAGACCAATAGGGCGCTACAAAATTAATGAAATTTGAGTGCATTGCATCTATGCCTTGAAAAGTGAGCCCTCATCAAGTAGTAGAAACTCTAACTGTCGTCAATAATAAATGAACCACGTATGATCAGGTTACGTTTAAACCTAGGACTATTTAGTAGTACGAAAATGTTTGTAATAAAAAATAATTAGCCAAAAACAGTTTACCTTATTTAACATTTATTGTATTAGAAAAGAAACATTGTTCTATTTATCATCATGCATGGAATAAGTCATACAGGAGGTTAGTAAAACTGAAAAGCTTGCTTGCAACATATGTTTGTTCTTGCCATTATGCTCCTATTTCATGGGGAATACTTTTTTTCTTTTTCTCTGAAATTTCTGGGCCATTCGGATGTGCAGATAAACAATGGGCCCCTTCCCTAATATCATGCCACTCACAGGTGAAGAAGCTTTTTTCCTTTTTCCTTTTTTTTTCAGCCTTTTCCGTTTCAACGGTGTTTATTGAATTATTGGTGAAACACTTGGGCTTCAAATACAAATACAATGATTGTTGATCATGATACATTTATTTTATTTATTTATATAGATTTTACGCTTTACTGTATATAAATTATTTCTGCCAATATTGGATAATAGGTAAAGTGGAAAAAGTTCCATTTTCATGTAAAAGAATAAAGAAAAAGATAAAGGTAGTGATAATAACTTTGAGCTAAGTAAAAAGCAACTCCCTATAGAATAAGCTAGCCTTTAAAAAACAAAAATCAGATCCTTAGTAAATAATGGGTTTAAGGACAGTCTCAATTTAAAGCTAGCTTTGATAAAATTGTCCCACCTAGCAGCAATCCATTGAATTGGAGATGATCCTAACTCTTATGGGAAGAAAAGAATTAGTCAATCATTTATATATTTCTTAGCTATAGTGAAATAAATAAAGTAACTTTACTAATGGACCCAGTCAACCTTTGAAAAGAAGAACGTAGGCAAACTGCATGTGTCCCTAAATACAGACAAAATAAGTTTTGAAAACCAGAAAATTAAAGTCAGTTAGCATAGTCAGATTACGGGTTATCCAATTTCATTCAAATGCAAACACAAGCACTTGTTTAAAAGAGATTGCTCAATCTGAGAATTTTGTTTCAACAACACATAGTTCTTGACTAGTCAAGATTCGCCCAATGATGAAATCATGATACCAAGTAGCAATATATATATAGTTTCAAGTAGTCACGTAGAAGGTTTAATTTGAAAGTGTTATTGACCGGCGATCTATAAAACAAGAGTTCCTATTTCCTAGCATGCATGTACTTTCAAGTTTGAATGTGTTTCGAAATCCATTCCTTCAAGAATCTTATGAAGTCTACCATGGAACGTGGAATATGATTTGGATTTCAACATTTTGAACAATATCCTTGGAGAATGCTGATGGGAGAAAATCATGGTATAATATAAAATTAAAACAGCCAATTTCAACGTAGTATATGATTTTGAACAATATTTGAAAATGAAACAGCCAATGTATGTATAGATATTTTTTTCCTTCCTTCTTTCTTCTTTCTAAGTATACTATTTCATCCTTCTTAAATTAATCTTCTGTTTTGTTTTTAATGCTCATTAAAAAAGAAATGTACTGAATACACATTTATCTATTTATATTAAGAATTTAGTTATAGGGTTTAACTACCTTGTGTCCTAAAGACAAATGTTAATATTACAAATTAAAAAAATTTGTATTAAAAATACAAAAACTTAAATTTTTAATATATTTATTTAGTATTTATTAAAAAATTTAAAAAATTTCTATGAATAGTAATTTTATTATGTATCCCTAAGGCAAATATTAGTTAAATCTTTAATTAATTTATATTTTAATAATATAATAATATTTTTAACTTTTTATGTATTTAATGTATTAAAAATATAAAAAATTATTTTATCAATAACTTTAACAAAATAATTTCTTTTGCGATACTCTTAAAATGTGTCTTTCAGCAAGACTCTTATATTATTTTTTTAATAACGCAGAATTAAATCAAAGAAAAAGTTAGGGGTAAACATAACAACTATGTCAAACGAGATAGAATAATAGTTTGCTTAGAATTTTGTATGTTCCTTTTTTCCTTTAAGTTGATTCCCTGCGCAGCTGCACCAGTATTTTGTGATAAATGATAATACATAAGCACGTACATAAAAAGATTTTAATCTTTTTTCTTGGGTTACATATAACATATCTATTATTAACTAAATATCTTAGCGTTAAATCCACGTGTTTCCTGGTGAGTTTGTGAGAGGTAGGAAACGAAAAGAATAGGGAAGAAGAAAATTACAAAGAAGGCAAAGTCAATAATGTAGAGTATGATGAGAGAATAAACGCACTAGGCTCCAAAGAAGATTAATTAATTGCCCCCACACGCTTAATGTGTATTTAGCCAATTTAACCAGACAATAGTAAAATGCTCCTTAATCCCTTCTAATAGTGATTCACCAATTCAGGTTCTTCACCTTTTATAATTAGAAAGCGTCATCTTCCGGACTCAATAATATTAATATCCCAAAAATGTTAAGCTAATGTTTGCCGCTTTTTATGACAAGTTGACAACAAATTATTCAAATGATTTACTATTCCTTTTATTATTATTATTATTTTTATCTTTAGCTCAGACAAATTGACACGCTAAACCGCAATTAGTCCCTACGGATCTCCACGTATACAAAAATCAAACTTTGAAACATTTCCTTAATCTCATCAACCAAATTCAACTTGCTGTTAGGTTAAGGGGGAGAAATTAAAAGAAAAAAAATTACAAAATATAACTAATTAATTAATTAATTAGACGATTTCACTTTACACAAAGTCTCATATTAATGATGAGAGCTTGAAGGGGGGCGAAAAGTAAGTATATATTTTTTTTTTGAAGAGTGGAAACAAAAAACACCCTAACTAGTACTAGCTAGAATAGGTCATGCCCCCTAAACGAAAAGAAAGATGATGGGTCAAATTAATACAAAACATTGTAGACCCACCAAATCATTTCCCTAACCACCATATCTTAGACCATACTTTGATCGCAGAATTCATGGGTACGCTATTACACCCTATTAATATTTTCAATTTGGGGGTGCGTTTCTTTTGTCCCAAACGATGTCGTTTGTTTCGTCTTAGGCGTGCACGTCACGACCTGGGACGGAAGACAGGAGGAGCAGCGGCCCAGGGCCCAATTGGAATGGGCCGAGTGTGGTGATGGGGTTGTGGCATCTGATGATGACGCGTGGCGGGATCGACGGCTGAGGGAGGAACAGCGACGCGCTCACACGAAGGGCACATGGTGAGGGTAGTTGGCGGACTCATCTGCATGTAGAACTGAGGGGAAAGCTTGAGTGCTCTCAGTTCTTGAACCTCCTTCTGTAGTCTCCTATTCTCCTCCGTTAGATTCTCACAGCATCTCTTTAGAAACTCACAGTCAACCTCTGTTTGCTTCAGCTTCGTCCTGAAAAATGAAATAAACCGTAAATAAATAAAGTGATAAATAAATAAATAAAAGAGGTGGAAGAAAGTGTGAAATACCAACCTTGCCCTTCTGTTTTGGAACCAGACTTCAACTTGTCTTGCGCGAAGGCCAAGCTGCTTTGCTAGTGCTAACTTTTGCTTCTGCAGAAGAAGGCATAGGTAAGAGACAAAAACATAGGAGTTATGAAGGTTGTTTAATTTGAGTATGGTGGTGGTTGCTTACGGGGTTGAGAGTGTTGTGTTCTTTGAAACTCTCTTCCAGGACAGCGGATTGGTCCTTAGAGAGCCTGAGCTTCTTGCGGGAGGTTTCACCGTCTTCTTCGTCGGAGATGCCTCTGGAAGAAGCTCTCTCCGTGTCGTGATCTTCGGCATTATTTTGTTCTCTCTCGCTGCTCCTCTTGCCGCTCACGCTCGAAACTGTGCTGTTCGGCGACGACACTCCGGCGTCGTCTTCGCAGTCCACGCCGGACGGCAAGCTGTTCACGTCGATCCCCCGGAGGAGGAACGATCCACCTTCAGCACTGCCCCTGCATGTCTCCGAATCTCGATTATCTGCATGTGAAACAACAAATTTTAATTAAGAAAAAAAAGAGTGAAAGAGGGAGGGTGAAGAAAGAGGTTGTTTTTTAGGAACGTAAGCAGGCCACGCATGCTACTTTTAATTGAGGCAAAGAAAAAAGGGACCAGATCCGAATAAACTAGAAGCATGCATGTAAGGGAGAAAAAGGTAAAAGAAAGAATAATCGAAAAAAAATACCCACCTGAAGAATTGAAGGGTTGGTTGTTCCAAGAAGGGGTTTTGTAGGGAGAAGGGATGAGATTGAGTTGTTGTTGAGGGAAGCTCAAACTTAGGCTGAGCCCCAAATCTTGGTTTTCCATGGTCATGAGAGTGAGAGAGAGGTTTGGAGTGGTTTGTTTGGAGAGAAGTTAGAGAGGAGAGGGGGGATTATATAGAAAGTAGTGGGGAAGTGGTGGTGTGTTGAGTGATGTCAGGGACAGGGGAGGGGGCAATTATGAATAATCAGAATCATGGGTGTTGCCCCCCAAATAATAATAATACTCACCCTTTTCTTTTGATTCTTCTCTCTCTCCTTTTATTACTCATTTTCATTAACTCTCTCCACCCACTTTCTTCATCTCACACCCCCTTTGACCATTTGGTAAAATACATAGGCTCTTTTCACACCTTACACCTTTTCTTCCTCACAAGTCACAACCAAAGGAATTTACAAATGCTCATTTTTATTCTAATTAATTTTAATATATTCACAATATCAAAAATGTATTTAGATTAATTTTTTTTAAATAGTAAATTTAAAATTAAATATTTTTATTAATATGATAATATAATATTAATTTTAATGTAAAAACTTTTAAATTGATATATAAAAATCATATTTGATGACATTAATTCAAAAAATTTGAGAAATTTTATTTCCTATCATATGCCCCATGATCCTAATTATCAGTACAAAGTATATAAAGTTTAAAAGTATTTTATTTATTTCAAATGCATACTAATTAAATGGAGTTATGTATAAGGATAAAAATGAACATATCTCAATTACTAAGAAGAAATTACACATATTAAATATTAAATTTATTATAATAGTATTTCTAATGATCCACATAACTTTTAAAATTAAATTCTATATTTTTACTTATTAATTTATCACGTTTTTAAGAAGAAATTGGTAATTTGGAATAAAGGTAATAACTATATTTTTTGTTTATTATTAAAATAATTAGATATTAAAACTTAAATATATATGAATAATAATTTAGTAATTACAACTTCCTTTGATAAACTTTGAAAATGTATACTTAAATATAATACTCAAAATTAATATAAAAATGCTCTTTTAAAAAGTACTAATTTAATTTCTCTTATATACATCGCTTATGCTTAGTACAACTCTATTTATTTTAAATAAAAAAGATAAAATGTTGTTTTCCCACTAAGAGAATATAGTGACAAGAGGTCATTCAAATCTAGGTGCACATAATATCATTAAATGATTATTACAAAACTACTTATTCAATTAACACATGCTCATAGTGGCACTAGTACATTTTAAAACCAAGTGGTTTTGTTTTCCTATTTATTCAAATTAAAAATTATTATTCTTTTGACACTAAAATTCTAAAAGCTATATATCAGAAATAAGGTCATCAATTGATATTGACACGGAATCTCTTTGTTTTCGTTTCATGATGACTGCAAGATGCATGTACAAATGCGAGGCATTAATAATTGTAGTTTGAATATTGCCAAAGATCTCCATCTTTTACAATAAGAAAATAATTGAACCGTTTATTGGGATTAAAATAGGAAGGAGGGATGGTGCACTTAAATTCCTTTATTAGGCAAATCCAACAAGCCCGTAATAAACCCACATGGTTTCCATTCCATACTGTCCACAGTACCGAATTGCAATAAACAACATTTTTTTTTGTGAGAAATTCGAACTTACGACCTCTTAAATGAGTATGAAAAATTATACTATAATTTCTTGGTCAATAAATAATATTATTAATTAAACCTTTAAAAAATTAATTTTAATATATTAACAATATAAAATATTTTATACAATAATTTAATTATATTAATTTTTTAATAATTATAAAAAATTATTTTTATTAACTTAAGATTATATAATTAATTGTATATATAAAATTATTTTGTACTGATAATATATTAAATTATTAAAAGTGGCTAAAAAGGGTTCTAGATAAAATTGCCATTGATGGAAATTATATTTTTTATTAAATATTTTAAGAAAAATATTAAAAATTATCAGAATTTATTATTTTTAATTATTATTTAGTTATCAACTCAATTTTTTTAGTTTAGTAATTTAACAACATATTTTATATATTTTATATTTTTAAATATTAATAGCTAATTAATAATAAAAAATAATAAAATCTGATAATTTTTTAATAATTTTTTATATTTTAATTACTATTTAATTGTGTGAAAATAAAAGCAGAAAAATGAATGAAATATTTTCTCCTAAAGGAAAAGATAAGGTGGCTCCAAGTATGAACGGCTTAGGTGAAGTGTCACTGTAAGAAACATCATCATCATGTATCCATTGACTTGTTTTTTACAATTTACAGCACTCATTGTCCAATTCAACGAAGCTAGGTAATGGTCATGATTGGATTGGATTGGATTGGATTGGGTTGGATGAACCAAACAGATAACCTTTTCATCTTATTTTTCTTGTCCCATGCTGGGTCCCTATTATACCATCATGTTATTAATTATTGTATTATTTTATAATATTGTATCCCTTACCCTATGTGACACTCATATACACATATCGTGCGGTTACCATGCGAGGGCCCTCCCCAGCCATCAACACCATTTTCTCAAACCTTTTTTCCCCTTCCAACAACCATCTCTTGTGAGTTTTCCACACCTGAAACATAAACTTTTTATTTACACATTTACTTTAGGAATCATCTATCTTTTTATCTTTTAATATTATGCCTAATAATCTTCCTATTTTCTAGAAAAAGACAATAATAAATATATTTGATTTTTAAAAGTATTACAAATTAATTTTAATATACTAATAATATAAATAATTTTTTAAAATTAACTAATTAAAATATTGTTATATATAACTGAAATAATAAATTTAAATATTAGTGACTTTTAATAATATAATAATATATTAGTGATATTTTGTATAAAATTCTTTTAGTCTGCCTATCTATAAAAATTTAATTTATAAAAAATTCAAAATTTTAAAGGTATATTTGGTTTGTGTTTTTATTTTCTGTTTTTATTTTTAGTGTTTTCTGCTTTCTAGATTTTATAAAGAAAAAAGTAAAAATAGTAAAAATAATAAAATTCTATTTTCTGTTTTCACTTTTTGTTTTCTTTTTTTCACAAAATTCAAAAAATTTTGAAAATAAAAATACAAACTAATTAAACGCATTAGCTGTTAGCTACTTAGCTATGATGTACGAACACAACACAACACGAAACACATAGACACACTAATTTGAAATTCTTATAAATTTTTTAGATAAGTTATAATTATATTTTGATATTTTATTGATATAAAATATTTAAAAAAATTTTATTTTAATAATTAATAATATATATTATTTTTAAACTCATTTCAATAATACATGTTAAAAATAAAGCTAAATACTCTGATACATAATAGTATTTAGGAATATTCAAAAAGTGTCTTAATAATAATTTTATATTTTATTTTAAGACACAATTAGATATAAAAGATACACATATTGGATAAATAACAACAAATATCGTATCTAAAATATATTGAATACACAAATATAATAAATTAGTAAAATATTCGTACTTCATAGATGGTTAATTAATTTGCAAAAGAAATTCATTATTTCCTCTTTCCCTTCCTTATAAGCTCATAATTATGGTTTATCTATCCTAAATTATTTTTACTAAGAGCGATGAATTTTTTGTTAATTAAATAATTTTTTAACTTTTATTTATTATTTTATATAAATAATTTAAATTTAAAATAATTTATTTTTAATTTTTAATAAGAAATTAATTTTTAAAAAACATCATAGTCCTTATTTTTCTCAAAGTGCATGATCATACGTCCACAATAAAAACTTTGTGAGTGTGATAAGTAACTTACTAGTACTAGTTAATTAACTACTAACACCTCTTTTGGTTATAAAAAAAAAAAGTGATTTTTTGATAAATGAAAAGAAATAAGAAGTTAATAATTGACTATTGACATAAAGTAAATGTGATGATAGATTTGGATTTATAATGAGAAGAAACGGAGAGGGGGAGAGGCGTTGGGGACAAGTGCGAGTGGAGTTCACGTGGGGGATGAGAGATGCGGAAAAGAAGGAAGCGTGGAATGGGAAAACTGCCCCCCCTAGTCACGTGGACCAACATGCTTGGCTTCAGGACACGTGCTTCAACACCCGCTTCCATCTCACTAATTCTGTTCACTACGTGGGGCCCCCTCCTCTCCTTCCCTTACAAATTCCTGGGTGTCATCCTGTCCCTTCACGCACCGACATCTTCCACATCACAATCATTTGAACTTCATTATTTCTATCATACTCTTTATATTAAGGGTAATTTAATTTCTAGATAAAATATAAATACTCAGATGCAATTAACTGGTAGTTAAAAATGGTTAAATAATAATAAATTATTTAATATAATATATATTAATATTTTAATTATTATTTTTATATACAAATTATTTTAATAATTTCTATGTAAGTAGTCAATTTTCTCGGATTTTGTTCGCGACACTTTTATATTTTAAATTTTAAGTGTCTCGCATCTATTTATTAAAATTATTATAAATAAAAATTTTGATGAAAATAACATTTTTATGTTGTTTTATAAGTTGTATTTTAAATTTTTAATATAAAATATAATATTGATGATATTTTATATAATTAAAAAATAATATTTTTATTTTAGAAAGAAAGCATTTTAATTTAGCAAAATCTTTTTATTTGATAACTTTTTGAGATATATAAATGTTAGTTAGAATTATTCTCTCCATTTTAAAATGGTTTATGGTTAAAATTTTATAAATAGATAATAATATGCCTAATACTCTCCTTGAATACATGAACACATAATATACAGCTGTGGATCTTATTAGAAAGCTAGGATGGAGTCCGGTTAAAATTTATCACATTCTAAAGGTAAAAATTTAAAAATAAATGTAAACTACTTATAAAATTAAATGGTAAGCATACATATTTAAAAGTCAATATTTTTCTTTTGTACTTATCTTATATTTAGGTTAATAGTAATTATCTTTTATTAGAAATATTAGCTCTCTACTATTTTCTATACATGAATGTTTAATCTATATATTACTCAACTTTTTATAAAATAATATTAGAATTATTTAACTTAATATTCGTAATTTTATATATAATATTTATTTATAATAACATATGTATTAGATTTATAATTACTAACTTATTTCAACAATAATTAAAAAATATAAAATACAAAAACAAATATATAAAAAAAAAAAAAATTCTAATTCTCTTTGACCACTATTCATTTGACCGAAGTAATTTTAGAAAAATATATTTCCTTCAAAAATGACAAAAAAAAAAGGTTCGCACCCCAATCATAGCATGCTCTTACTTTGTTTCCTCTCAACTTTATCATAGATTCATTAATAAACCATTTTGTTAAGAACTAAAAATTGTGGATTACACAAAAATATATGCGCGTAAGGAATATGTCCGTCAATAGAATAGATTTGAAAGAAAAAAGACAGAGAAAATAACTTGAATAAAATTAAACTGTTCGACCAAATTAATTGGATCGCGTGAAATCGTGAATAATTCATTATGATATCGTCATGATCATCATAATGATAACGACACATGGTAGCTGTAATTTTAATTATTTGCGGGAGTATGTTTAGTCTTATTTCAATATATGTTTCTTTCAAAAAATCTCGCGGTCTCAAACTTTATTTCATCAACTGCTACGTTCCTGGTTCCTAGATTGGAGTCTGAACTAATAAAGAAGGTGAAGGAGGTGATATGATGTTTCACAAACCCAAGTACATCATCACGAAGTTAATCAGTTAGTAATTAATTAGTCATTCTTAGGTTCTTGTATTTTATTTGTAATTGATAGTCAATAAAATCATTCTTTTCTCTTCATTTCTTTTCACATTCTAAATATGGTATCACATATAATTCTTCTTCACACTTTCGCATTATTTTCTCTCTTTATTCTTTGATTTTTCTTAGAAAAAATTTTTGATTTTTCATTTCTCTTTCTCGCTTTTTCTCATTTCGACAAGAACCTTCTCGCTCTTTCTCTATTCTTCTACTCATCAATCAGAATGTCTGCGATTTCTGTATCCACAGTTTCTCAGGAAGATTTCAATACTCCTCGAGCTCCGTCTCCGCCCTCGCCGATTCCTGATGCGTATCTTCTGCTCCAATCCGACGATCACCCAGGGTTCGTGCTTGTTTCACAACCCTTACAAGAAGACAACTACGCTTCTTGGTGCAGATCGATGAGGCTTGCGTTGAGTGAAAAACGCAAAATCTGCTTCATCGATGGCTCCCTCCCGAAGCCAGATCCAGTTCTTGACCTTGCGCTCGCTGAATCGTGGCAGTGCACGAACGACATCGTCACTACGTGGTTGCTGAATGCAACCTCCAAGGATATTGCGACAAGCGTCATCTATGCTGGATCCGCGGTTTTACTCTGGCAAGATTTGGAGACTCGCTTCTCTCAGAGCAATGCACGTCGCATTTTTTAGCTGAACAGGTCACTCATGTCTCTGACTCAAGACTCTCTCTCGGTCTCACAGTATTTCACAAAGTTAAAGATACTTTGGGAAGAACTCAACACCTTCAAGCCAGTGGTATCTTGTTCCTGTGGTGGCGTTAAGCCGATTCAAGCCTTTCTTGATCAAGAATATGTGATGCTGTTCCTTATGAGTCTCAATAAGAATTTGGCAAGTGTTCGAAGCTAGATCCTATTGTCAGATCCACTGTCTCCGATTGGAAAAGTCTTTTCCCTTGTGTTCCAAGAGGAGAAGCATAGAGCATTCACCTCTCCAAGCCAACATATGACTTTTGCTGTTAAACAGTCTCTAAGACCCACCGCTCCTTCTGGACCCAAGATAAAAGTGAGAAAAGATCGTCCATTCTGTGCTAATTGTGAGTTGTTGGGACATACTGAAGATAAATGTTATCGTCTCCATGGATATCCTCCTGGATATTCCCAGAACAAGCTTGTGAATGCTAAATCCCAAGTGCATCATGTTGCCAAGGTCGCTCATGATCAAGAAAGTCAAGATCCATCTCCAATATCTACCTTTTCACTTATAGCGGCTCAGTACAACCAATTGATGACTCTCTTGCAAACTCAGCAAGCTCTTCAGGACATTGAACCTGAAATTTGTGCAGATGAAGTATTTTTCTCATGTTATTCGAATCAAATGGCAGAGGTTAGTTCTTGGATAGTTGATTCCGGAGCCACCACTCACATCACTAATTCCTTTAACTTTTTGGAAAATTCCAAACCTCTTACAAATCATTTTGTTGCTTTACCTGACCATACCAAAATTCGTGCCTTAGCTATTGGTAATGTTGTTCTTAATTCTTCTTTAATCCTTTACAATGTCATATTCATTCCCCTTTCCGAGTTAATTTGTTTTCTGTTAGTTCTTTATTGAAATTGTCTAACTGCACAGTCCTCTTTTCTGACTTAGCCTTCATCATACAGGACAGGACCTCCAAGAAAGTAATTGGCAGAGGTGATGAAACTGATGACCTGTTTCTGCTACAATCACCCTACACAGTCCATACCAGGAGTTCTGTTCATAGCTGTCAATCAGTAACCAATGTTAATAGCACTATTTGACATGCTCATTTAGGTCACACTTCAGAAAAAGCTTTAACAAATTGAGTCCTTTTTTGTCCAATAAAACTCTTAAATACAATCATTTTACTTGTGAAGTCTGTCCCTTAGCTAAACCAATTGTTTGTCTTTTCAATCCAATAATCATTTTTGTAATAATTCCTTTGATTTGGTTCACTGTGATATTTGGGGCCCTTATAGAGCTCCAACTTATAATAACATGAGATATTTTCTTACTATTGTGGATGATTATTCCATATTCACTTGGACTTTTTTGTTAAAATGCAAATCTGATGCTTCTCACACTCTCATCAATTTCTTTAATATGATTAAAACTCAATTTAATACTAGGATAAAGCAAGTGAGATCAGACAATGCTGGTGAATTAATGCTCCTTGATTATCTGAATTCCAAGGGCATGCTTCATCAATTCTCCTATGTGGAGCGGCCAGAACAAAACGCCGTTGTTGAAAGAAAGCACCAGCATCTACTCAATGTGGCCAGAGCATTGTTCTTTTAGTCCAAGGCCCCAATTACCTTTTGGGGAAATTATGTCTTGGCTGTCACTTTCCTCATCAATTGCTTACCAAGTCCAGCACTTCAACACTGCTCTCCATATGAGAAACTCTTCCTTAAGCAACCTGACTATCAGTCTTTGCGAGACTTTGGCTGCTTGACTTATGCGTCTTTTCTTCTATCTCAGAGACACAAGTTCTCCCCGAGAGCAGTGCGTGCAATCTTTATTGGCTATCCTTCTGGTTACAAGGGATACAAATTGTATGACCCAGTGAACAAGAAGATTTTCATCTCCAGAGATGTTTCCTTTATCGAAACTGAATTTCCTTTTCGACAATTAATCGATACTTCTAGGTCCATGGTGGACAATTTTTCTGACATAGTTATCCCAGCATCCATCAGTGATGCAGTCCCTCTAGTCACACTTACCAGCCCTCCTTCTGCCCAACCACCATCTTAACCATCTGTGGATATGCTAGTCACTGAACCTACTTCACAATATCAGTCTAATATTCCAAACTAACCAATTAACTTGAGAAAATCGTCCAGACAACACAGACCACCATCTTACCTCAAGGATTATCAATGCAATATTGTCTCTCATGGGACTCTAGATCGGTTTTAACACATCTCACACCATCACTCTCATTTCATAGCTAATGTTGCTGCAATTTCTGAGCCCTCCTTCTTCCATCAAGCTGTGAAATACCCTGAGTGGAGGCAGGCTATGGATGAGGAGCTCCAAGCCATGGAGGCCACAAATACTTAGGCTTTAGTTCCTCTTCCACCAGGAAAATACACCATTGGATGTCGTTGGGTGTACAAAGTCAAGTGTAAGGCAGATGGCTTATTAGAGCGCTATAAGGCCTGTTTGGTTGCAAAGGGCTATACGCAGCAGGCAGGCATTGACTTTAAGGACACCTTCTCTCTTGTGGCCAAACTCAACACTGTCAGGATTCTCCTTTCTTTGGCAGCCATCAACAATTGATTTTTATTGCAACTAGATGTGAACAACGCCTTCTTGAACGGTGACTTGTTCGAAGAAGTTTATATGGACCTGCCTCTTGGTTACAAGTCCAAAAGCCCTGGACTCGTATGCAAGTTGAACAAGTCCATCTATGAATTGAGACAAGCCTAAAGACAATGGTTCCATAAATTCACTTCAGCGCTGCTCATTCACAAGTTCAAACAGTCTAAGCATGATTACTCCCTCTTCTCTTATGGTAGTGGCAATAAGATTATTTACTTGCTGGTTTATGTAGATGACATCATACTAGCTAGTCCTTCCAAGGATATGATGCATAAGGTGCTGAAACTGTTAGAGGCCTCCTTCAAATTGAAGATTTTGGGATATTTGAAGTATTTCTTAGGCTTGGAACTAGCAAGCTCCAGTGATGGAATTGTCCTCAGTCAAAGAAAGTACACCTTAAGCATCTTGGAGGACACTAATTTTACAGATTCTAAGTCTATTTCTCTGCCTATGGAGGCTAACATCAGGCTGAGCGATTCCGATGGTGATTTGCTTGCAGACTCCTCCATCTATCGGAGACTAATAGGGAGGTTAATGTACCTCACCATATCCCATCCGGACATTACCTATGCGGTGTCTACCCTTAGTCAATTCTCGTCTAAGCCTAGAACTACTCACATGAATGCACTTCACCATCTCTTGCGATACTTGAAAGGAACTGTGGGTCAATGGTTATTATTTTCTGCAAAATCAGAAGAGGCTAATGGCTTATGCGGATGCAGATTGGGCGGGATGTCCCGACACTAGGAGAAGCGTTTCAGGTTACTGTGTGTTTATTGGGGACTCTCTGATTTTCTAGAGATTAAAGAAACAACAAACGGTTTCCTGATCATTTGCTGAATCTGAATATAGAGCTATGGCAGCTGTGGCTGCTGAATTGACTTGGTTGACAGGACTCCTATCTGATTTTCAAATCAAGGCACCATCTTCTGTGTTGTTTTGTGACTCTATGTCAGCCATCCATATTGCATCAAACCTCACATTCCACGAGAGGACCAAGCATATTGAGGTAGACTGCTATTTTGTTCGAGAAAAAGTTGTGGCAAGATTCATCAAATTGATCCATGTTCGAACTTAGCATCAGCTTGCCGATGTCTTTATGAAGCTGGTTACTCCAACCCAGTTCCACAGTTTCATCTCCAAGTTTGGCATGATCAAGATATACCTGCCAACTTAAGGGGAGATATTATGGATACCTAACTTAATTAGTTAGCAATTAATTAGTCATTCTTCCTATTGTATAGCAGTTAGTTAGACTCTTATATATACCTTACTTGTAATTACTCACTTAGTCAATTAAATCATTCTTTTCTCTTCATTCCCTTTCACATTCTAAATAATGGGCGATTTTATTTTCGAGTTTCTCAATTACTTTGGATGACACTTACTTGTATGTTAAACCGAAAATAATTTTGACAGTCAATATTTTAAAGACACGTGTAAAAATTATAATATTTTTTAAATAAATATATTACAAAAATAGTAAAATAAATTTTTTTTATTTATTGTGAAGGAATCAGGGTAATTAACAAAATTTTAATTAATATATAACTAATAGTTCCAATTTTACTCACCTTTATCGGCAAAAAAGAAGAAAAATATACTATAATTTTATTTTGATGTGCGGATAATATAAAAATATTTTATATAATAAAAAAATTATAACCATTCAAATAATAAAGGTGAAAAATGATAATTTTTATTTATGTGATATTAAATAATTAAATATTTCCGTAAATTCTTACATTTTCACTTTTTTAAAAATAAATTATATATTTAATAAGTATTTTTATAATATTTTTGTTAAAATTATATGTACACATTTTTCGTGGCATATGTGTAGGTATGATAATTTTTTTCGACGGAGCAAATACCTGAAAAATTTATCTGCTAGGATATGGATGTGGGATATTTTTTTTCATTTGCGGAGGCGAGAATGAGAGCGAGAACTGCGAAAATATCGAAAATACTCCTATTATATATATATATATATATATATATATATATATATATATATATATATATATATATCCTCTCTCTCTCTCTCTCTCTCTCTCTCTCCCTCTCTCTCTCTCTCTGCTTCCACCTTTCACTCTTAAGGTCACTGCAGATAGTAGAGCTGTCGGTGTACACCTGACACCTACCCAAAAAAAATTATCGTCGCCGGAGGCAAAATCGTCACTCTCCTAAGAAGAGATAAGAAGGGTTGTGGTGTTGCTGCATGACGAAGAAGCGTTTGGTAAAGAAAGAGAGGCGACGCTACTGTTCTGCCATTGACAATGTTACAGTCGGCGAAAAAAAAGGTTTTTTTTTAATTGATTTTTTGTATTTTATTTATCTTTTTTTTAGAAATTGATTTATTTATTACTAAAAAAATACTGTTCTAATTCTTTTTAAATCTGTTTCTATTTTTTATGATGGTTGAGATAGATATACAAAAGATTTATTGGTTGTTGATGGTTGATGATTGGTTTGTATAAGATCGTGGTAAATAATTTTAGGTTTGGTTTAAATTTTCTTTAAGAATTAGTGATTATTAGATGTAAATTGGTGTTTGATGTGACTGGTTGATTATTTTGGTATGTAGTTATATTTGGCTAAAGTGGATTTTAAATTGAATGAATGGATCTAAAAATTTTTATGATTTAGATTTTTTTGGTATTTGATTGATTTGGTTTGTGTATAGTTTGTAGACTTATGTTTGATTATTGTTGGTGATGAAGATTATGATTGTAATGATAATTGAGAATTATCATTTTTTTCAATTTTTTTTTTGCTTTTAATTTTTTTAGTTTTTTAAAATTTACAATGTTCGTAGAGATTTCGATCCCCAACATATAAAAAATCTCTGTTACCTATTGCGGGAACGAGTCGAGAATAAGTACGGATCATGGATGGCAGGAATTAGAGTTGTTCATGGATCGGATAAAATCGGGTTTATGCCGAGCTAGACCTGACCTTAAATATATACCGAGTTTATTTTTTAGACTCTAACCCGGACTTAGACTCCGATAAAACCTAAACATTTTCGGGCCAAAACTATACCGAGTTCAAATCAGGTGAAAACCGGATCTTTAAAGCTTTAACAATGATTTATAAAAAAAATTTATAAAAAAACTTATTTATGATGCACTTATTTATAAAGAAGAATCTTGTTATCGAAAAGTTGATATCTATATTTAAACTTTAATTTGACCATAAATTCTAATTTGATGCTTCTTTGATCTATTTTCTAATTCAACAAGTGTGATTAAAAATAAAATAATAAGCTTATAATTAATATAATATAATATTTAAATTAATTTAAAACATATACATCTTTTTTAATTCTTTTAGGGTACACATGGGTCCGGTAAAGTCGGACTCGCCTTGATCCGGACCTGACCCGAAATAATGACCAGGTCTTTTTTTTTTTATATTCTTACCCAATTTTAGACTAAATGAAATCACACCAAATCAAAATTGAGGGCAAATAACCTGAATAAACCCGTTGGCTTTCAATATGTCTTGAATGTCCCAAAATAAAAAAGGCAATGTCAAAGTCCTAAAAAAAGATTTCTATATAAATCGAATTGAGTGAATTCGATTTAGTGAAACACGTAGTAAATCGAATCCATTAGACTCGAATTAATTAAAAAAAGAACTTGAACGAAAATCGAATCAAATCAATTCGAATTATATTCATGGTAAAAATATGAATAAATTGAATTTAGTGAATTCGATTTTTAAATACATGTAAATTGAATTAACACGATTTGATTAAGCCAACAGATTACAAGCCCAATCTAAATCAAAACCACTTGATTCAATTTGATGGTTTTGAAAATGGAAGTTACTTGTTTCGATTTATATGTACTTGTTGTCGAGCATGATTTGAATCTAATTGATTCAATTTCGTTGGATCTTTGCTATATAAACAAATTGAAATCAGTTAATTCGATCGTATAAACCTCATACCCCACCCCTAACCTCACCACCCAGATTCAAAATTCTCTGAAAGCAACCCGGGAACAACCAAATCTGCATGCATGGAGGACGATCCGAAACGTCTGTATCGACTAGATGGAGTCGCGCATATTGCTGGTGCCGTCCACCTCGAGGTTAGTGTTTTTTAATATCTATATATATTTTTTTAAATATATTAGTAGTTAGTTAGAACTGTTAGTGTGGGGTTTTTAAAATAAATCCAAAAGCAGATATTTGAATTTAGTTCATGTGAGACTTAGTGAGTCATTAACTATAGAATAGGGTTAGCTGTAGAGTCGTTAACAAGGTTAAGTACAGGTTTTTACGTGCTTTAATAAAAAGAACATATTTTTATCTCATATAAATAATTTTTTTGTTAATATGAAGAATTGGATCGTGAGTAATGTAGTGGTTAGCATTTTTATCTATAAAAGATTGGTAGGAATTTATTGTAAAAATGTTTGCAAAGTGATGGCATATAATGTCTGTGGTAACTAGAAATTTTGATACATCGAGTAGTTTTTTTTGTGACAAATGTGAAAAGTCATCATTTTCTATTTTTATGCATTCCCATCGATGCATCAACAATATGAGATGGCAGCACGATATGATTTTGGATGATATGATCGTTCCTTACTTGCAGATGGCTGGTATGTACCATCTTGCAAGATTGAACGAGAATTGGTTTCGATTGGACGAGCCTTTGGTCAGCGCCTTCGTAGAGAGATGGCGCCCTGAGACGCATACATTTCACATGCCATTTGAAGAGTGCACGATAACCCTACAGCATGTAGCGTACCACCTTGGTCTCCTGATCAATGATCAGTATGTTAGCGGATGCCTGATAGACTTTTCACGATATATAGCGGGTGGCCGACCACCATGGGTGTGGTTTGAGGAGCTGCTTGGGGTATTACCTCCTGCGAATTGTATTGACAAGTTCACAGTGAAGTGCACATAGTTTGAAGAGACATTTAATGAGCTTCCACAGGGGACAGATGAGGAGACGGTTAGGAGGTATGCCCGTTGGCGTCGAGGTAGTCTCCCTTTAGCTATGCATAGTGATCTGCAAGCCGAATACCTATCGTGGAAGCTCATTATACGAATCTTCCCAGTCTCCATAAATTTGTGACACGACCTTCTGTTTGGCCATCCAAACCCTCATGTACGTCGATTTGAAGCCGAAGTGTGCTTCCGTGGCATTCTGTAGTACCTTAATCGACGTGGCAGCGTCAGCTCTGATCATGGGCATAATGAAGGCCGATATGACATGATAATCAAGCTTTCTGTAGTCAGTAGAGATCGATGTGGCTAGATAAGTACAAGGACCATTGTACCATTTTATCTCCCAAATCCCTTTGTGCTTGCAGCGGCTGACCCAGATGAGCCACACGCACCCGCTCCTGAACTCCTTGCACTTGCCATGGTACTTGCGATGATCCGACTCCAATACCTTGTACTCAACTCCGCGGCGAATGCTATAGGTCTTCACGCTAAACACGACTTTCTCTTTATGCTGAAACTGCTGACTGACTTGAAATTCAGCTACACCTCCTGCATTTTGCGTGTCTCTTGCCCCGAAGCCAACAGGTACAGAGGGATCCTCTTGAGGTGCCATGGCATCCAAGTCCAAAGCAGAGAAGTGCGGGGGGTACTGATTAGTACCTGAACTAGATGCTCCCCCACCCACAGGCAGAGTCGTCTGTCGTGTTTCCTCGTTGCTATCATCAACAATTGTTGCGGGCTCCACATCATCATCTTCATCAACATGCAATGCATCCTCAATCCCATTGGGTGCTCCAACCTCTCCGAAAATTGGAACAAATGGAGGAGAGCTGGGCACCGCGGAAGAACCCTCTCTCAACAGTCCAGCCTCACCAACTAATGCATCACAGCTGCGATTCAGACAGGGGCGGAGCTAGAAGAAATAATAGAGGGAGGCTAAAACTATTTACACAATAAAATAATATTAAAATATATTTTTGAGCTGGACTAAACTAAAATTTACATATGATTTACATGTAAAAAAATAAAATTAGGAGGGCCATTGCCCCCTTTTGCAGTATGTAGTTCCGCCCCTGGATTCAGATTAACGGCAAAGGATGGTGAAGTCACTAAATCTAGCACAGGTACAATCACCGACACTGCTGACGAGGATCCAACGGGCACGACACTAGAGCTAGCTAGATGTCTTGTGGAGTGTAGATTCATATTCGAACCTCCAGAACTAGATGCCACATCCACAAGCTTCGCCAACAACTCCGAAGTCCTCACCTCAGAAAACTGACGGCGACAATGAAACAGCACCTGCATATCTTCGTCACTGCTAATAACGAATGAATCGCACTTTACATTATCGCGTAACACAGAAATCGAAATTCTATAGAATAACTTCTCCACCCGTTTCACGCCATGCAGTCCTAGTCTCTAGAGTATAGTATTCTTAAACTCAGCGAAATTGGTCGAAGATTTGAGAAAAACACTCAACAGATCATTGTCAGTAAACTTAATTCCTTATCGCGTTTTCCTTTTTATTGACCCTCTATAGTGCACAAGAGCTACAAAACTCTCATCACTAGCCATTGTGAATCTCACTCTTCTACAAAATTTCGTGTATGAACTCGTTTTTATATACCTAATTTCTTTGTAAATCGAAACAATTAGTTTCGATTTACCATAACGTTGGTGCATGTATAAATTGATTTTAATCGATTCGATTTACGTTCATTTATAAATCGAATCTATTACATTCTATTTAAGTTCATCTGTTCAAATCGAATTGATTTGATTCGATTTTAGTTGAACTACATTTTTTACCTAATTCGAATCAATTGGATTCGATTTACTACGTATTACGCTAAATCGAATTCACTTCATTCGATTTATATAAAAATGTGGTTTAGGATTTTTACGTTGCATTTATTGGTTTGGAACATTCACGACACATTGAAAGCCATTGGGTTTAATCAAGTCATTTGCCCCAAAATCGACACAATATATAATTAGCGTTACATTTTTGTAAATTTAATTTATATAATAGATTAATAATTTTTTATCTTCAAAGATTAAATGTAATAAATATTATATAATTTTTATATTAAAATAAATTATTTTAAAATTAAAATAACACTAAATAATATAAACATATTAATTAAAATATATAAATATAATATTTTATTACTTATTTCACAAAAATTATATATTTTAACTATAAAATAGATTAATTGTCCTTAATATTTTATTTAAAAAAATTAACTTTAAAAAAATAAAAAGAGTAAAGGACATTTTCGTCCCTGACCTTTTTTTCGCGGACGTTTTCGTCCTTAAGCAATGGAAAATACATTAAAGTCCCTGACTCCTGAAAAACGTGAACATTTATGTCCTTCCGTTGAATTCAGCCATTTGCACTGGACGGAAAAGACTGAGCTGGCAGAGGTGGCACTGAGGTGGCACGTAACGGAGGTCAGGTGGCATGGAGCATTTCGTAACAGGACATATAAGTCCCTAGAGACGAAAACGACACCGTTTTTGTATCCTCCCCCATTCTTTCAAATTTCTCTACCCTTTTCTTCTTTCTTCGTTCTTCTTCCCTTCCATTCTTCTTCCTCGGCCCTGCCTCCATCATCGCCGCACAGCCGCGCCTCCGTCAGCCACCATCAACGCCAGCGACATTCTCCTTCCTTTATTTTTGCGTCTTCTTCCCTTTCTCACTCCCTTACTCCCATTAGTCTCTCTTCTTACCCTCCTTCCACCCACCGTTCGTCCGCGACAACCTTCTCGACAACCAACTACTGCCGCGCCGCCGCCTCTCTGCAAAAATTAGTCTCAAAACTCGAGGGGTTAGGGTTTTCCTCCGCACGAACAATAATGAACAGTGTCGGATCGGGATCCTCGAACCTCTGCATAAATGATACTCTCAGTGACGACGAGCTTCGGTCGATCCTGGCGAAGCTGGAGAGCGAGAAGGACAAGGAGATCTTTGGATTGGTGTGTAATAGGTGGCTCCGATTGCAGAGCACCGAAAGGAAGAAGCTTGCGGCGCGTGCAGGTCCACACAGGCTTCGCAGAATGGCTGATAGATTCACGCGCATGCTCGAATTGGACCTTGCCCAGTTTGTTTTGCGGTCGTTCTATCCCGGCATCACCGATTCCGACCTCGACGTCATTGCCAATGGTTTCACATGCTTGAGGGTCCTCAATTTGCATAATTGTAAAGGTGAACTCTTTTTTCCTTTTTTTTCCATGTTGTTTTTGTTTATTTTGCGAGAAAACCGTTGAAATTGACCTTTGGGATGTTGTTTTTCTTCTGATGGGGAGTAAAAAATTCAATGAGATTCACATGAAATGTTTTTGACTTTTCAGTTGGTGAAGGTTGCAAGGGGTATTGCCGATCCGAATATAGGGTTTGCTTGCCAGTTGTTGCAGTGCCAGAAGAGGGTGCATGCAGTTCCTCTTATTCCTACCTCTTTGCATTGGACTCCAGTGGAGCTTTTTTGGAACATATTCCCACTGCAATATTTGTTTGGATTGGTATGAAGTGTGATCCCATCATGGAAAGGGATGCCAGAGGTGCTGTTGGTCAGATTATTCGCTATGAGAAAGCGGAAGGACCCGTTAAAGTGAGTAGGAAAGCTCATGAACCTGCTAACTTCTGGGAAGTATTCTCAAAGTTCTTGCCTTTGATGGATAAATCTTACAGTAAAGTAGAAAGTTTCAAATCAAGTGCTAAGGTTCAGCCTGATGAACATGAAACCCATCTTCCTGCAAGAGAGAGTAGTTGGAGTGCCTTAAGGCGTAAAGTTTCCTCTTCTCATATGAAGGAGATTGTCACAGCCCCTAAGTCATCCCTTCCAAGGATTTATTCCGATTCCATGTTTTGTATTCATTCAACAAAAACTTCATCTCCATCCTCATCATCTATATCATCATCTTCGCCCTCGTATCTCTCTCCAGATTCTGTTTCTTCGCCCTCGTATATCTCACATTGGAAGGAGGGTGAGAAGAGAGAGAGACTAATGGGAGTAAGGAAGTGAGAAAGGGAAGAAGACGTGAAAAGAGAGGAAGGAGGAGGTCGTCGACGTTAATGGTGGCTGACAGAGGCGGGACTGTGCGGCGGTGATGGAGGCAGGGCCGAGGAAGAAGAATGGAAGGGAAGAAGAACGAAGGAAGAAGAAAATGGTAGAGAAATTTAAAAGAATGGGGGAGGATACAAAAACGGCGTTGTTTTTGTCTCTATGGACTTATATGTTCTGTTACGAAATGCTCCATGCCACCTCGCCTCCGTTACGTGCCACTTCTGTCAGCTCAGCCTTTTCCATCCAGTGCAAACGGTTGAATTCAACGAAAGGACATAAATATCCATGTTTTTCAGGGGTTAGAGACTTTAATGTATTTTCCATTGCTTGAAGACAAAAATGTCCGCGAAAAAAATGACCAAAAACAAAAATATCATTTACTCAAATAAAAATTAAAAGGCGAACGGTTAAACATGCGATAGAATAAGAAAAGAAAATTATACGTAATTCATATATATGACTAAATTATTTACATAGTATGCATCAAATGTCATTTAATATTATTAAAATATTTTTATATAAATTTAATTTTAATATATTAATAATATAAAATATTTTATATAATTATTTAATAATATTTTTTAAATTATTTATATTATTAATAAAAATTAATTATTGTTATTAAATACTATATTATATAATTAAATATATTTATTTTAATTGTTTTAGTCTCACATACATTAAAATTAAATTTTGAAATTGAAAAGATTAAAAAATGATTGATTGGAAAGGAAGAAAGGGATTAGGGGGGTGATTAAAGAGAGACAAGATGTCGGGTGATGATTAAAAGTGCCCCCACGAGTGCGTGCTAGCTGTCCCACGTGTCCCCTGGCGTTGTGCACTTACCTAACGCCACTACCCGACAAAACCACCCATCATCATTATTCATCCCTCTCTTCCCCGTACGAGGCGAGCCCTCACTCTCATTCTCCCCATGTGATTTTCACGTGAACTAGGTCCCCTCCCCCTCCTCTTCTCTCTCCTCTCATTATTCCCTCTATTTCCTATTCATCATCTACTTCTACTCCCTCATTTTTTACACTAATTAACTCTTCATTTTTCTTAACTCATTAAAATCTGAATTCATATGATAAAAATTAATGTATAGTTGATTTTATATAAAGTTAATAGTTAAAATTATATTAAATAATAATTTAATTAAATATATTAAATATATAATAATTTTTAAATATTAATTTTACATAAATACAATATGTATATATTTTCACTAAATTTATATACATTGTTTATTTTTTAAAAAAGGGATATTTGTTTTACACTAATTGTGTAATAATATACTCAATTAATTATTTTTATATTATTAAAATTTATAATTTAAAATTTAATATAAAATACTTTTGTTGTTTGATGTTGACTAAAATGACAAATTTTATAATATGTTACCTGCATATAAAA
This sequence comes from Arachis hypogaea, assembly GCF_003086295.3. NCBI lineage: Eukaryota > Viridiplantae > Streptophyta > Magnoliopsida > Fabales > Fabaceae > Arachis > Arachis hypogaea. The sequence continues at coordinate 4,869,614 of NC_092040.1, read as the reverse complement.
ATTAATTATTAAGTTAATCATTTATATAAAATATATATTAAAATATAAAATAAATATTAAAAATAAATTAAGTAAAAGATATATATAATATATTATGATTGATTTTTTATATACTCGCAGTATTTTTATAAATTTTATTAATCATATAATATTATATTATAGCTAGAGGCGAGAAAGGCAAGACAATAAAACGTAGAAATTTTTTCTCTTTTTTTTTTGGGACTATTTCATTTTCGTTGTTCTTAGAAATTAAAAAAGAAAAGGAAAGAACGAAAGAAAGATATTTGGGGGGTGAAATACCATGCATGTCGTGTCATCAGGCACCCCAATAATTGGAAGTGATGGTTAAACGACAAAGCAAATAAGGGACCAGCTTGTCTTTGATAGGTCCGTACAGCATGTGAGTTGCACGTGAACCCCGGACCCTTTTGTTCGTTTCATTGGCATTGCTGTTTCCATATTGATGTAACGAAATGACCATGTTGCCCCTGTTTTTGTATGGTTCCTCTCTTTCAATCATTGGTCGTGGACAATTGGTGCTACAATTTCAGTTCTTTAACCTTGTCTCTCGGTGGGGCCCACAACTACAGGAACCTAGGGTTGATTAGACTTCACACCACACTTAGTCATGTCTTCATGGTAAAGAATCTCATTTTGGATCTTACATGTCTCTACTATTCAAACTACACCTGTCAGTTACTTCTGTCACAGACCAGTTAAATTATTGAATTCTGCAACTTTCCAATTCTATCCTTCCATTCCCTTGGGTAAACTAGACCTTCTTCTACTGCATCCAAGGTCGTATGTAGTACCTTTCAAATTATTATGGAATCTTCATGTTGATGCCATTGCCAACTGTATTGAATTTGCTAAATGACCCAGCTTCAACTTCAACCTCAACCTCAAATAGCTGTGTACCTACGAATCCGCTGCTAAAGAAAGATTCACAAGTTGATAATTTTTTTTGTTTCTTTATATATTTATAAGTAAACTTATCTTCTTATTGTTATAAAAGTAAGGTGTAAATTTTACTAAAAGTAAAATTATACTAGTATATAATAATAAAATGATAACATTTTTAAATAAGTATATCAACAAAAATATTATTTGTGTATAGATATACACTACAAAAAATGCAGTGAATATGGTGAATATGGTCGGATGTTATCGGCAAATTTAGCAGTAGATTGCAGTAGATTTTTTTATGGTTACCAATAAAAATTCGTCCCTCGAATAATTTATCGATTGATTTAAAATTTTGTAATTAAATTCGACAGTAAATAGAGACGCAAAAATTAATTTTATTAGTACCGAATTTATCATCAAATTTTTCATCAAAAAATTTCGACGGTAACAAAATTTAGTAAAATGCAATGTTTAGACAACGACGAACACCTTACGTTAGATTTTTTCACTGGTAAATCCGATGGTAAATTTGAGATAAAATTCAATCGCGAAATCTTTCTCCCTCATTTCTACAAAACTTCTGTCTCGTCTCTTCTCTTTCTCGTCTCTCTCCCTCGGCTCTATTGAAAAAGGTTGTGCCGCCACCACTTCGAGCTGCCATTGCCACCGGTAAGTGGTGCAGAATTTATAACCCACAAACTAACCGGCAAGAGCACCAAGTCGTACCAAGTAGTACCTCAAGTGAATGAGAATCGATCTCACGAGAATTGATAGACTAAACAACAATGATTGCATGATTTACTTAATTAGACAAACAAAAAGTAGTGTTTTGAGAGTTCAATAACATTAAACAGTAACTTAAGAAAATCATAAAGCAAGCAGTAAACGATTTGTGAAATATATGAGTAAAACAGTTAAGATTTCAAAGATATTTATTTTCTAGATTAACTTTTCTTACCAACTATTTTAATCATGCAATATTCAATTTCTGGCAAAATATATGTGACTAAACCCTAATTCTTTAGACCTTTTTAGTCTCCTCTAACCTTCATTAACCACCAATTCCTTAGTCACTTGATTCCAATTAGAAGGTTAAGTTCAAAACTAGTTTATATGCCACAGAAATCCTAATTACCCAAATATAAGAAGATTATATGTCACGTATCTCGTTAAGTCCAGATAATTAGAAGTTCAGGAGAAATTATTTTCAAGCTGTTGTTCAAGTAAATTGCTTTTCCAAGGTTTACAAGAACTCAATTAGAATAAGGGTCATACTTCCATTCCACCCAGATTCATAAGATGAAGAACAAAAACAATTCTTGAAATAAAAATCAGTACATGAATTAAAATAAAAAATTAATGGTATCAATCCATACAATAAACAGATCTCCTAACCTTAACAGTAGTGGTTTAGTTGCTCATGGTTCAAAGAGAAAATAAGGATTTTAAAAAACTGTAAATTGCGGAATGAGATAAGAGAGAAGAGATGAACCCGAAGGGATAATTCTTTTCTCTTTTATATCTAATCCTAATTAACGTAATATATATTTTCTAAAATTAAATAATATCTTTTTCTATTTGTAAATAAAAAATAAAAATTTTAAATCAAGAAATAAATAAACAATCTTCGTGCATGCCTTCAATCACGTGGGGACCATGCCTTGTTTATGTGGTTGGCGCCTAACTTCACTCATGTGAAGTTAGACTTAGAGATGGCCGAATGAATTGGACGCTGCCTTCTTTATGTAGCGCCTAACTTGGGAAACTCTAAGTTAGGCGCTAGTATGGCTGAGCATGCTGGATATAGAAGAAGTATATATTATTATACATCGTTTGAAAGATCTGGAAGTTAGCTTTTCAATACCACTAGAATCACTTCAATTGGATCTCTATAGTTCGAGTTATTTTTATTGGTGTGCAATGAGGTCAAGGTTGACAGCATAGTTCATTTTTTTTCTTTTGCTTCAAAAATTTCATTAAATCCATCTGAATGCTATCTGAAATAAACAAAATTACACATAACTCAAAATAGAATTGGTAGTGGCTAAAAGATATTCAAATCTTGATTAAACTTAACAATTCAAATGCAAATTCACTAGGAAAATATAGAAAAGATGCTCACGCATCAATAAACCACATTGTCATCGTATATTATCACGTCGTCGTCACTATTGCTAGATTTTTCATGGAAAGTCTCTGCCGCGCCACCACTATTGGTGTCCCTTGCCGTCGGATGTTGTCACCGTGTCGCCGTCACCGTGGCTGGGATCCACCTCACCAAATTTAAGATTGTTGTCCATTTGTCCTTTTGGTTGTTTGTTATATTATCAAAATCTAGCTTTACCACCGTAGGTTTTACTACCGCCTTCTGTCACCACCATGCATCCACCATTTTGTATCCATTATCACAGATATTTTTTTTAATATTTTTTGTATTTGTTCAATTTTTTTGTTTGTTTAGGATTTTGTTAGATATTTTATTAAATTATTGATTAATTTTTTTAATGAAGTTTGCAATTAGGGTTTGTTATATTAATTTAGTGTAATTAGAAAAACTAAATAATGTTAGGTTAGATTAGGTGTAATTTAGGGTTTGTTCTAAGTTGATGATGATTTAAATGATTGTTGATTTTTTAAGTTTATTGTTGTTTGAGTTAATTATTTTTTGAGTTAATTAGTTTTGATTTTGTTAATTCTCTAAATTAAGCTTAACTTGTTAGTTTTTTAAATTAATTATTGACTTATTGTTAATTATTGTTAATTTTATGAGTTTATTGTTGTGTGCATTAATTATTTTCTGAGTTAATTAGTATTGATTATTGTTAATTCTTTGAGTTAATCTTCGCTTGTTAATTTTTTAAGTTAATTATTGACTTATTGTTGGTCGTTGTTAATTTTCAAAATTGATTGTTGTCTGAATTAATTATTTTCTTAATTAATTTTGCTGAGTTAATTATTGTCAATTTTACTGAGTTTGTTGCAATGTACTCATTTGAATATATGAACTTTGATTTGTTTGTTTAAATATAATTTGTGTGTTGATTATATTTATAGTTTGGGGATAAGTATTGTTTTGGTCCCTAACGTTGAGGGTCAGAATCAAAACCGTCCCTGATGTAATTTTTTATTTAGAATCATCCTTAATGTTACATTTTATTTTAAAATCGCTCTTTCTAATAAATTTTTTGTATAAATGACAAAACTTCCCGGGGGAAGGAAAAGGGAAAAGGGAGATGGGGAAGGGAAGGGGAAGGAGAAGGGGAAGGGAAAGTGGAAGGGGAAAGGGGGAGGGGGACGGCGCTATATGCTTCTCGCCGCCTCGCCGCTGCTCCTTGCCGTTGCATCTCGCCGCTTCTGCTTCTTGCTTCGATTTCTGTTTCTGCTTCGTCTTCTACTTCTTCTGGGTCTGCTTGAGTGCTTCTACTTCTGCATCTGCATCTTCTGCATCTGCATCTTCTGCTTCGTCTTTTACTTTCTGCTTCTGCTTGAGTGTTTCTACTTCTGCATCTTTTGGGTCTGCTTCTAATCTGATTTTAGTTTGTTATTTTCTGATTTTATCATTGTTGTATGTTGATTTGTTGAATCTGGATTTGAATAATAAATTTGTTCATCATAATTCCTAATTTCTTAATTTTTATTGTTGGTTTTGTTCTTGTTTTGATTTCTGAATTGCTGTTGTTTTTTTTGTTTTTGAATTTATTGTTTATTTGTTTTTGGATTTCTTGAATTTCTGATTTTGAGTTGTGTGTTTTTTTTTTGTTGAATCTGTATTTTTAATTTGTTAATGGAATAAGAAATTGTTCTTCTGAAAAAAGAAGAACAAGAGAATTTCTTCTCCTGAAAGAAGAATAAGAAGAATGAAATGGTAAAAAAAAAAGGGTATTTTTGTCATTTAAAAAAATAATGATTAGAAAGGACGATTTTAAAATGAAATGTAACATTAAGGACGATTCTAAATAAAAAATTACATCAGGACGGTTTCGATTCTGACCCTCAATGTTAGGGACCAAAACAATACTTATCCCTATAGTTTGCAATTGAAGATATATAGCTTGCTATTCTAGAAAATGCGACTGTAGGCAATAGGTCTTCAGCGCTAGTAATTCTTTGTTTATAGATTAATGGTTTATGATGCAAAACCTTCAATTAGATTTGTAAGTTACTAAAATTGTATAAGTTTAAATAAATATATCATTTGAGAGATATACATATACATGTTAGTGAATTACTTAAAATCTTAATATCTCATGATATATATGTTGATTGATTCTTTGTGAATTTATCCCATTTGTTTATAACTTGCACTCCCTTTGTATAATTAATTTGTCCCATATATAAATAAACATAAATTACTTATAATCTTAATTTTGTTCCGTTTGTATAATTACTTTTTTCTATTAACATTTTTATTATCCAGAGAGTTTTAGCATTTTTTATGAATTTGTTTGTGACTTTTTAATAAAAAATTATAGACCTATTATTATGAAAAATCATAAAATTTTAAATTTTGTTAGTTTAAAATTTTAAATTTTATATTAATTTTTTAAATAAATTAAAAATTTTCTGATAATAACAAACTCTAAAATTTTATCAATTAAAAATTAATATTCACCGTTAAATTAATCGGTAGTTAATAACGGACGGAAAAAAAAAGCATAATAACTAATTTCATAGTTGATATTTTATATATACACCATAGTTTTAGAAAAAAAATATATATATACCTAAGCAAAGACACAAGTACCTGATAGATATAAGCATATAACTTGAGAATAACACTACTAAAGAGACAATACCATAAAGTTACTTTATTTAATTTAATATTTATAATTTTATTATATGTAATATCTATGATTATATGTTTATTATATTTAAAATTATTTATTTATTTTAATAATGATTAATAAATAAAAAATAAAGTCAATTTTATTATACGTAACATCTATGATTATATGTTTATTATATTTAAAATTATTTACTTATTTTAACAATGATTAATAAATAAAAAATAAAATAAATTAAGTTTTTATAAGTTGATTTTTATTATTTTTTAAACATTTTTTTACTATTTTACCAATTATCTTTTGGAGTATGCATGGTTGAAAATTGTTATTACATAGAACATTATGTAAATAGTATGATGATTTTTTTTAAAATTAAAAGTGAAACTTAAATTTAAAATCTCTACATAAAGATAAGAAAATTATATTATATTATCATTTAAATTATAATTTATTGACATGATGAAACTTTTATTTGTTAATAGGTTATTTATATAAACTATTTAATAGATGTTTGATTAGTGCAAAGGCATATTCTAACCCCAAATTTGGTCTCCCTCATCTCTTTCATATGTACACTCTTAAATTAGGACACTAATAATTAAATAAGCATTAATACAACTTATGGCACAAAGACACAATTAGTTTGCGGAAAATAACCAACGGTGGGTATTTGTCAAATATCTTACGATATGAAAATCTTTTCGTGCATGCTTTGTTTACTATAAGATCCTATTATGATCAAAGAGAGAGAATGTGTGGGAGAAAATTGATAAATCACCAATTCAATTCCTAAACCATTTCAATAATAGCATAATTTTGTCAAAGACATTTAAATAATTGTCTTAGGCCAACCAAATCACGATAGTGAGTGTCAACTGATTACATTATCATCATTGTTTATCTCCAAAGGCCAAGATTTGTGGTTCTTTCATGGCATAATAAAAGTATCACATACAATCTAGTCAGCATCTTCAACAACTAATATATGAACACCAATTGAAATGAGATTTAATAAATATGACTTTATTTGTTAATAATTATATTCGTTATCAAAGTTGATCACGCTTCAACAATGATAGATTACACCAACCACCACACCCTCCTATTTTCCATTCCCTTAAAATCATCATATGATTCATCAAATATTATTCTCTTTTGGTAAATAAGATTGAGAAATGCTGATGAATTTTTTTTTAATATTCTCATAGTAACATCTTTTTATAAAAAAATGATATTATAAATTATTAATAATTTAATCTATTTAATTAAATTATTTAACCGTTCACAATACTATGTAGGAGTTTTTTTTTTTTCCTCTTCAACTTTTTGTGAACAGATGTTAGTGCTAATTTGGTAAATGTCAGTGCTTTGAAAACATTATCTTATGTCTATTGATTTTTCTCCATTTTTGGTACTATGATGCATATTGTTGTGGAAAAACGGATAGGGGTCCATGATTGAAGAAGTATGTGTAGATAAGATTATCTTCAAATAAGCAAATGTATGTAAATAATATTTATTTTTTAATTACTACAAATTTAATTAAGCGTGTCGAATAGACTAGTGTTAGTTCAAATGCAAGTGAAATTCAGAAAAATTACATGAAAAATATTATGTGACCAATACTCTTTTATATTTTGTCTTGTATTTGAAATAATATTAAGTAACTTTCTACCCTTTTTTTTTCACTAAAGATAGTAACCCTAATATTTTCAAAAGATATATCACGTTACTTGCTATTGCCTTGTCGGGGCCCTTTAATTTAATTTCAACGCATATACATGTCCCATGTATGTGTATATATGACCGTTACATTATATTACCACATATAAATGGAAATGAAAAAAATTACCATCACTAACTATTGACAAAGTTAATGTATCGTTGCGGTGATGGCGATTATTATTCGTGTCAAATTAATTATGTTAAATGTACACTAAAATTTGTTATTAATATAAAATATATATTAAAATATAAAATTTAAATTAAAAATAAATTGAATTATATATATATATTATATAAAAAATATAATAACTAATTTTAATGATTAATTTATAGTGTATGAATAATATTTTTAGTTTCAAATATAATAATTATTTTTTTCTCCACAAAAGAGAATATATAGAGAGAAAAGAGGGGAAGGTGGGAGAGCCAAACGAGAGAGAGTCAAATTGAATGAAATGACAAATTTAGATAGATATTGGTTTTGAAAAATGTTAATTTTCAATTTTTTTCTATAAAATTATACTAATAAAGTATTAAGTTTTTCCTTTCAATATCTTTCCTTTTAGCTAAAAAACCCAACTCATCACAAACAATTCTTAATTAAGAGATTCGTTTCGCTCCTATTGCCGACTAATCTTCGAGGATACTTACATGTATGTTACCTATAACATATTACATTTGCTTGGTATGCATAACTTAATATAATTTATTTTAATTTAAATATATCGATTTATATTTATACTAAAATGTTAAAATAATAGAGAATATCCTCAAAACAAAAGAAGTAAAAAAGTTTCATGTTTTATAGTTTAAGTTAATAATGAGAAAAAAAAAATCATGTGTAGTTTCCATCATTTGATTTTCAAAAAATTCAAATGTTTTAAATTAGTTTGTATTAAAAAAAACAAAAATAATCAAATTGATCATACTTAATTAAATAAGAACATGTCACAAAATGATTTATACTACTTGTCATCACTTAATTGTTTTTAACTTACTTTTAATATTTATTTTATATCAATAAGTAATTTAATAATTAATTTTTAGTATATACTTAATATGATTAATGAATTGATAAAAATAAATAAATTTAACTTTCTAATTGTATCTTTTAAAAATCAATTTAAAACGTCTAATTTTTTAAAAAATTAAATTAATATACACGTAACCTTTTAGGTTGTGTTTATTTACAGGGACAAGACAATGAAACAGGGGTAATGAGATACAAAATCATGTTTGGCAGATAAAACATGGACATAAACATTATATCTAAAAATATTGAATTAGTGTATTTTGTGTCTATCATAACAGAAAAGACGCAGAAATACTAACAAAAGATACAACTTATTTTTTATTTTTTTAATTATTTATGTTAATTTTTTATAATTCTATTTTTTATTATAATATTCTCTTCTTCAAATTTTTTGAATAAAAAAATGAGAATTAATTAAATTGTTATCATTTGTTTCATTTTATTATTAAACAAAATATAAAAATATTAAATTTAGTATCTTTATCTTTTCAATCCCGTTACGTTACCAATAACATTTCTGCCAATATCTGCCAACTCTTATTTATAAGTGTGTTTAATGGAAGTATCTTTGTGAATGTGTCTAATAAAAATGTATTTTTTATAACTGTATTTAATAGAAGTGTCTTTATAGATATATTTTTTTGATGTGTCTCTTTATATATGTGTTTAAAATATAATAATTAATCATTGTTGGTAATAAGTTGACAGATAATATGTTGATACCCTATACTTTTTCTTATCTTTTATGTCTTGTTCTCAATATATTCTAAAAAAATAAACGCAATCTTAGAGATTATATTAACTATTAACTCACCAGTCTAGCTACATTTCTTTTCATTAACTAACCAACTTTGGTAGTTCTAAAAGATTGATTCAAAGTTATATTTTACTTGATTCTTTGTCCTTTGCAGTAACCATTATTTTCCTTATTTTCCCCATAAAATTTAAAATTAAGATAAGTTAAGGTAACAGGGCATAAAGAAAAGGCAATGGTCTCCTACTTGAAGCCTCGAGCTGTGGGCAAGCCTCGTGGATCCTACTTGGCGCACCACTCTCCATGTCTAATGGACAGCGAAGCACACGTGTAGAATGTCTCTCCCACGTGCACCACTTTTGGTCAAACTTCCTTTCATCTGGTCTACGGTCAAACCTCATTACTTTCCCTATAAATCTTTATTTTTCTTTTTTCTCTTACTCCTAATGCTACTAACACCAAACCAATCATGCATATCTCCCTTTCCCTTTTCAGCCTCTATTTCACTTTCCTCCCACCTTCTTAACCATCTTCTGCCGTTGGATTTCATGCTCAATCACTAAGGGCTGTTAGATTGTTGGATTCTCCACACGTGCACGTGCAACCAAAACCTTTATAAGGAACAGTTACAACCCCAACTTGGCTAAGATAATAATAATTAAGTGAATAATATGATATTTGTGTGAGAGTTGAGAGCTTTTGAAAGACCTGGCCATGTGACCCGGTGAGCTGGTTATCATGTGATTAACCGTTAATTCCATTCTTTAATAGGTTTTGGTTAATATCGTTAATCGATGATTCAGTTCGTGTTGGATTGCACGTGCGGTGGATGTTAGCGGGTACTTTCTCGTGTCGTGAAACTTGAACAGGACAATTTTCCACAAAAGGACATAAATGCCCATGCTTGATTAGTGCAAAGAAAAACATCCGAGGGTATAATTGGAATTACACAAGATCGATGGATTGGATTTGATGCTTTAGGGTCTCAGTGTGTTTGTAGTAAAAAAAAGAAAAAAAATTAATATTAACTTAAATGTAACCAAAAAAAAAAAAAAATCAAGTACCTATGATTTCTTTAAAATAAAAATAGAAATGGCAGAGCATATGTAGTATCATGGCACATGATGGTGCAATGATTATTTATAAATTTCATGATCTGGAGGAAGGTATATTACGATTTCTTTAATCATAGCATGGGTGTGGGGCAACACCAAACCCAATCATTTCGTTCCATGATTCTTCAAATGATGAAAGGTTTCCAAGTAATTATATGAAGCATGAGACAATCATTATTTTTTAAACAAACTAGTACTGATTAATATACTTTGTTCGGATATCTTTTGCCTTGTAAGATTTCTTCCATAAAGTCTCATTCAAATTCAACTGTGTTATATATTGCTATAATATACAAACCCCAAATCCTAGGGGAAGGCCCACATGAAATTAGTAAACAAAGATAGATGAGTATACACACAATGATAAGTATCTTGATCTTTTAACTAAATATTTTGGGGTCGAGTTTTAAAAAGAAAAAAAAAATTACTATGAGATTTTAGATTAGATTAGATTAATAAATATTTATAGTAATATTTAAATAATGATAATTCAATTTTTTTTAAAGAAAAGGTTAAGATAGGTGGCATGCATGAGGGCATGAGAGGGCCATCCTGTTGCTATAAAGAATGTATAAACAGGTAGGCTGCTGGAGGGGGGTGTCCCCTATGGCCAGATTTAGAGAGCAATTAAGGAAGCTTTTTGTTGGTGCAAAACGTGGTCTACTTGCATAACCATATATGATATATTATTTAGATAATGCATTAGGCTCATTTTGTTTATTTGCTTTGCAATAACTTTTGATTGAAAGTGAGACAGTTGGGTTTCTTTAAACTTTATTGGGTTGATTGCTTGCTTGCAAAGCACCACGAAGTTTCGGACCATCTAATTTTGATCTGCACTAATAATTGCTTACCTAATAATTCGGATATTGCTTAACAATAATCATATCATTCAGATTAAAATATTTAGGTAGGCATGATCTCAGCCCTATCATTAATCAGGTTATAATTGATTTGAAAACCTATACTTACAAAACAACACAACTATACTAAAATACAATAGTTCCAAGTGTTTTATTTTTGTCAAGGTTTTTTTTTTATGGAAGATGATGCCTAAGGCCACTTGGTCTTAACTTAGGCATAGACCATTGTAACATATTAGTTTAAAGCCCATAAATACTCGATGTTCAAAAGTAAAGCCCATAAATACTCACAAAGGAGATCATTTTGGTACTTTTTTTTTTTTGCTTAATCATTTTGGTCCCTCTTTTTTTTTTTTTTGGTCAAGTGGATTAAACAACCCCCAATCCTAGGTATCACAACTCACCCACGCTACACACTCACCCACACACATTTTAAGAGTTCATAATCAATACTTGGTGCACTCACCAAGATTTGAACCCGGGTGCAGTATATTAAGAGGCACATGGTGTTACCAGTTGAGCTAAGCCTTAGCTGCATTTTGGTCCCTCTTTATAAGTTGGATATTCGCTCCGGACCAATGTATAGTTTATGAGTGGACTCAGTACTCACATTATATCATATCTTGTTCAGTTGTAGTAATCAGTTAGCAATTAATCACGAACACATTATATTGAAAATAAAAATAAAGTCCAAGTTGGGTAAATTCTTTGATAGTAGTTTAAAACGGCAACATTGGTTATATATGTACAAGTCATACGTAGTCAATTCTAAGCCAAATTGGCTCAACCTTAATTTAATTAAGGCACTAAGCTATCACTTGTGTGAACATAGGTGTTATGCACTTTTCTTCTTTTACTTATTTCTTTCATTATTTGTGTTATAAAAAATGAGTTGTGAACAGATATCATAATTTGTGGAAGAAAATGTATAAACAATCAACTTTGATATTAGCTAATATTAGTAAATTTTTCTATTGTTGAAATTATTTTTTAGCCTCATCTTTGAAAATATTTAGAAGTTATGATTTAAGAATTGAGGTCGATCGTTGCTAGTCACTCGCTGACCGTAAGAAATAAAATTGTGGCTGTATTATAAATAGTGTTAGGACTTAGGAGAAAGAATAAAGAAGTGAGAAGGAAAATTACAAACATAAGAATAAAACAGTAATTTGGAAAAGATTAGCGCCTATCTAATGTTGATTCACTAGTGGGCTTATTTTTTGGAAAAGAAAATCAATAACTATCTTCATATACTAATGGCTAAACACTCTTGACACGTATAAAAGTGGAATGTTAGAAGGTCAACTAAATTTGTTGTTTTTAGTTATCATTTAATTATTAATATTTAAAAATATAAGATAAAATATATTATTAAATTATTAAATTAAAAAAATTAAATTAATAACTAAATAATAATAAAAAATAATAAATTTTAATAATCTCCTAATATTATTTCGTATAAAAGTATTAAATTCTTTTAGATTATGTATTGTATATTTGAATTACTTTTTAATTAACAAAAAAAAAAACTTGTTATTAGAGAGTGAAAACCTGTGTTTTTGGTTGTTTGACTTAAAAAAAACGTGTTTGACCAATTGACTTTGATCCCTTTGTAAATTGTAATTTGTAGCTTTGCGAAATGGGGATAAATACAAGCGGTGGCGGATGCTAGCAAAGCCGGCGAGGTGCTCTGATGAATCTGTTGGTGCTGCGCTGTATTACAAGTATTGGACCCTCAGACCAAAAATGTAACCCAAAAAGGTTTCTCAAATTCGGTTAAACGAGAATTAACATTAATTTCAGATAAACAGCGATTCCATTCCAGGGAACAAAGTGGTCTGGTCAGGGAAACCTTGGGGGGTCAACATTATGTAAGCCAAACACAATTACACAAGGAGGATAGAATAATATGCTTACCATAAGGTGACGTATTTTCATGGCTACAGAAAAGTAGTAGAAGAGGAAGACGACAAACGCCATTCACCCGGCAAGAAAAAGAAGGAAGAAATAGCTGCTAGATACTAGAGAGTAGATATTGTATGGTTTATTTCATCCTGTAACAAATAGGGAAGAAGTACAAAGGGTGAAGCCATCCGCCCATTTTATCAAGTACTACCTAACGCCATTACCTCAAAGCAATTTGAATAAATACGATACACAAATCATTCATCCAAAATCATGGTGCCATTAATGTACCTTGCAAAGAGATGTACAAATGTGTGCATAAGTGAAAAGTCCTTATATGCATTAGTCAGCTATTTTCAAAGACCACGAGGGTTTACTGTTGGCATTCATCATCGATTCAAACTCACAATACATGCAATAGTCATAACATAAGAGCTCTCTCTGCAACTGATATATCATTGAAATCCATTCTGTTAATCATATGTACATAATATTGTACTAATACTACTATATATATCTGTTTACCTACAGAGAAGGACTATGAGGTTACAAGACTAACTCTAAGTAAATAAAAGTAATCAAGTGAAGTTCATTCTTCTGCAACAATTCTTTTCAGGAACTCTTTACAAAATCCACCTCAATTGCTACCATGCTCATCTAACGCTGCAACAAATCACCATATCCAAAGAATAATAGCAAAGTAACAATCAACAGTCATGTAGCATAAATCAATCATAAAAACAAAAAAGAAGAAGAAAGAAAACCTTGGCTGGAGCATCAGCAACTCTGTAAGCTTCTGCGGTTGCCCCTACTAACCACAAGCCAGGGAAAACACACTGAAAATTCAACACAACAAACTCAGATGATGATCAAGGTCAAAATAGAAACAACAAGAGGAGAAATACACAGTACATCCAGTTGTTTCTGAACATGCTTGGGCCTTTTCTCCGGCCTTCTGGCGGGCCTCGACCCAGTGATGGCGAATATGTCCTCTTCGATTTCTTCTTTCGAAAGAGCAATCCACAACTTCCTCTTCTCTTTCCTGTCACCTTGACACTGCATATCCGCCATCTCCCTCAGCCGCACCGACTTCGGCTCCGACGATGGCCCACCGGTAACCGCCGCACCTGCTTCCCCATTCCCAGAACCCCTTGGGAACGCTGATTTCCTGGGCCTCAACTTCCAAGGCTTTTCAACCTTTAACTCCTCACCTTCGCCTTTGGCTTCTTCTTCGCCGTCCTCACGCTTCCTCTTTCCGCCGCCGTCATCATCGTCGGTTACATTGTTGCCTGCTCGGTCGGAAGTTTGTTGCCGCTGCTGCTCTTGTTCTTGTTGTTCAGTGTGAGATTTTTCTGTGATATGGGAGGAGGAGAATCCAAATCGGTATCTGACGGTTCTGGATCCGAGCCTGCGGGTTTCGGGTTCGGAATCGTGATCGGCGGGGGGAGGAAGCTGGGAGGAGGAGGAGTCGCGGGAGAGGGGAGAGCGGTGGCGGTGGTTAGGCTTGGTGTGGCTTTTGGAGGCCCATTTCAAGAAAGGTAGGGAGAAGTTGTGAAGAGGTTGAGACTTGACCGGTGCCGTCGCCATTCGGGGAACCTTAGGCCTTTGCTAACCTTCCGTTCGAAGCCAAACAAAACCGAAAAGAAGAAGAAGAGAGAGAGAGGGAGAAAGAGAAAGGCAAGAAGGTGAAACCCTAGAGAGGAGCAGCGAAGAATGTGTGATAGATTCTGCAGAAGAAAGGTGAAGGGGGCTGTAAATATGGCAATGCAAAAACCAGCTGCTCAACCTGCTTACAACACTTCCTTCTACGCTACAAATTTTGCGACCTTCTTTTCTTTTTTCTTTTTTATATTTTGCCCCTTCCTTTTACTCATATTGTCGTTTCGGTCCTCAACTTTATTTTCGGAATGTGCTGCTGTCTTGCTTCGGGGAGCATTTGATGGTTACGCATCACCAATGCCAATAACCATCACTGCTAAGTGCTATTGCATCCATTTCAATCAAACATAAAACGGAAAAGCTTTCATTCTTTCATCGGCTATAGCACAATTCTTTAAAATAAAATTGTGAAGCTCATTGGTATTTTTAGTTCATACATTACTAGGCTAACAAAACTTTTCAAACCATCCTTCTAAGTTCTAACGAGAAATATTGACTTGCTGTCAGCGCTGCCAATGACATTGCGGTAATGCGGTGCGATTTACTTAACACAGCTACACAAGCATGGATGGAAGGAGCGAACCATGAAGATTTCAAATTGGGCTTCAACCCTGTTCGGCCCATGTGTATTAAATAGGAACCCGGCCCAACCCAACGAAAACGACCAGAAGGAAGAATCGGAAAAAAAAAAAGAAAAGAATTGCTCAACAAAAAAGAAAAGAAAAGTATGTTTTGTTTCAAAAACCCTCCAATTCCAATCCGTGAGAGTTTCCCTCTCCGAGAAGCACGGCGGTTTGTGAGTTGGGAGTATGTAAAGGGGACCTTCACTGAACTGTAACACGGAACCGTTTACCTATTCCAGCTCAGCGTCGCTACTATCTCTGCGAAAATGGATAGAAGGCTCAACGGACCAGCCACCACTCCCTCCAGCTCCGGCGGCGCCACCGCCACCGCAAGATCTTCGTCCCGAAAGCTGCAACCGAACTACAGTAGTCCATTTGTTCAGGTACTCACCCTTGTACTTGTTGCTCTTTTGAGCTGCTTCATAAAACCCTAGCTGCGAATCACTAAGGTACTGTTTGTTTCCGTATGTTCCCCCCTCATTTGCCCTATTGGAATATTTTTTACATCATGTTGCGTTGGGTTTACTTCAATCTGTGAGCTGAGCTTTCAAATTGGACTCGCTTTCAAATTGTGAGCATGAGCTATCGTTTAGTTCTTCATGTAAGGGTGGTTTAATGTTCAAGTGTTCTGTTATTTATTTTTTGTTTTGGTTGCAATGCTGCAATGCTATGAGATGCATTGAAAATGTCGTTCACTTCTATTAAGGATGGTTCTAGTAGTTTCAAATTGATTTATATTGGCACATCTAGTGATCTATAAGTCCTTACCACAAATTTAGCCCTTGAATTCTATTATATTTTCTGGAACCCGACTTGCACGGCCCAGTTTGTAGTTTCCAGCTCTATACTACAAACTGAGACCACTGTAGTGATTTAGATGACTGTTGGTGATTCTTGCATAGTGAGCCTAATCTACTAAACAATTGAGACCTGTCCTGTCCTTCAGTAGGTCTACTTGTAATCTTATGAAGTTCTTACTTCTTGGTTCCTAACATGTCTGAATTATTTGTTGTGAGCACGTGGCATTGGAAATGAGTCATACCTGTTTAGATGCAGAAGGAAACTGTATTTTATGTAGAACTTGAAAATCGTTAGTTCCATTTTTCATGTTATTGAGCAGAATAGAGGTTTCATTTCATATTTGTCAAATAATAACAGTACACGAGATGGGAAAATTTATTTTCAGGCTACATTGGAACGCTTGGCATCTATTGATCTAATTGAGTTGTGGAAAGAAGCCAAAGTTGAGCACTGCCGAGCAACTAGAGACTTGAGAAGCTGTGGTCGTTATGTCCTTCACTTGTTGAATTCATGTGGGCATGCTTCTTTATGTGAAGAATGTAGTCAACGGTGTGATATCTGCCCAATATGCAGAATCCCAATTCCAAAGGGTGGTGATAGACTGCGTCTCCGACTTTATTACGAGTGCATAGAAGCTGGCCTTATTTCCAAAAGGTGTGATGAGAGATTTCAAGAAATAGAAGATGGGGAGAAACAGCGTCTTTATTCTTTGTTTGACGTTGCACTTGAGAATAACTTGGTTTCTTTAATTTGCCACTGTATCCTTTTATACATTGTCATTTATCATCCCCTCCCTATACCTCCCCCTCACAAACAAAACACACAACAACGACAAAGAAGGAATATTATTCTCGTGTTTCTCTGTTGTTTTGACAAGCCCCCTTCTCTTTATCTACTTTGCATTTTCTTGAACCAAAATTTCAGACATCACAGATGTATGTATGGATGAAACTGCCGGTTCCAGTGATCCAGTTATAGCATTTTTGTTGGATGAAGTGGTAGTGAAGGATTGGTGCAAGAGGACATTCACAAATATCATAGCTGAACTACAGGGAATTTGTATCCTCAAACCTTTTTTAACTGTTGGTATCTAAAGCTAGTTATAGCGAGTATATTTTATGCTTCCGAGGTTTGTGCTCCCTAACAGTGTTTTAGATAATCTTGATGTTTTTCAAATGAAAGAGAAATTGAGTTCACTTCTGAGATTTTCATTACACCTGAAAGGCATATCAAATGTGCTAGACATTTTGGAGTCATCTTTTAAGGGTACTCTTTCAGCACAACTTCATGATTTGCATCATCTCCAAGAGAGCGTGTTAAAGACAAAGCAGGTTTAGTCTTGCAAGATTTTGTTTTTGATTGAGTGATTGTATTACTGTTTTTACATTTTTTTTGGTTGATATTTTAGTTTTTCACTTGTTGCTTGCTTGGCTCATGCTGATCGGCTGAGCATCTTCATTATATATATATGCAGATATTATCTTCTTTTTCTGTTACTTTTAGCCGTTGCTTACGATTTTGTTATAGTAATGTTGGGTATTTCATGTTGGATGGGATTTATATTGCAATCTGCAAAATGTGGTTTACTACAGTGAACCTTGGCTGCAGAAATTCACACTTGATTTTCCGTGTTTGTGTATGAGGAGGGCCTTCTGTAGAAGGGACTGACATTTGGTCATTTATACTTGGGTCTTTCATTAATATTGTTTGCCAAGCTTATTGAGCTTCCTCTCTCTTCACCCTCTCTGCCTGTAAATATGGAACCTTAAGAATAAAGAGGAGCTCATTTTGCAATCTTAATACTGGCCACTGATTTGTTATTTCAATTGTCCAACCCAGCATCTGGAGATTATTGTCTGGTGTACAAGACATTATTTTTTGGAGAATGTGAGATCTCGTTTTACCGATAGTTCATCATGGGCTTCAGATGTCCGCAGACGGAAATCAGAAGCAATTAGACGTGCTTGGCCTGATGCAATAAGTCAATCTGTGGAGTCAACAGGACATGTTGGATCTCTATTTATTGAAGATGCATTGAATAATCTTGATTTAGAGGAGGGCTTAATACAGGGAGGTGATGTTGCATCTTTGCAGAAGGATGGACCATTGGTTTTCCAGTCTGATACTGATCGGGTGTTGGGTTGCTATCCATTCAAAAATCTCCATGCTGCTGCTGACTTACTCTTTTTACGTGGAAGTTCTGATGTTGTGCTTGCCAAACAAGCAATCGTATCCTTCTACCCTTTCCTTTATAGTGGGTGTGGGATGTTGTATTTTTTGGTGGTAATAGTTGTAATTTATAGCAATACATATGCCTTTCCTTAACTTCTACAGTTTCTGTATTATTTGTATGATCGTCACTGGACAATTCCTGATGAAGAATGGAGGGAGTTAATAGAGGACTTTGCAGTGACATTTAATATTAGCAGGCATTCATTACTTGAGTCTTTTACTTTTTATCTCCTGGATGATGATACTGAGGAGGCTTTACAGGTGACTAATAACATAATATTTGTGTTCAGTGAGTCTCAATGCTTATTTAACCAGTTTGAAAAAAAATAAATAAATGCTGATTCTATATGTATCAAGTTTGGTTCACTAATTTCCTTTAGCTGCTGACTATTGATACCATCATATTAGTATGAGGAGACAATGCTAGGCAATTTATGGGCATAAAATGAAAGTGGTAAGAGTAATTGGGATTTGAGTCAGAGATATTATATATGCTATTTCTTCCCCATTTAATTAGAGGGTCTTGGTCTAGTATTTATCAAAGTAAATATACAGCTGTTTGTTAAGCCATAAGTGTACTAAGAATCCCTCCTTCCGAAAAGAAGAATGAGGAGCTATGGGTCTTGTAGTCCTTATGCAATGACCATGTTACATTTTGTAATATTTGCTGTTAAGGTTGATCTGTTGTTTTTCTTTTGAGATTAATATATTTTATTATTCTGTTAGGAAGCTTGTCGCCTTCTTCCTGAAATTTCTGGCGCAGCATCACACCCTAAAATTGCTGAAGTACTTTTAGAAAGGAATAGCCCTGATACAGCTCTGATGGTTTTAAGGTGGGCTGGTCGTGATGGTGGGCCTCGTAATATTTCACTTAGAGATGCTGTCACTGCAGTGCGGGTAAGGATCGAGTGTGGACTTCTGACTGAAGCATTTATGCATCAGAGGATTCTCTGCACAAGAGTGAAAGAAAAGAGTTTCAATAAAGGAGCACCTTTGGAGACTGCTGATGTACCAAAAGGGCAATTTAGTAATTGGGTGGAGGTCTTGGTAACCGAGATTTGTTGCCTCTGTATTAGGAGGAACTTAGTGGATCGAATGCTAGAATTGCCATGGAATTCTGATGAAGAGAAATATATACACAAGAGTCTTTTGGATTGTGCTACTGAAGAACCCCCGAGGACTACTGGAAGTCTTCTTGTTGTTTTTTATATGCAGGTACTTCTTGTTGTGTTGTTTTCAGTGGTCGTTTGGAAACTCTTATTCACTTTACATTCCCAACAATCTCACCCTATTCAAGTGTATGATATAGTTCCTGATTACTTATTCTTACATATTTACTAGTTAGGAACAGTAACCACTTTTTGCTTATCAATTTGCATGCAATTCCCTTGTTTAATGGATCCTTTGTGAAATTTTCTTGATACATAATCATGTATTTTTGGCCATCTCATCTGTATTTTTAGCATAGCAAAACGTAGTGAATAGGAATGATAACACCTGAGTTTTACATCTTTCTTGCATAGAAAGTGATATCTGGCTTCAATAGCCTAATAAATAGTTCATAATATGTGAGTTTAATCTCTGTTATGGTGTATGCTTATTTATACTTTGCTTTCAATAGAAGTGAACTTTGTGTATCTTAAACTTGTGTTTTCTTTTACTCTCTGTGTCTCTGTGTGGGTGTGGGTTTTGTCCCTTTTTTTGTGTTTCGGGTGGACAAGACTGTATTAGCTCCTTTCTGAATTATGATGATAATTTGCTTGAGTAAAACAATAACGAAATTGTAGCTTATAAACTTCTCTCTGTTCAGCGTTACAGATACTCTGAAGCATACCAAGTTCATATTCAACTTGAAAAGCTGGAGCAAGATGCCATTTCAAAAGGTTCTATCCAAGAAGAATTTCTACCAAGATTAGAAACAGTTAGTTGCTGGAGGACCAAATTGATTGTAAGTGTTTTATATATATATATATATATATATATATATATATATATATATACTTTTTTCATGAATTTATATTTTTATCCTTGGAATACCATCATTCATTATTTATGGCTAGCAGCCTATATTACCTGCACTCACATTCTAGTGCTTTTTTTTTGTTGGGGGGGGGGGGAGGAGGGTATTTTATTATGAAGTGTCTTTGGTGATAAACACGACAACTAAGTGGTATTTTTTCCCTTAATTTAATTTTCCAAAATTTTTTGGCAGATGCATGAAAAGGAATTTAATGGCCTGTTTGGTTTAAGAAAACATTTTCTATTTTCATTTTGTGTTTTATTTTTACAATTCCCATTTTGTGTTTTTCCGAAATTCTCCTTTTTTTCCTCCCCTACAAAATCCTTTTAGGTTCTTATTTAGAATTGAATCAACAACAAAATACCTACATAAATTAACAGTTGTTGGTACTATCTCTATCTCCCATGGAAAACCTGAACTTGTAACCAGAGTTATTCCCCAACTAGGACCTGCAGGCGAGCTACCCATTCTAACAGATCGAAGCCATTTACCACATGGTATGGGAACCAAAATGGGAACTCCCAGATCTTATAGGGCGTTTTCAATTTAATAAAAACACTATAATAATAATAATAATAATAATAATAATAATAATAATTATTATTATTATTATTATTATTATTATTATTATTATTATTAATGCCAACATGCTTAGATGCCTCAGAAATTGTGATATCTGATATGCATGATGTGGCAAACTGTCATGTTGATGTTTTAAACTTTATAAACTCTAGTGTATTGAGCATATTATTAGCATTAGTTCAGTAAATATTCATTTCTTTGAATGAGACAGAATAGGTGCTTGGAGTTGCTTCCAGAAGTTGAGCAGCAACAACTGAGAAGTGGAAACTTGACTGAAGGTGGTATTACTTCTCATGAAGAAGTTACAATTCCTGCTAAGATTGATGTTCCTCGGACTCGGGAATCCCGGTCAACGAGTCTATTGATTCCCTCATCCACAGATTCTTCCGACATGCTGCATGGAGATCATACATTTGGTTTGTTGAGTTCATCAACTTTAGGAACTTCAACCAAATTAGGCATGCCTTTTCCTACTATTGGGCCCGAATTTGGTAATTTTGGCACCCCATCAGATCGTCATGAAGGATTAATCCCTAGTAACATGAGGTTTTCAAATAATCAAGGTAAAAGTGGCAAAATCCCTAGGTACGATCACACTCCAACTCCAAAGAATCATAGGATCCGTTTCATGAATGATTCAGCTCTGAAGGGTGCTAACAAAACATCACCAAACAATTCCCAAGAAAATATGCGGGACAAAATGTCACCAGATGAACGGAGTGCGCTTTTTAGCCATACTAAAAAAGCCAGTCCTATGTACTCCTTGAAGGCTTCAGCCAGCCCCGTTATTGGATCCATGCGCAGCCATTCCAAAGAATTTGCTGATAACTTTCCTAATATATCTAGTAAGAGTGTCCAATCACATAAAGGTGATAGAAGTTGGAATGCAGCGTCTGCTAATGATCCAATGGACGTTTCTTGGAGGTGAGATCATGTTACCTGTTTCTTCTTTTGCTCCCTGCCGGTTTGTTTACTGATAAGGCTTATTTCTTATAATTTCCACATTTACATGCCCTTCCGCAATCTACACTTTGCGCTGAATCCTTCTTTCTGAACATTTCTACAGCCATACGGAGACGAGATTAGATGCCAGAGAAAATATCAATGGTGGACCTAGGTGGAGATCTGACGAAACCAGCGATGAAGAGGAGCAGGGTCTGGAAAGAGCTATGGATATAGTTTACCACGCAACTCCAACTAGAACAAATAGGCGAAGCAGGTTTACCAAGAGATGAGACTACATTTCTGAGAAAAAAAGGGGTTTCTTGTATTTTTTTTCTGGATAGAAACAGGGAAAGACCAGCGAAAGAGAGTTATTTTCAGTTCAGATTTGTATCTTAAAGGAGTTTTTACTTGGACATTTACGCTGGTCTTAGTTGTGCAGCTAATATTTCGATGAAGGAAATGTTAGTCTTAAATAGTACATTGTGTTGGCCTTTTCCTTTTCCGTTCAGCCTTTTTCCGAATTATATATTTCATGGTTGGAACTTCGAAGAATGATTCATACAAAAAATCATATCATGTTTTAAGCAAATTCAAGGCCGTCGTGGTGGCTGAAAGAGTCTCGTCCGAAGATATTGTATTATGTACGCGAAGATATTGTAGTCGCCTTCTAAGATTGGATGTAGATGCTTTTATATTGTCATGTTATGCGTGATATTTCCTCTAAGAAGGGGATCAACAGTGGAAACCTTTTCCTTAGTAGATGATGTGGGAATGAAGACGAAGTGAGAATGATTGATGTAGTGATAAAAAAGATGAGCCTTTGGAATGGGATAAAAGGTGGATACAGCTTCTATAAATTACCATTATCCATTTATCCTGTTTTGTACGATTCCACTATATTAGTCAACTACTAAATCGTGTTTTCTTTTGTCGAGCCCTGCTAAATCGTTGGTCTGGTCGTTGTGCAAATTTGATTTTTGTTTAGTTTTTCTTGTGGACTGCGTGGTTTTATTCGCTAAAGGTTATATAGAACCCCCCTAAGAAGAGATTATAATCAGGAAGTGGTAAAATAGTAAGTTCCCTTTTGCAGATAACTTGTCAACTTTTAAATCTGCGCATTACTATTAGAAATCAGTAATCACCTAAAATTTAATCTTATTTTTGTTGACCTAGAAGTCATTGGCTCAATTCAACTTAGTTCAATGAGAACGCGTTCCCTTTGCTTTTCCACTCAAATTATCTCTAACAAGAGAGGTTTTAATTGAATTTTATGGACATAAATAACTTCTAACTCACTCATTGACTCATTCCCTTGAATAAATATTCAAAGAAGTGAAGAAGAAACAACCTATCCACTCCTTTCTCCCAACATCCAAGGTAAGTGGTGTGGACAACCACCAAGAAAATGTTCTCAAATTGTCCCACGGATAATTATGAGAAGAATATCATCATGATTTATCTGTAAATGGATAACTTTTTAACAAAATGAAAATGGTGATAGTGTACGGAAACCATATACATACATATCGAAAAGGATAATTTACATTGATAAAATAAATTGAGTTCAAAATTTTATAGATGTCTTAAACCGGAATTAGTTACACATCATGTCTTAAACACTTTTGTATAAATCGAATTAGCTTGATTCGATTTATTATATGCAGATAGATTATTAACATAAATGTTTGAGTTTATATGATATTTTGGAAGGCTATACTTTATAATAACTAACTTTGGTAATAATTCTTTGTATGCTAAAGAATTAGAGTATGATTTTTAAGAAATTTTTTAAATTTTTTTGTTCGTTTTAAATCTAAAAGTTTGTAAAAACGTAAATTTTCTAAAAGTTGAACTAAAACACAAAATTTGTATTTCTATTTTTATTTATTTTGATTTTTTAATATTTTATTTAAATTCAAATAAAAATATTTTCTTTTCCTTTTTTTTTTAAAAGATAAATTGCATTCTATAAAATTGACATGATTACAAGTGTCAAAAACGATAAAAACAAAGCAAATGGGGTTCTCCTACAATACATTTTCGAAGTGTAAAAGAAAATGAGAAAAAACTTAAAGAAAGAAAAAGTAACTTAGGTCACGAGCATTCATTAATTTCTACTCCTTTCTAACTCTTCACAAAGCTTCCTCTTTTTTTTTTTTTTTTTTTTTTTTTAAAGATGAACAAATTGCAGATCTTTCACATTCTAAAGCAAATTCAGTCTAGTATGTCTAACATTCATTTTCCACCGATGTGTACTTCTTCTAAAATGTCTCTGCTATTGGACATTGTGTTAAGCAATGTATTTGTTTATGGTTCTATCTGACATTTTGGACAAAAAAGAGCAATAGCTGAAAATCTTTTATGGATGTTGCTAAACATTGGAAGCTTTTCATGTGCCGCTCTCCATACAAAAATCTGTATCTTTGTTGGCACCTTCAGTTCCCAAATCGAATTTCATAGTCATTTATTTTGCATGAGAGCAAGACATTGTTTAATTTGGAGATGTTAAAAATTATATGCAATCTTATAATGGGATGAGACATCATATGATAAAGATATTTTTTATTAAAATTTATATTTTAAAGTTAATAAAAAATAAATAAATAATTATGGACATTTATACAAATAGTAAATCCAATTATTGTTACTTATAAAAGATACCTATAGTAAATTAAATTAAACAAATTCCAGTTATATATAAATAGTATAAATCAAATCTATTTTATTCGATTTATATAAATATATTTAGGATATAATATATATTCAATTTTAATTTGGTACATTTATTTTATTAACGTAAATTACCTATTAAAAATAAAAGAATGAATATCTAATTTGATCCTTATCAATTACTTTAAAAAAATTATGAGATTTACAAAAAAAAATACACAATTTAATCTCTAATTTTTATTTTTATAGGACTAATTAATTTTTATACTAAAAAAACCAGAAATCAAATTGTATATTTTTTTTAGTTAAAGATTTATTATCTTTCGAAATAATTGTCAAAACGTTTAGAATTTTTCTAAAAATAAAAATGTTAAACACATAACTAAAGTAAGAGAAGTGGGATAAAAAGCGTCACGCTTTCAGCATTTTTGTCGTGTTGAAAAATTGAAAAAACAATAAAAGAAAAAATGATAAGTCAACCAGGATGATCTGATTCGGATCTGATAAGTCATCGTGATAAGCGTTCAAAAGTTGAAAGGACCATGGCAATGAAAACTTGCACGAAGCACAGTATCATTTCCCTTTTTTATCTGAGAGACGAAGATAAATACGCTAAACTTCAGTTTTGCGCCTCCTCTTTCACTCCCATCAGCGCAAGCAGAGGGAGAAAAAACAAAAACCCGTTCTTGAATCGGGTGAACTCATTCGGATCCCAATTGACCCGATTTCAGAATCCACCGCTTATCGCCACCGTGTCGGATCCGTTTTGCGGCGTTGGAAGGAAACATGACGCGACGGTGCTCGCATTGCAGCAACAACGGCCACAATTCGAGGACGTGCCCCAACAGAGGGGTTAAGCTCTTCGGGGTCCGATTGACGGACGGGTCGATCCGAAAGAGCGCTAGCATGGGAAATCTCACCCACTATGCTGCGTCGGGTTCTAGTTCCGGGTCCCACCACCATGCATCCAACAATCCGGGTTCTCCCGGCGGTGGTGACACCCCCGATCACGCCGCCGCCGAGGGTTATGCCTCCGAAGACTTTGTTCCTGGGTCGTCTTCTACCTCGCGTGAACGAAAAAGGGGTTCGATTCTTCGACCTAATAAAAAAATGAAGTTTTTCATTTTTAAATTTGCTAAATTCTTTTAAATTTCCGTTTTGCTCGAGTGTTATTATTTTTACAATTATGTGATCTTTGTTTCCCAGTAGTCTGTTTTTTAGTATTGGCTTGTTTCGTTGTGTGGAAAACGAGTTAAAGCAGCTAGCTTTATGACTTCATGAGTGAATTTATTTGAATGCTTTGTGCTTGATGCTTGGCTTGGCTGAATAGTTTGAATGATGTCGTGTGATCAAGTTTCGAACTTCCAATCATCATTAGTGTATAAATGTGGAGTATGCTTAGGTTTTTACATAGTAGAAAACATATTATTCTGGTTGACTTGCCGGTAACTTAAGCATGCACTTGATCATTCTTTAACTCTTTGATTTGATGATTTGATAATTGACTATATAGAAGATTTTTTAATCCTGTTCTTTGCTGGGAGAACCTTAAATGATGACTTGAGGAATATCTACTAAGTATGGAAAATCATTTCATTGATGTGCAGGTGTCCCGTGGACTGAGGAGGAACACAGAATGTTTTTACTTGGATTACAGAAGCTTGGAAAAGGTGATTGGCGTGGAATTGCACGAAATTATGTCACATCAAGGACACCTACTCAAGTGGCCAGTCATGCTCAAAAATATTTCATCAGGCAAAGCAATGTGTCTAGGCGCAAAAGACGTTCCAGTCTATTTGATATTGTCGCAGATGAAGTTAGTACCCTAACTTGCAAATTTCATGCATCAAATTTGTTTTTCTTTTGCATCTAGATGCATTCGATGGAACTGACGGCACATAATGTTTTATACTGTTTGAAGCCCGTGGTTAGGATTATTTGATTTTGCTTCCTTATAAGATATTGTGTGACCTGTTCTAGCTTCATGTTGTGAAAGAAATCAATATTGTACACAATACATTGATGGTCAATTAATTTTGGTAAAAAATCTAAAAGTACATCCATTTTCTAATTTTCTTCTTCTGCAGTATGTTTGGCATCATGGGATTTCAGACAAATCACTTTAAATTGTGATCTTATTTTTGCAGTATTGTTCCTAGTGAAGTTAGGAGACAAACATGACATTTTTTTGTTTTATGCTTTTTAATGATGTCTACTATTTGAAAAATGTATCTTCTTCCCTCATCTGATGTGCTTGGAACCTTCTCATTTATTTCTAGATTCTTAATGTTGAATTGTGATTTTGCAGTCAGCGGACACACCAATGGTGCAGCAAGATCAGCTACAGGTCGAAACAGAAGGCAATAACCCCTTGCCTCCTGTGCCTCCAGCCCTCGATGAAGAGTGTGAATCCATGGATTCTGCTAACTCAAATGACAGGGAATTGGCCTTGTTGAAGTCAGATAACTCGCGATCACCATTCCCAGTGCTGTATCCTACCTTTTATCCTCCTGTCTTCCAATTACCTATTCCCTGTTGGTCAGGATATGATCCAGAGCCTACTAAGAAGAAGGAAGCTCATGAAGTGTTGAAGCCAACTGCAGTGCATTCTAAAAGCCCAATTAATGTTGATGAACTGGTTGGCATGTCAAAACTGAGTTTAGGAGACTCCATTGGGGACTCTGCCCCATCCTCCCTGTCCCTAAAACTCCTCGAAGGACCTTCTAGACAATCAGCTTTTCATGCAACTCCAGCGTGCGATAGTTCGAACATGAACGGCAGCGCAATCCACGCATTATAAGGGCCCCTTCTGGCAAGTAGGGGTGTGTCCTGTAGCCATATCTATGAATGTAGGGATCATAAATCTGGCCATGTGGTCATCACATATCTTGTGGTTGTGGGAATATCCTTAATAATTTTTCTACCTTTTTCTTTTGCCCTATTTACAGTGGTTAATTTAGTTTGTTTCAATGTTGGTAGGCAGCACAGCAGTAGCATTTAGGAATTATTACTTGGGTCTAGACTTTGTTTGTTTGTTCAATCATTTCATTTACCAGGGTCATTTCATGTATTGTAAAGTTGATTGTGCAGAATAACAATCTATTAGGTTGTGCTTCCCCTTTTATTTAGCAAACAAGTAACTGCTAGGTAGCAAGTTTTCCATGTTTTGCCTCACTTCGTTTATCTTCTACCTGAGTTGAGTGGGACGAAAAAGAAAATCAACTGCATGAGTGTTATTCTAATTGATCATAGGTATTAAACAATTAAGCAATAATTAGGCACTGCACTTTGAAAAAATATGGACCAATTAATTCAATGGATAAATCGATGCTTATTCATTACATTAAGAGAATGAAGTATTTTATGAAAGACAAAGAAGAGTTACAGATGTACCATAACCTAGGATTCAAGGGTGTAATGTTTGGTCGGCTGTAACTCTTCCGTCACCAAGTGGGAGTGTAATCTAATATTGTTAGTGGATCCTCTCTAGTGAAAAAAAATTGGATGGTGTCTAGTGTTCAATTTTATTATTTATTTTTCTCTCTTATTTAATTTTGGTTCCACTTATAGAATTAAAGGTGGGAGATTACACTTTATTCTCTCCAAGTGTTCAAAAAAATGGAGAGGATCTATTTTTCTAAAAGACAGAGATGAAATAAATTTTAGTATTCTGTTTGGTACAAAGTGGGAGACAGAAATTGAAATAAAAATAAAATTTTAATTTAATTTGTACAAAAGGTAAAATTGGAATTAACTAATTGAAATGAAGGTATTTTATGTATAAAATATTGTTAAAGTTTCCGTCTCTATTTCTAAAAATTTTAGTCTCCTTTATCTCTACTTTTTGGAGGTATTGAAATACTGAAATTTTAGAGACAAAAACAAAAATTTTAGTACAATCTCTGAACCAATAAATATAATACTGAATTTAAATCTCTCAATCTTTGTCTCGATATCTCAAAACAAACGCTATCTTAGTTTTCATTATCTTGCCGGTATAGAATGGAATATACCGAATATACGTGTGAGATAAGGAGTTCGCATTGCTAAACTAAACTCTGGGAATTCACGGCCGTGCATGGTTTTTGAACACGTGTCTCTACATGCATGATACTTTTAGTTAGGTCTTAGGATACCAGAAAAAGGAAAAATGTTGTTATATGCATAGGCCAAGTAAAAACAAATAAGATGAATTCTATGTTGTTTACAATTTGGTACATATTTTTTGCTAAATTTATTGTTTATAATAAATTTTAAATATTTAATAATTATTTATTTTATATTTTAAAATTAAATATTAATTTTTAATTCTTTTTAATAGGTCAGGCAAAAATTTTTAGGCATAGCCAACAAATAATAAAGAGTATGTTAAGAGTTTAAGACTCGGCCTCTTGAAGTGAAGTTTTTTTATTTGGCGACAAAATAATGGAAAAACTAGGTCCTACCGGGAGTCGAACCCAGGTCGCTGGATTCAAAGTCCAGAGTGCTAACCACTACACCATAGAACCATAGAAGTACTTGTGTGTCAGCATCTAATGGTCACAATTATATATTTGTTATGCAGTGTGGATGGCGAGAGCCAACCATGCATATGGAATGATGGGTGACTTCAATATACTTTATACGCTAAATAAATCAAACTTTAGAGACAAAATTATATGAGCATTATGGGCTAAAAGCTAACTGAACAACTATGAGTCTATGACCACACAAGCCACAGTTCTAGAATTGAAGGATGATATCAAAGTCCAGAACTTGATGGATGAACTGTTACTAATGCTCACTTAAGGGTTACTGCTTTCAAACTTGAATAGTTTATACAAAAAGCTAATAATGATACCTAACTTGGTATTAGATTTTTGGTTTAAATAGATTTAGAATTTGTTATAGATTTCTTAAAAAGTTAAAAGCATATGTATGGCTTGGTAATTATTTAAGAAAAATGCTATAACATCTCAAAATTTATTATTTTAAATTATCAGTTAGTCATCATTCATCAATATTTAAAAATACAAGATAAAATATGTTAAATTATTAAATTAAAAAAATTAAACTAAAAAATTAAATTAATGACTAAATAATAATAAAAATAATAAATTTTGATATGTCGTAACATTTTTGTTATTTAAACTTCTTTTATAAATTCTATATATTTAAAAACCATTTGTTTTGGTACTATTAGGACGGTGGGATCGAAATAAGTGAACATTCTTCATAGTTGACAGAAAAGTAATGGCAAACATTAATAAAACGTGGGAATTAATTGACTAAAGTAGAGTAGTATTATTCACATTCAAAAAATGGCACTAACGAATAGAATAATAGTGGCATAAAAGAAAGAGGATATCCACTATAGAGGCCGGTCCTCACCATTGTAGCTTTGGAAAAACAGTCAATAGTTAACAACGTTTGGAAAAACACCTTCTTCATACTTGAAAGTTCAGAGTTGAAACCAAAGGTGTCAGGTGTGAGAAAATGGAAGGCGTTGACCACTTGGCTGACGAGAGAAACAAAGCAGACTTCGATGTCGAACAGATGAAGATCGTTTGGGCGGGTTCCCGCCACGCGTTTGACCTATCTGACCGGATTTCTCGCCTCGTTGCCACCGATCCTGTAATTATTTTCCCCTGTGTCTTCAATTTTTGTTTGAAATTGTTGGAGTTTACTGAATGATGATGGTTCTGATTGTGATTTGTAGGTGTTTAGAAAGGATGATAGAACCATGCTTGGTAGAAAGGAGTTGTTTAAGAACACTTTGAGGAAAGCAGCTCATGCTTGGAAAAGAATTAACGAGCTTCGTCTTACTGGTGAGACCTATTTTATTGCTCTATTCTGCATTCTCGGTTTCTTATCTTTGCTAAAAGAATTCAAATTTGTATTTTTCCAGAGGAGGAAGCTTATAAGCTGAGGTTCTTTGTGGACCAACCTGCCTTTACGGATCTTCATTGGGTATACTTCAGTTTCTTCTTGTGCTTGCATTGTTAGAAAATTTACTCATGAGTAGTACTAGTGTGCAGTGCTCAAGTTTTGGATTTCAAAGGAATACAGTGTGTGTTGTAAGATCAAAGCATAATCTGCTTCTACTAAAGTTTTGTTATTGAAATTCTTTTTGCAGGGAATGTTTGTGCCTGCTATCAAAGGATCAGGCACTGATGAGCAGCAGCAGAAATGGTTGCCTTTGGCTTATAAGATGCAAATAATTGGTTGCTATGCACAAACAGAACTTGGTCATGGATCCAATGTTCAAGGGCTTGAGACAACTGCAACTTTTGATCCCAAAACCGACGAATTTGTTATTCATAGCCCCACATTAACTTCCAGCAAAGTAAGTTATATGAATCATTACTTGTGAGAGTCTTTAGTGATTCAAATTATAGAATCTTACAATGTTACATCAACAAATACAATGAGGAAAAAATGGTTTTTTAGCTTTTTTCCAATGCATATTGTATGTGCTTTTTGTTAAAAGCATTTGGATATGATTATCACTTCATTGATGCTGATTTAAACAGTGGTGGCCTGGTGGATTGGGTAAAATATCCACACATGCTGTTGTTTATGCCCGTCTGATAACTAATGGAAAAGAGCACGGAGTGCATGGTAATTTCGATTGTCTAATCATCCAGAATTCCAGTGATTCGAACATCAATTAATTAACTCTGTTCAATTTGAAGGTTTCATTGTCCAGCTGCGGAGCTTGGATGACCATTCACCCCTTCCAGGTATAACTGTTGGTGATATTGGAATGAAATTTGGAAGTGGAGCTTATAACAGCATGGATAATGGGGTTCTTAGATTTGACAATGTGCGAATTCCAAGGAACCAAATGTTAATGAGGTAATTTTATTTTATCCATGGTGTACAAAGCTACAAACTGTGATGTACTATACTAATAGCACATGAATGATCTGTAGCATAAAACTAATAGAACTTTAAACCCCCGAAGGAAGCTCATTGAAGTTGGGTCAAACCACAAGATGGGAACTCAATGTAACTTGGACAACAGTAACATCAACCTAGGAAAAACTTTTGGCTATTATGTTCACTGAACGATATAAGAACTTATATTTTGTCTTTGAATATAAAGCATCTTTTACCCCTTTCATTTCTTTAACCAGGAACCAGATTTAAAAAGAGCTTTTAGTTCCAGTGAGAGGGAAACTGGTCCAGATTAAATACCTCAACAATCAATTCATGGGCAATGTTATATCAACATTTTCCCTTCAAGATTATTATTTAAAATGGCTACTAGATAAGAATAACATTTGAGAAACATTAAATGGAAACAGTAAAAAGGGTTGTCTTTATCCTGTTTTAAAGTTGAAAATATGACTCCTTGTTGAGATCATTGGTGATAGAAAATACCTGACTTTTCTCAATTGTTTTAAATGGTAGTGTTGCCTTGCAGTTTCCGTCAATAAATTCATGTGATGACTCCTAACTTTTTTCTTTTTAATCTCAGGTTTTCACAGGTTACAAGAGAAGGAAAATTTGTGCACTCAAGTGTTCCAAGACAATTAGTTTATGGTACCATGGTCTATGTGAGGAAAACAATTGTAACTGATGCATCCATTGCTTTGTCACGAGCAGTTTGCATTGCTACAAGATATAGTGCAGTACGAAGACAATTTGGGTCACAGAATGGAGGTATTGAAACACAGGTAAGATTTAAAACACTCCATTGAAGCATGGCTTTTGCTTGTTGGCAAATTCCTTTTTAAGGAATGGTAATGAAATATTTATTAATATACTTTTTCATATATAAATTGTGCAAGGCGGAAATGGAGAATGTATCCAAATTAAATTATACAAACTATATAAGTTAATTTACTTTAATGTTAAGTTGCTTCTGACTAATGTAGTTTCTCCCTTTCAGCTAGTCTTGTTTATTACTGACATATCTGTTCTATGTAATTTGATGGGAATCTAGAAAGTATTCATCCATATATTGTGCATGTGTTATGTGATACAGAAATGTGTATTTCGGTCTAATGTTTTATCAAAAGTAGAATTTGATTAGTTGGATTCGCATTGTTTGGCCTTTATGCTTAATTTTGTCTTCCTTTTTTGTCCTTTACATTTAGGTGATTGATTACAAGACACAGCAGGCTAGGCTATTCCCTTTGCTAGCTTCTGCCTATGCATTCAGATTTGTTGGGGAGTGGTTGAATTGGCTTTATACTGATGTGACGCAAAGATTGCAAGTCAACGACTTTTCAACACTGGCTGAAGCTCATGCATGCACAGCAGGGTTGAAATCCTTGACTACTTCAGCTACTGCTGTATGTCATTTTTTGTTGGTTACTCTTTGTATTGGCTACTACTTTATTAAATATGGTTTTGTTATTGTTTCATCCAGTTTCTTCATTATTTTTTCCCCTCTCCATATGCTCTGTTGTCATTTAGTCAGATTCCTTAAGTGTTGCTGATAAATTTCTAAAATGATGATCTATTATCCTTATAGGCCTCCTCCCTTTACTCCTCTCTATCCATATCCGTTTTCTTTGTTGTTTAAGATATGTTGATACTGTGAAGGCATTTATGTGAGGGATATGATTGAGCATCAAGGCTAAAATATTAATACGAATTGTATGTAGAGTTACTATCTCAGTTCTTCAGGCATATAATTTGTATGTTGGATAACTGACTTGATTTGCCGTGTCTTCTGGATGTAAATGATGCGAATGTTTCTGATGTTAGTGTTTAGATAATATGCTTCTATTGTTTCCTAATATATGCATTTCATTTTGCAATGCTGAATTTTTTGAAGTGGTAATGAAGGCCAGTTCGCTTAATTTGCAGGATGGAATTGAAGAATGTCGCAAGCTATGTGGCGGCCATGGTTACCTTAATAGCAGTGGTCTCCCTGAGTTATTTGCAGTCTATGCTCCTGCATGCACATATGAAGGAGATAACTATGTGCTGCTTTTACAGGTTTGTTAAATATCTTTTTTCGTTATGTTTTTTATTGTCATCTTATGCATTATATACAAGTCTTTTACAATATGTTAAAAGGATTCATATTTCTGTATGACAACTGTGGCTTAAGTCTTGTCTGGTTTAGGAGGTTTACCAGTATTGATCTCGGGGTTGTACTGATAACTTCAAGAAAAATCTCATGTAGGTGGCAAGGCATCTTATGAAGACTGTTTCTCAGCTGGACTCTGGTAATAAGCCCACTGGTACTACAGCTTATTTGGGTCAAGTCGAAAAACTGTTGCAGTATCGTTCTGATGTTCAGAGAGGTACTGAACTCTACCACCATAGTTAATTTTGAACATATGTAAACTTTAAAGATGTAAGCTTCATGTATGGTTTCAGTTAACATAAAATTTGTCTGTCATTGTTCTGTTGTAACTTTGTTATGTATACTTACTTTTACTCGATGCAGCCGAGGATTGGTTGGAGCCTAATGTTTTGCTGAAAGCATTTGAAGCTAGGGCTGCTTGGTTGTCTGTTGCTTGTGCTCAAAACCTTAGCAAGTTCACCAATCCTGAAGACGGTAAATGATTCAAATTCTTCAACTAAGCTTGACTATGGAGCTCTGCTTAAATTTTCCATTTCTTGTGCAGCTTCCCAAAAGAAAAGAA
This sequence comes from Arachis hypogaea, assembly GCF_003086295.3. Classification (NCBI taxonomy): domain Eukaryota; kingdom Viridiplantae; phylum Streptophyta; class Magnoliopsida; order Fabales; family Fabaceae; genus Arachis; species Arachis hypogaea. The sequence goes on along the minus strand of NC_092040.1, from coordinate 4,835,407 downwards.
AAATAACTATCGATAAGATGACACACACACAGAGAGATATATATATATATATATCAATTAATTTTAAGTCCTAAAGAATTAACCAAAGCCATTAGCACTTCAAGATATTATCATTTAAAATTTTAAATAATAACCAAAAAAACTCCCCAGGATATACCAAAGTTCTTGTAAGTGCATTCGTTGAGATAGTTTGCAATTTGCAGAACATGCTTAAATATTATTATGATTAGTGCTAATAATCTTTTTTTACAACAGGTTTCCAAGCACTCTCAGCTGATCTCGCTGAGGCAGCAGTGGCTCATTGCCAATTAATTGTTGTTTCCAAGTGAGCTTCTTCAAGATTTTCTATGTTAATTAATTGTTAATAGCTGCTAATTGTTATACTTGTTGACTTTATTGATCTCTAGATATATACTACATTAGATTGCCTCGGTAAACAGTGAGTTCCATGATATTCTATTGGAAAACATAATGTGTTAGCATTAAATGACATCAGTGTCAATTTAAATAAATGTTGCACTGTTGAATAACTTTTTGTTTGTGTAATTTTTTCAAAAATCAACAACGTTGCTATTTGATCCTAACTCAAAACATAATAGTCTATTATTAATCAATATCTTAATTGTTTATTCAAGATATTAGATTTCTGTACTTAAAACTAGGATCTGCTTGAATCAGTCTAAAGCTTGATCAAACTCTTTCATTCAGATTCCTTGAGAAGTTGCAACAAGATATACCTGGAAAGGGTGTGAAACAGCAATTACAAGTTCTTTGTGGGGTTTATGCTCTGTTTCTTCTTCACATGCATTTGGGTGAATTTCTCTCTGCTGGCTGCATCACTCCAAAACAAGGATCACTTGCCAATGAGCAATTGAGGTCCTTGTATTCCCAGGTTTGTCCCAAAACAATTTCAACATCTGATATCATAATTTTATAAATAATATGTGATTAATGTGAAGACTGAAGACTAATAGTGTGATTATATGCATATGATTAGGTTCGGCCTAATGCGATTGCGCTTGTTGACGCATTTAACTACACTGATCACTACCTCGGTTCGGTTCTTGGTCGGTACGACGGAAATGTGTATCCAAAATTGTATGAGGAGGCATGGAAGGATCCTTTGAATGAATCAATCGTTCCTGATGGCTTCCATGAGTATGTTCAACCAATTCTTAAGCAGCAGCTTCGTAATGCTAGGCTTTAGATGATTTAATACCTGGTTTGTTAATTTACACCTAGTAAATTCTATCTACTTTAATTGTGTTTTAAAGAGTGAATTAATAAACTTGCACGGAAGGATAAATAAAGAGAGGTGTGAGGAACATAACAATCATAATTGTTGATTAGAAGGAAGATGCTTTTGGTTATGGACTACCTTGATGAATTCTTTGTCAAATTTTGGAAATCCATTCTTTCATCTTAGATTAAAGTTGATAATAATAAAAAAAGATCTTACTAACAAGTATGGAGTCTCTACACAAGACATGTACTACAGGAAATTACAAGATAATTAATTTTTTCAAATTAAATTTGGAGAATTTATTTAATGACCATGAAAAGCAAAGGTCATATGAGAGTTTTGGGGCCTTATGGGTGTATGGATTATGGAAGTTGCTTAATGGCTGATTTTCCAAAACAATCACGTGTGCAAAGTCCAACGGACTATAGTTAATTAAAGCTAATAAACGAATCTAAGGCAATCATGCAACCACAAAAATAATTAAATAACAATGTTATGGTGGCTTTCTGTCACATCATCTTGGGATCTTAAATCTAATATAATACAGCAATGCTACAAAGTACGAACAATCACCAATAATTGTTACCGTTTATGTGTATCTCACTTGCTTTGGTTTCCTAAGTGCGTGTATATAATTATTATGTTTAACTAAATGATTCGATAACAACAATTTGGAGAGAATAACATAGCATGACGATTGATTAGGACCATAATTTTGTTAATTATTAGAAATTGGACTCTCATGTCAACTCACTTTGGACGGATTCAGGGAAACGTGTATAATAATCATTTCTACAGAATTTTGAATAACTCCTATATATATTCCTATTCGTGTAATTTTTTAATAAATTATAATAATGTGATGATTGTTTCCTAAATATTGTAATTTTAAATTTTACAATTTCTTTTGGTAAGACATTACGTGTATTAATAGGCATCATGTACTATATATTAGATCCCATATTTCTTTTTTTGTTTTTAAATAAAAAAAGGAGTATATGTAATAACATTTTCCCCTCGTGTTGTAATGGTACAAGGGTACAGTCGCTAAAATGATTTAAATTATTGTAGCGTGTATTATTGTAGTTGTGACTTGTGAGAGCGATGAGCGATATTTGAAAGACGATATGATATGACGAAAGGGGTTCATTAAAAATATAGGGCTACCCCTAACAAATTAAAATGCACCTAGCTATAGCTTGCCAACTAATTTATGCAGCAATGTCTCAATTAAATATTAAATAAATTTTTACTAACATGTTGGAGTTTTCATTTTGGAAAAAAGTTGAACAAAAGAGATAGAGCCATTAATTGTTGGAGTAAAATTGCTTACTACTACTGTTCTATTAGGTAGCGTTTGATGGAGAGACAGATACTGAAAAATTGAGACTGAGAGACAGAAACTAAGAGACAGAGACTGAAATAAGTTTTAGTATTTTGTTTGGTGTCAAGTGAGAGACAAAAATTGAAACAAGAATAAAACTCTAATTTAATTTGCACAAAAGATAAAATTAGAATTAATTAATTAAAATGAAAGTATTTTAGGTATAAAATATTATTAAAGTTTCAGTCTCTGTTTCTAAAAATATTAGTCCCCTGTGTCCCTACATTTTGGAGGTACTGAAATTTTGGAGACAGAGACAGAAATTTTAGTATCAGTCTCTGAACCAACAAACATGATATTGTGTCTCAGTCTTTCAGTCTCTATTCCAGTAAAACAAACGCTACCTTATAAATTATCGAGAACTTTTTGCTACCGTTATGTTATCTTTGATTTTGACATTATGTAGTTACAATATTATTTGAAAAGTTTGTACCAAATTTTTGCTACCTTATTAGTGCACATCTAATTCAGGATAAAGAAAACGACCTAGATTTGCATATCACAACGCTTTGTCTTTGTGTCCCTGCTTACTCCATACAATCCCAACGGATTTTGTTATAAGATTGACAATAACCTAGACAAAGAAATAAATAAATGATTGTTTTAATTTGTTGCAACTTGGCATAATCGGAGAGAATATGATATTTGAGTATGATACGTGGGTAAACTACTGATTTCTTCTTATGAGAATTATTTTGCATATCTGTTATTATATCTTATAATATTCGACACATTTATCATCTATTAGATATTTCAAATTTGAAGAAAAAAATATTAAAAGAGACTGATACTTCATTTAAAACTTTGCAAGGTGGGCATAAAAGTAAATTATGGTTTTATTCAAAGTACAAATAAAATAAGAGAAATTCTTAGAGTCAGTAATTTTTAATATCTTTTGTTAGTATAAATATTAAATTTTATTAATTTATGTGTATAAATTTTAAAAAACTTAGTATAACCTGTATTAATTTATATGTGTAAAACTTAAATAAACATAAGTGTAAATTATATATTTATTGTGTGTAAAATGTCTATAAATATAAGTGTAAATTATTGATGGCTTACTCATAAAATAATTACAAAAAACATATCTCGGTTGTATTAGCCTGTTAGATGTGAAAGTAAGTCGAATTAAACTAAGTTAAGTCAAATTCAAAATTAGAATAATGGAATCTAATTATAAAGTTTAAGTCTAACTCCAATAAAACTCATAAATTAACTCAAATAATATATATAAACGTGCATGTATGTCATATAAATAAAAAATATGAAATAAATAATATATAATTATAATGGAATCAACTTGAGAATCAATAAAGTCACATTTATTTTACATAAATTTAAATTTAGACTCAAATTCGACTCAAATATTTATAAATTTATTGAATTATTACTGCGTTAAGTTAGAGCTGGTAGCTAACATTCTAACAAGTTATAATTTAAATGATATAATTTTTATATTTAGTTAGAGATCACGAATTCGACTCTGATTTCTTGAAAAGAAAAAAGAAGTTAGAGCTAGGGTAACGAAGCATCTCCAGTGACTCAGGCTTTGTAGATGCAAACAGTAGTGAGTGGTTGAGTCCTCATCTTTCACGGATTCCTTGAAATTCACGAGGATAATCAAACATAAGATGCCAAGAATGATGATTAATTGCGGTGGATAATTATAAGCATCAGGCATTAGTGATCATGGGTCCGCATAGCAGATTTTGAACATAGTGGCAGTTGAATGAAATTCGTACCAAAACTTCATTCATCTTCATGGGCCAGACATTGTCCATTCAATATTAAATATTACCCCAAATCAAAGAAACGAGTAAACTAATAAACAAATAATAATAAACTCATGAATTCCTTACTATTGTAATGGAAGAAGATCTTGCCTCCGCAAAAACGACATTAAAGCTATGATTTGAAGATGCATATATATATATATATATAAATAAATATAATGGATCAACAATCAACATTGGTCCACCAAAGTTTGTTCTAACTAGAAATAACAAAAACGACACATTCTGAAACTCAATATAAAATGACCTTAGCGGTCCATATTCATTTTCCTTAATTCTATCTTTTTTCCTCTTTTTGTACTTTTAATTCCAAGATACGAATGGCAATGGGGACGGACACTTACTCCTTCAAGTAAACTTCAATTATTGTGATACCTAAAAAATGCCACTTATGTTCTAACTCATGAGGAACTAATATTAATCCTGCTGGATGGACGTCACGAAACTGAGAAAAGAAATTTTAATAGAAAAAGTCTAAGGCCAATATTTTTATTAAAATTTGGTCGCACTTAATTATTTAAAAAAAAAATAATTTTATATTATTAGATAAAATTTTATATTATTAAAAATATTAATAATGATTAATTAATGATTATAAATTATAAAATTTATTGATCTTCTAACACTCTTCATTTTAATATAATAGATAAGATATAGATATTTATTATGTTAAACAATAATTATATTCATTACAAGAAAAGAAAATTATTTTAATACTTTATTTTTTAACACTATAGTTAAATGTCAAAATTAATATATATTTTTTATAAATATCACAAATGTCAAATTTTTTATGTTTTTTGATGAATAATTTGACCATAAAAAATTACTTCTCAATTTTGACACTCATTTGTTTTCAATTTACTCCACTATTTTTTTTCTGAAAATTTTGACATCACAGTGCTCTTAGTTTGGGATCATACTATTCATTCTTTATCTTTAAAATCTCAATTTATTCTTCAGTTTCAAGATCTCATCTCATTCTTTGTAAAAATATTTTTGTTGAGAATATTTTATGGTCAATAAGTGTCAAAATAAATAGTATTTTTGACGGTCAATAAGTATTACAGAAAATATATTCTCAAATTTTTCTGACATATTATTTTTGACAGCCAATATTTATCAAAATAAGATTTAAATTTATTTCACAATTACTTATACGTTAAAAATACTATTTTTGACAAAACTTTTATTAACATATTTTCATAATTAAAATAGTGTCAAAATTTATTTTTTTGACAAATTTTAATTCTTTTTTTATACATATAACCCTAAAACATAATCTATATTATTGTAGTGATTATACATAAAAAAAATTAATGACTAAATTAATTATTTATATAAAATATATATTAAAAATATAAAATATATTTTAAGATGAGGTAAACAATATACATACATTTATATAAAAATATATGATAGTTAATTAATTTAATAATTAATTTTTCGTATGTAAAAGTATATTTAATTAAATAATTTAGGTAAATATATTAAACTAATTTTTAGTTGTCGTCTTTATATAAAAATATTTTATGTGGATAATCACTTTAACTAAACCTTCAAAATTTTTTTTATCTTTTTGAATAATAAAACCACTAAATGTGCTTAAATATTTTTTTTTCAAAATATTCATAAAATTATTAGATTACAACTGTTTTCTCTCTTTTCCAGCTGGACCCATTCTTTTTCTTTTCGGAATTGTTTCAGTAGTTTTGAAAGACTCGAGAGTAATTTTTTCTTTCTCTCATGTATATTTATATAATAAATTTATTTTGTCTATTCGTAACATAAATTAACAAAAATAGTTAGGAAAAAATAAAATTATATCTAAATTAATTTAAAACTTTTTATTTTATTTTATATTTATTAATTATCACCAACATAATTGGATAATATTATATATAATAAGTATATGATTATGAATATTACAATAAAATTATAAATGTACAATTAACTAAGATAATTTTAGTTTATTATCTCTCTAAAATTACTGATATATAATCACACACTTAATCAATCTAACATGTCTATTATTCTATTAGAATTAAGAGACTGAAATTTAGTATTGTGTTTGATAATTAAAAAAAATTAAAATTTTGTTTAGTTTTTTCAATGTCTCTAAAAAATAAAAACACAAGAGATTGAATTTTTTTTAAAACAAAAACTAAAATTTTAATAATATTTTTTAAAAAACTAAAGATATTTTAGTAAATATTTTTATTTTATCTCTATATTTATCTTAAACCAAACAAACACTAGAACATAACATAATTTTATATACTTTACACTAAATATAATATAAAAACTTTATTTAATTTTAGTTTTTGTCTTTCAATATCAATCTCCCATTAAAATGTAGCCTAAGTTTGGATAAAATTGTTTTGGAACAAGGATTATATGTACTCTAAAACTAGTATGCATTTGCAAATTTTAAAATCGTATGAGAATAGAAATAATACAATAATAAATCAATTATCTAGAGTTAAATTTAAATAGGACACTCTATCTTAGTTTAAATAAAATATATATAAAAACTATTGTTTATGTTCATGCATGTACAATTAGAATTACTATGAATAAAATTTACTGCTACTAATTTTGAGACACATATAGTAGAAATATTTGTCTTTTTCATTTTGTTAATATTATAAAAAGAATTGATAGCATAGCCGAAAACTTCATCCCAAAGATCTTTCAAGTTTGAACCTCTTTACTCACAAAGTTTCCTTCCCCTTTCCATCTTTGCTTTTTCACTTCCATTTCCATGGACGTGGACCCGCCGCAAAAACCCCTTGTCTCTCCCATCATTGTCAACTCCGCCGCTTCCTCATCTTCCCCCGATCAATCTTCACCTCCACCACCCAAACCACGCGCCAAAAAGAGGGCCGCTGCTAGTGGATACCGCGGAGTACGCATGCGCCAATGGGGCAAATGGGTCTCTGAAATTAGAGAGCCCAAGAAGAGAAACAGAATCTGGCTCGGAACTTACGCCACTGCTGAAATGGCGGCTCGAGCCCACGACGCCGCGGCTCTAGCAATCAAAGGCCGCGCTGCTATCCTTAACTTCCCCGAACTCGGCCCGCACCTTCCACGTCCGCCGACCAATTCCCCTAAGGACATACAAGCCGCCGCTGCCAAGGCAGCCGCATTGGATTACTTTCCAAGCCATGAAGCCGTAGCCAATCCCAGCCGAATCGTGTCCGCGTCGTCCTCATCGTCCTCCTCATCCTCTTCCTCCCACCCTAAGGACAAGGAAGAATCACCGAATTCATCGATGGACAAGGATGATGACATGTTTGTGGACCTCCCTGACCTGATAATTGACTTGGATCACGGTGGTCGAGGAAGTGAATTTGATTACTCGACGCGTTGGCTTGTAAACGAAGCCGACCAACTCGACTCGGCTTTCCAGCTCGCAGAGCCTTTCCAGTGGGAGTCAGTTCCCTACTAACTTGTTAGTTTCTTCTTCTGTTTCTCTCTCTCTCTCTTGTGTTGTTTGTTTTGTCTTTTTCTTTGTTTTTTTGTTCTCCCTGGTGGCACACTCGCACCCTGATGTTGGACACAAATTACGCAGCTCTTTTCGTTTCTGAGAAAGGTTGTTAGAGGAGCAATCAGGGAGATGAATAAAAATGAGTGCATAGAGTTGGAATTTCTGAGAAGTGTTGTATATAATTGAGTTCCAACTCCATCACTTGAATAAAAGTGTGTTTTTTTTTTAATTTTAGCACTTGAATAAATATTTTGTACGTCAGTTCTTCGGCAATTAATAAATGTACTTGTGTTATTACTTATTCCTTTCTTTTTTCTGTTTTCTATTTTGCTTTCTTTTTTTTTTTTTTGGTTCATGCAAATATATTATAATTAAACAGCTAGTCCGATATGATCAAATGTAGTACTGATAAAAGCGAAAGTATTATTATGAAGCTTGATTTAAATGTCTTCATGAAAACAACACAACAATATATACTTAGTATAGTCTTGTGTTTCAACTTTTTGAATTCAACCGTAATTGGAGATGATCGATATCATGTGTATATTGAATATAATTACATGTTAAAAAATAACCATTTTCAAGTAAATACCATAAAATCTTAGTTAGTACGACTATTTCTTTGGCTATTACATGTTAGTATCATTATGATGTCTTGTCAATTACTATATTTAAGCACATTATTAGTGACACAAACTTGAATCATGATAGGTATAACAGTATTTATTAGTTTATTTTTATTTATCAAATCTGTACAATAATAAATAATGTAAGATTAATTTAGATGGTAATACAATAAATACCTTAAAGTTAAATTAAAAAGCTTTATAAAAGATATATATTTTAGAAAAAAATGTACATCAAATTCGTCTCAATTTTCATTATATAGATGATAGTAGATATACCTAAGTTTTATACAAAATTATTTTATTTTATTTTAACAATATATATAAAATTAAACAAATTATTTATTTAAAAAATAAAAGGTAAATGATAAAATCCATAATTTTATATATATTGTAATGAATATAATTTTACATGTCACTCAACATGTAATAATTTTTCAGGTTGATGGTTAGAATAGTTTCAAAAATATTACATGTACGTCACATTGGTCATCGAAAGATTAAATACTTTAAATTAATTATTATAAGATACCAATATAAGTTAAATTGCTCATTTCTAAAATATTATATGATATGCCATATGACATGTCATATGTTATAAAATGATTAATTGACTTATTATGTCAACATTTGATATGTCATAAACTTTTGTAGAGTAAATTAGCTTGTTTCTAAAAATACAAAAATGACTATGTAAGTTATTTTTATTTTTAAAATTTTAAAAAATAAATAAAGTTAGTTAGACAATTTTATCTTATTTTTATTTATAAATACTGAATTTTTAGAATTTTCAATTATACTAATTTTAATATCATTTATCTTATTCTACTCAAACAAAATTCTTTGTCCAGATATAAAAATTAAAAAAAAAATATATTTTCAATTTTATTATTCTTTATGTATCTAATTGTGAATATAAATAATAATTATTACTAGAAGTAATTAACCATTAAATCATTATGTGGTATGTGAAAGTAATCTGTATATTCCGGTGACACATAACCTTTAGTATGATATATCTACAAAAGAATTAATTAGACTCACAATAATATATTTCAGGACCAATTAGAACCAATTTGACATTTACGATAGTACTATCTTCACAATTAATTCATAATTCTTTGTATTGACATTAAAAATGCATGCCAATTATAGGCATAGGACCAATGTAGTATGGACGATGTCTTCTCTTGGGACCGGCTCTTCAAGGCATTGTTAGAAAAAGCTACCAAAATTACTTTTTTGAGTGGTGGGACATGGAAAATAGACTAATTCATTATAGAGTTTTAAGCGGGAAAAAAGAGAGTAAAAGGTTGTAACTTTTAAAAAAGGTTTCTTATATAATTGTGCATAAAATCTAGCTAGAATAATAACTAGATAAAAAGTCATTTGGTAGAATAATAATCTAATGATTCAGATAATTTCATTTTGAGAATTAACTATATTTTAGTTGAACCTCTTTATAAAATGATTGAATATATTTAAGAGGAGGATTAGGAGGTTAGTAATTTTTGTGTTTTATAATAATTAATTGGTCATCAATAGTATTTTTAATGGTGTGAGATTACATTTAATGGTAGAAGATTACTTACTTTTCTTTTTTTAGGGCTGCTACACATACAAGTTTTTTTGGCTTACAAGTCTTACAAGTTGACACAAGTCCAACAAAACACATGCATTACACTCCCACGTTCAAGAGTAAATAAATGCATGTTATTCAACCACTTCCTGTTTCTAAAGCGCACTACTCACTATGCATTATGAACAACTCTTCTTCTTCTTCGTCCATGAAAACGAATTTCTTGCCAAATTTGAAGATAATGGAACTTCAGAAATACACCCAAACAATTACAGAAATACACCCAAAATTCGTTGAAGTACACCTTATGCATAATTCATAAATCTTTTCTCTTTCTCCTCCTAATCTTTTGCTACTTCTTCTTCTTCAAAAATGATTTCAGAGCTTGATGTAAAAAAATAATGAAAATCGAGAATAACGAAGAAAAAAACAGAAAGAAAAGCACGTAAATGAAGAAGGAGAAAGAGAAGACAAGAAACGAAAGAAAAGAAGAAGAAGAAGGGGAAGAGGAAGAAGAACGTGCAGTAAGAAGAAGAAGAAGGTGCAGTGAAAAAAACAATGGAAATCAAGAATAACGAAGAAAGAAAACAGAGAGAAAAGCACGTAAATGAAGATGGAGAAAGAGAAGGCAAGAAAGGAAAGAAAATAAGAAGAGGAAGAAGAAGAAGAGGAAGAGGAAGGTGCAGTGAAAACGTGCAGTACGGTTCGAAGCGCGTTATGACTTGTAAAGACTTGTATAAAAAAACGCTTGTATGTGAAAAATTATTCTTCTTTTTTATGGTTAAGTGCTGGCTACAAAATATAAAAATTCCTGGCCTACTAGATTTTTTCTTTAATTATTTCATAGGTTTATATAATTGAATAATGTTAGGGCCAACAACTTTTGGGATTTATAGCCATCAAATAGCCATTAATGAGACTTTTAATGGTGTTAAATTGGTGTGAAATTTCATCCAATTGTTCACTTTTCTTTGCTGGTTACATACTGGTCAGAATTTGATAAAATTGCTGGCCCTTAGATTTTTTTTGTAATTTTATTAAATTTTTAAATAAGTTTCTCAAATTTAAAAGTTTATAATTTGGCATTTGTCTTAGATAAATTAATTAGATCGATCTCTATCAATAATTCTCGTTAAAGAGAAATGAAATATTATAAAAATATTTTTTTTAAAAATTATTTAACAGAGACTTAATTTAAAATTTTTATTCAATATAGAATTTAATTAAAAAAATTTTAAATTATAAAAATTTAATTAAAATATTAAAAAATTATAAAAATTTAGAGAATTATTGAACCTAATGAAAAAAAAAAACTTCAACTAATTTTGCTAATACATCTATTGTTGGGTCTAAACTTTTTTAATTAGAATTTGTCTGTGATGATTTATTATCATTTGTTACTTCCGGTTATTTGTTGACGTGCCTAAGAGCCAACAGAGGATAAAGCATAGTATTTGGCAGTCCATTAAAGTTTAAACTATAAAAAATATTTATTGGAGTTTGTTACAAGGAGAGAGAAAGACATAGACTCCTAATTTGACTAATATCATTAGTTCATTACCCTAATTTAATATTATAGTTTTGACTTTTGTCCTTGAAAAAATATTGTATATTATATAATTAATGTAATTATATAAGGTGAATAATAAAAATTATAAATGTGATCTAAATTTCAATATATATATACATAGAAAATAGTATTTTTTATTTATAACGTTTGCGATTTTATCAAAAATACTTCTAATAACATTTAGTTGTACTTAATTTTTTTAATATTTTTTAGTTTATATCAATATTATTTAGACGTTTACTCTATATAAATATTAAGAACAAAATTAAACTTTTTTAAATACTTTTTATATAAATAAAAAACATTAAGAACAAAATTAAATAAAACAAAAACTTAAAAAGTAAAAAATATATATTTATAAAGCAAAAGAGTACTCAAAACATAAAGAAAATATTGTAGATGTTCCAGAATTTTGTGTACTAACAAAACATGAACATTAAATCATTAACATTATCCACTGTTTTATAATTCTCTAATAATACTCCAAATGCATAGCATTCTCCTTCTCAAAATTTGTATTTTTTTATTGAAGTCAATATTGCCTAAAACAATCACACATTGGTCTATTTCATTTCTTTTTTATTATCTTAACTTTTAATACATAAAAAATGATAAAAACTCATGAATAAATAAATATATTAAAAATAAATTATAAATAAAATATATACAGAGAATACTAAAATCTCTCTAATTTATTTTTTTTAAACTTACCTAAAAAATACAATTCTGTCCATGCATCACATCTATAAAACAGACAAATACTAATTCTGCACTATTATTATTATTATTGGTGCATATATCAGTCAGTATATCTTGATTCTCCAATTAGCAACGCTATACATTTGTCAGTGTATCTTGAATATCAGAATATAACATATTTAAGGTCACCTGTTTTATTGGTCTACATATTTGCCAATATATTTTCAAAGCCAGAATATAGCTAATATTATACATCATCCGCCAATGTATCTTCAATGTATATGTCAGTTTTTTTTCTTTACGATGTTATACGTCTGTCAATATATCTTCCATAGCAATGTTATATATGCATCTGCCAATGTATATTCAATGTCAGAGTATTATATGTTCAGTATCAGAATATAGCAGGTTTTAAAGTTTTAATCTGAAATATAAGTATAGAAACAAAAATACTAGCCGCAAGTGTTTCAATGTTTTGTCTGTCTTTATCATAGATTTAGTCACAATTTCTCAAACTTTAAACAGTAATTTTTTTTAACACAAGATAATTCTTCTCTATTTTCAAATTTTATTTCACAATCTAAGTTACCCCTTTATTCATCACCACATTGTTACTACTACTATTCTGCGCAATCTGTCACCAACATCACCACCACAAATATTCATCTCCCACTACACTGAAAATAAAGAATGCAGGTTAGGGTTTTTATCGTCACCTTTTCATTATCATCGTCATCCTAATCCTCTTCTTGTATATTTTTATTTCTATCATTGTTTGCTGGTTCCTTCTCTTCTGCTTCTCTCTTTTTTATCTCTTAATCTCTGTTTTTCTCTTTATTGATCTTACTTTCTAGATACTTGTTGTCGTATAACTATTACCTCTAAGTCTTATTATCGGACAGTGATCATCAATCAATCTAGTTCTTTTTAATTTTATTTTTTATCCTATTTTTCAATCAATACCCATATCACATGTAAGTACTTTTCTTCGGTTCTTCTTATATAATTATCTACTGATTACTAATTAATATTTTGATATTGCAATGAGAACATTTAATTGTGTAATTCTTTCACATTGTAAGGTCACCTTTTATCCTAATTGTAACTTAAATTTTCTGTCAGATTTTCAATTGCTAACTTATATATAATTTAAAACTTTTTGTACTAAATTATATCAAATTTGTGAGAAATAAATAATTATAAATCAGATAATAGTAAACTGAAGACACATAAAACAAAATTTACCAATGAAAAAAGTAAAAGAAGATTGTTTCTTCAAAACTTAGCTTTTGAATTTATTTTGAAATATTATTCAAATAAAAAATTATTTTAATTTAAATAGTCATTTCTAATAATAAAATTAGTGACTTTTAAAGATATTTTTTATTATATTTAATTAAGTAACTGCCAATAAATAATTATCTTCAAATAATGTAATACTTTAATATAATTTTTATATTTAACATTTAATATTTGAATTATATTATGAAATTTAGAATATTAGTTAATAATTTAATATTAACGAGTTAAGATTAACGATTTAAGATTAACTATTACTTAACAATTATAGTAAATATCAAATTTCAGTCATCCTTAGTTAAAGGATATAAAACAGTTATAATTAAATTTAAAGAATATCATCTTCTGAGATAAGGTGATGATGTTATTTACCATCGTTATCATCTCTTATCATGAATAGGGTTGAACTCAACACTGCTTGCTCATATTGATTTCATGTACTTTTTTTTAAAATTGAGGGTTCGAAAATTGAGGGTTAGGAGTTTAAATTATGACTCGTTAAAATTGATTAAAAACAAAGTTTTATATAAAATATGTCAAAAATCTTTTAGTTGCAAATCCATTGTCCTCTCCTTGCGCCTCATTATTTGGCCACATCGGCCTATGGATCTGCTAAATTGTTGTATTTATTTTGCTAGGCTCACCTTGCTGATCATAATCGAAATCTCATCAATTACTTATTCTTCATGTTGAAGTATTTTTTTTAGAGAAAAAGATAAATAGTTTTTTATCTTTTGTTTTTAAGACATTTTTGTTTCTAATTATTTAAAAATACTTTTTTTCTTTCTTAAAAATTGGACAGATTAATTTCTCTGTACAAATATCTGTCACACTTAATAAAAAAGTTTGACGTAACTTCTATACTATCCTTGCAAATGTCTCCGTTATGGGTGCATCTATGGCATGTAAGTGAAAGTATAATTTTAAAAATTAGAAAAAATAAATCCTTCTCCCTCGAAACTATGTCTTTCGTGTAAAACCTAGAGCACACGTTAATTGTGTACAATGAGATTACTCGCGGCGACATGGGAATGACTGAATGAGCATATGGATCTGTACAGTTGTTGGACCACTTCCGCTCTTGTTGCTTTCAACAGAGATTGTTGTTGCCCCAGAACAAGATAATGATAACGATCATGGGAGTGATGATGATAATGATGAAAAGAGCGAAGATGAAGATGAAGTCAAACCTGAAGAAGCAATAGAAGTTGATAATATGGTTAAAGTAATCATGGATTGATGGCTTTATTTTGGTTCAACAACAATTGATATTGCTCAACTTTACCGTTTGAGAGAGCGATTATCAGCAGCAATTCTATACTTGTATTTTGGTGCATTTTATTTCATATAATTTACTTTACATTTTCAGGTGACACATCCAAGGAATTCTCTTCCTCCAATGCTAGGAGCATCTATGCATGTAGTTTATATCCTGTCATGAGACGGGTGCTCAGGTTTGCCGGTGACATCAGATGGCGTGGACACATTGGCTATTATGGTCAATACAACATATTTCTACAAGCCAGCTCCATGAACTATTGGGTAAGAAGCAAAAGGGCAGTTTACATAACATACAGAATGAAGATACCTTCAAGCATTTCCTTCACTCATGTATTGATTGATGAAATGATGGTTTCAGTTTTTAAAACTACCCTTTTACTTACATGTTACGTGTGCATCCATAACGTCAAGTCATCAGAATATTAGCCACGTCAGATTTTTCTTTCTGACGAAGATGTTTGCATGGAGAAATTAATTTGTCCAATTTTTAAGTTAACGAGAAATTTAAAAATATTTTTAAATAATTAAAAACAAAAATATTTGTAAGATAAAAAGTTAAAGATTTATTTATTTATTTATTTATTTTTAATATTAAAAATCTGAAACTTTTATGTCTATCTAATTACTAATATTTTGCTTGATATTATAATGAGTACATTTAATTGTTTGATTCTTTCGTGCTACAAAGATTATTTTTATAATTTTATCCTAATTTTAGCTTAATTTTTTTTGTCACATTTTCAATTATATTAAATTTATGAAAAATAAATAAATATAAATGGTTTTAAATTAAAATGAGATATTCATAAAAAAATGAATTTAAAAGGTAAGAGTACATTCAAATAATGATGTCAAAAAAATAAAAAATAATTATTTCTTTAAATATTAATATTTAGTCTTTTCTTCAAATATTATTCAAATAGATCATTCTTAGTAGTCTTTTTTTTAAATGTTATTTATATACCAAAATCATTTTTTAACATATTTTTATATAAATATATATGTGATTTAATTTATTTTTAACGTGTATTTATATTTCAATATGTATTTTGGATTTTGTTTTACCCATGAAAAGTGTTAGTGTTCTTTTAAGTAATTAAATATTTTAATATAATTTGTTATATTTAAAATTTAATATATAAATTATATTGTAAAATTTATAATATTAATTAAGATTAATAACTAAAGATTAATGATTATTTAGCAGTCATAGTAAACACCATGCAGTCATGGTAAACACCATCTTTTGTTCATGTCCTTAGTTGAATGATATGAACCTTTTATAATGAACGTTAAAGAAAATTTAATTGAGTTCTTCCAACAAATGATAGTAATAACCTCATCTCCTCAGATTAAGTGATGATGTTATATAATGTGGTTTCTACATGAGTTCAACACTACACCACTTGGTGTAAGGTAATGATCTCATGTACACTTGCTGAAGTATTATGAAAAGATTGCTTTCATTATGCCACCTTCCCAATGTAAGTAATTGGATATGTCTTAGCTTTCTGCGATTTTCTTTCACCTTTTGTGCAGCCTTGGGCCCCGCACAATGTGGTGTCTTTAGCTATAACCCTTCTAATCCACCCTTCAAGTGTGTCTCAACAATCTCTTCCAACCATTCTAAACCGCCCTAAACTCCATTAATACATCTACACGACTATATATGTCCAGAGCTCAATAAATTTCATGGCAGTGTAAAATATATTCCCCTGTATAAAGAGGTCAAATTAAAGTAGTTTTCAAAAAATAATAAAAAGCAAGATAAAATAGGAAATAGCGGAATTAATTTGAAGGTTTCCACGCGTTCAAAGTGATAATCCTGGTGGGAATGGAATTGACATGTTAACGTTAAGTAACGTGATACCTTTCTCTTTCTATGTATATGAGAATACAATGCATTGCCCTTGCCCCCATAAGAAGAATTGGTGAGTAGTGAAATGGAATCTCCAACTATGGCATGCAGATAGTTGTTATAGAATGAAGCCACATGGCCAACACCTCTGCAATTGAAGCAGTAGTGTCCCATCCCATCATCAATTCTCCTTTCGGTGTTTCCAAAATCAGAATGCCGAATAACGTCAAACTGTATTCACGCGATCTTTTAAACTCTGCTTTGTTTTTGTTCATTTATACTGGAAAACATCGGTATGTTTTGTGCACTTCTTGGCCAACTCATTCTGATTTAATGAAAAAGAAATTATGTATGTATACGTCACCATTAATTGTTATATATTTATCTATAAATATATATTATATTAATTTATTTTTAATATATATTTTATACCATTTTTACTACCAAGAAACTTTGCCTTTGGCACGGAGATCCTATTGTTACGTCCGGTGGAAACAGAAGGAATAACAAATCACTCACTTTTTTCCATCTTTGGAAAAATTTCAACTAGTCAGTTTTCGATCTTTCCTATATATGTAGCTCTGTGGAGGATATTTTAATTTAAGGAAAGCAGCAATGGTGATATAATTGGAGCAAATCTAATAAAATATTAAGTTGTCTAGATGTTGGTCGCTCCAAAAATAGGAAACATGAAGTCAATGTATTATATAAAAAATATTATCTTAACATAAAAAATAATTATTAAATCAGTTATTATATGTATGTTATTAAATAATTAATTTTTAATATATACTTAATATAATTTATGAATTTACTTAGGATGCATGTATATATGTATGTCATGAATGCGTCACATGTCCTTTTATGCCGCTTTTTATAGTGTTTGGGAGGTGTCACGAAACTATTGGGCAACACTAAAGTATGGAGCGCTAATGGTTGTCTTATAGTGGTTGTTGCATCTCTATCCAATTATCCATGAAAGTGACTCTCATTCATCAACATCATTCCACGTAATCTTCGTACGTCCACGTGTGACCTCAATTTCTGGAACACCATTCTAAGTGACAGCTCAATTTATAAGCTGGTTTCCATATTTTCACGATACACATGTATTTCACCGGGTCGAATTAATACCGAAAGTCATCCATTTTTGTGCATTTAATCCTTATACAGTGCTCATAAAATAATAATTTATTCCGTGGTGGGAATGTGTGATTGACGGGAGGGATATATTTAGCGGAGGGGCCAGAAATTTAATTGCAGGTGGTTTAAACTATATATATAAAAAAATTTATCTATTTTGTATCATAAATTTATAAAAAAATTATTTGAAATACAAAAAGATTAAAATTTTAGTGTATTTATTAAAAAATTAAATTTTTTTATTAATAGTAATTTTATCATATATTTTAAGAATATATATTAGCTAAATTAAAAGAAAAATTATTAGCCTATATTTTAAGGATATATTTCAAAAATATCATTAAAAAATTGGCTAAAAATTATTGAATTTTTTATATTTTTAACATATTAAATATATTAAAAACTAGAAAAATATTATTTTACTTTTAATATGTGTTCTTAGAAAAAAATTAGTTAAATAAAAATTATTATTTATATTTAAAAATGAATTATTATATATTTATATATAAATACATTAATTATTTAACATAATTTTAATATATATTTTATATTTTATATATTTAATATTTTAATTATAATATATTTATATATAAATATATATTTTAATTTATTTTTAATATATATTATATTTTAGTATATATTTTATATTGACAACAAATTTTAATGTATGTTCAATATAATTGTGTAAGAATTGTATATATGTCAAACTTAAGAATATACTTTAAATTTTGGTCCGTTTATATTTGTTCCATGATATTTTATGAATTTAAAATTATTAATTACAATATCCCAGCAGAGAGTTTTAGAACGAGTTTTCTTTAAAGGTATGCAAGATTGAATTGTTTTCATCTTTTAGCATTATCTACTGTCTCAACCTATAAATTACGGATATTTTATTAAGTTATTTTATTTAAGTATCTAATATATTTTAGACACAATACGTAATTGATATATATTTATTTAATTATTAAAATTAATTATTATTTATTTATATTTAAATATATGTTATTTAACATATATTTAAATATAAATATATTTTTAAATATATAATAATTAATTTTAATATATAAATAATATTTTTGTTATCTAATATATGAGTTTGTGTGTGTAATTATTTTTTAATAAAAAATAAAAATATTTTTTTACATTCAAATACAATCATATATTAATGTATTTAATTTTATTCTAGTTTATATTTTTAAAATAAATTTAAAAATAACATATACTATTAATTATCGATATAAAAATATAAAATATTTTATATAATTAAAAATAATTAGTTTGTATTTTGTTATTAATAAAATACCGCAACATCAGTAACATTTCACTAAAATAATTTTGAGTAAGGTATTGTTTTTGTTTTTAATGTTTGGAGTAAATCTTAAAGTTGTTTTTAATGGTTAAATTGTGCTATTTAAGTCCTTAACATTTTAAAATTGATTCAATATTGTCCTACTGTTAGAAATCTGTTAACGGAATTGACGTCATGATAAAATTGAGACGATTTTGAAACGTTAAGGACTTAAATAAGACGAACACGTTGGGGACAAAAATGATACATATAAATAAATTTTAATTTTATCCTTCAATAATAACAATTTTTTACGGTACATGGTTATTCAATTACTTTTTAATTACATCTAAGTAAATTATATTTAATCACACTAATTTTATTCTAAATAAATTTATTTTTTTATAATTTTACTCCTAAAAATTTTTACTCTTCATAAAATGTTTGCATAATGACTAATACATAAATTTGGTGGAAAAAAAATGATACATATACAATAAAGTAATATGATTCTAGTCATTTTACAAATATTTCATGATGAGTAAAAATATTTAAAAGTAAAATTATAAAAAAAATTAATTTATTTAGAATCAAAATAATATAATTAAGTGTAATTTACTTAAATGTGATTAAAAAATAATTGATTAACTATGTACCATAAAAAATTGATATTAGGGAAGGAAAAAATTAAAATTTATTTCTATGTATCGTTTTTGTTCCCAACATTTTTCTCCTATTTAAGTTCTTAACGTTTCAAAATCGTCTCAATTTTGTCCCGCCGTTAATTCCGTTAATATATTCCTAACGGCATGACAACATTGAGCCAATTTTGAAATATTAAAGACTTAAATAGGACGATTCAAACGTGGGACAATTTTAAAACTCACCCCAAATATTAAGGACAAAAATAATACTTTACTCAATAATTTTTTATGTCATATATATAAATATACATTGTGCCATTATGTCTAATAAAAAGTTGAAATTAGTGTCTATTTGTCACGTGTTGTGTATGTGTTTATATCTGTGTTTCTTGAGATAAGCCTCAATGTAGTTTTTAAAGTTGCACTCGAATCTCTTAGTAGTCCCTGAACTTAAAATTTTCTCAGAGTCATCTCCGAACTTGCACTCCGGAACTCAAAGTTGCCCTTCTGACAATTTCTGGACACTTGGCACAACTGGAAAACTTAGCTGGCAGCGTTCGTAACATGTGGGACTTACAACGGTTAGCTGATGTGGCAGAGTAAACTCTCCCGCATCAATTTGGTCCCTCAGGTGAAATTAAAACCCTAATTTCCAAATTTAAAGGCCACATTGCTCACTCTGTTTTCTTCTCGTCGGTGCTGTGTTCTTGTCTTCCCCTCTTTGAAGTCCGACGGTTATGGCAAGCACGAGCAATGCAACTGGGAGTTCGACAACTCACGATCATCTGGAAGCATCATGAGGAGAATTAACAGAAACAGAGAAGCTCGTTTGCCAGAATGGCGTGCCTGCGGGTCGAGACCGGTGCTGCGGTGGTCAGGGACGAATTCTAATCCAGGGAGACCGTTCTTGGGTTGTCCAAACTACAATATAAGTATTATTGTTGTTGATTGTTGTATTTATGGATATAAATTTTGCTGATTAAAAAAAAATATTTGTCTACACATTTTTTTTTTAAATTAAACTAACTAATCATAATAAGAAATAAAAAAAAGCAATTATAGTAAAAAGAGTAAATCAATTAAAGAATAAAAGAATGTTATTTTACTTTTTTTTTTGTTTGAGAATATTATGTTACCTTTTTTGGGCTTGCTTACACTATAGTTTCTATTTGTGATTGTACACTTGACTCAATGTACTAGTACTAGTTTAGTTGAACACCACGGCCACTCCAGGTCCTTCCACCTGTTGAGAGTTCAAATTTTTTTTTCATAAAACAAAAAACAATCCCACTACGTCTATGTTTTCTGAACAATAATCAAATCTACGTTTTCTTTGTTTTATTAATTAAAAAATAATTTAAATACAAATTAATTAGTAACAATCGTATTTTTATACGGATGTCAAGAATGTTTGATGTATGAATAGTTATTCAATAAAAAATAGATCAATTATTTTGAATTGTCTATAAGTCATTAAAAGAATTTTATATTCGAATGATATGTAATTGTGTATTATAATTTACAAGAGAATGTAGTTATAGTCAAATGAAAGCATTTGAGGTTTTTTTTCTTCCTGTTAGCCCAATTGTAGCCCAATAATATTTGGGCTTGTTTACAAATTTTTGTTAAATTTGAGCCCATTTTAGAAGGGCTTCCGAAACAAAAAAAACAGGCCTACCAAAAGATAAAGGCGTTATGATGATTCAAGAAATTTGACTTGTTTCTTTCTTTTCTTTTTCCTTCCCACAATTATTACATTTTTTTTTACTGAAAACAAAAAGAAATAAAAATAAAAAACAGTTAAAAGCATTTTATCGCTACAGAAGATTGCGTGAAATTTGTGGATTCCAGAGTTAAGTCAAGTATGGACGAAAGTCACAATTGTGAGTCGAAGGAATCTGGCAAAACATTAACCAAGTGTTGACAACAATGTCCAGAAAATAATTTTAAAAACAATAAAAAATCAAAAGAGGGATCATTACGTTTTAATAATTCTGTATTCCCCTGCTCCCCGCAGTAAAAATGCGAATAAGTTATTTTTGAAAATGTACAAATAAGGGAAAAGTGTGTGAATATTCAAAGCAAGCATTGAGAATTTGAAAGACATAATTGTACTTTTTGCCATGTTGAAGCAAACAGAGCATGATGAGGTTGTTTTCTAACTCAACAGGAATCTATAATCGCATGCGCGTGAGTTCCCGCCATATTTCCCACTACTACATTATTTTCGAGTAATATAATAAATAAATAAATAGATCTGTGTATGTCTTAGTGTTAGAGTTGTCAAGACACATACATACATGCCCACAATGGAAGGGAATGGATCAACTAAGAAAACATATAATAGAGGGGCGTGGACACCGGAGGAAGATCAAAAGCTAGCTCAATGCATAGAGGTTCATGGACCCAAGAGGTGGAAGACCGTTGCAACCAAATCAGGTCTAAACAGATGTGGAAAGAGTTGCCGCTTGAGATGGTTGAACTACCTTAGACCTAATATCAAGAGAGGCAACATTTCAGATGAAGAAGAGGATTTGATCATAAGGCTTCACAAGTTGCTAGGAAACAGGTGCGTGTATAAGCAGTTTAGTCAAACATGTCAAATCATCTATCTTCGCCCTCTTATTGTTGCTTTGTTGCTATGTATTAGGTGGTCGTTGATAGCAAAGAGGCTTCCAGGACGAACAGACAATGAAATCAAGAACTACTGGAATTCATGTTTGTGTAAGAAGGTTAATCCCAAAGATCTAAAACCCCACACTAGTTCAACTACGCCACAAGAAACTCGTGCTGATGAGGGAATATCATCAGCACTAGAAAGTGGAGGAAGTGGGCACATGGAAATGAAGTTTGATTTCAATGAATTTTTCGACTTTTCAATTGACGAAGGAGCATATGCATTGGATTGGGTGAACAAGTTTCTGGAGCTTGATGTAATCCCAGAGAGTTCAACCGAGTAATATTTTGTACTTGTGTTCTATTTTGTTCTGTATGTGTCAATAAGTTTTTACTTATCGTCCATCTAATGCTATTGTTGTTACTATTCTAGGTGTATATTTCAATGATAATGTCTTGGCATGAAGATCACACTAAGAACCGTTAGATAATTTAGTAAAATATATTCAATATTCATCTAAGGGTTTACAATATGATCTTCATGTGAAAACATCGATATTATTGAAGTATCCACCTCTATTCTATTATGTATGAACGTTAGAAAAGAGAATGAAGAAGCAGAGAGAGTTTAATATAAATTGATAATGATAAAAAACATTGTCAATGTGGTGGTTAGCTAGCTGCTAATAACTTGTCCCACAAATGGTATGATGATATTTAGTGTTAAGCAACCTACTCTTAGCTTGTTAGAATATGATTTCAAAGGAGAACCAACACGCAAAATTTTTAGGAATATATACAAAATAGGAATGTTAGAACTCTTAACAAAATTCAGAATTTAGCTAACATTAAGATAAGTAATAAAAAAATTATAAAATCTAATTTTTTATGTATTTATTGTATATTTATTAAAATAAAAAATTAAAATTTTTAATAATAATAATAATATAATCTTTGACATGTATTATAATGAAATACATATTAATTAAACCCTAAAATCTATATATCGTGTTCATGCATGTGATTACGCTCTACTGATCATTTTTTACATTACTATCTTTTGTAAAAATGAAAAATACATGGCCTATACATGCATATGTCATCATCTTAGGTTCAACTTTGATTCCCCCCCCCCCCTTGAATAAATATCATTTGCCATGTACACATGTTGATGATTGCTGCAAAGTTTAATTAAGAATTGGACATCTAGGGTCTTATAGTACTGGAAGTGAGTTGAGTTGAGTCGAATTGGATTAAGTTTAAATTTGACTCACAAAAATTGAGTTTGGTTCATGATCCGACTTATTAATAATTGAATTTATTTCTTAAATTCAAGTTCGACTCACCGAAAGTTCATGAATTGGTTTGAGCTCACAAACTGATTTAAATAATATGAATATAATTTATAATTCTATATCAATAAATTATAACTTATATATTTAAAAAAAATATTTCAAAAGATCAATATTATGTATTGTTTATCTATCAATAAATTATAATTTTTTTATTTATATCCTCCATTAAAATTATATATAAAAAATAAATATAAAATTTTAAATAATTAAGATTATATATATATATATTATATCGAGCCA
Organism: Arachis hypogaea; assembly: GCF_003086295.3. Taxonomy (NCBI): domain Eukaryota; kingdom Viridiplantae; phylum Streptophyta; class Magnoliopsida; order Fabales; family Fabaceae; genus Arachis; species Arachis hypogaea. The sequence continues at coordinate 4,811,293 of NC_092040.1, read as the reverse complement.
GTTCACACCTAATGAGTTGAGTTTATCCAAGTTCAAACACGACTCATTTAATTTATGAGCGCAATTCTAGGCTCAAACTTGGATCACCAGCTCACAAGTTTAGCTTATCAAACTATTAACGAGTCGAGTTCGAGCTGGCTCATGAGCTAGCTTGACTCACTTCCAACCCTACTTACAAGTTACATTTGTTTACAAATATGGATACTATAAGATAGTGACAAAAAGATACAAAATGATATCTGATAGAAAAAATATAAATGAAGATATTATGTCTAAAGACATTAAATTAATATCTTTTGTGTTCATTCTAATAGAAAAAATACAAAAATACTAAAAAATATATATATTATTTTTTATTTTTTATTATTTGTGTTAAGTTTTTATAATTATAATTTTTAGCATTATATTTTTTATTTTTTAAATAAAAAATAAAAATAAATTAAATTTTTATAATTTATTTTAATTTATTATCAAATAAAATATAAACATATTATTCTTTTATTTATGTTATTTGTAATTTATTCTTGATACTTTATCTTCTCCACAAACACGGCCTATAGTAGGGGTGGCAAGCGGGGAAGTCCGTCCCGCCCCGCCAGAAACCCGCTATTTGGCGGGTTGGCCCGCCTGCCCCGCCTATTGAGGCGGTCCTAGAATCCTAGCCCGCCCCGCTTAACTGCGGGCTGGCGGGCTAAGTCCGCCAAAGCTCATCTTTTTTTTTACTATTAACTATTAAGTAATATATATAATTTCACGACCATATTAATAAATTTATAATTTCTAATGGCATAAAAAATTATATTTTTTATATTCACAAACATTAAAGTCTTTGTAATTATAAATATCTAATAAATATAATTATAAACCAAATATTCATTCAAAATATAAGTATAAATATTCTCTCCAAAGCAAAATAAACATAATCCAAAACATAATTATAAATATTGTCTCCAAAATAACATAAACATAATTCAAAACACTCAATTTTTATCTTCATACTCTTGTAAGTTAGGTTGGGAGAAGTTAGGTTTTAGCAAAAAAATTACAAAAATACCCCTCACTAAAAAAAACTTTAGCCCAGCGGGAAAGTCCGCCCCGCCCTGCCAAAACCCGCAGTTTAAGCGGTGTGGGTTAGGCAGTCTTTTGCTATTTGGCGGTTCCGATTTTTCAGCCCAACGCGCATTTTTTAACGGGTTACGCGGGTCGGCCCGGCGGGTTTAGGCCCGTTTGCCACCCCTAGTCTATAGTGTATGTGTGAGCACTGAGCAGTAGCCATATTAAAATTGAAAATAAAAAATTGAAAATACCATATAAAACTAAAATTTTAATAAAAAAAATTATATATTTTAATATTATTTTAAACTAAAATTAATTTAAAAAATAATTTATATCAAATTTTTTCTCATAAAATTCTAATTTTTATCTTTATCATAAAAGATATAACATAAACAATATAAATTTGTTTCTCTAATACTTTTAATATATATATATATATATTTAAAATAAATTAATAAATATAATATATAAAATATATTCATATTAATAAATAATTCATTTAATATATTTTAATTTTAATATCATAAAAAATAAAATTTAATCTAATTTATTTTTATGTATATATTTTTTTAATATATTCAATTAAAAATTATTATAAAAACTAAAATATTTTTATATAATAATAGATAAAAGAATTAGAAAAAAAATTGAAAGAACAAAAGAAAATAAATTTAAAATGCATAAAATGGTATTTTATCTTATATTTTAAAGTATGGATTGTTTCTCTTTAACCATTAAACTAAAAGGTGTATTGTTAAAAGCTTTAGATATTATATTAAATATATTTTAAATTTTGAAAATTTAGAAGGGTCATGGCCATGTTAATCCCCCTAAATACGCCTTTCTGTGTGAGTGTACTTGTGAGTTGTGATGTAACATGACAAATAAGGAAAAAAAGAGTGTTAGTTAAATAATGACTATTTTGAACAATATAAATAATTATTAATTAAACAAAAATATATAATATTTTTAAATTAATTATTTAAATTTTAATATTAAAATAATTATCTGTATAGTTAATAAAATAAACATTTGATATATCTATTATTTATATTGTTTAATATTTTTATTGTCTATCTATATTTTTTTTAAGAAAAAACAAAAAGGAAACCTTCCATATAACTCCATGATTTGGTACCCTAGAGGCCTAGACATTCATATGTTGTCGGGTTTAACAATTCAACTTACCCGTCTATGCATAATAGGGGAATTTTATATTGAGCTTTATTTGGAGATGGTTAACAATATAATATATAATATATAATAGTATTATATAATGTTGGTGGATGCCATGTGAATCACCATCAAATTAATTTGTTGTCAATGCAAAATAATTTTATATGTAATATATTCAATACATAATATTATATTATTAAAAATAATTATTATTTTTATTAATTATATAAATAACCATTTAAAATAATAAATATAATCAGTTATATGATTATATAAAATATTTTATAAAATATATTAAAATTAAATTCATATAATATACACGATCATTTTTACGGAATTAAACTTTACCAATACAATGAAGCAAAATGCGATATTGATATTTGATTGACGAAAACGTTGCTTAATACATGCAATACACATATCATTTAATTTTGTAATAATATTAAGAAAACAAAACAAAACAATTAAAATTTATTTTATTTAATATTTATTTATTGTCATAATAATTAATAAATGATAAATAAAATAAATTTTATTTTTTTTATTAATTTTTTAGTTATCAAACATTTTTGTTAATTTTATGATCATGGCAGAGAAGTGTAAAACAAAATCGTTATAACCCTTTTGATTGTTTTCTATTATAATATAAGAAGAGCTTTTAATGTACCTGAAACATCGATATTTTGTTATTTTAATCGTTAATCTAAATTATAAAAATATATATAATATATATTAATTAAAATTAACGGTTAAAATAATTGAAATACTGATTAGATACACTTCAAAATTTTTCTATTATATATATTAACACGAGAATCTCATTTTCTTTTTCTTTGTTTTGGTCGGAGCCTTCCTTTCTGAATTTCATTTCTAGGTCGGTTCTTTTTTCTGAGCTTTAACATTATCTGTTTCACATTGATGTGGACCAACACTCATCATTTTGTTACCTATTTCCATCACGTGCTTAGCTAATGGCCAATATATAGTGCATTAACATTACAAAAATCGTCCAATAATTAAGATGTATTGCCTCCATTAAAACTATATGCTACTAAAAGAGAGTTGCTTTAATTGCAACATAGTTGGAGAAATCAGAAGAAAAGGTTTCCGTCTCATTCTTTTCTTTCTTAGTTAAATAATACCCCGAAAATATTAATTAAAAATTATAATACAAATTTACATGCATCTATCAATATATATATTATCAATGCAAGGAAGCACTAAACGCTTAAAGAATTATATCTTTCATTCAAATTTTTTATTTATGATATCTTTAAAAAAATCCTCTTACATCATAATTATTGGCTAAATCTTAAACCAATATCAATAAAAAGTTGAGTTATCAAATTAAATTGATGTAAATTTAAAAGTTGTAAAATTTTAATAGTATGATCAGTGACATGCAATATCTAAGCATGCATCTAATTGGCAGGAAATGTGCGAGCGTGGTGCAGCATCCCAAAGTGTTAGGAATCAATCACTTTAATAAAGTATCACATATAGAAATGTTGGCGATATAGTGTCTTTCTTTTTATACAAATAAATACTTCATAACACAACTGATTTAGGTACAACTATTAGAAATAAAGAGTAATGGTACATATTTAAACAATATGATTTAAAATAATATTAGTTATAATTAATTTTTGTTATGTTAGATTAATTTAGTTAAATTTAATTAATAAAAAAATTTAAATGTGTAACATTACTTATAAATAAATATAGTTTGAGATAGTTTGAAAACGGAAGAATATAGAATAGAAAATAATTAATGAGATAAGAGGAAAGTAGAAAAAAATTAATTAGATCAAAGAAAATATGAAAAAATAATTAGGAATGAAATTCTAAAAATGATACCAATTACTAATTTTTTTACTTGATTGATTCTCTCTCTATTATCTTCATGTATAATAAATTCTATTTCTAGCTAATGTGAATTATCTAATTGTACTATCGAACTAACCTTTATTTCTTAAAGTTCTAAAAATTAAATGAGTTATATTAGGTAATTAACGATCTTTTTTAACAATATGAACAACCACCAATCAAATAAAAATACACTATATTTTTAAATTATCCACCTAAATCTTAATATTAGAATAACCATCTGTATACCTAGTGAAATGAACATCTGATATATCTATTATTCACATTGTTTAATATTTTCATTATTTACCTATACTTTTCTAAATTAAATATCCTAGAGTACACAACTTTCAAAATACACCTCCCTATTTACAATACTCATATAATTAGTTGTACACATTATTGGTTATTTATATTCTTTATAATATATAAGATAATAGGAACAAGTTACCTAAATAAAATAAAAGGAGTGTTAGGGACAGCAGATTTTGTGAATTGTAGCCATTAATTAACTATCAATAGTATATTTAATGGTGTGAGATTTTATCTAATAGTAAAAAATCACTCATTTTTATTTTACTGGCTAAGTACTGACCATATTTTAACAATTTTACTGGGTTTCTAAACTTTTCTATAAAATAAATGAGGTCTGAAATTATATAATTACAATTTTTTACAAACGGTTACACATATATTTTTTGACATTTTTATGTAAACGGCTATAGAATAAGTGTAACAATTTAGTATATATTTGAACGTAATTCATTATAGAAATAATACAATTTATGTTAAAAAAAAAAGGTAAAGAATAGAAATCGTTGAAAAGGTATAGCAATTTTTGAATTAACTGAAATATGCATAAACTATTAGAGAAGTGTAGTGGTTTATGTGTAAACAATGTGCAATGTAATCCGCTATAAAAGTGCAGCAGTTTATGTGGACTATAAAACCACAATAACCAGGAGCGAATTCCTCATTTGGTAGAACCACCTTCATTGAGTTTGAGAGAGTTTCATTTGGTTTGAGAGAGGGATAAAGAAGCTAAGAGATAGTTTGGCATATTTGAAGAGATCATATTCAAGTGGAATTATGGTTAACGAATATCTGTTATATTGGTTTAATGACATTGCTCACATTACTAAAGACATCAATAAAAATGTTAGATTTTTTATTTTAACGGTAAAAATTGTAGCTATTTAAATATATAGGTAAAATTAAACATTTTTTATTACGTAATGTTTATTGGAATTTTCATATGTTTAAAAGATTAGAATAATAACATGCATCTGTGTATGGGAACTATGATTAAATTATGTTTATAAATAATTTATTGAATTAGGACTTAATATATTAGTTAGATAAATTATTTTTATAAATTTTTTTTATCAATTACTTTTATTCAACTATTTTTTATTCAATTATTTAGATAAAATTTTATTGATAAATTATTTTTATACATTAGTTGGATAGATAACAGCTAACTATTTATTGATTAAATTATTTTTTAAAATTATTTTTTATAATTGCCATGACTTAAAGATTAGTTACATTATAACTATATAATTTTTTACATCGAATTAAAATATTTTTAGTAATAATTTATGTTTCAGTCTTGTATGTATTATAATTTAATTAGAGTGTAATTATTTTTATTATATGATGCAGTTAAATAAGTGTATCTATATTGTTTGGAAACAATAAAATATGTCTCTGCATGAGCAGATCATAGCTTATTTGAAAAGAATTAGTTTGTATCACTTGACTAGGCTGAACAGTCGTTGGTTCTGGATGGATGAACTCATGGTGAGCGCATTCATTGAGAGGTGGTATCCTGAAACGCACACGTTTTACATACCGTTCGAAGAGTGCACCATCACGCTGCAGGATGTGACGTATTAGTTGGGGTTGCCCGTTGATGGGAAGACGGTTATTAGTGGGTGCCTCACTCACTTCGAACAATATATGAAGGACGACAAACCAGTTTGGGAGTAATTTCAGGAGTTATTTAGCAAACTGTAGCTATCGCCCCTGAATAATGTTAAACAGATGATAGTCCAATACACATAGTTCCATGAGAAATTTAGGGTGCTACCAGTCAATGCAAGTAACAAAACTATTCGCATTTACCAACGTGTCTACACCATGATGCTATTATCCACCCATTTGTTTGGTGACAAGAGTGCAAACCAGATTCACTTTTGGTGGTTGCCAATTGTGGCAAAACTGCACTTGCGCGGTTGTATAGATGCATGTGTCGGGTAGTAAACAAAAATGTCACCAACTTAGCTGGTCCTCTTCAGCTACGACAATCTTAGATCTTCTGGCAGTTTTTCATGCTGAGGCTGCATGGGTTTGACGATTTTTTCTTTTCGTTAACATCAAGGTATCGTTTAACGCACTGCAGTGTAGCATTTACTTGTTTCAAGTTATTAGCCTTTTAGATCACGTGTTAATTTGTGATTTTACATTATTATGCTTTAGGTGGGCCACTTATTTACCTACACATCTGATGCCAAGGAGCAAAGACTTATTCGGCTGCGTCTTGCATTAGACCGATTGGGTGGTCGAGATGTGAGTTGTTTGCCTGTAACTTAGTATATCGTTAGTGGTTCATCAACCTCTATGTTTGCATTGTTTTTATGTTAAATTCTGCTGTCTTTTGTAAATAACTCGTGTATTCTCACTTCTGAAAAAATTCGCCGACAATGAAACAAAACCTACATATCTTCGTCGGACCCTGTCAGTCTGTCACAAATGTGCCATATCTCACGCCAGTTAACACAATAGTAACAGGAATCTTATAAAATAACTTTTTCACCTACTTAATTCCACACACCCTAAGTTTTTGCAATATACTAATTTTTAGTCCTAACAACGTATTCGATGAGTGGATAAAAACACGTAGTGATTCCATATCAATAACTTAACACCGTATCTTTTACTTTTTTAAATTTTTCTAGAACAATGCAGTAGAGCTAGAAAACTCTTCCCATTCTCCATTGTGAAAATAATACTCCACTTCTAAACAATTGCCCTTCATTGGTATATACAGAGAAATCACTTGTGCATAAATTCATCCCTCTAGTAGATTATGTTACACATTGTTTATACATAAATCGATACATCCCTCTAACAGTTTATATATGTTTCAATTAATTTAAAAATCACTACACCTTATAGCGATTTATATTGAATTACCAAAAAACACATACATGTAACAGTTTGCAGAAAATTATAATTGTATAATTTTAAATCTCATTTGTTTTATTTAGGTAACTTGCTCTAATAATAATGATATATATATATATATTATTGTTTAATTTGTTATGACTTAAATTTAATATTTAATTATTATATATTCAAAAAGTATAGAAAATTAATTTTAAATTAGTTCATATTAATTAATTTTTTTAATTCTAAAAATTTTAATTTGTTTGAAAATTTGAAAGTTATAATTTAAAATTTATAATTAAGAATCTATAATTTAAACTCTAAAATTTAAGATAAATAAAATAATTTAAAATTATAAATTATAAATAATAATTTTAAATTTTAAATTATTTTTTCAATCAACATCAATTAATTTTTTAAAATTTTTTTATTTATCTTAAATTCTAAAATATAAAATTTTGTTTATTAATTTTAAATTTTAAAGTATAAATTCTGAATTTGAAATCTTGCCAAAAAAAAAAAAGTAAAAAAATAACTAATATTAACTAGTTAGAAATTGATTCCCTATTCTTTTCTTCTCTATCTGTAAACATGTATGGCTAGATTAAAATTGTATATGGACATCGGAGCGACAGGATTGCTGCCCTATATTTTTTTTTGGTGTCTAAACAAGGAAAGAAACAAAGCAAAAACTATCCTAAATCCGAGCGGATGATTCGTTGAAGATCGACACAAGGCTCAGACCAAATAACATGATTAGAGTTATTCTTGGCACTATATTTAGCCATCCAATCCGCAGCTCTATTTGCTTCTCGGGACACCCATTCAACGTGAACAAGCCAAGGACGAGATAAAAGCTCCTGAATCTTGTGAACCAAATCTGTTACTTCAGATGAATACCCACTTGTAAGCTCATGCATGATGGGCAGAATGTCAAGGCAATCCGTTTCACATATAATATCCCTCAAACCGCAATCCCAAGCTAAAACCAGCCCCCTCCAAGCAGCAAATAATTCACATCTGATTATAGACCAAGGGGGAATGCTTCCAGAGCAGCCCGAGATCCAATCTCCCTTAGAATCTCTAATAATACACCCAAATCCCGCTAAATTTGAATCCATATACAAGCTTGCATCACAATTAACTTTAAAACTATTACCTACCGGTGGTTCCCAACACAGGCAATTTCGGAGAGACCTAAAGGCATTGCTTCGATTCCTGTAAACCTGTAAGTCCTTGGCGGTAATTCTGGCCAAGGCAACAACCTTGTGGTCTGTCCAAGGGTTGTCAGTATTGAATATGTCATTGCACCTATGTCTCCATACCCACCAAAGTCCTGCACCAAAGGACGCCTCATTGTTAGCCAAGGCCTTCCGAAACCACTCTTCAAGAGCAGTACCAGTCGTCGAGTCCAGGATACTAGGATCCAACATATACCAAATTGCCTTTGATCGTTCACAGTCTCTAAGGCAATGCTCCATAGTCTCCTGCGCCTTGTTACATCTCTTACACATATCTGAAGAAGCTAAATGCCGCTTGAATCGAAAGGTCTCAGTTGGTAGAGCATCATGTAAGCCAAGCCACATAGTAAATTTGAACTTCTCTGGAATGTTTGTGTTCCACAACCAGTTCCAATTACTATTGGCATTCCAATTTAATGCTTTCTTTAATAACCATCTGTAACCCTCCCTTGCACTATACTTTTTTGATGCTGCAGGCCACCACTCCCACTGTGGCTCCAACTCAGTCGAACTAGGATATCTCAGACCACAAATAAACTGCTTAATCTCATGCGGAATAGGCGTGGTAAGACTATCAACCTCCCAAGACACCCCTTTCCACAAGTCAGCCACCATGAAATCTGATTCAGAAATATGTACATAAGGAACAAGGTTGCAAAGTTTACCAAAAGGAGTCCACTCATCATACCAAACTGATTTGTGGACATCTCCAATATTCCAATGAAGCCCTTCCTTGAGATGCTCATAGGCACTAACAATGTTCTTCCAGGTAGCCGATGAAGAATTTCTACTGTTTCCGTTCATACCAGATTGATTCCTGAGATATTTATGCTTCAAAACCTGCACCCATAACTTCTCACTATTGTTTAGACAATCCCATACCAACTTTCCCAAAAGCGCCATGTTAGCACAGGAAGTATCCCTAATACCCAATCCTCCTGCCTTTTTAGGAGTTATGGCGACCTCCCACCTGACCAGAGGCAGCCCTTTTCCAGTCGCTTGGCCTTTCCACAAGAACTGTCTCATTAAGGAATCAATTTTATTACATGCATACTTCGGGAGAAGAGAAATTTGCATTTCATAAACTGGGATAGAGGTCATAACCGATTTAACAAGACAAAGCCTCCCTGCCTTATATTTGATTATTCGAAGGTTCTAACATACTAACAAAACATTAGAAAAACGTAGTCAAATTCAAAGTCATACTTGCGAGTTGTGAACATTTGAGCTAATTATAATTGTGTAGTGACAACTCAATGTGTCAAAGTATTATATTATTTAATACAACGAAAAAGAAAAAACAGTCTTGAGAACTAATATTATACAAACATTACAGCAACATTCAACATAAGAAAATGTTGGTTTCCTAATAATAATAATAAGCATGCTAACTGATGAAAAGAAAATTAAGCCAACCAATAAAGTGTTAAGTAACCAACAAACATTGGGTTCGTATCTGAAAAATTATTTATTTTTTAAATTATTTTTTTAGTTATATTATTTTTTAAAAGATAAAATATAAATTAAATTAGTTATTTTGTCAGTTTAATGATGATATGACATGTTAAGTGTCACGTAGCATGACGATATATTACGTTAAAGGTCACGTGTCACAAGATAATTAATTGATGTGTCAGGTCAGTAATATGTAAAAAAGTTTTTTATAATCAAAATAATCTTTGAAAGTCTAGACATAAGTCATTTTCATTTCTAAAATTTTAAAAATTAATCAAACTAGTCCTTATATAATTTTTTTTATTTTTCTTCATAATATTAAATTTGAAATATTTTTTTATACTACTAATTTTAATAGAAATATAATTGACAAACAAAAAATTAGTAATTGTATCTTTTTTCTTAAAATTTTTTCAATAAAATTATCTCTCTCTTTTAATTCTTCTCAAAATCTCTCTTATTCTTTTCTATTCTAAAACTTTTTTCTTACGTTATTACATTTTACTGGAATATGTATATATACTCAAAATTGAAATGTATGTATTTGTTAACTTAAACAAAATTATATGCTCAAAATCAAAATTTATGTATGTTAACCTAAACAAAATTATATCATTATTTTTTTTAGCTACTACATCTTTTTTTTCCATTACGGTATTACTTACATATAGGATGTAATGGTAATGATATTCAGAGTCAAAATTCAAGAAGATCCACAAATTTTGCTTCAATTCCAAACTTTACAAAATATTAAAAATTTGTTGCTTAATTATTATTATTATTATTATTATTATTATTATTATTATTATTATTATTATATGCTAAACGAATTGCTTCTTAAGCGTAATACGTGCAAAGATCATAATAAATTTTTGTGTATTTCATATGTTTGAGATAGATTATATAATTTTTCTTTTAATTACACAAATCAATGAGATAAAATAAAATAGAAAACATTATACCTATGCATAACACAGGCTACTCTGCATTAGTACATTATATAAATAGATTCTTCGTATGAAAATAAAATTTCTTATGTTTTAAATGAAATATTTAAAAAATTATATTAGAATATTAAGATTTAAAAAGTGATTCCACAAATCAGTTTTTTAATTATTGAGTTTTACTATATAAATTAAACAATAATAAAAATTATAATTTTAAAAAATTTAAAAGATTTAAAATTTATAATAATTACTATATTATTTAGTAAAATTTAAAATATTAAATTTTTAAATATATAATCAACAATAATTTGATAAACTCATTTAAATAAAAAAAATTCACATAAAAAAAATTACAATTTGAAAATATAAAATTTTAAAATATAAATGACAAAATAATTTTATAGAAATTTAATTATTTTTATTATTTTATGTAAAGAGAATTTTGTTTATTAAGATTTGGAAAATAATATTAAAATTAGTAGTATCAAAAATATTTTAAATTTAATATTATAAAAAAATTATATAAGGATTAGCTTGATTAATTTTTAAAATTTTAGAGATAAAAATGACTTACGTCTAGACTTTTAAAAACTATTTTGATTATGTCACTGACACGTCAACCAATCATCTTGTGACACTTAACGTGATATGTCATTATGCCACGTAATACTTAATGTGATACGTCGTCATCCAACTAATGAAATGACTAATTTAACTTATATTTTATCTTTCAGAGACTAATATGACTAAAAAAATTATTTAAAGATTAATTTGAAAAATAAATAATCTTTTTGAGAGACGAATTTGAATATTACCTCAGACTTAAAGTATATCATTGAAGCTAAACTTATTCAATTCGTACGTACACTATGTAATATACGTTAGATACTATAATTTAAGAAACGAGATAATCTATTATTGAATAACGTAGTAACTTAATAATGTCTTGATTTTGCATCCATCCTTTTTTGCATCAAAGGCACCCAAACTAGGTTCTCCCTCCCATAAGCTAGCAAATGGGATGTAATATCGTACTTAGGATTTAAATGATAAGATATCTACAATAATCTCAGTGCTCATATATAATTCTTCATATATAAGATCATAGAGTTGCTTAAACTTCTTGCACTACGTATACCGGTGTAACTTAGCTTGATTACGCGATTATTCATCATTGAAACACATATGCATCAATAAAATTGAAATTTAATCAAACATTTCTAATAAGGCCCTTTCTGTGTTGTCTATATATTATTATTATTTATTATATGTACTATAAGAAACAAAACTTGTCTAACTGTGTAACGTGCTTCAAAATTTGTCCGTATATGCAAAATTAGTCAGCCTTAGAAAAAGGGAGAAAATGTTACAAAATGTAGCGACTCTGAGTATAGACTTAAGATCACCCTACATTAATTATTAATGTCTTTTATATGTGGCTGTCGTTTGATTATTGACATAATAATTTTTAATATCTCCAAGACTGAAGACTACTTGGTCAATATTAGCATATTTGGAACGCTTTTAACTTATAAATATCTGACTCTTTTTTATTTTTTGGTTGTCTCTATTTTTGATTTTTTCCCCCCTCAATATAGCATGATACAAAGCTGTGTCATTTCCTTTTATAATGTGCTAACAATACTTTTATGGCTAAGATTAAGCAGTCTCAAAGAATTAAGAGAAACAAATAACTAGTTAATTTTCAAATTTAATATATCTCAAATTGAATTATTTTTATCCATATAACTATAATGTTAACATAAAAGCTGGACTCTTTTTGTTAAGGGCTCCAAACAGATTTGGTTTTATACCATAAAGCGAAGTTAAACTAACAAAAGAAAATAAAAGAGAGAGTTCCAAAAATATAAATAACAAAAAAAATGCATAGGTACAAATAAAAGCAAAGAAAACACAGTTGGAGAGTAAAGAATTAAATTAAAAAGAAATTATAATGTCTAATTACAAATTATTATGCAAACTAGTTTTTGCGCAAAGAAAAGTAAAAAGCTTTCTAATTGCCAAACCCAAACCCAAACCCATTCTTCCTTTCTCTTTCTCTTACCTTTCCTTTCTGCATTCATTCAAAAGCCTCTTTTGACCACCACGACGACCACCACCACCGCCACCGTCGTCACCACCACCACCCATTATCCATCCATCAATGAAGGTTAACACGTTAAAAATCCAATCTTTCTTTTGATCCAACATACCCATCACCATTTCTCTGTCTTCACCATCATGGGTATCTGCTTTTCATCCACCAAGGTCAGTGGCTCCAACAGCAACAACAACCACCATGGAAACGGAAACTCCGCGACCACCGTAAACCGGAACCGGAAACGGAATACAATTACTCAAGCAACGGTGACCAACCCGGCGGCGGCCACCACCACAGTGGCGAGCGTCCACAACGGTCAGCGGAGGAAGGACGATGAAAAGAAGAATAGTCATCATCATCATCATTCGCAGAAACCGAAGGAGAAGCCGAAGACGACGACGTTGACGACGAGAAAGAACGTGCCGTGCGGAAAGCGAACGGATTTCGGTTACGAGAAGAATTTCGACAAGAGATTCACGCTGGGGAAGCTTTTGGGTCATGGACAATTCGGTTACACCTATGTCGGTATTGATAAGGCCAATGGGGATCGTGTTGCCGTCAAGAGGCTCGAGAAGGCCAAGGTGATTCTGCTATTTCATTCCATTTCACTTTTCCTTTTTTGCATTTTTCAGCTGAGTTTTCTACTTTGTGCTTTGTTCCATTGATGCCAATTTCAATTCGAGGTTTATTGAATTCATGTTCAGATTATGTGGGTTTTGTTTTGGTCAATGGGTTAAGATTGATTATGGTGATTCGATTCTACAGGTATTAAATGTTTTGGTTCTGGAGATAACTTTATTTGTCTGGCATATTAGATAATATAGATAAATAAATAAGGGCCGTTTGCATTGCCCTGTGGTTTTCTACTTTTCCATTGCATCTGTGGTTTTGAGACATAACAAGGTTGTCTAGTTATGGCAATATTAGTGCCTATTATGCAAGCCATGTGTCTGCATTTCCGTTCTTTATTATAAGTATCATTAAGTTATTGATCAATTCGATTCTCGCTTCAAATCTCATTCTGTTCGGTTCTGTTTTTTCGGGGAAGTATTGACAAAGTTGATGTATAGTAGTAAGAGAACTGGTGTGAATTATAAAAGCATGCCAAGTAATATAGAATGTTACACGATGTAGATGTCGGCATTTGGTTAAAAACTTAAAATAGATGTCAACTACGAGTCTGAAGTTTCTGAGTTGTCATCGACTGCATTTTATTTAGTGCTTCTTGTCTTTTTTTTTTTCCCCTGCTTTGTATTCATATGGGTTCTCGCACATTCCTGAATCAATCCTTGAATTTGATGGCAGATGGTTCTACCCATAGCTGTTGAGGATGTTAAGCGAGAGGTCAAGATATTGAAAGAACTTACTGGCCATGAAAACGTGGTCCAATTCTATAATGCTTTTGAGGATGATTCATACGTGTACATAGTTATGGAGTAAGTTACTCTTGTTTGGGTATCTTTTGTTCTCCATGCTTATTTGCTTTTGAGAAGCATTATTGTAATGTTCTCTGGGTTTATGTTCTTTTAGCTGGCTTTTCAAATCATGTCTTGTGATTACGTTCTGTTGTCCCTTCTTCTGTATACCTGTATGTCATTCTTATTACTAAAATGAATTTATTGACAATGAATTGCCATAGGTTATGCGAGGGTGGAGAACTGCTAGATCGGATATTGGCCAAGTGAGTATTGTTTGATCTTGAACCTGAACTATTTTCCCCCAACTGGCTAAATTTTTCTTCAGAATGTCTTTGGGTGCTCAAACTTTAGAATGAGCATCACTAATGATTCCAATTTTATTGTCTGCTAGATCTCTGTATTCAGCATTTTTACCTGTTGAATTGGACCTTACTTTGAATTCCTTCGCTTTAATCAGGAAGGACAGCCGTTACACTGAAAAAGATGCAGCAGTGATTGTAAGACAGATGCTTAAGGTTGCAGCTGAGTGTCATTTACACGGTTTGGTTCATCGGGACATGAAACCAGAGGTATGGTCAAGTCATTTTGTATGTTTGTGCAATTTGGAGTCATGCAACTAGACATTGATTTTTCTTTCTTTGAATGTAGAACTTTCTTTTCAAGTCTACCAAAGAAGATTCACCTCTAAAGGCTACAGATTTTGGGTTGTCCGATTTCATAAAACCTGGTGAGAGAATATATTTATGTCAATAATTTGTTTTCTTTACTTTTTATCCCCTTTTGTATCGGATATGTTTTGCTGTCTTTATTTGAAAGTTCTAGTTCCCTCAAAAACAAATTTCAGGTAAGAGGTTTCAAGATATTGTGGGCAGTGCTTACTATGTTGCACCAGAAGTGCTAAAAAGAAAGTCGGGCCCTGAATCAGATGTATGGAGTATTGGTGTGATTACATACATTTTGCTCTGTGGTAGACGCCCATTTTGGGATAAGACCGAGGATGGTATCTTCAAGGAGGTATAGTTCATCAAGGAACTTGAATAAATTGTTTACTTTTATTGCCTACCTGATTCTGATAAAAGGAAATTTTGTAATAACTTTGTGTATAATAAATAACCATATCATACAGGTCTTACGGAACAAGCCTGATTTCCGCCGCAAACCATGGCCATCCATAAGCAGTGCTGCCAAAGATTTCGTGAAGAAATTATTGGTAAAGGATCCTCGAGCAAGATTAACTGCTGCCCAGGCTCTATGTATGTATCCAATTGTTTGATTTTTTCCCCCTTGTTTGTTTATTTTGTTATCTAATTTCCTGTCCGTCAAAAAAAGTTTTTCAGATTTTCATTCTGAAAAACTGCCTGAAAGCTAGGGATTTCAGTAATATTTAAAGTTGAAGTACCAAAGTTATAGTGTTTGGAAAGCTATTACTGAATTTAAATGTCTTGAGACTTGCTCCCTTTTTTTGAAAATAGTAAAAAGATTCATGGAAGTATTTGAAAATTTTAAGAATACCAAATATTGAAGCTATGCATATTGCCAAATTTACTGGCCATCATGAGGTGACTTTGTAAAATTTTTCAGTATCTTCTGTTCCTCATCTTAAGATTTTCTTTTGATGACAAATGATTAGGAAAATAAAATGTTCCATTGGATGTTTAATACATTATCATCCTACCAAAAAGTTATGTATATGTAAAATATTGAAAGTGAAGATCAAAATAGCCACAGGTAATGATAGGACCAGTAGTAGCAGATTACCCTGAAAATATGATAAGTGTGTAAGTGGCCTAAACATGCTTACAGATCAAGTGGTTAGATCTGCGGAACTCTACATTAGTTGTTTGGCCATTCTGGGTTTGCTAAATTAATCTTGTTTTTAATGGATGTTTTTGTTTTGTAGAGTTTTCTACTTTTCTCGGTTTAATAAACAGAGAGCCTCATGCACACATAGTCATAGATGTTTTCCTTTACATATTAGAACATTTTTAGAAGTAAACTGTATAAAGATATTGACTTTTGATTAATTTTGATATTTCTAGCACATCCATGGGTTAAAGAAGGAGGAGAGGCATTGGAGATGCCTATTGATATATCTGTCCTAAACAACATGCGACAATTTGTGAAGTATAGTCGATTGAAACAATTTGCGCTAAGGGTAAAGAAACAAATTAATCAAACACTGCATGCTACAAGGCAGGAACTTGTTTTCATCCATTTCATTCATTACTTGATTATCTTGCAGGCATTGGCTAGCACACTTGATGAAGAAGAGATATCTGATCTAAAAGATCAGTTTGATGCAATAGATGTTGACAAAAATGGTTCCATTAGCTTAGAAGAGATGAGACAGGTAGCCCATTAATCAATTGATCTTCTTACTATCTGAAACCCAACCGCATCACTTATCTATTGGTGATTAATTAACACATTCAATATAGTTTCCCTGCTTTGGTCTAAAGGGATGATTTTGTGCAGGCTCTTGCTAAAGATCTCCCTTGGAAGTTGAAGGAATCACGTGTATTAGAGATATTGCAAGCGGTGAGTATTGGTGATCCTTTGAACTCATGCAGTTCCTTTGGTACTTAATGATATTTATTGCCTTTTTTCCAATGGCAATATTTATGGCTTCCTTTAATCATTTTTGTTCACTATAGCTTCTTTTTATTGTACTCTGCTTTTGGCACGTCGATCAATGCATATCTTTTGCCTTGTAAAAGCGTTTAAATCGCTGCTTTGTGTGCTCGCAGATAGATAGCAACACAGATGGGTTAGTCGATTTCACTGAATTTGTGGCGGCTGCATTACATGTACATCAATTGGAGGAACACAACTCTGAGAAATGGCATCAACGGTCACGAGCTGCCTTTGAGAAATTCGACATAGATAAGGATGGATATATTACTCCGGATGAACTTAGAATGGTTGGTCTTGTCTCCTTACCCAAGCTCCCCAAACATGATAAATTCGCTCCTTATATCTTCTCTTTCCTGTAACAAACTCAGATATTCCCATCCTTTCTCTCCATTTATTTTCTTTATCTGAGGGGAAGTGTTTAAGCTCTTCTTTCTAATCTTGCTTTCCTTTCACATCTGTCTGCTTTTAAGGTTGCATACGTATTTGGTGCATCTAATATTTACCATTTTTACATTTTCTATGTTTCAGCATACCGGCTTGAGGGGCTCCATTGATCCATTGCTTGAGGAAGCTGATATTGACAAGGATGGGAAAATCAGCCTATCGGAATTCCGAAGACTTCTCAGAACTGCAAGCATTAGTTCTCAACAAGTGACCAGCCCCCATCGGCGCAAGATGTAGATTGAAGTGTTTTAGAAGCTGCAAATGTTTAAGGGTGTGAGAGTGGTGGAGTTGTTCCAAGATTTATCTCTTGTGCAGATTGTGCTGAAGCCTTTAAGATATGTATGTAACTATGAATATTCTGCACATTTTGCTCTCACCATTCTATGATACTCTAAAGACTCCAGTTATATAATGACCATGGTATTTCTGCAAAAGTGTATGTTATACGAAAAAAAATTGGAGGGCTGTCACAAGAGGTATTTAAATAGAGTTTATGGAGACCCTGCATGGATTGGCTTCGAGTACCACATTTTAATCAGTGTATATCACTTCTGTGCTTGTAACTTGTACCATAATGTACTGTGTAACTGAAAACGAAAATCTTACTACAAAAAAAGGGTAATTATCCTTGCATTAATAGTCAAAAGAAATTATATTGACTATTATTTTGATTATTTGATTTGTAATATACTAATGTATTTGTATAATTTATCAGATTTGTTGTCATACTGCCTAATTATCTCTGGCCTATAGGGTATAAAGCTCACGTAAAATTTACAGTCAGCCCCCTTTTGTGTTCCTCACCATTTTAGACTGACGACCGTTATTATCAGTTCAAAGTCTTCGGAAGCAAGATTTGACGCATTCGCCTAAGGACGTTGATGGCTTGTCAAATATCATGCGTCGATATGACATGTTTATCAAAAGTTTTCACGAATTAAAAAGTTGAAAATATTGTTAGTCTTGTTTTCAGTACTGAAAATGATTTGCTGGTTGATTTAATCTCAGTCTAAACGGGCTTGGTATAATTAGGCAATTAGTCATGAAGTAAATTTTCACGTTAATTACATTGTAAACCCTAACATAGCATAACAAGAGTGTCCAACCGATAATGAAAATTCACACTTGACATGATCAAGTAAATTTTATAACCGAAAAAATCCATTCACATTTTTCATGATTTCCACTTCCTTCTTAGCTTTATCCTTCCATTTTAGTATTCCAATTGCAAAAGGCAATGACATCTCATCTCATGTAAAATATGCTTACCCAAACCCCTCATCATTCAATCAAATTCCAGTGACCTATGTCGAGTTCAATTTCCTACATAGTAGCATTCTCATTGAACAAGTAAGTATTACCCGGGTATCCCCTAAACCCTGTGAAATTAAAAAAAAAAAATGAGTGGAGAACTTATAACAGAGAGAGGAAAAGTTAACACTAAAAATTTACATTAACTAAGTTGACAAGTATGCACATGCTAATCTATATTTACATGGGTTACGAAGTTCTTAGGTTCAAATGGCTCAAATTAATGAAATTATAGGTCAGTGTGCACATTCTGAACCGTATATAACGGGAATCCGATCCCTTTCTTAATCTAAAACCTGTGGAACAGATACATGAGGAATAAGAATCAACTTTTGGTGGTCCATAGTGGCAGAGGAAAATAAAGTCAGCAAGATCCCAAGCTCCACTTTCTGTTGTCATGACTCATGGGAAGAACTGTTCCATTCATCATTTTGCCTCATAAATGGTATAACCTTTTTGCCAAATAGAACCACTATCAATTTGGCTACTGCTAAACATATATCTGACCTTTGCAATGAGATAAAATGTTTACAAGGATCCATATCCATTGTCAACTATCAGCCTTTGGGATGTCACCCACACTGTTGGAGCTATCTTGAAGTCCATGAGACGTTGAATACCGGCTTGAAGCACTCCCTTCTGCAACGGCTCTATCCTTCCTCCCTGAATGCTTGACCTTCTTCGTTCCCCCGGAAGAAGATTCCTATAGAAAACAAAATGGAGGCTCAAAAGTTTGAACAACAAAACAAATGTGGTTATTCAAATTTTTAGACCTAGCTACTACCTCCTGTGTTGATGATCCAGGCATCTTAAGTTCAAGCTCCGTAGCCACATCATGAGTCTCGCTACATCTGTCTGCATCAGTGATTCTCCTATGAGGTGGTGACTTGCTCCGACAATCCTTTTGGGCGGGAACATGAGATGCAGAAGCATACTGAGCTGAGGGTAAGTCAAGCGCGGCATTAATTGGAGCAGAGAATGGAACATATGTTGAACAAGGAGTAGGAATGTGAGGAGGGTTTTGATTTCCAAAATAAGGAAAGGGTTGAAGAGTTGGGTGAATTGGAACAGGAGCAGGAGGGATAGGTATAGGAACCGGATATGAATAAGGTGGTGGTGCCATTACGACAGAGTGG
Organism: Arachis hypogaea; assembly: GCF_003086295.3. Classification (NCBI taxonomy): domain Eukaryota; kingdom Viridiplantae; phylum Streptophyta; class Magnoliopsida; order Fabales; family Fabaceae; genus Arachis; species Arachis hypogaea. Next base: position 4,791,337 of record NC_092040.1, on the reverse strand, counting down.
TCGATTGCAGTCCATGGGAACATCATTCTGGCCCTCTGCTGATACTGGGAATTAAGGTTTTCTATATCCGATTTCAAGGACGCCTTCTCTTCCCTGAGTTCATTCTTCTCTTGCATTAGCTGTGAGCACCAAATTCAAGAATGAATAAGCAACAAGCAAAGCAGGGTATTCTGAGAGAAACAATAAGAAGCATACCTCGCGGGACTCATCAGAAAGCGCTTTATGCTCGGTTTTCAACCTATTAACTTCGGCAGTTAAATCTTTAAGCATTTGAATTGTATCAGTGAGGATGGTTGCCTTGTCGTTCCTTGGCCTATCAGGATCTACATTATGAGAGGAGCAAAATAAATATCCGAATCACAACAATTATGAGAATGAATGATGCAAACAAAATGATTGTAATCATGAAGTAGAGAGAGAGAGAGAGAGAGAGAGAGAGAGAGAGAGAGAGAGAGAGACCTAAAGTGTTGGCCAAATCGTGGAAGTGGTCGTTTAATCGATCACGGCGGAGTTTCTCGCGGTCAGCCTTCTGAACTTTCCTTGCGGCGACAGCTGGATCCTGCGGTGGTTCCGCTTGCCCCTTTTCTCTGCAAATTCAATTAAATTAATGACTTCACAAACACAAAAGCAAGAATTGAGAGAGATAGAGAGGGAACCTGTGGGATCGGTTGGACGGGAGGGCAGGAGGTGGAGGAGGAGGAGGAGGAGGAGGAGGAGAGGGAGAAGCGGAGGGTGAATCTTGCGGAAGGGATGGGGGTTTGGAGAAATTCCAGTGATCCATGAATGAAGGCGGAGTAATCCCTCTCAGAAATCTGAATCTGGCTGCAGTTGGAGAGAGAGAAAGAGAGAAGAGAACACGCGCATCAAACTTGTGCCATCCACGAGCCACCTTACTTATTAGTGCATTCATATTCATAATATCACAAACACCAATATACATATATCCTCTCTTTTTACCTTTCTTTTTTTTGTTTTATTTTATATATATTTTTGGATCATTTCACTCGATTCTCTCGTGTTATCATCACAACTATACACCAAAATAATACTTTAATATTTTCAGTTGCATTCCGATGCAAACTGCTATTGTTATAGGATGCCTTCTGTGCTATACTATTATAATATCATAAATACTGCATCTATTTAAAATTTCATTTAAGAGTAATGAATTACTACATGTCTTGATAATAAGCAATATATTACGAAATAGCTAATTAAATTTTTATAAGATTGTAGAATCCTTTAATATACTTTTGGTGCTCCTGTTTTTAGTCATTATTAAATTAAATTTTTAATTATTGGTTCAAAATATTAAAACTGCCATCTCCTCTAAACTCCCTTCCCCTCTTAAAAAACGAAAATGTCCAACCTCCATCTATACGATAGTGATATGGTTTATATGTTCCTTTAATTTTTACAAGCTTCCAAATCCAGCGAATAGTAAGTGCATTATCTTACTCACGATAATATATTGTGAACAATCTCGGAGTATAAATTAGAAAATAGTATTTGGTGAAGCTATAATATGAGGTGCTTCCATATTCAGCTACCAATTCAAAGTAGGATGGAACATGGAACAAATAAGATGGGCTTAGACAGGCATTGCACCCGCTTGTCAGACCACCATACACTTGGGCTCATCAAATGAATTTGGGCTCATCCCAGTGTAGGGGCAAGCCTTCTTCCATTTTCCATTAACTAACACCAAAGTCCAGTCTAATAAAAAAATAGTACTACTTGCTGTATGGCTTTTTTTTATTTCTGGAGTGGGCTGCAAGGCTTCTTAAAGTGGTGTTGATTCTTCCATGACAAAATACAATGCGGTGTTGAAGTTGGTCCTTCCAAAGGTGTATCCAGTTATGGAATTGGGTATATCCAGGTTCAGTGGCATATGAACCCATATGACCAGAAACATAAAATAAAATAAAAACAAAAGAAATAGTACTGCTTGAACTACTTAGTAAGTGCATATCAGAGATGCAAAATCACTTGGACAGGGTATGGTTATGGTGGCTCATCAACTGGTCTCTTAATTAAAATGTTTGGGAATTTGAGTCTAGCCTTGGATATAGAAAGTATCTTATATCATCATTTGGAGCATTTGGTTAAAAAAGAATGACAAAATTTTCAGGAATCAAGAATCAGGTGTTATAGGAGTAGTTAACAGGTTGATTAAGAGTTATAAAGAGTGGAGTGATATTTGATCTTTTGGATTGTTGATGATTTTTGTCGAAGATGATTATGAATTAGTTTATTTTATCAATTTAGTACTTTTCTGTTGAGACGTTGATACTCCATCTTATTCTGTGGAACTTTTTATTTAAAAAAAATTAGAAATTACTTAATATAATACAATATCACTATGAGAATTATGTAGCAGTATAAATTATTTGGTGATTGCTTGATGCCTGCAAATGTTTGCCTAACTTTTTAAAATGATTAAAAATTAATATTTAATTTTAAAAATATAACAATAAAAAATTATTAAATATTCAAAACTTACCATATCAAGTAAGTTAGGTAGAAGTTAGACAGCATACCATAGACATCATAGAATTCACCAAATTATTTTTGCAAGTGTGGATTATTTGTTTATCAATCAACGTTTTTTAGTGTAAATTATTTATAACTAGAAATATTAAATATGTGTCTTATAACAATTAGTATGGCGAGAATTGATAAATTCAATTATTAATTGATTACCTATAAAATAATGTTATACATTTAAATATTTTTATTAATTAAGTTTAATTAAATTGGTTTAATATCAATAAAAATTAGTTATTATTAACATTATTTTAAGTTTCATTATTTAATTTAATTAATTTTTTTAATTTTAGTTAACATAATTTCTAGAGGCAAGAAATAGTTAACGATGGTTTGGTATACGTTTGTATATATTTTTTTGGTGACTAGTATACGTTTGTATATGAATCTATGATGAGTTTATCAGGAAAACAAAATTAAAAGAAAAAAAATCATATTTCTTTTAATTAATTAGAAAATAAAAATAGTGAGCTGATCTGTTATGTGGATGTATATCTTTTACTAACACTTCATTGGAGGATGGATGGCAAATTACAACACGACATTCCCATAGTACATTAGTTGATCTTGACCTAGCTACAATGGAATATTTTCTGTACCACTTAAAATATTTTTAGATTTATTGTTAATAAGTAATAACCGCAAGTATGTATATAGAAGATTTTTCCTTTTTCTTTCCTTTTATATATATCCACATCTTCTAGAAGATAAGAAACCAAGACTTCTGGACTCGGTATAATCCACAAATTAAATTAGGATCGATGATGACTAGCTAGGACAAATTAAAACATTAACCACACATTACAAAATGTAAAATTGGATCAACACATGGCGCAACTTTAGGAACAGTAATAATAAAAACGTCACTTTATTATACTACACTACATGCTTCCGATGATGTCGATTTTGGCTGGCAATATATATAACCACTTATTTTAATTATTCATGTCACTATCGTAAGACATAAATATATTTTATATGAATTAAAATCTCAACCATGGATTTCTACCGACTTGTCTCTCAATTTAATGAGTTTATTGATTATTATTTTCGGGGTGCGTTATAATCAGATGTTCACTAGTTTTGGAGGGGTGACCTGGATATAGATCGTGACTTTCAATTTTTTTATCCTTTTTATTTTATTTTTAATCTTTTAATTGCATCGAACTTCAACCTACATTCATTAGTTTATTTCATTATTCTCATTAGTATCTATCTATCTCCATCGAGTTACATATAAATATAATTATATAAAAAGGATACTTTCAAATGCTTCTAGCGTATACAATACAATAATATCTACTTTAATTTAGTCCTTCATCTAGTCTTGGTTCATTTTTCATAATCTAGTATAATCAATTTATTACATTTCAATACATTTTAGGCATTATGCAGAAAAAATTGGAATTCTCGTAGGGCCATAAATATTCTATTAATAGGTTTTCTCTATTCAATAAAGTAGCAAATTAATTAAAATACATCAACGTTCGTTGTTGTCAGTGGCTGAGTTTGAAAGAAATTGTTGGGGAAGCCAAAAATAAATAAAAAATATAATAGTATTTATATTAAAATATAATGATATAAATATAATTATTTTTAAATTTGTTATTAATATATATATAAAATTGCACATGATTAAAGTTAGCAAAAGGTTAAACCTGATTTTAGTTAACTAAAAGTTTAATTTAGGTTAATAAACTAAACTTAATTTAAGTAATAAAATTAGTTATTAACTGATTATAAAATTAATAAATCGATTTTAAAAATAAAAAATAAATTTAAAAATAATAAATTTTTGTACAAATAAATTAGTTTTTGTACATAAAAATCTATTTTTATTTAAAACACCAATTTTTTTTATCTAAAAGCTTATTTAAAAAATATTTTTTATTTTATTTATACAAAAACAATTACAACATAAATTAATTTTATCTTAGATAATATCTACTTTTAAAAGTCTACATACTAATTACCTTTATTATTTTTATTATTGTTTCAGGAGTTACTGAAATTGGATGTGGATTGAGCTTGCTTATAAGGCTCAAATATTTAATAGAGTGGTTTTCGATTTGTCCTGTGTTAGAAAGCCTCCGCTCGAGTTGTGTGTTTGAAAAGGTAAGATGGTACTTACAAGACATTTCGATGCCTAAGTTAGTAAGGGATTAAGTAGATTTAAATATATTAGAACTTATAAGTATTTGAGTGTGTCAAAGTATTTATAGGAGATGAACCAATAACCACCGTTGAAATAGTTCCACTTTTAGAGGTGGATAACCATCCCTTTATCTTAGGGTTGTTGAGATCTCTCTTCTAGAAGTGGAGAGAGATTTACGGAGGTAGTTACTTAGATAAGTGTTAAGTGTTTGCTCACGTTCACCTCGACTTCTTTGAGGAGGTCGGATAGACGGTAGAAGCCAATCTTAGCTTAATTTGGGTTTGACTTATTATTTTGGTTAAGGTATAAACAATTATAATCAATATACTACCCAAAATAAAATCTTAACTTTTTAACAAAATAAAATACCAAAATTTATTAATATGAATAGTGTGTTAGAAAATTTTTTAATTTTTTAATTTGTTTGTGAGCAAATTAGAAATCAAGTTATTTTAAATTAAACGACTTATATAACAATGATCTCATTTATTATTATAAATGCTAAATTGAATAAGAGATAATTACTTTTGATTTGAAATTGAACAAGGATAAAATTAGATATTATTTTTATTTTGGTTGTAGATACTATTTTATTTGAATTTTAAAGTTTAATTAGTGTCATTTTTAAATATAAACAATGAATTTAGAATTTTAGTCCTTAACACATCAAAATTATCTCTGTATCTCTTTTTTCATCAAAGGAGTTACCATTCAACCCTATTAAAAATAAAAAAAGATTTAATTTAAAAAATTATAAAATTAAATTCTTCTAATAATGCTTATAAATTTAGATATACTTTTATATTTAAATATTTTTTAATAATTTAATATAAATAATCTTAAAATTTTAAATTTTAAGAATTTCTAATAAAGGGTATCGGAACAACTTATGTTTAAATAATTGAGAATATTTGATTTTAGTATTTATTTTACTGAATCGAAATACGTATATATTGATTATATGCGTTTAGCTTGCAAATTTTAGATTGCATAAAGCTTGTTTGGGTTATATATGTTATTATACACATATTCATAGGTGAGGAATTTCTGTAAAAAGATGAGAAGATCCCAACAAAAATTCAATTGCGTGCCACACTTTTAATTTTGTATTAAGACATCAAGTTATATACTTATATTATTGGATTATATTGTATCACAATTTTATGTATATGTATATAGATTTAAGAATGATATCTATAACAATATATAATGGCAATATGGGTTTGGTATCCAAAATTTTTTTCTAATATTACCCTTTTTAATCAACTTCTCCACTTAATGTCAGTTATCTCTGAAAAACTTCCATCACTTCACTTGGCCACTTGACGTAATTCTTACCTGTCACTTCTTACCCATTTTTCTCTTCTCATCTCATCTCATCTCTTATTAATATTATTGAATACATTGATAGATTTTAAAAATACATTAGACTCATGCCCATAATAGATTTGCTTTTAATTATTTAGATATTCATAATAGTAATAAAATTGGTCCAAATTTTTTAATAGATAGAACGATAATAATATTAGTGGGTATAAATTATTATTCTTAGTAAACTTTTAATTATTTCTAATATACTATGTTACATATATCTATAATACAATATATTATGATTGTTAATTGTTCACTTAAAAAATTTACACTATTAATTTAATATTTAATTTTTTTTATTATAGTACTATTTTAATGTACTCTAAATTTTTATTATGTATTTATAATTTTGATAAAAATCATTCTTAAAAGAAATATTAATCTTATTTTTTAATTTTTTTGTCCAGATAATATTAAATTATTTATATTAAAAGATTTACGAAATTTAAAAAATATTATTTATATAATAAAAATCTATTTTTAGATATTCAAGTATTAGAATTGGTCCAAAATATAATGGCAATACATGGGTTTGGTATCCAAATTTTTTTTTCCAATATTACCCTTTTTAATCAACTTCTCCACTTAATGTCAGTTATCTCTGAAAAACTTCCATCACTTCACTTGGCCACTTGACGTAATTCTTACCTGTCACTTCTTACCCATTTTTCTCTTCTCATCTCATCTCTTATTAATATTATTGAATACATTGATAGATTTTAAAAATACATTAGACTCATGCCCATAATAGATTTGCTTTTAATTATTTAGATATTCATAATAGTAATAAAATTGGTCCAAATTTTTTAATAGATAGAACGATAATAATATTAGTGGGTATAAATTATTATTCTTAGTAAACTTTTAATTATTTCTAATATACTATGTTACATATATCTATAATACAATATATTATGATTGTTAATTGTTCACTTAAAAAATTTACACTATTAATTTAATATTTAAATTTTTTTATTATAGTACTATTTTAATGTACTCTAAATTTTTATTATGTATTTATAATTTTGATAAAAATCATTCTTAAAAGAAATATTAATCTTATTTTTTAATTTTTTTGTCCAGATAATATTAAATTATTTATATTAAAAGATTTACGAAATTTAAAAAATATTATTTATATAATAAAAATCTATTTTTAGATATTCAAGTATTAGAATTGGTCCAAATAATATTCTGAATGATGATAACATTGGTTAGTTGTGCATATATATTCCATTAGTTTGTTAATTTTATCTTTTAAATTATTTTTTATTATGGTACTATTTTAATGTATTCTAATTTTTTATTGTGTATTTATAATTTTAAAAATAATCATTAAAAGAAATATTAATTTTATCTCTTAAATTTTTTAGCTTTGACAATATTAAATAATTTATATTAAAATATTTAGATAATTCTAAAACTATTATTTATACTATAACAAAATAACAATATACAAAAAATATGGAAGTTTGATGTTCAATTTTTTTTATTCAGTGAGTTCTGTTTGACAGTTGTTATATAAAATATTTATTTAAAATATTGGTAATTTTTTATTTAATTTATACGGTAAATAATAATTTTTTATGTAATTTTATTTTATTTAATATAAAATAAATTTAGATTTGAATTTTTTTTATTCTTTTCGAATTGAAATAGTCCCATTACATAATCGACAACTTTGATTTCTATTATAATAACTCTTTTTTCTATTATTTTCTATTTACTATTTTTTTTATTTTTGTCATAATAACTATTTTTTTATCTATACCAATATAGAATGGGATAGAAAAGTTTGGTATCCAATTTCTTCTCCCTATTTTATCCCTATTTCTTTTTTATTTTTGTTACACATTGAATTCAATATAACAAACTGTTACTACGTTTTCAATTTTTTATTTTTTATAAAAAAAGAATTTATCTCACGACAGAGTATTAAACTGATTCATTTTCAACCCACGACTGATTTACTTTCAATAAAAAACTGCTCCCACTACGTACTAAATTTAAAAACTGAACCCCCAACAGAATTAAATACTTTTACTTTTTCACTTTCAATTTTGGTATCGCAAACCTTTTTTTTCTCTGCATTTTGCTATGTTTCTGACAAATAAAAATGGAAACTTCACAAAATCAAAGGCGAAGAAGACAATATGATAGAAGAACAAAGACAGCAACTTATCGGGAGATGATTCGACAAGGAAAATAAGTTGCCATATCAACTGACTCCAATTCCAACTCCAGTGCATGTAGTCGATTAACTACAAACATAGGAGTAGTAGCCCGATTGACTATAATTAGAAGAATTACCACCCATCATTAATTTGATACCGGTAATACGATAACTAATTTTCTTTGTTATGAATTCAATTAGTTTTTAATAATTATATTTTACTTTTGAAACATACAGGAATGTAAGTGCATGACAATGGAACTTTTACCGGCAACACGTGTTCTTTTATCTTATTTTCATTCTATAATTCACTAATAGTTGTAGAAACCGTAACCTCTCCTTCAATTCTTTATTCCAATAATTTATCCATTTAATTAATTTTATCCGTTTTCAATTTTTCTTACTTCTCTTTCCAAGTCTGAATGTACTTCTCTGTATGTAACAATTATTTGGATGAGTTTTTGTAATTTTTTGAACTAGATAATAACTATGCCAAATGTTGATTTTCGACGCCATGTATGAAAGGAGGAAAAAAATAATTAGGGGTGATAAATAATTTTTTATGGATCTTATCGTTTTATTTTGGATATATTCTTTATGTGAGTACTTTATACCAAATTTGATCTCATTATTCAATTTTTAGTGCTTCTTCTCTCACCATTAGGTGCACTCTTATTATTTATGTTGCCATCATTCTTCTTCCTTGAATATCGTGATTGTATCGTCTCCATCTTTTCCTCGCTTTCATTTACTACAATTGCAAATTTTATACCATTTTACTACGTATATTAATTTCACGCATAACTTTCACCTTCATTTTCCTTTCTCTTCGGTTTACTTACCAAATTGTATTCATTCTTATATATTTTTAATCTGTCTTTCACATACAAAATTTTCTCTTATCAATTTAATTTAAAAAAAATGATTATTTTTTATCTGATATTTATTTTTTAATTTTTTTTGACATGTATATACCTATCAATAATGAACTGAATAACTCTCATAAATTATTTTGTTAACTCATTCTTATATATTTTTAATTTGTCTTTCACATACAAAGTGATGAACAAAAATGAGAGCTGACATAATGGTATTATGGTAATTGATTGCGGTTGTGGTTAATAGAAGAAGAAGAAAAAAATAAAACAAGACAACATAATAGTGACGGTGAGACAATAATACTAATAGTTATCCATGTAAAAAGAATGATAAAAAAAATGATAGTGTATAATATGATGAAATGATATAATCAAAATAAAAGTTAATAATTTTAAAATAATAATAAAATAAAAAATAATTAAAGATGTTTAATATAAGATTAAAAAAATATTTTTTTATCTATTTGAATTATACATAAAATTAAAGAGTCTTTTGAATATAAATTTTTAAATTTGCTTCAAATTAAATAAGATTGAGAAAATAAATAAATTTAATATATAAATAACTAATTTGTAAACCATGTTAGTAAATATTTATTTTAATTTTAGTATACATAATAATAATATAACTTTTTACCTTTTTTAATTTAAATTTAATTATTTTATATTTTTACATATCTTAAATAATATAAAATATTTTATGTTTTTATAATTAATTTTTATTTATTGATATTAAATTGATAATTTTAAAAATAAAAAAATAAAATATTTTTTTAACTCAATAAAAAAGCGGCTGAATAGGCATTTGCTTTTTTATTGTTTTTAAAAAATTAATTTTATTTTTTTATTAATATATCATCCACTCTTCAAATTTATTAGATAAATATTTTTTATTTTAATGTTGATGTGACTTTATTTATATCATATTTTATTAAAATTAAAATTACTATAAACCAAAATATAATTCAAAAAATAATCTATACCAATATACAACGGGGATACGGAATTTTGGTATCCAATTCTTTCTTCCTATTTTACCCCTATTCTCTCTTTATTAGAAACCGTATTTATCCCACGACACGACAGAACTTAAAACCTGATTTCAATAAAAAATAAAAAAAACTGTTACTACGTACTCAATTTTTTTTATTTTATTTACTTTCAATAAAAAAATTATTAATACGTACTCAATTTAAATACCGATTCATTTTTAATAACAAAATAACAGACGTCATAGTAACATAATTAATTGGTATTCTATAACAAAATTAATTAAATTAATATACACTCTTATGCTTATTATTTAACTTAAAAAAATTACATATTACAGAGCATTCCTTAATAAAAAAATATAAAAAGTTACTAGAATTTGGTGTCTAATTTTTTTTAGACTTCGTATATCCTTACATAATCTATTTCATAAAATAAATTTAGTGGACAAAATAATAATTTTTTAATATTCCATCTTTATCATATAATATATAAATAATTAAAAAATAAAATAAACAATGTATTTATAAAACTAATAATAACAAATAGAATAAAGAGAAAAAAATTAACATATTACTTATTTTTTATCATGTGTATTTTTAAATTTGAGTGATTAAATATATTTTACAAAGTAATAACTCTGAAATGAAAATAAATTTACTGTTATAAATTATAAAAGGAAGTACTGAGTACTCTTTAACTGAAACTTTTATTATAAAAATTTATTACAAAAAAAATATATTTATGTTTCAAATTAATGTAGATGCTTGAGATAAAATATTAAAAATAAAAAATATGCATTTGCATTCTTATATTAAAAAAATGAAGTCATTTTATATATAAAAATACTACGTTATAAGATAATTACAAAAAGTTGTCAAACATAATAATTTTATTATCAAAATAGTATTTATATATTGTGTTAAACTAATGTAACATAATGATTTTTAATATACTTTAATTTAATTTTTTTAGTTTTTATTTTAATTTATATTTTCATATTTTAAAATTTTGGTAATAATATATATTTTTATAATTTTAAAATAAAATAAGAAAAAATCTGACCTAAATACAAACATAATGATAGAAGAAGAATACAAAAATATTAATATTTCATCTCATGTATTTAAATGCATGGCATAAATAAAAATTAATCTTTCTTACTATAAAATTATTGTCCATTTAAAAATTTAACAACTGCCAAAATTTGATTACAATAAAATGGGTCATAATTTTATAAAAAATCTAAATACTATATTAAATATTACAAATAGTGATTGGATAAATAATTTTCAAATTCTAAAATTAAAAACATAGATAATACTTTACATATTTATATGAGTTACTGAATCAATTTTTATTGAATAACTATTTTAAATATCAATTATAAAAAAATGCTATTATATCAGCCAATGATAATAATCATGAGACACGTAATATTATTTATTATTAAAAAATATATTAATTTAATAATATTAAATATATAATAAATTTCTAATGTGAAATGTTAACATATAAACACATTAAATTTTAATATAAAAGATTAACAATCTTTTAAGATAATCTATAACATATTAAGTTTGTATTTTTTTTTGTATAAGTGTAGGTCAAGATAATCTTAATATACTAATTTAATGTCTCAATCAATCTTTTATAATGAACTATTTACAAACAATGTTAAAAGTCATGCAAATATGAATAGTTAGTACTCACTTACTTTACTTATATTTTTAATATTTTATCTTCATTGCATAATATTCATTTAAAATATTTTTTGTATTGAATAAATTAAGAGGTTTGATATTGTACACTACTATATAAAATGCCTAATGTCAAACAAAATTATGAATTCTATAATAAAAAAATAAAACAAATAATTAACAAATACTATAAATTTTAAATAGGCAATATATTCGTAAGACTAATAATAACAGTAGCTTTGAAATAACATTTTGTTAACAACATATATTTTTAAAATTAAATAGTAAAATTAGAAAAAATCTATCTTAAACACAAAACAACAACTATTAAAAAATAGTACAAAAATATGTCTTATTTTATCTCATGTATTTATTAATGTATTGTACAAATTATATGGATCCTTTTTATTATAGAATTTTTATCCAACTAAAAATTTAACAAATAGCAAAATTTGGTCATGGCAAGATGTGTTCTAATTTCTTAAAAAATATCAAAATACTATATTAAATATTACAAGTCAATAGGTAACTAAATTAAAAATTCTCAAATTAAAAACATAGATAACATTGTATATATTTTTATGAGTTATCGGACAAATTTTTATTAAATAACTAATTTAAGTACAAACTAAAAAAAATGCTACTACAAATATTATTTAATGGCAATAACTGTAATACACATAACATCATTTAGTGATGAAAAATAAATCTTAATTAAATTACAGTAACTAAATAATAAGCCCTTGATTATAAAAAAACTTATCAAATTAAAATTTAATAATGTGTGGAATATAACATAAACACCAAAAAAACAAAATAAAGTACGATGAATAAACTATTTTTTAAAAATATTTTCGCAATTTTAGCAGACAAAATCCTCATCATATCGTTATTTTGTCATGATAAATTTAAAAAATTAAATTAATAGACGACATTCAAAACTTTTAAAGAAATACAATAGAAGTATTATCATTCTGAAAATACTTTTTGTATATTTTAGAATAGTTGAGAATAAAAATTTACTCTATCGAATATTTTACCTCATATATTACCTAGAATTTTAAACTATGACCATTTTATGTTACCTCTCTGTTGTGTGGTTTTATAATTTAACATTTTAAAGTGTCTTATAGTAATTTTAGTTTCAACAAAATATGATATAAATAAGATCACGTCAATGTTAAAATTAAAAAAATCTAATAAATTTGAAACGTAAATAATATATTAACAAAAAAATAAAATTAATTTCTTAAAAATAATAGAAAAGCGGCTGAACAGGCACGTTAGTGCCTGTTGAGCCGCTAGTATATATATATATATGATTGTTATACATTATGTTATATTGAGTAACGTTATTATTTTATATCACATTACATGAGCATCTTCGGTTCTTTCTTTTGTTATATAAAAAAATTAATAACAATTTATATGATATTATACCCATATATTTTATAAAATTTAATTTTAAAATAAATTAATTGAATATAATACTATCAAAGTAGTTTTTTTTTTAATAAAAACTGATTTATTTTAAAACATTAAGAATATAACGGTATATAATTTATGTAAATATTAGTCAACTTAAAAAAAAAATTTATATTTGACAGAATTATATACACATATCAATGATATTTATATATTCGAATAATTAGTTAAAAATAAATTAATATTTATTATTTATGCTAACAATAATCGACTAAAAAAAATTATTGTTTGGCCAAATAATAAATAATAAATTTACCATTATTCCCATGTAACAGTCCGAAGAGAGCATGTTATGCTATGTTAACACACTGAAGTGCCAGGCTTATACCTTAGTATAACCTCAAATAAAGTATATAAAGGCAGCAACATAATAATTCATAGCTGCTATAGTTGTAAAAATGGACGCATCATCCATCTTTTAAAATAAATCCTTACAAATGCACTATTAAAAAAATTATTTTTAGTGACAATTTATTTTATTTTTAAAGATAACAAAAATAAATATTAATATATCTATAAATAATTAAACATTAATCGTCTCATATTTTGTCGTTAAAAAATTTTAGCAACAATAATACAATTGTTGGTAAAAAAAAAAATTCACGATCAGATAAAATAAATAATTAAACCTAAAGGTATTTCATATGAATTTATTATTTCCTACAGAATTTAGGTAACTTGGTCATTGTTGTTGTTGTTGCTAAGAAGACACGGAGGAGAGTCAGAGAAGTGAAGGAGTGTGTTTAATTTGATTGTCACATGAGCCATTGTTTGGTCACTTACCTTGTTCCAAATTAAATATATCTTCTTATTAATCCATGAATCCAAAAAGTAAAGTTGGTACTTCACATATATCTTCATTTTTTCTTTAATTTAAAAGCAAAGCAATTATGTCCCCCGCTGAATATGACATATTTTAATTATTAATAGTTGATATTAGATTCAACCAAAAAACATATATAATGAAATGGAGTATAAATTACTTTATGTCAATTTCAGTATGAGCATCATGTACTAATAAGGTGCATATTGGTAAATAGAAACAATGATAAATTCTTTCTAGAAGAAATGCAGTTAGACAGAAGTTTACCATAAAGGTTAATTACTATATTAACCTTTTTAATACTAGTCGTATTTCACATAAGTCTTGGCTTTGTTGTTGCTATACCAACATTTGCCTTCCTCTCAAGGACTTTGTTACTTGTATTCACAATTTTTCTAGAACAAATTTAAATACATAAAAAGAGAAGTATTTATTTTCTTAGGTTAACTAAGGCATCTTATAACCTTAGATATTATAAAGCTCCCAATGATAGACCCCACAATTTTTTTGTCTCCTCATCCCTTCTCTTTCGTAATATGAAAAGTTAAGTCGACTTGATTTGGCCGTAGTGCTTCTACTTGCAGAAAATGGCAAAATTCACAAGTTGTAAGACATTTTGTCATTACCGTTTGTGAAGAGCTAATTGCTCCAAAAATATGTGATCCAAATTATGGAATGTTTAATTATTATTCCAAGATCTAAGTTTTCCAGGATGTCTTAATTTATATATATTGAATGATGTTCACATTACAAACATATAAATTTGTCCCCCTCAATCGACAAATAAGGATACAATAATAAAGTTAGAGGCATAACAATTTATGGTAGGGTTTGGATCTTGAATAAGAAAGAAAAGGCCAAGCAAAAATTTAAGAATTCTTTTATTTAAGTTTCTCAGGATATAATATGAACTTTCAATATTTTAATAAATATATAAAAAATTTAATGTTTGGAATGTGAAGGTCAGTTCCAGTTAAATGTTTTCGTTACAAACGGCCAATTTGAAAAAGTAGCTTAATTAAATTACTTTTAAAAAATAATTTAAATAATAAATAATTATATTAAAAATAATTTATAAATAAGTTATTTTGTATTTAAATTTTTTATTTTAAAAGTGTTTATTTCATAAAAATGTGATAAAAAATAATAATAATATTATGAAAAAAATTATTTTTTTATTTTTTTATAAGTTTCTAAATAATTTTTTAAAAGTTACAATTTAGTTTTAAAAATTATACCAAACATTAATACTACTATCTTTTATAATTCAAAAATTTAAAAAATTATTTTTAAAACTTCTCAAATGATCGGTATTACAGTGTACAGTTCCTTATTAAGATCTCGAGACACAACTTATTAAGACACATGATCTAAGTATAAATAATTGAGGTTCCGATGGCTTCTCCACGGAGCTTCCTTTTCAATTGAATCCGGTGTTTTGGATGAGAGCGAGCCATGGCGAATCAGAGATAATAACCAAGTTGTGGTAGGCCACAGTGTTGTTGCGCCTAAATTTGACAACGATGGCTAACTCAGATGCCACTGGCTATGCTACCAGCGGTGTTAAATGCAATCAATAATAATAGCTATTATTTTTAATTATAATAGGTAGAGAGCCAAATAAGTGGTGAGTCAGCAAAATTGCCCATAGAATTGGATAAGCCTTTCTCACACAAAAAGTCCAAACACAAGATTACCACGGCTATGCCAATGGTATGTGTTGGTGGTGGACCCCACTCACAACCCCATTCCTTTTTTCTCTCTCCTCTGTTTTATAAGAACCCTAATCCCCATTTCATTCCTCGCATTCCATCCCCAATTCAAACCAACTCAACAATCAAACATGATTTCATCTGCGTCCTTTCCTTCGTCTCTCCCCGCCGCTAACTTCATCGGAGGATCCGTCGCTCCGCCTCCTTCACGCGTCAGATCCCGCCCGATTGTCTCCTTCGCCACCGCTACAGCCACCGCAGAAGCACGCTCTACCTGGACGGACCAAAAGAGGCCTTCGTTTCTGAACCCAGACGCCATCGTCCCTTCCTGCAGTTCTCTCTATGAGGTTCTTGGTATTCCCGCCGGTGCCTCCAGCCAGGAGATCAAGGCGGCGTACCGGCGACTCGCCAGAGTCTGCCACCCGGACGTGGCGGCGATCGATCGGAAAAGCTCCTCGGCGGACGAGTTTATGAGGATTCACGATGCTTACTGTACTCTGTCGGATCCTGACAAGCGCGCCACTTACGATCGGAGCCTATTCGGGATGCGGCAACGGCCGTTGTCGACGGCGTCCGTATTTTCTGGCTACACCAGCCGGAACTGGGAAACGGACCAGTGCTGGTAGTGAGTCGACTCGGCCGAGTCACGAAAACAAGAGAGAAGGCGGAGTTATTGAAACGCCTTGCCCTTGCCCTTGATCATAGTTATTAGTTAGTTATTACGTATTATACTACGTATTTGTACATGTACGCGTAGATGTAGAGGCAACTTGCTAATTTACAGAACTAGATTCTGCTGAGTTTTGTCCCACGATAAAAAAAAAGGGGGTCACGAGTACTTACAGTGTACCCTTTCTCTGGTGTAAAAATGAAAAATCGAGAAAAAAACAAAATTGACATGTCTTCTTTTCATGACTATTCTACTATTTTCAACTTATTGTGTTATATTTCCTTGAATTTTTACTGAAAAATAATAGACTAAATTAAAATTAGTTGGAGGTTGATTGCTATAATCAGCTAAGCATAGGATAAATTGAACTCTGAGGTTGTGAAATCTGGGGATGATGCATGGGAGAGTTATCCAAAAGTAGAAAACAAGGCAATTTGGGTTTCTTGAAAATAACTTGTTAGATAGAAATGCCACTCCGGATGATTGGGACCTTGAAATTAAAGTCAACACTCAACACCATGTGGGTGGGGTAACGAAATTCTAGAAGCTCAAGGTTTCTAGAAGATATAGATTACGGCATACGTTATACGAGTACTCTACGACGGTGAGGTTCTACTGTCCGTTGAATTGATACACACAAAGAGAGGGAAGCTACTTGATTACTTCAACGCTCCGTATGAAGCAACGAAGCATGACATGGACGGTGACGTGCTTCCGTTGGGAACTTGAAAACCTAATAATTTTGGTTTATCTCCACAATTGGTGATATCCAAACAATCATTTAGAATATTCAACATACTATAAATTTGAGAATTTTTTTCAAACTCTTCAATTTTTAATAGATATCAATTTAGTTTATAGTATTTATGTTATAAATAATGGTACTTATTGTAAACTTTTTATAAAATATTTCAAAAGTCTTCCGTGCATAAAAAAGTGCATTTTATTCTATTAATAGTAATACTTATCCTTTGGTGATTTTCATTAATTATTTTTCTTCATATAACTCTAAGTAGATATTCTTATGCATAGGATATGTGAAATGTAGGATATAAATATATAATAAAAATTGCTTACTTTTTAAGGGACAGAGAGAGACACAAAAAGGTAATAAATAGTAAATAATTAATCTCGCTTAATTAAATAAGTAATTTTCTGTCAGCAAACATCGTGGTGGTCGGTGCTCCGCGCAGATAAGATACTCGCCGGCAGTTTGAACCTACCTAGGGGAACATAACACATGCAAACCTGGTAATTCTGCTATGATAATAATTAATAATTGATGAATATGTATAAAGCAATTTCACTTTCTTCATAGGGACGGAGATGTAAACAAATTTGGGCACCGGCACGGTAGCACTTGCTAGGAATGATTCAATTTGAAGAATTTGAATGATTAATTAATTTGAAACTTTAATTAGAGTAAATGGGATTTGTGTGGGGTGGAGGGGAAACCTGATTGGGATTGTTGTTATGGAATGTGTCAACAGCCTTTTCATTGTTCTTTATTTCTTAATTAATCTTCTTCCTCATACCATTCTACAATTTGGACAAAATAAGGCGAAGAAAAAGGATGTGAAAACCAATTGAATAATATTAACTAAAGAAAAGAGAAAGCTCCTTTTTCCCTACTCGTGGATGTTATTTAATTTAATTTTCAGCAACTTTGAAAAGAATAATAATCAATCAATTTGATAAAAATATCGGGTTGTACTCTTGTTTACCATTATGCCTTGCACTGCAATTGTTCTAGAAGCTAAGATGTGGTCATGATGCCTATGTTATGTAGACTAATATAGCTATCTTCCAAAACCTTATTATTCATCAACTATACAAAAATATATATAAATATATATATATACACAATCACAGATGAGAGAGAAGAAAACAACCTTCTAGATACTTAGAAACCAACGGACGACTGGGGAAGGCGTTATATAATCTTCATAAAAATAAAATAATTGCTCTCACTCGAAATCGACATAAGAAAATCGCTGATTCACAAATCACAACACAGAAGGAAAAATAGTAAGTTATTACTTACTTGTAACGATAAATTTTTTGCCATGTCCATTTCTTTTAACTTTTAGCGGCGATGGCAGTTATTAATTTATTCATATATACGATTATGTTATTTGTTTGTTATTAATATAAAATATATATTAAAATATAAATATATATTTAATAATAATTAATGACTAAAAAATAGGAGTTGAATCTTAGTTCATTTTTTTGCTGAGAGTTATTTTTTGTCTTTTAAGATAGTTTCAGGTAGGGACGGTTCTATATCCACTGTTGTGGGGGCAAGCGCCCCTACGATAATTTAGAATTTTTTTTAGTAGTATATGATAATAATATTTATTTGCCCCATTAAATTATTAAATTTGACCCCACAATAAATTTTTACTCAACTTTTGGTACTTAATCGTCGATTTAAAAATTTTATATTAGAAATTCGTTAGAACTTAGAATGATCAATTCTCAAATTTAAACGAAATTAGTGTTCTTTTTTAAAAATCAACTCAAAAAAATATTATTTATCTTCTTTTCAAATTAGCTTTAATTTTTGCATAGCAACTGTATTAATTGAAAGAACTTTTTTAACTATAAATATAAATAAGAGTCGACTTCTAATTATGTTAGGAAGTGAATTTTTAAATAATTATTTAGTAATATATATAAAAAGAGAGAAATTTTGATGGTAATTAACAGAAAAATTATTTAATTTTTTAAAATATAAAACCTAAAATAAAAGACATTTAAATTATATATTATTATTTAAATTATTATTTTAGTATTGTAATTTATATATTAGATATTTTGATGGCTAATCATATTTTACAATAATAAAATATAATCATAACAATAATTATGTTATATGTACATAAAAAATAATTATCTGTATAAAATATATATTAAAATATAAAATACACACTAAAAATAAGTTAAACAATACATATATTTATACACAGATATATAATAATTAATAAATAATTTAATATTTAATTTTTGATATACATATATTATTTTTATTATAAAAATAATTATGATGTTATATAAATTTTGCCCCCACTACCAAAATTTTTTGGATCCGTCACTGGTTTCAGGAGATTTTTTTTTGTTTCGTAACTAGTCAAGAGACGCTTTTTTGTCTCGTAATCGGTCAGGAAGTATTTTTCAACGTTGTTTTTTATGCAACAAAAACAGAAATGGAGTAGAAGAGAGATAGAGAATTATACCAAGAAGTATCCTGGTTCAGCTGCTAAGTGCAATGCAGCCTACATCCAGTCTCCATCACAACAATGATGAAATTTTACTATAATCATGTAGGTTACAGACACCAATTCTCCTTAGGAACTACCATTTCTATCCGGGACAAGTCCAGAATCTATCCCCAACCCTAAACTTGACTTGGTCACCTATCAAGCTTTCAACTACTAAGTGCTAATCCAACTTGTAAGGGAATTCCCACAAAATTATGATACACAACACATAGATGTATGAAGGATCTCTAGGATACCATGGCTTTTTCTTTAATTTTGTATACTCTGTCTTTTTCCACTCATTTGCTTTTTCTTATAAACTTCAAAGTTTGCCTTTTTCACCATGAGGCTCAAGACAGACAAAATTTAAAGAAAATACAAAATAAAAAACATTGAAGGAGAAGAACTTCTGTTAGTTTGGGTAACTATGAAAACTCTGTGCTTACTCTCCTTGTCTCAACCCTTGGCCGTTCACCCTTATTATAGAAGGGGAAGCTTCCAAGGTTGAAACGGTTCAACCGAGCCAACTTCTTCTTCAATCACTAAAACCGGTTCGGACAGAGAAAAGAGAGAGGGAACCGAAAGCAAAAACCAACATGCAATTATCTTTCTCTCATCCCTTCTCATCAAACTTCATCAATCTGAGCCTTCCATCTTGACTTGGTCCCTAAGAAGAATTTATGACCCTTAATGAACACTTGATCCTTGTCAGCTCCATTTGCTCCACTTTTGCTTCCTCCTCCACGTAGCTATAGTAGCTACCTTCTGTGATGGATGAACAAAAGTAGAGACGAGCCATACCACAGGGATCTTCTTCTCTGGCCGAATTGGATTGCTACCATTTTTAGGTATGGAGATCTTGAGACTTCTTCACCACATTTTGTCATTAATGGTAAAGATCTCAGCCATGCCAACTATAGATCTTCTTTTTGCAAGGACCATCATCACTTTGGTTGCTTACTTCTTCTAGCTTATGTTCTTTCTTTCTCTGATAGTTTGTTCTTTCTTCCATCATTTTTCTGATGGATGTGACCGAAAACTATAGAGAGAATAGAAAGAAGAGAGAAAAACTTTTATTGAAAGTAAAAAAAAAAATTAAAATGAGTTAATTATCCACTTTCTTTTCTCCATTTTCGCTTTCCTGTTACCAATTCAATAAAGATAAATTAATTAAATTTGAATTTCATTCAAAGAGAAAAGAGGGTAACCGAGGAAAGCATGCATCAATTCTTTCTTTCTTCTTCTAATTTTTGGACCAAGCCTCTGTTGGTCTTGTACCAGAGATTAATTGAGCTTACTCAATAAATTCTGGCGCAACTAACGTAATAATTCAGTCACATATGATATATCATTTTTGTACAAAGATGAATATTATCATGACATTAGACTTTGTTTAATTTTTTGTCCAATCACAAAATCTACACACAATAAAATTGTTAATCAATCAATTTATCATTACAATACAATTAAATTAATAATTTTATATTTTAATTTTTTTAATTAATGTTTGATCATCATAATAATTTAACATTTTTCAAACTCAATAATATTAAAAATAAATTAAATTATATATTTATATTTAAATATATTAATAATTAATTTTAATAATTAAATTTAATATATAAATAATATTTTTATTATTCATGAGGAGGTAATAGCTAGTCACCATTATTAGAACCAAAATTGAACACGATTATTACTTTGACTGGGTGTAGTATTTCATATTGACGTGGCAGAACAAAATTCTACAACCCTAATTTATTTTTCCACATCAGAGTGGAAAATAATAATTCTGATTTTGACGTTAGCTGCTGTAACGGATCCAGCTTCGACTTGTTGAGGTTCTAGAATATATACACAGAAAAAATTCTTAAGAGGTTCGAGAATAAAGGTTCGTTATGCTAATTCAATAAATGTTGGATGAATATTAGAGAATTTTTAACGTTAGTTTTAATTTTAATTTTATTTTATGATATATAAATATTTGTAGAGTTATATATTATAAATAATAAATTAAAATTAAAATAAAATTTATTTTTTTAATATTTAATTTTAGTTCAATTAAAATTTTATATTATTTTTAATTATTTTATTTATATAATTATATTAGTACTAAAATTTTGTTAATTTTTTATTAAAATAATATTATGTTTTTAAGATAAAATTAATTTTATTTTATAAATTAATTTTGATGTAGATTTTAATTTTAAATTAATTTATCTTTTGAGAATATCAGATGGACATAAGTGAAAGACAAAAAAAAAAACTTAGAAAAATTATACATAAAATGGTTAAATAAAATTTACATGTAACTATGTATATATAGACATGATATATAATAAAATTTAATAATGTCATTTAATCTATGTAGCCGACCTTATTTAATAGGACAAAATTTTATTGTTGTCGTATTTTTTGAAAATATCAAAATTAATACTCTAAAAATATTCTATTTGAGATGTTCTATTAGATTAGAATAAACTATTATTTATATGCATGATTCTATAAAATATTTGTATAATGCAGTGCCAGTAATAAATGTTAAAGCCTTAAAGGTGGTTTTTGCTAACATAAAACTGATTTTTAGGATCAAAATTAAACTAAGACATGGAAACATGGAATAGAACATGCAGCTTCAGTATTTCAAGTATTTCTAGTGTTTTTGGTACATTGGTATCTTATCTTATAGCTTTGGTGTCTGAATTTGGTTGCTGTTGGAGTTTGGGTTGATTTTTGTGTTTGATGTCGTAAACAAATCTCAGTTATATATATATATATATATATATATATATATATTGGAAGGTATGACATAATAATTGTGTTTATTTAATTTCTGCTTTCGGTCGGTGCATTCAAATAGAAATTGATTTGATTGCAAGGTTGATCTGCTTAATTAATTTACTTGTATAGTGAGTAAGATCCCACTTTGGCATTCGTTATTAACAAAATAAATACATCACAAACCAAACCAATGATATTAAGCCATGTATCCCATCTAGCAGGTGGTCCTCATGAATTATGCTGCTATTAAATAATGGCCCATCACTCATTCAATGTACAGCACCTAAATCATACATACATATACATACAGTACGTTGCTCAGTTTTTTTGTTTGTATTTAAAAAACCCCTGACAATCACAAAAATTGAGAGAATACGTTATAACTCTGGTCGGACTTTTAATAATTAATAATAATGATAAGACTAATAAGTCGGTGTTTTGGCAGGAAAGTTTAATTTACTATATAGAGAAACATAGAAAAATGTCATTGATGAATTTTAAAAATAAAATGAGTGAATAATAATATGTTTATCCATATAGATTTTCGCTTTATTTTAAAACACAAAGTAAATGAGTTTGTAAGAACAACTGGATTGTCATAATCTCTTGATCCATTAAGCAATAAGGTAGTATGAAGTATAAACTATGAAATCGAAAATCACTTTTCATTTCTACTGTCATAGGAGAACACTCTCTCAACTCACAACTTTGTGGACACACATTACCTAATTTAGTGTCTTTTTTTTCTCATGCCTAACTTGAACTTAGAGTCCTGCCTAAAAGTAAAAGTGTATGGGTTGCTATTATGTCACAAGAATGAGTGAAAATTGGGAAGATAGGACCACTATTGATTGTGACAATCTCGTGTGTGTTTGGATTAGAGTTGGCTAAATTGGAGTTTGAATGAAAGTAATTTTATAAAATTAATTTTGGATAGAAGTGAGTTTATGCCAACATTATTTATATTAATTTTTCTTTTTCGTGTGGGAGAGAGAAGAGTGTATCTCTCAAAGATGTGGGAGCTACAAATCGGTGCCTCGGATTTGTTTTATTTTTTTCCCAAACAATCACAAATCGGACGCTCCGATCTGTAATTTCGAAAATAAAAAAATTTTAATGTTGAAATCAGACCGTCCGATTTTTATTTTAAAAAATAAAAATAATAAAAAATACAAAACGGACATGCGATTTGTAATTTTTTTTACATACAAATCGGACCCTCCGATTTGTAGTTTATTTTTTTCTTCAAACAAATCGGACCGTCCGATTTGAATAAAACACCATATAAAAAAACACCTAATCTTTCAATAACAATGTATTACACATATATTTAACCAATATAAAAAAAATTAGCCGATTTATGTTTGGTAATTTTATACTAAAATTAATTTTGATAAAATAAAATTGTTTGGATAATATTAATTAAAATCACTTTTAGATAGATAATTAGTTAATTACTAAAAAAATATAATATTAAATTATAATATTATTTTTTAGTATATTTAATCCTTTTTTTATACTTCTTTTAGTATATTTTTTATATAATATTTTTATACAATTTTATTTTAATTTGTTATAATTTTTCTAATAAAAATTAATATTTATTTATTAAATTAAAAATAACATATAAAATAATATATTTTAATATTTGTTATGAGTACTCTCAATAATCTTATTTTGTTTACTGTTTTGGATTCTAATTTTTTACTAACTATGTTTTTATTATTATTTATAATTAATTTTTTATTTAATTTATCATTTTCAATAGGAACAATAATACATATTATAACAAATTAGAATAATAAATAATGAACAAGAATTATAATAAAAAATTTTACAATGTCAAACAAAAAAATATTCTATAATTTTATTAGTACTTTCAGTATTCTTTTATTTAGTATTATTTTGGACTGTAAAATTTTATTACTTATGATTCCATTGTTATGTATGATTAGTTTTTTATTTACTTTATTATTTTTAATAAAATCAATAATTCATATTATAATAGAATTAAAATAACAAATTTAATAAAAAACAAAATATAAAAATACTAAAAATTGAAAAAAATTTAAAATATTTGAAATGACTTAAAATAAATATGAAAATTCTTTTGGAAAAAACCAATAATAATCATCAAAGGTGGAGTGTGTGTTTGGATTGTGGTTGGTTAAATTGGAGTTTGAATAAAATTGATTTTATAAAATTGATTTTGTGTAAAAGTAAGTTTGTGACAATATGATTTATGTTTGGCATCTTTATACTAAAATTGATTTTGATAAAATAAATATTGTTTGGATAATATTAGTTAAAATCATTTTTAGATAGATAATTACTAAAAAGGATATGACATTAAATTATAATGTTATTTTTCATATATATTTAATTTTTTTTATATTTTTTTCTTATATGTTTTTATATAGTATATTTTTAGTATTTTTAGTACGCTATAATTTTTTACTATTATTATTATTTATGATTAATTTTTTTGTTTAATTTATTTTACTTAATGGGATCAATAAATTATATTCTAAAGAGATAATAATAAATATAATGTACAAAAATTACCATTATAAAAATATATAATGTCAAATAAGAAATTAGTAAAAAATATAAATAATAAATAATAAAAAAAGAGTTCATGTAAAGAGAAACAATAAGAATTCTATAAATAATACAATAATATATATAGAGGATAAAGTTGGTAAAAAAAATAAAGGTTAAATGTCAGTGGCTAAAAGCCAGTTAGTGCAACGCAAAAGTTAGAAATTCTTGCTTCTTGTAAACGTGGTTTTGTAACCAAAATCACTTATGCGTTTATAGATAGAAAAATTAGCCAAACCAAAAAATGGAAGCGTTCAAGAAACTATAACGTACTTTTCCTCTCTCAACGTGATTGCCAAACACACCCGAATTCACGTTGAAGTGAACGCAAAAGTAACAATTTTTTGCTTACAGTAAACGCGTTTTTAAACTGTAAAATCACTTCTGCGTTTAGAAGAAAAAGATTGCCAAACATAAAAAAACAGCGTTCAAAAAACTTCAACGCACTTTTATCCTCTCAAACGAATTTGCCAAACACACCTGGGTTTTCGAATTCCTTTCTCTTGCGCACCTCCACCAACGGTTCTCTCTCTCTTCTACTTGTATCACATTGGGTTGGCCCACCAATTTCTTTTTAAGAAATAAAATTTTCATTAATAAGATGCTGACTTTTTAATTACTATTGTTTTTCATTTTAAACAAGAAATAACAATCAAAATAGAACATATTTCCAGATTTATCACAAAAAATTAAAATGAGGGATTGGTAAAGGTGACTTTGAAAAGGGAGAAGGAGGGTTAGGGTGAATAGTGGTGACTTGTGAAAATGAATAAGGGAAAATTGAAATTTTTTTTGGTTTTCTACGGTATCCCTCAATCCGGCAGGCCAAGAACTAATCTGCTGCGGAGCTCCATTTAAGGGTTTGTCGCTGATCAATGGGTTGCTGCATGCACAAGGCGGGATTTGAACTTCCAACACTTATTTAAGCGAACTAGTGAGCTAACCACTAGACCAATCAACTTAAAATTTTAACATTTATGCTTTTGTTTTTTGGTTGACAACTTTTTTTTGTCAGGACAACTGTTCCGTTTTTCTTTTGGCTCTGTTCAAAACGCATACCCAAACCCGAACCGAACCCGTGCGTCCCAAACCCATTTCCAAACCCTGTCGCAGCAGCTTTTAGTTTGGATTTTTGACGGATTTTTTACTTTAAGGGAGCTGAAATTTTTAATCTAATCTTCCTCTTTTTTGCCAGGTTAGGCAGGCTGATTGCACCCCTAGACACGGTAATGTGTTTCTTGGACAAAACTTTTTTTGTCTGTTTTCTTTGACAGACCTTGGTTTTGGTCTTATTTCTTGGGTCCTCCAAGGAACGTAGTTGAAATCCCTGTAACCCGATTTCTAAAGATTTGGGCCTTTTTCCGGGCCGGACATGTCCAAAAAAAGATTTGGGCCTTCAGTGGAATAAAAGAGAAATAGTGTTAGATAAAATTATTATTATATAACCAAGTTGGGTTGGTCTAGTGGTTAGCTCACTAGTCCGCTTAAGCAAGTGTCGGGGGTTCGAATCCCGTCTTGTGCATGCAGTAACCCATTGGCCAGCGACAAACCCTTAAATGGAGCTCAGTACCGCGGCGGATTAGTCCTTGGCCTGCCGGGCTGGGGGATACCGTGGGAAACCAAAAAAAAATTATTATTATATAAAAATCAAGTTGGGTTGGTCTAGTTGTTAGCTCACTAGTCCGCTTAAGCAAGTGTCGGGAGTTCGAATCCCGCCTTGTGCATGCAGCAACCCATTGGCCAGCGGCAAACCCTTAAATGGAGCTCAGTACCGCGGCGGATTAGTCCTTGGCCTGCCGGGCTGGGGGATACCGTGGGAAACCAAAAAATAATTATATAAAAAAAATCAACTTGGGTTGGTCGAGTGATCAGCTCACTCGTCCGCTTAAACAACTGTCAGGAGTTCGAACTCCACCTTGTGCATGCAGCAATCCATTGGCCAGTGGCCAGCGGCAGACCCTTAAATGGAGCTCAGATCTGCGACGGATTAGTCCTTAACCTGTCGGGTTGGGAATACCGTTTGGATAAACAAAAAAAAAATATTATAAAAAAATTTATATAATTAAATTTAAAATCTTAAAATATTGATCAAAACTACTTGTATTTAAATAATATATAAAAAAATAAAATTAAAATTAATACGCCCAAAGATATTGAGTATTTTAAATTTACAAAAAAAATGAAAAAAATTGGTAGAAGGACTAGTTTACTACACGACATTCATTATTTTAGGGACTAAAATGAGTCATTTAATACAGATCAATTTAGTGCATCTACATTAATGACATAGTGTATGACATGTAGCATAATCTGACACGTGAAGAAATAGTATTGTGACACGTAACACGACCATCTATGTTAGCATGATACGTGTCACTAATTGACCCATTATCATGTCATTACATGTGGCCAAACTATAAAATAACACATGTCTTTAATGGTTTACGTCATCAAGTCACATTACACACGCCGTTAATAAAAAATTGACCAGAGATTAACGTAGTGCATTTTTGCTTATAATCTTAATTATATAATTGATGCAATTAGAATCTCAGAAATAATTAGTTTTAGTGCACATACCAATTTTAAAAAGTACTTTGTGACTCTTCTTTTTCTTCCTCTCTTTCTCCAAATATTCTTTTTTTTAATATTTTTTATTTATATCTTAATTTCATATATATTATAATTATAAAGAATATTTCTTAAGTTTATAAGTTTATAATAATAAGAAGAATTAGATAATTATATTAAATAATTATAATAATTTTACTAAACAAAATCAAATAATATAATACAAACAAATGATTTCATACTATTTTATTAATTTTAATATTTTATAAAACAAAATAAATTTTTAACTAAATTATAAAATAGATAAAGTAATTTCACATGATTTATTAGATAAATAATATATATAAATGTTTATTAAAATAAATCTAATTTTTTAATTTTATATATTACTGTTGTCAAAATTTGTTGCACAATAGAATAAGTAGGATTATAAAATTAAATAAAAAAAATCTTGTTATAATTTAAATTTATCAATTTATTTTTTTATTGAACTTCAATATTTAAAAAAATGATTTGAACAAAAATATCTATATATTTAAATTTTAAACAATATTATGTGAATTATAAATTTTTAATTGTTTTATAATTTATTACAATCCTGTAATTATGAATTTATAATAATTATAAATTTAAAAATTAATAGATTTAATTTGAATATAAATACTTTTATATACTTAATTAATTATAATATTTGACTCTCTTAAAACTTTTTTGTTTCAAGACCCAGGACTGCTCATAAGCCTATGCCCCATTACAACACCACATCCGTACGTAAATGCATTGGATTGGTAGTGAGTGTCGGGGTGGGAAAGAACACACACACACCTTGCTCTTTATCATGCTTCTCTTTCACTGCTTAGCTTAATAACATAACACATTGTTTTTGGATCACATGTATAATTATAGTAGTATATAGTTTATGTGTCTTTACACCCAAATCTAACCTCTTTCCTCACTTTCCAATCACCACGTTATTATGTAAAGCCAAACAAAATTAAATAATACAACCTATCTTCTACTGTATATGCATATATACTTATTAACTCCAATGTTTATAAACATGTCCTCCTTAGCAATTAAATAATAATAAGAAGGGACTAGGGTTAGTTACGTTGTTATTCTATGCACCACACATTGGGTTTTGATGAACAAGTAAATTGATCTGAAATCTGCACCACATATTGATGCCTTTTTTTTAATACGTAAAATAAGTGAACCCCGTTATATTGTTTTTATTGTCAAATTATCAAAGTAACGACCCCTTACACGAGATGAATTATTGAGGGTGAATTTGGTTTGCATTATATATTTTGGACGGTAATGATAAGTGCTCCTCATTACCCAGAAACAGCAAGAGAGGTAGCTGATGCTTTATGTTCACTTTTTCTCTTGTGGGGTTCAAGTTTATAACTTATTAAAAAATTTCTAATTCACATTAAAAATTAACTATTAAATAATCAATTATCATATATTTATATGTGTATTATTTAATATATTTTTAACGAATTTATTGGATCCACTAAAATAATAAAATTAATAAAATAATAAAGTAAAAAGTTAATTACTATTAATTTTATAATTTTTATAAATATATATTTTATTATTTTAATTTAAAAGTAATTAATTTTTTATTTTAAAAAATATTGATTTATTTTTAATATATATTTTATAAGAATATCTGATTACACGTAATATAATAGTAATCTATTTTTGTAATCGCTTCAGTGAAACGTCATATTCTAAGTTTGTTCAGCAATGTGTGTATTGATATATAATGAGCACTATATCCACTAAAAAATAAACTCAAATGGAATTAATAATAATTAATGGTTAGGTCTCTAGAGACGCTTAAAAGAGAATTTATAGATGGGACATATTGCATGGCATGGAGTTGAGAGTTTGGAGGGATAGTCCAGACGAGGGTGCTTCCGCGAAGTTCGTACAAATTAAAGTGGTAGGGGCAAGGGACAAAAGAGTACAAAGTACAAACTCAGTACAACACTATGTCTGCTTTTCTGCCTTGTCTCTTCGGTATCACACAAATTATATTAAATTATATCAATGTCTGCTTTTATATGCACTATATATATGCTCAAATAAATGGGACAAATTATGAAACATTTGTGCTCACACGTGGTGCTTTCATATCTCTAATTATACCTTATGTGACTAGAATACTAGACAGATATTATTATTGCGCATCTAAAGTTAATTATGATTAATTAATCTTGTCCACAGAATTGAATGAAATTATTAACAAATTAGAGGCCCCCCCAAAAAAAAAACAAAAAAAATTGTCCTCTTTTGCCCGTAAGGAAATAAAGTTAGTTAGCTTGGTTTTAATGGCATACGACATCATCATTCGTCAGTTGTGTATAAATATTGTGTCTTGTTTGAAACCAATATCAAAATTCCGTACAGTGATAAGGTGCTGAACGAAGCTATGTAAATGTTGGGAGCGATATATGAGATACGAAATTTCACAATAAAATAACAATAGGGGATCGGAAGAAAAGGTAAATAAATTGTGATTCTAATTAAGATCTAGAAATAGAAAGAAAATTTCCAGCTAAATTTTGTTGCCAGCTTTACAAATAAAGTTTTGGTCCCATTAAGAATTGAGGTGTAATACTACTAGCCAACAAAATGCTTTAACACATGTAATAAAAGGCTTAAGCAGGCACTGTATTTTATGGACCCATATATTCGGCCAACTAACAAGCAAAATAAGTGAGAATACATCTAATCAAGTTTAGCTTTATTTGATATGAAAAAATATATGTAAACAACTTATAACTAACGAATTTTAAATAATTTAATTAATAATAATTTTTATTTAAAAAATGAAATTTAAATAATTATTAATTAATAATAATTTAAAAAACAAAGTACAATTAAAAAATATTTAATTATTTATTGTTGGCTAAACTTCTATTGATTATCTAACCGAATGC
The DNA here is from genome assembly GCF_003086295.3 of Arachis hypogaea. Taxonomy (NCBI): domain Eukaryota; kingdom Viridiplantae; phylum Streptophyta; class Magnoliopsida; order Fabales; family Fabaceae; genus Arachis; species Arachis hypogaea. The sequence goes on along the minus strand of NC_092040.1, from coordinate 4,760,663 downwards.
ACTTGATATATATTCAATTTTTCAATATATGTACATACACTACCCCATCAGTGAGAGGAGAGATTACACGTAATAATTGTTGTACTGAATAATAAGATTTAAATTTAATAGATGAGGGGCTTATGTATCCCTTTGGGGATGGCTATACAGGAGAGTAATTAAGAACGAATAGGCCAACCCCTGTACTTCTTATTTTATGTCTTGAAATTTCTTCTTATTTTCATTTTTATTTTTTATGACAAGAAAATATTTTCCCCTTACTACGAGAAATTATCGGAACAGCGATCGATTTAGCGACTAATTCTGGTAGTCACTAAAACTTTGGTCGCTAATTAAAAAATAGCAACCAACTTCAGTTAGCGACCGATTTTTAAATAAGGCCACCAAACCTTCACCAAATAGTATTTGGTCACTAAATCGGTCGCTAATTAGTGACCAAAATTTTCATCGCTAAATGGCGACCAACTTTTCGGTCGCCAATACTTGATTTAAAAATTTAAAATCCGTCGCTAAATTAGTCGCTAATCCTGAACTAAAAATCTAAATCGGTCACCAAATCAGTTGTTTTTCGTAATTTTATAATTATAGATTTTTACTAATTTCACATTTACCACTATTAAAACTTAAGTTTCATAAATAATTATATTTCCACAAAATATAAAAAGAATCAAGCATAGATTAATTTTTCAAATAAATACCAAAACATTCACAAATGTTTACATAGAAATATAGAATTTAAAATATTGATAATTCTTAAATACATAAGATTTTATGATCTATAATCTAGACTAAAATATGGTAAAAATAATTCATGAACAACATAACTATGCTCTATTTAATATCTACTTAGACCAAACAACTGTATCTATCTCATCTTGTACACTTTGGTATAATTCGAGCCTCTTTCGAAGGCACCACGTCAAAAATTGGTAAGCTTTTTTGCTTTCCTCCCTCATTCTCTCTAATGAATCAACAGCTGCAAGAAGTAAATATTCATAATAGAGTTAATACAGTTCAGCTGAATGTAATTTAGCGACCGATTTAGCAACTAATGTTTTTGGGGAATTCTATGATGTCAATCAATTGTTGCCTAACTTACCTTTTGTGATAAGTTTTAAATTTTTAAAAATAATTTATTTTTATATCTTTTAAATTAAATATTAATTTTTAACTTTTTTAGTAAATAGACACCACTTTTTAGACACCATAGCATTTATCAATATTTTTTTGATCTTAAAAATTTTATATCAATCACTAAATCGGTCGTTATTAGCAACCAATTTTTTCAGTTGCTAAAATCCATCGCTATTCTAACTTTTTTGTAGTGCCCGTCCCTAATTTACCACCACAAAACATAGTTATACGAGGTCTCTTAGAGATTATTCATTTCAATAAAAGGCATTAATTTTATTATAATTAAAATAAAATAAATTCAAGATTTTTTAATTATATGATATAATAAAAATAAGAAACGTGAAATATTCAAATCTTTTTCTTTTTTAACTTTGGTTTAATATATATATATATATATGTATAATTTTTAAAATAGTCTTTTAATTGGGAAGAAAAAAGATATACAAAAAACTTGTTTAATTTCAAAGTTCAAGAAATACTACGTCTCAAAAGATACTAGAAAGAAAGATTGCTAACAAGATTAGCAGTTTAGCACATATTCCAAATACGATTTACGATCCCCACAAACTCTTTACAAATTTTTATCATGTGATATATATTTCACTAACTGTTGTAGCCAGCTTGCACCATCTATATATTCTTCTTAATTCTATTTCTGACCTCTCATTAAATTAAATTATACAAACCAAACTTATACAATATATTAATATGGTAGTAATTAAATAATCATAAGCCTACTGAACCATTCTCAAGAGGTTATTTATAACTTATAATCTTATATAAGTCATGTTTTGAGCCACCAATTCCAAGTGCGACAGCCTGTGTGCTATTCTGATGTCATTGTGACATTCTCTAATTTGCCGCTTCTTCCACTACTTTATGATCAATTTTTTTGCATGTTCTCAATATTTTAATTAATTTGCAAGCAGTACCTTTCAAATAAATTGTTGCTTAATATTTCTAATTGTCCGGACTTATTAACCACCAAAGTTTAGTTATAACTTTAGGGATACGTTTCTACTCACATTACATTCCATGTTCCCCATTTATTATTAACCTTATTAATTTTATTTTTTTATTTTTACTATTTTTTTAAGTAAAAAACCCAACACAATAAAACAAAACATAATTTAGGTTGCGTTTAATTATAAGAATAAAACAAGACAAGATAATAAAAACAAGATACAAAAAATAAATACAAAAATTAGTATTTTTATATTTTATTTGGTAATAAACTAAAAAAAATATGAAAATCTAATTTATTCTCTCTTTTTTTTATTCTAAAAGTTTAGGAAGAAAAATATAATAATAAAAAATAATTATAAAAATTAATAAAATAATAAAAAATAAAAAATAAATTATATTTTTTGTTAGTGTCTTTAGACACAAAATATAATAATTTAATGTCTTTAGACACAATCTTTATATATATGTGTCTTATCTGTCAAATATAATTTTATATTTCTGTATTCTGTCTCAGTATTACATGCCTATAAATAAATGCATCTTTAGTGAGGATAAATCAAATGAAAACAAACAAACAAGCTATATTCTACAACTCACACCTTAAATTTGATCATTAAATCTAATTTCATACACTTATAAATATTTTTTAAGTCCATTATCATTTTCGATATTGTTATTAATAACTAAAAATGTTAAATTTGTGCTACGCATAAAATTTGTAAATCCTCTCATTGCTGATTATCCAAACATTTTAGATTATTACTGCCTAAAAGCTAATAATTCACCTCTTGCAAGCATCCTTTCTCATTGGAACAACAATTCAACTCTCAAAGTGCTGTTTTATACTGTCAAAATCTATCAAATTTCTGAAACCAAATGCATTATACCTACTAGCGGCTCAACAGGCACTAACGTGCCTGTTCAGCCACTAACGTGCCTGTTCAGCCACTTTTCTATTATTTTTAAAAAATTAATTTTATTTTTTTTGTTAATATATTATTTACTTTTTAAATTTATTAGATTTTTTATTTTAATATTGACGTGATCTTATTTATATCATATTTTGTTGAAACTAAAATTACTATAAGACACTTTAAAATATTAAATTATAAAACCACACAACAGAGAGGTAATATAAAATGGTCATAGTTTAAAATTATAGGTAATATATGAGGTGAAATATTCGATAGAGTAAATCTTTATTCTCAACTATTCTAAAATATACAAAAAGTATTTTCAAAATGATAATGCTTCTATTGTATTTCTTTAAAAGTTTTGAATGTCGTCTATTAATTTATAATATTTTTAACTTAATTTTTTAAATTTATTATAACAAAATAACGATATGACGAGGATTTTGTCTGCTAAAATTGCGAAAATATTTTTAAAAAATAGTTTATTCATCGTACTTTATTTTGTTTTTTTTTTGTGTTTATGTTATATTCCATACATTATTAAATTTCAATTTGATAAGTTTTTTTATAATCAAGGGCTTATTATTTAGTTACTTTAATTTAATTAAGATTTATTTTTCATCACTAAATGATGTTATGTGTATTACAGTTATTGTCATTAAATAATATTTGTAGTAGCATTTTTTTTAGTTTGTACTTAAATTAGTTATTTAATAAAAATTTATCCGATAACTCATAAAAATACATACAATGTTATCTATGTTTTTAATTTGAGAATTTTTAATTTAGTTACCTATTGACTTGTAATATTTAATATAGTATTTTGATATTTTTTAAAAAATTAGAACACATTTTGCCATGACCAAATTTTGCTATCTATTAAATTTTTAGTTGGATAAAAATTCTATAATAAAAAGGATCCATATAATTTGTACAATACATTAATAAATACATGAGATAAAATAAGACATATTTTTGTACTATTTTTTAATAGTTGTTGTTTTGTGTTTAAGATAGATCTTTTCTAATTTTACTATTTAATTTTAAAAGATATATGTTGTTATCAAAATTTTATTACAAAGTTACTGTTATTATTAGTCTTATGAATATATTGCCTATTTAAAATTTATAGTATTTGTTAATTATTTATTTTAATTTTTTTATTATAGAATTCATAATTTTGTTTGACATTAGGCATTTTATATAGTAGTGTACAATATTAAACCTCTTAATTTATTCAATACAAAAAATATTTTAAATGAATATTATGCAATGAAGATAAAATATTAAAAATATAAGTAAAGTAAGTGAGTACTAACTATTCATATTTGCATGACTTTTAGCATTGTTTGTAAATGGTTCATTATAAGAAATTGATTGAGACGTTGAATTAGTATATTAAGATTATCTTGACCTACACTGATAAAAAAAAATACAAACTTAATATGTTGTAGATTATCTTAAAAGATTGTTAATCTTTTATATTAAGATTTAATGTGTTTATATGTTATCATTTCACATTAGAAATTTATTATATATTTAATATTATTAAATTAATATATTTTTTAATAATAAATAATGTTACGTGTCTCATGATTATTATCATTAACTGATATAATAGCATTTTTTTATAATTGATATTTAAAATAGTTATTCAATAAAAATTGATTCAATAACTCAAATAAATATGTAAAGCATTATCTATATTTTTAATTTTAAAATTTGAAAATTATTTATCCAATCACTGTTTGTAATATTTAATATAGTATTTAGATTTTTTATAAAATTATGACCCATTTTACTGTGATCAAATTTTGGCATTTGTTAAATTTTTAAATGGACAATAATTTTATAGTAAGAAGGATTAATTTTTATTTATGCCATGCATTTAAATACATGAGATGAAATATTAATATTTTTGTATTCTTCTTCTGTTATTATGTTTGTATTTAGGTCAGATTTCTCCTGATTTTATTTTAAAATTATAAAATTATATATTATTACCAAATTTTTAAAATATAAAAATATAAACTAAAATAAAAACTAAAAAAATTAAATTAAAGTATATTAAAAATCATTATGTTACATTAATTTAACACAATATATAAATACTATTTTGATAATAAAATTATTATGTTTGACAACTTTTTGTAATTATCTTATAACGTAGTATTTTTATATATAAAATGACTATTTTTTTAATATAAGAATGTAAATGCATATTTTTTTATTTTTAATATTTTATCTCAAGCATCTACATTAATTTGAAACATAAATATATTTTTTTAATAAATTTTTATAATAAAAATTTTAGTTAAAGAGTACTCAATACTTCCTTTTATAATTTAGAACAGTAAATTTATTTTCATTTCAGAGTTATTACTTTGTAAAATATATTTAATCACTTAAATTTAAAAATATACATGATAAAAAATAAGCGATATGTTAATTTTTTTTCTCTTTATTCTATTTATTATTATTAGTTTTATGAATACATTGTTTATTTTAATTTTTTAATTATTTATATATTATATGATAAAGATGAAATATTAAAAAAATTATTATTTTGTCCACTAAATTTATTTTATGAAATAGATTATGTAAGGATATACGAAGTCTAAAAAAAATTGGACATTAAATTCTAGTAACTTTTTGTATTTTTTTATCAAGGAGTGCTTTGTAATATGTAATTTTTTAAGTTAAATAATAAGCATAAGAGTGTATATTAATTTAATTAATTTTGTTATAGAATACCAATTAATTATGTTACTATGACGTCTATTATTTTGTTATTGAAAATGAATCGGTATTTAAATTGAGTACGTATTAATAATTTTTTTATTGAAAGTGAATAAAATAAAAAAATTGAGTATGTAGTAACAGTTTTTTTTATTGAAATTAGTTTTTAAGTTATGTCGTGTCGTGGGATAAAGCCAGTTTCTAATAAAGAGAGAACAGGAGTAAAATAGGAAGAAAAAATTGGATACCAAAATTTCGTATCCCCATTATATATTGGTATAGATATAAATTTTATTTTTTATTATAAAATCATTATCAAAAACTTTAATATAAGAGTACTTTTTGTCGTTAGTCTTACATGACATCATTTTTTTTATTTTTTTAATACAAATATATAAAAATTATATATTACGTTATATATTATATTGGACGACGGGAATGAAATATATTAAAGAAATATTATTATTAGTTACTGACCATTAATTTTTGAAAAAAAATTTTTATAGATGAATGATGTCTAAAAAATTTAGAATGTTAACCTTTAACTTCATATATGATTAATATGTTGTTTGATTAAGAAAGATATTGCTTGAATGCCATGTATAGTAATATTAATTTAATTAATTTTATTACAAAATATTATTGATAAAATAGCAACCAATTATATTATTTTTATTTCTGTATCTGTGGCAGTTCTATTGCCATGCGCTTCCATTCCTGCATTTTTAAAAAGTAAAATATAATTATTAAGAACTAATTCAATTTATAACGAAGAAATTTAAATCATGTTATCGTGTTACCTGTAACAGATTGATAATAAGTGGTAGCTCTAGCCATTTGTCTAATTGTAGTCAATCTAGCTACCCCTGTGTTTGTAGTTAATCGGCACCTCCACCAATGTTTGGCATTGAAGTTGTATCAGTTGATATGGCAACTTGTTTTCCTTATCGAATCATCTCCCGATAACTTGCACGTCTTCTAGCTAGGTATTGTTGTCTCTGTTCTTCGGTCATATTCTGTCTTCTTCGCCTAGCATAATCTGGATCGACGATTGATGTGGCTGTGTATTTCATGAAGTTTTCATTTTTATTTGTCAGAAAGATAGGAATAATATGCAGAGAAAAAACATTTGTGAGAGCACGATTCAAAGGGAAAAAGTCTCTTAAGAGTTGAAAGTGAGTTAGTTTTTAAAGCGAGTACGTAATAGTAGCAGTTTTTTACAGTTTTAAAATATACCGTGGGTTGATGGGAATCAGTTTGTCATTCTATCGTGGAGTAAATTCTTTCCTTGATAAAAAATAAGAAATATGGAGAACGTAGTAACAATTTTTTATATATTGAATCCAGTATCCAAATAAAAAAATAAGCAGGGTAATATAGTAAGAAAAAATTGGGTACCAAATTTTTTTATTCCCATTATACGTTGGTATAGTCCATTATATATTGTATATTGTATATATTGGTATAAATTTAATTAATGAATACACTTTTATCTATAAATTTTGTTTAAAAAATAAATATTGGACATAAAAAATATGTAAATCATGTGTTGTAGATTTAATTATTTCGATACTTTAAATACTATTGTCCCATTGAAATAACTATTAATAAAATAAATATATTTTATATACTATCAGTTATTGTACTATAATGATATATTGATCACTTATATACTATTGTATTATGGACTATTATGTATAAAAAATACTTATTAAAAAATTATAAATAAAAAATTATAAATAATTAATATTTTGTTTATGTAATTTATTTATTTATATTATTATTATGATTGTAGTATAATGTTATTTATATTAATTTTTTATTTTTTAATCATTTTTAAAAATTATCATGAATAATTATAGATAAAAATACATTTAATAAATTTAATTTCAAAATATTATGTCTTTTGAGTACGTGGTGTCAGTTTCATCTATTAGAAATAGTTCAGTTTTTAAGTTTTGTCATGAGTCAACTCATTTTGGTTTAAAAAAAAAACAGGGGCAAAATAGGAAGAAAGATTTGGATACCAAACTTCTATATCCCCATTATATATTGGTATAGATTAGTTTTTAAGTTATGTCGTGTCGTGGGATAAAGCCAGTTTCTAATAAAGAGAGAACAGCGGTAAAATAGGAAGAAAGAATTGGATACCAAAATTTCGTATCCCCATTATATATTGGTATAGATATAAATTTTATTTTTTATTATAAAATCATTATCAAAAACTTTAATATAAGAGTACTTTTTGTCGTTAGTCTTACATGACATCATTTTTTTTATTTTTTTAATACAAATATATAAAAATTATATATTACGTTATATATTATATTGGACGACGGGAATGAAATATATTAAAGAAATATTATTATTAGTTACTGACCATTAATTTTTGAAAAAAAATTTTATAGATGAATGATGTCTAAAAAATTTAGAATGTTAACCTTTAACTTCATATATGATTAATATGTTGTTTGATTAAGAAAGATATTGCTTGGATGGTAAACCATGTATAGTAATATTAATTTAATTAATTTTATTACAAAATATTATTGATAAAATAGCAACCAATTATATTATTTTTATTTCTGTATCTGTGGCAGTTCTATTGCCATGCGCTTCCATTCCTGCATTTTTAAAAAGTAAAATATAATTATTAAGAACTAATTCAATTTATAACGAAGAAATTTAAATTATGTTATCGTGTTACCTGTAACAGATTGATAATAAGTGGTAGCTCTAGCCATTTGTCTAATTGTAGTCAATCTAGCTACCCCTGTGTTTGTAGTTAATCGGCACCTCCACCAGTGTTTGGCATTGAAGTTGTATCAGTTGATATGGCAACTTGTTTTCCTTATCGAATCATCTCCCGATAACTTGCACGTCTTCTAGCTAGGTATTGTTGTCTCTGTTCTTCGGTCATATTCTGTCTTCTTCGCCTAGCATAATCTGTCCAACTGGATCGACGTTGATGTGGCTGTGGATTTCATGAAGTTTTCATTTTTATTTGTCAGAAAGATAGGAATAATATGCAGAGAAAAAACATTTGTGAGAGCACGATTCAAAGGGAAAAAGTCTCTTAAGAGTTGAAAGTGAGTTAGTTTTTAAAGCGAGTACGTAATAGTAGCAGTTTTTTTACAGTTTTAAAATATACCGTGGGTTGATGGGAATCAGTTTGTCATTCTATCGTGGAGTAAATTCTTTCCTTGATAAAAAATAAGAAATATGGAGAACGTAGTAACAATTTTTTATATATTGAATCCAGTATCCAAATAAAAAAATAAGCAGGGGTAATATAGTAAGAAAAAATTGGGTACCAAATTTTTTTATTCCCATTATACGTTGGTATAGTCCATTATATATTGTATATTGTATATATTGGTATAAATTTAATTAATGAATACACTTTTATCTATAAATTTTGTTTAAAAAATAAATATTGGACAAAAAATATGTAAATCATGTGTTGTAGATTTAATTATTTCGATACTTTAAATACTATTGTCCTATTGAAATAACTATTAATAAAATAAATATATTTTATATACTATCAGTTATTGTACTATAATGATATATTGATCACTTATATACTATTGTATTATGGACTATTATGTATAAAAAATACTTATTAAAAAATTATAAATAAAAAATTATAAATAATTAATATTTTGTTTATGTAATTTATTTATTTATATTATTATTATGATTGTAGTATAATGTTATTTATATTAATTTTTTATTTTTTAATCATTTTTAAAAATTATCATGAATAATTATAGATAAAAATACATTTAATAAATTTAATTTCAAAATATTATGTCTTTTGAGTACGTGGTGTCAGTTTCATCTATTAGAAATAGTTCAGTTTTTAAGTTTTGTCATGAGTCAACTCATTTTGGTTTAAAAAAAAAACAGGGGCAAAATAGGAAAAAAGATTTGGATACCAAACTTCCATATTCCCATTATATATTGGTATAGATGGTATAGATTAAGTAAAATCACAAGCGACAAATAGATGTTTAATAGTTTCAATATCTATTCCAAAATACATTGTATTATTTTTATTTTTCAGAACATACAATCTACTCGATCGTTCTTTAATATTAATTCGACTGATAAAAACAAACTAAAGAAACAGTTCAATTCTCATAATCTTTAATAAGTCTCTTGAAAATATTGTTCCCCATGCCTTTGTGAATAAATAATTGAATATTTAATTATTGCTAAGTACTATTTGGATTAAGTATATTGTTATCAGAAGAATTCATTATATACATTATAATATTGAAATAAAACCCGTAAATTACCTAAGCACGCGGTTGAAAAGTTCAAATTAGTAATAGATCAAAAGTGGTCAAATGCATTTCCATTTCCACTTTAGATTTTCCTACGCTAATGAACAAAGAAATAAACCACGTCGTGATTAAGATAATAAAAAAGAGTTATGGCAATTGGGGATTGTTAATAAAATTTATTACATAGTGACCAAATCATACTTGACTCGGTGTAATTCACTAATTCAGACCACCGTGAAAATGTTGACTTCAGTGAAAGAGATCCTTGATCAATGTATAATAAATACCAAAAAATAATATGGCAAACCAAAATTTACCGAATTTTGTAACAAGAAAATTTCAAATTTTTGGATGGTTTAATTGCATTGTCGTAAGAGAGTAAAAAAAGGTTTCAATAGAACTGTATGTAACATAACTAAGCAAGTGAAACTAAGTCACTTTCAAGATTTTATTTTTTCCACTACATATCTTCACCTAACTAGGATTTCCTAAAGATATTATTCAGCTAAAGCAAGCATCCTCTCGAGGGTGATTTTCACGTAGGCCCTTATATGTCATAATGGATTGAGGTTAATCCTTGAATAAAACCAAACTTACCGCTTCAGCTATCTAAAAATGGCAAATCGAAATATGTGATAGTGACAACAAAAACACTAAAGCATAGCATGTGAACATCAAGCATCCCGAAATGAACTCCAATCATAAAAAAAGACAACCTACTAAAAAAAAAGAGAAAATAAGAAAAGTGCATTCTTGTACCATGTGGCTGTGTGTTGATTTTGGTAGAAGGCGAGAGAAAAAAGATAATTGGAAGGTGATGAATCCTTTGGTGGGGTAGGTTAAATAATTAATTATTAAAAGAATAAAAAGAAAATATGAGAATTGAAGGTGGTTATTGCAGTTAAGAGGAGGTTTTTAAAGAGATAGATAGTGTAATAACTAATAACTAATAACATTGAAGAGAGAAAGAAACCGTGTTTGACCTTGTAAAATACACAATCACCCAATCTCATTCTTTCATTGCCATCAACACAGACTCTTCCACGCAAAACAGAGGACAAAGTTGAATTCCAAAGCAGAGACTTGTTCATATTCCATTAAGAACCTCACTATCACTATCACATATTCAAATTCTCTTTAAAACCAAACCCCATTTGCTCACATCGCACACAAATACCAAAAACCGTACATGGCGGATATAGTAAAGCATATTCTTTCCAAGCCGATTCAGCTGGCGGACCAGGTCACCAAGGCCGCCGACGAGGCAAGTTCCTTCAAGCAGGAATGCTCCGAGCTCAAGTCCAAGACGGACAAGCTGGCAGCGCTGCTCCGTCAGGCGGCGCGTGCCAGCTCCGATCTATACGAGCGACCCACGCGCCGGATCGTGGAGGAAGCCGAGCATGCGCTCGACAGGGCTCTTTCTCTTGTCCTCAAGTGCCGCTCCAACGGTCTTGTAAAGCGCGTCTTCACCATCATCCCTGGCGGCGCGTTCAGGAAAACCGCCGTCCTTCTTGAAAACTCCGTTGGAGACGTCTCCTGGCTCCTCCGCGTCATCTCCGGCGCCGACGGAGACGACGAGTACCTCGGGCTCCCTCCGATCGCCGCGAACGAGCCGATCCTCTGCCTCATATGGGAACAGATCGCAATCCTCTGCACAGCTTCCCTGGAGGAGCGGTCCGACGCGGCAGCATCTCTGTCGTCGTTAGCCACCGGCAACCAGCGATACGGCAGATTGATCATCGAGGAAGGAGGAGTGAGTCCGTTGTTGAAGCTCTTAAAGGAAGGAAAAGCAGAGGGGCAGGAGAACGCGGCACGCGCCATCGGGCTGCTGGCGCGTGATGCAGAGAGCGTGGAGCATATGGTACATTGTGGCGCGTGTTCTGTATTCGCTCAAGTGCTTAAAGAAGGTGCTATGAAAGTTCAAAGCGTGGTGGCTTGGGCTGTGTCTGAAATGAGCGCTCATTACCCCAAATGCCAGGACATGTTCTTGCAACATAACATCATAAGATTACTTGTTGCTCACCTTGCCTTTGAAACTGTTCAAGAACACAGTAAGTACTCCATTGTTAGCCTCAAACCAACTTCGATTCATGCTGTTGTTTTGGCCACTCATCATGATCATCATAATCAATCTAGAAATCAGCTTCATAGGGTTGTTACTACTACTATGGCTATGCATGCTGCTAATAATGCCAAAGCCAATCAGAAATTGGAGAATCATCATCATTCATATTCCGGGATTAACATGAAGGGGAGGGATCTTGAAGATCCTCAGACCAAGGCCCAGATGAAGGAGATGGCGGCCAGGGCGCTCTGGCATTTGGCCAAGGGAAACTCTGCCATTTGTCGCAACATCACGGAGTCTAGAGCGTTGCTTTGTTTTGCTGTTTTGCTCCAGAGGGGTCCTGAGGCTGTGCAGTACAACTCTGCCATGGCCGTGATGGAGATCGCGGCCGTGGCAGAGAAAGATCCTGAATTGAGGAGGTCTGCATTCAAGCCAAACTCCCCTGCCTGCAAGGCTGTGGTGGATGAAGTTCTTAAGATCATCGAGAAAGGGGATTCGGATCTCTTGATTCCTTGCATTAAGGTTGTTGGGAGTCTGGCAAGGACTTTCCGGGCCACCGAGACAAGGATGATCGGTCCCTTGGTCAAACTGCTTGATGAAACAGAGGCAGAGGTGACAAGAGAGACATTGATTGCGCTGACCAAATTCGCCTGCTCGGAGAATTACCTCCACCTGGATCATTCAAAGGCCATCATAGGCGCAGGAGGGGCCAAACACCTCATTCAGCTTGTGTATTTCGGAGACCAGATGCTTCAGATTCCGGCCTTGCTTCTGCTCTCTTACATTGCATTGCATGTCCCTGACAGCCAAGACCTTGCACAAGCCCAGGTTCTGGGAGTTCTTGAATGGGCATCAAAGCAATCTTCTATGGCCTTAGATCAAACTCTTGAGGAATTGTTGCACGAATCCAAGAGTAGGTTGGAGCTCTATCAGTCTAGAGGAGGCTTAATGCCTTTCCATAACCATAAGTTGCATCAATAACTAATACACTCCCTCATTCTAATTTGTAAAGATTGTTTTCACTTGTTAATTATTCTGTGAAGATTCATGCGCAGTTGTATTCATGTGAAGTTAATAGCTGAAAACTATTAGATGATGATTTAATCAAACTTGTTAAATTATTTAATGATTTTTAAATATCAAACTTCACATGAAAATAATTACAGGTGAGTTTCACCTCATTATTTGTTACATTGAGAGTGAGACCTCAACTCGCTTTTCAAGTCTTCAACACAAGCTAGTTGAAAAGTGATTGCTGCCTTTTTGAACAATGAACATACATATACATATGTTCCTTGTTCAAGTTGACCTGGGTTTTGGTCATGGTCCAAACTCCAAAGAGATCTAATTTCTAGAGTTGGACACTTCAAACTATCCCACGTTAGGGCTACTTGCCATTGATTCACAATATTTGCATTATTAATGTGATGCATTTATTTTAAAGACTACATAAAAATAATAAATATTGTGAACTAGACTCTCAGGTTAGAATCCGAAACAAGAGCATTAGAGCAATGAAATATGGCAAATAAAAGTCAAACCATGTATAAAATTTTATTGATGTGGACTACTTTTATTTAGTAAGATAAGTTGTTTAGATTCTTTTAATACTTTAATGAATACATCATACATGTAAGGAGTAATAACTAATAAACAATCAGATATATAAAGGTTTTGACCAAGCTCTAATTTTTATAAAAGCTAGTGGCATGCATGAAGTCCAGTAGTTTTAACTAATTAGTTAATATATAAGGTTTCGAACACTAATTTAGTTTGACTATAACCTAATAAGCAATAACACAACACCTCAATTAAATCAATGACTATGCACCAGCCTACAATGGACGAACCAAATGTATTAAACATTTAAAATTACACTTTTTTTTGGGGGTCTGGATTTAAAATGACACTTGTATTCACCTCTGTATTTTTTTAAGAAAATATTCAGTGGGAGTGTGGGTACTATTGCGGTATTGCCAAGCTGCTTCTTTTGTATTCTTGGGTCTGATTTTATTGTTTTTCGTTGTGGAGTATTTCCAAGCGTAAACAAAAACCCTTAGGATCACATATCAGATTGGGCCGAAACTTGAAAGGCTTTTCTTCCAAACAACCTATGCATGCTTGCACCTAAGATGTTCCTGCATAGCCTATCATTGGGAAAATTAAGAGGGAAACGTATGTTTGATTTCCAGGTCGGGTTGGGGGCTTTGAGTTTTTGTATTAGGTTTGGGTCAGATTTTGGTCTAGATCTCTAACCAAAAAAAAAAAAAAGCCTATCATTGGTATTACTATTAATCCTTCCTACAAGGCGCTAGAGTGGATACAAGAGAAGATTCTAGACAAAATGCAAGGATAGAAAGAGAAACTTTTAAATCAAGCTGGAAAGGAGGTTTTGATAAAGGCTGTTATACACGCGATTCCAATCTATGCCATGAACATCATCAAATTCCCTAAGTCTTTTTGCAAAAAAATTGAATCAGCAATTGCAAGATTCTGGTGGACTAACAATGGTAAGGAAAGACGCATTCATTGGAAGAGCTGGACAACAATGACCAGGAGCAAATTAAACAGAGGCTTGGGGTTTAAGAATTTTGAATGCCAAAACACAGCACTCTTGGCTAAGCAAGCTTGGAGACTTCTAAAGGAGGAAGAAGCAATATGGGCTCGGATTCTAAAGGCCACTTACTATCCTAATTGCAGCCTATGGGAAGCGGGAAGAGGAAGGAACACATCATGGATATGGAAGAGTAGGTTGGAGGGTAGAGATTTTCTCAGAAGGGAGGGAAGGTGGAGTGTAGGAAGTGGAGCAGGGATAGACATTTGGAAAAATAATTGGGTGGTAGGAATTGACAAGTTGAGGAGAGTCGGAGAAACTCAACATAGAAGAGTGAGCGAGCTAATAAGAGAGAGCGAGGGCTGGGACTTAGACAAAATTCGGGATATTTTTCATGGTAATGTGCTTGAGCTGATAACCAGAATGCCTATCAGTTTGATTAATAAGAAGGATCATTTTGTTTGGCCGTATAGGAACGACGGACAGTACTCAGTCAGATCCAGATACCAGGCAGCGAAGGAGGAGAAAGATACAAGGGAAGAGGCAATGCTTAGCAAAGCTTCGACAATCCAGAACTTGAAGGAGGTATGGGATAGGATTTGGAGGTTACCAGTACCAGAAAAGGTTAGAATATTTTGATGAAAAACAGTGCACGGAATTTCGCCAGTGAACGCGAAATTATATCAACATAAAAGTGCTCTTACACCGATGTGCAGCATATGCCAGGAACAAGATGAGACAATTGAACATGTGCTATTATTATGCCCGTGGACTAGAGCGGTGTGGTTTGGATCTAGTCTTCAAATCGTGCCTACGGCTTTTATTGTGGGATATTTTGATAAATGGTTCATGAATACAATTGACAAAATCAAGAGTGTGGCAGGAAATGAACAGGACAAAGTTTTGTGCAATCTAGGATGTGTTTGTTGGTGTATTTGGAAAGCAAGGAACCAGCACATATTCCAGCAAACAAAACTCAATCCACAACAGACAATAATTCATTCAGAATAGATTACAGCAGAATACCTTATTACAACAAAGGACTTAAACAGAGATAACAAAGTTATAGCAGGCAGGAATGGAGAGAGTAGAAGAATTACCTGGAGGCCTCCTCCTCGCAACAAGGTGAAAGTGAACATAGACGCGGCTTTTGACAGGGAAACAGGAATCGCAGCATCAGCAGCAGTGATCAGGGACTGGCAAGGAAAAATCATTACTGGAATATCATCAAAATTCAAGACAACATCAGTTTTAGCAGTTGAAGCACAAGCATACAGAGAAGCTCTTATTCTCACAAAAAATCTCTAGATAAGGAACTGTATAATTGAATCAGATTGTTTACCCCTGGTTCAAGCGATCAAGGCAAGAACGCCCTTAGCTGAAGCAGACACAATCATCAGGGACATTCTGCAAATGCTGGAAGAGGCATCGGATGAGGGAGCTACTTGGACTCCACGGGAAGGTAACATCTTAGCTCACCAACTAGCAGCGATGGCAGCAGAAAATCAGCTACAGAGGCAGTGGACAGTAACTCCACCTGTACAGGTCAGAAATATAATCAGAACAGAAGTAGGATTCACTAATCTTTAGAATAATCAATGCAATCGAACTCAAGACAATCGGGTTTCAGTTTCAACCAACCTTCAACGAGGTCAAAGCAACGAAGGATTACCGGGGTGGGTGGAAGCAAAAACCTGGAACAGCCATGCATTTCAGGGGGAACAGAGGCTTCAGCCCACGACTTCGCATAGGCCGATGAATGACTCTAGCTGGGACACTCTGATGATTAAAGTTGCAGAGGAAAAAGAAGAAGAAGAATTGTTTCAAGACAGCACCAATACCAAAAGGACCAGGAAGGATGACGTAACAGAGAGAGACATAGTTGTAGGGGAAATGCAAATTGTTCTTAGTAGTACAGAGGCTGAGAAGGCGGGCCTATACATGCCCCAACCCCAGCCATGAGTATAGTAAGTTGGAACTGTCGGGGTGTGGCGGCAACCACGACAGTTTCCGAATTAAAAGATCTTTGCAAAAAGATCAAGCCGGCCATTATTTTCCTTATGGAAACAAGTGCTAAGGAATGCAAAATCAGAAAGTTAAAGAGAGAACTTTGTTTTGATAAATCCTTTTGTGTAGAACCCCGGGGCTTGTCCGGAGGTCTAAGTCTTTTATGGAATAGAAATATGAATCTTGATATTTACTCTTGGTGTCATAATATTAAATTTTAAATTACAGATTGAAAAGGAAATAAATTGGATTGCCGTTTTGTGTATGGAGACCCCCAACTTTAGGCAAAGAAGGAAGCAATGGAGGGATTTAGTAGCTCAAAATCAAAATCAAAATGAACCACTGTTGTTCATTGGGGATTTTAATGATATTTTGAATTAGGAAGAAAAATTGGGCTTACACCCAAAGCCAAGAGAGCAGGTGGAAGAATTTAGGAATTTTGTGAACAGCAACAGATTGATGGACATCGATCTTAAGGGAGGAAAATTCACATGGTTTAGCAAACCTAGAAATAGCTTCGTTACAAGAGAAAGGCTAGACAGGGTCCTTGTCAACTAGGAGTGGAGGAGATTATATCAAAATGCAACAGACACAATCATCAGGGACATTTTGCAAATGCTAGAAAAGGCACCGGATGTGGGATCTACTTGGACTCCATGAGAAGATAACATCTTAGCTCACCAAATGGCAGCGACGGCAGCAGAAAATCAGCTACAGAGGCAGTGGACAGTAACTCCACCTGTACAGGTCAGGAATATAATCAGAACAGAAGCAGGATTCACTCATCTTCAGAATAATCAATGCAATCGAACTCAAGACAATCGGGTTTCAATTTCAACCGACCTTCAACGAGGTCAAAGCGACGAAGGATTACCGGGGCGGGTGGAAGCAAAAACCTGGAACAGCCATGCATTTCAGGGGGAACGGCGGCTTCAGCCCACGACTTCGCATAGGCCGATGAATGACTCCAGCTGAAACACTATCAACATAAGGAATATGCTCAGTGGAGGGGACGATGCCAGATTTATGTCTGGGCAAAATCTCACTTGGCATAGGGAATACAGCAGACATATCACGGCTGTGAGATCAGCAACTACAGGAAGATTTCAAGGGCACCACCGGGAGCTTCAACGAGGGATGGACTCCGTGCCGGTTGACCATGGAACGCCCACAGTGAACAAGATGCGAACTGGAGCTGGTGACTCCGACCAGGAGGAACCATTACAGGATCAGCGCCATGCATGAAGTTTTTGAGCACACGCCTCAATCTCGAGGAAGAAGATGTCTCTGCAGGTTAGGGTCGGGCATTGGGGCTGGAGAGCTGGGCGGGTTCAGGTTCTGGGTTTAGGGCCGGGTTAGTCTTCTGGCCCATGGCCAAGTCAAAAAAAGTAAAATTCTCTCTACAAGAGAGCACATTTCCTCTCTACAGGAGAGTATCACTACAGGGTTACTCCAATTTGGGAGTTGCTTCAATTTCAACCAAAACATAAACAGTTACATTAAATACCATACAATCTTAACCTTCTGTTACCTCCACCTCACAACCCAACACCTTTGATCACACCTTCACTTCTCTCTTCAAACTAGTTTACCACGCTAGTCAATTAACCAACAATCACAGACATCTACCAGTAGCAGTGCACCAAAAGAAGATACACAAGATGCCACAAAACATGCCAAACTTTGGAAGATAGTCGATAGAAGGAAAAACAGTCACTATCAAGCCAAATAGCGAAAAGGAACATAAAGTAGACAGCATCAATTTAGTAGGACAAATCATATCAAACAAAGAAATCCCATTTAGAAGCAGCAAAAATGCCATTATGGGAATCTAGGAAAACCCAGAAGGAGTTTCCATCTCTGAAGTGAGACGTAACAAAGTTCTGATAAGCTTCAAGGATATGTGGAGAGGTCTGTAGATATTGAAAGGGGGACCATGGAGTATAAAAGGTCATCTCCTAAATCTCCAACTATGGTCACAACATGAATCAATATCGGAGGTCAGCCACCAATATATGGAGTTTTGGGTTCAGATACATAGGCTACCATTGGAGAACATGAATAGTGAAACAGGCAGAATTATTGGAGACATGATGGGGATTGTTATTGATGTGGAAGATCCGATGAGGAACCATGTACTCATAAGAACTTTTTTAAGGGTAAGGGTAGCCGTGGATATTCTCAAGCCTTTAGCCACAGGCTTCTATATGGCAAGGGAAAACCTCCCCAATATCTGGGTTCATTTTAAATATGAGTGCCTTCAAGATTGTTATTGCATGAACTGTGGGGTTATAAGGCACAGCAAAAAGGAATGCAATAAAGAGATGGTCATGGTGGCGTGGAATCCAGACGTACCCAGATATACCCATGGGCTAGGGGTAGACCAAGCCAAATCTCTGAATAGGGGAGAGAGAAAAAGATGGAAGCAGAGCAAATCACAAGAAGGGGATGAAGAGACGGAGGCGCGTGACATCCAGGACAACTATGAGAGAGTGAAGGAACTACAGGATTCTGTAGCTAGCAGAGTAGGTAGAAATCTAGAAGAGTGAAGGAAGGAAAAAGGAAAGAAAGTAGCATCAGAAAATAAGGAGCAGTTAGGGCAAATAGATCTCAGAGCTGCAGAGCAGGTAGGAGAAATCCCTCTTAATCAGCTGAGGATGGCAGAAAATCAAGGGAGTTACAATAGAAGAGCTGAGAAGATACTAAAGAAAATTATGACAGACTTAAATGAGATCAGGGCCATAAAAGGAAGGAATACTAATGGGTCAGGCCTAATAAAAGAAGGAATAGAATCTGGGTACTAGACCGGGAAACAACAGGGAGAACAGAAAAGCATTAACCAAGAAGGAGGAAGCCCAAACAATTTAGACCATACAAGCCTAATGGAAGTGGACCAACAAGGCACAAAAAAGGGCAGGAAAAAAGAAGGATGTAGAAGGCAGCATAACAATACGGAGGATGATTTGGGCCCAAAGACAATAAGAGAAATTCTGAAGGCCAGCTTTGGTGCAAAAAACACAACAAATGTAGCAGGAGGAACGGAACAACAAAACAAAGGCAAGGCTTTAAAATCTAATGAGGACAGCAGGGATATTTGGGAGCTCAGAAGAATGGAGGAAGAGAAAGATGGCATGGCAAAAGAGAAGAACCTAATTATACAGAGAACAGCTGGAGGAGGCACATATTTTGTGGAGCTAGCCGAGGAAGAGGACGAAGATAAAAGTGGAAAGAAGGAGACACAAGCTTTGCATGCTGAGTGGAAAAAGAGGCTCACAATAGAGATCATAAGAAAGTTGAACATCAAGAGGAAGAGGGCTAAACAGGACCCTCTGATGATCAAAGCTGCAGAGGAAAAAGAAAAAGAAGAATTGTTTCAAGACAGCACCAATACCAAAAGGACCAGGAAGGATGACGTAACAGAGAGAGACATAGTTGTAGGGGAAATGCAAATTGTTCTTAGTAGTACAGAGGCTGAGGAGGCGGGCCTATACATGCCACAACCCCAGCCATGAGTATAGTAAGTTGGAACTGTCGGAGTGTGGCGGCAACCACGACAGTTTCCGAATTAAAAGATCTTTGCAAAAAGATCAAGCCGGCCATTATTTTCCTTATGGACACAAGAGCTAAGGAATGCAAAATCAGAAAGTTAAAGAGAGAACTTCGTTTTGATAAATCCTTTTGTGTAGAACCCCGGGGCTTGTCCGGAGGTCTAAGTCTTTTATGGAATAGAAATATGAATCTTGATATTTACTCTTGGTGTCATAATATTATTAAAACTTATATTACAGATAGAGAAGGAAATAAATTGGATTGCTGTTTTGTGTATGGAGACCCCAACTTTAGGCAAAGAAGGAAGCAATGGAGGGATTTAGTAGCTCAAAATCAAAATCAAAATGAACCACTGTTGTTCATTGGGGATTTTAATGATATTTTGAATTAGGAAGAAAAATTGGGCTTACACCCAAAGCCAAGAGAGCAGGTGGAAGAATTTAGGAATTTTGTGAACAGCAACAGATTGATGGACATCGATCTTAAAGGATGAAAATTCACATGGTTTAGCAAACCTAGAAATGGCTTCGTTACAAGAGAAAGGCTAGACAGGGTCCTTGTCAACTGGGAGTAGAGGAGATTATATCAGAATGCAACAGACACAATCATCAGGGACATTCTGCAAATGCTAGAAGAGGCACCGGATGTGGGAGCTACTTGGACTCCATGAGAAGGTAACATCTTAGCTCACCAAATGGCAGCGATGGCAGCAGAAGATCAGCTACAGAGGCAGTGGACAGTAGCTCCACCTGTACAGGTCAGGAATATAATCAGAATAGAAGTAGGATTCACTAATCTTCAGAACAATCAATGCAATCAAACTCAAGACAATCGGGTTTCAGTTTCAACCAACCTTCAACGAGATCAAAGCGACGAAGGATTACCGGGGCGGGTGGAAGCGAAAACCTGGAACAGCCATGCATTTCAAGGGGAACGGCGGCTTCAGCCTACGACTTCGCATAGGCCGATGAATGACTCCAGCAGGGACACTATCAACATAAGGAATATGCTCAGTGGAGGGGACGATGCCAGATTTATGTCTGGGCAGAATCTTGCTTGGCATAAGGAATGCAGCAGACACATCACGGCTGTGAGATCAGCAACTACAGGAAGATTTCAAGGGCACCACCGGGAGCTTCAACGAGGGATGGACTCCGTGCCGGTTGACCACGAAACGCCCACAGTGAACGAGATGCGAACTGGAGCTGGTGACTCCGACCAGGAGGAACTATTACATGATCAACGCCATGCATGAAGTTTTTGAGCTCAGCACGGAGGTCCGATGATAATGGCGGATCAAAGACGCCTCAATCTCGAGGAAGAAGATGTCTCTACAGGTTAGGGTCGGGCATTGGGGCTGGAGAGCTGGGCGGGTTCAGGTTCTGGGTTTAGGGCCGGGTTAGTCTTCTGGCCCATGGCCAAGTCAATAAAAAAAAAGTAAAATTCTCTCTACAAGAGAGCACATTTCATCTCTACAGGAGAGTATCACTACAGGGTTACTCCAATTTGGGAGTTGCTTCAATTTCAACCAAAACATAAACAGTTACATTAAATACCATACAATCTTAACCTTCTGTTACCTCCACCTCACAACCCAACACCTTTGATCACACCTTCACTTCTCTCTTCAAACTAGTTTACCACGCTAGCCAATTAACCAACAATCACATACATCTACCAGTAGCAGTGCACCAAAAGAAGATACACAAGATGCCACAAAACATGCCAAACTTTGGAAGAGAGTCGATAGAAGGAAAAACAGTCACTATCAAGCCAAACAGCGAAAAGGAACATAAAGTAGACAGCATCAATTTAGTAGGACAAATCATATCAAACAAAAGAAATCCCATTTATAAGCAGCAAAAATGCCATTATGGGAATCTGGGAAAACCCAGAAGGAGTTTCCATCTCTGAAGTGAGACGTAACAAAGTTCTGATAAGCTTCAAGGATGTGTGGAGAGGTCTACAGACATTGAAAGGGGGACCATGGAGTATAAAAGGTCATCTCCTAAATCTCCAACTATGGTCACAACATGAATCAATATCGGAGGTCAGCCACCAATATATGGAGTTTTGGGTTCAGATACATAGGCTACCATTGGAGAACATGAATAGTGAAACAAGCAGAATTATTGGAGACATGATGGGGATTGTTATTGATGTGGAAGATCCGATGAGGAACCATGTACTCATAAGAACTTTTCTAAGGGTAAGGGTAGCCGTGGATATTCTCAAGCCTTTAGCAACAGGCTTCTATATGGCAAGGGAAAACCTCCCCAGTATCTGGGTTCATTTTAAATATGAGTGCCTTCAAGATTGTTATTGCATGAACTATGGGGTTATAAGGCACAGCAAAAAGGAATGCAATAAAGAGATGGTCATGGTGGCGTGGAATCCAGACGTACCCAGATATACCCATGGGCTAGGGGTAGACCAAGCCAAATCTCTGAATAGGGGAGAGAGAAGAAGATGGAAGCAGAGCAAATCACAAGAAGGAGATGAAGAGACGGAGGCGCGTGACATCCAGGACAACTATGAGAGAGTGGAGGAACTACAGGATTCTGTAGCCAGCAGTGTAGGTAGAAGTCTAGAAGAGTGAAGGAAGGAAAAAGGAAAGAAAGTAGCATCAGAAAATCAGGAGCAATTAGGGCAAATGGATCTCAGAGCTGCAGAGCAGGTAGGAGAAATCCCTCTTAATCAGCTGAGGATGGCAGAAAATCAAGGGAATTACAATAGAAGAGCCGAGAAGATACTAAAGAAAATTATGACAGACTTAAATGAGATCAAGGCCATAAGAGGAAGGAATACTAATGGGTCAGGCCCAATAAATGAAGGAATAAAATCTGGGTACTAGACCGGGAAACAACAGGGAGAACAGAAAAGCATTAACCAAGAAGGAGGAAGCCCAAACAACTTGGACCATACAAGCCTAATGGAAGTGGACCAACAAGGCACAAAAAATGGCAGGAAAAAAGAAGGATGTAGAAGGCAGCTTAACAATACGGAGGATGATTTGGGCCCAAAGACAATAAGAGAGATTCTGAAGGCCAGTTTTGGTACAAAAAACACAACAAATGTAGCAGGAGGAATGGAACAACAAAACAAAGGCAAGGCTTTAAAATCTAATGAGGACAACAGGGATATTTGGGAGCCCAGAAGAATTGAGGAAGAGAAAGATGGCATGGCAAAAGAGAAGAACCTAATTATACAGAGAACAGCTGGAGGAGGCACATATTTTGTGGAGCTAGCCGAGGAAGAGGACGAAGATAAAAGTGGAAAGAAGGAGACACAAGCTCTGCATGCTGAGTGGAAAAAGAGGCTCACAATGGAGATCATAAGCAAGTTGAACATCAAGAGGAAGAGGACTAAATAGGACACTCTGAGGATTAAAGCTGCAGAGGAAAAAGAAGAAGAAAAATTGTTTCAAGACAGCACCAATACCAAAAGGACCAGGAAGGATGACGTAACAGAGAGAGACATAGTTGTAGGGGAAATGCAAATTGTTCTTAGTAGTACAGAGGCTGAGGAGGCGGGCCTATACATGCCCCAACCCCAGCCATGAGTATAGTAAGTTGGAACTGTCGGGGTGTGGCGGCAACCACGACAGTTTCCGAATTAAAAGATCTTAGTAAAAAGATCAAGCCGGCCATTATTTTCCTTATGGAAACAAGAGCTAAGGAATGCAAAATCAGAAAGTTAAAGAGAGAACTTCGTTTTGATAAATCCTTTTGTGTAGAACTCCGGGGCTTGTCCGAAGGTCTAAGTCTTTTATGGAATAGAAATATGAATCTTGATATTTACTCTTGGTGTCATAATGTTATTAAAATTTAAATTATAGATTGAAAAGGAAATAAATTGGATTGCTGTTTTGTGTATGGAGACCCCAACTTTAGGCAAAGAAGGAAGCAATGGAGGGATTTAGTAGCTGAAAATCAAAATCAAAATGAACCACTGTTGTTCATTGGAGATTTTAATGATATTTTGAATTAGGAAGAAAAATTGAGCTTACACCCAAAGCCAAGAGAGCAGGTGGAAGAATTTAGGAATTTTGTGAACAGCAACAGATTGATGGACATCGATCTTAAGGGAGGAAAATTCACATGGTTTAGCAAACCTAGAAATGGCTTCGTTACAAGAGAAAGGCTAGACAAGGTCCTTGTCAACTGCGAGTGGAGGAGATTATATTAGAATGCAACCTTCACAGCCCTCCCGGTGATAGGATCTGATCATTGCCCTCTGATTTTAAAGCTGGAACCGAAAGAAAAATTCGAACGACACTTCAAGTATGAAGCATATTGGGAAGATCACAAGGATTGTGAGAAGATCATCAAGCAAGGATGGGAAAAGAATGAAAATAAAAGGAATAAATGGGAAAAACTACAAGAAAAATTCAAGATTTGCAAGAAGGAATTGGAGTAATGGAGCAAAAGAATTTTCACCAGAGCTGACAAGAAAATCAACCAACTTAAGGAAGAAATCACAAAACTATAGAATCAGAACTTTTAAGAACAACAGCAGGAAAGGATCAAGGATATGAAGGTTGAAATATCACAACTATGGAAGAAAAAAGAAAAGTACTGGGTCCAGAGAGCAAGATTAAAATAGCTAAAGTTTGGAGACAAAAATACCTCCTTCTTCCATGCAACGACAATTCAAAGAAGAGACTTGAATAAGATCGAAAGATTGAAGGACGCAGAGGGAAATTGGATTATAGGGAGCAAGGACATCATGGAATTAGTAGAGAGACACTTCATTGATCTTTTTTGCCACAACCACAAGGAGCAAAGTAGAGGAATGCACCCGGATTATCCCGAAAAAGGTCACAGTTAAAATGAACAGGGAGCTTCTAAAGGAACTGTCAGATAAGGAGATAATGGATGCAGCCTTCTGTATGGGAAGCCTGAAAGCGCCTGGTCCAGATGGTCTTAATGGTTTATTCTTTCAAAAGCATTGGGATATTATCAGTAGAGAGGTCTGTGATGTTATTAAGGATATTTTTGCTAGTAGGAGAATGCCATAGGACATGGGAGAGACTACAATGGTCCTGATTCCCAAAGTTAAACAACCAGAATGCCTTAGCCAATTAAGACCTATCAGCTGCTGTAATTACATTTACAAGATCGTGACGAAGATCATTATCCTCTGGTTAAAAAAGTTTCTTGATAAATTAATCTCCACTATCTAAAGCGCTTTTGTGGGAGGAAGACTCATACAAGACAACATTGTTAATATTCAGAAGGCCTTCCACAATTTAAACAAAAAAGGCAGGTTTGGCTCTTAAACTTAGCTGTAAAATTGGACATGAACAAGGCTTATGATAGGTTAGAGTGGGACTTTTTGGAAAATGTTTTACGTTTGTTTGGGTTTGAGCAGAGCTGGATACAGTTAGTAATGGAGTGTGTCAAAAGCGCAAGTTATAAAATTAAAATAAATGGTAAGCTGTCTAAGAGGATAAAACCTCAAAGAGGTTTGAAGCAAGGTGATCCTTTATCACCATACCTTTTCATTATGGCAGTAGAGGTCTTCACAGCACTTATGGAAGAAGCACAAAGGGAATGACGTATTTCAGGCGTTAAGCTTACTCCAACAGCACCAGTTATCACCCACCTTATGTTTGCTGACGATTGCATTCTTTTTGCGGAAGCCAAAGAAGAGGAACTTTATCAAAGCATCTTAATTCTGAACAGATACACGGATGCATCGGGACAAAAGATAAATTTAGAGAAATCAGGCATAGTGTTTGGACAGCAGGTATCGATTCAGACAAGGGTCAATATAGAAGAGATTATGGGCATGCAAACCTGGGAAAATCCTGGGAAATACCTTGGGTTACCGGCACATTGGGGAAGATCGAAGGCGTTGGCATGGCTAGAAGAAAGGATAGACAACAAAATTGAAGGATGGAAAGAGCGACTACTCAACCAGGCAGGGAAGGAGACTTTGATTAAAGCTGTAATTCAAGCCATACCCAGTTACACTATGAGCATTGTCTTGCTACCCAAAAACTTTTGCCAAAGAATAGGATCAAAAGTTGCAAGATTTTAGTGGGCAAACTCGGAGAGAGAGAAGGGGATACACTGGAAAAGCTGGAGGAAGATTTGTGGTGGACGAAATTGTGATTCATACTTAAATTGTTGTTTGAAATTGATTCCCAGGTAATGGCCCCAAAAACTTGGTGCTCAATACCATGGTCTAAACATAATTTCACAACTTCGCTCAACTAACCAGCAAGTGTACTGGGTCGTCCAAGTAATAAACCTTACGTGAGTAAGGGTCGATCCCACAGAGATTGTTGGTATGAAGCAAGCTATGGTCATCTATGTAGATCTCAGTCAGGCAGATAATAAATGGTGAGAGAGTTTTCGAATATTAATAATAAATAAACTGAAAATAAAGATAGAAATACTTATGTAAATCATTGATGGGAATTTCAGATAGGCGTATGAAGATGCTGTGCTCCTTCTAAATCTCTATTTTCCTACTACCTTCATCCAATCCTTCTTACTCCTTTCCATGGCAAGCTGTATGTAGGGCATCACTGTTGTCAATGGCTACATCCCATCCTCTCAGTGAAAAAGGTCCAAATGCTCTGTCACAGCATGGCTAATCATCTGTCAGTTCTCGATCATGTCGGAATAGAATCCCTTGATTCTTTTGCGTTTGTCATCACGCCCAACAATCGTGAGTTTGAAGCTCGTCACAGTCATTCAATCCCGGAATCCTACTCGGAATACCACAGACAAGGTTTAGACTTTTCGGATTCTCATGAATGCCGCCATCAATTCTAGCTTATACCATGAAGACTCTGATCTCACGGAATGGAAGGCTCGGTTGTCAGGCGAGGGCAACCATGCATCGTGCATAAGGAATCCAAGAGATACACACTCTAGCTTTCGCTTGTAGAATGAAAGTGGTTGTCAGGCACGCGTTCGTAGGGACGGATGATGATGAGTGTCACGGATCATCACATCCATCAGGTTGAAGTACGAATGGTATCTTAGAATAGGAATAAATCGAATTGAATAGAAAATAGTAGTAATTGTATTAAAACTTGAGGTACAGCAGAGCTCCACACCCTTAATCTATGGTATGTAGAGACTCCACCGTTGAAAATACATAAGTGAAGGTCCAGGCATGGCCGAATGGCCAGCCCCCAAAATATGATATGAATTCGAAAATAAGGAGAAGGACCTATGGTCAAAATACTGAATGGTCAAAGACACTGAATACAATAGTAAAAAGTCCTATTTATACTAGACTAGCTACTAGGGTTTACAGAAGTAAGTAATTGATGCAGAAATCCACTTACGGGGCCTACTTGGTGTGTGCTTGGGCTGAGCTTGAACTTTACACGAGCTGAGGCTTCTTTTGGAGTTGAACGTCAAGTTGTAACGTGTTTTTGGCGTTCAACTCTGGTTCGTGACGTGTTTTTGGCGTTTGACTCCAGAATGCAGCATGGAACTGGCATTGAGCTCCAGTTTACGTCATCTAATCACGAATAAAGTATGGACTATTATATATTGCTGGAAATCTCTGGATGTCTACTTTCCAACGCCATTTAGAGCGTGCCATTTGGAGTTCTGTAGCTCAAGAAAATTCATTTTGAGTACAGGAAGGTCAGAATCCAACAGCATCAGCAGTCCTTTGTCAGCCTTTTATCAGAGTTTTGCTCAGGTCCCTCAATTTCAGCCAGAAATTACCTGAAATCACAGAAAAATACACAAACTCATAGTAAAGTCCAGAAATGTGAATTTAGCATAAAAACTAATGAAAAAATCTCTAAAAGTAGCTAGATTATACTAAAAACTACCTAAAAATAATGCCAAAAGCGTATAAATTATCCGCTCATCACAACACCAAACTTAAATTGTTGCTTGTCCCCAAGCAACTGAAAATCAATTAGGGTAAAAAGAAGAGAATATACTATAAATCCTAAAATATCAATAAATATTAGTTCTAATTAGATGAGCGGGAGTTGTAGCTTTTTGCTTGTGAACAGTTTTGGCATCTCACTTTCTCCTTTGAAGTTTAGAATGATTGGCATCTCTAGGAACTTAGAATTTCAGATAGTGTTATTGATTCTCCTAGTTAAGTATGTTGATTCTTGAACACAGCTACTTTTATGAGTCTTGGTCGTGGCCCTAAGCACTTTGTTTTCCAGTATTACCACCGGATACATAAATGCCACAGACACATAGCTGGGTGAACCTTTTCAGATTGTGACTCAGCTTTGCTAAAGTCTCCAGTTAGAGGTGTCCAGAGTTCTTAAGCACACTCTTTTTGCTTTGGATCACGACTTTAACCACTCATTCTCAAGCTTTTTACTTGGACTTGCATGCCACAAGCACATGGTTAGAGACAGCTTGATTTAGCCGCTTAGGCCTGGATTTTATTTCCTTGGGCCCTCCTATCCATTGATGCTCAAAGCCTTGGATCCTTTTTACCCTTGCCTTTTGGTTTTAAGGGCTATTGGCTTTTTTTGCTTGCTTTTTCTTTTTCTTTCTAATTTTTTTCGCAAGCTTTTGCTTTTTCACTGCTTTTTCTTGCTTCAAGAATCAATTTTCATGATTTTTCAGATTGTCAATAACATTCTCTTTGTTCATCATTCTTTCAAGAGCCAATAATTTTAACATTCATAAACAACAAGATCAAAATTATGCACTGTTAAAGCATTCATTCAGAAAACAAAAGTATTGTCACCACATCAATATAATTAATCTAAATTCAAGGATAATTTTGAAATTTATGTACTTCTTATTCTTTTGAATTAAAAACATTTTTCATTTAAGAGAGGTGAAGGATTTATGGAATTATTCATAGCTTTAAGCCATAGTTACTACATACTAATGATCATGAAGTAGAGACACAAAACATAAACACACATATAGCATAGAAAATGAAAAATAGAAAAAATAAGAACAAGGAATGAGTCCACCTTAGTGATGGTGGCGCTTTCTTCTTGAAGAACCAATGATGTCCTTGAGCTCTTCTATGTATCTTTCTTGCCTTTGTTGCTTGATCCCTAGTGATTTTGGTGCTCTTATCCTTAGTTGCTCCCAATAATTGTGTGGAGGAAAATGTATCCCCTGAGGTATCTCAGAGATCTCTTGATTTGCAGTCAAATGCTCTACTACTGAGCTATGGACCCTTGAGATGAATCTCTCCATCTCCCATGACTCAGAGGTGAAAGCTTTTGTCTTTCCTTTTCTCTTTTTTTTTGAGGTTTCTCTGGCCTTAGGTTCCATCAATGGTTATGAAAAAACAAAAAAGCTATGCTTTTACCACACCAAACTTAGAATGTTGCTCGCCCTCGAGCAAAAGAAGAAAGAATGGAATGAAAAGAGGACATGAAAGAGAGGGAGAGATGTGTATGTTTCGGCCATATGGGTGGGATTGGGTGGGAAAGAGATGGATGGATGTGAGTGGTGAAGAGGTGATGGGGAAGAGGGATTAAGGTGATTGGTGAAGAAGAGAGAAGGTGAGTTGAGGTAGGTGGGGATCTTGTAGGGTCCACAGATCCTGAGGTGTCAAGGATTTACATCCCTGCACCAATGAGGCGTGTAAAACGCCTTTGCATGCAATTCTGGCATTTAAACGCCGAAGTGATGCTTGTTTTGGGCGTTCAACGCCCAATTGCAGCATGTTTCTGGCGTTGAACGCCAGTTCCATGCTTGTTTCTGGCGTTCAGCGCCAGCTCTCCTCAGGGCATATTCCTGGCGTTCAAACGCCAGGATGATGCTTGTTTCTGGCGTTCAACACCAGATCCATGCTCTGTTCTGGCGTTGAACGCCAGCCAGATGCTCCTTACTGGCGTTTGAACGCTAGTAAGTCCTTCCTCCAGGGTGTGATTTTTCTTCTGCTGTTTTTGATTCTGTTTTTAATTTTAGTAATTTTTTCATGACTCCACATGATCATGAACCTAATAAAACATAAAAGAATAATAAAAAGAAAAATAAAATTAGTTAAATAAAAATTGGGTTGCCTCCCAATAAGCGCTTCTTTAATGTCAATAGCTTAACAGTGGGCTCTCATGGAGCCACATAGGTAATCAGGTCAATGTTGTAGACTCCCAACACCAAACTTAGAGTTTGGATGTGGGGAGTCAACACCAAACTCAGAGTTTGGTTGTGGCCTCCCAACACCAAACTTAGAGCTTGATTGTGGGGGCTTTGTTTGACTTTGTACTGAGAGAAGCTTTTCATGCTTCCTCTCCATGTATACAGAAGAACACCCTTGAGTCTTAAACACAAGGTAGTCCCCATTCAATTGAAGGACTAATTCTCCTCTGTTAACATCTATCACAGCTCCTGCTGTGGCTAGGAAAGGTCTTCCAAGGATGATGCATTCATCCTCCTCCTTCCTAGTGTCTAAGATTATGAAATCATCAGGGATGTAAAGGCCTTCAACCTTTACTAACACGTCCTCTACCAATTCATAAGCTTGTCTTACTGACTTGGCTGCCATTTGTAATGAGAATATGGCAGGCTGTACCTCAATGATCCCTAACTTCTCCATTACAGAGAGTGGCATAAGATTTATGCCTGACCCTAGGTCACACAGAGCCTTTTCAAAGGTCATGGTGCCTATGGTGTAGGGTATTAAGAATTTGCCAGGATCTTGTCTTTTTTGAGGTAAAATTTGCTGAACCTATGTATCTAGTTCACTAATGAGCAAGGGAGGTTCACCTTCCCAAGTCTCATTACCAAACAACTTGGCATTCAGCCTCATGACAGCTCCTAGATATTGAACAACTTACTCTCCAGTTACATCTTCATCTTCTTCAGAGGAAGAATAGTCTTCAGAGCTCATGAATGGCAGAAGGAGGTTTAATGGAATCTCTATGGTCTCTATATGAGCCTCAGATTCCTTTGGGTCCTCAATAGGGAACTCCTTCTTGCTTGAGAGACGTCCCATGGGGTATTCCTCATTGGGATTCACGTCCTCTCCTTCTTCTCTAGGTTCGGCCATGTTGATTATATCAATGGCCTTGCACTCTCTTTTTGGATTCTCTTCAGTATTGCTTGGGAGAGTATTAGGAGGAGTTTCAGTGATTTTCTTACTCAGCTGGCCCACTTGTGCCTCCAAATTTCTGATGGAGCACCTTGTCTCACTCATGAAACTTAAAGTGGTCTTGGACAGATCAGAGACTAAATTTGCTAAGTTAGAGGTACTTTGCTTAGAATTCTCTGTCTGTTGCTGAGAAGATGATGGATAAGGCTTGATATTGCTGAGCCTATTTCTTCCACCATTATTAAAGCCTTGTTGAGGCTTTTGTTGATCCTTCCATGAGAAATTTGGATGATTTCTCCATGATGAATTATAGGTGTTTCCATAAGGTTCACCCATATAATTTACCTCTGCTATTGCAGGGTTCTCAGGATCATAAGCTTCTTTTTCAGAAGATGCCTCTTTAGTACTATTGGATGCATTTTTCCATCAATTCACACTTTGAGAAATCATGTTGACTTGCTGAGTCAAAATTTTGTTCTGAGCCAATATGGCATTCAGAGCATCAATTTCAAGAACTCCCTTCCTTTGAGGCGTCCCATTATTCACGGAATTCCTCTCAGAAGTGTACATGAACTGGTTATTTGCAACCATGTCAATAAGTTCTTGAGCTTCTGCAGGCGTTTTCTTTAGGTGAATGGATCCACCTGCAGAATGGTCCAGTGACATCTTAGAGAAGTCAGATAGACCATAATAGAATATATCTATCATGGTCCATTCTAAAAACATATCAGAAGGACATCTTTTGGTCATCTGCTTGTATCTTTCCCAAGTTTCATAAAGGGATTCACCATCTTTTTGTTTGAAGGTCTGAACATCCACTCTAAGCTTGCTCAGCTTTTGAGGAGGAAAGAACTTAGCCAAGAAGGCCGTGACCAGCTTATCCCAGGAGTCCAGGCTATTTTTAGGTTGAGAGTCCAACCATGCTCTAGCTCTGTCTCTTACAGCAAAAGGGAAAAGCATGAGCCTGTAGACTTCAGGATCTACTCCATTAGTCTTAACAGTCTCATAGATCTGCAAGAACTCAGTTAAGAACTGGTAGGGATCTTCTGATGGAAGTCCATGAAACTTGCAGCTCTGTTGCATCAGAGCAACTAATTGAGGTTTCAGCTCAAAATTATTTGCTCCTATGGCAGGAATTGAGATGCTTCTTCCATCAAACTTGGAAGTAGGTGTAGTATAATCACCAAGCATCCTCCTTGCATTATTGTTGTTGGGTTCGGCTGCCATCTCCTTTTCTTGTTCGAAAATTTCAGCAAGGTTGTCTCTGGATTGGTGTAATTTAGCTTCTCTTAGTTTCCTCTTCAGAGTCCTTTTAGGTTCTGGATCAGCTTCAACAAGAATGCCTTTTTTCTTGTTCCTGCTCATATGAAAGAGAAGAGAGCAGAAAAAGAAGAGGAATCCTCTATGTCACAGTAAAGAGGTTCCTTATTGTTAGTAGAAAAAGAAAGGGAATAAAGAAAGGAGAATCCAAACACAAGGGTAAGGATAGGGGGTAGAGATTTGAGATGAAGAGAAGTGTTAGTAAATGAGTAAATAAATAGGATAAGATGAGAGATAGAAGTTTTTGAAAATAATTTTGAAAAGGAGTTAATGATTTTCGAAAATTAAGATAAGAAATAAAATTAAAATTAAAATTTAAAACAATTAGTTAATTGAAAAGAATTTTTGAAAAAGAGGGAGGTATTTTCGAAAATTAGAGAGAGAAAAGTTGTTAGGTGGTTTTGAAAAAGATAAGAAACAAACAAAAAGTCAAATAGTTAGTTGAAAAAGATTTGAAAATTAATTTTGAAAAGATAAGAAGATAAGAAGTTAGAAAAGATATTTTAAAATCAAATTTTTTTTTTGAAAAAGATAAAATTTTGAAAAGGATATGATATAAAAGATAAGATAAAAAGATATGATTAAAAGGATATGGTTAGGAAAGATTTATTATTTTTTTTAAATTAAAATTAATTACTTGACTAACAAGAAACTAAAAGATAAGATCCTAGAATTTAAAGATTGAACCTTTCTTAACAAGAAAGTAACAAACTTCAAATTTTTGAATCAATCACATTAATTGTTAGCATAATTTTTGAAAATAAGGATAAAACTAAGAAAACGATTTTTGAAAAATAATTTAAAGGATTTTCGTAAATTAATAAGAAAAATGAAAAAGATTTAATTTTTTTGAAAAAGTTTCGAAAAGATAAGGTTTTTTTTAAAATTTGAAAATTTGACTTGACTTACAAGAAACAACTAATTTTTAAATTTTTTTTGACTAAGTCAACCAAAATTTTCGAAATTTTGAGAGAAAAAAGGAAAAGATATTTTTTGATTTTTGAATTTTTAATGATGAGAGAGAAAAACACAAATATGACCCAAAACATGAAAATTTTGGATCAAAACCAATGATGCATGCAAGAACACTATGAATGTCAAGATGAACACCAAGAACACTTTGAAGATCATGATGAACATCAAGAACATATTTTTGAAAAAATTTTGATGCAAAGAAAACATGCAAGATACCAAACTTAGAAATCTTTAATGCTTAGACAATATAAATGCAAAGATGCACATGAAAAATAATAAAAGACACAAAACAAGAAAACATCAAGATCAAACAAGAAGACTTACCAAGAACAACTTGAAGATCATGAAGAACACTATGAATGCATGAATTTTCAAAAATTGCAAGAACAAAATGAATATGCAATTGACACCAAACTTAAAACATGACATAAGATTCAAACAAGAAACACAAAAATATTTTTTATTTTTATAATTTTATTATTTTTTTTGGATTTTATTTTATTTTTTTCGAAAAACATATAGGAAAAAGGAAGTAATGAATTCAAAGTCCTCAATCAAAATTCCAAGAATCATACCAGGTTAGTCTAAAGCTTGATGGCCAGCCAAGCTTTAGTATACCATTTTGAAACTCTAGAATTCATTCTTAAAAACTCTGAAGGATTTTTTGAAAACAAAGGGAAAATTTTGAAAAAATTTTTTTGAAAAGAAAATAAAAAAAATTACCTAATCTGAGCAACAAGATGAACCGTCAGTTGTCCATACTCGAACAATCCCCGGCAACGGCGCCAAAAACTTGGTGGACAAAATTGTGATTCATACTTATATTGTTGTTCAAAATTGATTCCCAAGTAATGGCCCCAAAAACTTGGTGCTCAATACCATGCTCTAAACATAATTTCACAACTTCGCTCAACTAACCAGCAAGTGTACTGGGTCGTCCAAGTAATAAACCTTACGTGAGTAAGGGTCGATCCCATAGAGATTGTTGGTATGAAGCAAGCTATGGTCATCTTGTAGATCTCAGTCAGGCAGATAATAAATGGTGAGAGAGTTTTCGAATATTAATAATAAATAAACTGAAAATAAAGATAGAAATACTTATGTAAATCATTGATTGGAGTTTCAGATAGGCGTATGAAGATGCTGTGCTCCTTCTGAATCTCTACTTTCCTACTACCTTCATCCAATCCTTCTTACTCCTTTCCATGGCAAGCTGTATGTAGGGCATCACCGTTGTCAATGGCTACATCCCATCCTCTCAGTGAAAAGGTCCAAATGCTCTGTCACGGCACGGCTAATCATTTGTCAGTTCTCGATCATGTCAGAATAGAATCCCTTAATTCTTTTGCGTTTGTCATCGCGCCCAACAATCCCGAGTTTGAAGCTCATCACAGTCATTCAATCCTGGAATCCTACTCGGAATACCACAGACAAGGTTTAGACTTTCCGGATTCTCATGAATGCCGCTATCAATTCTAGCTTATACCACGAAGACTCTGATCTCACGGAATGGAAGGCTCGGTTGTCAGGCGAGGGCAACCATGCGTCGTGCATCAGGAATCCAAGAGATACACACTCTAGCTTTCGCTTGTAGAACGAAAGTGGTTGTCAGGCACGCGTTCATAGGGACAGATGATGATGATTGTCACGGATCATCACATCCATCAGGTTGAAGTACGAATGGTATCTTAGAACAGGAATAAATCGAATTGAATAGAAAATAGTAGTAATTGCATTAAAACTTGAGGTACAGCAGAGCTCCACACCCTTAATCTATGGTGTGTATAGACTCCACTGTTGAAAATACATAAGTGAAGGTCCAGGCATGGCCGAATGGCCAGCCCCCAAAATATGATATGAATTCGAAAATAGGGAGAAGGACGTATGGTCAAAAGACCGAATGGTCAAAGACACTGAATACAATAGTAAAAAGTCCTATTTATACTAGGCTAGCTACTAGGGTTTACAGAAGTAAGTAATTGATGCAGAAATCTACTTCCGGGGCCCACTTGGTGTGTGCTTGGGCTGAGCTTGAACTTTACACGAGCTGAGGCTTCTTTTGGATTTGAACACCAAGTTGTAACGTATTTTTGGTGTTCAACTCTGGTTCATGACGTGTTTTTGGCGTTTGACTCCAGAATGCAGCATGGAACTGGCCTTGAGCGCCAGTTTACGTCATCTAATCACGAATAAAGTATGGACTATTATATATTTCTGAAAAGCTCTGGATGTCTACTTTCCAATGTCGTTGAGAGCGTGCCATTTGGAGTTCTGTAGCTCCATAAAATCTATTTCGAGTGCAGGGAGGTCAGAATCCAACAGCATCAGCATTCCTTTGTCAGCCTTTATCAGAGTTTTGCTCAGATCCCTCAATTTCAGCTAGAAATTACCTGAAATCATAGAAAAACACACAAACTCATAGTAAAGTCCAGAAATGTGAATTTAGCATAAAAACTAATGAAAACATCCCTGAAAGTAGCTAGATTATACTAAAAACTACCTAAAAACAATGCCAAAAAGCGTATAAATTATCCGCTCATTAATTTGCAAAAGCAAGATGGATGGCAGGTTAGGTTTTAGAGACTTACAGTGTCAGAATTTATCCTATCTAGCCAAGTAAGCATGGGGGGTGATTGAACATCCAAATGCAATATGGGTAAAAATTCTAAAAGCAATATATTTTGAGGATAGTGATTTTTGGGAAGCTGGCATCGAGAGTAGAAGATCATGGGCATGGAAAAGTCTTATCCAAGACAGGGACTTCTTGAGAAGGAATGGGATATGGAGTATTGGAAAAGGCTCAAAAGTAAAGATATGGGAAGACAACTGGGTTATTGGCATGGGTAAAAATCCTTTTGAACAGAAATCACTCAGTAGATAGAGTAAACGAGCTCATCATCGAGGGAGAATGATGGAAACAAGAAAGAATAACAGAATTATTCCCGGAGAACATAAGCAACAAAATTCTGCAAACACCCATAAGTCTACTGAGGAGCGAAGACAGACTAATATGGCCTTTCAAATGGGATGGGGGTTACACAGTTAAGACAGGATATTATGTGGCAAAGAAGGAAAAAAAAGGCAGCGAAAGAGCGGAACCTCAACAAGCACAGATATGACGGATCTTTGGAAAGAGATGGGAAATGAATGTTCCGTCGAAGATAAGAATGTTTTTATGGAAAGCGGCACATGATATAATACCAGTATATAACAACTTATTTAAAAAGAAAATAACTAATCCTCCTATCTGTCAAATTTGCAGGGAAGGAATAGAGACAACGGAGCATGGAATTCTTCTATGCCAGTGGACTAGAGCAACGTGGTTTGGAGCACAGAGTCAATGTCTACCAACACCAGAGACAATCAAGTCTTTTGCAAAATGGCTGATTGAAATGTGCAGGAAAATTATAAGACAAGGAAAGGAAGAGGCAGATAATCTGATTGGAAGAATTGGAATGCTAAGTTGCGAGATTTGAAAAATGAGAAACCAGGCTGTATTCCAAAATACTAATCCCAACCCCAATGCTCCATCATCAAAACTAAAATCCTAGAATAAAAAATCAGGGAAGTAATGCAAAAAAGGAGTAGCTCAGGAAAAACCAGAACAGAAATATGAGCAGAAGGAGCATTACCTGGAGACCTCCACCGGGGGACTGGCTGAAGACTAACGTAGACGGTGTGTATAGTAGATCGACGGCAGAGGGAGCAACTGCAGTTGTGATTCGAGACAATTCCGGAAAATTGTTAACAGGAGAATCAATGAGAATCAGAGCTTATTCTAGCCTGGCAGCAGAAGCAGAAGCAATGAGAAGGGCACTAATTCTAACCACAAATCTTAATATGGAGCAAATTTTAATAGAATCGGACAATTTACCTCTTGTGCAAGCAGTGAAATCAAAGACTTATATAGGAGAGGTAGAATCAATTCTTCGAGATATTTTTCTTCTGGCTGAGAGTCTGTCCAATTGTGGCTTTACATGGGTCCCTAGAGAGGGAAATAAAGTCGCTAATGGAGTGGCAAAATGTTCCCTGACAGGTCGATTGGAGGAAAACTGGAGACGGAAGCCCCCACGAGAAATAACAGAACAATTAAGGAGTGAAGCTTTGAACCAGAACGGATGCATTCTAGAATTCAAAGGCAAGAAAATCTGAATTTCGAGGATTCAATGTGACAGAGAGGCCTGATGCCAAATTCCGGAACTCTAAACCCTCTCTTAGTTATCAAAGGTACTGATGCGACTTCGCCGGAAAGGAGAAATGTCTTCCTGAATAACGCTATCACACCTGGGCAAGACAGTCAACAAGGGAAGGAGAAATTCGACGCGGCAGAGAAACCAACTGGAATTTCCTTAGCGACGACGAATCATGGCAGTCATGCGACGGAAAAGGGCTTCACCGGCAGACAAAAGCATCAGACGGCGACGGTGAAAATCGATAGTTACAGCGAACGAGAAGGACTACGTTGTGGTAGAACTGAAGATCTTAGGCAGCGGGGCGGCGAGATACGCTGCCAGCGCAGCCTCTGAGATCGTCGGCGGTCAGACGGTGGTAATGGCTGCGCAGCTGATGAACACCCGAGTGTTGGAGAGCGAAAGAGACGAATGAGGAGAGCAGGTGCTACACCAGTAGCATAGGGTTGTGTTGGCTTCTGACCCGACCCGATCTCTTGTTTGGTTTGGCATTGGGCCAAAGACAAAAAAAAAAAACTCAATTTTATTTGACAAAAAAAAACTCAATTTTAGAAATAACTAATCCATTTTATATTATAATGCAATTTCTTCCTTCAAAATTAATTCTATTTGAGATTCGTTATTTTTACAATAAATAGTAAATCAAATCAAATTATTTTAAATGATATAAAATTTTATAAATATAACTTAAAATGTGTAAACTTTTACTCTAACAGCAAACTTTATAGTTTATATATAAGAAAAAACACACTAATACAAAATTAGTCAACAACACATA
Source organism: Arachis hypogaea (assembly GCF_003086295.3). NCBI lineage: Eukaryota > Viridiplantae > Streptophyta > Magnoliopsida > Fabales > Fabaceae > Arachis > Arachis hypogaea. The sequence continues at coordinate 4,722,170 of NC_092040.1, read as the reverse complement.
AATTTAGGTAAATCTTATACTTAGATAGTTATATGCACCCGATGAAAATTGGTTGAAACTGCATCATCATACAGAAAACCAAACTATCTAAACCTGAAGAATAGGACATAATTTAATTTGGGTACTTGATAATTGAGGAATTAATCGAGACAAATTAAAAGCATGATAAATAGTGAAAGAAATAGAGTTCCAATGTTGGGGGTAACATATATATACCACGTAGACTTTATCCTTACTCTTGGATCACAAATCTCATCCACTGAATCTAAAAAATCTGATCTTACTTTTTCGTACTTCACTGAAACACATTTCATCATCGTCCTAGCTTGTTAGTTTTCTGTCACAGCAAACATGGCTACTGCAGTAACTGCTGCAGTCTCATTTCCATCCACTAAATCCACCTCTATTCCAACCACAACAACCTCTATTGCTTCCCCACATAGACTCCTCTTCAAAAAGGTACATCTTTTGAAGCACTTAATTAAGGGTGCAATTCAAGAACTATGAATATGATGATCTGTGGTGGTGTTTGTGAATTGCCAGGTTACATTGCAGTATAGAGATGTTTGTATCAGTGGAAGAGTGGTTCCCATCAGAGCTCAGGTCACAACTGAGGCACCTGCTAAGGTTGAAAAGATTTCCAAGAAGCAGGAAGAAGGTGTTGTTGTGAACAAGTTCAAACCCAAGGAGCCATACATTGGAAGATGCTTGCTCAACACTAAGATCACTGGGGATGATGCACCTGGTGAAACTTGGCACATGGTCTTCAGCACAGAGGGTATTTATTTATATAATCATGCATGCTCTCATCCCTTTTTACAATTCAACAAATATTTGATTGTAATTATTGTTTCAGGAGAGGTTCCTTACAGAGAAGGACAATCAATTGGGGTGATTCCAGATGGCATTGACAAGAATGGAAAGCCTCACAAGCTCAGATTGTATTCTATTGCTAGCAGTGCTCTTGGTGATTTTGGAGACTCAAAAACTGTGAGTCCTATTTTGGAGACCTATCATGATTTGGGTTTTACCCTTTTGTTCCATTCATACTTCAATTTCTCTGCAATCTCATATATTTGATATGATGCTTTCATTCACTCACCCAGGTTTCTCTATGTGTGAAACGTCTTGTGTATACAAATGAAAATGGAGAACTTGTCAAGGGAGTCTGCTCAAATTTCCTATGTAAGGATCAATAGTTTGAGTTTTCAATATTTCTATAGTATGTTTCTTAAAGAAATTCAGGTTTAAATTTTAGCCTTTCTTTTTGGAACTTATGTTGCTGTTTATTCAGGTGACTTGAAACCAGGAGCTGAAGTAAAGATTACTGGACCTGTGGGGAAAGAAATGCTTATGCCAAAAGATCCCAATGCTACTATCATCATGGTACATCATCATTTTAATTCAAAAATGCAGTGTTTGATGATCCCTTTGTTTACTCATCATTGCTGTTTTGAATTTCATAGCTGATCATGCAAATTTTTCTATGCAGTTGGCAACTGGAACTGGAATTGCCCCATTCCGTTCGTTTTTATGGAAAATGTTCTTCGAGAAGCACGATGATTATAAGGTAAGTGAGCCACAAAAAAATTGAAACCAAATCTGATGCCTAGACAGTGAAAATGGCTATGTAAATACATTGTATGTATATGCTCAAAGTCTATGATGCTTCCCTATTTCATTCCAACTAAATGGAAATGCTTAATTCTATCTCTGTGGATATTTTAAGAATTATCAACTATGCTTAGCTAGTAAGCATAGGCAAAATAAAGCATTTGTTGCTTTAGAAACAAGAAAATTTTAATGTGGTAAATATGTTTGTATCTGCTGGTTTCATTTGACCAGTATCACCTTAGTAAGTGTAGTCCCTTATGTCAGATGCAATTATGAAAGGCTATAATAAGGAAATAAAATTACATTTGTTGCTAATAAGTATAACTTGTAAATGTTTTAACTAAGCAATAGTTCATAATTAAATTAACCAAGTTTTGAGACATGATTTAATGTATGCAGTTCAATGGTTTGGCATGGCTCTTCTTGGGTGTCCCTACAAGCAGCTCACTGCTATACAAGGAGGTGAGGTGGCTATACAAAATCATGTTTTTGTGGGACATGCATTTGCTGATAGATATTAATAACTGTCAACCTTTACATGGGGCAGGAATTTGAGAAGATGAAGGAGAAAAACCCTGAGAAATTCAGGCTTGACTTCGCAGTGAGCAGAGAGCAAACGAACGAGAAGGGAGAGAAGATGTACATCCAAACCAGAATGGCTCAATATGCAGAAGAGCTTTGGGAGTTACTTAAGAAAGACAACACTTTTGTATACATGTGTGGACTCAAAGGCATGGAAAAAGGAATTGATGACATCATGGTTTCACTTGCTGCCAGAGATGGTAACAAACATGAATCTACTTTGTCACTTTAACTTGGATTTTATCAAGAGAAAAAACTTGATTGATCATGGTGTGTTCTTTGTGTTGTAGGCATTGATTGGACTGAATACAAGAGGCAATTGAAGAAGGCAGAGCAATGGAATGTGGAAGTCTACTAATTTATATGATCACTTTCTGTAGATATAAAGCCATGTTAGTTTTTCTATTATCATCATGATTTTCTCCTCCTTCATGAAACCACTTCATCATTTTGAGGGTCATACAAATAATATAGATGAAGGCAACATTGTTTTATTTACCAGTTTCCTACCATATCTTTTGTGAGGATTTCTTTAATACCATATAGTTTCCTTAATGATTAAAATCATAGTTTCGACACGGTATAGTTATAAAGCAATAATTTGTTTTCAGTAAGCTATTTTGTATCACTTTTGAGACATTTAAATTGAAACTAAATTTGATTTCACAAACATTAGAAACATTCAGTAGTGCTGGATCTTGAAGGTGGTCAATATAAGGGTTAACTTGGCCATCAATAAATGAGTTCATGGTGGCTGAAGATCATGCCTAAGAGATGCATTAGGAGTAAATGTTTAAGTCTAGATATGCAGAAGAGATGGATAAAATACGAGGTATTTTCACAGCATAGCTTCTATGCAGAGAAAGAGCAATTATATTAATAGTTTGGTGCTAGGATTAAGTTGGCAATAAGAAATTTGTATATAGACTTGTATCGTCAGAAACCTTTGTAACAATTGGGTTTCAGTTTCATGATGGCTTGGTCAACAGAACATATACAGCTGAGTATTGAGGTACTAGATAAGTGGAGTATGAAGCTTATTTCGTTTCTTAATTTTTCAATTATAATAATAATAAGTTTTACTTAAGATTTGGTTGGGTAAATTTTATTTTTTTTACAGATAATTTATAAAAATTAGTTTTTAAAATATAACTTTTAATTATCAAGTGTGTATATATTGGCAAAATTTTCTTATTTTAAAAATAAAAACTTGAACTAATCTAATTCGAATATTTTATTGTTGATAACTCTGATTTATACCAACTTAAAAGTTAAAACAAATCAGCCTAGTATCTTTAGGATCTTTGACTAAAATTGCAACATATATGTTAGGCGTTTTAGATACCCCTAAGATCTTGTCAATCAATTTAAATTAACACAACATTAGATATCTCTTTTGTTTGTGGATGATGATTCATATGTAACCTTTAAATATTTAATTTGATTATTTTAAATATTTAATATTTAAAATAAATTTTATTTTATTTTTATTATTAATTTTTTACTGAATATTTTTCTATTTTCCATTTAAACAAAAAGATTTTTTTTTTTGGGAATCTAGTGGGGATAGAATTAGTAACCGTAGATTATGAAAAGATAAAGTATTAGAAGAGACGCGGAGTGTAGTTAGGGTTTTACGAAGTTGACGCTAATCTGCGCCACCGTTTCTTCTCCCAACTAACTCCAACTATATATATTCATTGATTGCTTAGACTTCGTCTCTGAAAAAATTTCTAGGGTTTTCGCTTTGGCCTCTTTCCAATTCCCAAATGGCTGAAGAGAGGTACAGCGGCGTCGTTCAGTGGTTCAGCAACTCCAAGGGCTTCGGCTTCATCAAGCCCGACCAAGGCGGTGACGACCTCTTCGTCCACCACTCCTCCATCCAATCTGATGGCGCTTTCCGAACCCTAGTTGATGGCGATCGCGTCGAGTTCTCCATTGCTGACAACAGCGACAAGCCCAAGGCTCTTGACGTCACTGGCCCCAACGGCGCGCCTCTGCGCTCCGCTCACGACTCTGCTCGCGCCGGTAACGATAACAGACGCAGCGCTGGTGCTGGAGGAGGAGGAGGCGGCGGAGCCTGTTACCAGTGTGGTGATTTCGGTCATCTTGCTAGGGATTGCAGCCGTGCTGGCAATGGCGGTGGTGGCGGCGGCGGCGGTGCATGCTACAGTTGCGGCGGATTCGGACACATGGCTAGGGATTGCGTCAGTGGAGGCGGCGGAGGAGGAGCAAACGGTGGGGGCTGCTTTAAATGCGGCGAGTTCGGGCACATGGCGAGGGATTGCAGTGGAGGTGGCGGTGGCGGTGGCGGTAATGGCGGTGGTTGCTTTAAGTGCGGTGAGTTTGGGCACATGGCGAGGGACTGCAGCGGAGGTGGCGGTAACGGTGGTGGTTGCTATAGGTGTGGTGAGGTTGGTCACTTGGCTAGGGATTGCAACAGAGAAGGTGGTTCCGGTGCTGGTGGAAACGGTGGAAAGAGCACGTGCTTCAATTGTGGGAAACCTGGGCATTTTGCTAGGGAGTGCGTTGAGGCCTCTGGTTAAAGAAAAATAAAATAAGTGAATTGGGGAAAAAGACAAGACAAGGAGGAATAGTACATACTCTTCTTTTTTGAGCCTTTTTTCACAGTACTTGTTAATTACCTTTTAGCCCAGTATCAGTAACTTTTTCTTTTTGTTTATCAAATTCTAGAATTACACATAGGATTTCTCCTGGTTCTTAATGGTTTTCGCATGCAATTTTGCTTCTTTAACTGATGGCTTGATGCTTTATAGGATGGGATGCAAAAAATCCTGATTTTTCTTATCTTACTGCTTTCTTATTCCTGTTTTAATATTTGCATTCTTGATCTACTTGTTTAGTTATCTTGATTGTGAAATATTCATGTCTTCCTCTGGAGCTTTTAAAATCTCATTCTGGTTTTTCTGGTAGCAGAATAAGGTCATGACTTTGAATGTAGTGACGTTTCCTAGTACTATACCGTTGAGTGTGTGGCCTTGTACCGTGAATCATTGGTTCTTATTTCCAATATTGGATTGAAACTTCATACAATGGAATTAAGGATTGATTGAAGTACTTGTTGGTTGAGTAAGGTCTAATGGTATTGAGCTCAATGATCAAGCTGTAGTTTACCCGCTGAACAATTCCATCTGTGTGTATTGTAGATGTTGACAAGTTCTGTGGTGAACATGAGGAGAAGTGTCAATTTTTTTATATTATGTCTTGACCTTGCAACATTTAGTTGATAGAGCATGTGATTGCTGATTCTCTAGATTCCTAGAACAAATATAGTGCAACATGCTAGATCCCGTTGCAAATTGGGGTGGGGTATCTAATATATATTTTTATCATGTTGGCTTGCAATTGCTTTCAACCTGTGATGTATTGAGCGAGTATAAAGTCAAGCAACTTGTGGAGATGATTGAACCTGGAACCGTTTATTTTTATATAGTATCTTGATATCGGGTGTTTGTCTTTTACCTATGGCCTTTTCGTTGATAGGGAAGAAATAGTTAGGGACATCAGCCTTAGGTGGTAACGTTATGTATCCCACAGGCGCTTTAAGGGCTCAATTATTGTGCTGTTCAGGGTTTTTGACCTTTCGCTTGTGGATGTTAAGTGGCTCCACGAGCCAATGTAAAACCACAACTTGCTCTTCGCAGATACAACCAACTTGGTTGCTTGCATCTGTGACATATGATTTTTTATTCTATTTTATTTTTTGCTTTCTAATTGGTATGTACACGAAATCAAGACTAATTTCTGTATAATTTAAATGCTTAGTGATATATCCCTTTTTCTTTAAAAAATGTTTTTGGGGGCGAGGGGGGCTTGAGATTAGATTATTTATATCAACCTTATAATAATACTGCATTTCGTGTATCAATTATGTTCTGGATTAGGAACAGTTTGGAAATCTAATGCTATTCTCCAAAGGATAAGGTTGCATTTCCGATTCTGGCCCAAGAGGGGTACAATTGGCCCTTTTGTTATATACTCTCCGGTGCCACAGGGGTACTATCATCGACCCCTTCTACTTTCTGGGCTGGTTCTCATGTGCAATTATATGAATAAAAAACCTACTCCCAAGACCAAATTAAGGTTTAATGACATAAAACGTGACCAAAAGAACGTACTCTAAATTAAAAAAATTGTCCAAATCCATTTGAAGCCTCCCCTAAATCCAATCATCCAATCCACATTAAGCCCAGAACCCTCAACCCCAGCGGCCCACCCGACCAAAAAGAATAAAAAAGGCAATATGTTAACGGGAAAGTAAACTGAAGAACTGCAATAGCTTCAATGAAGGGACGGTCTTATTCTTTTAGAAGGCAAAGAGCATCTACTTTATGCATGAAGGAAAATATCTTGTTGATCGTTTATATTTTGAACCAATAAATTCTCATGCCACGCGGTCCTGAATATCAAGTGTTATTATATGGAACAAAAACAGAGAGAATCGATTATAGAAAAACGATCATGCATACTTTATTAAAATTGAAGACAGAGAAGTCACGCGGAATCTCGAAGGAAGTATCAACTATGAAGGGTACAAAAATCACATGAAATTAGTTACTGCACTGATGCACTACTTATATTTGACTGTTGATAAATACCAAACTGAGACTCATCTTCATCACAATTTCCCTAATCGCTAGGTCTCATTCCTTATTATTATATTCAGTATTCTTATAGTTTTGCGTGCATGTAAATTCGTAGCCGTCCTTTGTGTGTTCCCTCCAATCTCTGTGGCTTTCTGTCACCATTAGAATTGATTCCTTAGATAACCCTCCGCACATATATTACTATATGAGGTTCCTTAGATCCAACTTAAAATCATTTGATAAAAAATATATAAACTGTACCGACCTCACTTGAGCACTGGTCCAATGGCGGTTTATTGATGCAGATGATGCATGTGCAATGTTAAAGTGAGCCTGTGCCCTGTGGGCCTACAAAGTCACATGGTCCCCACGTTTTAATCTCTATAAAACGAGTTCCCTCCTAAGTCATACACTACACAACATTCAAAATACCCTCCTTAAAAGGCAACCTTATTATTTGTTATTCCCTCCACCCAACCCAACTATGGCCGCTTCAATTTATCAACATGCTGCTACGGCCCCTATTTCTGCTTTCTTCATTCTATTCTTATTCCAATTCCTAACAGGTCTGAACCAAATATTCATAAGTTACAATACATAATTAATCAAATTTGTCTTAGTTCTAAACATTAATATTGTGTTGTGTTGTGCAGGTTCGTATTCAGCAACATTCACAATAGTAAACAAGTGCAGTTACACTGTTTGGCCAGGCATTTTATCCGGCGCCGGAACCGCTCCTCTCTCCACCACCGGCTTCGCCCTCCAGCCTGGAGAGTCCAACGCCGTCGCTGTCCCCGCTGCCTGGTCCGGCCGTCTCTGGGGCCGCACCCTCTGCACTCAAAACACCACCACCGGAAAATTCACCTGCGTCACCGGCGACTGCGGCTCCTCCACCATGGAATGCTCCGGCGGTGGAGCGGCCCCTCCCGCCACCCTGGCGGAGTTCACACTGAACGGCGCCGGGGGGCTGGACTTCTTCGACGTGAGTCTCGTGGACGGGTACAATCTGCCGATGATAATCGAGCCTCAGGGCGGAAGCGGCGGCGGAAACTGCTCGGCGACGGGGTGCGTGGTGGACTTGAACAGTGCATGTCCGACGGAACTGAAGGTGATGAGTAGTAGTAACGGCGGTGAGGAGAGCGTGGCGTGTAAAAGCGCGTGTGAAGCATTTGGGGATCCTTCATATTGTTGCAGCGGAGCATTCGGTAGCCCTGACACATGCAAGCCAAGCTCGTACTCGCAGTTCTTCAAGAGCGCGTGCCCACGCGCCTATAGCTACGCCTACGATGACGGCTCAAGCACCTTCACATGTGCCTCTTCTGATTACCTTATCACTTTCTGTCCTTCCCCCTCCACTAGGTAATTTCAATTTAAATAAAATACTTGAGTTTTTACTAATACAGGAAATTGATGTAAGATTAGGTTTATGAATATTTGCACCGTCCATGATGTATAACACATAACAACACATTCCGTGTGATATAGCCAGCTCGTGTTCATATTTTGGATTGTTAATTATTGTGTTATGATGCAGTTCGATCAAATCGGGGAATGGGAAATATCCCGTGGCGGTGCAAGTGTCGGGATCTCATCGTGTGGACAACAACGACGTCGTATTCAACATGATTATTGCCATCTCTCTCTTGGTTGGGTTTTGGCGTTTCTGGCAACTCAATTAGTTACTACTTACAACCCTCTGTACCTTATTAATTATATGATTAGAGTGCCTTCAACTTGAGTCCTCTATAGCTAGGAGGAGGGTATCAACTAGCAAGCATCAAGTTGGTGCTCAAAATTCAAGATACAATCAGCACTACCTGACCAAGGATTTCAACTTGAGTCTTGAGGACCTTAATTATTATTATATTAATTGGTTCAACCACACATACAAGACAAAGAATTTAGGCATCAATTGTTACATCATCTTGGCCATTCATCATGTCTTGTCTTCTATCTACGGCATCGAGTCACTCAAACAGGAATACACACTTTAGGAATTTTTATCTTCCTTTTTAAAGAATATAAATAAAGAAAACATCAATTAGTAGTAGCCAGTGGGGGATCAATTTTTTTTTGCTCCAATTGTAAATATGAACATCGGATTAATTATCATTAATAAAATTATGGAGTACGATTTTGATTCGCATATCATTTTTTTTTATTATTATTGGCAACTGCCTCCTAATGGCGCCAACTAAATATGTTCTCCTTTAACTTGCTTTCCAGAACTGATATGCTTCTACGTATCTAAGGATAAAACAAAACTATAATATAAACCATATGTATCTATCTATATGTATAAACATTTGTTAAGAAAACTTGATTAATTGAGAACTTGTTTACATTAATTTGGCTTTCAGTTAATTGTCAGTTGGTTTGCGCGTTCCAATCTTTAGCTACCACAAGTTTTAATCAAGGTCAGAAGCGATAAAACAAAGTTGTGTGATTTGATATTTTGAATAAAAAAAAAAATTGATGGGGTAACAAATTACAAAGAATGATATTTTATCATGATGTTGTTGATGTGATGTTGGAATCCTTGTAATACCACAAGTTATTTACTTTGATTATACTCAGCCAACATCGGTTGCTTAATATTTTCATCACTTTTGGGCTTTTTCATTTGGCATCTTCACCTTAAGACGATGGCTATATTTTGCTACTCAACAAGAGTGCTCACCTTAAAGTTACACCTTGAATTCGGTTTTTTTTTTTTCAAAGTTAAAAATGAGACTCTAACCCAAGACTTCTAGGTTAGAAGATAGGCAGACTATGTCATTTAAGTTATATTTTATTAGTACTTTGAATTCATTTCTTATATCATCATTATTGTCATTATGTATAAATCAAAATAGAGTAAAGTGACATATAAAAACTCTAACAAAATTTATTTTAGAAATATTAATTCTTAAAAGAAAAAAAATCAATAAAATCCTTTACGATAGTAAATATGGACAAGTTAGTTTAAATTAAGACTTTTTATTCTAATTATCGAGATTAATTTAGAAGTAGTGCGTCCACTCTGTTATCCTAAAAGTCTTTAGAGTTATACTAGGTAACTAATAACTTTTTTTGAATAACATGAACAATGGATTCTAAAATTAGCCCAATTTAAATAAAATACACTAAACTCTCAAATTATTCACCTAGATCTTAATACTAAAATAATCATCCGCATACATAGTGAATTGAACATCTAATATATCTATTATTTACATTATTTAATATTTTCATTGTCTACCAATATTTTTTCAAATTTTTATTAGTATTTTTTTTAAGATTAATTTATCCGAATTATAAATCTTCGGGAGATTTATTTGACCGACCTAATATTTAGTTTGTCATATTATACAAAATTACAAATGATAAACTAAATTATAGAGATCTAATTAACACCAACATGTTAAATAATATTTTTTGGGTCACAAATGAGATTGAAGAAGGGTGGTGAGAAATTAAGCTTGTGGGAAAATGAATCTGTATATAGCAGTTATCTTTTGATACGAGGGGAGGGTGGGACATTTCTCCATCAAACTCATCTACTAAACTTTATTGCATCAGCCACTGTACTTTATTGATTAATTACCTTATGATGAGGACCAAGTTATATGCAACTTGCAACTGAAAAAGGGTGAAAGCAAAAGTAACGACCATAGGCATAATAAGGCATGGAATTTTCAAGAAATTAATAAATAAAGTTGAAATTCTTCTCATGATGCATGAAATTGCCTTTCAAGCTTTTTATGCTGATCTACGGTTAAAAAGTCCGGTAGGTCGCACTTTTTCTGCGCTAAGAAAGGCAATTAATTACTCAACACTATCAAATCTCTGATTTACTTGAACACTTCTCCTTTTAAGTGATTTTTGGTAACTAAACTCATTTCTTCTACTTGCCACATTATTTTCCATCAATTATGACGTTAGATATACATTAAAATCAGCTATCAGAATATAAAAATAAATTAAATTATATATATTTTATACATAAATATATAATGGCTAATTTTAATAAATAAATAATATTTTTTATTTTTTATTTTTCAGTTTTTTTAATAAAATAATGTAATACAATAATAATGATGTTGTTTTTTTGTGTTGGTATAATATCTTTTAATTCAACATGCTAAAAATTAATTTACTTTTGAATTTTATTTAAAAAATTATCACCGATAAATAAGTTGCTGCATACACAAGACAAATGTTTGGTTTGGTAAAATTTTTTGAAGATATACTTGTACTTTTTAAAAGTTTAAACTCTTCATTTTATGTTTAGTAAATCAAAATGACGATGTACTTATACTTGCAGCTTTTAAAAGATTAGGTACTTTTGAAAGCGTCTAAGATAGAACTTTTTAAAGTTGGCTTATACTTTTCAAAATTTAAAAGTCTAATATAACCTTATATGTTAACTAATTTTCAAATTTAATGTTTACATTTATGTCTATTATAATATTTTTAAATTTTAAAAACTATTTTACCAAACGCAATTGATGTTGCTTATGTTTATTAAAAGCTATTTTTAATTTGATTTACCAAACATAAATGCTACAACTTTTAAAAAGCCATATTTTAAAAATTAACTTTTATAAGCTACTTTTGAAAAGTAAAAGCTTTACCAAATTAAGCCGAAATTAGGGGTGACAATGGCCAATGGGTAGGGTAGGGTAAGGTTTGGAGTCAACCCTAACCCTACCCGCGGGTATCCGATCGTACCCGCGGATTACAAAAAAAGATGCAACATTATTATATAACTTGATGATAATTTAAAATAGAAGTGACTTTTATGTAAAAAAAAAGTTTAGAGTATATACCCATTTTGGTCCTCAAAGAATTTCAGACTGGACACTTTAGTCCCCAACTAAAATTAATTACTCGATTGGTCCCTAACAATTAATTCCATCGTCACTTAGGTCCTTTACTCCGTTAACTCTAATGGAGGACAAAATAGTCCCTGACAACTCTAATAGGGACAAAATGGTCCCTGATATCCTCTGTTTGGAAATGACATTGTTCTCTCCCAATTTTCATCATATCTCGCATAACACTAGTAGTCTAACACTGTAACTTCAAACTACATCATGCACACTCTATAAATTTAATGTTCACAAGAAAAAAAATCTTCAACTTGTTCTCAACCAATTCATACTCGAAAAACTAATGTCTATGTCTCTCAACTAGTTATCGTCTTCGACGGATCCCATGAATCTAGATAGCAAGTCTGATTTGTTAAGACCCGTTGTCGTCGTTGTTATCTCCTGCCTCATCTGCCCTATCATCTCCATGACCACATTGTCTACCACTCCGATCGTTTCTTTTAACTTTTTCTCCAAACCAATGTTCAGTAATCACTTCAGTTTCCATATGAGCGGCAACGGCGACATTGCTCGTTGTACTGATAGCTTGGATGCGAGGTCGAAGCTGTCTACCAACTTAGACTCTGGAAAAGAAGGACTGAAGCACTCAGTATCTATTTTAAATGAGAATTTGCAGATGATGTCGAAGGAGAATCTTCTCATGATGTCCTAATGTCCAACAATTTATATTGCTTGCCGAAGAGTGGAGAAAGACATGCCCTTGGAGTAGTTGTGGAACTTGGTCTTGAGGATGTCGTGGACGTGTCGGGGTTGGAGGTGATGTTATCGAAGACGTGGAAGTGGATGTTTTTGGTGGGTGAAGTGTAGAGGAGGTGGATGTACCAGTCACAAGGATTTAGGAAGTGTGTGGTCCATGACATGTTGAGGTAGGTGCGACACGTGTGACAATTACACCATGGCTTAATCTTGGAACTAAAGAGGATGAAGGAAAAGATGGAAAAGAAGACTGTGAAGGTGAAGAAGGAGAGTATGAATGTTAGGGTTATGCGAGATATGATAAAAATTGGGGAAGAACAGTATCGTTTTCAAATAAAGGGGTCAGAGATTATTTTGTCCCTTGTTAGAATTGTCGGGACCATTTTATCCCCTGTTAGAGTTGTCAGGGACTATTTTGTCCTCCGTTAAGTTAACGGAATAAAGGACCTAAATGACTGACGGAATTAATTGTTAGGGACCAATCGAGTAATTAATTTTAGTTGAGAACTAAAGTGTCCAGTCTGAAATACTTTGAGGACCAAAATGGGTATATACTCAAAAGTTCATTAAGTTATCAATTAATGATCTTCTTTTAATGACTAAGGATCTTTGATTCAACATCCACTTAAAACATATTTTTATATAAGTATATAACATATACATATATAGGGTGTGGGTTGGTCAGGTAGGGTTGAGGTTCAACTCGCACCCTATCCAACCCACACGAAAACCCTACCCGCACCCTATCCTATCCGCTGCGAATCGAGTTGGCAACCCTACCCGACCAGGTGGGGTTGGGTTGAGTACTCGCGAATAGAGTACATATTGTCACCCCTAGCTGAAATTCAAAACCTCAACACTTATTTAATCTTATGAATAAAATTGACTATTCCACTAATTCAAATTGATTAAATTGATGTTACTTATATACATGAATTTGAATTTTTTATATTGCGGATATTATTATTGCTTCAACTCTCCAAAATTGCGCTCTACCTATGATTCCAAATTATTAGACCTTTTACTGTGTTGGCATGTCCTTAAAAATAATTAAGAAAGCGTTACTTCATTCACTGTCAGCATCTCTAATTCATCTCTATTTTTGCATCCTTCTGCTAAAGTAGTAGTCATGTCCTTTAAAGAGCATATCCCGTATTATATATCTATGATCGAAAATAGTGAACTTTTTTTATTATTTTTATTGTAATCAACTTTTAATTCCTTGGTTTAACAATGCTGTAAAATCCTTCAAAACTTATGTTAACTAAAAACGGATAAAATATGTGAAACGAACCAAACTTAAAGATTGTACAAAAATATAGCGACACTTTATTTTAGGACAAAGAACATGATCCTTTGTTTAGAATTCAGGAGGATCCTTTGGTTTTGACGTTGTGGAAAGTTGGTTTTCCACATCAATATTTGTAAGCTCCACCGAACGGCCCAACGAACCTTGCTTTGTCAATTGTCAACACTCTTTACATTTTTGACTAGGTTTAATCTAAATTTGACCGTTTGTAAATGGATAAGATTATGACCCAGGTCATCAACTTTTCTAAAGGATCTAACTTTTTTGAGTTGTGGGCTTATTGAATGAAACTCAATGGGCCTATATTCAAAAGCTAGATTTGCCACATCAACCTCGTTGACATTACAAGGGTTGAACTATGCAGCCCACACCATAATTACCCTAAACTTGAATATGATGCTGGTCAAATACCAAAATTCTGTAGAACTAGTTCAATTAATAAAATTATATGTCTCTTAATATACTGTATTTGAATAGATATATTATAGTACTTAAAATTGAGAATGGTTCAATATATCTGATAAAAAAAAGTTAAGTCTGTTGTATTTATAAAAAAATAACAAATAATAAACTCATTTTTTTATATTTATAAAAATATTATTTATATATTAAAATTAATTTTTATATATTTATATAAAAATATTTATATAATTTAATTTATTTTTAATATATTTTTTATATTAATAACTAATTTTAATGTGTACTTAATATAGTTATTATTTTTGTGTTAGACATTTTATTTATATACACCATAACAATAATCCTCCAATTAAATAACAAGCGTTGTTTACACCACTTTTTCCAAATTTTTATATACACCTCTTTTTTTAGATATAAAATCGAATATATAAAAAATAAAAGCAATAATTATAAACAATTTCAAAAAAAAAGAGTTATACTGAAATGTAATGCAAGTATCTAGATTATTATTTTTTCAAAGAATAATATTAGGAGGTCAGCAATATTTGTGATTGGTAGTCATCAACTAGTCATCAATGATGATTTGATGGTGTGAAATTGGTGTGAAATTTTATCTAATAGCTCACCTTTTTCTACTGGTTACATGCTGGCCAAAATATAATAAAATTGCTGACCTTCTAGACTTTTTCTTTTCGAAATTTGTTCCTCTTCTATTGACACACCACTATTGCCGCTGTGCATGGCTACTGGTGGCTAGAATAAACTCTCCATAGCTTATGTAATTAAATAAATAAAAGCACTTCTGGCATCAATGCAACTTGCTGATTATTTACTAGTGATTCAGGTGACGCAAATTAAATGGAGAAAAGGTTGAAAATCTTATCCCCTGCCATCTGCACTTTACACGCCACGCATGTAAAGTTGTAAACTAATAAAAAAGAGACCAAGACGATCATGATATACTAGGATATAGTGTAATTAATATTATACACGAAAAACAAAAATTATATACAGAAAGATAGCAGAGGTACCGAGAGGATTCTACCTACCTCGTGTTGAAGGACGAACATATGGAACGAGTGAAGATTTTCATCCCAACTTTTATAAAAAATATTAATAGTAATAAATTATTAAATATAATTTAATTTTTAAAAAAATTTATTTAATATTTAATTTAATAAAAATAAAATTTTAATTTAATTTAAATATTAATAATTTTTAATATTTGAAAAATAAATAATAATATAAAAAAATTAAAATATATTATTATTAATATTTTTTAATTAAATAAATTTTTTTAATTTTATAAAATATATTTTTTTATGAGTTATTTTCTTAATTTATTTGGTATTAATTTTTTATTTTAATTATTACAATTGAATTTTTTTCAGCTATGAATATAAGAATAATTCAGAAACAAAATAAAAGATAAATTTCTTTTAATTGTCTTTTAATTATATTGAAAAAAATTGTTGAAAAATTTGACACAGATTTTATTATCGATAAATTTTATAATATTAAGAATCGACCACTTCATTAGTAAAAAGTACATACATATTTTTTGTATTTTTAAATATATTTTCTATCGTTATTTTTGTAATATATATTACATTATAAAATTTTTTGTATAATTTTTTAATACTATATATATTATTGACCTCCATAATAATATTTCTAATATTTCATAGTAACTAAGATTTAACTTATTATCATCCATAATTATTTACTTAAATTTCAATCACTTACAAATTAGAAAGAACCAAAATCACCTATATCACTTGCTAAATGTACTGAATTTCTAACACTACAGATAGATTATATTGTGAATTAATTTTATATATGTCTACCAATTAACGTTTAAATTAATAAAATTAGAAGAGTACATAAAGAGTACGTAAAAATAAAAAATGTTTTGTTATATATTTTTTGATTGATTAAATTATGAAAATTAAACTAAATATATAAAGTATTGTATACGAAAAATAAAAACAAAGATAAAATAAAAAAATAATATAAAGATAATAAAGACTAAAATTATAATTCTTTAGATTTTGGCAATAAAATTTTGTATAACTCTTTATCTTCGTGTTCGTCCTCCGAAGGTGATCCTCAGGGTCTGTTTCCTTTGATGAGTCTCCCTTTCCTTTGCCTTCTTGCGCATTCCGCTATTTTTAAAGCTTCTTTTTCATTTTTAAATACGAATTATGAGGTTTCTTAGTCGATTGCGTTCTCCATTATTTGGCTATCCAAATAAGACCAAAAATATGCTTCTTACACATAGTATCATCCATATTGACAATTTCTCTTATAAAAAATTTTCGAACGCAGAACTCGGTGAATAAACCATAAACGCAGTGAATTTCCGGTGGAAAGAAGCGGCAATATGTGCAAGTTTCGTCCCTGCCTGAGCTTTCACACAATGAGGACACCGTCCCGGATATATTTGAATTAAATGTGAAGGGAAATCGTCGAAAAAAAGTTTGTAGAGGAGAAATTGTCAACTCGGGAGAAAATATGGGTGCTATGATACCATAATAAAATTAAAATTAAAAGAGTACATAAATAGTATGTAAAGATAAATAATGTTTTGTTATGTATTTTTTTATAGATTGAATTATGAGAATAAAGCTAAATATATATAGAATATTGTTTACGAAAAATAAAAACAAATATAAGATAAAAAAGTAACATAAAAATAAGATAAGATAATAAAAATTAAAATTTTAACTAAATTTATGTATTCTATTGGACTAAATTTGTGGACCATGAGACTTTTTATTATTGTCATGGGTTAAAGTAAAAGAATAGTTTAATATAAAGGGTAAAGTATATTTTTTGTCCTTAAAGTTTGATAAATGTTTCAAAAATATCCCTAAGTTTTATTTTGTTTCAATTTTGTTCGAAAAATTTTCGATTTGCATTAAACATACTTCTAATAGCTAATTTTTCAAAAAATATAAGATCAATTCAACAACAATTTCATAAGAATAACCTCTTAACATAAGCAAATTAAGTATATTTTTCATGAATTATTGTTAGACTAGTCTTAAATTTTTTGAAAATCTAGCCGTCGAGGGTATATTTAATGCAAATCCAAAATTTTTGGACAAAATTGAAACAAAATAAAACTTAGGGATATTTTTAAAACTCTTGCCAAACTTCAACGCCAAAAAATATATTTTACCCTAATATAAATTAAGGGAATGCTTCTATAAAGACGCAAAAAATGTATTTTTTTAAAGTTATTTTTTAATAATTAAAATTTAACACATATAATCACTTAAATTATGTTATTTTTGTCAAAATTAGGTTAGACAAATTAATTTGATCGAAAAATAATGAATCAAATTTTGAATCCATCTAAATTAATATTATTTTTTATAAAAAATGATTACAATACCCCTATTATATAAAATGACTAAAATACTCTTATTATATATATTAATTTTGAGAATCCCAAATTCTAACCATTTTTTTTTCTATCGTTATAAAGTTAGAATTTAAAGTTTTTAATATATATGTGTGTATGTATAATAGAGATATTTTAGTTGTGTTTTATAATAGAAATATTGTAATAATTTTTTTATAAAAAATATTAATTTATACTGGTTCAAAATTTAATTTATTAATTTTGTTGTTAAAATAATTTGTTCGATATAATTTTAATAAAAATAATACAATTTAATTAATTATATGTGTTAAATTTTAATTTTTAAAAAATATCTTAAAAAAATATTTTTAATATTTTTATCTAAATGACTCCGTAAATTAAAATAAATAATTAGACGTCCATTAATGTAAACCTTTTCCTAAAATATAGCATCCCGGTCATACAAGATATGGTTAGGTAGATGCTAAAGTATGATTAGCAGATAATTTGACCACCTAGATAATAGTTTATTATATACTATATTGCATGGTCTCATTAAATATATATAATTATATAGTGTTAGTGTTAGGTTACTCCTGTCACGATCATTATCCACACATTTTTCGATTTAACCACGTCAGGAATAATTGGCTCTTTGTGCACATCAACCTCACGTGTTAATTGACCACTTTAGGGAACAATCTGCGTGTAAAAATTTAGCCGACAATAAAAAAGAGGTCAAGGTTTGGTTTTGTAAGTTGAAAATCATTCCAGACACAAACCTTAAAATCTATAAGCACCCATAGCTAGCTAGCTCTTTTTATTTATTTGAAGGTAGAGAAAAATGGGTGTTTAATTAAATTATTTAATATAATATATATGATATGTACGGGTATATATATATAGCATTATCTGATCCATACATAGAAATCATCAATTCCACGTTCGCATAAATTGACATAGTACGTAGTCCACAGTGGCTACTAAATTATTGAAGGAACTGATGATGAATCTTCTAAATTGGTCGTTAAAGTGTGTATCTTTACGATAAAAGATGGGTTGGGTTGAACCACTTGATATTGAATTTCCAAAACTATATGTATTTAAGTTGCATTCATGCACACAAATTAAATAATAGTACTTAGTCATCCATGCTGTGTAAAGGGTTCAATCGTTTAATTTTGTGACATTTAGATGTAAATTGCAGACATAAACATGTGAAGTCGTTGACCTTCAAGCACAATCACTTGTCTTCTCCAATGTCCACGTACATATGGTTCTTCATCAGACAGAAAGAGACTATTGGAGATTTTGGGGTTCATGGGTTAAGTGTCAATTAGATATGTTGATTGGGAAATTTTAGCAAAGAGCCAATCTTCATCATGCATGTGCCCAGTCATCTTTTTTTGTTCTTTTAATATAGGTATTGCTTATTATTATTATCAAGTTTAATTTTGATGCATTGAAATTTAAAAGTGTAAAATAACTATTCTATTAAATGATAATTTATGCGGTTAATATAAAATATAGTTATTTTTGTTAGTGTGATGTAACGCAATTTTACATGCATAAAAATTAAATTTAGAAATGTTATTGAGACATGTATATACGTACAATACATATAAATAACATAAAATAAAATGTAATTACAATTTTTTTTATTAATTTAAAACCATACTGAATTTAATTACATAAAGTATAAAAATACTATTCATTACAATTGAAGAACTTTATCAAATATAAGTAGAATTAACTTGTAGGAAAAAAGAAAAAACACAATATTCGGTTTGTTGGCTAGATTACATTGAAGATAGATCTTGCTTCCATTGATAAAGTTAGTTACATCCAATTATTTATGCGTGGACGAAAATGAAAGGATATTGCTTTGTCTAATTACTGCACAGTACACCTAACGATCATGCACCATAAAAATCAGAAAGTAATAACAGAAGCAATGGATCTTATGCAAATACTATTTAGAAGGCCCAATGATTTGCCCCGTTATTAGTTATTACATCTACATGTCGGGCGCAAATATTAATAATTTGATTTGGATATATCACCCAAAATTCACAAGAGTCAAACACAATGAAATTCACAAGTGCCTATGATTTTTTATTTTGGACGAGTGACATTAAACTTGATGAGAAAAGTAATTAGGTTATGTGCGTTATGAAATGCTTGTTCAATATTACTCTAGTATTTAGGATTGAAAGTGAATCGAGTTGAGTCGAGTTATACTAAGTTCAAGTTCGACTCACAAAAATTAAATTTAGATCACGACTCGACTCATTAACAATTGTGCCTATTTTGTAAGCTCAAATTCGGCTCAACGAAAGTTCACGAGTTAGCTCGAGATCATGAGCTTGTTCAAATAATATATAGGAACATAATCTATAATTTTATATCAATAAATTATAATTTATATATATTAAAAAATATTAAAAAATTTTAATATATTATCTATCTATCAAATATAAATTTTTTATTTATGTTCTACATCAAAATTATATATAAAAAATAATTATAAAATTTTAAACAATTAAAAATATTAATATATATGTAAAATTATATTATATTATATTATATTATATATATATATTAAATTATTAATACGCATATCTTATATCTATTTAATCTATACTTTTAATATTATATATAATCGAGCCAACTCACAAGCTAATGAGTTGAGTTTATCCAAATTCAAGCTCGGCTGACCAACTCGCAAATTTAGCTTATCAAGCTATTAATGAGTCGAACTTGAGTTGGCTTATGAGCTTATTGACTCATTTTCAGTCTATACGTATTTGTAATCTGTTAATGAAAAGAGTCAAAAGTTTTTTTTCTAAGTTATCTTTTGATTTAACATATAAAAAATTAATTTATTATAAATTTAAATTCTATTTAAAAATTTATTATTAACTAATAAATTATTACATACACAAAATATAATTTAAATTTTTTATATTTATTTAAATAGATGAATTAATTGATCCATCGACTAACCTAAATTGAAAACCCAATTTGGTTAGAAGTGTTTCTCTTTTCTTCTCTAATGTTAGAAGGTTGAGTTACACATACTTAACCCAATCCAAATTTGTAAGGGACTTTAGCACAAAAGAAATGAAACCGGTGATAGTTGTCGGTACCATATCCTATTTGAGTTGGTTGGTAAGCATAGTGTCTATTGTTAACACGTGGACAAAATTCATACCCAACACCACACCACTGCTTCTCATCCAGTTATTTTTCTCCAACAATGCATCTCTCCTTTTCATTTTTTATTTTTGGTCCAGCTCTTTTTTTGTGTTCGCTTATATTTAAAAAAAAAAAACATAATGAGCAAACACATATATTGAACATGAAAGAGCTAAAAAGGAAACCAATACGTTTTTACTTTGGAACATGTCAGTTAACTAATAATTCTTTTGACAATATAAATAATAAATTTTAAAATTAATTCAATTGAAATAAAATAAAATATATTATAAAATATTCACTTAAATTTTAATATTAAAATAATTATTTATATATTTAATAAATTAAATATCTGCTATATTTATTATTCATATTATTTAATATTTTTATTATTTACTTCTATTTTTCTTTTACTTTTTAACAAGAAGAACGAGTCAACAAAGTAAATTCTAAGTCAAATAAAAAATGTTGGTGCCATTTAATTTTGTTTTCTCCTTTCCCCCACTGTCTTAACCATTGTGTGCTGATACAAAATATGATAATTGAGTAATTTTAATTATCCAAATAGAGATAATGTCTAATTTGATCATTGAAATTCTTATCGTTTATAATTAGAATAGTACACATAACTTTTCAAAATAATCATATTAGTTGATGAATTTATAAATGATAAAGTTTCGTTTATTCCTAATTTAACTATCGCTGACCTAAAATATTATAGGGCCAACATGACATTTTCAATAATAAGGTAACGTGACTAAACTTAAAGTATGATCAAATAAGTGTGCTAAATTGGTTAAATGCACACATTTTAGTATCTACACAAATAAAATACCAATTAATTAAAACGAATTAAGTTAACAAATTTAGATATCTATGTAGTCATATTAAAATCTTAGTTATATCTTTTAACTATTAGAGATGTCATGCCGATATTTAGCATTCTATTTTAGTATTAGAGGAGTGTTAGGGGTCAGTAATTTTTGTGATTTGTAGTCATTAAGTAGTCATTAATAATATTTTTAATGGTGTGAAATTTCATTCAATAACGTAAGATTATTCACTTTTTTTTTTCTATTTATATGTTGGTAATAATTTAATAAAATTATTGCTCTCTAAACTTTCCTTAGCATTATGTTAACGGTAGTTGAATTAGGAACAAATGAAAATTTATGATTTATATTTTTAAGGAACCAATTTAAACATTTTCAAAAATAAAAGACGATTTTTATTTAAACCTTAATCCAAATGATATAATTCGATGTTGTTAGTGGTAATTGAATGTAATTGTTCTTGGTATTAATAATTGTTAGGAAATGTTAAACGACAAATATTTTTTATAAAAGATAAAAAAATTAATTAATAATATAAATATAAAAATAATCATATTAGATATATATTAAAATTAATTATTATAATTAATTATTAATATAAAATATATATTAAAATATAAAATACATACTAAAAATAAATTAAATTAGATATGTATTTATATATAAATATATAATTATTAACTACGTACTAAGTGATTGCTAATGGCGGTAAAAAGCTTAAACACGGTATAAATCCAAATTTGCCATCGTTAACGGTTAACAGATAAACTGAAATTACACAGAAGAGAATGAACAGCTAAAGGGGCAGATGTTTTAAGTTTTAACCGACATTTACACTTGCTTATTCAATGAGAAAAAAAATGAAAATAATTTGGAAGGTAAAGCCGAAACTGCCTCAACACTTTTCCCTGTGTCACCGTGCACCAACTAATAAGGCGGTTGGATTCTCCCTTGACCCTTATAAATAACGATGCACCCTCTTCCTCTCAGATTCCCCTTCCCACTCGCTTCTCAATCTCACCCCGCTCTGTTTTTTTCTCCCCAGAAACAGAGTGATCATAATCAACAATGGCTCTGTTTTCCTACCACCGACATTCTTCTCAGCCCTTCTTCACTTTCTTCCTTTTCCTCCTCCTTAAAGGTAAAGCTCTATAATTTTTTGGATCACAAAACCTGGGTCAGCTGAAGAATGAAGAAACTAAACTAAGAAACTAACTCAGTCGGGATTGCTCTGTTTTTCCGTTCTGTGCAGGGGTTTCAGGTGCAACATTCACGTTCGTAAACAAGTGCGATCACACAGTATGGCCAGGGATCTTGGGCAAACCAGATATCGGAAGCACAGGTTTCGAGCTCTCAAAGGGTTCCACAAAGAGTTTCCAAGCTCCTACGGGCTGGTCGGGAAGATTCTGGGGCAGAACCGATTGCAAATTCGACGATCAAGGCAAAGGAACATGCGCCACCGCCGACTGCGGCTCCGGCGAGATCAACTGCAACGGAGGCGGAGCCTCTCCTCCGGCCACCCTCGCCGAGTTCACTCTCGGCACCGGTTCCATGGACTACTACGACGTCAGCCTCGTCGACGGCTACAATCTCCCCATGATGGTGGAGGCCAGCGGCGGCACCGGCTCGTGCGGCGCCACGGGATGCGGCGCTGACTTAAACAAGCGGTGCCCGTCGGAGCTTCGAGTGGAGGGCGGTGACGCGTGCCGCAGCGCGTGTGATGCATTCAAGAAACCGGAGTATTGCTGCGACGGAGAATTCGGAAACCCTAACACGTGTAAGCCATCTGTGTACTCTGAAATGTTCAAGAGTGCATGCCCCAAATCTTATAGCTATGCTTATGATGATGCCACCAGCACTTTCACTTGCTCCGATGCTGATTACACCATCACATTTTGTCCCTCTTCTCCGAGGTAAACAAATCATTTCATTTTTTAAGTAAATTTAATTTTAATACACTATCAAATGAGTTAATGTGTACATGTTTTTTAATGTAGTCTAAAATCTTCTACGGATTCATCCCCCAAGGCAGCGGGTTCAGATTCGGGTTCGGATTTAGGGTCGGGGTCAGGTTCGTCGGTGGAGCAGTCGGCACTAGGTTCCACATCATGGCTAGCGGATATGGCTACGGCCACCGGGTCGGCGTCCACAAGAAGCAAGCCTTTTGGGGGATCAATTTTGGTGGCGGTTGCTTTCTTTCTTTCTCTTTTGCTAGCTTAGTATATTCGTGACACTCTTCAAAGTGACATCTTGCATCCTTATCTTCCTTTTGGAGAAAATGGGATTAGTGGCATCATATATGATTGATGAATTGAATTACTATGTAAAGTATAAAAGAATTTCAATCATTAATTTGTTGCGGAATTGTTATTTAATTAGTGTTATTTGAAATACTAATCATTCTTTAATTGTGAACCTTTGGAAATGGAAGGTAGGGTTGGGTTGGGGAACCAAGGACATTCCCTCGATTAGAATGTGATTGGCAATGCTTGTCTTAGAAATTAATGTTTACTCGATTTAGTGGGTTTTGAGGCCCATCACCTTTATGATAGGAAATTTCAAAGAAAAATGGCAAGTACAATTATTTATTAACACCAAGGTTCTGAAACAAATCGGTTATCGAACCGTTTTAGTTATTAGTTTATTGGTTTATAAGTTTAATCGATTCGATCGTAGTTAAATCGAAAAAATTATTTTATAATAAAATAATAATAAAATATAAATAAATACGTTAAAACATAATTATACTCTAATATAAATTTTAAAATATCATCTAAATTAAAAATACTACATAAACTAGAATGTTATGATCTCATTTAAATACAAACTCAAGTCAAATAACAAAAATAACCAATCAAACATAAAATACTAATATCTAACTGATTCAAGTTTGTCATCAATCATCAAAATCTACCATAATAATACAATCTAACAACTAATCAATTTATTAATGATTCAATGCCAAATCAGCAAGCAACCCTAAACCTAACAACTAATCAATTATCAAGGTTTCAACAATAAACTATAACAATTAATCATACTTCAAGCAATCAGCTTCAACAATTAATCATTTAATAATGTTTCAAGCAGTCAGCACCAAAAAATTAATCATTTAATCATGCTTTAAACAATCAGTTTAAGCAGTCAGCACTAAACAATCAGTTTAAACAATTAATCGCTTAATAGTTAATAATGCTTTAAGCAACTAGCACCAAAGAATTAATCAGCAACCAGCACCAAAAAATTAATTATTTAATAAAGAACTCTAACTAATGCATCTAAACAAATCAAGGTTTATGTAGAAATCATGACAGTTATGCTATGATAGCCATTTGGATTTTGGACCTGTAAAATATTCCCTTTTCCTCTTGAATGGTTCATATTCTTCTTCGTTTTACAAATTAGATTATGTAACTAAGCATGATTTTCAGTCACATATAAGAATACTTCTCTGATGCATGCTAGTTAATAAGAGGAGTTACTTCAACAATTATTATTACAACAAATTAGATTTATACCTAGGATTAGTGGAAGACAGTAAAGAATGCAGAGCTGACGGCAACAAGAACAGTGGCTGGGGTGGAAGGGTCGAACAGGGCTGGTGCCAGTGGAAAGACACTTCGCGACGACCAGAAGTGGCGGCGGTGGCTGCGGCTATAATTTCCACGGTTGACTTCGTGACGGACAAGGCTGTGCGAATTTTCAAGCTGGCTCAAAGAACTTGCGACGGTGAGTGACTTCCACGGAACTTGCGACCGTGACGGTGGCTGGACGGAGGGTGCGCCGAAAGCTCAGAGTGGAGATTGGAGGCATGGTAACTGAGAGTGAGAGGTGAGAGTGGAGGGCTGGAGGGTGGAGGCTCAAGAGTGTTGTCTGGGTGAAGAACTGAAGAGTGAAGACTGAAGGCTAGGGTTCTTCTGGGGGCAAAACGCAGCGTTTTGGGCAAAAATTAAAAAATTTGCCAGGTCACAATTCGGTTCGATCGACCAGTTTTTGACCGATTCGACGGTTCTACTTCAGTTCTTGAATTTAACAGTTTTCTCTTCTGTCCGAACTGTATTTATTAACGGTTTCTGATTTGATTGGTTCGACTGACCAATTTGAACCGATTTTCAAAACCTTGATTAACGCACTAAATTAAGGGATTTAATTAGAACAGGTTTTAAGGGTGTGGAGTTATTGAAATTTTTTTATTCAATGTGTTAGAAATATAAAAGGTTTCTGAAAAATATTTTTTAATGATTTTTTATAATGCTTTTAACTATTACCTTTTAGCTTGTTTGGAAACCATTTAATATGAGAAAAGAATTTTATTTTTTTTTAAGAAAAGAATTTATTTTTATTTAAAATTCAATTTCATGATTTGGAATAACTATAATATATTAATGGAATAGAATTCACGTTTAAAGAGTGTGAGAGGTGATTTGAAAATTGGATCCTTTTTGGTCTGATTTACAAATGAAGGAAAAATGGAAATTGAAATTCTCAAAGGAATTCAAATCATTCATTTTTAGTTGTTCCAAAGCAAAAACCAAAATTCAACTCTTGAGTGAATTCTAATTCCTAGCATTCTAAACAAGCTCTTTAGCAAGGTTCTAAATTTTAAGAGAAACACAATTTAATGTTGTAAAGTTGAAGTTTAGTAATTTTTACATAGTATACCATGTATGTTTTTATGTAAAAAATTTTGCTAAATATGGAAATTTTATCTAAAAAATTCAAGAATATAATGTGTTTTTTAGAGGTACCTAAAGCAAGTTTTTGTGATTTGGGCTTGAAAAAGAGGTTAGAGATGGCGACGTTAGTGCTGGTCTGTCAGTGGTGAGAGTATATGTAAGGTTATGTTTGTTTCTGAGAACAAGATAAGACAAGACGCTAAAAATAAGATACAAAAGATAGAGATACAAAATTTTGTGTTTTTGTATTCTGTTTGGTGATAAATTAGAACAAATTATGAAAATATAATTTATTCTCATTTTCTTCATCCAAAAAATTTTAAAAGAAAAATATAATAGTAAAAAAATATAATTGTAAAAAATTAATAAAAATAACCAAAAAAAAGTTGTGTCCTTCCTGGATGGACATAAAATATACTAATTCAGTGTCTCTGGACACAATATTTCTGTTCATGTCTTATCTGTCAGACATAATTTTATATCTCTGTGTCCTTGTCTCAGTGTTATGTTTTTGTAAACAAACGTTACCCTAAGAGACATAAAATTATATTTGACAGATAAAACATAAACACACATATTGTGTTCAAAGATACTAAATTAACATATTATTTTGTGTCTTTTCTATTAAAAAAAACAAAAAAATATTAACAAAAGATACGATTTATTTTTTATTTTTTATTACTTTTTTTATAATTATATATTTTATCATCATATTTTTTTTCTAAAGTTTTTGTATAAAATATAATAACAAATTTTGATTGAACTTTTATAATTTATTTTTTATATTTAATTTATCATTAAATAAAATATAAAAATATTAATTTTTTATATTTTTATTTTTGTGTCTTATTTTAATATCTTATTTTATTATGTCATCGTAACCAAACACAGTTTATAAGATAACGAGAGTTGTTTATTTGGTTATTAGATGTGACTATGACGGTTTAATACTTACTTATAAAAGCTATATAATAATAAAAAATATAATTATATTCTTGCATCAAAGGGATATATATATATAGTAATAATTAATTTAAGAGTTAAATAAAGGGTTAATACTCAAATTTATTCCTAAAAAATTATTTATTTTTTAAATTAGTCATTAAATAATTTTTTTAGTCATATTAGTCCCTGAAAGATAAAATGTAAGTCAAATAATCCTTTCGTCAGTTGAATGATGACGTGTCACATTAAGTGCCACGTGGCACGATGACGTGGCAGATCAGTGACACATGTCACTTGACATGTAAAAAAGGTTTTTATAATAAAAATAGTCCTTAAAAGTCCAGACGTAAGTCATTTTCATTTCTAAAATTTTAAAAATTAATCAAACTAGTCCTTATATAATTTTTTTATAATATTAAATTTATAATATTTTTGATACTACTAATTTTAATATTATTTTTTAAACCTTAATAAACAAAATTTTCTTTACATAAAATAATAAAAATAATTAAATTTTTATAAAGTTATTTTGTCATTTATATTTTAAAATTTTACATTTTCAAATTGTAATTTTTTCATTTAAATAAGTTTATCAAATTATTGTTGATTATATATTTAAAAATTTAATATTTTAAATTTTACTAAATAATATAGTAATAATTATTTTAAAATTTAAATCTTTTAAATTTTTAAAATTATAATTTTTATTATTGTTTAATTTATATAGTAAAACTCAATAATTGAAAAATTAATTTATGGAATCACTTTTTGAATCTTAATATTCTAATATAATTTTTTAAATATTTCATTTAAAACACAAGGAATTTTATTTTAATACGAAGCATATCTATTTATATAATGTACTAGTGTGGAGTAGCCTGTGTTATGCATAGGTATAATATTTCCTATTTTATTTTATCTCATTGATTTATGAAATTAAAAGAAAAATTATATAATCTATCTCAAACATATGAAACACTCACAAATTTATTATGATATTTGCATGTATTACACTTAAGAAGCAATTCGTTTAGCATAATAATAATAATAATAATAATAATAATAATAATAATAAAGCAACAAATTTTTAATATTTTGTAAAATTTAGAATTGAAGTAAAATTTGTGGATCTTCTTGAATTTTAGCTCTAAGTATTACTATGATTACATCCTATATGTAAGTAATACCTTAATAGAAAAAAAAAGATGTAGTAGAAAAAAATAGTGGTATAACTTTGTTTAGGTTAACATACATAAATTTTATTTTGAGCATATAACTTCGTTTAGGTTAATAAATACATACATTTCAATTTTGAGTATATATATTCCACCAAAATGTAATAATGTAAGAAAAAGATTTTAGAATAGAAAAGAATAAGAGAGATTTTGAGAAGAATTAAAAGAGAGATAATTTTATTGAAAAAAATTTTAAGAAAAAAAGATACAATTACTAATGTTTTGTTTGTCAATTGCATTCTATTAAAATTAGTAGTATCAAAAAATATTTTAAATTTAATATTATGAAGAAAAAATAAAAAAATTATATAAAGACTAGTTTGATTAATTTTTAAAATTTTAGGGATAAAAATAATTTACATTTGGACTTTCAAAGATTATTTTAATTATAAAAAACTCTTTAAATGTCAAGTGTACACTGACCTGCCACGTGGCATGATACGTTATCATCCAACTGATGGAAAATATAATTTGACTTACATTTTATCTTTTAAAAACTAATACGACTAAAAAAATTATTTGAAGACTAATTTAAAAAATGAGTCTCTGTAAATAAAATATGGCAGCATCGTCATGAGTAGAAAATTGTGACAGAATTCTATATATGTGATCTAATTTATTAACATAGAAATTAATATGTGTGGTATTATTAATTATGAAGTATCTATTATTTTTTAGTTAATTTGATTGACAGTTACGTTAATTTTTTGGTGACTAGACAGTTACGTTAATTGATTCTATAATTAAAAAAAATAACTAGTAATAAATATTTGAATTTCTAGTCCTGATTATCAAAAAAATATTAGTTCCATTTCAATTAGTGGTGCAGGAATTAAAAATCTTAAAGTTAAATCAAGAATGAACGGTGTAATGTAATTACTAACAAGAAGACATAATAAGAACTGTTAAACTCAATTATGTGAAGCTGGCAGAAATGTAGAAGATATTTATGGAGATGGTAGATATTTCTGGGGATCAAATTAAATGGTGATATGGGATATATATCAAGATTGGTTCCATCATCCACAAAAAAAGTTATCATTTAATTTAATTGGTTGAGAAGGATATGATATCATCATAAATGGACAATTGCATACAAACAGCTACATAGAAGCATTTCTTTAATTTATTTATTATACGTATTTTTCGAAGGCCTTTTCATGAAATGTCATCATGATATGATGATGAAGAAAGAAAGAAACAACCACACCGAGAATTCTTTAGGGACCAACCAAATATTATAAAGCAAGAATGTCCACGAAAAAGGTGAAAGTGTGACATCTAGTTAACTAAGAGCTAGCTTAATCATAATTAAAATTCACGATTCAAGGCGTAAAATAAACTTAGAAAAATAATTATGATAATAATAACAAATAATTAAATTACCTCGTGTAATTATTATAATTCGGTTGCACAGTTATATTGTATTGTAATATTATAAATTACATATCTCTTGCCGTTGGTAAAAAATATTGAAGTGATAGATTTAATTTAATGAATAAATTATTGATCAAATTATCAATTTTAAATTTAATAAAATATTATATAAATTAAACTACTTTATCTTATTTAACTATATAATATATGTAAAACGTGTCAGATAATAACTCAAAACTTTGATCAACGGCTGCCTTGCTTGATGTAAGGCATGTAAGGTTTGTCACATTGAGGTCACAACTCACAAGTTTGAACTGCAACATTTGGAATTATTTTCTAATACAAGTTTCAAGTAAATGAATCAGTTCGGATTATGGGTGGCAAACTGGCAAAATTTAACAAAAAATAAAAAATAATACAATATCAAACAATATTATTAATTATTTTATTTTATATATATATATATATATATTCTAATTTATAAGTGCTGCAAATTTAAGTGGTGTTGTCATGCTTAGTTCGGATTAATAAAATTGGCTGATTCACCGAATCTTAATAAGAATTTTGGATGATAGAATTATTTTCTAATAAGTTTCAACAAGTGATGAACCAATTCAAAGTTAATAAAACTGATGAAATCACCGTATGTTAATCAAAATTGTTTAGGCTATATTAGGTCAAAATAGTTTTCACTAGTGTTTTTATCCATAATAATATTATTACAGAAATATAAATTTTTTAAAATTGTATTGATTTTACAAAAAGTGATTACAAAAATTAATCCACATTATATAATAAATATAAATATGTAATCATGCATACAGATATAGATATAGATACAAGTTTAGTAAAGAGAGAAAAAAATTAAAAAAGGTGAACGTTCCTTAGCTAAAATCAAAGAGTAGGTAGTTTGCATGATGTTACGTTATATTATAGATTCAAGATTCATATATAACTTACTACTATATATGTGCCTAAAAAAGGTTTAACTTCTAATAATCTAAAATGAGAACTGCAAATAAATTAAAGGATCCTCCCGTATATATAGATCATTATTTATAATGAAATTTAGTTTCCTTGTTCAACAGGTGAAGGGAGTAAGGGGACCAAAAGAATCATGAAAACTCTGAACAGATCGAGTAAATGCATTTGATGAATAGCATATATAATTGCCAAATTATAATTTATTATTTTTTTAATCAATAAATTTAAAATGTATACTAAAAATATAAAAAAGACTGTTTGACTAAAAGTTTTGAACTGGTGAATAAAGGTGTATGTTTGACTAAAAATAAACTTGTTGACTCTTGAGATTTTTTCAATTCGAAATTACATTTCCTGCACCCTAGTTATTGTATTATCCAATCATATCAAAATAAAATCTGAAGTGTAAATATGTGTATTGTATCAGATAATTTAATCAAATATATAAACATCTTATAATAAAAACTTATTTACGTGAATAGTGAGCTAAATAAGATTCCATTTTGCAGTTGCATAGAAATAGAAAGCGATGGAAGTCCTAGTGAGATTCTTTCACGAAAATGGAGACCTTTTGGGATAACAAAAGTACAAAACCATGTGAGCAGTAGTCATATGAAAGAAGCTACTCCCCTTTTCAATGTTTCTTCACGCCAAAGGCAGCAATTGCAATTTGCAAACAAATCTAGTTTCATAAAAATGTGTTGGTCTTTATGATATTCCAATTATATAGATTTTAGTTTTTTTTTTGGATTTTTATTTCATATATTTTGCTTTGTATTAATTAGTTTTTGTTGGTCAAGATCTTAGGTTAGTTTATTAAGCATTATGTTACTAGGTCTAGGTTTGATGTACTTTTACTACTAATAAATAACAAAATAAAAAACTTTGGAGAACAAATTAAAATTGAGAAGAAAGCAATAACCAAAAAGATATAAAATGGGAAGAGATTATTTGCTAGATATGGCACCAATAAGTTATTACCCCAAAAGCAAGAAGCAAGGCTATATAATGCAATAATATGACTAAAGTTTTGAATTATAATTGATTTTGCCAAGTAATGAGGAGATGATAATTGAGGAAAGAGTTCAACTAGGTTCACTCAACTGCAGAATCTCCAGCTCAGCTTGCCAAAATTGCAATTCATGATTCTCTACTTTTCTGTCCCCATTTTGTAGTAACACATTTTATAAAGCTTTTCATTTAATTTTCAAATAACACCACTCTCATGTTAAAACAAAATCTTACATTTAATTATATTTGATCAAGTTCTTCAATTATCAATGAATATATTACATTAAGTAGCCCAACCTAACATGCATGGCATATTTAGGGCCATGTTACTTCACACCAAACGTTTTAATTATAGTTGCTAAATTCAATAATAATTCTATTGAAAAATCAGTTAATCGTATCTTAAATCGATCCAGTCTAATATTTTGACTGTTTAAAAAAAAATCAAACAAAATTTGACAAAATCAGTCGGAATCAGTTCTAAGTTCTAATAACTATAATCCTAACTCGCATCTGTATACTAGATCAAGCGCTAAATTAAAAAAAATCTTATTCAGGTCTTTGTAAAATCTCTCATGCAAATACTATAAATAAATAGTTTAAGTATACGTCTATAATATGCTATTTAATCATAATTTTTATATCTCTTAAACTATTATCAATTTAGGTATCAAATAATCTCTTTCAGATACCTCTATTATCGATTTATTGAATCATCGTCAATTAGAAATCCCTCATATCCCATCTTGAAATTAAGGGTTTGCTCTTTCTCAAGAAAACCAAACGTGTGAATTGTCTTTGATTTGCTTTATCTTTAGCATCTTCCTTAATTTTTAGCATATAAGATATTATTATATATATTTATTAATAAGCAAAATAATGTAAACTGATATCAATTTTATTTGATGATCAACTTTTCTTTAACCAACTTTTTTATAATCAATAATGATCAGCCAATAAAATATATAGTGGATGATAAATATTAAAATGGGAAAAGAAAAATTAAAAAATTAACAAATTATAAACTAAAAAAACTAATTCTAAAAATCTTTATTTCCAAATTAATATATAGCGGCTTCCGTAACAGCTAAGAATGCCAAGTCAAGTCCATGCATAATCTAAATTACAATAGAAAAGCAACAGCATAATAAATCTGCCACTAGTATTGAACTCAAGATTATTTCAACCAATAGAATAATGGTGAAAACTCAGATGCAGGCGATTTTACGTGAAATTGATAGTTGAGAGTTCTTAGATAAAAATTTAGTCAAATCAGTTAAATTATCTAACGATTCTCAGTTATCAACTTCACGTGAAGTCGACTGCACTTGGATTTTTACCTAGAATAATACTTGCTAGCTAGCTTTGCTTTTGACTCAACTCACCTTCATCCCTTTGGTGGAGGACAGATAAATCAAATTACTTGAAAAACTTTGATGAATAATCAAGATAATGAATAATCAAGAAGTAGCTAGCATCACCTTAACAAAAGCTAATTAAACAATCGTCCAGATATGAAATTTCATGCATATATACACACCATTTAATTATAAAGTAAAATATAATAATTTGATTACGTTCTTAACAAGTTAGAACTTTATTAATTAATTAATGATGCACGTAACTATATACACCTAAATTACATGAATGTAATACATTTTATAGTTTGATATATCATATATACTAGCTAGCTAGCTAGAGGAAACGACAAGAAGCATACACACAGTCACGTTTAATCACAATCATCGTACCAGCTATAATGTTTCCAAACAAATTAAAATTGAAAGCTTTTTTTTTTCTCTCTTTTTGCTTTTGTTGGATGATATATATGAACAATTGTCGTTAAAAGAAAAGCTTATATATGTATGATAACACCATACAATACCTTTGCGGCTCAAATTTTTATCTTCATTTGAGCTTTATATGACGTAACTACAAGATCAAAAATGCTAAAAGACCATTAAAATTTATTATTTTTAGTTATCACTCTTAGTTATTAATTTGATTTTTTTTAGTCTAGTGATTCAATAACATAGTTTTAATCCATAGTTTTAATATTGATGATTAACTTACGATAAAAAATAATAAATTCTAATGACTTTTTAACATTTTTCTCGTAAGATAAAATAGTAATGCCTATTAATAACGATTTGATGATCTATTATTTGTCCAAGTTAACCATATTCAATGCAATAAAATTAAGTTTTAATTATTCTCTCAATTCTATAATTTTACTAAATTTTTAATTAGATCTTTATATATATATTTTTAATTAAGTTCATATATCATATCAGATTTTGTATTATAATTAAATATCTGTTGTAATAAAAATATTGAAATTAATAAAATATTTTATTAATCAAAATAAATATATTTAACACTTGATTGAATATTTTGTATAATTTAATAGAATATTCTGTTAATTCTAACGTTTTTGTCACGATAGGGACTTAGTTACAAAATTTGATATAATATAGGAACCTAATTAAAAAAAAATATAAAAACTTAATTTAAAGTTAAATGAAATTATAGAAACCGATATAATAATTAAACTTAAAATTAATAGGAGAACTAATTAAGATGCAATTCTTTGATTAAGAAAAAGAACAATAATAATAATAATAATAATAATAATAATAATAATAATAATAATGATCTTTTTTTCGTCATACATTCATACACCAATAATGAATGTATGAGGAACATAAATGTTACTTGTCATAAAAGTGTTTTGTGATAAATTTTTCTCTTTTCCTTTTCCCAAAATGCACTACAAACACAATCTTTGACCACACAAAAAAGCAAGCCAGGCTAAGGTAAATGAATAATGGGAGTGCATTATATATACGACGTACTAGGTATTGCGATTCCTTTGTGTCCATCCAATTGGAGAAGAATAAATTTGGATCTTAGGAGAATATTCAACATTAATATTGCAACCATGACTGAATGCAAAAAATTGCTTTTGGTCATATATGAAATATCTTAGCATCCATATTATAAACATAGATATTATTTGAATTTGAAGTCTTATATATGACTCCTATCTCACGTGGAACTCTTTTCTATCTATAGCTCTCATTTTTATCTATATAACAAAAAAGTGACATTGCTATCACTATGACACAACATTTTTCCCCATTAACAAAGCAGCAACAGTTATACCACTACCATTTGTATAGGACATGTTCATCTTCAGATGGAAAAGGGTCAAAAAGATCATGCATAAGAAAAAAAAAAGAGTTAATAATTCAAACAAGACTCAAGACAACCACCTTACGTATCATTTATTTATCGGTTCCGTTACGTTATCAACAGCGTATCTGTCAACTTCTACCAACTCTTATTTATAATTGTGTATTTGTATTTCATAGAAGTATGTTCGTAGATGTGTCTAATAAAAATATCTTTTTTATAACTATGTTTAATAAAAATGTCTTTATAGATATATTTTCTGGATGTATCTCTTTATATATATATTTAAAATATATTAATTATTAGACACATCTATGAACATACTTCCATAAAACCCAAATATAAATAAGAGTTGATAGAAGTTGACAGATAATATGTTGCTACCCTATACTTTTCCTTTATTTATTTGCAATGCAATATAACGATAAGGTCAAAAGTGTCTACTGCTTACAAGTATCCTCTTGATTCCAGAGGAACAATAAAGTTAATGTGTGCATGAATATTCATTTCATATATAGTCAAGGAAGAAGAATCCAATTCAGGGTAACAATTTAAGTGACCATTACAATTCATCTCTAGCTTTTAATAGTAAAACCTATATTTTTTAATCAATATATATATTTTTCATATTCCAATATATATTTTATACAAGTAATTAAATTTTGTTGTACAAATAGCATAATTGTTAAAAAAATTTACATTTACCCCCTCTCAAATTTTCTATAAATTTGGATCGTCTAAATTTTAAATTTATATTTTAGAGGGTAAAGTGTAATTTTCTACCCTTGAATGGTTTTTCTCTCATATTTATTCTTGGTCCTACTTATAAAATAAATGGTAAAAGATCACACTTTACTCTTTAAAGTGAAATTCAAACTTTAGAGAATCCAAATCCATTAATAATATTACTTTCACTTATAAGTATCTGTGTTCTCTTTTCTGTGTTGTTGTTATCCATGCCTATTAGAGATGCGATATAGTAATACATTTACTATTTTCTTAATAAAATACAAATTTTAAAAAGATATGTTGATATACAACAACATACAAAATAGATGTATTTAGTATGATGCCAAAAAGTTAGATCACATATATATTATACATAAGATAAATTTTTATTACAATTTTGTCCCTTCAAAATTTTTTAATTTCACTTTCTCCTTTTATCACCAACAACAATAAGGATAAAAATGATTTTTAATGAGAAATATGTTTATGTCTCTTTATTAGTATCTTAATAACTAAACAAACTATATGTATTTATTTATATGATTATATCTGTATTTGTGTATGTGTATCCGATAAAGACACAAAAATCGAACTCTTGACTTTTTAAATTTAGAATTTTAGTATCATGTCATGATACCATTTATCTCAGAAGTTTACTTTGATAGAGAAAGGTAACACTAATGATTATATCTCTAATACTCTCTAAACTTTCATTGTATACATTGTACAAATATTTTATTAACTCCCATACTTTCTCATATTTTCTTTGTTATCAAATATTTTCGATGTGCGTTTTTATATCAATTTTTTATTCCGAGACAGTAAATAACACAGCCAAACGTTAACATGACCCATATATATTAATATATATATATATATATTAAATTGAAAATTTAAGGGGGTTTTTTCCTTTCTGGATGTCATAAAAGTGGAAAACATGCTTAAGAAGATAAACAATTAATGAAGCCCAGGTCCGATATATCCCCTTAGCCCATACCTTTCTATTTCAATCTGCATGGGCTTTTAATCATAGGCTGTCGGCCCAGATAAAAAGAGCCGATGCCAAAAACCTAAACCGTAAAGGATGTTTGTACAAAAACAAATAATAGCAATAAAGCACAAAGAGAAATAAACCAAAAATTTCGCCCAGATAGAATGTTAAGGGGGAAGGATGGAGGCAGGGGATGGCTCCTGGTCTCCATTTCCGCCCTCATTTGTTTTTCATTTCCGTTGAGGAATATTGCTTCCATCATTATTTTTCACTGTCATTATTCTCCGCGACATTCTATTCTCCGTCTACATAATAATTATAACTAATTATTAATTTCTATATGAATAGAGCTGCACATATCTAACTTATACAAAAACTGCAAAATTTTATACAAAAAATTAAATGATACGATGGTGGTTTCTTTCGAAATGACATAGTTGGAGCACGCAACGACGAGCCAGAGGACAAAACAGTGGACGATGTGGGAGACGTAGCAACAGACAAAAAAATGAACACGACAGCAGAGTTATGAAAAGGAACGCTGCAAATAGAAAGCACGACGCGGTGAAGGTGATGGCACGGTGAAGTGTGACGATGCGGTGAGAAGGAGAATGGCGAGAGGGTGGCTGCAGAGGGGTTGGATGGAGTATGGACAGCGTTAGAGATCTCTGAATTAAAAAAAGGTTATGCAAATGAAGATTATGAGATTTGGGTTTCTATATATGTGTGTATGAAATGACTAAAAAACATATATGAAATAAA
The DNA here is from genome assembly GCF_003086295.3 of Arachis hypogaea. Lineage (NCBI taxonomy): Eukaryota > Viridiplantae > Streptophyta > Magnoliopsida > Fabales > Fabaceae > Arachis > Arachis hypogaea. The sequence goes on along the minus strand of NC_092040.1, from coordinate 4,684,762 downwards.
TTATTAAAAATAATTAAAAAAATTTATAAATTTCGAGGAATAGCGGAGACGGGGACAGGGCGGGGATCCCACTCGAATCCCATTCGAGACAATTTCCGCAGGGATCCTTGCGTCTCGGGGAGTTTTGTCCTCCCTAGGCCCAGAATCATTAAATTCTTAAATAATAGCTTTTGACTTATGCTTGCTAAAAAATATTGTAAAAAACTCTGAAATAAACATAAAACCGCTTGTTATATAAATAGTTATTAATACCAATACTGGCAAATCATATGAGTTTGGAGTTAAAAATAACATTTATGAATATTATCAAATGATACATATATCGACAATTTTGCAAGTGTTTTAACATAAAACCCTAAAGCATTGAGCATGTCCTGCGCTATTGGATTGAATTGGCAAGGCTTCTTGTGTCTTGATAGATGTTGTAATAAACCTTATTTGTTCTAACAGCAAGAAGCACATCCAAGACACAGCCAAATAGAGAAGCAAAAGCCATAATGACATAAACAAGCCTATAACAATGTGCACCAATGCAAGTGTTGCCCCCACCAGGCACACTTGTGGCTTCAACATCATATAGGTAGCCAGCAATGAGGCCAGAGAAGATGAATGAGCCAATAGGAAGGTTCAGAATTAGAATGTTGTATACTATGCCATAGTATTTAAGCCCAAATAACTCTGAAGCTGCTGCTGGTGTTATTGTAAAGTAAACTCCATAGCATATTCCCACTACCATTGAACCTATGTATAGTGACCCTGGCAATGCCATAGCCAATGCAATGTACCCTATACTCATAAGGATTTGTGCACCTGCATTCCATACTAGCCTTGGCATCCCTGATTTTCTGCAATATTAAACTTAATCTCAATATTTGTTCTGTATCCTAGAAGATGGAAACTCATTTGCAGATGTGAAGTTGCTAGTTAAGAACTGTTAGATAATAATTTAATCAAACATGTCAAATTATTTAACAACTTCATATGAAGACAGAAAAGAACTTGCCTGATGTAGTATTCTGAGAGCGAGCCAGAAACAATGCGTCCGAAGAAACCCCATATGCTAATGAAGGAAATGAAGATTGAAACATCGGAGTAACCAAGTGCTTCTCCCATCTGCCCCATGTTCATCACACACATTCCTGTTCCTACTCCACAAAGGAAAGACACAAACATGATCCAAAATTCAATGGTTCTCACCATTTCACCTATGCTATGTTCCTCCCCTATAACAGGCTTTTGTTTTATAATTTCAACTTCCTCCACCTTCTTGTCCCCATCAAGCAACGCTTCATGAATTTGTTGTTCTTCGTCTAGATCAGTACTATTGAAGATGATCACATACAAAGGCACAAGAAGCGGCATGACCAATAGGATAAGAAGCCCAGCTGTGAAAATCAAGGAAAAAACATGGCCATGAATTCCGCTAACATCAAAGGCTAAAAGATAAACAGCTACCATGACAGCAATGAAGTTGAATGTGTTGAGGAACTGAGCTTCTTTCTTCTCTTGAGCACAAGTGGAAGCCGGCGGCGTTTCGCGAAGGAAAACAGCAGCAATGCAGCAAATGACGGCAGGAACAATGGTAAGCATTAGCAGAAACTTGGAAGGGTCTGAGGAGAACAACGCAGAACATATGTCAGTGAAGATTGCAGTGCTGAGTCCAACATAACCCTTTAGAATCCCAGAAATTGGTCCTCTGTTCTTCGGGAAGTTCCTCATACAAGTAACAAGAACTGCTGTGTTCATCCATGTTGTGCTGTTTCCCCCCATACACAAGAATACACACATCTGCAACACAGTTTAAACTTTTAAAATGAGTGGTTTCATGACATAATATTTAACTCTATATTCAAAAGACTTGTAATTATTCATGTTACCTCCTCTTACCCGTTTAAATTTTTGAGACGAGTAATTCCATGACAATAATAGTAAATTACTTATTTCAAAAGCTTAATCTGACCGGTGTTAATTAACAGTAAGTAGTTAATTACTTACCAGCCAATAAGGGAGTGGAGTAATTGTTTGGCTGACAACAAGGTATTGAAGACCATAACCAATGAATCCCATGGTGGCTCCAATAATGAGAATAAGTGAAGTAGAGAAGTGATGAGAAGCAAGACCAGAGAGAAGACCAAAGGCCTTGCCAACATCCTTAGCAACAGAGAGATTGTTGAGTTGCATCTGTGATAGAGACATTAGGGACTTCAAAACATCGGAGTAGTTGGCGAAAGTGTAGTTGTTTCCACATATTGCTTGAACCCATATGGCGGTTACTAGTCCTATCCATTTTCCACCTTCTTCTCCACCTACAACCCTGGCAAATAACGACATTATAATCTCTTTCTGTAATTTGGTTCTGATGGCTCTTTAACGGTGCCACTCATTTATTTATATGTCCCCATTCACTCGTTAAGTCGCTGAATACCAAATTGTGGGATCATCAATTTATTATTATGATTACGTGACAGAGGGTTATTTATCTTCATGCATCAATACCATGACTATGAGACTATGACTATTCTTGTCAAGTATAGGAGTATGTCTGATATTATTAATTATGGAAAAGTTTTGGGACAGTAATTTCATTAAATTCTGGCTAGCAAAAAAAAAATTATTAAATAAAATTTCACATAAATTTCACACTATTAAAATCATTATTAATAGTTATTTAATGGTTATAAATTATAAAAGTTGTTGTCCTAGTACTCCTCTATTATTATTTCTTAATAAGATAGGATTACATATTAATATATGACACGTGTTTGATTGATACAAATTAGAACCTGGATTTTGATAAAAAGGAGCATGGTTTTGCATTTCCGTGAGTAGTGAGTGTGAGTGGGTGGGTGGTTTTGACCAATGCCAAGTTTCCAAATTAAATAATTTTTTGGTACAAGCTGTGTCTATTCCTCGGCGCGTCTTAGGATACGCGTTCTCCGCTTGTCCATCATTTTACTGCTGTGCATCTAGCATATATATTAGATAATTATTTTAAATATATATATATATATATATATATATATATATAATTTGAAACAAAAATTATTTTCTTCATTCTTTAAAAACATTTCGATTATTTACAAAAAATACAAAAAAAATCACTTGACATAAAAATCAAAAAATTTTAACTATAAAAATATTTTATTTTTTTAATTATATATAAAAAATAAAATAAATCGTTTAAATTTTTTCTAAAATATATTTAATATCTTATCCTTGTCGTTACAATATCAAATTCTTCGTTTTATTTTTTGGTTTATTTTTGTGAGTAATTTATTCCAATTAATTTACAGAACCTGAAAAAAAAAGCCATTTAGATAATTATTAGTTTTTTAATGCTAAAAAATAATAATATTTTTTATTTTATTGATAAAATAATTGTATCGATAAATACTACTCATTTTAAAAGTTTAAACAGACAAGAAGAGACAACATGAATGATTATATCGGTCTTGTAGTGAAATAAAATAATCCAATGGAGAGAGGGGTCAACCAAAAGCTAAAGCATCTTGTTTTTTTTGGCAAACAGCTGCTGGTGTAGTGTGCGGTACCCTGTGATGGATATAGAAACTTAACTGCTTCAAACCAAGCAACACAGCCCCTAGATATACCTCCCTTATTCAACATCCATATCTTCATGTATCTACTAACATTAACATATATATTACTAGTATATATGCTCGTTCAACTTCATCATTCTCTCTAGCTATATAAATATCCACTATTGTTTACGGTTCCATATGGCTCTTCTAATTGTACCTCGTTGGTTGCTGTCCCTTGTTCTTCTCCTTCACTTTCTGTTGTGTTGCTTAGGAGTCAATGTTGTCACCGTTAATGTTGCTGCTGCCAAGGGCCTTATCAACACCGGCTACCTTTATCTCGATGTCAGGTCAAACTGTTTACATGTCTTTTCCTTTTGGTTTAAACTTTTTGGATAAGAAATTTTATGACACATTCGTGTTTATTCTTTCTAATCAAATAAGTAACTAATAAGGAAACTCAATGTTTTTTGGTATAATAGAACTGTGGAGGAGTTTAGAAAAGGGCATGTAGATGCTGCTAAGGTCGTTAACATTCCATACATGTTGGATACACCCAAGGGTAACAATCTTTTTCTTTTTCTTTAATCTTATCATCATCATAACAATGGTAGGACTTCAATGAATTGAGATTATTCAAGTTTTGATTTTGGGGTGCAGGTAAGGTCAAGAATCCAGACTTTCTAAAAGAGGTTTCATCTGTTTGCAACAAAGAAGACCATCTCGTTGTGGTAACTCTTATCTTCCTCCTCATTTTGGATTTTCAGTTTGTTGTTTTTTTTTCTCTAACATTTTCTGGTCTGTATTTTAGGGTTGTCAAAGTGGAGTGAGATCTCTGTATGCAACTACCGATCTTGTTGCTGATGTAAGTGTAGTTCATCCCTCATATTAGATAATGTAAAAGCCATTATCACTCTGCCTCAAATATATAGCAGAGGCTATGCTTATTTGTGTATTATAGGGTTGTATTATCATGTTGTGTATGTGCTTTCATGAATGAGAAGACTAATAATTTTGTGTTTGATGTGAATTTGTAGGGCTACAAGGATGTGAAGGACATGGGAGGAGGTTATATGGAGTGGGTCAAAAACAAGTTTCCAGTGAAATCATCATTAGGGAAAGAGGATCTCTAAAGTGTAGTTGATGATAGGAACATGTTCTTCATCTTTGACTTGTACAATTGAAATATGTAGTTTTTTTTTGTTAATTGTTTGTATCCAAAGTGTTTGGCATACACAATACTCATTAATTACTTGTGGAAGTCATCTGAATCAGGGTTATAACTTTTTGTAACAGTTCTGCTTACAACATTTATGTTGAATAGTACTGTTACTTTGAAGGTTGTAACTCTTTTTTGTTTCTATAGTAAATATAGACCTTTTAGAAAGAGGACCAGCAACCTTGAAGAATATCAGAATAACATCATGTAGCTCATGGATCAAACTCTGTATAGACTTGGAATTGTTTGAACTTTTCAAATGGGATTCATTGGACTAATTAGTACAAGGATGAGAATCAGATTAATTTGGAACTAAGCATTTCCCAGTAAGATAGTTTTCATATAAACCCAAAAGGGAATATTGAGTGAGAGAGGGTAATAAAATTTAACTATCTATATACTCTTTTTATTAGCTTAAGTTGTTTGAAAGAAATAGTTTTATGATATGATATTTTTTATGATTAAAAAAATGTGTAGAATTTAATCTTTGTTGTCTCTTAAATAGGATAGTTAATAGTTACATTTGTTCTGGTAATTGTGATTTTTGCATCAGTTTTAGAAAGATAACTTTGTTAATAGGCAGCATGAAAAAGGCAAAAAATAATAACCGACAATTTTTTTTTCTTATAAAAGATCAAATAATAATAACAGTAAAAGAAATATGATAAAAATAACAATTAATTAATAATTATAAAATTATTGGGTTGGCTATACACATATTCACAAAATTGGTCCATGCATGTTGGATCTATAGCATGGGGCATTGCCATATTGGTCAAAAAGTAATCATAATAATATTATTGAATGATGGTTACAGATCCAAGTTGATAGTGACTGAGAAGGGTAGGAAGATCAGTTAATGGGACCATAATGCTGCCCAACTGCAACTTTAACTGCTACGTGAAAACAACATCACATGCATATGCTCCATTTTTAATCTTTCTGGGGACACAATTTTGTGTCACCAACTACACATCCACATTAATTAATGCATGTTCTTCATTGCATTCAAGACACCATACTCCATACCATCAATTGTTATTGTTATTGTGATTACTACTTTCAAGTTTCGTGACAAAATCTTATTGGGATTATGATGGAACCAATCGGAGAAGAAAGATCCTTGTCAGAAACACCAACTTGGGCTGTGGCAACTGTTGTCACTATTCTTGTTTCTCTTAGTTTCTTGTTTCATGGCACATTAAAGAAGTTTCTTAAGGTGAATCAAGATCTTCCCTTTTTTTCCATTGTCACTGTGTGTGTGATCCAAGAATTTCTAATGAGTTTTTCATGTAGTGGATGGCCAGAACCAAGAGAAAATCTCTGCTTTCTGCTCTGGAAAAGATCCAAGAAGGTAATATACATAGTACTATTCCCATAAACATTTCAAAATGTGTAAAACTTACTATCAAATTTTGATGTCCATTTGAAGCAGAATTAATGCTGTTTGGGCTGCTGTCATTGATCATGGGTCATTGGATTATCTTTGTGGCGAAGATTTGTGTCAAATCATCAGCATTAAGCAGCATGTTCTTCCCTTGTGCAGTCAAAGACATTTCTGGAACAGCAGTGCAACACAATATTTTCTGGCATACTTCACACTATAATAACAGTGATTCCAAAGAGAAACTCCACATTGGCCTCCGAAATTATTGTCCTGAGGTACTACTTTCAATTCTTAATCAGCTAATGCAAGCAATCTAGTTTCTTTCAATTCTAAAAGTTTGTGACTTTGCTTCTTCTTGTAGGGACATGAATCATTGGCTTCTTATGAGAGCCTTGAGCAGCTTCATCGCTTTATGTTTGTTCTTGCAATCACACATGTTACATATAGCTTTGTTGCTGTTGCCTTGGCCATGATCAAGGTTGATTCAGCAGTCAATGATCAAAACTTTCTTCTTGCTTTTCCTATTTTGTGGTTATTAGATACTAATATTTATGTCTTTTAGTTTCATTCAGATATATAGCTGGAGAACATGGGAAAATGAAGCAAAGACTATGGCTTTACAACAAAGCTTGCAAGGTTACTACTTTCACATTATATAACTTTTCATTGAGCTGATAATTAGTTTAATTTGTTATTTCTGATCTTTCTTTTTTGTTTAAGTAACTCCTATCAAATTCTGTTAGTTTAGGTACTCCACAAACTACATCAAGCATAAGATTGAATCGGCTTACAACGTTCGTCTTTCACCAAACATCCCATCCCTGGAGTAATCACAAAGTTCTTGTTTGGCTGGTATTCTACATACCCTTTCTTTCTTTTCTTGTTTTATCTTTTAACGTAGTGTTTGTTTAGAGGACTAAAACATGGTATTAGCAATTCATTGTGAAAGGGTCAACACAATCAAAGGAAAATAGCATCTCATATACTGACATTGATGATCCTACATTGCTTGCAGCTATGCTTCAGCCGCCAATTCTGGAGTTCTATCAACTGTGCTGATTACATGGCGTTGCGCTTAGGCTTCATTACTGTCAGTATTCTTTTGTTCTTGAAAACATATGAAGAAGCTAATGTTTCTGCATTTTCTTATTGCTATATGTATATACTTTTCTTCTGGTGTTCTGTAGAATCATGAACTTCCCCTGACATATGATTTCCACAACTATATGCTTCGAAGCATGGATGATGAATTTCGTGACATTGTTGGTGTTAGGTAATTGCTCTAAGATGCATTTGGAGCCTTTCTTTAATTAGTTAACAAATTTAGTAACTGTATAGTTGGACTTAGCTTAATTATAATTGAATAAAGATATGATTAAGTATATATTGCAAACATGCATATGATTATCAAAGCTAGCACATTGAAGGCTACCTTTATATTGAATCTCTTTGTTTTATTGTTTTTGGAAGTAAGAAATTGATAGCTTTCATTTGGACTTTTGACAGTGTGCTTCTCTGGATATATGCCATATGCTGCATATTTCTAAATTTTCATGGTAAGTTGCTGGGAGTATAAAACTTGGATCAAAAGCTTCTTGTTGAGAAAATGATGGTCTAAATTTTTCTACTCTCATTCAGGAAGCAACTTTTACTTTTGGCTTTCCTTTGTTCCAGCAATTGTAAGTCCTAACATGATGTATGTTGTGACTTATTCACTTACAATCTATCTTTTACACTCTACCAACTAACTTGTTTATTCAGTTGATACTCATAATTGGTACTAAATTGCACCGAGTGGTGGTAAAGTTGGCTACTGAAATAGTAGATCGTTGCCCTTATGTTAAGCCTCATCAGTTTAATTTGAGAGATGAACTCTTTTGGTTTGGAAAGCCAAGGTTTTTGTTGCGCTTAATACACTTGATATCCTTCTTGGTCAGTATGTATTATCATAAATTCTGCTTCCATTTTCTACCTTCCATTATTGCTTATACATAAAATTCTCTTAATCTGTTCATGTTTTCCTCTTCTTGTAATCTTGCAGAATGCGTTTGAGATGGCATCTTTCTTGTGGTCCTTGGTAAGATAACGTTATATGATTAGACGACTGTGTAAAACTTCGCGCGCAAACTACTAACTACTAACCATAACATTTCATTGCATAATCTTTTGAGTTGCAGTGGGAAATCAAAGAACCTTCTTGTTTCATGAAAAACAAAACCTTTATTGCAATCCGCTTATCATTCGGGTACATATACATTTGTTGTTAAACTTGTTTCTCAATACAGTTTTCTTCATGTGAAGTTGATAGTTGACAGATGTTAGATAACAATTTATTTCTCAATTAGCAACTTCATATGAAGATAACTACACGTGAGTTTCTACCATATAACAAATTTTGTTTCTTTTGATAACTATTCTACAGGGTAGTCTCACAAGTATGGTGCAGCTTCATAACATTTCCTCTATATGTTATCATCACACAGGTTAAGGAGATTCTTGTTGTTCATGTTGTTGTTCTACATTATTAGAAGTTGTTCTCAAAATGGTTGGTTATGTGAATGCAGATGGGGTCAAGGTTCAAGAAGTCAGTGGTGTCAGAGAATGTGAGAGAATCACTGTCTAAATGGCAGAGAAGAGTGAAGCACAAACAGAGTTCCCCTCAAGCACTGGTTTCTGAAACATCTCCATCATCGGATTCTGGTATCAACAATGCAATGGACAAGTTAATCAGTGGGGAAGGAACCTCCTCTGGAACTAAACATGATTATTCTTACTCTCATCATCATTTTGATTATGTCACTTCCAGAAGACAAAGAAATGAACCATTTCTTAGTCATGATGATGATGATGATGATTCATATCCTCTTCCACTTTCTTGAGATTATTTTGTTAACATTGTGAAAATTGTGATGAATTGATTTGGAGAACTTAGCATTATTACATCCAAAAAAATGGATGTGATTATAATTAAAATATTTTACACTGTCAATATATTAAAATTAAATTATAAAAATATATGGTCTTATAATATAAATTAAAGCTATTTTTACTTCCCTTAATCAAAATTTAACAATAATATCCAAGTATATCCCAAAATAATTTTTTTTAACAGCAAACTGAGACTAGTTCTCATTATAATTAAAAAAAAAAACTTATGATTAGCCATTTTTAATGTGAGGTAGTGCAAAGAGATTCATTTATACACTGAAACTGTGAAACATACGCGCCTGAAAAATAAAGTAAATAAGTGAGATTTTGCAAAACTCTTAGACATGTGTGCATTTTCCTTTCTTCAAGTTAGAAATTAGAGGAATCCGTGAACATGTAGCGTGGCAATGAAAGCCATGCACATTAATCAAAGTTTAGTAAGGACACACAAGACACGACAATTCCTTTCACATGTTAGTTAAGTTGCTCACTACAATAATATAAATTACACGTAACTGCTTCATATAATTCCTCAATCACCGTCTATGCATATTCATGTGACTCCTATATACCACTTTTTGGCCTTGTAAATCGTGAGCTTCAATAACTTAATCCATGCATCATAAACTGTGCACAAAAGAAAGTAGGGCTGTATTTATTCCGAAAATATGATAAAATAAGATACTAAAAATAAAAAATAAAAATATAAAAATTAATATTTTATTTAAAAAATTTAAAAAATATAAAAATTTTGTTAACTTATGGTATAAAGATATAAATTAAGTATATCATAAAAAATTTTTTATAACAATTATTATAAAAAAATTATATTATATTTTTAAAATATATTTTTAAAAAATAAGTTAGTTAAATTCAAAATATAATTATAAAAAAATAAAAAATATATTTTTTATTAATATTTTTTATTTATTAAAATAAATATAAAATATATAAATTTTATATCTTTAAATATTATATTTTTATTTATATCTCATCTGATAAATATAATTTTATATCTCTTTTTATTCTTCCGTCTGTATAAACAAACGCAAAAAAAATTTAAAGACGACAAGGGGAGTTGGGCCACTAGTCATAGTTAGAAGGTGTCAAAGATGATGTAGTCATTATTTTGAGTAGGACTGGGACAACCTTTTCAATTAACATAACAGTTATAGAAGTAAAGTACATTTCTTAACAGACATAGTAATTATTTACAATAAATGCAATTCTAAACTTACTTCTTCTTGAAAATTCCATCCTTCTCTCTTTTTGTATAAAGAAAACAAACAACCTCATGTGAAATTAATGGGTAAAAATTATTAGATAAAAATTTAGGTAAATTAATAAAATTATTTAATAATTTTTAGTTATTAACTTTACGTAAAATTGATTGCATTTAAACTTTCAATTAAAAAAATATATGATAATTTTTGTTTATTTTGACATAAGAATATATGAAGTTCATACAGAGAAAATAATAAAATATGGTTGTAAAAGAAAAATAAAAATTTGAGATAAATTTTATATTATTTAGTTGGGTGAAATGTGTGTTTTGTATATGATAAGAACAACCTACTTATAAGGTTAAAGAATAAAATCTAAATATAATTGCAAAATCAATCTGATAAAGATGAACCTAAACCAATTTAATATCAAACTAAATAAAATCAAAAGCAATCACATATATAATATAGTAATATACTATGATATTATTTTATTATAACATTTTTATATTAAGTGATTTAACTATTTCAACAATAAATAAATTTATTCTTATCCAATTAGATTATTATCACAACTATTCTCTACAGTTAATAAGAAGATATATCATCAAACTATTTAAATTGGTAAAATTGCATCTATATATTTATTTATATCATATAAAAATTGATCTAAATATATAATAAAAAATAAATTTTTGTCATATATATTACTCTTTGTATTTGTATCACTTCAATAATTTTACATACATAATAATTTTGCAATTTTATAATATAAAAAATAATTAAATTTCTATAGAATATTAATGTGTCATATACTCATATATTATCAACTGTTATAAACTTTAAATAAATTTTAATATACTATTAAAAAAATTTTTAAATTTCTTCATTAATCAAATTTAGTACATACTGTTACTCAATTAAGTTAAAAAATAATGGTTAAATATAATTATTATGTACATTAAAATTGTATTTTTTTGTATTTTTCGAATAATTATATAAATCATATACAAATTGCTAGTCGAATGTTTTGTATAATATTTTTACATATTATCTAATTCATTTCTAAACAATAGAGCATGTTAAATCTATACTATATAGCATAATTAATTTTGCATATCAAACAGATATATTAAACTAAACAATCATATTAGGTGTATACTAAAATTATTCATTAGTAGAATATACATTATAATATAAAATATACATTAAAAATAAATACAAAATACACATTAAATGCTAATAAAACTTCCCCATAAAAGGCTTTGGCTTTTTGTATTCACTATCAAGTTTTCTGGGTTTGGAAATGGGAAAGAGAACGAAACCAGTTTCAGAGTATCTAAATGCTCTCTCATTGTTTTGTTTATATTGCAGAGTAGTGATTTCTGCAAAGCACAACACTGGAGCAGGTGTAGTCCCAGGCAAAATCAATGTTCATCTTGTTCCACATTCCCATGATGATGTTGGTTGGCTCAAAACTGTTGACCAATACTATGTTGGATCAAACAGAACTATTCAGGTTCCTCTTAGTCTCATACAGTTACTTGCATTGTTCTTTTAGTTTCTAGCCTCATTGGTGTATTGTGTTTGAATGTTTTTCAGGTGGCATGTGTTGAGAATGTGCTGGACTCTGTGGTTATGTCACTGCAGAAGGACCCAAATAGGAAATTTGTGTTTGCTGAAGTGGTAATATATATATAGTATATGTTGAAAACTTATCTGCAGTTAACTTCGTGTAAAGTTGATTAAATGATTTGACAAACTTGACTAAAGTGTCATCTAACTGCTCTATTAACATGAATGGTATACTATGGCAGGCATTTTTCAATAGATGGTGGGTAGAACAAAATCAAGAGACACAAGCAATAGTGAGAAAGCTTGTGGATGCAGGGCAGCTAGAATTCATGTATGCAATTATTTAGTTAGTTAGTTAGTTAGTTATCTTTGATGTCAATGAGGAATGAATGTGATTGTGATGATGGCAGAAACGGTGGTTGGTGCATGCATGATGAAGCAACCACCCATTACATAGACATGATTGATCAAACTACATTTGGTCATCTCTTCATCAAGAAACACTTCAACAAGGTCCCTCGAGCCGGGTGGCAGATTGATCCATTTGGGCATTCTGCTGTTCAAGCTTATCTCCTTGGTGCTGAGGTGTGTTGTCTTCAATTGGAATGTTAAGTGTATTAAATCCTAATTGTGAGAGTGGTTGTTCTGAACAAAAATGAAAACTTTGATTTGATACTGTTCTTGCAGCTTGGGTTTGAATCTCTACACTTTGCTAGGATTGATTATCAGGATAGAGATAAGCGAAAAGTTGATAAATCTCTCGAAGTTGTGTGGCGTGGATCCAAAACATTTGAATCTTCAGCACAGGTCTTGATTGGAACTTGTGTACTCTCAATCATTTCTTTAGCTTAAAAATGACTAATTCTGTTGATTGTTTTCTGCAGATTTTTGCCAATGCTTTTCCGGTTCATTATAGTCCACCAGCAGGTTTTCATTTTGAAATCGATGATACCTATGATCCCATCCAGGTTCTAACATTCTATCTACTACTTGAAAGTTGAAACCTTTTGGATTATTGCAGATATTTTGTTAAACCAAGAGGCTCATTCATGCTATGTTACAATCTGTATGCAATTTTCAGGATGATCCTCATCTATTTGATTACTATGTTAAAGATCGAGTTGAGGACTTCATTGCTGCTGCTGTTGCACAAGTAATCCCATTATCTACAAGATCTTATGCTAATGCATAGTGCAATTTTCTTAATGTTCATTCCTGCCATTCAAAATTGAATAAATATAAAAGGAAGTGTGTTTAAAGTTTAAAGTTTGCTTGTACATATAATAGGCAAATGTGACTAGAACAAACCATGTTATGTGGACAATGGGCGATGATTTCCAATACCAATATGCAGAAACTTGGTTCAAGCAAATGGATAAACTAATTCACCATGTTAATAAGGATGGCAGAGTGAATGCTTTGTATTCTACACCATCACTTTACACTGATGCTAAAAATGCAGCAAACCAATCATGGCCTCTGAAAACTGACGACTACTTTCCGTAAGGATCTGTTTAAGGTTCTTTTCTTAATGAAGCAGCTCATGCTCTTATTATTGATGATGATTTATTTTTTTTAGGTATGCAGATAGAGTAAATGCTTATTGGACAGGATATTTCAGCAGTCGCCCTGCATTTAAGAGATATGTTAGGATGCTGAGTGGATACTACTTGGTATGATTCACATCGGTTTAATGATTTCACACTTCTTTGATTCTTATTTTACTCGGAGAAAATAAAATCAGTCTTTATGTATTTGTATATATTTCTTAAAAATTAAGAAGAATTGCAAAAGAATATGTAAAAGAAGCAACTAACAGCAGCTTTTAGCATTTTCAATCTTATAGAAGATTTGAACCTGAAATCATTTCTTTGTTTGGTCCTCAAAATACAACAATTCTGAACAAATGATCATTGCCAATATTTCAATTTTTCGATATAGACAGCGCGTCAACTTGAATTCTTGGCTGGAAAGAAAACCACAGTAAGCCAGATTTATGACCTTGGAGATGCTCTAGCAATTGCACAGCATCATGATGCTATTTCTGGTACTGCCAAGCAGCATACAACTAATGACTACATGAAAAGGCTCGCTATTGGAGCATCTAAGGTCAGCAGCATCAAATTTTGAAAAATGATCATAATCTATTTTTGTGTCCTACATTAGAATTTGTTTTCCAGTAATATAATTCTCCACATTGGTTTCATATAGGCTGAAGCTGTCATTAGTTCTTCTTTGGCTAATCTTGCTAGCAAGAATCCTGGAGTTCATCACTCAACACCTGCATCGGTATTTTCCCAGGTAACTAATTCCAAATCATACTACGGTTATGGAACAAACTCATCTTAACTGAATGATTTAAGCAGTCAACTGTCTTGTCTATGTGCCCTGCAAAATCATATATATATAAACATGTTGCATTGACATTCATTTTTAGTACTTGATTATCCAACTTATGTAAAATGTGTTTTTGAAGATTATGAAGTTGATCCTCATATTTTGCTTTCTAATCTGTCATTTGATTTTATCAGTGTCAACTACTCAATATCAGTTACTGCCCACCAACATCAGACAATAATCTTCAAGGAAAAAGTTTGGTAATGTTATTACATTTTTGTTTATGAATGTTGGTTAAATTTTTGTAATTTTATTATCATATCTTAATGCTTGATTCCAGGTGTTAGTGGTATATAATCCACTTGGATGGAATCGTTCTGATATTATCAGAATACCAGTGAGTATATGTTTGCTTATATTATTGTGGTTACTTTGTACATTTTTGCACAATGAGACTAGAACTATTCTCTGCTTTTAGGTTAATGATGCTAATCTTGTTGTCGAAGATTCGTTCGGGAATAAGGTCGAAACACAATATGTGGAAGTGGATAATGTTACAAGAAATTTAAGAGAATTATATGTCAAGGCCTATTTAGGATTCTCACCAAAGCAAGCCCCAAAATACTGGCTTCTGTTTCAGGTGTCAGTGCCTCCTCTTGGATGGACTACATACTTCATTTCTAGAGCACTGGGAAAAGGTATGTGCGAGTTTAATTTTGATTCATGAACTGTATTCAATCGAATTGATTCTTTTGGATGATCATATAAGCAGTAAGGCTAAAAGGTTGTTACTTTCGTTAATGTTGAGTTACATAATTCAATGTTTGTAAAAAAAAAAAAAAAGTTCCCAGTTCTGTTTCTCATCTATATTTTCTGCTTCTGATATGCCTTTGTATATTGTCTTGAAATTTGAGTAGGCAAAGGTAGAAATGGATTTGTCTCATCACATTCAATCATTCAGAAAAACAAGACCATTGAATTAGGACCCGGAAATTTGAAGATGTCCTTTTCTTCCAAGTCTGGAAAACTTGAAAGGATGTATAATTCAAGAACTGGAGTAAGTAAATTTGCATGTTTATAAGGCAAACAAGAATTTCCATTTTTTTTTAATTATTGAGGTGTCATTCATGATAAATTTCACAACCAAAAAAATTCTACAATATTTATTTGTTAATGAAAATTGGCCTTCAACAAATTCATGCATCAAAGAAAAGGTTCTGGTTGACAAACCAAATTTTCCAGGTTGATATACCAATTCAGCAAAGCTATCTCTGGTATGGCTCTAGCGACGAGTCGGATCAGGTATTTGAATTTGATTCACAGAGTACTCATTCCAATGACAATTAAACCAAAAGAGTGTTCTTTAATATCAGTGTGTGTTTTTTCTCTAGGCTTCTGGTGCATATATATTCCGGCCTAATGGATCCTCTCCAAGTATTGTTTCAAGATCAGTAAGTTTCAGCTAGTGTACCAAAACTTAAATGTTATAAGGCTTTACTTTTTTATGCAAGATATTGTGGATTAATATGATATAATACAGGTGTCCTACAAGGTAGTTCAAGGACCACTAGTTCATGAGGTACATCAGAATATTAGTTCTTGGATTTACCAGGTTAGAAAATCTTATTATATATCAATTTATGTGAGAGTTTTGTTCTTAAGATGAGTTGCATGATTGGCTTATTATTTGTTTATGATAGGTCACTAGGCTCTACATAGATAAAGAGCATGCTGAAGTTGAATACACTGTAAGTCACTTTAGCACTATGCCTTTGTTTGGATTATGAACAGATAAGGTAATGAGTTTAAGACAAATTCATTTGTGCAGATTGGTCCAATTCCCACAGATGATGAAGTTGGGAAAGAGGTGATCACACAAATGACATCAAATATGGTTACAAACAAGGAATTTTATACTGATTCTAATGGAAGAGATTTTCTCAAACGGGTAAACTCTTAATTACACAACTTTTCTTCCATTGACAAAGAAGAATCCGGTGATGTAAACCGAAAAAAATGGTTATGCAGGTTCGAGGTTATAGGGAAGATTGGCCCCTTGAAGTTAATCAACCTGTAGCAGGAAACTATTATCCAGTAAGGCCTTCACTCAATTTATTTTTCATGTTGCTAATGATTGGTATTTGGTTTTTCTAAAAATGTTTTATCTTTACTTGTGTCTCCCTTTGCAGCTTAATTTAGGAATTTATATTAAGGATAAGAAGTCTGAATTCTCAGTCCTAGTTGATCGTGCCACTGGTGGCGCGAGCATTAGAGATGGTGAGGTGGAACTAATGCTTCATAGGTACAATACCAAACAACATGAAATTACATGTTATTTCAGTAAGATTTCATTGTATGCAGAACACTCACTCATAGCTTATTTTTCTTACCACACAAGGCGCATGCTCACCGAGGATGGCAGAGGAGTAGGCGAATCACTTGATGAACAAGTTTGCATAGATGATAAATGCCAAGGGCTAACAGTATGCCAACATCACCGATTAGTTTATATTTTTACACATCCTCCTAGCTAATTGATTCAATGAAAAAAGAATGTTCATGTTAAGGCATATATATGTTTGACTGAAATGCAGATAATTGTAAATCACTCTGAAGTAAAATCATTCTTTGTATTAGGTAAGAGGAAACTATTACATGGGCATCCACAAACTAGGAGATGGTTCCCGGTGGCGCCGTTCAACTGGTCAGGAAGTTTACTCCCCACTCTTATTGGCTTTTACACACGAGGTATGCCTTCATACTATGACATGATTTACTTGATATGTTATGCTACATTTCATTGCCAATTTGCCATATAACATATATTCGATGTTGAATAATTGATCAGAACATAGGAAATTGGAAGTCCTCGTATTTGAGCAAAGGAACTTTGATGGACCCAAATTACAGCTTGCCTCCCAATGTTGCTTTGATAACTCTTGAGGTACACTTAGCTACAATAGTTTTCTGCTCTTGCATTGCACCCGTGCGCGCGCAATTCGTACGCACGCTCTCTTACTCGATGCATTTTGCAGGAATTGGATGATGGCAGTGTGCTCCTCCGTTTGGCACATCTATATGAGGTAAACTATTATAACTAATTAGCAGGAATCACTTGATGCTAACTTTCTTTCTGCTACCAAATTACTCAAAGTTTGCCTCATGTTTTTTCAATGCTAAACCAGCAAGGTGAAGATGCTCACTATTCAAGTTTGGCCAAAGTTAAATTGAAGAGAATGTTTGCCTCAAAAAAGGTAACTTAACACTCTCCCATAGATGAGTACAATGTGAAATTTTTCCCGTCCAAGTGAAGAACAGTTTTGTTTAAATGTTTGATTGGTAATTAGTGCTTTTTCCTCAAACATTTTGTAGATAAAGGAATTAAAGGAGGTTAGTTTATCAGCAAACCAAGAGAAGTCAAACATGAAGAAGAAGACATGGAAGGTTGAGGGCGACAAGGGGCAACAACCACCACCACCACTTAAAGGTGGACCTGTTAACAGTTTCCATCTTCTTGTTGAGCTTGGCCCCATGGAAATACGTACATTCCTCTTGAAATTTTGAAAACAATGTACATAACATTAATTAGTACAAGGATCTTCGTTAAAACAAAAATCAGCATCTTATGAATAATAATACAAAAGCAAAATTGAGATTATTAATGTCGGTCCAACAATATCATATCACCATTTTATTTAGGATGTTTTTTCTTAACACTTAAGATAAAAAAAATAAAATAAAAAAGGAACGTGTTTCTGTTTCCGAAGCGCGTAACATAACTGTAAGCAGAAATAAAATAAGATAAAGTTCATACCGGTATTCGGGCGGGAAGCTTCAGAAAATGAGTTGGCGCCACGCGTCAGTTTTCGATTGGTCCAGCTTGCTTCCCTCGCAAAAAGAACAACAATATGAATATCCACACCTGGGTGAGAGTGTTACTGAAGTGACAAGTTTCCGAATTTCGATCTCGTTCATCAATGGATTCCCTCTCCCAAAAACCTAAACCCAGAAACTCTCTCTACCCAGAAGTAATCGATTCCAACCCCGAAGCCAATTCGTCCTTCCAAAAACCTAATTATCAACAGCAGAGTTCTCTCTACCCTTCCCTTGACGTTGATGACCTCAGCGACCTTGTCCAAACCCTATTTCCCCGAAATGACACCGGAAGCAGCGATGGCAGTGTTCATTCGCCGTCTGCTCCACCGGCCGCTACCGAGGAGGTCCTCATCAGGATCCCCGGCGCCATCCTCAACCTCATCGACACCCACTACAGCGTCGAGCTCGCTTCCGGCGACTTCTCCATCATCCGCCTCCGGCAGGGTGACAGCGCCGTCGCCGTTTACGCCCGCGTTGCCGACGAGATCCAATGGCCCCTCGCCAAGGACGAAACCGCCGTCAAGGTTGACGACTCTCACTACTTTTTCTCCTTCCGACCCCCCAAGGGATCCGAATCCGATTCCGATTCCGACGAAGAAGATCAGCGTAGCCGCGGGAAAGATAAGAGCGGTTCCGATCTGCTGAGCTATGGGTTGACGATTGCGTCGAAGGGGCAAGAGGGATTGTTGAGGGAGCTGGACGCGGTTTTGCAGAGCTGTAGCAATTTCTCGGTGCAGAAGGTTTCTGAGAGTTCGAAGAAAAAAGGGGAGGTTCTAGATGGTTCATTGGCGAAGGAGACTTCGCCAAAGGATTTAGATTCGGCCAAGAAGAAGGAGATGTTGGAGGAGCGAAGCGCTGCGTATTGGACCACGCTGGCCCCAAATGTGGAGGATTATAGTGGAACCGCGGCGAGGATGATTGCGGCGGGTTCCGGGCACGTGATCAAGGGGATTCTTTGGTGTGGGGATGTGACTGTGGAGAGGTTGAAATGGGGGAACGAGGTTATGAAGAAGAGGATGAGCCCTCGCTCGCAGGCTCAAGTTAGCCCTGAAACCATGAAGCGGATTAGAAGGTTTGTTTGGTGTTATATGATCTTGTTATTGTAATAATGTTGTTCTTTCTTTGCTCAAAGTTTCATTTTTTAAATCTCTTGCTATTTAAAGTAGTATTTTAAAGTGTCTCAATCTTTTGTGATTGTTGTTTTCTAGCTAATGTTTTGTAGCCAAAGAAGTTAGAGTTGTTATACTTGTCTTTTCTTCTTGTTTATCAGTTTTGAGCTATTTATATACTTGACACTCTTTTTCTTTTCTGTTTTTCTTTTAAGGGTTAAGAGAGTGAGTAAAATGACAGAGAAGGTGGCAAATGGGTTCCTGTCCGGTGTCCTGAAAGTCTCTGGATTCTTCGCCAGTTCATTGGCAAACTCAAAAGCAGGAAAGAAGTTCTTCAGCATGCTCCCAGGGGAAGTTGTGCTTGCATCATTGGATGGATTCAGTAAGTCAAAGTTACATTGTTGCTTGTATTTGATATTGTTAATCAATATGCACCAGCAAAATCAGCAAAATATTGCTTGCTGCTTGGAGTTGCACACTCTATCCTATAGCTAAACACGAAATATCTTCCTAGTTACTATATGGGACGAAGGGAATAAGTAGATGACCCTCTATCTTCTCTGGACAAATAAAAGAAAATAAGATATAACTGTTAGCTTCTTAAGAATTTTCTTTTTGTGGGCTTCAAAGTTCATGCTTTCTATTTGTTATACATTTATAGGAATATAACAGAAACTGAATGAGGTGGAAATGGGATGTTTGCCTATATAGGAGTTGTTTTGGTAAATGTTACAATCTGTTTAGGTGTAACGTTGTTGGCTGCGTATTATATTTATTTTACCCTTGTAATTATATTGCATCATCTAAAGGATATTTTAGATGTAGAGTTATCTTATTTGTTTTCAAATAGTTGTGAAGTTTAGCATGAGATTGAAAAATATTTTAGTGTACACCGAGTTTGTCACTCATATATGTGCTTACAACAGAGGATGATGCCATTGGAATATCATAATGATTGTTTCATGTTTACTTTGTCAATCCCTTATCATTGGGTTATTTTGCAATCAGAATCTATAATTTGATTACAGAGACGTGTAAACTACATTAATTGTTTGGAGTTTGAGAATGCTGGTGTTTTGTCTATGATGCTGAATTGTTAGATCAGAGTCAGTTAGATTATGTGCCATTTTTTAGTTTTGATTAATCATTTAGTGCTTGTTTGGGCATCATTAAGTTGATAAAAAAAAATTTTCAACGAAAAAAGATCTTTTTTTTATTTTTTAGCGTGTTTGGTAAATTTTTAGTAGTAAAAGTAAAAGTACTAGAAAAATTAAAAAAAAAAAACATATTTTTTGAAAAGTTACAATTTACATCTTTTTTTAAAAGATCTTTTTTCTTTAAAAGAAAGATGTTTTTCACATAACAAATAAACAAAAAACTATTTTTATATGGTTATACCCAAATATAATTGATAAAATAAAAAGATCTTTTTGCATGAGTTATCCAAACATAAAATTACTTTTACTTTTCTATAAGATCTTTTCTTAAAAGTTCACCCAAATAAGCCCTTAAGCATTTGAAAGAGAACATTAGAGAAATTGTGGAGATGCCGGCATGTGATATGAAGGTCACAGGTTCAAGTCAATCAACCACTGATGTCTGCATTGGGTTAGATGTTTTACATTCTCCCATTTGGGTGCGGTCCTTTCATGGACCTTGTGTAATGCAGGATGTTTTGCACGGGGCTGCCCTTTTTTTATTCCCGTAATCATTTGCTTTTCATCTAATCTCCTTGATCTGCATTTAGGTATTGTTAGGGCTTTCCAGCCTTGCCATAAATCTGTTTGTCTGTAATCATTTATATTTATCTGGCTGCACAATTTTATATTAGTAATTTTAAGATCAACTGGCGATGATTCTGTTGGTACTTCATATTTTACCAACCTAACTACTATTACACTGCTAATTTTTCCTGTGATAGATCTATCCTGGAAAAGTTTGAATTTCCAAATTTACATACTGTTTTGTGTTTTTGTTTTCTTGTAAACAGATAAAGTGTGTGATGCTGTCGAAGTAGCTGGAAGAAATGTAATGTCAACATCATCCGATGTAACAACTGAGCTTGTCAATCATAGGTAAAGTTTCTTTGATGTATAATCTAGAATTCTAGATCATAAAATAGGTATATTATTAGGATTTTAATATGTTGATTGTATCATCTGTATTTCCTAAACTTAAAAGCTCATGCTCTCTGGCTATTCTACTGTTATGATATTATGGGGGCATATAGTACACCAGTAATTTCACTGTGGCATGTAAAATCCTGCATCAAATACCCAGAGCTCAAGGATTGCATTGAATTTGGTGTAATTTTATAAGAAAATTACCAACAAAAGAAACCAGCAGAGCTTTAAAATTATATAAGGATTGCATTTTGGTGTATTGTTAAATTGTTATAGGCAAAATTCTTTCCTTGATTTCCTTTCTGATGTGAGTCCAGATGAAATTTCTTTTACAACTTAGAGAACGACATCCATTCTAGGAAATCTTTTTGGTGTTTTATTTTCATTGACATTAGATGTGTGGTTGAATTTCCATTCGTTCTCTAACAGTTCGGAAGTGATATTGGACATTTTTATACTGCAGATATGGAGATCAGGCTGCTGAGGCGACAAAGGAAGGGCTTGGTGCTGCTGGTCATGCTTTGAGTGCTGCTTGGGCTGCTGTCAAGATTAGGAAAGCTCTTAACCCTAAGAGTGCTCTTAAACCTACCTCCCTCGCCAAAACTGGTCTTAAAGCTGCAGCTGAGGAATTTAAGGCCAAAAGTTCCAAGTAATTATGCGAAGATTAGTTGAATTTAATTTTATGTAAAGCTTATGTCAGCTTTCCATTACCTACTTTTTTCTCGGAGAGAACATGAGAAGTTGAGAACATAAACATATCATTTGTTGCTTTTAGTGTATTCATGTACATGTGTAAAGTGTGGCTATTGTATTTATTTCTCTTGTGGCATGAAAAAAAATTCACTAATGTTTAGGGATGAATGTTAGAAATTTTAATGAAGTTTACATTTGATTCTGAGCTGCATGTATCCTTTGTTGGCATAAGTTGTTTCCAAAGTGCGTTTATAGTATCATACCACTTTCACTTTCTGTGGAACGAGGAATATTATGCTACCTTTAGTTTCTACTCCAATTTCAATGTGCTTAGAACATTGGAAGATATTGCACAGCTGAGTGCTGGAAAATCAGCCCTAATTAGTTTGTACTTTCATTATCACTTAAGGTAGTTACACATCATTTTCTCATGTTATTTTCAGTATTTGGATCTACTCAGATTGATATAAATACGAGATTTATTGTCACCTAATCTTAATACATTGCTTTTTCTAGTGCGATATTTTTGCACTTTGATCTTTAACTTTATTGTTAACTATCTTTGGCTACTCTTTTTTCACCTAATCTTATTTATTCAACATTTTCTGATGTGATATTTTGCAGTGTGATATTGATGATGATTTAAACACTCATTTGATCCTTACTGGCTCCTTCCTTCTATATCAGTTGAGACAATGACATAAATAATAAGATTATGTGACATTTAGGTTTGCAAAACAAATACTAAATTGTATTTTCCTTTACTTAAACTTACTTTTCCACCGTAAGTAACAAGGGTTCCAAATGGTTCACATTTTCTGAAGATAAGCTCTACTTTTGTTTTTTAATTGTGTGACATCTTTATCATATTACGTAAGAGCAAAATGAATTTTCTAGAAGATATAAA
Source organism: Arachis hypogaea (assembly GCF_003086295.3). Classification (NCBI taxonomy): domain Eukaryota; kingdom Viridiplantae; phylum Streptophyta; class Magnoliopsida; order Fabales; family Fabaceae; genus Arachis; species Arachis hypogaea. Next base: position 4,661,846 of record NC_092040.1, on the reverse strand, counting down.
TTGTAATCATATCTATCATTAGTGCATCTATAATTTAAGCAAGCATCTCCACATGTCACAATCTGAAACGAAAATTGACATTGGAGGGAGGATCATATCAGTGGTGGACCAAGCAACTCTTGGACTTCACCTATACGTGATTCACATTTGGGGAATTAGGGTATGGGCATAGTTAGTGCCCTATGGCCTATGGAATAATATAATTTGCTGTTAGATATGCTTAATAATAATCTTTTTAAGGGGTTTGGGAAGGGTAAAGCATTATTGGAGAACCAACTTATCTAATCCCTTTTGAATGTGTACCACACAGCCTCTCATCAATTTTTCAATGTAAGATAATATTCTAAAGTCTTTGCAGCGAATCAAATCTTACTTCTGTGTGGAAACTATGTCCCCTTTATTATTATTTATATTGTAACATGTATCATATTCATATCTGGTACCTAACTAGACCCATGTTAATTTCATACTATTATGCTAAGCCTAAAACGCAGTATGCTAAATTTTTACCAGCAAGTTTGTTACTGGTAAATATGATTGTGACCTTGGATTGCTTGAACTTTTTTAGAAAATAAAAGTAATTATTATTTTTATCTATGAATATTCTGAAACACTCATAAATTAATTAAGAAAAAGTTGATATTATATTTTAAAAAATGGATTTAGTAGTCAAAATTATTAAAACACTAAAAAATTATGAAAAATTTTAAAATGACTTTTTCAAAATAATAATAATAGAATGAGATTTTTTTTAATTTTTACTAGCAAGTAGGTTAGTGATTTCTACATATAATTGTGGTGTTGGATAGCTTGACTTATTTAAAAATATTAAGAACACCGGAGTGAGGTATTTTCTTATTCCTAGTGTAGGACAAGAGTCAACCATTTTTAAAAAAAAACATAGACATGCTTGTATCCATAAATAAATCATGACTTTTGTAATTGTCATTGAAAATGCCTAAAAAATCCTTTCAACAAAAATTATATAGTATTTTTTTTCGGTCATGAAAAACCTATATAGTATAGAAAAAATTTTAAATGTATCGAAAAACAACGGTATTTCAGTTGTTTTAACCGTTGATTTCAATTAATATATATTATATATATTTTTTATAATTCAGATCAACAGTTAAAACAATTGGAACACTGATATTTTCGATACACTTAAAATTCTTCCTATAATATAATCAAGAATGAATGGAACACTCAAAAGCTAGTGTTGCCACTCGTTAGAGCTTACGGTCCTCGGGAATTTAATTCCTTCTTTGACCCCCAAAAAAATTGGTATCTTCATCCTTGGAATAGAACTTATCAAAACTTGATTTGATTATAAGTGGGCTATGTATGTGTCACTAAATTTGGTCCCTTTATCCATCCACTATTGTGATGGTGCCCTAAGATTTTGCATATCTATATAGCTATTTGTTTTGCTGGGTTGTTGCCAATATGCTTGTCATTAATATAGTAATTCAAAGACTATTTTAAGTGGCTATATCTTTCATGGATTTCAACAAATTGGAAAAATGAATTAATATTATATACACTTTCAACGTTAATCTATTCTTATAAACTAATAATTTACTTGATTATTATTGCCTTATCTATCTTGAAGAAAAAAAATATAAATAAAACAAGTTGAGAAAAGATTAATAGAAGTTCTCTTTTTAAGAAAAAGAAACAAGAGAAAGATGAGTTTAGTAGGCAAAGGAAATTAAAGTTCTCCACTTGTTTGTACTAACGACGAACATTATATAATTTTTATTTTATATATATATGATATTGTTTATCATAATTAGGTCATTATTATTATATTGCATGCATTTTATTTTTTCGTTACATATTAGGTCATGTTTTATAGCGACACAATGGAAATAGAATACAATAGAAAATTTGTGTCACAAAGCAATTCAAACCTTTTCTTTTCTTTTCCACAACACACACCATTAAAAAGGGTTTAACCCTAGTGCTTAAATTCTCTATCTTCTACTAAATTTTAGAGATACACCATGAAAGAGGTTCCTGTGTGGATTGGTGAGTTGGAGCACAAAGGTTTGTTGTAATTCTAGAGATTATATTGTTTCATTTCATCTTAGACGACACACCAAGTGCACTCCTAATAGGCCCACATTTTACCAACTATGGTTTTCTTTAATGTACCCACATTCGCATGCTTCTAAATATTTGTGATCAAAGATCACGTATTCATTACTAGCTACCACCACTTATCATAAAATACTATTGGTGGAAACTCAGGTGTATTCAATTTCACATGAAATTGATATCTGAGAATTGTTAGATAAAAATTTAGTGAAATTTATACAAATTAAATTAAGTTGATACCAAAAATAAGCCAAAACATATGCGCGCACACACATATATACATTATTTTTACATATTTTTAATGTGTATTTATATGAATAATTAATTTGGTGACAGAATTTTTTATATATATACACCACTACATATTATACATTATTTAACTCATTTTTAACATACATTTATACGAGTAGTAAGCTAGCTTGGTATTTAATTTTTTGTATATATATATATGGACAATTTACTATAATAAATAAAATAGAAACCAATTTTACTAGAATGCACAAAATGAAAAATGGATATCAAAATGTATTTTTTTTATAATTTATGTAAACTGCGTCAGGAGTTCCGCGATTTACAAAATATGTGTAATTCGTTATAGGGGTGTCGCGGATTACGTGTAAAGAGGAGCGAGCATAAACCACAATAGGGATGTCGCGGTTTACGTGTGGGCGTGAATTGTGCATAAACCGCGAGAGGGGTGTAGCGGTTTATGCATTAGTATACAATTTATATAAACATAAAACAAAGTGTATGGTTAACAAAAAACATACATTAGATACACCTAATTTAATGGAAATAAACTAAATACAAACACATATAATACAAAAGTACATGGTAAAACCGACATACATAAGTATCATCAATGGAAACATAAAATAGTAAGCTACGGCTCCTGCCTGTCCTCATCTTAGTCGTCAGAGTCATGTCCAAATGCGCCCAGGAGATGCGACCCTGTACCACATCGAGCGGCCCGTCTCACTTTGGCGGACCTCTGACGCTGCTGTGCTGAAGGATCAACCGGCATGCCCACGCCATATGCAGATGCAGGCGTCCCTCCCATGCCCAACCAACTGTCATACGGACTCCCAACAGGCTCATTCAGGTCTACATGTAGTTGGGGCTGGAATCCATGAGGGTCAGATATCTGCGGCTAGTACCACTGCATATCATCCATATCTGGGCGGTATCCCTGCGCAACGTCCATCTGGGGCTGGGTCTCAGGCACCTGATTCTGTGGGGTCTGGTGCTGAAAATGTGGAGGGTCATCCCGAATGAGATCTGCAAAGTCGGAATAGAACTGTGAACTTCCAACCTCGTGGTCCATATCCATCATGAAAGTTGGACCCGCCAGGTCATCATACATCTGGCCATGGATGTCATGGTATATCTGGGAGGAGCTAGAAACATGTGTAAGAAGAACCTCCTGGGTCTCCGCCCTTGCATGCTCAGCGAGTCTATCACCAAGACCAGCAGATGTCCCCCCTGATGAACCACCCCGACGCTGAGGACGGCCACGCCGGACACGGTGATCGGCATGTCCGACTCCATCGCCGCTGGATCTGTCATCCTGGATCATGTCATCCAGCCATCGTCACTCCTGGTTTGTAGCTCGGGTACCAACACATCATCGCCGCTCAACACGCCTGTCAATTGGCACGTCTGGCATGGGCACCCTCGAAGGAGCCTGTGATGACCCCCTCTGAACAACATCATGTGAGATTTCTTCGGCCCTAGGATCGGCAATCAAGGAATTTGGTGACAGAAACCTAAGTGCAACTCTGTACCACCATTGTAGAAAGTCTGCGGACGGCCCGGGATCAAGCACCCGGGGGATACTCAGGACAGCATCGACCCTGTTCTGCCAACTAAGGTGTCATAGCTGGTAGTAGCTCGGGAACCATCTGTCTCCACCCCTCCCATCATTGGCATGGAGCAAATCAATGTTCGAGGCTGGCTCAGGCTCGTGCTGAACGCCACCTAGCTGTGGCAGCACCCTATCCACCTGGTGCCACTCAATGACGGCGAAGTATATCAAGAAAGTACATGCATGCCATAACCGACTGTGCTCCTCGGTGAAAATCATTAAGGCACCCAGATATAGGTAAACCATCCACGGGTAGTCCCAACTGGTATGCTACATCCTGCAGCGTGATAGTGCACTCTCCAAAGGGCATATGAAAGGTATGTGTTTCAGGACGTCACCTCTCAATGAAAGCACTAACTAAGGGCTCCTCCAACCAGAACCACCTGGCATTGAGCCTCGCCAGGTGGTACAAATCCGCCCTCTCCAAATATGATACAATCCTGTCATGCAGAGGCATGTTCTGCTACCTCCGAACACTATATATACACCTAGTCGGCTGGAGCATGTCACATAATAAACTAAACATATAAAAAATCCAACAGTAATTTATAATCATCTACCACATAGCTACAATTTTAAAGTTTAAACTGGTAATAAACACTTCCTATTTTCTAATCACCAAATTTAATGAAAGACATAAACGATTAAAATAATAATTTAAATACCATATTTTTTGATTAAAATAATAATTTAAATCTAAATTTAAATACATTAACTAACAATAACAAAACTAAAAATAACCAAAACAACGAAAAATACGAACAATATTATATAAAATACATTAACTAAAAATTATAATGCTAACCTCTTCGTTTATGCCCCCAACCACGTGCGCAACGCCGTTGAGCCTGTATAGACTGTGTGTCTCCGCTATGGTCTCGACTCCGATCTCAACTCAACTACTTAACCACACTTTTTTCTCTTTTCCATTCTCTAGAAAACCACTACTTCTCTCTCTAGAATACTTTTTCTTTCAGCACAAATGTAATTCACGAGACCCATTCAGCGTATTTATAGTAATGCATAAACCGCTACACCCTTCTCACGGTTTATGCACAATTCACGTCCACACGTAAACCGCGACACCCCTATAGCGAATTACGTGTATTCTATAAATTGCGGAACTCCTGCCGCAGTTTACATAGATTATGAAAAAAATGCATTTTAGTATCTATTTTTCATTTTGTGCATTTTGATAAAATTGGTTTTCATTTTATTTATTATAGTAAATTGCCATATATATATATAACGTATGTTTTTATATAAAAATATGTAATGGTTGATTATTTTTAGTATATTGCGTGTGTGTATTGAGTTTAGTTGCTATCCACACTACTATAAAAGAATTGTATATTATGATCTAATTAAACATTTGTATTTATGGAAATTTTGAATCAATGATAAATGAAGTTAAATATGTTGACTAATATGACACATTTTGTGCATGATTATTAAATGTATATGTTGAAAATAAAAATTACAACTAAAACACAAGCTATAAGTTGTGTTAATTATTGAATACTTTTACATTTGCTCGAGGGTTATCATTTGGTGGACTTTTAGCTTAGAATGAGGTAATAGTATGGGGTATCACAAGTATGACGAAAAAAAAAAAATCATAGCATATATAGAAGTCAGAAATTAATTATTGAAGTTGTAAAGCATCCGTGTTGGTTCATATTTCATTCCATAAGTTCCATATATCTGAAGTCTGAACATGGATTGCCAAAAAGGTATTATATTGAAATGTGCATATACAGATATCGCTTCACATAAATGATGGCACATCATTGTGGCGTGGGTCAACTAGCAATCTAGCATACACTTAAGAAGACTAATATATACATGTACCAAACAAGATTTTCTTTTCATATATAGCTTTTAAAAGATAGATATTTTCATATGAAAATAATAATTAAAATATTAATATTATTTTAGATAAGAATCATTGTTTCATAATATCGATTAAACAAGTCTATTACGTTACTAGTTTAATGAAGTTTAATAAATATATCATTTAAAAATATAAATTTAATAACTCGAAACATTGTTAATTTATGACATTAAAGCAATACATTAAAAATAATAAATATCTAAAAATAATTATCGAAAAAGTGTAATAAATGAAAAAAATTGAGCATGTAATATACAATTAAACAAAATTATCGTCTAAAGCACTACTAATTTAAGGATCGAAGTGTGTTCACAAATTGTCTTTCCGGCCTAATTTCAATTTACTACAGATTAGAATCTCAATAACTTATTAATTTAAAAATCTTATATCAAGTACGAACAAATATATATTATATTAAATAATTTAATTAAATAAATTAAATTATTTAAGTATTTTAAATTATTTTTAGGATCTAATTAATTTGTATTCTAAAAAACACAAGTTAAAGTTATTAATAATAAAAAGTTTTAAATAATTTATTTTAATAAATACATAATAAATATATTAAAAATTTAAATTTTGTAGTATTTCTATAAAAAAAATTTAATTGATAACTTTATCATATATCTTTAAAATATTTGTTAGTTAAATCTTTATTTTTATTAGATAAAAATATTTTTACTAAATAGTTATTTTATTTTATTTTTTAAAGATGGATTCTATATATTGTTTGTTAGTTTCATGAAGAGATTCGGATCCAATGACGTGGTGCCAAAGGCATGCATTGTCTCTTAGCCTCCAAACTCAAATGGGATGAACAATGATTGCTCCCTTGAAAAGAGACCACACCTCATAAATTCAAAGTCGGTGTATAAAAAGATTTTGTTAATCTATTTTTTCAAATGAACTTCAATATATAATATTTTTACTCGTGAAAGTAATAAGTTCATTGAATTCAACGAAGATTCGCTTCCAAGACAAGAAAGAAAATTCGGTTATAAACAAGTGCTATAAAGTACCTTTCTCCAAAAACAACGGATTCTCACTCACCATATAACTCTACATTGAGAAATTCTTCGCAATACTTATGAATTGGAAGAGTGGGCCACCATACACGCTTCCACTTCATATTTACCATGATATTTTTCAGTTCGATGGGATTAAGAACTAATTCATTACGAATGCGAATTTTATTTAAATATTTATCGTTATTTAAATTATTGTGTATATAAAATATAATTTAAATTTTTTATATTTATTTAAGTAGATTAGTGAATTGGTTATTCGATTAAATCAAGCGAGTTAATTTAGTTGCCTACGTTCTTGATTAAAAACTAATCCGTCGTAAATCTATCGTGGACTATTAAATTGTTACATACATAAAATAAAATTTAAATTTTTGACACTTATTTAAACGGATGAATAAGTTGACTATTATTTATTTATTTCCTATCATTATTTACCAACATACCATCCAAACAAAACATTAGAAAACTTTTTGGGCTGCATGGCTTTTAGGGGTGTATATGAGTCGGGTGAAATTGAGTTTGATGTGATTTAGATCCGACCCGAAATATATACCGAACCTATTTATTAGACTCGAATCCAACCCTAAACTCGATGAAATCTATACATTTTCGGGTCACGATTATATCGGATAAAAATCGGGTAAAAATCGAACCATTAACATTACATTACCTTGATACCTTCTTATAAGTTAGCATGTGAAAATATCCAAATTTTCAAGACTCCAACTATTATTTGATATGGTAAAATTCACTTAGAAAAATATAACAATAACCAACTCTCTTCTAAAATTAAAACATAACCATAATCAATACTAATATTGTCTAATAACATGAAATATTTAAATCAATACAAATAACACAATATTATGCATTAATTAGTTTAAAATTTTATGCATTTTAAACATAAAACATTAACTTATAGTCTTATAATAACTAATAACACAAAATATTAAAGTTTACATTACGTAAATTCTACATAAGAATAGCCATCATCTATCACTAATACACAAAATATTAATTGTGTATGATGATCGGACTACCGGGCCGATTTCGAATGACCCGAACCCGATCCGAAATAATGACAAGATCTATTTTTAAAATCTTTACCAAACTCTAGGCCCAGTAAAATCACACCAAATTAGTCCATAAAATATTTAGACCCGAGCCAGATCTTCAAACCGGGCTGGACCATGCCCCTAGTTGCTGGGTTATAGGTTGTTTTTGTTGTGGTTCAAATGGTTGGATTGGGCAAATCAAGAGGAGGAGGTGGCTGACAAATGTGGCATCTGATAAAAGCCACAAGCATTTTGTTATCAATGTGGATACCGAATAAATATTGCCACTTAATAAAACCAAGCCCTTACATTACAAGTGCGAAATGACACAACTCACAAGTGAACATAGGATTTGTTTATATCACACTTACAAAATATCAATTTAATTTAGAGAAAATTTCATTTCTCTTTTTTTTTTTTTGTGAGATGTTAAAATGACACTTTTTTTTTATTTTATAAATGTATATTCTTCTCTTTTTTAACTTAAAAAAAAATTTTAATCCATTTTAAACTTTTTGTGTTAATTAATGTTAATTTTATTCATATTTTAAGAAAAAATAAATTGTTTTTTTAAAAAATACCATTAACAAAAATTTAATTTTTTATCATTAAATTTTGCTTACCAAAATACCCTTTAATAAATTATTCTTTTATTGATTAAATTGTATTTTTAAAAAAATTAATAATTATATTTTTTTCTAAAATATCCTTCAATAATTTTTTAATTATTAAATTATAATTTTACCAAAATTTTTGTTAACAATTTTTTTATATTTTATTATTAATTTTTTTATATCTATATATATTATTTTAATATTAAATAAAAAAATTTTAGTAAAATTATTTTTCAATATCAATATATATTAATTGTTATACATATTAACAGTGGTAAGATTTTTTTATTTAATGTTAAAATAATATATATTGATATCAAAAAATTAATAGTAAAATATAAAAATAATTGTTAACAAAAATTTTGGTAAAATCACAATTTAATAATTAAAAAATTATTGAAGGGTAGGTATCTTAGAAAAAATAATTTAATTATTATTTTTTTTAAAATTATTTTGGTAAAAATACAATTTAATCAATAAAAAATTAATTTATTAAAGGATATTTTGATAAGCAAAATTTAATGATAAAAAATAAAATTTTTGCTAATGAATATTTTTTTAAAAAATAATTTTATTTTTCTTAAAAAATAGATAAAGTTAATATTAGTTAACACAAAAAATATAAAATGGATTAAAGATGAGATTTTTTAAAAGTTAGAAGGGAGGGAAATGTACATTTATAAAATAAAAGAAAAAGAAGTGTCATTTTAACATCTCGTAAGAAAGGGGAGTGGAATTTTCTCTTTAATTTATCATCACATAATTAAATTATTAAACTAAATTCAATTCCTTGACTAATTTGGAATCAATACTAATACCATGGAAATGATTCAAAAAAAAAAAAAAAAAGAGATATAATTCCTTTAAGATTCCCAAAATAAAATCAAAATAAAATAGGTCTTAGTTACTAATACAAGAATTGAGTGGATTTTTAAGGTTATAAATAAAATATAAAAAAATACTCTTAACTCCATATAACATCCCTACCTTCTAGCCTTCTCCCTTGTCAACATCTCACAATTAAAGGTAAAGTGGTTCAAATAAGAAAATGCAATTTGTTCTAGTATACATACTAACACTTGGACTTTTTTATTTTTAAAATTTTTTTTGTAACTTTGGAAGATTTGTTTAACTCACTGAGAAATGCAGTATCTTGTCAAGCCATGAACATTGTGGTTGCTGATACATAACAAAATTAAACAACTCACTTAATTAACACCACCAATTAGCCTCTTGCTCTTGCACTAACAAGTGCCAAATGACACATCACAATAGTTCAACTTGTTAAAAGTGGTTATTTGTTAACTGACATTTTATCTTCTACCTTCAACTTGTCATACTTATATTGAGAAACGGATAACATCATATTTATATTTTAAGTATATCATATAATTTAAATAGTAAAAAGAATTAGTGCATAATCTTAGATATTGTCAATATATATATAATTTACTTTTCATGTCATCATCAATTATAAGTTTTTATACTACTAAACATTTTATATTCTAGTAACCATTGATTCCTTTCAATATTGCAAAACTCATTTTCTCTTAAATAAGTTCTCGATGTTAAATCATGTGGATAAGAAATAATAGTTAATTCTGTAAAATTTGTTTACTTTTATTATAGGCAAAAAATTCCATTACTATATTAGTAGTCTACAATCAATGACCATGAAAATAGTACATCATTTTGCAATTAAATATTTAAATGCATTTAAACCTCAATATTCCAACATCAATATCCATCAACATTATATTATTCTTCCTTGCTTTTTCATGTCTGTAACATATTATTATAATAAAATATAGAATTCTTTGTCTTTATTTTTAGTTTCTCATAGTATTCCACGGTTTAAAAGCATCAAGGACTAATTTGTCATGAATCATTCCACGGTTTAAAAGCATCAAGGACTAATTTGTCATGAATCATAACTCTATTTGAAAATTTGTTGTTGGCTAATAAATTCAAAACCCGACACTTACTTAACGGATTAGTAATCTAGACTCGTCTTTATAATATTACATGTGCTTGTATTTATATTGAAGATACAGAAACTGAAAGCATAGTAGTGAGTAGTGAGGAGTGTGAACTTTTTTTTCTTCTTTTTCTGAAAGCTTAGAAGATTGTATGAACTTTGAATGTGTTGTTACCTGAAAAGCTGAAGAAGTTAGTTATATATGGCAGAAGACAGATATGAAACCTGTTCTGAAGGTTCTGCATGTTCTCAAATGGGAAGCAATAATAAGTGCAAGCATGTGTTTGATAGATTATGCGGTTTTGCACCTTCATGGAATTGGAACACAACCACCACAACCACACTACCACCACCACCAAGTGGCAGAAGAATCTTCCATAGAGATGTTGAAAAAGAAGCATTCCAATATGCAAGTAGTAGCCATTGCCTCTCATCCTACTACAGTGTCTTTGTTGTTCGCCTAGCAATCATGGTATGTCATAATTGAAATTTGACCCTAATTTATAGATAATTGAAATTGAAATATGAAGAGTAGTAGAAGTAGAACCTGATTTTGTTTTTGTGCAGGTGATGCTAGCAATCTTGATAGGGCTACTTACTATTCTAACATGGCATTTCACCAAGATTTACACAACAAAATCACTCAAAACCCTGGCATATGATCTGCGTTACGAGCTTCTTCAACGCCCAATCTTGAGGATGTGGAACATTCTGAATTCTACGGCCGAGATCACCACGGCTCAGGTGAAGCTTTCTCAGTATGTGATCAGGCGTTACAGCAACCCTGTTAATCAAGCAGAGCAAGTTGAGGTTCGCCTTAATTAGTTTCTTACTATTTCATTCAAAATTAAACTCTTTCTTTCCATGTTATTAGTTGGGACCATGTTGTTAGCACTTAACATGTTTGATACAATGTCAGCACTTACCATATAAACTTGTTAATGTCTTGATTGTTCCAACTCTAGCAGCTGTATGAAGCAATGAGGGCTATAACATGGGCATTGTTTTCTAGTAAGAAAGCTCTGAACTCCATAACCATCAATTATAAGAATGGATTTGTCCAAGCTTTCCATAGAGATCTTAAGGATAACAACACATCTTACATCTATTCGGATCTCTCGAATTACTCTATGGTTGCTAATGAGATGAATTCCTTTTCGGCGCATCAGGCTTGGAATGATAAGGCCATTCATGGTAACAAATCAGCAATTTGGTACCGTGAGCCGCTTGATCCTGTCACTGGGGATAAGATTGGGAAAGCTATGAAGATTGCACCGGAAGACTTAATCAACATAGCTGGCCTTTCACAAGTACCTGATGGTGTGGCCTCATGGCATGTTGCAGTGAGCAAGTTCACTGATTCGCCATTGCTTTCAGCAGCATTACCTGTTTGGGATTCTTCTAATAAGAGTATTATGGCAGTTGTGGGTGTCACAACGGCGCTTTATAGCGTTGGACAGCTGATGAAGGAGCTAGTTGAGATGCACAGTGGTCACATGTACTTGACTTCACAAGAGGGTTACTTGCTTGCAACTTCCACAAATGCACCTCTGCTGACAAATTCAACAAAGCATCCAACGCTTAAGATGGCGGTTGATTGCGAAAATGAAGTGATCAAACTTGGTGCTGAGTGGTTGCAGAGAGCTTATGGAAACCATTCTCCTCCTAGTCATGAGGTTCATGTAGAAAATGCCAAGCTAGGCCACCAGCAATATTACATTGACTCTTTCTTCCTAAACTTGAAGAGACTTCCTTTGGTAAAGTTTTAAGACACTTTTGCTTTCCTTATATTTGATCCTAATTCGTATTCATAACACCACTTTTAAAATTTCAAAGGCATCTTTAAATGTAGAATATAGTAAGTGATCACTATTTCACCCTATTAATTTAGCTACTATCCTATTGTAGAATATCATATGAATTAATGACCTATTCTTTGCAGGTGGGGGTAATCATCATACCAAGAAAGTATATCATGGGGCAGGTTGATGAAAGAGCCTTCAAAACTTTGGTTATTCTAATATCTGCATCATTATGCATTCTAGTTATTGGATGTGTTTGCATTTTGATATTGACGAATGGAGTGTCGAAGGAAATGAAACTAAGAGCAGCATTGATAAGTCAGCTGGAAGCAAGAAGAAAGGCAGAGGCTTCAAGCAACTACAAAAGCCAATTTCTTGCGAACATGAGGTAAGTTTTTTTCAAGTATGAGGCTGATTTATTCAAAAGTTTATAATTTAAGGTGTGTTTGTGAGTTTTGATTTTGGATTCATTGCAGTCATGAATTAAGGACACCGATGGCAGCAGTAATTGGGTTGCTTGACATTCTTATATCTGATGACTGTCTCACAAATGAACAATACTCAACAGTTACTCAAATAAGAAAATGCTCAACTGCACTACTCCGTCTTCTTAACAACATCTTGGATCTTAGCAAGGTTGAGATATACGCTAAGCTTTCTGTTCAACACTAACAAAATTGCACTTCCCAAAAGCTTCCTAATAGTTAATTAATGTAGGTGGAATCAGGAAAACTAGTCCTAGAAGATGCAGAATTTGACTTGGGTCGTGAACTTGAAGGGCTTGTAGATATGTTTTCTGTCCAGTGCATTAACCACAATGTAGAGACTGTTTTAGATCTGTCTGGTATGTATTCATAATTTCATGATACATTTCAATTCCTAAACACACCCTAAAAGTAGATCATGAGAAGTACTTTTTAACAAGCTTTTGATGCATCTAGTCATGCCCATTTTCCTGCAGATGAAATGCCAAAGGTAGTAAGGGGTGATTCTGCTAGGGTGGTTCAAATTTTTACAAATTTGATCAACAATTCAATAAAGTTTACTCCATGTAAGCCAAACCTTTATAATTGGAATAGTTTACCTAGTTGGAATATTAATAATAAACAAAAATCTCAAAGAAATTTATAATTGGTTTATTGAAAATGACTTCTAAATACATGCCCGAATGTTGCAAATCACATTTAAACATTGGAATGAGGTTAAACATTGAGTATTGTGTGTCTTACTATGTGTTGCAGCTGGTCACATCATTCTGCGAGGATGGTGCGAATACCCAAATTCTTGCAATGGTAGTCCAATTTTTCCACTTGAACAGAAGAAATCACGGTGTATACAAAAGGCTAGAGAGAAGCAAAATGCAAACAATGAAAAGAGAACAACTAAGAGAGATAACAAAGTGATACTTTGGTTTGAAGTTGATGACACAGGCTGTGGTATGAACCTGAAACTATTGTCTGGAATACTATATCTACAACTATGGTTTCTTTCTATATGTTATATGCCTCATTCATCCATATGAATTCTATTACATTTTCATAGGCATTGACCCAAGTAAATGGGATTCTGTGTTTGAAAGCTTTGAGCAAGCTGATCCATCAACTACTCGATTGTAAGTATTTAAATGTTCAAGAAATTCAAGATAAAGTCTTCTATAAGTTACTTACTACTTAGCTAACAGCTAGTCATGGGTCATGATATTATCCTATGAGATTGCTATGAAACTAAAAAGTTAATATGAAATTTATCTCCAACAGTTTAGATAACATTTTGAATGCTATGATTTATCGAGTTCTGAAGCGTTTGATCATTTCAGGCATGGAGGCACTGGTCTTGGTCTCTGCATTGTCAGAAACTTGGTGAGTATGATCCTTGATGTGTCAAATTTCACACAAACACAATACAATCACCACTCATGTTGTGAGTTTGAAATATGATTTCTAATTACTTCTGTTGGGTGGCAGGTCAATAAGATGGGCGGAGATATCAAGGTTGTCAAAAAGGAGGGCCAAGGAACACTCATGAGATTATGCTTAGTTCTCAGTACACCTACTGATGTCACAGAGCAACATTATGCATTGGATTTTACTGACAATAGCTTAGTGGTGAGTAGAATCACTATTTTCCTTGGCAAATAATATTTGAGAAAAGAAAAAAATTATATTGATGTTGATATAGATATGAGGAAGAATGTTTTACTGCCTTATGTTGAGTTGTAGATAAAATATAACAAACATTTTCGGGGAAAAAAATGACTCATATATAAAGTTTAAGTCTTATATGGAAGTATAACCTTATGCGAACTGATATAAAAGAAAATCACTTTAAGGATAACAAGCATTTCTTAAGTAAGAAGTTTCAATGCAGGTACTTCTTGCACTGCATGGCAACATGAGTCGCTTGATTACTTCCAAGTGGTTACAGAAAAATGGGGTTTGCACTATAGAAGCATCTGAATGGAATGGACTAACACAGGTTTTGAGGGAACTCTTTCATGCAAGAAGTCCAGTCCATAATAACAATAACTTCGATGCACATTATCCAGTAACCGAGGGATTGAAGTCTAAATTACTCAGCATACAAGACATGAAGAAACCGGTTTTCGTCATTGTTGTGGACATTGGGCTACTTGACTTGAGCACAGACATATGGAAGGAACAGCTTAACTTCCTTCATAGATACTTTGGGAGAGCAAGGTTTGTGTGGATGCTAAATCATGACACATCCAATAACATAAAGATGGAGATTCGTCGGAAAGGGAATGTTTTGATGGTCAACAAACCCCTTTATAAAGCGAAAATGGTTCACATTTTGGAAGCAGTCATAAAGGAGAGAAATCTTGAGCTGCAAAAGAGAAATAATATGATTGGTCCAAGGACCACTACAAAAGAGGGCGAGTTGCATGAATTTCTTGAGATTGATTCTACTCATTTTGATGCTGGTAGCTCTGATGATTCGGACACTTCCGAAACGGTTGGTTCTAATCCTGTTAGTGTCGATGGAGATAAACAAATTGAATTGGTGGCTAGATCACCCGCATCATCAACATACAAGATCAATAACTGCTTAGTTGGATTAACCAATGAACATTTGGAAGATACTAACAATGCAAGGAAAGAAGAGTCATGTCAGAGTAGCCCCAGTTCTTCCAAACATGCCATTGAAGAAAGTGACCCTAAATCACTGTCCACTAAAGAACCATCTCAAGGTGGAGATTCTGAATGTGGCGAAACACATAGGGCCGCCGGCCCAAATAATAATGTGGTCAATGGAAAAAATTCTCTTGAAGGCCTGAGGATATTGCTTGCAGAAGATACTCCTGTGCTTCAAAGGGTAGCAACCATAATGCTTGAGAAAATGGGAGCTTCTGTTGTTGCTGTAGGTGATGGACAACAAGCAGTAGATGCTCTCCATTGCAAGCTAGGTGTTGATGACTGCAGAAGGGATTCTCTCCAGAAGGAAAGAAACATGAGATCTCAAACAGAGATTTTGACTTCACCATATGACTTGATCCTAATGGATTGTCAGGTATGAAGTAGGGGGAAAAAAAAGATAATATGTTTATACTGTTATATTTAATAACTTAGGATATGGTTTAAAATTGTGGCTATGGTTAATTTCTTGCAATGTAATTGCAAATATTATTGCAACAATTGTGGTTGTGATTGCGATTGCCAATCTTAATTTAGAACAATTGATAATACTGGTACACCGAAATTGTAACATACATAAATACTTACATACATACATGCATATTAGGTAGTTTTTTCTTCTTCTTTGTTTTTTTCACAAGCTTAAATATCATAGTGAATTATATAGCCTAAATGTTCTGATTCTTTGTGTCTTTGTGAAAAACAAGATGCCAAAGATGGATGGTTATGAAGCAACAAAAGCAATAAGGAAATCAGAAGTGGGAACAGGATTGCATATTCCAATTGTTGCCCTTACAGCTCATGCAATGTCATGTGATGAAGCCAAATGCCTTGAAGTTGGCATGGATGCTTACTTAACAAAGCCAATTGACTTCAAGCAAATGGTGTCCACCATACTTTCACTCACCAAAAGAAAAACATCATGACTTCAGAAATAGAGAGCCTAAGATAACAAAGGGTTGCCTTAGAAAACAAGCCTATAAATAGTTGTATAGAAGCTTTTACCTTATAGTGGTTAGCTCTTTTTTTTTTTCTTTTTTTGTGACGGTTGAAATCATAGCTGTGATATGTATGATCTCAAGAACTATATATAGTCCAATTTTCCTGACATAATAGTTCACTTCACTAGTAACAGTAATTGTCTTAAGCTTGATGCTTTTCTTGTTATTGCATATTACTGCAGAGACACAAGTAAAAGGAGTAGGGGCCCGCTGGAATAAATCTTTGCAATGCAAGCATATATATTTTGAGTTTTAATTATGGAAGAATGTTACTTTTGAGAAGGTTTTATTTCCTGTTCTTGTACCTCATTAGATTCAAGACAACAAATAGAGTTTCAGATGGATATATTTATTATTGAAATAAAAGAAAGAAAAATAACAAATTTCGTCCAATTATATTCTACCATACATGGTTGAATCTATGAAGACATAATTTACAATGAGATGCTATGATATAATAGGCAATTCAAATAGTCAATACCATTTAAGGAGAAAATGACTTGTTCTTTAGTTCTTATCCTTGATATTCAAAAATTTGTAGCCTTGTAGGTAATAATCATAGAGATTAATTTCTATTCAATAGGAGTAATTAGGAATATATAAGGCTTATATTAGTGATGGTAACTTGGTAAGGGTGTTTTAAGGCACAACAAACAAAACAACAACAACAACAACAACAAAGCCTTATCCCACTAAGTGGGGTCGGCTACATGAATCAAACGACGCCATTGTGCTCTGTCATGTATCATGTCTACAGAGAGACCGTTTACATGTAGATCTCGTTTGACCACCTCATGGATGGTCTTCTTAGGTCTTCCTCTGCCTTTCGCCCTTTGTCCATCTTCCATCTCATCCACCCTCCTGACTGGATGTTCTATCGGTCTTCTTCTCACATGTCCAAACCACCTGAGACGCGATTCAACCATCTTTTCCACAATGGGTGCTACTCCAACTCTCTCCCTTATATCTTCATTCCTTATTTTATCCAATCGCGTGTGACCACTCATCCATCTCAACATCTTCATCTCTGCCACACTCAGCTTATGTTTGTGCTCTCCTTTAGCCGCCCAACACTCCGTACCATACAGCATAGCCGGTCTTATAGCGGTGCGATAGAATTTACCTTTAAGTTTTAAAGGCACTTTTTTGTCGCATATAAAACCAGATGCACTCCGCCATTTTGACCAACCTGCTTGGATCCTATGATTTACATCATATTCAATCTCTCCATTATCATGTATGATGCACCCAAGATACTTAAAACTTTTAACTTTTCGTAAGGTGTTCTCTCCAATTTTCACCTCTATATTGGAGTTTTCCCTTCTCAGACTGAACTTACATTCCATATATTCCGTCTTGCTACGGCTTATGCACAGACCATACACTTCTAGAGCTTCTCTCCATAACTCCAACTTCTTATTTAGGTCTTCCCTTGACTCTCCCATAAGGACGATATCATCGGCAAAAAGCATGCACCATGGCACAGGCTCTTGGATGTGCTCTGTGAGTACTTCCAAGACTAATGTGAAAAGGTATGAACTTAAGGATGATCCCTGGTGTAATCCTATACCAATAGGGAATTCCTCTGTCACACCACCTTGAGTCTTCACACTAGTTGTGGCCTCATCATACATGTCTTTAATTGCCCGAATATATGCGATCCTTACTCTCCTCTTTTCTAAAACCTTCCATAAGACCTCCCTTGGTACCCTATCATACGCTTTTTCCAAATCAATAAACACCATGTGTAGATCCCTTTTATTACTACGATACCTCTCCATCATCCTTCTTAATAGGTATATCGCTTCAGTGGTAGATCTGCCTGGCATAAATCCAAATTGGTTCTCTGTTACTTGTGTCTCTTTTCTCAACCTCCGTTCTATCACCCTTTCCCATAACTTCATAGTATGACTCATAAGCTTAATCCCTCTATAATTTCCGCAACTTTGTATATCCCCCTTATTCTTGTAGATAGGTACCAAGGTGCTCTTTCTCCACTCATCAGGCATCTTCTTTGACCTTAAAATCTCATTAAAAAGCTTGGTTAACCAGTTGATGCCTTTTCCTCCAAGACCCTTCCAAACCTCAATCGGGATATTATCAGGTCCTACTGCCCTGCCATTTTTCATCTGCTTTAGAGCCTCTTTTACCTCGAAGTCTCGAATCCTTCGATAGTAGTCAAAGTTTTGATCTTCTTCCCTTGTGCATAATCGACCAAGGCTCGGAAGAGTCTTCTGTCCCTCATTAAATAACTCGTAGAAGTAGCTCTTCCACCTTTCATTAATCTTCTCCTCTTGAGCCAACACCTCTCCATCCTTATCCTTTATGCACTTAACCTGATCCAAATCTCTCGTTCTTCTTTCCCGGCTCTTTACAATTCTATATATACCTTTTTCTCCTTCTTTCGTGTCCAAAGACTGGTAGAGACCCTCATATGCTCTTGTTCTTGCTTCACTTACAGCCACTTTTGTCTCTTTCTTAGCCGCCTTATATTTTTCCCAGTTATCTGCATTGCGGCATAAAGACCACTCTTTAAAGCATTCTCTTTTTATCTTTATCTTTTCTTGTATACTCGCATTCCACCACCAGGACTCCTTGTCTCTTGGTCCTATTCCTTTAGATTCACCAAAACTTTCTTTTGCTGTTCTTCTAATAACTTCTGCCATCTCCCTCCACATCTCTTCCGCGCTTCCATTCCCATCCCACCTTGCCTCTTCTCCTACCCGTCTTAGGAAGCTTCTTTGTTCCTCACCTTTCATCCGCCACCACCTCGTCCTTGGGTTCTTCGTATGATGTCTTTTCCTCAACTTTTGCTCAACGCGAAAATTCATGACGAGCACCCTATGTTGTGTTGTCAAACTCTCTCCCGGGATAATTTTACAGTTAATGCAAAATTTCCGGTCGATTCTCCTCAACAAGAAGAAGTCGATTTGAGAGCTTGTCATGCCACTCTTATAGGTTATAAGATGTTCGTCTCTCTTTTTAAAACATGTATTTGCGATGAGAAGATCAAAAGTTGAGGAAAAGTCCAAAATAGTTTTACCCTCGGCATTGATCACCCCGAAACCATGGCCTCCGTGAATACTCCCATATCCAGTCACTTTTCTCCCAACATGGCCATTTAAATCTCCTCCTAAGAAAATCTTATCTCCCAAAGATATGCCTTGAACTAAACTCTCTAGATCCTCCCAAAACCTTATCTTGTGTTGTTCGTCTGAACCCACTTGCGGTGCATAGGCGCTAATCACATGAAAAGCACCTCCCTCCACCACGAGTTTGATAGAGATGATCCGATCTCCCACCCTCTTGACATCAACTACGTCCTTCTTCCACTGCTTATCCACAATTATTCCAACTCCATTCCTATTCTTCACCTTTCCTGTATACCAAAGTTTGAAACCAGAAGAATCCAACTCCCTAGCCTTTGCACCAACCCATTTCGTTTCTTGTAGGCACATAATGTTAATCTTCCTCCTTGTCATGGTATCCACCACCTCCATGGACTTTCCTGTTAGAGTGCCTATGTTCCATGTCCCAAATCTCAACCTTTTGTCGCTTCGACCTTTACCTTTTCCTTTGTGAACTAGCTTATTTACCCTCGTCCGTTCACGAAAACGCGAGAACCCTTGCTCATTTAACACTACATCCGGGCACCGATGCAGCGGCTCTTGCTTTGACACCGTACTCGAGCCATACGGCGCGTTACTTCCGGATAACGACCTAGCTTTAGCGCAATAATGTCTTTGATTCATGTCATGGGGGGTTCGGCTATATTTTTACGTTGGTTGCCGAAGACCTAACACAACCCTCCTCCTTTATCCGGGCTTGGGACCGGCTATGTACCGCAAGTGTAACATAGGCGGAGTTGGGTGTTTTAAGGCACAAAGTGTTAAAAAGTATTTCGTAGTCCATGTTAGGTCTTCGCCCATATTTTTTTGTTTTGAGTCCACATATGAAAAGGTTAATCTTTCTACGATTAAAAAAAAAAACAGAATTATCATGAGCTTTTTTTTTTTCTGTCTAAACGGTATTGGGCTAACTTCTGAATTAAAAGATACAAGGTTGTTGGGCCTTTTATAGTAAATGCAATTTGAACAAAAAGAGAATAACTGTCCAAAAAGAAAACAGAGCAAAAATGTCAAAAACGGAGCAAATGAAAAAGCAAAAGAACAAAATGGCCCATGCAGGTCTCGAACCTGCGACCTTCGCGTTATTAGCACGACGCTCTAACCAACTGAGCTAATAGGCCAGTTGTTTATGGATATGGATTGAAACAATAATAAACTATGATTGTATTATGAATACAAGGTCCCCCACATACAATTGAAATTGCGAAATTCACAAATGACACGAGTGTTAATATAATATCAGCATATATTTCTGGAAAGAAAGACAATAATAAGACAACATAATCACTTGCTTTTTCTGTTGATTTCAATTAAGTAACCCATCACGATCACAGTTGAGGCAACTAGAAACCCTATAACTCCATGGACTATACGGCTATCTGAAACACGATTTGGATTGAACCCCAGCTCTGAGAGCTTCTTGTGTGACTCTGCATAATCTGCGAAAAAAGCATCCTCATCCTAACAACAATGTTAGTTAAAATCATTAATTACTCATCAAACTGTAATAAAATAATTTTACACGTGCATTCAATTACGTATCAACTATGACAGCAAAAATAACTAGTATTACGATTGTATAAACTGTTTTAAATTAATGTTTCCAACTACTAATTAATTAGAGTAATTAACTGTGTGAGCTTACATTTTTGTAACGCACTACATACTTGCGGAACTCAGGATCCTCAACTAGAACCTTGTCTGTTGGAAGCTTGAATGAATCTTTTGAATCCATTAGCTCTCTGTTTGTTAGTTTTAACAATTTCTATGAGATGATGAGATTTCAATGTAAAGCAATTATACATGGTTAATTGATTAAACAATTCAAGATGAAAGATTATGGCAAATAGTTATTACACAAAATAGGAGTTATCAAACTTCAAATGGTTCTCTGTCCATTGGCCTTCAAAGCCTGAGCGTTCTTTATGTGCTTTACCCTTATCAATCAATAATACAATGAAGTTGAGGTTAAATAATGTCTCCTTTAATTATTCAACTATATACATGGAAGAATATATATGGAAATAGCTCCTCAAGAAAGTTCACATTTAATATTTTCTTTTCTAAAAAAAAATTTGAGAATTTTAAATTTTATAACATGTAAGTGCTTTTGTCACATTAGATTTATTTGTCTAGATAAAAACAACCGGTTAGATTAAAATATAAATTTATGTTTTCTTTTTATAAAATTGAAAAATTTTAATGTAACAAAATTTTATTGAGAGGAAATGTGAAATTTTCTTAAGGTTTTATTTAGATATGATTATATTATGTATACATCAAAATCAATTATCAGTATAAAATATATATTAAAATATAAATATACATTAAAAATAAATTAAATTAAATATATTTATATATAAATATATTAATAATTAATTTTAGTGACTGATTTTGGTGTACAAATAATATTTTTAATTTAGATATATACTCTATATGAATAGCTTTGGAACTTACCAATGTATGGCCTCCGGATAAAGCCACTATGTCTTTATCAGTGAGACCCATGCGATAAAAGACATCCCTTAAATGCTGTGCATCTGAAATTTATTTTTTGGTATATATATCAAATGATTATATTTTTTTCTATAATTATTGTTGTAAATATTTGGACATACATGGTCAAGTAGAAACAGATACCTATTATTACTCAATGGCTAAATTATTTTTGTTTTATACTGTGATATTGCCTTGCCAATAAAAATCATATTAGCATTCCAGGGAAAAAAAAAACGCACAATCTTTTACCCGATAGGGTAAAATTGAATTCATTTTTTTCCTTAAAAAAGTTCTGGAGTATTATTGTATAGCAATTAACAAGAGCAGAGTTAATAACGAAACAAAAAATATAGATAAACAATTTTTATTTAATTAATTATAATTAATAATTATTAATTTTATATTTAAAAAAAATAAATAATTATTAATTAATCATGATTAATTAATATGAAGTGTAGCACTTATTGAGTGCCTAGTGAGATTGATAACAAAAAAGCAAGATCGGAGCATAACCAAATATAGTACGTACGTGGCAGACATGCATTGGATGAAATCATTGTCTATATATGTTGAGATCTGTAACATTAAAAAAATTGATGCCAGTTGTACTAGGTATATTGGTCTTTGAACATAAACAACAATCAACATAAGTCTATATGATAGGCTCGCCAAAGAATATAAAATAAAATGGTGAGGTTAGGTAAGATTGTATTAGATTAGATGCGAGTGAAGTCAATTTCTTAGGAATTATTTTTCTGGTTCAAAATATTTGTCTCCAAATAAAATGATATTAATATTTTAAAAATACAGTAATACTGGAGAGATAAAAAAATATAGTCAAAATTTATCTTATTCAATATTTATTAATTATTATTAAAATTAATAAATTTTAAAATAAATAAATAAATTTGACTGTTTTTTATTAATTTTTTATTATTAAACATTTTCGTTAAAAATAATTATGTTAAGTGTACATCTATTGGATAGTATAACTCAACATAAATTTACTGTACTAATTAATAATATTGCTCTTATACAACTAAATTAGTTAAAGATTATGGATGATTAGTCTATGAAGAAATCATCTCCTATTAACTAATACAGTAAATTTATGCTAAGTTATATATTATCCAACAACACCTAAATCAATTACATATTAAAATTAATTATTAGTGTAGAATATATATTAAAATATAAAATATATTTTAAAAATAAATTAAATTACACATATATTTATATATAAATATATTAATTAATTTTAATGTATATAATATATTTTTAAAAAGAATGATTCCTTTTTAATATCAAGTTGATGCTAAGTATTTCTTAATATTACTCATAATTTAATGTGTACTAAATATTAATTTTATACTAAGAGTCTCAAACTAACGTATTTTAAGGTAATGGAGAAGTAATTAACAAGACAGAGGTAGTAGATGGGAAATTTAATTGGCATGTTATGGTAAAAAACATTCAACACAGCACTACTATATATGGCATAAAATATAAAATACATACTCATACAACAGACCCTATAATATGACTTTATATATTAGTTAATTGATTACCCTTTGTAGCATCAGGAAGGCGCCCTTCTGGTGGAGATTCCAGTGAATCCTAGTAAATGAAAATAAAACATGACATTAATTAAGCAAATCATGTATTAAACCATTAATTAGTTAACAAAAAAAAACATTAATTATTATAGCCTCATATAGTATATAGTATATATATAGTATATACCTTTCTCCCAGGAACAAAGCGAATTGTTGGACCCCCGGTTACCTCTACCGCAATAACACCAGCTAGCTGATAATGAAACATACATAATTTATATTTATATATACAAAAAATGTAAATTAAGCCTCAAATTTCTTCAATATATAGCAATCTAACCTGGTAAAGATCTGCATATGAAACTCTGGGACATTTGGCCTTCACTTCCTCTGCCCAAAATAAATATTTTTATGTAAAGATGTTAGTTAAAATATAGTCCAATTTTATATTAATTATATTAAATGATTTAGTTAAATATATTAATTTATTTAAAAAAATTTAACTATTATTTTTATATACAAATATTTTTTGTGTAAATAACTAGATATTACATTAAAGAAAAATAAAAGATTAGAAGTTGAGAATGGATGATGATGGTTGAATTACCACAAAATTGAACAGCTGTTTCCAAGCCCCTGTTAGCTTGGTGATTCAATTCCTGTTGATTCCTAATGGAACCATTGGCACCTCCTGTTCTCGTCTTTGCATCATAGGTACCAGCATCGTGCCATCTACGCACATTAATTAATTCTTTAGTCATGAATGTAAAAATTCATATATAGTTAATTTTACGTGAAGTTAATAGTGGAAAGTCGTTAAATAGTAATTTAGTTAAATTTATCAAATTATTTAATAACTTTCGGTTATCAACTTTACATAATTGTGTACCTAAATTTTTTTCTTTGATTTGATTAGTGAAAAAACTTAGAATGGTATATATGAATTCTATAATATTAAAAAAATAATAATTTAAAATTATTTTATTTAATTTAATATATATAATTATATGTATATAATATTTAAAACAATAATGTTAGGGAACCAACTCTATATAAGCCAAGAATCAGCCAACTGGTAAACCAGAGGCACCGGTGACTTTAATCGGATGTTGCTACTGATAGGCACACAGATGGTTTTTTGATGATTTTGGATATGATTTATATGTTTCATGTGTTACGCATTAATAAAACATAATTAATTATATGGAATCAATTAATGAATAATCCGTGATTCTCTCCTAACACTAGCGTATCTTCTCTCATATTTTGAACGTGGTCAATAATAATTTAACAAACAAATAAAATTATAAATTAATAAAACTAATTATAATTAATTATGTTATTCTATTTTTTACTGATTATTAATTGGTTCCATATACTTTTCTATTTAATATTATATATTTATTTTAAAAATAATTAATAAATATAAAATAAAATAATTTTAAGATAAAAATTTAAATATAATTAATTTAACATAAAATTAATAATTAAAAATAATTAATTAATTTAATTAATTTGGCTAAATTTTTATCAAATATTAACTGTATATGAAATTCACTGCATAAGAATCTCTAAAACATGTGTGATATGAAATACGTACGCTAATCGGAGCATGAGAGGAGCGCAGTTCCTGGAGGAGATAAGAGCGCGTAGTTCTCGACGCGCCTTGTCTATCTGCTTGGCGTACTCGAAGTCAACTGCTACTCCCTCTTTCGCCATTATTCTCAATGTATATATGGATCGGAATGAAGACAGCTTTCGGGTTTTTATAACAACAGAAAGTGATGAGGAAGAAGAAGAAGATGCTGATGTATGTTTTCGTTGCAAGTAAAGCATTTCATTCTCCCTTTAATTTCATTATTACTTGCTTTGCTGCATTAACAGGAAAACTTTATCGTCTTTCAGTGATTCGCTTCAAACAATCCTTACAAGTCTTATTTTTGTGTATTGTATTAAATTAGAATTTTGTTAGGTAAACAATGATTTTTATAAACAATGAATTTTAAAATTGGTTCAAGTAAAAACAGATTATATATCAAATTATTCACTTAAATTTTAATATTAGAATAACTATTCACACACTTATTGAATTGAACATCTGATATATCTATTGTTCACATTGTTTAATATTTTTATTCTCTACCTATATTTTTCTATTAAATTATTAATAGCTATTAAGGGATTTATTAATTCATTCTTTTATTTAAATATACGTAGAAAAGATATAATTGAAAATTTGAAATAACAAGTAGTTTATAACTTAATGGTTGATATGTATACTAATAGTACTATTTTTTCTTCTAATATGAAATTATGATTTAAGGATTCTTTCTTATGGAAGAATTATTAGAATCGATTTGAATTGTAAGTTTAGAATTTATACAAACGGAAACAAAAATCCATCAATATCGGAATAAAGATCCTCCTCCTCGAATAAATAGAGATAGAGTAATACAAAGGTTTTCATCTCACAAAGTAAGAATGTCAAAAGGATTGATTCCTCTAAGTTTCCCTTTTAAATTTGTTGATTTAATTATCTAGATCATTTATATATCAAGTATATACAAATCTTCAAAATAGAGGCTTAGCCCATGTAAGAAAAATTTATCGGGCTAATAAATAGACCAATTTTTTTTTTGGTTTAAATATATAGTTTTTAATTTAAATAATTAAAAATAAATAATTTTTGAGCTAAAAACATAAATTTTTGACCATTTTCTGTCTTTCTAATAAGTTATTGGGCTGTTTTTTTTGTTATGAAAAGAAGCAACCTGTATCACCATAAAATGGAAGGAATTTTAAAAATTGCATTGCTATGGATCAGATATAAAATTGTAAGTTGCGTTTTATACTTGTTTATTTTTTTTAATTTTGAAATACACCAAATATAGCTTACCTTTTGGGTTTTTCATTTTTTTAAAATTTTGTTTTAGGCTAAAAGCAGGTTGCGTTTTTGTAGTCAGAAAATTCAAAAAAAATTTTAAACCCGCAAAATGCAGGTTGTATTTTGTAAGTGTTAGAAACTTATTTTTGGAAGTCCCAAAACGCAGGTAGCATTTTGTACACAAAATAATATTTAAATCCACATCTTTGCCTATAAATACGAAGTCCAGTTTCATTCATCTTCATCTTCACTTCTCCTCTTACTCTTTCTTGCATAAAGTCCTTAGTGGGGTGCTTTTTTGGCAAATAACTGTGTCAAAAAAATAAAGTTGGTTGAGGCTGAAGTTATGGAAGGTGTTGCGAATTTGAGAGTATATTATAACGGTGAGGTTATAACAAACACACGTGAAGGAGTGACTTTTGTTTGTGAATGTCTGTTGTCATTTGCTATTCCATGTACCATGAGTTTTGTCGAGTTATAAAATGATCTTTCTAATAACAATCAAAGCCACATTTTGAAAAGGGTGAGCAATCTTTTATACAGAAGTCCTGTGCAAGTATTTGGTGGGCTAATACAGTTTCAAATAATGCCCATCACTGATGATGCCAGTATGCAGCAGATGTTGTATGTTTATCAACAAACCCGATCTCACGTGCCGATGATAGAACTGTACGTTGAGTTTGAACAGCAGTAGGGGATGGGCACGGTTTGCGACGAGGTCAATGTTGATGAGCTCAGGGATATAGATTGGGAAGAAGATAATAATGTTGAAGAGGAATTCAAAGCTAACTATGAAGTCGATGATGAAAACGATGACAGAGACTTGGCAGGCAATCCGGCGGTGCAAAATGAAGTGAATGCCATTGTAAGCCAACATTCGTTTGGTGTTTTGTCTTTTATGTGGACTCTAGATCTCGAAGCCATGCATGTCCCGGAATTTCCTAAGTATGCGAATATGGGTATGTTATGATTATTAACTCAAGTTTCGTATAGTGCTTAATTTATTTGCCTTGTCTAACTGATGGTGGTGCGCATGTCGTAGGTAAAGGCAGCGTTGCGGCAGAAGATGGCGAGTTTAGTGTTGGAATGGAATTTGGTTCGAGAGAGTCGGTGATATCTGCAATCAAAAGCTACATCATCTCTAGAGGAGTTGATTACAATGTGTATGTATGAGTCTGAGCCGCAGACATTCTATGCGAAATGCAAGGGGAATGGTGCAGGGTGCGACTGGCTTATCCGAGCTAGTTTGATTCGAAAAAAAAGCTTGTTGGGAGATCAGGAGATACAATGGCAAGCACACGTATACCATGGGCACGATTTCACAAGATCATGCCAAGTTGGACTCAGACACAATTGCAGATGTCATTAGGCTGTTGGTCGAAGCAGACCCCTCGATAAAGGTGAAGTCTGTTATTGCAGAAGTTTAAGGCATGTTCAACTACACTGTGAGTTACTGCAAGGCTTGGTTGGCAAAGCAGAAAGCTGTCGCAAAAATTTTCGGTGATTGAGAAGTTTCTTACCAGACTCTATCAGTATGGTTGAAAGCAATGACAGTGAAGATGCCAAGGTCTCGTGTTCAAATAAAATGCTCCCCGTTTACCGTGAGAGTGAGAAGGTTCAAGGTGTAAGAGTTATGCACCGCATTTTTTGGAGCTTCTATCCGTGTATTGTAGCATTCAGACACTGCAAGCCACTAGTGTAGGTTGATGGCACGCACCTGTATGGAAAATATAAAGGTGCACTTCTGGTAGTGGTTGAACAATATGGGAATCAAAATATTCTGCCTATTGCATTTGTGATTGTCGAGGGCAAGACAGCAGATGCATGGGAGTTTTTCCTAACCAATTTGCGAAGATATGTTGTTACCATTGATGGTGTGGGTATTATTTCTGACTGCCATACCTCCATCGATGCTGCAATAGCTCGCAGTAACGGTGCATAGTCACCACCAAGGGCGTGGCACATGTACTGCATTAGGCATATCGGATCCAACTTCTTAAGGAGGTTCAAGACTCCATATTTGCATAAACTCGTGGTGAACACAGGTATTTCAACTCGCTGTTATGGTTCTATTCGTACTAAATTTGTGGCATCTGCTTATAATTAAATGGTTTGTTCAACAGGCTATTCTAGGACGGAGTAGGAGTACAACAAAAACTATCAAAGGCTTAAAGAGCGGGGTGAGGCATATACTCAATGATGCGATGAGATCGGTGTTGAGAGATGGGTGTTGGCATTCGATGGTGGTCATCGTTGGGGACATATGACGACAAACTTGGTAGAGTGCATAAATTCTGTCTTGAAAGATGCACACAACCTTCCTGTGACTGCCCTTGTCCGGTCAACTTTCTATTGGCTGAATGAGTTGTTCACTCGGGAGAGTACCGAGGATCATGAGCGTCTCCGCAACGGATTCACATATTTAGAATTTGCAACGAAGAAAGTTGAAGAAAGCTTCCGACGTGAAGGAAACATTGTGGTCAACCGGTTCGACAGGCGCAACGAGATGTTTGAGGTTCGTGAAATGTAAGATGGTACCATTTACACTGTTAACCTTGCACAACGACACTGAGACTGTGGCCATTTCCAGGTCGAGCGACTTTCATGTCGCCACGTGCTTGCATGTTGTGCCAACCAGCGTCTTGATTGGCAAGTGTACGTGTACGATGTGTACAAGATGTTTGAAATTCGCAAGGTGTACAGAGGCAATTTTGTTCCGATGGGTGACCCATCTATGTGGGATAGATACGAAGGAGTGAAGGTGATCGCCAATTGGACATTGAGGCGCGCGACAAAAGGAAGACCAAAGTCAACCTGCTACTTGAATGAGATGGATTCGCGTGATATGCGTGGTCCTCGCCAGTGCACTATATGTGGACGCGAGGGATATAGCCGCAGCCATGTCCTCATCGCGCAAGTCCAAGCTCCGCTAGAGGTCATTAGTGGTTAAGCTTTTCAATGTAACTTTGTTATGACCTACTTCACAATTATATGTTACTTTTTTTGTAATCTCGTTATTTAATTTTTTAGAGAATAAACATTTCGAGCCAAACAGAGTTATACGAGAACAAAGTTAAATATGTCAGAATAATAATACCGAACAGAAGTTTCTATATATAAGATATGACACTGAATACAAATTTGAATACAACACTGAATACAAGATCAACTGCAACAGACTACTTCTGTCATTCTGTGGTTCATCGGCGCCAGCCTCTTCACTTGCAACTCTATCTGATAGTCACAGGTGAATCCCATACTGCTGTGTGTACCACTCATAGTACACTGGGAGAGGATGAAAGTCAATAATCTTCTCGCCTAACTGCAATGTGTTATAGCGGTCAGATCTCCACCAGTTAACCTATTGACTGTAAATCTCTCTCCAGTCATGGTTCTGTGCTCCTGTCAACCACGTGCAATGATCACGACCAAGGTCGAACGCCGGACATGGTGGAAGCTGTTGCATCCCGAACTGTCGCCTAACTCAGTCTGTTGGGTGCCATTCTATGCACTCGAAGGACACTAGCCGTGACTGGGTGGAGCGCATAACCAACTGGCCAGCAAGGACATCCGAAACCCACTCTCCCATATACGGCCGCCATATAAACTGCACATTAGTTACCAAGAGGCCTATTAGAAAAATTATTCTTCTGAATAAAAACATTGGACATTAATGGTTACAACTTACATCGTCAACTCCCATGTCGTCGAGTCCTCGCCTAAAATGCGCAATAGGCCTCCGTATATATCGTGTATGTCGATGCCAATGACTCCACCTAACAAAAAATAGAATAATAATATTAATAAGAATAACAAATTAATAATAACAACAACAACAACAACAACAACAACAACAACAACAACAACAATAAAAAACAATACTTCGCGCAAGTGGAATACCGACGTTGCTGAGCTGATCGCGGGGTATAGGTGCCAAGAGTGGCATACGCTCCCATGTCCAAACAAAAAGCAATATCAGTGGACCGTCCATCTCTTTACAGTTGTATCGCGAAGCACAACACAACGTTATGTATAAGTGTGCCAAACTGGCTGCCCCCCAACTATATCCTGAAATTCGGTGGAAATCTCGAAGTAGCGGCAAAAACTTCGAGTTTAATAAAGTGGTTGACTTATCCGGAAACACTACTGTTCTGAGCATGCAGAAAATGTGCGCCCGAACGTACCGCTCAACAGACTCCTAAGTATCACAAGGCTCAGTGTCTCTGCACCTCCGAACCCATGCGATAGTAACCTTCCTCAACACGTGATCTTATGGACCGGACTCCTGACCAAAATAGGCAATGTAGTTCTCCACCAAAAACTGGTGACTACTGTCTGATCTACCAGTAACAGCCTCCCCGTTAATCGGGAGACCAAGAATATAGTTCACATCTTCCAACGTTACTGTCACTTCACCGACCGGAAGGTAAAGTGTGTGCGTCTCCGGCCTCCAACATTCCACCAAGGCACTTAGTAGTGCAGCATGACCTCTCATTTCACCTACTCGCGAAACATGTTGAAACCCAGTCAATGCTAGTGCCTCTGTCGCTACCTCGTTAAAGGTATCTAGTGTATTGAGTTTTCTGGGCAACAAATTCCTGATAGCCTGCAATAAGTAAAAAGATAATTATTAAATTCTAAATAATAATAATAAATTATTAAAAAATGATAATAAATTATTAAAAAATAATAATAATTATTATACAGTATTCTATCATCATCATCATCATCATCATCATCATCATCATCATCATCATCATCATCATCATCATCATCATAATAATAATAATAATAATAATAATAATAATAATAATAATAATAATAATACGATAACTAAACAGTATTATTACTATTATTATCTTAAGAAATTATTATTATAATAACAGTAACAACAACAACATAATAATAATAATAATAATAATAATAATAATAATAATAATAATAATAATAATAATATTTTATGACTACCGGTATGATAAAATACAACTATTATTCATATCATAGGCACAACAACAACAATAATAATAATAAATTTATTAGTCAAAATATATCAATAAAAAACTTAAAAATAAATATATTTATTTATCGTAAACTTAAAAAAAAATACTCACCAATTGAGGATGATTCAAATATTCAATAATGTGTTCCTTAAGTAAAGTAAAATTACGAATCATTTTTCCTTCTTCACTAAATAAAGCCTCAAACCTTCACTGATTCTTCCTCGTCACAAACTTACTCTCTTTCACGCTTAACCCCAACCCTTTCACTCTCAAATCTCACTCACAGCATGTAATATGAAAGGGAAACTGAAACTCTGATGGCCTGCATTTTGGTTTTATAGGCAGGCTCCACCACTTTCCTTTCCACGTGTCACACATGCAGGTGGGGAGACTGCCAAACGCAGGTTGCATTTTACTGTGCACCTGCCAAACGCATCTTACGTTTTGGAGCTTCGAGGTGTTGGCATGCAGGGGGCACAGAGACACATTTCGAAGCTGCGTTTTGTGGTGCATGCAGCCTTTTTGAAATCACCTCAGTCAAAACGTAACCTGCGTTTTGCAGGTTACTAAATTCACTGGTTCTACATTTGTGGATTACTCACCATGATACAATATTGTTGCACATCACGTTTTTAACTTCCATAAATAAAATAATTTATGAAGTTATTGAATTAGAATTTGAGATATTTGAGTCAAATTAATAAAAAAATTGTTAACAAACAAAAGACGATATAAAAGAAAGGAAAAAATTATGAGAACAATTTTAAACATGTTAAACAGATCAATTTATTTATTTCATGAGTCATTCTATTTTAATTTATGTAATATATTTTTGCTGAATCTGTTAAATGTCTCATTTTTACATGTTCATTTAAAAAAAATTGGTCTATTTAACAAATTCACCCCAAAGATTGAATCAATTTTTACATCTCTATTGATACAGAAGAAAGAAGATAAACAAAAAGATAAGGATTTAAACTGAATACGAAAAATACATTGAAATTAAAATAGAAAATAAAAGATAAATTGAAATTGAATACAAAGAGAATCACTCTATTTTTTACGCAATTCCTTGACGCAATAAGAAATAGATTCCTCAACCTAACTTGTCCACATCATAGTTTGAGAATTAGATCGAATTAGACTCCACAACCTTCTATCCAATTCTCTGATACAACAAGAGAGGGAAGACTCACTCAACCTCACTTGTCCGCATCATGATTTTTTCACGAAACCAAAAAGAAGTTTTCAAACCTCTAATTACTGAATCTACGATTATAATAGTTAAGGAGCTATTTATAACCTCTTATTGGGTTAAAACAAAGAAAATCCTAAAGCCCATAAACATAAAGTCCAATCTAGTAACTAAATAAACATAAATCAAAATACATTAAAATAAACTAATAACTTTTAAAAATATTTGATCTTTTCGTATCACAAATATTTAAAACATGTATCACCTATCATAGAGACTTACTAAATTCTATGACATATAAAATTATAATATAACTCTTTATTCTATTTCAATAAAGATCCAAATTAGAATTCTAGCAATTATTAGTTTTATACTTTTGTTAATATGAGATTTTAACAATATCAACATAAAAAGTATGATTATTGATAATATATGAATAATCTTATATATAATATTTAGCTTTATGTGATTTTTTAATCAATAAATTACAAATCTTTATATCTAAGTTAAATTATGTTATAGATTATATTGCGTTGTTTTTATTATTTTTGTGTTAATTTTTTTGGAAATTTTTTAAATTTTCAATACAAGAAAAACGTTGAGTATCCTCAAATTTATCGTCGAATTCATCAAATAAATTCAATGGTAATCAATTTGCTATCGAAAATCATCAACCGGTATAAACTCGTCGGTAAATGATTATCGTTAGATTTTTTTCGTCCGACGGTAATTACCATTGAATTTAGTGACGGAATATGGTGAATACAAAAGCAGATCTTGGTGGATGTTACTGTCTTCCGACGGTAACATTTGGCGTCACTTCATTCATTTTCCTGCCATATTATCACCGGATTCATACAACGGTCAAACCGACGGGAAATATTATTTAAAATTAAAAAAAATTAATGTTACCATCGAAATATTCCGACGGTAATCTCAACTGTTGTGTTTTTATTTTTTTTTAAATTATCTTTTTCTGTCTATTTCTTGTGTGTCTTGATAATTAATGATTAAAATAGTACTTCAAACCTTATGTGAAGTACGAAAAATTTAAAATACAAATACCGAATGATGGTAATTGAAATATTTAAAACAATGCTAACTATATTACATTCACAAAACTATGTTTACATTCAATGAAATATATATTACAAATATGCAAAGTTTCTTAAAGAAATACATATCATAGAACTATATTTACATTAACCCTAATCAGATTCATCATCTTCTTCCTCTAGTTCATCATCCTCTTCTTCCGATGTAATTTTTTAATTATCATCGAACTCGTCTTGTTGCTGTGAGGGATATCCAGACGTTAGTTGGAAGTTCTCTGAACGCGACTAGAAGCAAAGACTCAATGAAAACGTAACAATCATGGCTCTTCAACCCAGCAAGCCTACCTTATCACACGTTTGCACACCTACTCAGGTTAGAGGCATAACCATCAGAAAACCTCAATCCTCTAATCCACCTACAAACATTTTGCCT
This sequence comes from Arachis hypogaea, assembly GCF_003086295.3. Classification (NCBI taxonomy): domain Eukaryota; kingdom Viridiplantae; phylum Streptophyta; class Magnoliopsida; order Fabales; family Fabaceae; genus Arachis; species Arachis hypogaea. The sequence continues at coordinate 4,627,608 of NC_092040.1, read as the reverse complement.
CTATTCTTTTGTTAGAGCAAACATCGCATTTGGTTTATTCCACCGCCCGTTATCAAGTCTCCTTAAGTTCAGATCTGGCTGCCTGCAAATGTCCATCAAGTCTAACCGCGTCTTATCGTTATTCTTTGTTCGTTCATCGTTCATTACTGTGTGCATGATATTATCAAACATGTTTTTCTCAATGTGCATCACATCAAGACAATGTCGAACCAAATTGTTTCTCCAATAAGTTGACTCCCAAAATATACTCTATTTAGTCTAATTATGCTCCCTGCCATATCCCGGAGGTCTCAAACTTGTCCTATTTTCAATGTTTTTTGGGATTCTACTGATACGATGCCAAACTTGTCTATCACTCATCTACGCGGATGTCTCTTGGTGTTCAATTGCATTTATTTTGAACGAATCTTTATTACACCGAAAAGGATGATCCATGTCGAGTAATCTTCGATAGCAATCAAACCGTAAATTTTTACCACTACTGGTCAACCAAAATGCCTTTGTATCTTCTATACAAATAGGACATGCCAAACGACCTTAAATGGACCAACCTGACAATATCTCGTACGCAGCATGTAGTTGGAAGTTTGTCTTCGTCGAAATATCATATGTTTCAACACCTTGGATCTACAAGTCCTTTAACTCATCCACCAAGGGATGCAAAAAGATATCTATTTTGACATTTGGATTGCTTAGATCAGGTATGATGCAAGTTAGGAACATGTACGGATCCTTCATGCATATTTTGGGACTCATGTTATATGGTGTTACGACTACAGGCCAACAAGAGTACGTGTTACCGAAATTGAAATTCGGTGTGAACCCGTCAGAGCATAAAACTAGTCTAACATTTCTCGACTCGCTCGCAAATGTAGGATGGATGATAAACCCCATTTTTAGGGTTTATCTTGTATTGAATTTAGAGTATTTTGATAACCTTTTCTCGCATTTAGCCTATGAATTAGCATGGTTTTGTTATCTCTCCCGTATTTGTGCTTAAGTGTAAAAACATGCTTTTTAAGCCTTATTTTGATGAATTCTAATTTCTCCTTGATTCCATAAGATGCCTTGATGTGTTTGCTAGTAATTCCAGGGTTGAAATAGGCTAGGCATGGATCAAAGGAGCAAGGAAGAAAGCATGCAAGTGGAGAGAAGCACAAAAGCCAAAGAATTGATCTCGACTAAGCACGCGCACGCGCACAAGACGCCCGCGCGCACATTGCAGAATCGACCAGGGACGCGCACGCATACCGTGCGCGCACGCGTCGTAGTCCGCACGTGATTCTGTTATTGCAACACGTGCCTGGCGATTTTGGATGGTTTCAACAACCAACTTTGGCGCCAAATTGCATATAAGAACCAAGGATTGAAGGGGATTAATACACATTCACATCCATAGACTCATTTAACAAGTTTTCTTAGATATTTTTAGTTAGTTACATTTATAGAGAGAGAAACTCCAACCTCTCTCTAGGATTCATCTTCATTTTCTCAATTCTCAACCATTCCTTGGTGAGATCTATTGCAACTCTCACTTTACTTTATTCATGTTGTAGATCATCTTCTCTAATCTCAATTAGTGTTTGTAATTGTTCAATTCTCATAGATCTTAGATTTAACTTTGTTGTTTTGGATTCTATTAATTCATTGAAGATCTCATTTTCATTGTTGTTCATTGTTGATTCTTGTTAATCTCTTGTGTTGAATCACTTTGATTCTAAACCTCTTCTCAATTTTACTATGTCTTTCATTCTTGCTCTCCAAATGTTTGAGAAAATGCCAACTTTAGATATGGAGTAGCATCCCCTCACTTGGCCTAGTGGTTGAGTCATTGGAGACACTTGAATAATGGATGTCAATTGTTGATTAAGGATTGAAAATTGCTAATTGACTTAGAGTGCACTAAAGCTAGACTTCCCTAGGGTAAGACTAGGACTTGTGACTCAAGTTAGTTACTTTTACTTGACTTTCCTCTATAATTAGGGGTTAACTAAGTGAAGCAATACTCCTTTGTTATCACAATTGAAGGAAGCTATAGTGATGGAACTTCCAATGTTCAACCTTGGCCAAGGCTTTTAATATTGATTGATTGTTGTTTTCTTTTATTAGCACTTTTATGCCACACTCTTCAAGCCACAAAAGACCACTTAACCAATAACATGCATCCTTATAGCATTCCTAGGGAAGAACGACTCGGGACTAATACTCTCGGTTATAGATTGTAGAATTGTTTGATGATGGATTTTGCGTCGGTTTAGACTATACTACGACTGATTACTCGATAATTTCTATACCGGCAAAAATTCATTCATCAATGGACCCGATCGAAATGCTTATAGGCTTCTCCATGTGACGAGTGTGTCATGATTCCATCATCTCTCTTGTTATTACTATGCGAGGTCATGTAAGGGGCCGAACTCATCAATGCATATATACAATCGTTTTAGCCTAGAGATTAAGGGTAAGTAGTGCATCTATTTCATTGGAACTCTCTTTAACCGGCATTTACCAATCTGTTCTCAATTGACTTATAACCTCGATGATTTACAGATTTTGCATTCAGTTAGGTCTACATCCCCCTTGTAATATAGTGTACACCTATTCAAACAACAATCAATTTTCAATGAATTTAGACCCAATTTCAAAACTAGCTTCTTTGCTTCGTAGTGGTTTCGGGGGATACCAGAGGTCCCGATAGGTACTAGTTCGTTGCAAAGGGTGGCCTACTTATAAAAAACTCTTGCGTATGATTTGACTTCAACTTAATAGTCATAATTCTAACACATGCAGGCAACTCTGAATGAACATTTCCTTTAAACAACGATCTCGTAGCAAATTCTAACAGATAATAAAATATCTTTATCTCTGAGTTAGGCTCTTGTTTAGCCTTTTCCTGCTCTGTAACATTTGTTGCATCAAACACCATCTTATTATATCTCTCTTGGTTAGCCTCCCAAATCATGTCTTCCATGTTTAGTTCTCTTTCCACCCGAACCCTCATTAGTTGACAGTCGAACTTATTGAAATTCAAGCCAGACCTGTTAATTCCCTGTTCGTCCAATTCTCCGTGTTCCATCCACATCCAATACTCATCCTTGAACCCGTTACGATAAAGGTAAAGCGTTATATCTGTAGGTCCTAACCACTTAGTCAGCCAACACTTTTCACACGAATACCTAGATACCCCTTCAGACCTAAACGGTTCCATGCTGAATACATGCCCAACAAATGCGTCAACCCTCTCAAAATATTTAAGTTTTAATCGCCCCGTCCATCGTTATCTCTATCATACATTCATAGACGATAACTTGGAATCATTTTGAATCACATACCCTAGAATTCGACAAACAAAACAAAATTATTAACGTTTTTACAACTTCCGGCAGAGCATACCCTATAATTAAAATATTCTGCAAACCAAACAAGTTTTAAAACAAATCGCACGAAATTTTAGTAGAATTTTCCCTTAACTCAGAGACATCCATCAAATAAATATAACAATTTTTACAAAGAAAATAACTGCAAGCATATATTAGAACAAACACAAATTCAATAACATATCAAATCCTAACCGTTCTAGTGCGCAATCCCTTATAACTCCACACTTTTCTAACAAACAAGGATTTCGAAAAGGCGCCTCTACGCGACTTTCTCCTACTTTCGTCCTAGAACGCTATCATAGGAAAAGTAAGTCGAACATAAAGCTTAAACAATTGATTATAGTTAGAGATAGAAAACCTACTTGAAACACGGATGCACAGAATACAGAAGAAGCGAAATCCAATTAATTTCAGAGAAATAGCATTGTCCTAATAAAAAAAAAAACTTATTAAACTCATAAGGTGAAACTAATTAATTAAACAAACTACACAAAGTCAAACACTATTAATCTCACCCTACTTAACCTACATTAACTTAATTATAATTTATATTTACGTTAAATTAAGATAAAAAAAATTCTAATAAAAAATTATATTACCCTATTTTAATCAATAATTTGATAATAAAATACATAACAAAATCTTATACTAAAAAAGAGAGAAAACTAAACACCACAAACGAAACCCTAACCACAAACTCCATTACCATTATTTAGTCAACAATTTGAAATAATACCTAACCCTAAAGTCACAAAAAAAAAAAGAAAAATAGTAAAAAAAAAACTATACTAAACCCTAATCACAAATTTCATTACACTAATTTAATCAATAATTTCATAAACTATTTAACAAAAACCCTAAACTCACATAAAAATCTTAATAAAATTAAAAATCTATGCCAAATTTATCTTTGATGGTGGCTGCGGAATGCTGGAGCAATGGTGTTTCCAGTAGTGACGGCGACACAGATGACAGTGGCTACCAAAAACAGCGGCAGCGTTCCCAACCTCCCCAACGATAACACCAGAGGCTCTAGCAGGTGACGGTAACGCTAGCAGCACCTCCTCCGATGGCGGAGCACGAGGAGAGAGAGAGAGAGAGAGAGAGAGAGAGAAAGAGAGAGAGAGAGAGAGAGAGAGAGGACAAGTGAAGGAGAGGGTTCGCATTTGAATTTTAAACCAGTTTAATCCGACGGTAAATTGGTGAAACACAGCGTTTTATTAAATCGATTTACTGTCAGCAAAATCCGACGATAAATTTCACCGGTAATTATGGCGCCAATAATATCATATTTCGCGTCATTAATTACCGTTGGATTTAGCATCAGAATATAAAATTTGACGGTAAACATTTTTAAGAAATGTAATCTATTTTGTATCCAATACAAAATTCGCTGGTAATCGTTGACGTTAAATTCGATGATTCTCGACGTTTTTCTTGTATTATTTTATTAATACATACATATATTCCTTCCTCTACAAAGACCGAAAAGGCTGAATTTTAAGAAAGATGAAAATAAAATTTTACTGAAACTTCACATATTACTCCGAAGTAATTAGCTAAACTAAATCTGTCTTCCGTAGATCAATTAGATTGAAGTGTATCACTGACTCACTGTCCAGACTCAATCCGACCACGATGCTTTTCATGAGTTTTTAACTCTTCTTGTTATTAAATTTATGAGAGGCATGGAGGTAATGTTTGTTTTAAAAATTAGAAGATATTAAAATTTAATATTGTATTTAGTAATTTGAGATTGAAAATAAAATTTTAATTATTAAATACAAAATTTTAATTTTTTTAATATTTTCAAAAAATAAAAATATAAAAAATTAAAAATTCTAAAAATAAAAATTAAAATTTTAACAATATTTTTTTAATAATTAAAAATATTTTAATAAATATTTTTATTTTATATTTATATTTATTTTAAATCAAATATAATATTAAGATATAACTTAATTTTATATATTTTATATTAAATATAATATAAAATTTAATTTAATTTTAATTTTTTATTTCTGTATTTTGTTTTTATCTCTCCATCTTAATCTCTCCTTTAAATATAGCAGTAAAGACACTACCGAGAGATGTACAAAAATTTAATAATCATAGTATGAATTATGAAAGGTTAAATTTATTAAAATATATATTACTCTAATACTTCTTGTCAAATATCTAGCTATCAATTATAATAGGAAAGAAAATGGTCTACCTTATGACTTATGAGGGAGGATGTTGTTCTTAAAACAATAATTAAGCTCATTTTAATTTTATTTAATATTTAAAAGGATATTTTTTAAAATATTGAAAAATTATCTAGATCAATGATCATAAACCTTTGAGTATTCCTCTGTTGCAAATTAACACCTAATTCTGATTCTATTTTTGATGAATAATTCTTAATTCTATTTAAATTCACTTTTTGATGGTTATTACTGCATATATATGACGCTCCTAAAAATTAAAACTTAAGAAATTATACTCACCATGCATGTTCTTTCATGTTATGTACACTGAATTTTAACATTTATAATAGCAAAGTGGGAGAAAAATATATATATTTCTTGCATTTTTTTTACTAGACTTTTTAATAATTTTTTTTATTATTTTAAAAATTATTTTTGTCAAATAAAATAGTTTTTATTTTTAATAAATATATTAAATAAAATTCTCAATAAATTTTATTTCAAAATAATTAAATTTTTTAAAAGATATTATTATAAAATAAATAATTTCCTTTTATAAAAAATTAACTTATCTCAAAAGCTTCTAAACAATAAATATTTATCCAATTTAAAATTTTTAAAAATAAATTTAAATATTTAGTCTCCAATATATTTCAATTTACTATATTTCTTGTTATTTAATACAACAAAAATATTTATGGCTGATATATCCATTTTTTTCCATACTCGTCTCTCACTAAAGTACTAAACACTTTGGTTAACATTATCCTCTAAAACCAAAATAAAACAGTATATATCTAAATTAATCTCTAATAAATTTTGTATAAAAAATTTTTATCGTTAATAAATTATATATTTTTTTAAAAATAATTGAGAATTACTTTTACGAGATAATTTAATTTTTTATTCCTTATAATAAAATGTTTGATATACATATTAGACAAATAAATTTATAATAAATTTTATTGTAAAATAATTTAATTTTAAATTTTACTAATTTGTGTTTTAAAAATATAAATTAAGAACATAATAAAAAAATATTTTATTAAAAATTATTAAAATACAATTTTTATATTTTTAATACATCAAAAGTTTTAAAGAATTTATATTATTATATTTTTAAAATATAAATCAACTTAATTTTTAATAAATATTATTATAAAATAAATTATTTTTGTTTAAAAAGTTAATCTATCACAAAAACTTGTTAATAGTAAATTTAAAAAAAAAATCAAAATATTCAATTTAAAATTTTTTAAGGATTAATTTTGATGCTTAGTGAAAATAAAATTAGTGTCTTTAACTCTTTATGGAGCAGGCTCTCTGCCCAAAGCTCCATTGTCCCTGTCTGCTACTATTACTGCTTAGTACTTACTACTCCTTCCTCCTCCTCAAAAACAAAAGTACCATTCCCAACCACTCCTTTTACCTCTTCCCCCTTCCCCTTTCTCTTCTTGTCTCTGCTCCATTAAACACACTATGCTAGTTTAGATTCAACTGGTTTCAACCAGAGTAAAAAAAAATATCTACCTCTGAACTGTGAAAGAAGAATGGCTTAGACCCCAAAAAGAAAGTGCCTTTGAGCCACACTTCGAGGCTACTTTTTCCAGAACGAGAACCACCCTTCACTGAGACACACTTTTCTGCATACCATTTTTTATATTAAACAGCAAAAAAAGAAAAAGCAAGGAGCTTTAGTCTTGTGCGGAAGCAAGTTGATCTCTTGAGGGAAGAAGGAAGAGGAAGAAGAAGATGGGGTGCTGCCATTCGAGGATAGAAAGAGAAGAGACAGTGTCACGTTGCAAATCAAGGAAGCGTTACATGAAACAATTTGTTCAAGCAAGACACGCTTTTTCCGCTGCGCATGTTATGTACATTCGTTCGCTTCGTGCCACTGGTTCTGCTTTGCTTCAGTTCGCAAACGCCGAAACTGAAACCGTTGTTTTTCACCATCTTCACCACCACCTTCCGCCGGACCCTCAGCCTATTCTCCCCTCTCCTCCGCCGCGGGCTCCGGCTCCGATGCCGCCTCCTCCGCCTCCCATGAGTCCGAGCTCCGACACTTGGACGACGTCAATGACTGCATCCCCTCTTCCGCCGCCGCCTCCTCCGCCGCCGCCGCCGACTTCCGGTTGGGATTTCTGGGAGCCGTTCATGCATCAGCAGCAACAGGCGCCGCCGCCGCCGTCTTCGAGGTCGGCGACGGAGGAGGAGTGGGAGGCGGCAACCACCACGACGGGGTCGGAGGTGGTGGTTATGGCGGGGGGAGGCGGTGGTGCGGCGGCAAGCGTGACGGCTCCGCCGTCGATGGTGAGTGGGTTCTCGAAGGGAACACAGAGCGAGCTTGCAATGGTGGTTTCAAGAAACACGAAAGATCTGGTTGAAGTTATAAAGGAGCTTGATGAGTATTTTCTCAGAGCCGCTGATTCTGGTTCACAAGTTTCGTCGCTGCTTCAAGTTCCAAGTTCTGGTTTTTCTCATCAGAGCAAAGGAAGTAAGAATCACAAGCATTTAACAAAAAATGGGCTTCTTTTATTCTTTTTTATTATTCGCATTGATTGTTCAAGTTGGTCTTTTTCTTAAAACAAAAAAAAAATGAACTTTTCTGAATTTTGAAGGGTGTATTTTGTTGTGCTTGCTGTTTGTTTGTTTGATCCTAGGTAAAGTGTATGGTTATGGATGGCCGTCGCTGTTGACATGGAGTTCGAGTCCGAAGCTGAATGGATTTGGCAAGTTGGCTGAGGAAAATCCTCTTTCTGTGGGTGGTTTTGGGGGTAATACTGTTGGCAGTGGCGGCGGCGGCAGTGGTGGTCACTGCTCAACTGTGGAGAGGTTATATGCATGGGAGAAGAAATTGTACCAAGAGGTTAAGGTATGAAAATAGATTTTCAGTCAGCTTCTTTGGATGTTTAAATAATTAAAGGAAAAAAGAAAAGTAGATGAAAATGATGAAGATTTCTCTTTTTTGGAGCATAAACTTGATGTGGGTCTGCCCATCCAATAGGACTTCTCTTTAGTCTATTTTGTGCATTTCCCTTTTTGGTGTCAAAGGCAACATTGATAACAGAAAAACCTCTCTAATAAGATCTAAAATCAGTTGAAGAGTAAGTCCTGATTTCATATTAGATTGATTGATTATGTGATGATTTCCGCCTAATATCCGGGGACGCAATGGTGTCGATTGATTCATGTATCCGACCCCAAAAAGTGGGACAAGACTTTGTTGTTGTTGATTTAACTTCACATTGTTGTGTGCAGAATGCTAAGATAATAAAGATGGAGCATGAGAAGAAGGCAGCACAGCTAAGGAAGTTTGAGTTGAAGAGGGCTGACTATGTGAAGACGGAAAAGACAAAGAAAGAGGTCGAGAAATTAGAATCACAGATGATAGTTGCCTCGCAGGCCATTGAAACCACCTCCTCCGAAATCATCAAATTAAGAGAAATAGAGCTCTGCCCTCAACTCATTGATCTTGTCAAAGGGTTAGTCTTCTCATTTTTTCTGATTTAGTATATTTGAGAGTCCATTTCAATTTTATCCCTAGATTTTGAGTCTGTAGAATCTAGCGTGGCCTTGTAGAACTATCAAGCACTGAGAAGAGATTGCATGTTGTTGCCATTGAAATTCTTTATCTCAATTCTCATGGAGTCAGGGGAGAGGGTTGAAAAGTCAACTGCTAGGATCAGTATCAGTAATAATACAGTCTTATTTTGTGCTTCTCCCAACATCCTTGACCATGATAAGTACTGCGTGTACCGTTGTCTCTTTTTTAATCAAACTTAAAATCATCGCATATATTGCTTCTAAATCCCTTATCATTATGTAGTATATGATAAGATGGGATGTTATTTATTTTTGTATTTTATTTGATTAGTTTTACTTTGACAAGAAGTACCATGCCAATAACTGTGTGTTGGAGGATTAAGAATGTTGTACCACTGTTCCTATTAGGTTGATGATTCATTTCACAATGACGTAAATTATATTACAGAGTGGAACATTTTGATTAAGGAAAAATTTTAAATAGAATTTCTAATATCCATTTCACCTAGTTCTCAAATGAGATAATAAGATCTCTTGAGATGATTGTTACCCATGTTAAAAAAAATGCTCGCATGTTGTTATCTGATTTTAGAATCAGAGAAAATAGATATAGATATAAGAAACTTGATCTTACTCTTTTCCTTTGATTATTATGGAGTTATTACTCTCACTCAGAATCTGGTGTGTCCTACATTGGCAGATTAATGTGCATGTGGCGGAGCATGTATGAATGCCATCAAGTTCAAAAGCACATAGTTCAGCAGCTGGAATACATCAATACCATACCATCGACTACCCCAACTTCCGAGATTCATCGGCAGTCGACTCTTCAGCTTGAGGTTGAAGTACAGCAATGGCACCAATCCTTCTGCAACCTCTTCAAGGCTCACAGAGATTATATCCAATCCCTCACAGGCTGGCTAAGGCTCAGCCTTTTCCAGTTTGGCCGAACCCCACTGAGCAGAACTACCGAGGAGTCAAAGATATATGCCCTCTGTGAAGAATGGAACCTCGCTGTTGATCGCATACCAGACAAGGTCGCATCCGAAGGAATTAAAAGCTTGTTGACTGTTATTCATGCAATTGTAGTTCAACAGACAGAGGAGCATAAACAAAAGAAGAGGTCAGATTCTGCATTCAAAGAGCTCGAGAAGAAGGTTGTTCAGCTTCGATCTCTTGAGTGCAAATATGGTCCATACTCCATGCCAGAGTCCTCTGGTACCATGCGGACCAAGGACCCCGTCAGCCAGAAGCGTGCTAAGGTGGAATCTTTGAGAGCGAAGGCCGAAGAAGAGAAGACTAAACATGAAAAGGCAGTGAGCGTAACACGGGCGATGACATTGAACAACTTGCAGATGTCATTCCCCCATGTTTTTCAGGGAATTGTGGGATTTTCAAATTTGTGCACTGAGGTTTTTGAGTCTGTATACAACAAGGCCAAAGCTGTTGGACAGGAACATGAATTGAAAAGAATATTGCCATAGGAGAATTGACATGGATGTATAGATGATCCCCTTGCAAAACATATCTATAAATTGTACTTACACCTAGTAATATTATCGGGAAGGCAAATGAAAGAGTGCAATGTAATTTCACTCAGTATTTTTGTATGACTCATTTTAGTGCTGAATCCTCATAGCAGTGGAAGCAGAAGCTGCAAAGTTTGCTGGGCAAAGGAGCTGAATGAACTTCGGCTTAGAATTTCACTTGGTTTGTTTACATTGTGCTGTTTATATAACACATACTTGATAAATGTTGAAATTAGGAGGAAAAGTTTGTAACCATGGTTTTGCTTTCCTTTTAGGATATGCTTATGTTGAGTGAATGTAACATGCTTCTTAAGCTGAGGCATTATTTGGAATCAGAAAAAGTTAAAAAATTCACTTGCATTGTCATTAATGCATTAGACGACCAAATTATCAACTCCAATTTTACTATGGTTGCCTATATTTTGGTCATGCAAACTTTAATATATTAACACTAAAAGATCAGCAATATTGTGATCAAACTGTTTATAATTTTGTAACACCTAGGATTAAGCTGTGATCAAAGTAGTCATTTCCTATTGGATGCATTAGCACATTTGCTACGCAACCATGTTAATCTTTTATCGTCTTTGAGAGACAAAAAGATCTCCCTTAAAATAGGTTTGCTGAAGAGATCTAAAGCGGCAAAATATAGTTGTTGATCAACACCTTGCATCAAATCCAAGTCCTTAATACAGTCAGCCATACTATATCTAGCATTATATTGCTCTATGGCAGTTGCCCTCATCTTTGAAGCTGCAGCCATCTCCAATATTGCTTCTGTGATGGCATCGTTCATTCCTTTTCGCCCTCTTTTGCGGTTGGAAGTTGCTGCAGCAGCAGGTGTGCTAGGTTGAGGTGTTTCAGGATCATTAGCATCATCCTCATCCTGTGATCCGGACAAAGACTCTTCTTGATGCATCCTCAAGGGCTGTGGACAAAGAGGTCTAGGAGTATGATCAACCTCGGATACAGTTAAAAGCTCATGCTTGCCATTAGTTGCTGGCTCAGAGAATATTGTGCATAGTTCTTTGAAGATTGGGCAGCCACTGGTTCTTAGTGTCTCAGCATCAGCATGTTTCTGTAATTCCAAAAACAGTGAATAAAATATTTTCATCAAGAACAGAAAACATAAGTAAGGAACTCACCTTGATGTATTCAGCCCAAGTTTCATCACTGGCAGTTATAGACCCTGTGGCTTCATTCCAACTAAAATCACTTTGATCAAGAATGGATTTCACAGTAGAATACTGCCTCCTCAACACTGAATATCTGTTCTTGAGTTGTTCCTTGTCCCATTTCAAGCCTGTTTTGTTGTAAAATCCATCACAAATATATTTCCATGCTTTCTTGTTGAATAAGTTGTTGTGTTTGTTCCCTTTTTGTACTTGATCAACCATCAGCTCTGCAAGTATCTTGGTGAGTGGCGTCGTCCACCTTGCCCTCGACTGTTCCTGCTGCTGAGCCTCCAGTCTTTTTGATCTGGTAACATGACCTGCCATCTACAGTCACACACATGCAAGAGAATGTCAATAACAAGACTATGAATAATGAACCTATGTTTATCAATAACTGAAAGAATGCAAGACAATAACAAATATTTCAAAACCTAAATTCCATTGCCATAATTCATTGACACCTTGAAATCAATGAAAAAGGCCAAATGCTCCACTTTTTTTTAAGTAACCTAGTTATAACTGATGATAATTCCTGTATATGAAGTCAAGAACTCTCCAGTCTCCAATACATAAAAGTGATTGATCAGCCAAAAGTTGCAAACAATTCAAACATGCCAATTCACTAGGCAAGCATAGCAGACAACATGAAATGGGGAAAAGCCAGAAACTTTACACCATTCAGAAGCAAGGGTAGCAAATGCATATCGAGTCACGCATTATATTCTGATAGAATCATGATTTCAAATAAAATAATTTAAGAAAAAATGTTTCTTTTTTTCCTATTGAAAACCCTAAAGCAGAGGGAAGAAAGTAAAATTACCTTAGAGAGAAACCCGCGATCTTCCCATTACGATGAGATTACAACAATGGAGGACGCGCTGAGAATCATGGAAAACAAAAACAAAACCCGTTTGCGAAGAAGGGAAACTCCAAACAAGCCACTTGGGCAAAGTAAATTTCTTTAATGATGATTTCTTAAAACATATAAATGAAATTAAATTATCATATTAAAATAATTTAATTAAAATTAAATTTGGATGATACAATTAAGATTAGATAAAAATTCACTTACAATTATTCTCATATCAAATTTATAATTAAAAATTGTTAAATAATAATTTAATTAAATTTATTAAATCATCTAATAATTTTTTATTATTAACTTCATATTAAAAAGAATTATACGTAAATTTTTACATTAAAACTAAAATAAGTGATAATATTTCTGAATTCTAAAAATGAATTCAACAACCAATATATCAAAATCAAAACCATAATTGAAAAGTGGTAATAGACAACTTCATCTATATTATATTTCCATATCTGTATTTCATTCATAAAATTTAGATATATCCTTCCATATATAATAATAATAATTTATCTTTCATGTTCATAAATTATTTTTGTTTAATTTTTATATTAATTTTGAAACTCATAAATCATCTAAACAAGTGTAATTACCCATGCCATACACGTGATAAGATTGAAATTATAATTTTAAATTATTTTTTTAAAATTAATTTAAATTATAATAATTTGATTAATAAAAAAGGTAATATGTTATGTATTGTTTGTTTTTTTAATCTAGTGTTAATTAAATTAACTCTACAATAGTTATTAATCGGTTTTAATAATCTACTTTTTTTCAATAAATCCGACATATATATTGAATGTGATCATAAATAATATAGTAATAGTTAAATCTACCAACAAATATATTGGCTATTATCATACTATAAAACAAATTAAATATAAAGGCTATTAGCACACACTTATAAATCTATAAAATCGCACTGTCTTTGATTCGTGCAAGGTTTACTTATCAAATAAAGTTAAAATATGAACAAAAAATATTTATAAAATGGACCTAGCATCACTTGAAAAAATCATAAAAAATAATCAACTTACCTTATGAGAACCATTTCTATATAAGTCGTCTTGTTCTTGTCAAATTTGGATGTGACTTTCCATAACCTTATAATTCTTGCTTTTATTTTTTAAATTATTTCATTACATAATCTACCATAGGTAATACTGTTGATAGAATCGTAGTTTGTATCCCTTAGGTATGAAAAATAATAAATAGAAGAAGTTCTATGTCCGGAGTACGAATTTTCTAGATGATAAATAATTGTAATAATTCACTACTAATTCTTATATATATATATATATATACTAATTATACAGGATAATAATTAGTAAATATTTTCAATGGAGATACTTGTTATAATTAGGTGAAATTTATGCCATTATATTTTATTAACCTTTATGATTGATTCAATAGAGATACTTACTCAATATATATGTTATCGACATTAATTATATGCCAATATTTTTAGGAAAGAGCTAAAAGAGGAGATATATAAATATATATATATATATATATATAATATTATTACTATATAAGAAGCATACATAAATTGTTATATTTTTTTATTATATTATATAACTTAAAATTATATCATGTTATTATTAATTCTAGATACTTACTATAATTATATCAAATTTAATTATAACTCTAAATAAATAAAATAGATAATATTTAATATTATTTTTTTTTTACATTCAATATTTATTGTAAATATAAAAAGTAAAATAATTAATAAAAAAATTTAAATCAAAATCAACTACTTATATAAAATATATATTAAAATATAAAATATACATTAAAATGAGTTAAACAATATATACATTTATAACATTTATAACATGAAATTTAAATTACAGTTTGGCGTGCAAATAACATTTTCTATGAAAATATTCACGAGAAATTCATATATTTATTCATGAGAATTTAATTTGTTGATATATTGCGGTGATTTCTTTTCCCCTCCATTTTCCAGTTACATGGATTCATGAAAAGGCACAAACCTTTGCACTGTTTTGCAAACCAACGTGACTCTCCATTCATAATATATCACGATCAACCATGATGATGATGATGATGATCACACCAATAAAATTCTTTAATGGATAATTGCTACCATCTTCTACTCTTTAGTTTGCTCTCTTTCTCATTAGGATGTGAGTCATGGGGTTGGTTTTCATCATCATCAGCATCATTTAGTAAAGAAGAAACTTTTCCCAACAAAGGCAGCACTACTATAGGTTCTGTTGCTGAGTTCTCCATGGAAGGCTTCCATGACAGCAAAGGAGTGAAGTTGGTAGAGAATGCAAAGAACAAAATGGTTGACTCTAACTCATGTTGGCTAAATGCTTATCAGCATCTCTTTGCAGGGTGTTCTGAGATTCTTGCTGACAATGAGAAAAGGTCAAGACTTGCATGGCATCTTAGTGACTGCTTTCAAAGGGACTCTGGTAGAACACCCTTTGACAAATGTCATCCAAAATCTCCAATGGCTAAATGTCTAAGAAACTTGGATGATCTTGCTCATAAGGTTTACCTTGAATTTTACTTGGAAACAAATTCCATTTGTCATCAGTTACAGTTAAGTGCAATTTCTCATACAATATCTTGGTTACATTATCAATTTGTCCTATATTTTTTTTACTGTTTTTGTTAGTGTCTCATGATCTTAATCCAAATATAATAAAATAGTGATAAGATAGAAAGCTTGAGACTTTATCATTGTATCTAATATCTCTAGTTTTTGAATTGATGAAAAATATTGAGTGATAGTTAACCAATGTTTTGTACCCCCCTTGTTTCTTTAGGGCTTATGCATTTAAGCATGAAACTGAAAGGCTTGTGACGGAACTGAAAAGTTCAGCACAGTATGTGGAGGATAAGTTAGATAGCATGGATGAAAAATCAGAACGTCTTTTACAAAGTTCAAACCAAATTCATGATTCCCTAAATTCAATTGATGTTTATACTCAACAAGTTGCTCACACTGCTAAAAGTTTGGAGAATCATGTAGATACTGTATTGAGGCATTCAGAAAGTGTTTATGAGCAAACCAAGAAAATTTCAGCATCACAATTACAATTGAAGGAGGGACAAGAAGGTATGAAGAGGAATTTGGAAGATGGGGTGGCAATGATCAAGGACTCTTACATTCATTTGGGGCAAGAAATAAACAAGTTAAGGGATGATGCCATTGAAATTGAGAGAGAGGTTATAAAACTTGGAGATGCTATGTCAACAAAGATGACAATCTTACAAGAAAAAGCTGAAGATATTGGGAATATGGCTGGAGAATCCTTAGATAAACAACAATTAGTTCTAGATGGACAATCCATGGCATTGAAGAGTCTAAATTCTCTATCAGAGTTTCAATCGAAAGCAATGGAAGAGAGCAGGTAGATAAGTTTTCAAATGTGAATTCAAGGACATTTTTGGAAACTATACTTACTTTGTTTATCATACTGCAGAAAATCTTTAGAGCACTTTGCTGAATATGGACATAAGCAACATGAAGAGTTGATTCAGAGGCAGAAGCAGATTCAAGGACTTCATGATCATTTAATGGAAAATTCTAAAACAATATTGGCTGCTCAGGTTTGCAAATTCTTAGAGTTAGAATATAGAAACTATGTAGTTTATTCCCATTCCTTGTATCAATGTTCATATTTACTTTTTCATCTAAAGTTCTCAATTTTTTTATTCTGCAGGAATCTTTTGAATCAAAGCAAGCAAGCATGTTTCTGGCTTTAGACAAGCTTTTTGCTCTGCACAATGCAATGTTGCTTGAATCGCGAGGAATCAAGGCTTTCTTCGTCTATTCCATGTCGAGCTTCGTCATCTATTTGTTAACTAGTACAAAACAAACATACAATGTTAGGCCACGGTTATACATAGGTATGTAATCAAGCCTTAGTTATGTGTTTTTCTAGTCTAGACTCTAGAAATTTAATTGATTGATTCTAAGTTCTTGGCTAAATGTGAATGTGATTGGTTAATTTCAGGACTTTGTGGCACATTCTTCATTGAAATATCCATTTTTCGATTTGCTTATGATAACATTGAGCAACAAACCTTGATTGTGAATATGGTTAGATCATTCTTCATGGCAGTTGCTGTAATACAACTTCTATATGCAGTTTTCACATACAGGTGATTAATATTTACAAAGAACAATGTTGGGTATTTATACAAGACTAATCTTGATCCAATAACCCTATGAAGATTAAATTTTGTAGGGATTATGAAAAATTGAACCATGAGTTGCTACTAACTCTGGTTGAAAAGGTTAACGGCATGCAAATGCAAAAAGAGTTGTTGGATGAAGACAGTGATATAAATTGGCTTCAGTGGATAAACACTGATTTATCAGATGATGATGATTGTCTTCATGATCCTAGCTATACAATTCCAGAACAAATTGGAGAGTATTCAATCACATCTTCTTCAGATATGAGATATAATCTCCGTCGACGCAGTCACAGTCGCTCACCTTGATTGAATTTGATCCACAAGCATTGCTAGTTTGTATTAAGAATTGTAGAACTTCATCATTCAAGAATTATCTATCTATATGTATAAGACTTGAATTTGATGCAGAAATACATGTATACATTCTATGATTTAGATTTTAGAGTTATGTACATAAAAGTATAAACAAGTTTAAGTTGATTACTAGTTTTTTCACCGTGAAAGGTAAAAACTTAAAAACCAAGTATATTAAAATGCACTACTCATATGAAATTGTTAGTATTCGAAGATGAGGAATCTTAGAGGATCATCAAAATTTATTATTTTTTGTTATTATTTAGTCTTTAATATTTAAAAGTATAAGATAAAATATGTTGTTGAATTATTAGACTAAAAAAATTATACTAAAAGAATTGAGTTGATAGGTAAGTAATAGCTAAAAACAAGTTTTTTAGTATTTTTCTTTGAAAACAACCGTTAAAATATTAATATGATATTAATTATATTAAGTAGTTTAATCAAATATGTTGATTGGTCTAATAGTTTTCGGTTATCATTTTCATGTAATCATATCTTTTTGTATAAATAATCATCTTTGTTAAATTGTCTAACTATTTTTTCAAGGAAACTATTATAGCATGAATAGTTACTCTTTTGTCTAGAATTCGAATCTCATCTTGTTCATACAACAATTTATTGGTCAACAATAAACTCTTAAATATTCAAGTTTGTGACAAATTAGTTTTTAAAATAAAGTGACAATTGTGTCTTCAAGGGTTTCGACTTCGGACTAATTAGTCTTTGAAAAAAAAACTTATTAGGTCCTGTACCATAGCAAATAGTAGACATGACTGACATATATGTCATTCCGTCAATAGATAGTGCGAAACGAAATAGAGTTGTCCATGTATTTTGTTATCTATAGTGGTGAGTAGGAGTGAAAAAAGGCCAGGCGGCCTGCCAGGGGCTTGCAGCCTGGCCTGTGTTTGGCCTAGCCTGGCCTGGCCTATTATAAAATAGGTACAGGCTCAGGCCCAAGCTCTTCTAAAAGCCTTAATACATTAATAGGCCAGGTCCAGGCTCACTAATTAGTCTTATAGGCCTGTCAGGCCGGCCTGGGCCTGTTAAAATATAATTAAATATATAAATAATTATTTATTATTAATAAAATTATGAGATATTTTAATTTTATTATATTTTATTATAAATATTTTTGTATATTTTAAATATGTTAAAAGTCTAAAATTTTTTATAAATATTAAATATATGACATATTACATATAACTATTTTTATTAAAAAATAATTTTTTAAATAATATTTTTATTTTTGTAAAAAAAACTTATCAGGCCTTTTAACAGGCTTCAAGCCAGGCCAGACCTAGTACTTTATAAAGAGCCTATAACAGGCTGCAAGCCAGGCTCAGACCAATCAACTGTATGACAGGCCAGGCCTGTTAAAAGCAAAGCCTGGTCTGGTCTGGCCTATTTCCACCCCTAGTAGTGAGTGTATTTTACTTACTGTCACATGAGTATAGAAACGATGTAATTTTAGATAATAAAGCATTCATTATTTTTTGAATTTTCATATAACTTTTATTTACTACTAATTCTATCAAAATAAATGAAGCTTCCCTCCAAAAATTATTATTTACTTAATATTTTTTTATAAATAGAGACGCTATAATAGTTAATTATACCTATAAATACTATTCTTAAATTTTATGTGATAAATTGATAAAAAAAATATAATGCATCTATCATTTATTATATTAAAGAATCATACTGATAGTCTAATTTTTAACTCACCAACTCAGGTCCCTCACCTACCCATACAGTCCCACACACCCTTCCGATCTTCGTCTTGTCTTAAACAAAAAGGCTCTGTTATTTCAATCTCACACACTCATCATGTTCGCACCTTCTTCACCCACCAACCCACAATCATCAACAACCTCATACTCCTCCTGAGGACCTTCAATGGCTTCTTCCACCGCCACCCAATTCTCCCTTTCCCTCTCCGCCAAACACGCAGCCCCAACAACAGCCTCCAAGCTACCCACTCGTGTCTCCTCGCTTCAAAAACCGAACTTGGTGCCACCCCACTTCGGATTACGATGTTCTCACAGTCAAAGTGTCCCTCTTTCGAAATCAAGGATTTGCGCTAGCTCAGCTCAAGTTATGGATCCCGTCACTTCCAAGAATGAACCCACCATCGTTGACGTCGATTTGGGCAACCGCAGCTACCCCATTTATATTGGATCCGCCTTGCTCCACAAACCCGAGCTTCTCCAGAGGTGAATTTCTCAAATTCAAACTTTTCTTTCATTTATGGCATCCCCAGTTTTTTTCTTGTCTTTAATTATTGCCAAATTTGTGTTTTTGAATCTTGATCGCTCAAATGATGTAAATGTCGGTATTGGTTGGAAGTTCCAAGTCACTGCAATGGACCAAAATTGTGCACAAAAGGAAGATATTCATATTATTAGTTTATATCAGTCAACCATGCTTCATCGCAATCATATAATTGTATTGATCAGGGTTGTGCTAGTGTCACAATAGGACACTTGGATGCCTTTGATTGATGTATTGTTGTAGTGTATATTTAATTATTATTTGATATCCGGTTTCTCCGTTCTCAAATTAATTATGTAGTGTGTTATCCCATACCTAAAAATATGATTGAGAACTCAAACTTGCCATTCAGATGGGGGATTATATTTCATTTTATATTATTCTGAAGTGCTCTGTTCTTACTAGTTTGTTGTTGTGTGATAGGCATGTCCATGGAAAGAGGGTTCTTGTGGTCACTAATAACACGGTTGCACCATTGTATCTAGACAAGGTCATTGATGCTTTAACAAAGGGAAACCCAAACGTTTCAGTCGAGAGTGTAATTTTGCCGGATGGCGAGCAGTACAAGGACATGGTAGGTCTTTCTCGTTAAAGTTGACTTTTGTGTTTATTGGCTCCCGTGGGAAATTGTGTAAATGGTGATTGCATATTCAACTGATAGGATACGCTTATGAAAGTCTTTGACAAGGCCATCGAGTCACGGTTGGACCGACGCAGTACATTTGTTGCCCTTGGAGGAGGTGTGATTGGAGACATGTGTGGCTATGCTGCTGCATCCTTTCTACGGGGTGTTAATTTTATTCAGATTCCTACCACTGTTATGGCTCAGGTCTTTTGCTTCTCTCTGTCCCCCTCACACCTTTCTTGATTTTCTTTAATTCTCTATTGATTTTGCTGCTGCTCCATCTAATGGTAATAGTTCTGATTTCCAATTCCTAAGTTACTGTTCTTCACTATTCATTAGATTGTGTATTTTTTTTTCTCAGGTTGATTCATCAGTTGGTGGTAAAACTGGGATAAATCATCGTCTTGGAAAGAATCTAATTGGTGCTTTTTACCAACCCCAATGTGTGCTTATTGACACAGACACATTGAATACGTTGCCAGATAGGGAGCTAGCATCAGGTTTTGCAGAGGTTATAAAGTATGGGCTTATTAGGGATGCAGAATTTTTTGAGTGGCAAGAGAAAAATATGCAGGCATTAATGGCAAGGTAAACTTTTAAGTACTGTACTGTACTTTAACAATCCTGCATATGAAGTTTGTAAGAAGAGGTGAAGCATCTCATGGGTCATAATATTATTGGTGGAACCATGGAAGTGATATGAAAATGTGCTGTTTGCGGGAAGGGAAAAAATGTGTCACAACTCTCGAGTTTGTATTTTACAATTTCTCATTGCTTATTGCATTTCACATGCTTTTCGCTTTGTCTTCTTTTTACTTTTCATCACAACGTTGTGCAGTTTCTTCTGTAGTGGTTTTCTATTCTTCCATTCCTAACAATTTAGTGCTTGCATTTACAGAGATCCTGCGGCACTGGCATATGCTATAAAGCGATCATGTGAAAACAAGGCTGAGGTTGTCTCCTTAGATGAGAAGGAAAGTGGAATGAGAGCAACATTAAACCTGGGTCATACATTTGGTCATGTGAGTGATTTTCTTTTTACTGGTTATTGTATTGTATTGTATTATTCTATGTGATATCCTGAAAAATTGTATAACTGAGGATATAAATGCATATTTCTTCTCGAGCAAGTATAAAACTGATAATGTAATCAGAATTGAAATTGAGTAAATAGAAATATGGAAAACATGGATTGTTTGAAAAAAAATTAGTACTGAAGGTTGTCAAGAATATTCTTCTGTAATTTCCTAACTTTTTTTTCTCTTTCTTGCGCCACTAAAGGCAATAGAAACTGGAGTTGGCTATGGGCAGTGGCTTCATGGAGAGGCTGTTGCAGCTGGCACGGTATTTTATTCTTTATTTTTCAAAGTTCAAATAGAACCCTTAATAGGAACATTTGTGTTTTTATTCTTGCCCACTTTTTCTCATAGTGAATGGAAATTGTATGTCTATGTATACAGGTAATGGCTGTTGACATGTCATATCGCTTAGGTTGGATTGATGATTCGATTGTGAAACGAGTTGGAGACATTTTAAAACAGGCTAAGTTACCTACTACACCTCCTGAAATCATGACGGTGGACATGTTCAAATCTGTGATGGCGGTAAGGGTCTCGACACTTTACCACTCTTTCCATGCTTGATTTTCTTTTGTTTTGTTCAATGGTTGATTCGTTTTGGTTTGACAGGTTGATAAGAAGGTAGCAGATGGGTTGCTAAGACTTATCCTTCTGAAGGGTCCTCTGGGCAATTGTGTCTTCACTGGGGACTATGATAGAAAGGCACTAGATGATACTCTTCATGCATTCTGTAAATCCTGATTTTGGGTTATGATATATTTGCAATTCTTTTTAATGATGCTTGTATCTCATGATAGTCTCGTGTATTTTTTCCTGTGTTCTCGCTATGTCACACTTTGTACTACCATTATACAAGCAAGAGTGTATTACATTAAAAAATCGAGGCTTGGTCAATAATTATTATCTGGGCAGAGCTCATATTATTCCCATATTTTTCGTTGCTAACAACTTTGCTGAAATGTGCTCCAGAACACGGTGACTTGAAGACTAAAGATGGTTACTTTAATTCTAATGTCATGAAGATTCGGCAAAGTTTCTAATAGAAGCTAACTTTTACAGCTGCATATTCTTTGTGGTGTTTGGAAATAGGCAGTGTTCATTTCAAGTGGATAATATAGAAAAAGAACTGTGATGTACACAAGTAAATAAATATTATAATTGGTTATCATTCTTGAGAAATATGGTTACATTTGCTGGTTTGCCATGACAAAAATTTCCAACTTTTCTACCTAGCCTGTGATGAACCAAATCACATTATAGCCTCATAACAACGGCTAAAAGGATTCATATAGACTACCTAAATCTGCAAAAAGATTGCATGTAAAAATGTCAGACCAGTGTTGGACATTGTTTTCTGATCCTCCTGGTGCCTACCTTACATAGACTATTCACTGTGGACAAGGATCTTTTGAAGCGAAGATATCATTTTAGAGGATAAAGTAAGCAAATTTTACCTTTGGATCAATGAATTTAGAAGCAAGACTCATCTTCTCTTTATTGATCCAATGATGAAATTCCTCATTTACCCTTTAAAATGAGAATCTTACTTTTGAGGATCCACATCCACTTTGCTGCATCAGGTTTGGTGGCCACAGTGTGCTTGAACAGCAAGAGTCTTTAAGTTATTTGGACATAATTTTCCTTGCTTGTCAAATATATTCTTGTCCAGGGGCACAGCACACTTTGCCTTTCCCAAGCAATACTGCACAATGACATGAAGAATGTTTCATCTGAATATAATGCATTCCTGCATGCGAGTTGTAAAATTTAAAAAAAAAAAAACATAAAGGTTGGTTAAGTTGTTTTACCTGTTCAACCACCTTCTGGCTATTTGGTGAAGTGCAGTTTCCAGGGAACAAATGTCCACACTCGCCTACCGGATCACCATAACTTGCAAATTCAACGTGAGTAATTATTTTGTTCTCAGGACACGCCAAGTTTGCTGTTGGTTTTGGATTCTTCATTTTGGTGCTTACCACACCCATCTCTCTCCTCCATGTCTTCGCATTTGGTGGATAATCTTCCCTTACTATGCTGCAAATTGTATCTCTATTGACGGTTTGGATCTTGATACCCTCTACTTTCCCTCCCATTTCCTCTAATACAACTATTAGATTTTCCTTTGGCTTCAAGAAAGCTCTTGGGATATGATATCTGGGAACAAAAAATATTGAAATAAGAGTTTAGGTTTCATGTTATTGTATATCTTGCGGATTGCATGTTCTGTCTGCCCACTTTTAAGTGTCATTTCTCGGCTGCATTTGGAAACAGTTTCCAAATACATCCAAAAAATGACACTTAAAAGTGGG
This sequence comes from Arachis hypogaea, assembly GCF_003086295.3. NCBI lineage: Eukaryota > Viridiplantae > Streptophyta > Magnoliopsida > Fabales > Fabaceae > Arachis > Arachis hypogaea. The sequence continues at coordinate 4,604,092 of NC_092040.1, read as the reverse complement.
TGGAAGTAATATTATATAGCACATTACTGACATGCCCTGCGAAGGATTTCCTAGAGGAGAGAGGTACGATGGCCAATAACGCCCAATGCTTTTTCCATTAACCCAAACCATGCCTTTGGACATGGTTTCCATTTGAATAGCAACAGGGTCATTTCCCTCAGGAGCATCAAAGTTAGCCTGTTATTGATGGAACATACATTTCAAGCATTAGATAAATTGGTTCTTTACCTATCATTTTGATTTCAAATTCATGTTCTCCTTTGTTACATGATCATGTTTTACCAAACAAGAATACCTTGTACCATGTAAGAGCCGCCCCCTTGTCGGCTTTAGTCCACTTAACCTTCTGAGAACCCTGCTCTGTGAAAATGTTGTTTTTTTCGCCATCTAAGCTGATCTGCAACACAATTGTAACTTTATGTCTCAAAACTATCCACTAGGGAATAATTGTGTGCATGTGAAGTACTTATTGTCACACCTTATGTGACCATCCTTTTCTCGACAGATCAAGAGGACTAGTTTTAAGGCCAAGCAGGGTTATAGCGCGCACACCAGCGACCCTGTGCTCCAAATAGGATCCGCTATCCTAGAGTGATTAAGAAAGACATGTTTTGAGTTCCTAGACCACTCTGCTTGAGAGGAAAGAATGAATAATAAATGAGGCAACAAGAAGTTATGAAAGTATTACAGGGAACCCAACAGTTGCACCCAAGATTGATATGTAATTTATTCCTGGCTTCAAGGATATCGGCTTTTTGAAGACGAAATTCTTTCGTATAAGGGTCCCATGCCCAGATCCTATGATGACAGTGCAAATTGAGAGATGTCAAGGCCACATTGAAGATGAGGCCCTGGAGTAGAGGACAGTCTCTTTAGAAAGAATATTACCTATGTATTCACCATTCACAAATGCATGCAAAAGGTGACCAAGGGATGTTATTTCAAGCACCAGGCGACCAGTTGCCGAGTTTAACTGAGTAGCGTCCAACTTTAAACTGCGCCATGGAGAAAGAACACCAACAGATTCATTGAAAGGAAAGGAAAGGCAAGTCAATCCAGTGAGAAGTTCAGAACCATTTCTTGATATTCTGGTAAGGATTTCCACTTACCTTGTTGTAAACCATAGATAATCAGAATCATCCTTGGTTGTGCTGAAGTGCTCCAAAGGCTCTACAAATTTAAGAGGAGAAGTATCTGGGGTAGGAATGGTCTCTTTGAACATTGTCCATTGGAGATTATTGGCAATATTTGAATCCTTGTATCTTCTTTCATTGTGTTGGGAAACAATCTAAGTAAAATTGAATCAGATTGAACTAAAGCTTAGCTTGGCATCAAGCTCACAACTTAGAAGATGAGAACATGAACGTGTATACTACCATTCTTGAGTTGTAGACAACTATTTTGCAGTCGGGGAGTATGCTTATAGAACGCGGCGGCAGGTAATATTTGACTCCTCTAAATTCCACAGTTGCATCCAATAAAGTGTTGTTGTTGGACAAGAAAGCAGTGCATGTGTTTCCTTTCCCCTCATAAACTCTGGCCTACAAACAAAGAATTCCCATAATAAGCAACAATGCAGCCTAAGACACTGATGTAAACTACTCCATAGTTCACAGGCCTACCTCTGTATCATCACTGAACTCTTGCAGTGATGGAGTTCCCCACAATAAAGCTTTCTGGCTTAGTTTCAAAGCGTCGTGCAAGTTTCGCAGATGCCCCCATTTTGGTTCCCTCTGCAGTCCTAAATTCACAAACAAATGCACCTCAGACATGAAGAAAGCTGAATTATGGAGTGCCAAATAAAGGTTCATTCTGCAATCTAAAGCAACCAAAATAAAATTTTTATGAGGGTCCAAGTCCAACATGCCTAACCATATTCATCAAGAGGAGCTTCATCATAGTACCGAGTTGTTATGAAAGACGACGTTGTTCGTCCAAAATTGGTTCCACCATAATACTGTCAAGCAAAAGATAAACAAAAGTGTTATTGGAAATGGAAATCTTTTTGGATTCTAAGTTTCACAGCTAAACTTTGCAACATCCATTACTGAAACGCTATTCACCATATAATAGTTAGCAAGAGTTCCATTCTTAGAGAAGAATCTAGCAATGGAGAATGCAATGTCTTCAGCAGTTCTTTGTGATGGAGGATCTCCAAATGCTCTATACCTGTAATGAGATAGTGATTCCAAATGAATAAAGTACCTAGCACCATTTTAATGTCATCACTTGAGTGTTACACTTACTGTGCTGTCCAATTCTCAGTCCATAATATTGGTTTATTAGGACTGTTGGGGCCAACAAAAGTATCTCCACAGTTTCTTCCATTGCAAGTATTTATCTGCGCAACCGTTGTTGATTTCTTCCAATCAATTTTTCATTCAGAAGATAAAAAAGAAGCCATCATAGAGGAACTGCATGACCTACCACTGAACCTGGTGCATCTGATTGCTTGCACATAATCCATGGAACTCCAGTGTTTAGGCCAACAGCCATGTCTCCCGCCCAATGGACATACGCCGTTCCGTGTTCTTTGTATGCCTTTTGAACTGTGTTATATTCATTTTCAATCTGAAAAAGAAGAAAAACAGCAGTGAAAATGTAAAGCTTGTGTTCTGATCAAAGGTACATACTTATTATTTTTGAACTTCAATTTAATTCTCACTTCAATTGTTAACCTGTGACAAAATAATTGGACCTCCTTGAGAGGCAAAAAGCTTCTCATCCATCATCTTTTTTATGATCATTTTGGTGAACTTTTCCATGTGATACTGCATATACAAATACAATCAAGTTCATTTATGCTATTTCAGGAAGAAATTCTGTGACTTAAAGCAACAAGTTAGAGCAACTACCATGAAAGGTTCATTGTCTGATCTGAATGTAATGTTGGGAACATGTTTTAACCATACTGGCAATCCTCTGAAATGTTGCCAACAATGCAAATTGAGAAGAGCATCAATGGTATTATATAGTAATTTCAATCATTAAGTTAGAATTAAGAAACTAAACTTTCATTCCATACCCATAATTCCATTCAGCCTCTATGAATGGCCCAACTCTAAGTGTTGCATACATACCATTCTCCCCAATTGTCTTTATATATTTCACTAAATCATAGTCTCCTTCAAAATTGAACTGCAATAGGATAAGAAACACTAATCTATTAGCATTAATTAGCATACTTAAAAGAATAATTAATAAAATAATCTTACACAAACTTTGTACTTAAACACTTTAGACATGATTACTTGGCCTTGTACTGGTTCATGAATATTCCAAAAGACATAAGTCTGAATCACATTTAGCCCTCCTTCTTTGGCTTTCTTGAAAATATTTGGCCACATCTAATCAAAATAGATGAAAGTATAGCAAATGAAACATATAGTAAGTCTCCATGTCCTTGTCAAAATTAAAAAGTAAATTATACTCGCATTTATTGAATTTATGTAATATATATGTATAACTTTTCGTTTAGAGTACTGCTAGGGAGCCAATGGTTTGAGTGTACAATATGTACAATGAGCTATTGAGTTACAAAATGAACATTACTCATACTATCCAGAATAACCATCCGAGTAATGGGGATAATAAACATCTTAGGTCACGAAACCACTCATCCCAAAAAGCTTAAACTGATTTTGGGGTTCACCAAAGATCAAACTTTTAACCTTTCGGATCTAGAGTTCTAATACCATGTCATAATACCACTCATCTCAAAAGCTTCAACTGATGGGAAAAGGTAATACTAATGGTTATATCTCTAATACTCCCTAAACCTCAATTGTACACATTGTACAAATATTTCATTGGCTCCTTATACTTTCTCTTTCGTTTATTAATCAAAAATAGGAGTGACATTATTATATATACATAGACAATATGGCAAATATGCATGTGTTATGTGTACCTCAGGGGGGCAACGAGGATAATGAATTGAACCAGAGAAGAGAAGCATTCTTCTGCCATTGATGAACAATGACTTCCCATCATAAGTAACACCCTTGGCTGGACCATTTGAAACAACTGAGACAAAAAGCTGTGTAACAAGTGCTGTGAGAAACAAACCTCTACTTGTAATAGTCAACATCATATCATAACAAAAAAGCTCTCCCAAAAAAAATGGTCAAAACTTCAAACACAACTCATTTAATTCAGATTCTAACATAGAGAATTTGTGCATAACAGGAGAGGATATGTTATGTTTTTTGAGTATATGTGAAGGATCATCCATTAACACTACTATATTGTAATCAAAACTCACGGATTAGCCCTTCAATTATGTGACTTAGGAGAATATTTCGGTGCTTCTAATGTGTGTGTGTGTGACAATTATTTCAGTTTGTTTGTCCAATTCACATTTAGCTATTGTTGACAATCTGACTTGGTCAAAACATACAATTTTGGAATGGTTGAGGCTTCTCTGCATCACACGTGGAATTTAAATCCCCACCTGAAATATTGTTGTTTCTGGATTAAGTTTTTAGTCAAGCAGTTTGATTGCTTTTTGTTCCATTTCGTTTCATTTTATTTGTATTTGAAGGCAGCATAGGAAGCATGAAATTGCAATCGTGTTATTTAAACATTTAAAAATAAATATTTATAAAATATTTAGCAATATTTAATAATAAAAATTAAAAGTGTAAAAATACATCATACATAAAAATTTAAAAGTGATAAAATGTCAATATAAAAAATGTTAAGTTATATTTGAATTAACACAAGTCAATTCTCTATCTTTTGTTTTTTAACACTAAAACCTCAAATTAACTCCCTTTAATATTTCTTAATATAAAATATAATATCTAAATCTTATATAAAAAAAACACATAAATATTTAGAATTACAAATTTTCATGATCACTTATCTTAATTTACAATAATATAGTATAGACAAAATTTTGTCGATTAATATTTCTTATTCATATGACATCTTTAGTAAATCAATGATGTTATAATCTATAACTTATTTGAGATTCGCACTAAGTTAAATATATTGTAGTATAGGCTTAAAAATAAAAAAGATGAATAAAAATTGCATGTCCCACTCTTTTTAAATTTTGATTTGTTGAAAGTAAATAAAGCAAAATTGTGAAGAAGCTCAATACTATGCTTGTTAAACTGATTGAACCTAACTTTCAACTCCCTAGTTCCCTCCATCAAATTTTAACCTAATATTGTTGAAGATTCTTTTCTGTTGACCAAAAAGTTTGTATTCAAAATAAAGCTAATAGCCTAAAAGCATAGCACAATTTGAAGTTAACGGATCTCTTTAGTTTGGCCTTTATTATCATCCACCTACACACATCACCCTTTTTCAATTCGATCTTATTCTTTTCCCTCCATTTTCATTTGAAATAAAATAAGTTTCAAAATGTAATAATTAATAAAAATTAAAAACAAACAAAAATATGAACTGTCCCTGGCCACAAATTCATTTGAGTCCGGCCGGATCCGAAATTTATTCCGATTAAAACGTCATGTTAAAGTTGTAAAAAAGATGACAAATTTTTTATTATTACCAAAATAACTAAATAAATAATTTTTATTACCAAAAAATAGTAAGTAAATAAATAAATAAATAATACAACTCACAAGTGCTACGAGTTTGTTGGTGAATTGGGTGAACGAACGAACGCTTCAACTGCAAAATTTATCGGCCAAAAAAAGGTTTCGTCTTTTTCTCTTTCTTCACTGTCTCCACCACACCCATTACCGTTTTTAATTCCTTCTCCTCCAAAAGGGTTAGGGTTTCCACATTTCTCCTATTTTCCTTTCTTTTTTTTTACCCATTTTACCTAACGATTAGGGTTCGGTATTTTCTTTTGTTTTTTGAAAATTTCGTGGTTCATTCATGGAAGCTGCTTCCTCTTCGTCTTTTTGTGAGTGCATTTTGGTTTTGCTCTGCACAGATGCGTAATTGAAGCAGAAGATAAAGTACGTGGAGGAGGAGAAGGTGAAATTGGAGGGAGAGAGAGTGTGTGGTTGTGTGATTCATTGGTTCCTCAGGTGAAAGATCTGAGGCTATCGTTTTTTTGTTTGTTGGAGGGGTTTTGGTGAGAGAGAAGGTGAAAAGATGAGTGCTTCCAAGTTCATTAAGTGCGTAACTGTTGGGGATGGAGCTGTGGGAAAAACATGCTTGCTAATTTCCTACACCAGCAACACCTTCCCAACGGTGATTTCTTCTTCCATGTCTTCAGCATTTTTCTTTGTTTGTTGAAAATTTAGTTTTTGGGTGTATTAGGGTGGTGATGAAATTTTGAAATTATGAAATTTAGCCATGGAACTTGCCTACTTTTTTATATATAAAAAATGATGATTTTTTTGAATGAGTTTAAATATTCCTTTCAAGTGTTTGGATTGGTGATATTTTGTTTGAATGTTATTTACACTGCAATTTGCTTTGGAACAGGATTATGTGCCAACTGTGTTCGACAATTTCAGTGCAAATGTGGTTGTCAACGGAAGCATTGTTAACCTGGGCTTGTGGGATACTGCTGGTAATGTTGCATAATTAAGTTATTTTAATGTGTGAAATCTGTGATTTGGGAAGTTCTTTCCAGATTTATTGTGTTATTTGGGGAACAGGACAAGAAGATTACAACAGATTGAGACCTTTGAGTTATCGTGGTGCCGATGTGTTCATATTGGCTTTCTCTCTCATAAGCAAGGCTAGTTATGAGAATGTCTCCAAGAAGGTACTTATCTTGCACTGATATTGTGTTCCTTGTGTTTTATTGTGTTTATGAATATTTGTTGATAAATATGTTCATGTTTCATTTCCAGTGGATTCCAGAGTTGAAGCATTATGCACCTGGTGTCCCCATAATTCTGGTTGGCACGAAGCTCGGTTAGTTTATTACCATCTAATGTGATATTGCTATCGTGATGTTGTGATTTTGTTAGATGCTGCCTTCAAGCATGTTTTTGTATGTTACGTGAATCACAGAGCGTTTAGGATTTGTTTATTTCTTTTTAAATGTATACAGTTTGTGCTATGAACATGATGAAATCGGATGAGAACTTAAACCTCTCATAATGCATACGCAATAGATGTTGACTTCTTTGGAACTTTCGATTATCTGAATGAACCCAGTTATGGTCAATGCTTTGATGTTTCTGGTTGGCTGTTGGTTTCATAACTTTCATTAGTACAGCGTAAATGGAGACAGGTTGGCCCTTTCTCCAAACAAATTCCAAAAAAGTGAGAGTTTCATTTTGTGATTTTGCAATGATGCAGATCTTCGGGATGATAAGCAGTTTTGCATAGACCATCCTGGTGCCGTGCCCATTACCAATGCTCAGGTAAACATTGCTTTTGGTGCTTTTGAATCTTGCTTGGTTATATAACAAATCGAATCTGACACGTGGATCCCCCTAAAGGGCGAGGAGCTTAGGAAGCTGATCAATGCACCAGCTTACATTGAATGCAGTTCTAAAACACAGGAGGTACATAATTTGAATCTTTTTCTGACATTTATTTCCCACTCCTAAGGTTAATATGCTAATTGAGTTTGAAATTGACTTGTGTTTTGCAGAATGTGAAGGCAGTGTTTGATGCAGCCATAAGAGTTGTGCTTCAACCACCAAAGCAGAAGAAAAAGAAGGGTAAAGGACAAAAGGCGTGTTCGATATTGTGATTGGCTAGGTTTAAAGATTTGACAGCCCTATGTTCAACCAACCTGCATTGTCCTGCCCCTCTTCATTTTCATCAATCATTTCTTTTGTTGTTGAAGAAGAGTATGTGGGTGTTCGTCCGACAAATACTCTACATCTCCTTGAGTATAACTTGCTTTGCTTTCTTGGAATTATTGTCAACTCTAATAGTCAAATTTGCATTTTATGATTCCCACCTTTTGATTTTATGTATTCAAAGACTGGAATATCCCACTAAGGATAACGCCTTGTTTGCTTGGATATATATTAATATTTAAATTATTTGTATTTCCACCTCTATAATTCAGTTGCCATCCGGGGAAGACTTAGACTTATGGAGCTCTTTCTTTTTTCTTCTTTTGGGAGTTGTTGAAACTCCACCCTCTGCATTGCATGAGAAATTTCATCCTTTCTTTTTCGATAATAAAAAGAACTCGACACCCTTATTATACCCAAACCATGCCCAAATGTTCAATGTTCAATGGACAATGGTTCAACGAAAATTGCACCAAATAGCTACCACACCTACCTTGAATGGTGATGCCGCTGGGGTTTCTTTACCCTGTATTTTTCCGGCAAAAATTTTTTTATTTTTTATTTTTTATTAAGACACAGTTGGACACAACAGACACGTGTATCGATGAGTGTCGTGTCCGAAATGTGTCCGACACGACAACTCAGCGAAGTATTCGTGCTTCATAGGTAGTATGTAACGTGCACTGAGCAAATTACAAACTCATTTGATGTAATGTGTAGAGGTATTTTTCGTGTTATTAGAGACTTGATTACCATCATGGAACATTGGAACCAAACATATAATAGTCGACTGCTAAACTAATCGCCTTCCTTTTATTGTCTTAACCTACAATTTCATCATACATCTTCGATTGCATTATTATGTTGCTCAATTGAGAAATTTTATTTACTTTATAGAATGAAGTTATTCTCTCTCTCTCTCTCTCCCTCCCTCCCTCCCTCTTTTGAAATTTAATGGACAAAATCATAAACTAAATTCCTGAGTATATAAGAATACCTCTCCCTCAATTTCTTGTATCATGAACCATCTTAATTTAATGTAGAACTTAACATCCAATCAATCTTATTTATTTATTTATTTTGGTATGATGATCTAATCAAATTCATTATATATTACATTTTATAATCAAAATGTGTCATGACATAGTTTTTCCTCCAAAATTAAAGAATTTTTTTTATCCTTTTTATCTCTATTTTTATATCAAATGAAAAAAATCCTTTATATATTGATGCAAAAAGAATTTTGAGAGGTAGGACAACAGTCCCACGGACTCGCACACTAACAACGTCAGTCGACCATATGCTAACAGACATACCATCGGATTAGCAATCTCATAGATTGCCAAGCGACATCTGGACAACGAATTGCCCTTGATTGGAAATGAGCGTAACTAACAACAACCAACTATTTGATCGGCTGACGTCGACCTATACCGAACGACCATCCCATGACCAATATAGGCCAACCAACTGACCGATCACCGGATAGATTGCCTATTGACAGCAAAGTGACACACAGTCGGTCGAACAACAAAGCAAATGCACGCTGATTGACCCTATTGACCCAACCATTTGCCGTGCTACCCAGACAGATTGTTCGACCAAAGACCTGCCCCTGATCATTTGACAAACCGCCCGCCGATCGACCCAAAATTTTGGTTATTTTAGCTGTTTGTAATTCACGATGTAGAAACTTCACCCGTATGGTATGACATTATTGACAACATTGAATCTCCTCCCTCCACGTATAATTTGATAAAATCTTTAGAATTTATTACATCGTTAGATAATAATTTTTTATTTCTTAATAAAAAATTAAAAAACTAGCTCATTTTATTTTTAAAAGAATGCATTTCCGTAATATTATTCCGAGCATAAATACTAGTTTAGTGCGGAGAACTGACAAGAGAGATAAGGTAAGTTTGACATTCACCCAATGACCCAAATACATCCACCATTCTATTCCCCCCCACTGGTAAGACAACTAGACAAATAATAATAATAGTTTAAAAAAAAGGAGAAAAGAAAGGAAAAAGAAAAAGAAAATTGGAAAAGTATAGGGTACCAACATATTATTCGCCAACTTCTGCCAACTCTTATTTATATTTGTGTTTTATGGAAGTGTGTTCGTAGATGTGTCTAATAATTAATATATTTTAAATACATATATAAAGAGACACATCCATAAAATATATCTATAAAGACACTTCTATTAAACACAGTTATAAAAAAGACATTTTTATTAGACACATCCATAAACACACTTTCATGAAACACAATTATAAATAAGAGTTGGCAGAAGTTGGCAGATATACTGTTGGTAACGTAGCGGAACCGAAGAAAATTACATTCGACTAAACTTTATTAGCCCATTCCAATACAAACTAGGCAAAGAAGCAAACACTAACAACGGTATGGTATCCAGTCCACCGAAAAAAAATAGAATGGTACGGTATCCACAATTCCATAGTGCATAGCGCAAATGACATAAATATGGACAGTAATTCTGAATCTGTAGACTAAACTAGACAACCACGACTTCGTGTAAACCTTTTGCACAACTGGAATAATCTAGCGACTGTACTACGAACTAATTCTCTTAATTGATGTAAGGCCTGAAAAAGGATCAACCAAAAGTTCAATAACGACTCATTCTCTCATGAGTTACATAGTGCATCTTGATCCTAACTAAATGGCCGAGTGTTTTTGCTGTCAGAAAATATCAGGAACACCAAAACTTGTGGGCCCACAGTTGAAATCGAAAGATAAATGAAAACAATCACTAGACATCCCACGATCAAATAGTTCCAAATCTAACAGGATCAAACCTGCGCGTCAAGCCTTTATGGGTTCATACTTGATGGGTTCATACTTCTCACCAACTGCACCACCCTTCTGTTTCTGGAATTGTACATATCGCATAGTACTAGCTAAGAAAGCCTCAGCAGCTGGATCTGATGTCGTAGAGTCACTTTGCATTTCGTTCATGATTAACTCAATTAGGCTCTGGATTGAAGCAACGGTGATTTGTGGGTTCCCCTTCTCAAAGAAGTATAGATACCTTGTAAACACACAGCACATCAATATTCCAGCAACAAGAAAGTGACGCGAAGTAAGGTTACAGAAGCAATCTTACTTGTTCAATATCTCAATGAAGAGCATAACTGATCCAGTGCTACCTCGTGCTGCATTGGCCATTTGTTGTGCAGCATTTGCAATTCTTAAAGCCCGCTTGAGGCATAACAAGACTCTGGTCCAAAAATAAGTATGAACATAACAAAAACAATTAAGGATCACAAAAGATAAATTTATATACTAATTCCCATATTTCTCTTCAACCATTCCCCATGGCCAAGTATTGTATGCCTTTGCCACATATTTTGGTTAAAATCAATCTTAACAACTAACTTAGGATATGTAAAACACTGAAATTCACCTAAAACTAATTGAGTTCAAATAAACCACCACTGTGAAAAATGCTTAAAAAATTTTAAACACAATAATTCATCAGGAGTTCGAAGTCTCCTAGATGTCGTATAGAAACACACCTCTCTCCATCTTTCATGTTATCATGATCTTCAACCCAAAACAGATGTGAGCATGCATACACAGCTCGGCACTGATCTGGCTTCTTCAGAAGCTTTGCTGAATACTATCCAATGAAAAGGCACAATAAATTTAAGATTTAGTAGAAGAATATATATGAGCATTATTTAAATATCAGTATAAATAATCACCCCTGTGGCCTTGTGAGTTAAAGTATCCCTGTTCTCAACACCAAAGACATGCATCCTTTGAAGAGTTCCTATTATTAAATGGATACACGTGATCTGCGCTCTTGAATCCTAGTATGACAATGGAAAAGCATAACTAAGCATGGGTAACCCATAAAATGCATCAATGTGAAAGGTTCTCTTCTGAAATTACCCTAAAGACAAGGGAAAGAAGAGGAATGTGGGGAGGGAATGGAGATAGTTTGGACTCACAGAAATCTCTTCTTCGTATAGAATATAAGCTTGGGTGAAAAACTCGTAAGCAACGGGTTCCAACTCACAGTCATTTGCAGCCTTTTGGAAAGGTAAAACAAAATAATATTAGTATTATAGTTACAAAATACCATTTCGATGTGCTCCAAGAATATTCCAGTACCTCAGCACATTGCAAATACAACTGCAATGCCAATTCCGGCACAGGTATACCGGACAGAGTCTCGATAATCTGAGACAAAAAGGAACAAGTATCAGCAGACCAATTGACCAACTATGAACCCATAATATTTTAACAATTTGAACTTCAACAAAAGGCCAAAGCAGAGAATAGATAAGATGTAAACATCACTCAATTGTAAGGATGATTAGTTGCTGTATATACTAAAACGCCAACAAATCTCACACCCTCGACATTAATAAATATTCAGTCATATTGTACAACTAGGCTAGCACCAATCATTCTAGGGGGAAAAATTACCTGGTTTAAAAGCTGAAAAATTTTCTTTGGTGTTGTTGATGCATCATCTCCAAAAGGATTTTCTTCTTGGCCTTGCAACTGTCTGACCAACTGCATATATAATACAGTATATATACTGCATTAATTCTTGTATTTGGCTTTGTAAATTAAGGTATAAAAATAAAAAATACAAAATACAAAAACAGCCATTCTCATGAAGAAAATCAAGAGAGCATGAACAGATAATTTATAGTTGTCATAGTAATTTGGCATGATTGATATTATGGCTTGTTATGTATGCCACCTAATCAGAATGAGAAATGGAGCTCCCATTATTTCTCATCATCTAGCAATGGAAAGGAAGACAAAAATCACAATTTCTGTTATATGACAACAACTTGCAGCTTGCTAGGCAGCGCTTCCCCGTTTATCAGAGTTCTCAAATAGAATGCCAATGCCAAATACACTATCTACCGTGAGATAAGAAGCCTTAGTAGCATTTTCAGGGCCTCAAAATGATTATCTAATAAAATAAATGAAATGTTACAACCAACCTATAAATGAAACCACCAAAATGCTTAAGTGATTCGGTTTTTCCACCAGCCATCCTCAACTAGTTCACAACCGCATTATTGTTATCATTATGGTTTTCAATTTGGTATCTAATCTATGCTATTGTTTACAGCATCATCAATTCATCACGGTTTAAGCAGAAAACAAGGTATAACAAAAGAAGACAACTAATCAATATGATCAACCAAACCTTTAACGAACAAAAAACAAGAGGTGGAACAGTGAAAGGCAAGCGTTTTGGTCCTCCAGCCAATATGTGCTTCCTCACAGTTTCTATGATCTGCAATTCAGTGGATAACTATTATGACACAACATAAAGTAAAAGCTGAACTTTCCACTCACTGATTTCATCTCAAATACCGTTAAAACAAACTATAATAACAGTAAAATACAGATAACAAGTTCCACTCACAGGAGCCCAGGAACAGTTATCAACTTATTATTAAGGTGAAAAGTTCAATGTGACAAACTAACTCGCCACCAGATCCAGCTTGCAAGTAAAAAACTTATTTGAGTACTTGCAAGGGCAAAACCCACGAGCAGCATGAATACAAAAAATACAGTAAGAAGGAAGTGAAATCAGACGAAACTATTAACTGCAGTTAGAAAGATATATGGACTTTCAGGCAGAAAAAATGAGCATAATTATCATCATGCTAATGCATGTATATTCACCTTAAGCATCTCTTCAGGATCATCATTATAAAACATCTGGATTAGGCGGGCAACAGAATTTTGCTCCTCTTTGAAGTCATCTTCGTCCAGCTAAAAGGGAGGAAAGGGGGGATTAAAAAAAAATCCAAACTGAGAAAGGATCCAACAAATAAGGATTGTGTTTTCACAATAACCAGGATTTTAAGAAATATCCCTAGATGACTAGCTGTTGAACTTAAATGACCTTGTCATTTGAGGTCCCGTCAGAATCCTTGATAAGCCCCTTTATCAATTCAAACAATGCTTCAACCTAGAATCCAAGCAATGTTGTAGTAAGATACTTACAACAACAACAAAAGAAAGTGAAATGAAAAAAAAAAAAAAGACAATTAAATAACCTATATACCTTGTCTGAAGTAGAAATGCGAGTTCCATTTTTCATAATGCTTTGAATAATAACAGTTGCCATGACCCTAATAGTTGGAACATCGAGATATTCCAGTACACGAGGATAATTTGAAAGCTTCAAGGCAGTCATAATATCATTATATTTTTCTAATGGAGCACTTAATAGAGCAACAACCTGCTTTGTTGCCTTGCTGTCTTCAATTTTCCCTTTGCCAGAGAGTTTTCTCACACATGCTCCCTAACAAGAGGTACATACAATCAGGACATGACCTTGACAGAATTAAGGATTTTTTTTTTTTCTTGCCATGAAAGGAACAGTGTTCTTGTCCATTAAATGCAATAATGCTATTTTATGACAAAATTCAACAAAGATATTGTTTCTTTCATTCTTTTTTAAAGTATTTTATTAGTTATTACCACAAATTAAGGAAATAATGACAATGGCTGAATTTTGATCAAATGAATTAGTAAGAAGAGCAGTTAACATGCATGCACACAACCATTTTGAATGGAAACATACCAGGACTTGATCTGCATAATCAAGTCGATCCGGGTGAACATGAAGAGTGAATGTGAGAAGAGATGAATATAAAGTTACAACTCCAAGAGTGGGCATGTCAGGCTGTGCCTCTATCACCTGCATAACAATGGAAGACCTCGTATTTCACAATCAATGAGACACACGTGTTGGCACTGCATGATGCCAACATCTGACATTTATTAAACCAAAAAGTCCAAATATACCCTGCCAATGGCATTGCTTAATTTGGCAAATGCTTCCACTTGCAAAAATTCTGGCAACACCTCTGCACTTGATGCAGCATAATGTGAAAGCCTTTCCATTAATTGAGACAGTACTGTCTTGATATCAACGGACGGCTATGGGAAAAGATAATAAGAAAGAAAAATGAAAAAGCAACTTAGTGACGATACATACAGGATTTACACCATAAAATTGTCGTATATATTTTGGATAATGTCATAATTCTGAACAAGATATACATTAGCTACTGTTAAGCATTTGCTTAAACATTTCCAATCGATCCAGATGGGGGAGCAACTGTAAACTATTAGATGTAAAATTCATTCATATGCCTACATATTAAAACAATACAGGTAATGTACAATGGTTCCCTAAAGGGGTTAGTGCTCAAGATAAAAGGTAACAACTAGCACTCAGAAAAGGCAGATGCTAATTTACTAAAACAAGTTAACTGGTATTTTTGAGTTCTGTAGACCTGCAAAACATAAATCCTGAAAATAGAATTTGATGCAAAATACTTTATTGGCCGTAAGATAATTTGCAAATAAATGCATTAAGAATATCACTAGGTTGGCTTCCATTTGTTGCATATCACATTATTAAGTAAAATTTTGGAGATGCCAAATGAGCTACTCCTCAAGTTACAAGTTGAACAGCATCGACTTACAGAAACATCTGCAGCAGTTTTTAAAAAATTGAGGGTCCACATGCTATTTTGTAGCTGTTTAGTCAAATCTTTCTATGGGTAATCATCTTGCTGATACATTTTTGGAGCTTCTTTGCAACTCTATTTATTGAACAAAACCTCGTGTTTTTAACCAAGTTCACTAACCTGAAGCTGAGGGCAAGCACCCAACAATACATCAAGAGTTTGCAAGTGATACTCATCAGGGAAGACTTGAATTATGCAATCCATCAAGTAAAACTGGGCCAACTCATCTTTGCAATTAACAACCTGTCAAAGATAATCAAGCACAAGGGAAAAAGAAAAATCCAGTTAAAAAGTGAATTATGTCTTTGACAAACAAAATAGAAATAACAAAGCAACAAATAAGACCTGCTCTAATACTCTGGGAAGCACAATATCTTTGTACATATCAAGATCAACACCCTCTATCTGACTGAGAACATGGAGATTCTTCCCAACCTAACAAATAAGGATAAAGAAGCAAGCAAAACCTTCTATAAGCATTTGATCATGTATACAATCCCATTGCAGCCAACTAAACCAGTTACAGGCTTCAGATATTACAAGATCGCGCAGCTCACTCCTTTCTTTCTCCCGTTTCTCCTTCTCCCGGGCAGGCCCCTGCAGACCAGAAAGCCCGACAGCAAGCCTCAACTCAGGGTCAGCTAAGAGTATGAATGATTCACATGCATTACTAAACCTGCGTGACCAGAAATCATGCCCTCATGACATGCAACTATTGTGACGACATGCATGTCCAAACATGAGAGCAGAAACACTCTGCAGGCAATTTAACCAACCTGATGTTGCATGCGCACCCAAAGTTTGTTCATTTCTGTGAAATTTTGGAGTACAAACTCTACAGCATCAGATACAGTATCAGCATCCCTACAAATAACAGAGTAGACATTCACGTATCTGGTTCAATCTCAAATCGGTGCAGCATAAAATAAAGTGAATGACAACACCACTGCCCCATATCTAAGTAAAACACACACTATTTGAAAGAGAAACAAATAAAAATAAACAAAAAGGAGGACCCAATACTCTAATCACACTAATAGTTAAAATCATCATCAACATCACAAAAGTGCAGGGACCAGTAAGATACTAGTTTAAATTGGATTCAGATTAGACTCTTGTTCTGGACAAAACCAAAAGAAATGACCATGCCAAAAGAGAGCCAATGAATGATCAACTAAATTGCAAATATCATGAAACACCTAGTCTGTTCTGTTCCGATAACTTCAAAGTTGGAAAAAAAATGCTTACCCTTCATACTCAGAACCAATATCCGGCAATTTGTCCCTACTAACTTGAGAAAGATAACTTCTGAGAAAGAGTCCACGAACAGGGTGCTGAATACCACGACACATCTCCACAAGATCCTTTAGAACATCCTTGGCAGGAGCTTCCTTTGATTTGATGTACACGGATCCTACTGTACAGAGGAGATACCTGATCATGATTGTACAATTAAAACATCATATGTGAGAAGCAGATTAATATGAAAGAAATAATGCATAAACCACTGCAACCTCAATACCTAAAACCCTTCTCATCCAAAACTGATGTGACAGCTTACTAGTAAAACACATGTCAAGGCAATAATCAGAAATTTACTTGCCATTGGTTTTCTTAGCAAGAGAAATTATTTTCACCGTTGTGAAATATCAAACCCAACAACGAGCAATTAGAAGAAATCAGCATTTAAGTATCAGCCGTATTGCACATAACTCAAATTAGTAATTGAAAAAAAAAAGTGAAGCTTATCAAATACATAACTAACTAGACATTTTCACGATGGTGACTATAATAGAGAAGATACCGTTCGGGAACAATGTCCTATCACAAGCATTTTCTAATAGATGAATGCAAAGACAATAACTAACAACTGTGACTTACAGTCGAGGCAAAATGTTGCCGGCGTGCTGGACGAGCTCATAGAGATCAATAATGGAGCAACCACGACGAGTCTCTTCCTCGAAGAACATCTCCAGCTTCCTCAACTGATCAAATGCGCGCATGTCTAAAGCCCCACCAAAAAAA
Source organism: Arachis hypogaea (assembly GCF_003086295.3). Classification (NCBI taxonomy): domain Eukaryota; kingdom Viridiplantae; phylum Streptophyta; class Magnoliopsida; order Fabales; family Fabaceae; genus Arachis; species Arachis hypogaea. The sequence goes on along the minus strand of NC_092040.1, from coordinate 4,586,820 downwards.
AATTCACAATAGATACGCAAATTACGAACAGCAAAGGTCGCAATTAAAAAACAGCATAACCAATTTCAGGATCCAATTATGAAAATAAACAAAAAATCAAAGAAGTGAAGGGGGTTCTGAGAGCGAAAAACTGACAGAGTTCGTAGTACTTGTGAGGAGAAAGCTTGGAAGTCCTGAGCTCGGAGAGCATCTGAGCGGAATACTTGAGAGCATCTCTTAGATTGTTGGAGTCCTGAGATAGAATCGGAATTGGATCCAAAGGAATTGCGATTAATTTGCGAAGAGGCGAATCTGGATTTAGCGTGGAACAGAAGGAAGAAGAAGCGGCAAAGAGAGAGAGAGGTTAGGGTTTAAAAGAGTAGTTACCAATGCGCGGTGCATGTAGAAGGAATTCTGCTGAAGGCCAGCGATTCCGGCGGCGAGAAACTTCTCTTCGTCTTCGGTTCCGTCTAACATGGTTAATTTTTATTTTTTCCTCACTGTGTGCGGCGGCGGAGGCGGTGGTGGTGATGGAGTTTGAGGGAGGAGGGTGGGTTGTTGGATCCCTCTAACTGCCGGTGGAAGGAGTGTGTGCGTGGTAGCTAGTTGTGAGTGTTTGCGTCCCGCTTGGGATGTACGTAATGGAGAATATGCTTCTTCCTCTTGATCTCGCCCTCTTTGACCATTATTAGCTCTTTCGCTTTGAGTTGGGTTAATTTTGGTAAAGAAGAAAACACAGATTAACAATACTCTGATTTTAAAATAATGAATTAAATTGTTTTTTTAAAGAAATGATTAATAAGGCATTATTAATTCAGAAAATCTTTATAAAACTATGCAATTTTTTAAAATAAGAAAGAGGAATATGAACCAAAATAAATTAGAATATGAACCATCAACAAATTCCTTTATTGCTTAAACAATTATCTTAATAATAGCTACCGAGGATAAATAAGGCTATGCATGAATAAGGACTTGTTTCACCTCTTTGGGTGAAATTTTAAGGGGACAAAAATAAATTTATATTTAGATATTTTATATAAAAATATTATTTTATTTAATAATTATGATTGGATATCACAACATAAAAATTTTATTTATTTATAATGTTTAAAAACATCTTGTTTTAAATAAAAAATCTTTCAAGAAATAATGTATAGTTAAAAAAATATGTTTTTTAACAGGGACGGATTCAAGGGGAGAGTAGTGGTCTTGGCTCCCAACAAATTTTAAAAGTTCATATACTATTATAATAGATATCTTGTATAGGATAAAATTTAATAATATAGTAATAATAAAAAAAGTTATTATTCTTGCTAATGAACTATAGTTCAAATGACATAATTTTTCCATACTCAATTAAGAAGTTGTGGGTTCGAATATCTTTATTTTTGATAAAAAAAAGTTATTATTCTTTATGTAATAGGGTTTAAATTTTTTTACATATATTTATATTATTTGTATTTTTTAGAATATATTATTTGTATTTTTTATTTAATTCAAAATTTCTTTTTTTACATTTCTTTTCTTAAGATTAATTTTAACATTTATAATCATATAAAATACTTTAATATTATTTATGATAATATTATTTTTTAAATTTTATTTAGTTGTTTTTTTATTCTTTTTTAATTAATTTTTATCCCTATTATTATATAAAAATACTTTAATATATTTTAAATTCACATAACAAAATTGTTAGTGCAATTAACTTATATTATTATATGTCATATTTTTTAATGATATAAAACATAAAAATATAACTTAGTGTCACATAAATACTTAATAAAGTAAATTAATTAATAAAATATTTAAAAATATATAATTTTATATTTTATTAGATATAAAACAACAAAAAAATTATGAAAAAATTATAAGAACCGAGATAATTCTTTTATTTGACAAATATTTATTAATTTTTTAAATTAAAAAATTAATTATAATTATATCTATTATCAAATATATAATATTATATTTGATTATATAATATTTTAATTTTCGGCCCCTCCACTGTTAGATTCCTGGATCCATCTCTGTTTTTTAATTTTATTTTTTAAATTTTTTTAAATACACTAAAAAATAAAAAAATAAATTTTATTGAAAAAAAATTTTACAACTTAATGACACCTGATTTGTTAGTTATAACTCAACTCAAATACATCTATAAATTGAAACTTCGGTGAAAACAAATAAAATGTGCCTATTTAATTGTACGAAATCTTAGCTATAATGGAATCATTTGCAAATATTTAAAAGTGATTACCGAAATAGTAGGTCCATGAAGTAAACACCTATAGTGTAACAACTTTATATAAAAAAGAAATTCTATAGAAAAAAGATATGTTTTTTTATAGTAATCAATGACTAAGAGAGGGGTTGAATCTTAGCCTCCCTTTTTACTAAAAATTACTTTCTCACTTTTAAAAGAACTTTAGAAGATATTTTTACTTTTGTCTCTTAACAAGTTAAGAGACATTTTTGTTTTGTCTCGTAACAAGTTGAGAGACAATTTTCATTTTGTCTCCTGCGAACCAGAAACGGAGAAGAAGCAGAGAAGAGAGAATCACACCAAGAAGTATCATAGTTCAGCTGTTAAGTGCAATACAGCTTACATCCAGTCTCTATCATAACAATGATGGAATTTCACTATCTTTTACAAGATTACAAACACCAATACTTTTTCTAGGATCTACCCAACCCTATCAGAGACAAACCCATATTCTACACCCAATCTGAATTTGATTAGGACTCAAAACCTAGCTTTCAACCGCAAAGTGCTAACCTAACTTGTAAGAGAATTCTCACAAGATCATGAAACACAACATACAGATGTACAAAGAAACTCTGAGACATCTATGACTTTTTTTTCTAATATTGATTACTGCATTTTTCCTCTCACTGGCTTTTTCTTACAAACCTCACCATGTTTGTCTTTTACCATGAGACCCAGATAAATAATACTAAGAAAAAGAAAACAAAATGAACATCTTTGAAGGAGAAGAACTCAGGAAGCTTAAGTAGCTATGAGAAATCTGTGCTTTTCACTTTCTCTCTTTGATCTCAACCCTTGGCCGTTCACCCTTAATATAGAAGGGAAAGCTTCCAAGGTTGAAACCAATTCAACCAAGCAAATTCTTCTCCAACCCAGAGTAGCAGTGGTTCGAACAGAGAGAAGAGAGAGGGAAAACCGAAACAAAACCAACATACATGTACCTCTCTCAACCCTTTTCACCAAAATTCTTCAATCTGAGCCTTTCATCTTGACTTTGGCCCCAAAAATGAATTTGAACCCTTGATGAACCTCTATCCCAGGACAGCTCCTTGCTTTCTATTTTTTGCTTCTTCCTACGTGTAGCTCTGCGGCTACTTTCTTTCTTTGATGAACAAAAAATGGAAGTGAACTTTTGCAACTAAAATCTTCCTCTCTGACAGAGGCGGATTGCTTCTATTTTTGACTTCGAAAATCTTAAAGCCCTTCTTCAAATCTTGCCTTCAATGGCAAAAATCTTGCCATGCCTTTTTTCAGATCTTCCTTCTTCATAACCTTTCTTCCATAGGCTTCTCTGTTACTTTACTTTTTCTTCTGATAACTTCTTCTTTATTCCATCTTCTTTTCTGACTAATGATATGACCGAATGCAAAGAAAGAGGAGAGAGAAGATACAAAGCTTTCAATGCAATATTAAACCTAATTTAGTTTTCAGTTTCGATTACCTATGCATACAATTAATCAATTTAAATTTTGAATTCCATTCCACAATGTAGTAGGTAACCGTGGCTTGCTTTGAAAACCTTTGGGTTCCTTCTTTTGATCATTCAATATTGGTTAGTGCGCTTGTGACATGGGCCTCTTTGGATCTTCTTTCTTTCATTTCAATGCATAGCCACTTATATTAATTTTGCACAAGGCTTGATTAATAACAAGTTGAGCTCATATTGCCTTTTGACCTAATAGGAAACTCATTTTAATTTTCTACACACTAACACACCCATCATACAAACAATTTGAAGCAAATATCAAATTAACATTTTTCTAATAAATGTTTTAATAATGTTTGATCATCATTTAAATTAGACATAAGTTTTCCAAACTCAACACTATTCATTCTGAATTGCACTATATTTATTTCACACTCTTTTTGACTTGAACATTAGAGTGTCTTTACAGATTTTTACCGCCTTCATTCTTTGAAAATCGACATATCACATATGCTTCATCCCACCCAAATTGAAACGAGCTCAACCTTAGTCCGAACAAGATGTACCTCTCCCAAAACTTACCGCGCAAAAACAACACCCAAACAAATTCTAAGATAATCCTTTATAATCTTACAAAAATTTAGTTTTGATATATCCTACAAATAAAAATAAAACTACAATGATCCTTCCACACTCAATAATCAACAAAAAGTCCAATCTTAACAAAAACTTTATCCAATATGTCAAAAAAATCCAACAACTAACACATTTTCTTTAAACCAAAATCAAACTCCTTTAATACACAAAAAAAAAAAATCAAACTCCCTTAATTAACCCACTACAGACGTAGTTGAGACAAAGTGTGAGTGACAAATCAATTTGCCTCATATTAAGCTACACCTGGGATCGATTCCCACTCTTACCATATTTGAGGTTGATATTGTGCTTCTTTGTTCTGTCTCGTCGCGTCAATTTTAGGATTATTTTTTTTACTACCTAAACCCGAATTTATGACTCAGTATATTCTCAAATTCAAACAATAGACAAAAAAATTAAAGAATTTTTTCCAAATCAACTTAGCTCCTTCCTCCCCCCACCCCCCCACTGTTAGCATTTTCTCCTCATTCTTCACCGCCGCATTGCTGGAAGCAGGCATTGCCCTTGCTTTTTTATTTTCTGACAATAATTCTTTTTGGAAAAATCCCACTCAACCTTCTTAGGAATCAAATGAACAAATTCAAATCCCTAACAATATCATATTCGCACCCCATAATACCGGAAAGGATAAAAGAAAAAAAAAGTTTTAAAGAAGAATCCCTCCACCGACTCTGTAATTGAAGCTTTGGAGAAGAAAAAAGGAAGTACCACAAATCAATTGAACTTAGTGTTGGCGATTGAAAATGACAACGAGAAGAAGAAATACAATGCAGTGGTGCATGAAGAAAAAGAAGCATCTTTGTTAAAAAATGAAAAAGTTGGAAAGAAAAAAAATAATAGAATTGAGATTGAAGATAAAATGTAAGAATTATTTAAAAATTTTATTAAAAAATTAAAATTTAAGTATTTGTGTTACACAAAACTCATTTTTTATAAATATAATATTAATGTTTTTGTTTAATAAATATTTTTGTTAATATTTACAAAATGAAAAAGTATGAGGTATCAACATATTATCTGCCAACTTATTGCCAATAATAATTAATTATTATATTTTAAACACATATATAAAGAGACACATCCAAAAAATATATCTATAAAGACACTTCTATTAAATACAGCTATAAAAAAGATATTTTTATTAGATACATCTACAAAGACACTTTTATTAAACATACTTATAAATAAGAGTTGGCAGATGTTGACAAAAATATTGTTGGTAACGTAGCAGAATTATTACAAAATTTATGAATATAAATAATTATTTTTCTTTAGTCTTGTGATTCTTTTGGGTCGGTAACACTGCCCTAGTCTCACCCATGAGTCCATGCAGTTCACAATAGGCAGTTAGAATGTTAGACACAGTCCATGCTCGATGCCTCAAAACCCAAATGTCAGCCAGAAGAGCACCATAGTTGTGGTCACTAGCTTGATCCAACGAAGCAAACTATATTTCTCTCAACAACACGAGATGAGTCCTATTTATTTGTTTATATTTCTATTTTGTATTATGCGGGCATATAATTTCTTATGACTTGTCAACTAAATATATGAAATAGAATAAGCATTCAAAGTATGTATTTTATCGCATAAGAAAATGTTTGTGTAACACAACAAATAAAATGGATAACAACGAATTCATCTAGCTAATGTTTTACGTCGGGTTATGTTTCAAACTAAAAGCTTAATTCAAGCCACCACAGTCAAGTTAAATCTACAATTGAATTAAATTAAAAAAAATGTACAAATTTACAAGAAAAAATTACAGGAGAAAATATAAATTTGACTAATCGAACTCTTCATCAAATGTGTATACGCTTTAGTCGCTCAAGTGTTTAGGGTTGATTCACTCAATTCTCCTCTAATCAAGTTTTTTAAGATTTGTTCTTCATCTAACAATCAACAATTATTCAATACATGCATACAAATATCATGAGGACTTATCTAAAGGTTGTAATGGGATTAGAGTAAAGATAAAGATGTATGTGATCAAATGAGCTTGAAATTTGAATTTTTGATTAACTTAAACTTTCATCTAACATACATAACAACGTATACAATTTTAATACAAAACTAGCTACTCATTATTCACTTTTTCACACACTCATACATTCTTTTCAATTCACATCTCATATGCATTATTCTTACTTTATTTTGGGGTTAACATTAGCAAGTTCTTATGACAATAGAAATAATATTATGAATTTGATTTGAATATAGAATTCTAACTTTTTATACTCGGTTTTAGTCATTGCCATAATTGGGGGGTTTCTATAATTCTCATCCAAAAACTCGTAACTTCTTCATTTATTTTTTGGGTTAATAGTCAAATTAGTCTCTGAAAATTTTAAATTCATTTTTCAAATATTTTTTCAATCAAATTGATCATTAAAAGATTGTGAATTAATCATATTTGTCCTCCTGTCTTTCCATTAACAATTTTCTTCAAAGATTAATGTTATAAAACGTTAATTGATAACATATATAACACCTAATATGTCTAATTGGATATTGATCAGATATGTTTATGAAAATTTATTAATTTAGTCATTTTCTTCAATTACAAAAATCTTATTCCTAATATAACATAGTGACTAAATTTATAGATTTTCGTAAATATATTTAGTTAACGTCTAATTGAACATGTTATATGTCATGTATGCTATCAGTTAATATTTTACATCATCAATTATTGACGAAAATTGTGAGTAAAGTAATCAAAGGACAGATATAATTAATTCGTAATCTTTGAAAGACTAATTTGATTGAAAAATCTTTCAGGAACGAATTAAAAAAATGTCTTATCTTTAAGAAACTATTTTTTTTTGTGTCTAAACATGGAAAGAAACAAAGCAACACTATCCTATATCCGAGCGAATAATTTGTTGGAGATCAGCACAAGGCTCAGACCAAATAACATGATTAGAGTTACTCTTGACACCATATCTAGCCATCCAATCCGCAGCTCTATTTGCTTCTCGGGACACCCACTCAACGTGAACAAGCCAAGAATGAGATAAAAGCTCCTGAATCTTGTGAACCAAATCTGTTACTTCAGATGAATACCCACTTGTAAGCTCATGCATGATAGGCAGAATGTCAAGGAATATCCCTCAAACCGCAATCCTAAACTAAAACCAGCCCCCTTCAAGCATCAAATAATTCACATCTGATGATAGACTAGATGGAATGCTTCTAGAGCAGCCCGAGACCCAATCTTTCTTAGAATCTCTAATAATACACCCAAATCCCGCTAAATTTGAATCCTGATACAAGCTTGCATTACAATTAACTTTAAAACTGTTGCCTATCGGTAGTTTCCAACACAGTCAATTTCGGAGAGACTGAAAGGCATTGTTTCGATTCTTGTAAATCTGTAAGTCCTTGGCGGTAATTCTGCCCAAGCCAACAACATTGTGGTCTGTCCAAGGGTTGTCAGTATTAAATATGTCTTTAAGAAACTAATTTAACTATTAACTATTTATTTATTTATTTTTATGCATGTGCTTGAGCTCCTTATCAATGTTGGTAATCGTATTAAATTGTTATAACTAGAAGACTAAAACTAGACATCAATTATTGTTTGAGGTCAATTACAAACTTGTTCTTTTCTTTTCACCTTGGATGATGATGATTATATGGACGATAGGTGGGTAGGTTTATCGTCTTCACTTTTCACCACGGCAAATAAAAGAAAATAAAAAATTTAAAAAGAATATTTTCACTAGAATAATCTGGTTCACTTTTTTTTCACTAGAATCTTCTGCCAAAAGCAGGGCCGCATTTGATCTTATGATTGCTCATTTGGGACTATATAAAAAATTTCATAAACTAAGCAAACTAGGTAGCTTAGATTAATTAGGCACGTAAAAACTAATAAACAATAATGGGTGTTTTTGATAGTATTGGAGAGGTGTGTGAAAAATGGTGTGGAATACAGCACAAAAGTAGAAAAAGCTGAACCAAATACAGGGAATGGAAATAAAGGTGAAGATGGATTGCGAAGGGTGCGAGAGAAGGGCGAAGAAATCAGTGGAAGGGATGAAAGGCGTGACAGAAGTGGAAGTTGAACCCAAGTAGAGCAAGTTAACTGTAAAGGGTTACGTGGATCCAGAGAAAGTGTTAGAGCGCGTGAGGCAGCGCACTGGGAAGAAAGCAGAGTTTTGGCCATATGTACCATACGACGTCGTTCCACACCCGTATGCGCCAGAGGCTTATGACAAAAAGGCTCCGCCTGGGTACGTCAGGAACGTGCTCTTGGATCCAGAAGCTTCTCAACTGGCACGTGCTAGCTCCTTTGAGGTCAAGTACACCACCGCCTTCAGCGATGAGAACCCCAATGCTTGCACTGTTATGTGATGTATCTTGGTTATTCAATGCTGTGTATGTCATTTGTGGAGCTTCATGTACAGTGTCATTTTACAAAGTGGCATAAGTACGTAACAACTAAAAAAAGTAACAAGCCTAAACACAATAACAAAGTCCAATTAATCCTATAAAAGAAGGTTATTCTCATAGTGGAATTCCTACTTGTCTTTTACCAGATTTATTCTCAATTTCTATTATATGTATTCATCCACCAAAATTTAAAGGTCTTCAATCATTATGATTCTTATATTACATTCCTACATCAAACTAATTTCGTTACACCACACTTTTCATGACCGTATCCAATTTTTTAATCTCCCTTTCTCAGTTTGCTTTACAATTTACATGTACACACATTCCTAAAATTTCAAATTTTAAATTTTGAATACAAAATTAAAACTAAAAAAAGGATTTCTCTCCCTTCTTTGTTTCCAATTTTATCTCTTTCTCCTCTTTTTCGGTTCTTCTACTTCTTCATCATCAGTTTCTCTTCTTTTTTTTCTCCTCCTTTTAATGATTCTATTTTTGTATAATCTTCTTCTTCTTCTTCAGTAGTTTTTATTCATCATCTTCTTCTTCTAATTCTTACTGTTCCTAATTTAAGTCAGAAGTGGAGATTATAGAGTTAGTGTACGCACTAAGACAGAGAATGTCACTGTACTTGATGGATCCAACCTTTCGGGGAGTCATCGCGGTGGAGGCAACGCTATCGCTGGTGGTAGGGTTGCGGCAGTGGATGAGATGGCGACTGCTACGGTGGTGGACCATGCTATGGCAGTGTTGGACCATGCTACGTCGGTGGTGGTCGCAGTGGGTGCGGTGGAGTTTGTGGTGATCTTCAATGCTGTAGGGATGGATACGGAGGAGGAATCAACGAAAGAGAGCAGATCGTGTGAAAATTAGTAAAGCTAATTTTAGAAAATAAATAAATAAATAAATAATAACTAAATAAAATGAAAGGTAATAAACAATCCTAGTTTATAACCTTAGGATTTTAATGGTTGAAAAAGAAAAGAATTATATACCTCTAATTGATGGATGGTTCATATTGAAGAGACTCACCTATAAATTGAGTTTTTCTTTAATTCATTTCAATCAAGTCATCCAGATAGAATAACATAAGATTTCTTTGAGTAGTTTTCTCCTATATTTGATAGAGAGAAGTGTGTTCTCCTTTTGTCAAGAGAGAGTGTTATTGTAGTCTCCTTGTGATAGAGAGAAGTTGTAATTCTCAAAGAAAATTATTCAATTATTTCCATATTTTATACAAATTTCTAATTTTTCATCTCTATATTTTGCTGTGTCATTTGTCTGGTACCTAACAGTGGTATCAGAGCCAAAGGTTGCTGATTAAGATTTTTTTTTTTCGCTGCGAGTTACCGTCTAAAAAAAAATGGCAGCAAAGTATGAAATTCCGAAATTCAGTGGGAGTAATTTTTCCATATGGAAATTGAAGATAAAAGCCATTATGAGAAAAGACAATTGCGTGACAACAATTGAAGGTAGACCCACTGGAATTACAGATGAAAAATGGAAGGAGATGGACAACAATGCTGTTGCAAACTTACACTTGGCACTAGCTGATTCAGTTTTATCAAGTGTAGCAGAGAAAAAGACAGCAAAGGAAATTTGGGATGCTCTCACCAAATTATATGAAGTCAAGTCACTTCACAACAAGATATTCTTGAAGAGAAGACTTTATACTCTTCGAATGAGTGAGTCCACATCGGCAACGGATCACATCAACAATCTAAATACGCTATTTTCCCAACTCTCATTGTTGGAATATACCATAGTGGAAAATGAACGTGCAGAGCTCTTACTTCAAAGTCTACCAGATTCATATGATCAGCTAATCATTAACTTAACTAATAATGTTTTGACTGATTATCTTTCTTTTGATGACATGGCTGCTGCGGTTCTTGAAGAAGAATCTAGGCGCAAGAATAAGGAAGATAGATTAGAGAGCTCAAAACAAGCAGAGGCTTTGTTGATGACAAGAGGAAGATCAATGGAGCGTGGTTCCAGTGGGAGTCAAAGTAGACCAAAGTCACAAAGTAAGAAGCAGATCAAATGCTACAATTGTGGTAAGAGAGGGCACTTCAAGAAAGATTGTTGGAATAAGAAGAGTATAGAGAAGGTTACAGAAGGATCAAGTTCTCAAGGATGTGTTGCGAGTACCTCTGATGATGGAGAAATCCTGTATGGCGAAGCAACAATTGGTTCTAAAGGCAGCAAACAGCTCACTGATGTTTGGATTGTTGATTCAGGAGCAACATGGCACATGACTCCTCATCGTGATTGGTTTTGTACATATGAACCTGTCTTAGAAGGATCTGTGTTTATGGGAAACGATCATGCCTTAGAAATTGTTGGAATAGGTACTGTCAAAATAAAAATGTTTGATGGTTCTATTCGTTCACTTCAAGGGGTAAGACATGTGAAGGGCTTGAAGAAGAACTTGTTGTCGATTGGGCAACTGGATGAACTTGGCTGCAAGACCCATATTGAAGGTGGGATCTTGAAAGTTGTTAAAGGAGCTCTTGTGGTAATAAAAGCAGAAAAGATTGCAGCAAATCTATATATGCTTGTGGGAGATACTTTGCAAGAAGTAGAGGCATCAGTTGCTTCAACAAGCCAAGAAAAAATGACGATGATATGGCATTGCAAACTAGGCCACATGTCAGAACGAGGTTTGAAGATTCTTGTAGAACGTAATCTCATTCCCGGGCTCAAATCGGTAAACTTACCGTTTTGTAAGCACTGCGTTACAAGCAAACAACATAGATTGACGTTTGGTAGATCAACTGCTCGGAGCAAGCACATATTGGAGTTGATTCATTCTGATGTGTGGGAATCGCCGGAGATGTCCCTAGGAGGAGCAAAATATCTTGTATCATTTATTGATGATTACTCTAGGAGGCTATGGGTGTTCCCGATCAAGAAGAAGTCAGACGTGTTTGCGATGTTCAAAGAGTTTAAAGCAAAGTTAGAACTTGAATCTGGAAAGAAGATCAAGTGTTTAAGGACAGATAATGGAGGAGAATATGTCGATGGCGATTTTCTAACATTTTGCAAGCAAGCAGGTATTCAACGGCAATTCACAGTTGCATATACGCCTCAACAAAATGGTGTAGCAGAGCGAATGAATCGGACTCTCCTAGAAAGAGCACGAGCTATGTTGCAAACTACAGGTTTAGCTAAGTCTTTTTGGGCAGAAGCTGTTAAAACTGCCTGTTATGTGATAAATCGGTCACCATCAACTGCAATTGGGTTGAAGACACCAATGGAGATGTGGCAAGGTAAGCCACCTAATTATTCTTCTTTACATATATTTGGTTGTCCTGTGTACGTAATGTACAATTCCCAGGAAAGAACAAAGCTGGACCCAAAGTCTAGAAAATGTATATTCTTGGGTTATACTGACGGAGTTAAGGGGTATCGCCTGTGGGATCCCACTGCCCGCAAGGTAGTTGTCAGTAGAGATGTGATATTTGCAGAAGATGAATTGCAAAAGGAACAAGAAAATGACAGCACTGTTAAAGATATAACCACTGTTCAAATAGATGAAAAATGCAGAGAAGGTGATCTTTCTGAAGCAGAACCACAGCACGAAGAACAAGAAGCAGAGGCCAATGACATAGAAGTTCGTCAATCCACTCGACAAAGAAGAACACCATCATGGCACTCAAATTATGTTTTGACAAACCATGATGCATATTGTCTTTTGACAGAAGATGGAGAACCAACAACTTTTATGGAGGCTATGCGCAATCCAGATGCTTCTATGTGGATGACAGCAATGCAAGAAGAAATTGAGGCATTACATAGGAACCATACCTGGAAACTTGTTGAACTTCCAGCAGGTCGGAAAGCCATTGGTAACAAATGGGTTTACAAGATCAAACGAGATAGTAATGATCAGGTGGAACGATATCGTGCAAGATTGGTTGTCAAGGGATATGCTCAGAAAGAAGGTATTGACTTCAATGAAATATTTTTTCCGGTGGTGAGACTAACTACTATTAGAGTAGTTTTGGCTATATGTGCTGCATTTGATTTACATCTAGAGCAATTAGACGTAAAGACTGCTTTTCTTCATGGAGAACTTGAAGAAGAGATATATATGCTCCAACCAGAAGGTTTTGAAGAAAAAGGAAAAGAAAACTTGGTTTGCAGGTTAACTAAATCTCTGTACAGTCTAAAGCAGGCGCCAAGGTGTTGGTACAAGAGATTTGATTCTTTCATTATTAGCCTTGGATACAACAGACTTAGTTCAGATCATTGTACTTATTACAAGAGGTCTGGTGATAATGATTTCATCATTCTGCTGTTGTATGTGGATGACATGTTGGTGGTAGGTCCCAACAAAGATCAAATCCAAGAATTGAAGGCACAGTTGGCTAGGGAGTTTGATATGAAAGACTTGGGACCAGCAAACAAGATTTTAGGGATGCAAATTCACCGAGACAAAAAAGATAGGAAGATTTGGCTATCGCAAAAGAATTATTTGAAGAAGATCTTGCAACGCTTCAATATGCAAGAATGTAAGCCAATTTCAACCCCACTTCCTATGAATTTCAAATTATCCTCAAGTATGTGCCCTAGTAGTGAAGCAGAGAGGATGGAAATGTCTCGAGTACCGTATGCATCAGCAGTGGAAAGCCTTATGTATGCCATGATCTGTACAAGACCAGATATTGCTCAAGCAGTTGCGGTAGTAAGTCGATTTATGGCAGATCCAGGTAAAGAGCATTGGAATGTTGTTAAGAGGATCTTGAGATACATCAAAGGAACCTCGAATGTTGCATTATGTTTTGGAGGATCAGAATTCATTGTCAATGGATATGTCGATTCAGACTTTGTAGGTGATCTTGATAAACGAAAATCTACTACAGGCTATGTGTTTACACTTGTAGGAGGAGATGTAAGCTGGCTATCTAAATTACAGACTGTTGTGGCTTTATCTACTACAGAAGCTGAATATATGGCAGCTACACAAGCATGCAAGGAAGCTATTTGGATCCAAAGGTTGATAGAAGAACTCGGGCACAAACAACAGAAGATTTCTGTGTATTGTGACAGTCAGAGTGCCTTGCACATTGCAAGGAATCCTGCCTTTCATTCAAGAACAAAACACATTGGAGTACAATATCACTTTGTTCGGGAAGTAGTAGAAGAAGGAAGTGTTGATATGCAGAAGATTCACACTAAAGACAACCTAGCAGATGCCATGACAAAACCAATCAACACAGAAAAGTTTGAATGGTGTAGATCCTCATACGGCCTATGGAATACATAAGCAACATGAATTTTGAAAATTTATCAAAATTAGCTTTAAGTGGGAGATTGTGAAAATTAGTAAAGCTAATTTTAGAAAATAAATAAATAAATAAATAATAACTAAATAAAATGAAAGGTAATAAACAATCCTAGTTTATAACCTTAGGATTTTAATGGTTGAAAAAGAAAAGAATTATATACCTCTAATTGATGGATGGTTCATATTGAAGAGACTCACCTATAAATTGAGTTTTTCTTTAATTCATTTCAATCAAGTCATCCAGATAGAATAACATAAGATTTCTTTGAGTAGTTTTCTCCTATATTTGATAGAGAGAAGTGTGTTCTCCTTTTGTCAAGAGAGAGTGTTATTGTAGTCTCCTTGTGATAGAGAGAAGTTAATTCTCAAAGAAAATTATTCAATTATTTCCATATTTTATACAAATTTCTAATTTTTCATCTCTATATTTTGCTGTGTCATTTGTCTGGTACCTAACAGATCGCTGGAAGGTACTGAGTCACCGCCACAAAGAGCACATGCAATGAGACTATGAAAGCAAAGAGCACAACAATGATATAATAATTTTATATTTGTCTTTATCTTTCTGTCCGTAAAGACTAGATTTGCAACCAGACAAGGATTCATCTTTATTTTCAAGATGTTCCTAATGTCCATCCTTTTAATTTTGACTATATCTATATGTAATTTGATATGAAATTTGAATTTTAAATATGCACAACCTTATCAAGCATTCAAACCATCTCTCAAATAATCAAATTTCAATTTTCTTCTTACCATAACTCTCTTTCTTTCTCTATCTTCTCTCATGTCTTTCTTCTCCCAGATCTATATATCTCTTTGCATCATTTCTTTTCTTTTATTTTTGTTATCTCTGTGTTCTCTTTGTCAAACGGAGATTTCTTGATGGTGACATGCATTATGGTATTGTGTTTGTTGCGGGGAAGCAGAGGGAAGAAGTAGAGACATGACAGGGAGGAGCGAGAGATGCATACTGGCATCGACAACAATGGGCATGCAGTTTGGTGAGGCTGAGATGATTCGGATGGCAATAGATAGAACGGAAGAGAAGTCATAGTTGTAGCACCAGAAGCGGCCATCAACGGTCTTGGTGCGATAATGTTGTATTCTATGCTTATGTAAGTAGTCGTCTTCTTCAAATGAACGTATACGATTTTTAATTTTGATATGCCTACTCATACTCCTCTTTGTTCAGTCACAGATTCATAATGGTTTGCGATGATGAGCTATGTGTGTTCCTTATTATTTGATCTGATGTATATGTTCTAATTTTGGTAAGAATTGAAATGATGATGTTGTTGTTGTGCAGAGGCGTCTTTGCTTGGTGTGGAGCTTTTGATGCAGTAAATCCATAACCTCATTGTTGTTGCCGGGATTCTATTTGCAATTCGCCAAAAGGTCTTAATCTCTTTCCCTTTTATCTTCAATTTGCATCCAATGTACAAACCAAATGAGATTGTTAAGTAATGCAGCATGAACTAATCATTTTTCCTTTAGTTTTTGATGTCCTGGCTTTGTATTTTCAGAGTATATATTCATTTTCATCATCCTCATAGATCATATTTTTCAATTTTTTTCTTTTCATCACTCCATTAATGGAGCAGAGTACGTGAAGGCAAAATCAAATTGGCTACTGGAAATTCGTGGGCAACCCCGGCAAGAAGGTTTAGCTTTCGGAGTCCAAGATCCAGCAGCTCTGCTTGATTTCCAGAGACATTTTCTTGCAACAGCCAGATTTATGGGATCTCCAATCTTTCATTTAGATTTGTGGTACTCTAACTTCTTGCAATCCCTGACACTATGGCTTTCTTTCTTCATAACAAGTGAATATGCACACTTTTGTGCACCCCTTACTCTACTGCTTTCTTTCTTGCAATCCCTTTTGTTCGGTCTTCTTCCTTTCTTTTTGAAGTCAGCATTTGATTGATTTGTTATTGCGTTTATTTTTTATTTTAATTTTTTCTAATAGTGGTTTTATATTCTTTTAATTTAAGAGTGACATTACTATTATATTTTTTAATATGTTTTTTAACCATATTTTAAAATCTTGATTTTCATTTCATATCACCTCTCTATAATCTTATTTTTCCAATACATTATTGACTTAGATTTGGTAACTTCTACTGTTTATGATACACGGTTTGGTATCTCCTTTTTGAGTTTTGATAATGAAATTTGGTAAATATTTTGATTTTAACTGTTTATGTGATCTTTTCATATCTTTATCATTATCATAACCTCAGAAAAAAGAAAATAATATCACCACAGAAGCAAGGAGGTGAAGAAACCATGATGGCAGTCCTGAATGTAATAATTGAAAGAGAAGGGAGGATTTGGAGAAAGAAAATGGTGGTTCAGGTTCACATTCTTCCTTGCAAAGCCTTCTCTGGCATGGTGGTTCTGCTGATGGTGCTTGGTTCAGTTGTGCCTCAAATAAGGTATATATGATGGATATGAATGAATCCTCAAATTGAGACAATTTCATTTCATAAATAACAAAGTAACTAACTCATATTATTCTTTGTTTTCGCAGGTATGATAGGTTCCATTAACACTGCCATACACATTCTCACTTTAGTTTATTTTTTATTTTGTAGTTATTAGTTCATTGCCTTCATTGCCATACTCTATTGTGGCATATCTTTTGGGGTGCATTAAAACATGCGAATGGAATTGAAGGCAGATCAACAATTGTTGTTAGAGTAATAGCATGCTTTCAACCCTTGCATAATTGTCAGGTAAGTACTATATGACTTATATAGACATGATTTTCAAGCTTGATGTGAGATAAAAAAAAACACTTATGTCTATTATGTGTTATCCTCTGTTATTAATTATCAGATTGTTTTATGAACTCATGGGGGATGAATGCTATCTTCAAGTTTTTCGTCATTTGCTAAAGCCTGTCATGAAGATACATAAAATTTTTCTCATCTAGCTGAAGCTTGAAGTTTGTAGTTTTCTTTTATTATTATTTGTCTATAAAAAAATCAAGTTATTAAAAATTCCATATCAAAGCATTGTATCGCCCTAGCACCTATTGATAAATATTTTTATGTTATGCATTTTCACTGAAAAGGGTCTATTTGTCATCTTCATCATTGATTGATTGACTATTGTTCTTTAGGTTATTTTTTCATTGAATGGTTAAGGCTCATACGAGCTATATGTTATAAGGATTTGTATTTTATTTTTATCCTTTTTGAAATTATATGGTTTGCTTTGTGTATTATGCTATGTTTGAAAGACATTCCAGCAGAAGAGGGTATTAGGTTAAAGTTTTTATGATAAAAAAAAGTGTGAAAAATAACAAATATTGATAATCAGGTTGAATACTACCGTTACTCTCCATTTCAAAGCTTTGGTTAGACATAGTGAATAAGATTTGGAATTACTTTTGCTCATGTTTTGATCTGTGAGAGTATGCATTAGAGTATATATATGTTTGTTTTCTTTTCAAGTTATTTTTTTCATTTGTGATTGAACTTATGTAACATATAATGATTAATTCAAATAATCAACATATATTGTTGCATGGAGAGGTTTCTTCATTTTATGGTATTATGAATTCAAATATCTTAGTGATTAAATGATACATTAAATAACATTAATTACGTCTTTGTTTTTTGGTATTATTTAGGAAAAGCCAATGACGGCTTTGGGTGAACAAGTGTGTCAATCTGTAGTGATAATGTTGGAAAGATTATGCACGACAAACCATTCATTGTATGCAGTTTGTATGCCTTCCATATGTGCAAACCTTTCTATGAGTATGACAGGAAAGATGGGAACCAGTACTGTTCCCAGGCCATTCACTGTATTCACCATTCTTCATTCATATGTTGCAACTATACTAAAGACTTTTAGCATTATAAGATGTTTTAAATATTTAATAAATTACTTCTAAAAAAATAGAGCCATTGTGTTTCAAATGGTTATGCTATTTTATTTTTTAGTCTCTCTTTATATTATGAGATATTCCAACTGCATAATTAATTGAGAATCAACAATATTGGCAGGATTATTTTATAGACTTAAACCTTGACTAAAGATTAAATACATGTCATTAATAAAGAATGGTCCAGTTAATGGAACCCTCATCCTCTTGGTTGATTTTTTATTAATTTGAGTTTGAAATCTTAGTTTTAAGTTTCTATTGTAATTGATTTTGATTTCAGAAAAGCTCTGCATACAAGCCATTAGGGCTTGTATGCTTTACAAGTTCATTAAACAATAAAACCAAAATACGCGTTGCTCCACATACGTTGATTACACGCGCTATATAAGATCCCACGTATATCTAACTACCGAATTTAAAATATTTGTTTCCTTCTTCATTTTCGTTATTTTGAGATTTGGTTGTTCTTCTTCTCGCGCGTCTTCCCTCCTTCTTCTCCATCGTTCTTTTCCTCTCTTTTTTTCACTGGTATGTTCTTTGTTTACGTTACCTTTTTCTCTCTCTGCAACTCGAGCTTCGTTTTCTATTTTGATTTGCTGTTTTCTGAAATCAAAGTTTGAACTCGTTTTGAAGATAATGGATCATTCAACCTCAGATTGTCAGCTGAATCCAAGCGAAGTGGATTATGAATTTGAATCTAACGAAGTTTCTGAGGTTTGATTTACATAAGATTAGTATGAATTTTCTTTCTGTAATTTGTATAGCATTGTGTAGTTGAAAAATTGCTGAACATTGACTGTGAAACTAACACGTTAACATGAATCTGTCGATTCAATGTATTAGTTGTGATTAATTACCTGGAATTTATAGCAGACGCTCGGGTGTAGATCAGATTTTTTTTGGGGTGTATTTTTTCTAGAAGTGTGGGTGTATCTACACTTTACTGGTTTTTTGTTATTTTAATTGAGTTGTTGTTGTTCAGGTGTATTATATCAGACATGATTGGGTGTGTTTTTAGTTTTTGACATGGTGTATTCTGCAGCCTGTGTATTTACAGTTTATTGCTTTAAAGGTCATTGTGTAGTTGAGTTGTTGCGGTTCGGGTGTATCATATTAGACATGATTGGGTGTATTTGAATCATATCTATGGGTGTATTCATAGTTTCTGACACGGTGTATTGTGCAGCCTCTCTCGGTTGTTGATGACGAGCTTGTTCCGAAGGTTGGAATGACCTTTACCACCCTTGAAGATGCTGGAAAATTTTACAGGAACTACGCCAAGGCTGCAGGTTTCTCTACAAGAGTTCAGTGCATAAATAGGAAGGAAAACGAGATTAAGAATCAACTGATTACATGTAGCAGAGAGGGAAAATAGAAATCTAAAATATCTCCGACCGAGAAGACCAATCCGACGGCCGGTCTAAACTGTCCTGCAAGAATTTATATACACACATTGAAGGATGTCGGTGCTTGGATCATTTCAAAGGTTGTGCTCGATCATTCACACCCCTGCTGTCCAAGTAAAGCAGAGATGCTCAAATAGCACAGGGAACTAAGCATGTCCATTCGTCGTACGATAGAGAATAACGAGGAGGCCGGTATCAGACCAAGCAAAACCTACCAATCATTTGTTGCGGCTGCCGAGGGTCACCGCGAGTTAAATTTTATCGAAAAGGACGTGAGGAATTACATTACCAGGGAAGTGCAGAATGTTTCCGAACAAGAAGATGCAAAGAAATTCGGGAAATATTTCTTAAGAATGAAAGAGAAGAATCTAAATTTCTTTTTTGAGCTCGAATTCGAGGAGGATCAATCGATTAAGCTAGCTTTTTGGGCCGATGCAAGAAGCAGAGCTGCCTTTGAGTATTTCAGAGACGTCATTTCATTCGACACCACCTACAATACAAACAGGTAACAAACTGCCCCTGTTTATGATGCTAAATTAATTTATTTTTACGAATCCGCAGCAGAGGTGTATATTGGTTGTTTCATTGGGTGTATACGAAGCATTTGTTGGGGTGTATCTAATGATTTTGCATTCTGGACTATGGTAATTTGTTTCAGGTATAATTTGGTCTGTGGTTCTTTTGTCGGGGTGAATTACCACAGTCAGTCAACACTTCTCGGATGCTCTTTGATCAAGAACGAAGAAATTGAATCATTCAAATGGTTATTTCAATGCTGGCTTCGTTGCATGGGAGGAAACGCTCCGAAAGAGTTTCTGTACTATGGTTATTTACAGTCTGTGTTTGGGTGTATTATGCAGATCTGTACGAAGACCGTCACATATGGGTTCCTATCTATCTGGATCACCACTTCTAGGCAGGGATGAGAAGCACACAAAGGAGCGAGAGCATGCATTCATTTTTTAACAAGTATATCACCCGGAACAGCTCGCTTATTCAGTTCGTCAAACAATACGATAATTGCCTCGGAAGCAGGGAGCAAGCAGAGAGAGAATCAGATGCTGCAGATTTTCATACGGTCATACCGTGTGCAACCAAATCCTCCATTGAAGCTCAGTTTCAAGATGCGTACACTCATGCAAAGTTTAGGGAAGTCCAAGCACAATTCAGAGGAAAGGCGAATTGCATCACCAGATTAAAGAATTCCGCTCTAGGCTATTCAGTATACGAAGTCGGAGAACAAGTTTCCAGCTCAATATTCAACAAGTTCGTGGTTACTTACGACTCAGTTGCAGCCGAGGTAAAATGCCAATGCTTATTATTTGAGTCGAGAGGGATACTGTGCCATCACGCACTAAGCGTGTTAAGCTTCGAACAAGTAAGCCAAGTGTCCCCTAGATATATACTGGAACGATGGAGCAAGAAGGTAAAGAGGCGACACACACACATCAAGAGCAGCCACGACGAGCCACTGATGGAGCCAAGAAGCAAGAGGTTCGATCAATTGGTTTTTCGTTCGCAAAATATTTGCGAATTTGCATCCGAATTGGAGGAGCTGACTGCAATTCTGCACCGTGCGTACTATAACACCCTACCACACAGGGCCTTACGCTTAAGTCGTAAAGCAGAGGTGGCAAGGTATTACGACTTCTAAAAGAAAAGGATATGTACATATATATAGTTGGATGAAGTCATATCTAGGAGCCTTGAAGGATAAGCTAATCAAAAACGATAAATAGGAAATCGTGTCACACTCGCATGGATATTTGTAAAACGGACAGGAAAAATCAAAAGGAAGCTGAAAACATATATACATATCAGAGTTCCAAAACTTAGATAGCAAGCTCCAGACTCGACCTGCGAAGCTAAGGCCGGCCAGAGTATATGATTATATATATACAACCCAAAATAAAAGTCAAACCACAAAGTAAACCCCTGTATCTCCAAGTCGACCTCTAGGAGGGACAAAACACAAAATGTACATATGGAGATTCTATAAACATGTATACATAGCCCAAAATCAAAATATGACAGTCAAAAAGGTAGTTCTTCACTCGTAAGGAGAATACCCAGACGCTCAACGAGGTGTCTCTCGATCTGCATCTGAAAAACAACAACATAGTATGGGATGAGAACCGGAGGTTCTCAGTATGGTAAAGGTACCC
Source organism: Arachis hypogaea (assembly GCF_003086295.3). Lineage (NCBI taxonomy): Eukaryota > Viridiplantae > Streptophyta > Magnoliopsida > Fabales > Fabaceae > Arachis > Arachis hypogaea. The sequence continues at coordinate 4,565,326 of NC_092040.1, read as the reverse complement.
ACATAGTTAATATAAAAGGTCTCGGGAAAGCCAGAGGCATTCCTAGAACTTCGACACTCAGATTTCAGCTTAAGAATTCAACTAAACCGGAAGTTAGGTAAATTGTCTAAGGTATTCTAGTTCTGAATCTAACTTTAACCCAACATTTCTACTTTCTGTCACTTCTAATCCTCTGAATCACTGGTGGAACAACCCTCGTCATTCCTTCTCCAGACAAGGGGCCTCTTAATTACATAGACAAACATTACAGACAAGGAAAACACAAATAGAGAAGCATTTACAGTAAGTAGAACAAGTAGCAGATAAGCAGAATTTAACAGTTAAGCAAACTAAAGCAATGCACACCCAAACAAAGCAAACAAATGCATATGATGTATGCCTGTCCTATGGCTGATAAGTCTCATCTGTCGGTTATACAGCCAACCCGACAAGTCCTGGTAGTTAACCATTGGACAGTCCCTCTGTGCGCGCATCCCCAAGCTCAATAATATTCCATGGAGTCAAACTCCAAGCTCAAATATAATATTCCATGGAGTCACACTCCAAGCTCAATAATATAGTATTCCATGGAGTTAAACTCCAAGCTCAAATGTAATATTCAATATTCATATATATGCATGCCCATGGGGGAATTCGGGGAGTTAAAGTGCCCGGTCACATCTTGCGACAGAGGGTCAACTAATAATCTCAAATACACAAGCTACATGATAATCTCTTTCTTTTAAAATATCACTTTAAATCGAAAACTTCAGTTCTTACAGAAACTTTGGCAGTACCTCCTCTAAAACTCGAATTTCTGCCACCCTTCAAGGGTCCCAACTACCAAACCAAACACCTCTCAGTCATTCAAATTATTTCCAGTAACAAATTATTTCAAAGTCAAACAAATACCAATATTAAATCTTTTCCCAAAACCAACCAACTTCAATAGCAAATTATTAATAACAGCTAAACCACATATATTATACCATATACACAATCCATCAATTATTCACTCAGTTCATTCCTATCTTAAGGTCATCTAGCCTAAGTTTTCACGTGACATTAAACATTAACTATGAGAAACCAAAACCATACCTTCGTACGTAATCAAAATATTCAAAGCTCCGGAGAAGCTTTCTGATCGAGCTATCGAAGAAGAAAACGTCCAGAATCGTCTGTGCCTCCTAAAACTCCTGTTGGCCGAACTCAAGGGATAGAAAAGTTACATCACCGTCAACTTCTACCGACCAAAAGTGGTGCCAACGTGTAGAGGAGGAAGATATGAATACTTTTACCGGATTAGATTTTTTATTGGAGTTACGGATGGCAAGAAATTGAAGCCAAAAGTTTGGTGGAGGTTTCCGTTTTCTCTCTTTCTCTCTCTCGGTTATGCTCCTTCATTTCTTTCTTTTTTCCCGTTCTCACTTTTACTGCTTTACATAATCCTTTTGTTAGCATACCAATATAATCATTACTATAAGAATGATATTATTATTATATTTATAATATCTGAAGTAAATTAATATAATATATATATAATGATAAGGATAAACTATAGTGGACGTCTATGCATAGTCTTTAGTGGATAATAATAATGATATATATGTAACTTAATACCAAAACATAAACCGTCTTTCATTTCCATACTTTATAATTAATAATAATAATAATAATAATAATAATAATAATAATAATAATAATAATAATAATAATAATAATAATAATAATAACAACAACGTAGTGTAATATAATAACAACAATGATTTTATAACACTAGGGAGCAAAACTATATAAGTTTATAGTACATATAATACTCATGATGTTTATATCCAATGTTTTATAATAATAATAATAATAATAATAATAATAATAATAATAATAATAATAATAATAATAATAATATGGTTTTGATTAATTTCAGATTATTATAAAATTAGTTCAATTACTAATAATAAAAATAATTTTCTAAAAATAAAGAATTATAATGTTATAAAATAAATTATAACTTATTTATATTTATATTTTTAAAATTGAGGGTCGCTACACGTACGATAACGTCATGGCCGAGATGGAATCATTAAAAGTCAAAAGGAAGGGGACATCTTCTTTATCCCACGAAGATGCCAACTTGGAATCCGTTAACGAGCTTCAAAGCCCGCCAAGAATTCGAACAAGAGGACGTCCAAAAAACAGGCTAGGTTCAAAGTTGGAGAAACAGATTGCAAATGCCACAAAGAAGAAGACGAAAGTTTTAAGCGAGGTAAAAGTAATGTTCTTTAAATTTGTGGCGATTGAGTTTATTTTTCTCGTTAATAGTTTAGCTAATGTGTGAGTGTTATATTCAGATAAACCTGTTTGAAGTTGCATCAGCGGTGCATTCAAATTCCAGCCAATATCAAGGACACGTTATGAATTATCAGTTCGGGTACCAGCAGCAGGGGATAACTCTTTGGGTGTATAGTTTTATAGAATATGGGTGTAAAAGCACTGTTCTTTTGGGTGTATTTTTGTTAATTCACAATTTACATATAGACACATATATAGATACATATAGAACAAAAGCTGTAAAAATTCGCAAGTTATGGGTGTATATTTGATTTGATCTTTTTCTTCATATTTTAGTACATGTAATTCATACATTTTGAATACAGCACATACAGTTTGGGTGTATATTTTATGCAATCTTGGGTGTATTATTACACTTGCGTTGGGTGTAACAGTTTATAATTTGCGTTTATATATGCCTTGATTTTTTCCTTCATATTTTACCACCTGTAATACAGCTTTTGAATACAGCACAGGCAGTTCAACAGCACAGATAGTTTAACTATGGAAAAAAATATACATGGAATAGAAGTTGTTGATAAATGGCAAATATTTACATCATTTATTCAATTTACAAACTACCCAGCAGTTGGATTACGCAGTTTCTATATTAGCAGAATTTATCTGACAAAATGGACTCAATAATACAGAGGATGGCTTCGATAGCCTTATAGCACTACTCTCTCTAATTGCCCGATCTCTCTGTTTATTCATCTCACTGAATAGTATCCGGGAAGCATACTCCACTCTATAGTGGTCCACCTCCTCCTACAATTAAAAAGTACATTCTGTTTAAACAGCAATATTAATTCAGTAAAGTAATACATAGTTATATAGTTCTAAAGACAGTTACCTGTGGCCAATTATCCCATTCATACTTCCCCTTTTTAATGTTTTTTGGCTCAATTAACTCGAGCCATTTCATAATGTAGATAGCGCAGTCATAGCTGAAAACGAAGAAAATAAATTACAAATCTCATTTAGGAAAGTTTAATGTTCAGAGTCACAAATTTATACCTTGATTTTTGGCCTGATATTTTAACATATGATGATTTAATTTCCTTCTCCTTCTCGCCTTTCTGCAGAGGTTCCCCGCCGGCATATGCTATCAATCTTGAAAATACATATCCCTTAAATACCAAAACAAATCATTAATACACCCGAATGAATGCACCAGATACACCCAATTGAATGGACAATATACACCCAACACAACTAACGAAATAGACCTATCTATTAAAGTAAAGAAGACAGAGGCAACTTACAGTGAATTTATTAAGCTTCTTTCTCTCTTCGCTTGGAGCTTTTTTATGTAGCGGGTCAAGTATATGACATTTCCGCTTCCTTGTATTTATCAGCCATAACCACCAATGCCCCGTGTGGCAAACAGGTGCAAAAATCTGAAGGATTGCCACATTTCAACAGTGTGTTATTTTATTTGGCATATAAGTAAATAAGCGTACTAACAAATTTAGCAAACGAAAACTTACATATGGATGCGAAGTTAATTTTTTTTATCTATGAAGGGAATAAAACTCGGGTAGTCTTCCACTCTGAATTCCTTATTCGTTTTCAGTGATACGAATTCCCCCTTTGGGTGATCCGAAAGTGCCATGCTCTGCAAGAATTGCAAAACAAGAAATGAAATATTGAAAATTCACAACTTACACCCAATTGAACGTAAAAAATACACCCAAATCAATATAGAAAATACACCCAAAGTTCGTAGAAGTAACACTTACCACAATATCGGGGGGAGACAGTATATTTGTTCTTGAAACCTCTTTTCATTTTTCTGGTTGAGGATGAGGCAGATGGCAGATACAATCTAGAAATATATGCCGAAATCAATTTTACATTAATACACATTGCAGTTGACTTTCGTGTAAAAACATTAATGTTATTCTAATATTACCTGAGATTCTATATCACTTTTTGCCTGGAGGGATGCAAGGTGCATTCTCATCAAAATGTATTCATCTTGGGCAATTATAGTGCACATCTCCTCATACTCGTTAGTATTGCCATCTGCGTCTTTCTTCAGTCTCGTCCCCCAGATGTAGCACTTTTGTTTCATATCATCCGTAATCTAATTTAATCCCCCAGGAGTTTCAAACTTCGCAGAAATTTCTACCCCAGTCTCCCTCTGAATTTGTGGACTTTTATTTTTTCCCTTCGCCGCACTGCTTGCTATTTTTTGGACCAAATCGTCCAATTGTTCTATCAAATTTGCATCTTCTGGAGATTTTGCCCTTTCTGTCTCCTGCGTTGACGCCCCCTCCTGGCTTGAATCAGTCAATCCAAGGCTGAATGATGGCACCCCTGGATCTATTTTAGGAACATAGGTTGCTGTCCGTGCCATCATCAACATGGCAGCAGCGTCTTCTGCGGCTGGATGACTGCATCATCATGTATAAGAATAAGAGTAAAAATAAGAATATACGGATGATAAGGAAAGATTGATTTTAGTCTGATGAACTTACATTTTAGTTGGAGCTGGGGGAAGCGTGGGTGTGGTTTCTTGAAGTTGTTTGGGGGGTTCAGGAGTGCTGCACAGTTACACAAAATTAATCATGGCGTCAAAAAAAATTAATCAGGAACAATATACACCCAAACTGTTAGCAAATATACACCCAAACTCTAAACAAATATACACCCAATACTATTTCTTACGTTTCTGTAGTCCCTTCAATCTGTAGCATAGGGGTTGGTTCAAAATCTGTCTCAGTGGTTGTTTGGGACGCCGACACAAAAACCTGAATCGGAACTCTAAACAAGAAGAAAAATAAAAGGTTAACAACGCCTTTGAAAATAATAAGGTTATAAGGTTGAAATATTATTGGAAAACTCACATTGCAAGCGCTTCCGACGGTGTCTATTCTCTCACAACCATCATATCCGAATCAGCCGGACTCAACCTAAAATACACCCAAAGAAAGTCAAAAAATAACACCCGAACAATTCAAAAAGAAGACAGGCTTTGTTTTTTGAAAACTTACATACTCGCAGTTTCTGCTTTTTTTTCGTGCCTTTTTTTTCTTGAATAAAATAATAAAGGTCTTTTTTTTCTAAAAAAAATATATACAGAATTAGAAGTAGAAGGTAATAGAAGAACAAAAGTAACGGTTATTTGAAAGAGAAATTACATGCTCTGTGACGCCTGATTTACACTACTCTGTTCAGTGTGTCCTTGAGAGGAAGGATCATCACTTCCCAAGTTCACAGCCGGTATTCTAAAATAGATTTCATGTTATTCAGACAAAATAGGATACAGGTATAAAATACACCCAAATGAATGCACAAGATACAACCAACAGAATGTACAATATACACCCAAATCATGATAATAAGATTTTATTAAATAAAGCTTCTTACGTTTCAAAGGACACATAGCGACCTTCTGTCGATCGGAGGTCAGCTTGGTTCTCCCTGCGAAACAAGAAACAATTATTAGCAAACAAAACACACCAAAATCTGAAATAGACACCCCAGCAAGACATACCCCTCTGCAGCAGATTTATCAACGTTTTCCCTTAGCCATTCATCTAGTTCGTCACTTGATATTTCATATGTCTCACTACATTCATAAAAGAAGATGTTAACAAAAATAATTACAACGATAGACGGTAATATAGCTTACGAGGTACTGTACCCATCAAAGTATTGATCTTTTTCAAGAGGTGAATCCTCTACAACAACTTTTTTCTTTTTTGGTTGTGTTCTGGGTTGAAAAAAAAAGTAAGAATCAGAAATAAATAACTAATTTTATCACAGAATTTTTATCCAAAGAAGCGCTTACTTTTTTGGTGTTGTTTTTGTCTTTTTCTTTTTCTTTTTCTTCTCCGCCGGTGATGATTCTTTGCTTCTATAAGTTAATAAGAGACACTTCAGTTAATACATGAAATCTTTATAATGAAGCCAAAAGAAAGGAGTAATAATTTCAGAATATTACTCATCACTTGGTTCAGATTCAAATTCTGAATCAGAATCTGACTCCTCTTGCCTCTTCTTTCTTTTTCTGGAGTCCATTCTGGAAGGCAAACAATCATTATTTAGAACATACTAAAAATACACCCAAATGAAACACAAGATACACCCAACTAGAAAAAGAAATTACACCCAAGTATGGTACTTACTTTTTCCCCTTTTTGCTAGGGCGTTTTCTTCCTGAATCCTCTGAGTCTTCTTGAGTCTCAGACTCAGAGGTAGAAGTGTCACTGTTGGTAGTTGTTTCTGTCTCCGAAGACGATGTTGGACTCGCCTTCCTTTTTTTGTTTTTTTGATTTCTTGTTTTTTTTCTTTTTTTTCTTTTTTTTCATTTTTTTCTCTTGTCTCCGCCATCTTCACAATTCCCTGAAACATGAGATATTTTAGTTAGCAGTATTCAGGTAAATAAAATACATCCAACATATTATGTTTACTTACGAAAATTTCCTCTCTTTCTGCAGTCATTCTTTCCACCAACTGCTCCTTACTCTAGTTGGCAATCCAGGGCTTTGGTGGTCTTTCAGCCCTCTTCTTGCCTTTGTTTTTTGAAAGATGAAAGTAAATTATCATCAGGGCGAAGAGGCAGCCATCAATTGCCTTCTTCTTTTTCTCCTGGTAGTCTGTGATGCCCTTGACCATGAAGTTCAAAACATGCCCCCCCAGTTTCTCTCCGATATGCTGTCCATCTTAAAAATTGGGGCCAGGTGCACAGGCGATATTTTGTTTATCGTCGTTGGCAAAAGGAACGCCATCTGTATATAGAGGATGAATATCCTCTTGAACATCAGGCGTTCCTCTTCGTTGCCAACGCCGATTTCCATCATTTCATCGGTAAGCCTTTTGAGGGTCTTACCATGGAATCTTCTAAAAATTATTTTGTCATCATCAGAAAGTTTCTTATACTCAACTTTCTCAGGAAATAGATCTCCTACAAAAAGGAAAACAACAAAGTATCCAAGTCGGTTCAAATACACCCAAGCATCAACTTAATATACCCCCAAGCATCAATTTAATATACACCTATAATTTTAAGCTAGTTACCTGTTGCATTGATGCCAAGCACATGACCTATTATTTTTGGTGTTATTTGGAAAGAACCATATCCTGTTTTCAGTCTGTTCTCCCCAAGTTTGAAGTTGTTTGCCAGCTTCCTTAACAGTTGGTGATCCACCCTCAGTGGTGGGATGTGCATCAACCCACCGAATCCTAAATCCCTCACAATCGCCTTCTTCTCCTCGGTCATGTTTCTGAACTTATCACTTAGGAGATGTGTGGCACACTTAAGATCTTTTGTTTGGTTTCTTGCTGCCATTTTCTCTGAAACGAAAAATACACCCAAAGTTATCAGTAAGATACACCCATATATATGAGTCAGATACACCCATTAATAACAGTTAGATACACGCATATATGAGTCAGATACACCCATTGATAACAGTGAGATACTCCCATAGATATGATTCAGATATAGTATCCATATATATCAGTCAGATATCACTCAAACATGCTTCAATATCAAGCCACATTACAAGGTCAAGCAGTATACACCCCCCAATCTATGGAATAAACCCCCAAAAATCAGTTACCAGAAGATCTAGAACAACAAGAATAACAGGATAACTTAGAACAACAACGTAGAAGAACAGTGTAACAAAGAAACAAGAATAACAGTAAACCCTATAACAACGACGTAGAAAGAAAGTAAAACGTAGTTTGTAATATGGAAAATATACAGGAATCTTAATGAACTTACGTTGAGTATTGTTGCTTTGTTTTCTCTTCAGATTCTTGATGGAGAGTTTGATGGTGTTTTGATGGAGGTTTCGAACAATGACTTGTATATTTTGAACTTTGATTTTCGCTCGAAAATGGAAGGGTTTCCTTGTTTTCGAAGCGCTTTGAGAAGTGGAAGAAGTGGAAGAAGTGGAAGAGTCTGCCATACGTAACCGTTTGAGTGTTGAGCGCGTGAATGTGACGCTCCATGTAATCTCTCTTCATGCGCGTGAGTTCTATTTGGGCTGGGCTAACTTGTAAGCTTGTAAGCTTGTATGTGTAGCAGGTCCGTTTTGATTTACGGGTCATATTTTTTTTTTGGCTTATTACATAGTGTCTCATTAATTGACAGCTTAGTGTGGGATTGATTTTAGTTTGGCAGAGAATCTTGCCAGTCGTATGGATTTTAGTTTCATTAATAATATCATTTATCTTCAAATATAAACTTTTAAAAGTTCATTATCTAAATATGGTGATAACTATACTGCATTGTATTATAATTTTTTATTAATAGAATTTCATCATTTTTTGTAATTTGTAGTAAATGGCATAACAAATATTTTTTGTTATATTAAGGTAATAATTTGTTCATTAAAATTTTAATTTTATAGTTAATTTTTTTACCAGACTTTAATATTAGGGGTAAGTACGATTTTGGTCCCTTAAGTTTAGTACCAGAATCAAATTCGTCCCTCTTGTTATTTTGCCATTAAAGTTGTCCTTAATGTTACATTTGTATTTAACTTCGCCCTTAAATTTTCTTTTGGACATAAATGCCCTTTGACTCGTTGGGGTAGTTAGAAGAATGGTTATATAAAATTAAATGGTATAGGTATATGTTAACCCCAAAAAAGAAGGGCAAGTTGGTTGCATCTGGATCTGCTGCCGACACCACCGTCGTCCACGGCGAGGAGGGAGAATGCCATGGCTGCCGAAAGCTCGATGTCGTCTCGGAGCAAATCTTCCTCGCATGGTGTGTTGCTGCTCTGTTCCCATGGTGAGAGGCTGGTGCTGCGTACCTCGGGGACGAAGGAGAACTACAGGCACAGATTTTGGGGCTGTGTTTATTATGGGGTTTGTTTTTCTTTCTTTTCTTCTCAGTTGAGTTATCTGGGTTGAGGAGTGGAGATTGAAGAGGGTGATTTTGTGTAGGTTCATGAAGGCTGCAACTTCTTTCGTTGGGCAGAGTCGGAGACAGAGTTGGGAAACCCAAAAATTGCAAGGAAGAAGAAGAAGCTTGCCTCCCTGAAATCAAGGACGAAAGCGGCAGAGTGGAAGTTAATGGTTGTTGCTCTGTTAGGGTTTGTTGGGTGGGCTGGGTTCCTGTTTCTGTTGCTGCATAATTTTTCTATGTCTAGGCCTAAGTGTGTAATTCCGTTGAACATGGTATGAAAAGGGTGTATGGCTATGATGCTGTTGTTGTTGTTGGTAGATTCTTTTAGGGTTGGTTTTGTTGACTGTGTGTTGGTGAGAAGTGTTTTGGTGGTAAGTTATTAGGTGACAATTATGTACCTGGTATGAATGTGTTATGTTGAATTGGTTCTCATCATGTATAAATGACAATTATGTGAATTTGATTTCTGCTTGTTAAATAACTGTTATCCATAACTGATTAATTTCCTAACAATATAACAAACTTGAATCAAAGATAACCTCTATTAATATGGTAAAATGTCATAATAACATTAGATAATAAAAAGTGTTTCAGGCACATATGTAATCCCAAAAGGGATGGCTGGTCCAATCCAGCAACCAAGTACAAGTCATAGTTGCTCATAGGCAAAGTTGACAGAAACATAACATAGCAAGAAGTAGATTACAAGTCACACTGCACTTTTCAAGCAATGTATCTACCTTAGAGTTATAGGTGAACCTAGATCTAGACCAATACCTAGGAGGGATAGCAATTAGGTACCTATAGGCCTCCTGATTCACAACTTTCATCTCGGCCATGTGCCTATCCCAATCCCTCCAGTGAGTTGCCTTAGCGCACTTCCACATCAGTTTCTTCAATTGCAATCCTGGAAACCTCTTTCTGAAGTTGCTGTACAAGTGTCTCACACAGAACCGATTATCCACGCCAGGTATAACCTCATCATATGCTGGCAACAGACCCTGCACGCATAGAATCAGGAAAATTGTAATTAGGGAGAATTGAATGGATGCATTTCACTCTATAAATTTAGTGTTAATTGCTTACTTTTTGTTGGTCAGACATGAAGGTAGATCTTCCCATCTTATCCAGCCCAACATCAGATGCAAGATGACTTAGAAACCAGCTCCATGAGTCCTTCGTCTCGGCTTCCACAACCGCATACGCAATTGGCAGCATTTGGTCATTGGGATCCCACCCAATTGCAGTTAGCAGCTGTCCTCCCTGGGGTGTCTTCAAGAAGCATCCATCTAGGCCAATAAAATCCCTGCAATGCTGGAAGCTCTGCTTGCATGCTTCCAAGCACACATAGATCCTCTGAAAGATGCAGTAATTGGTCCTTGATGATGCTGGTGCTTCACTGTCAAGATCTGGGGACCTCTGCACTTGTATGCGAACGGAGGATCCTGGATTTGCCTTCATAAGCTCCTGTCCGTAATCGTAAATTCTTTTATACTGCTCTCGGAAGGTTCCCTGAATTTGATCAAGTGCAATCTGCTTGGTCTTAGTGGCCAGTGACTTAGTCACAGTCAAGTTCCATTTCTTCTGTGCCTTGGAAACCAACTCCTTTATTTTCACTTTCGGATTCGACTCAACCTTCTTCTTAAACGCCTTGCCCAGCCATTTCAAATGTAAGATCCCCACCCTGTGTGCTTGTGTGCATGTGTGTGTCAAGTTCATGCTGCGTAGCTGCCAAGTTTCCTCACCCCTGACCTTCGTAGCATACACCCAGAAAGGACAATCACCCGAACAAACAGCCCTAACCCTCTACAAGTCACACTTCCTAAACCTGATTGACCTTGCCGTATGCACAGCATAAGCAGTTATAGTGTCCTTGAACTCCTCCCGAGATGCATACAATGTGCCAACTTCCCATTTGTATTGACTCATATCTTTCTGCAGCTTGTGAACTGGAAATGTGAAGCCCTCATGCTCTGAATCAGACCCAACCTGGTGATCGAAATCTCCCTCATCACTGTCTCCTCCCTCAACATTCTCAAACTGCTCATTTACACAAGCATTCTTATTCATAGCCCTAGGTTTTTTACTCATCACATTCACATCTTGAAACCCACTAACCTCAGGATCAACATCATCATCACTATCAGTAAAGTGCACATCATCTTCACTATCATCCTCTTCCCCAGATGGATTGTACTCCGATCGAGACTGTCACTGTTACTAGATTTATCATACCCAACTTCATTGTCGACCTCTGCCCCAGACTCAACAGCAAATGGTTCAGATTGCTTTCCCCCCTCATCTACTCCACCATACGGAACCAGCTCCAGCCCCTCACTAATGTCACCCATCCCTTCTTTATCCCCAATATCAATGTAGCCAACATCAGGAAACATCTCTTCCTCCTGAACCTTATGGACAAGATATAACTCTACATGGTCTCTCAACTTTGCTATTCGACACATCTCAATGGAATCCGCATCAGTTTTAAACAATTTCAGATTTTTTTCCATATCTTCAGCAACTGGATCCTTGAACCATAATGATGGGATATTCTCCTTGACGTAACCAAGTTGCTTTAGCTTAGCATACGCTTCAAAAACAGACCAACGATCACCATCAATATCTTCTATCACCGTTGTTTCTCCTCCCGCATACTCTAATGGACCATTCTTATACGTAAACCATCCTCCATGGTAAACCTTCACTTTAAAATTACCCATCATCTTCTACCACACCCTGAAATAGAGTACAACAACACATACACATTAACATAGAACATGAAACAGACGGAACTACCTACTCCCTACTCTCCACACACATGGCCTCATTCCAACGATAAACACACCCCCAAACCTTAAGTAATCTAACCCGAGAATACCTACTGCAGCGACAGCTACCAAACTGAAAAGAAGGAACAAAAACATACCTACTCAAACCCTATCGGTAATGCTCCAGCGAATCCTCACATCCCTTTCTTCCACTTCCTCGTCCTCGCCTCCACTCTTCGGTTTCAGTCCATCAACATCTCCGGTCCTCTCCGATCATGGCTTAGGGCACAACGTATTGGATTTCCTTTACCAAGCCTTGTGAATAAGAAACCAAGTGTTATGAATAAGAAACGTTAAGGGTTTCTCGTCCAAGGAAAGAAATCAAGCATTTCCCGCGAAATAAAAAAGGGTAGAATTGTCATTAAAAAAAATTTTAATTACAAAGGACGAAGTTAAATACAAATGCAATATTAAGGACGACTTTAATGGCAAAATAACAAGAGTGATGAATTCGATTCTGACACTAAACTTAAGGGACCAAAATCGTACTTACCCCTTAATATTAAATTGTTTTGTTCACAATTTTATTATACAATTATATTATAATGTGTTTATTATAATTAAACGGTATTTTTAATTTTTTAATAAAATTTTGCATTTTTTTAAAAAGTAAAATTATATATTCTTATTTTTATGATTCAATTTAATATAAAAGATCCATATTAAGCACCTAATCTAACAATATTTTTATTTTTTTTTTTCATTATACTTATCATACCCCGTGCAACTTCACTAGTTCTCAATGAAATTGATGCTGACATCTCTCAAATTAGTAAGGCCACAATAAATTGTTGGTAAATTGTTATATGTCTAAGTATCTTTGCTTCCAGGTTTTACCATTGCAATTCCCACAATAGAAACATGGATTTTTTTTTTCCTCACAGAATTATAGTCAAATTGGATCATACATTTAATCGAATTATTTTAATAATATAACTCAAATTCTTGTAGTAAAAAAAAAAATATAGTTCCTAATGAGAAATGAATAGAAGTCTAATTATCCTGGTAATTCGATAAAATTGACATACACTTGTTAAATTTTTTTATAGCGTTTGTTGCTCTGATCATTTTTTTAGGTAAACAATAATTTTTATAAATAATTTAAATAATAAATTTTAGAGTTGACCTAACAAAATAAAAAAATACTCTACCTTTTAAATTATTTCTTAAACTTTAACAATGAGAATAACTATTTATACACTTAGTGAATTGAACATCAAGCTATTATTAATTGTATATAAGTAAATCGAATAAAAAAAAAGCATCCCAGTAAAAATAATGAACATAATTATCTATATACCTATTGAATTAAATATCCGATATGTCCATTGTTCACATTATTTAGTATTATCAATTTTCTTTTTTTCTTTTTTTTTTGTTTTCATACCCCTTCCTTTTTCTTAAAATTCTACGGGCTTTTTTATATAAATAAACATGGAAAAAACATTAATTCCAGGAATACGCATGGCTTAAATTAATGACTGAAATACGCATGGCCAACTCAACCTCGCCGGCCACGAAATGGAGTTCCATACCAAATCGCAAGTGGCGCCCACGAAATGGAAGAGAGTGAAGTAGGGGCCATATCAGCTGTGTCGGGCACGAAATGGGGGAGCAGCCATTTTGTGGCTAGCACCCACGAAATGGGTATTCCAAGGGGGGCGGGCACGAATTGGTGCACCTCAGGTGTACCGGCCACGAATTGGTACCGTAATTTTCCTATATAAACGCTCGTGGATCAACGGCGAAAGGAACCATTATCACTCTCTTCTCACACTCCAAACTAGCCCTCAACCTCTGCACCCTCATTCTTTCTTTAAAATTTCCAGGTAGTAATATTGGTCTGCTATTTGTATGGCTGCGGAGAATGTTTACATGATTATATATCCTAATGGAGAAATTTCTCATACAGCAGAAGGTATTACATTCGTTTGCGACGATCCATTGTGGATAATGATTCCACCACAAACATCGTTGCAAGATTTGAAGAAGCCCCATCTCCTTTCTGCCAGCCACAAAATGAAAAAGCATGCTGCTCTTCCCTGCATTTCGTGGGCGCCACTTGCGATTTGGTGTGGAACTCCATTTCGTGGCTGGCGAGATTGAATTGGCCATGCGTATTTCAGTCATTAATTTAAGCCATGCGTATTTCGAGAATTAATGTTTTTCCAATGTTTATTTATATAAAAAGCCCAAACTCTACGCATTATTTTGGTTTTTTCAAATGCAAAATAATGATTCATCATCTTTTAACATAGAAAATTGTAAATTCCTCTGTTTTGCCATAATCAATCCACCAAAGCTACCACAAGAATTATTTGACGCTGCTATAATTGACTCATTGAAATCACCACATGTTAAAGTATAGAGATGATGAAAATTTTTTATTTTTTTGACTTATTTATTAAGTAATGAATTAGATATGTGGTTTTACTAGTGTTATTATATTATCACTGGTTTGGTACTTTTTGTTTTTTTTTTTTTGAAACAAAGAAGCTCAACACAAACATGGAGCACAAAGTAGTGACAATAACAAAATAAAAATAAAATAAAACAACGTCTGTTATATCCACCTAGTAACTTGTCAGAGCGAATATATATGCATCCCAATGTCATCTCCAGTATTGCCATCAACAACAAAAAGGATTTTCACACCTCCACTCCTTGTAGTTAAATCACGTCATGTTGATGATGTCTTCGACACTTTTACTTTTATTCTGAAACAACCTCCTGTTTCTTTCCAGCCAGACGTTCCATACAATGACAAAGAAACTTATAAACCACACCTTATGTTCCTCCTTTCTACCTGTAGCACCTGTCCAGCTTTCAAAGTGTTCCTTGAGGGTACTCGGAACAGACCATTTTCTGCCAAAATCAGATAGCCAAGTGCACCACACCTGTCAGGTAAATTTACAGCCAAGAAACAAGTGGTGAATATATTTCACATCATGATTACATAATACGCACACATTCTCATCCTGATTAACGATTTCGAGACGACACAACCTTTCCTTTGTGTTCACCTTGCCTATTAAAGCGAACCAGGCAAGTAACTCCACTCTTAGGGGACTAAGCCTTTTCAAATAGTCTTCGTGAAGCTATAGCTTGTTATCTCTTCCGGTAGTGTTTCCACCTGCAAGACCTGCACAAATGAGTTAGTAGAAAAAATGCCTTGCTTGTCAAACTTCCAGACAACTCTATCCTCTCTATCAAAAGCTAGTTTAATCGGTCTCAAAGCATCATGTAGTTGATTCACCAATTCCAACTCCCATTGGAAAAGCTCACGCCTCCACTGGAAGTTCCAAATCCACTCTAACCCATCCCAGAAACCATAGTTCCCTATGACAGATTCATTTTGATCTGAAACTGAGAAAAGCCTTGGAAACCTTTCCTTTAGAGGACCACCACTTAGCCACACATCTTCCCAAAAAAGAGTTTTCTGCCATTGCCAATCTCCATAGACAAGCCATTTATCATCTTGTCTCTTATATGTTGCTCCCTGATCTGTAGCTGACAGATATCCTTCCACGGGCCCCCTCTAGTAGGTAAAGTCTGGGAAGATAATAATTTAGTAGGAGAGAGACTATTACATGAGCAAACCACCTTCTTCCACAACGGACCCTCCTCTTTTGAGAACCACCACCACCACTTAAACAGGAGAGCTGTGTTACGAAGCATCGCATTACCAACTCCTAGCCCACCTAGCTTTTTTGGAGCTTGGACCAATTCCCAGTTAACCAAAGTCATCCCCTTCTTGCCATCCTCCTTACTCCACAAGAACCTTGGCTATAATGAAATAAGTTTCTCCTGAACACCCTTCGGCATCTTATATAAACTTAAATAATATACCGGGAGGCTATTCAGAACTGCTTTGATGAGCACAAGCTTCCCCGCTTTGTTGAGTGTCTTTGATTTTCATAAGCTGAGCTTCTCTTTCACTTTGTCTATAATTGACTTCCAAGTCTTGACTAACCTTGGGTTAGCTCCTAAGGAGATTCCAAGGTACCTGATCGGGAGAGTAGCCTCTTTGCACCCCAACAAGCTGCACATACTTTGAACCCACTGTTGTTCACAGTTGACTGGGATCAAGTTGGATTTGTCAAAGTTGATACTTAGCCCCAACATCACCTCAAAACTACGAAGCAGCCTCTTGTAATTTTTAATACTCCTCTGGTGGACAGAATAACACAGTATCATCAGCAAACTGGAGATGTGACAGTTCTATATTGTCTCTCCCAACAAGTAATGGAGCTATCCAACCGTTCCTGACTGTCACTCCAATCATTCTATGTAGGACATCCACAACAAGAACAAACAAGAATAGAGATAGAGGATCACCTTGTCGCAAATCTCTTTCCATCTTGAACGGCTTTATTGGCGACCCATTTATCAACACCGACATAGAAGTTGTGCTAACACACTCCATAACCCACTCTCTCCACTTCTGCAGAACAATATCCACGAAATTCAACTTTACCCTATTAATCTCTGAAATCACTTAACACACATATCAAGGCATCGAATGGTAATGAGAGAGGATTAAACATAGCAAATTTAAGGGCAAAGAAGCATGTTTTCAATCATAACACAAAATTAGGAAGAAAAATGTAAAGCATGCGAATTATATGAATAAGTGATTTACATATTGTAGTTTAGTACTAATAAATAAGAAAAAGTATTATACATAAAAGAATAAGAAGCATTATTCTTGTAAAGTTTAGTAGGTCACTTATTATTTTTCTTATAATCTTGTAGTATGATAATTTTATTTGAACCAACGCTAGCTTGAAAAAAAATCTTCTCTTCTTGCAATATCTTCAATGAGGTTTTGTAATTGTGTTTGTAAAAAATGAAAATTTTAGGGTTAAATGTTGTCGTTTTTTACTTTAATTTTAATTTTACAGCCTTTATATATATATATATATATATATATATATATATATATATATATATATATATATATATATAAAAGATGGTGTTTTATAAAAAAGTATTGTATGTGTCACATATTTAAACTAGTCATAAACAATTGAGAGTTAAAAGAAAAATAACGTCGCACACTTTTTAAAATATTATTCCTAGTCAAATCAAAAAGTAATGAGAAAAAATATTCAAACTGTAATTCCGATATTAAATTTTTTAAAATAATAAACAAAATTTAAAACAGAATTAGCATATTTACCAATATTACTAATCCTTTAAAGAATGAAGAATGAAAACTCAACCTTAAAAATAGATCAATGCATAACCTCAAAATAAAATAAAACTTAGATTAATAATCCATGAAAATAAAAACAAAACTCCTAATCCCCTTAACAAAGGAATTAGTGACTCATAGAAAAAGATGAAAAATGGCATAGGGACGAGCGACGGCGACGGCATAATGACGAGTAAGGGTCGGGTTGCGCCATTAAAGAGCAAGCCATCGACAATAGAGAGCAGAGCAGAGCTTGTAGAGGACTCGACCCAATGACAAAATGAAAGAAGTAGGCAGACGAGCACAAGACAGAGACAGACGAGGTACGATAAAGCCAAGGCAGCTAAGACAAGATACGGAAAGAAGAGGACAAAGAAGGATTTGAGAAGCGAGTAAACACTAGCGGTGCAAGGATGAGGAAGAGAAGAAGGAGAAGAGAGAAAGAAGGAAGTCACAGTGATTCCGATGACGATGACGAGTTGGTCCTGGTGGCGACGATGATGTCATGCTTTGAGGAGAGTGACTGTACAGAGAAAGAATGTAGGAGAATGTCCTAAGTAATTTTCATCAAAGGGTAGAGTTGAATTTTTAAATTTTGATAGAGGGTAATTTAAGAAAGAAATATTAGTAAAATTTTAGTTTTCGTCTCCAAAGATTTCAGCTCTATATATTCTCACTTTTTAGAAATATTGAAATAACTGAAATTTTGTATTTCAAAACTAAAATTTTAATTTTAATCTATAATCATTAAACACAATACTAAATTTCAATTTTTTTTCCATCTCTTTGTTTTAATATAAGTATTTCATACCAAACACAATCTCTTCTGTTAAGATAAGTCTGGTGATGTGGATGCCCATTTAATGGGCGGTTCACTCTTTTTTAGGACGAGGATTTAGTTTCTCAAAACAAAATGAAATTAATGAAACCAAATAGCAATGTTTTTGCACGCCTATAAATAAGCATGACCTAATACAAAAAAGATTACACACAGCAATAAAATATTTCACTTTCTCTCTTATAAATTATAATATTCTTCTCTGTTAATAAACTCTTTCTCTTATCTCTCTGTAGTTTTAAGCTATAATATTTATAATATTAGTAAATAAATAAATTACTTATATTATAGTAAGATAAGAGTATATTTATATTTTTCTATTTTATATTTTTTATTTATTTATTTTACAACATCTTCGTTTTAATATAAGTATTTCATACCAAACAGAATCTATCGGACATACCCATTAAAAAGCCTTATCATTTTTTTTAACTAGTTAATAAGATGAACGGTAAAGGGGTGGTGTTTGCACTTTCTTTGGAACAATTATTTATTATTAGTTAGACTTATTGAAGGGAGGTATAAAATAATTTTAGCCTCTATCGCTATACCTATGGCCATTATTAAATTCATATGGACTGTTGTGAAAAAGTTAATATATGAAGCAGATATTGCTGCTGCCTGCTCTTGTCTTTTATTTTATAAAGCTTGCTCCATAAAATGAAACTTATATGGGGGCAGTTAGACTGTGTACGTGATTGCCATTAACACATTTGCTTCATATTCAACAAATTTTACCAAATTGCATCGATCGGTTGCTTATAAGTGGGAGAATTCCCCAAAATAAAAATGGATAATTATGTTTATCACATATACTAACAAATTATTAGAACAATAGTAAATAACTTGGTTTTTCGAAACTAAAAACGCATATACAAATTTTTAAATTGTAAGAATAATATAGTCCCTCACTCTCTCCACATTTTTTTTTCTCTTGGCAAATTAGTAATTCGTATCAATTTGTGCTACTTAGAACTTGAATAATATGATGACATCCTCAGTGTTAGACACATAATGTGAAGTAGAGCTGAGTTTGTTGAATGTTATGGATTTGAGTCTCCATAAGCATTTAGTTATGAGTTTAACTATGATGCACTAAAAAAATAAATACAATAATTTAATTATATTTATTTTTTAAATAATATCTAATAATTGTAATAAAAAAAATTATTGACGTAACTAAAATATGTATAAAATTTATTCACTGTAAGTATAATACCCACACTATATTGGCCCTAGGATCACTCACTCATATAAACGACGCTATCATATTTTTCATCTCTTAAACTCACTAACACTCATAAAACAAGGGAGAGAATTTACCAAACATACCCATTTCATTATGAACACACAAAATACATAAGGCATATATGCCTTTATATAGGCAAAGTTTCATATTAAAAGTTCATGATTCTACTAACTTCTTAATACACATACTTATCCAACTTTGCTTCTTCCTTTGACTATTCAAATAAGTAATTTCTAGCACATCTTGAAAATTCTTCATTAAGCTTAGTCATCAATCTTGAACCTTTCAATGCACTTCATGATTCTTCTAGTATGGAGGTGATGAGTGCAACTTCCTTTCAATTCCAATTCAATTTGATTTTGAACTTCTTCATTGTTGTAGAATGTTGTAGTTATACTACTCTCTTGAATGTTCTTGGTTATTTTCCAAATTTCCAACATCTTCTAGTAAATTAATGTTTATTGTTTTCAATTCAAACTTTGCTTCTTCAATTCTTTAACCATGCTTCATGAAAATTTTAATCTATGCAAGTTGATTTAAAATTTTAATCAACATTGCCTCCCTTAAATCAAACTTGCAGAATTAAGCATCTTCTTCAATTTGTAAAATAACTCGATCTTTAATGGCTTTGTAAATATATCAGCAACTTGTTCTTCAGTTGGACAATACTCGATCACTGATTTTTGTTTGTATCCTTTTGCAACTAATATTGCTTTGAAACAATCAACTTCACCACTGGGTTTGTACTTAGTCTTGTAAATCCACTTTACTCCAATCGGCTTCTTATTTGCTGGTAAATCTGTCAGCTCCCATGTGTCATTTTTCTCAATGGCATGAATCTCCTCATCCATTGCTTTCTTCCAATTGTTGTCTAAAAATGTTTCTTCAAAGTTCAACAGCTCACAATCTGAAAATAGAGCAAAGTTTATGATTTCTTCATCGGACGGATCGTTGTCATTGCCAACTTCATAATCTGCTAATCTAGCAGGTAGTCTCCTCTCTCTTTGAGGTCTTCTAGATGATTCAGGTTGTTCGGTTGCATCTGGTTGTCTTTCTTCTTCATCATCACATGTATTTGAAATTACAATCGGATGTTTTTCTGTCTTTGTGTCCCAGTTCCACATGTTTTTCTCGTCGAACGTCACGTCTCTGCTGATGATTACTTTCTTTGATACTGGATTGTACAACTTGTATGCTTTTGAGTCTATGCTATAACCAATAAAGATACACTTCTCGCCTTTGTCATCTAACTTCTTCCTTAATTGATCTGGTACGTGGGCATAAGCAATACACCCAAAGACTCTGAAATGATGAATGGAAGGCCGCTTTCCACTCCAAGCTTCCTCTGGAGTTTTATCACGAACACTTTTTGTTGGACACCTGTTTAAAATATAAACTGCTGTTGCGACTGCTTCTGCCCAAAACTCTTTAGGCATTTGTTTTGACTTGAGCATGCATCTGACCATCTCCATGATGGTTCTGTTCTTTCTTTCAGCAACTCCATTTTGTTGAGGAGTGTATCTAGTTGTTAGTTGGTGTTGAATTCCGTGTTGCTTAAAGTATTCTGAACACGCAAGATATTCTGTTCCTCTGTCTGTTCTGAGAATTTTGATTTTACAGCCACTTTGTTTTTCGACAAACGCCTTGAATGTCTTAAAGACATCACATGCTTCTGATTTCTGCTTCAGAAAGTATACCCATGTATATCTACTAAAATCATCAATAAAAGTGATAAAGTACCTGCTACCACCATTACTTGGAACTTCTATAGAACAGAGATCTGAATGCACAATTTCAAGTAATCTTCTAGCTCTCCAAGACTTTCCTGTAGGGAATGGATCTCTGTGCTTCTTTCCCAGTTGACAAATCTCACAAATACAATTGGGAATATGAATCCGTGGTAGACCAGAAACAAGTCCTTTTCTTGACAGGTAGTTTAGGCCAGAAAAATGAAAGTGGCCAAACCGCATATGCCACAACCAGTTATCATCAAGTATCACAGAACTCATGCAAGAGGGATTAACATGTTGAATTTTTAACGGAAACATTCTGTTTGAAGTCATCTTTGCTTTATCAATGAACCTTCAATTGTTGTCAAATACAGTGCAATATCCACGATAAGTTATCATCTTATATCCTTTCTCAGATAATTGCCCCATACTCAGTAAATTGTAATCAAGTTCAGGAGCATAGAAAACATCAGAAATATAATTCAGAGAACCATCTTTCAATCTGATTGGTATGTGCCCTTTTCCTTCAATAGGGATCTTTGTACTATTACCAAACTTCAATAATAGTTTAACTGAATCATCTAATGAAGAAAATAACTCCTTTCTACCAGACATATGATTACTGCAAGCATTATCCAAGTACCATATATTTTCATCTTCAGCACATGAATTACTTGTAAAAAATAAAGTCTGAGTACCCGAATTATCATCAGTATTTTGATGCTGATTTTCTGCAACGTGTGCTTGATTGTTATTCACCATTTTGAATCTGCAATCTGCTACTTTGTGTCCATACTTTCCACAATGAAAATAGTTGAAATTGGTTCTTTCTTG
This sequence comes from Arachis hypogaea, assembly GCF_003086295.3. Classification (NCBI taxonomy): domain Eukaryota; kingdom Viridiplantae; phylum Streptophyta; class Magnoliopsida; order Fabales; family Fabaceae; genus Arachis; species Arachis hypogaea. The sequence continues at coordinate 4,543,466 of NC_092040.1, read as the reverse complement.
ATAAAAATTGCCTCGACCTCTTCCTCGGTTGACAGGCCTAAAATTCGTTCCACCTCTTCCTTGATTAGGTGGTGTAAAATTATTGTAACTTCCTTGGTTGTAATTGGCACGACCTCTACCTCTGAAACTTTCTCTACCTCTACTTTGAAAATTAAAACCACGACCTCGTCCTTCTTGTGTACGGTTTGATTCTGCAACGTTGTTGAAATTCACTCGGCTTTTCAGGGCTTCCTCGGTTGATTTTTCAGACTTCTCTAGTATTCTACTGATGTGGCTTTCCATGGTTCCTTGCAACTCTGCAATCGTCATGGTATCCATATCGTGGGACTCTAGTATCGTAGTCACCACATGGTCATACTTCATCGGCATGGTGCGAAGAATTTTCTCCACCACTTTGCTATCGGGCATATCTTCTCCATAGACTCTCATCTTATTGACAAGATCTGTAACACGAGTAAAATATTGCTCAACGGTTTCTGAGCTAGACATCTCGTACCTTTCATATTCTCTTCTTAAAGACTGTAGCTTTGCTTTCTGAGCTTTATCTACACCTTTGTATGACAGCTTCAACGTGTTCCATGCTTCCTTTGCATTTTTGGCATTTGCTATTTTGCCAAACACCGTATAATCTACTCCTTGATGAATTTGAGATAGCGCCAATTGATCTCTCCTTTGTTGGGCAGCATCTGCTCCTTCTTGCAAACCTGGTTCAATGAAATTCCACAGGTTCTGGACCTTCAAATGGGTGGACATCAAAGTCTCCCAATAACTATAATCAAGTTTCCCATCTAACTTGGGACCGGACCACACAATATTAAAAGTGTTTGCCATACTGACTCTATGAATAAACAACTATGTGAGAACTCTCTCACACCTCACAAACTCTCAAACACCAGGCGCTGGATTAACCAGCTCTGATACCAAATGTAAGTATAATACCCACACTATATTGGCCCTAGGATCACTCACTCATATAAACGACGCTATCATATTTTTCATCTCTTAAACTCACTAACACTCATAAAACAAGGGAGAGAATTTACCAAACATACCCATTTCATTATGAACACACAAAATACATAAGGCATATATGCCTTTATATAGGCAAAGTTTCATACTAAAAGTTCATGATTCTACTAACTTCTTAATACACATACTTATCCAACTTTGCTTCTTCCTTTGACTATTCAAATAAGTAATTTCTAGCACATCTTGAAAATTCTTCATTAAGCTTAGTCATCAATCTTGAACCTTTCAATGCACTTCATGATTCTTCTAGTATGGAGGTGATGAGTGCAACTTCCTTTCAATTCCAATTCAATTTGATTTTGAACTTCTTCATTGTTGTAGAATGTTGTAGTTATACTACTCTCTTGAATATTCTTGGTTATTCTCCAAATTTCCAACATCTTCTAGTAAATTAATGTTTATTGTTTTCAATTCAAACTTTGCTTCTTCAATTCTTTAACCATGCTTCATGAAAATTTTAATCTATGCAAGTTGATTTAAAATTTTAATCAACATTCACACTTCTAGTATATTAAAAGTAGAATTTTAAGTACTGATTGTTTTTCTTAGAATAATAAAACTTGTAATATATTGACAAAATATATTTAAAAGCTAATAAAAAATCAGTGTAAAGAAGTTTGAAATTATTTTATGTTGTATTTTAACTATTTTTAATTTTATTTTATATTCATTAATTATTGTTAGAATAATTAATTAATATTAAATATAATAAATATATAATTGTAAAATTATAAATATTAAATTAAATGGAGTAACTTAAGTTATTGACTCTCTAATATAACTCGTATAGACATTCATATTACTTAAATTAAAGTGGGTGAGGAATTTAGAAAATTTGAGTGTGAAAGGTTGAAAGGTATATGCAAATAAATAAGTATAAAAATTGCCGAAGGTTTCGCCGGCAAGGGCCTACGTAGAAACGATAGTTTCAAGAGAATATGCAAAGAGAAGGTAAACAAACAAAAGATTGGAAGGTTCAATTAATGTGTAGTAGTAATATGATTCACGAGAATGGAGGGCTACATTTTGGGATATACATTATAGCATTGTGCACTTCAAACAATCATGGAACGTCTGGTTAAAGAAGATAGGGCAAAATATATTTTTTATTTTTAAATTTTATTACATTTTTTTTAAATTTTATTTTATTTTAATTTTATTCAAAAAAATTTATTTGTATTAAATATATTGTTAGTAGTTATTTTTCAAAAAATTTAGAACCAATTCAATAATAATTTTATAAAATTAATTTTTAACATAAGTAAATCAGACATAATTGTCATGTATTATTATTGAATTGGTTCTAAAATTTTTAAAAATTTAACTGTTAAGTGTATATTTGATACAAATCGAAAATTTTGTAACAAAATTAAAATAAAATCAAACTTACGGATATTTTTAATAAATTTCAAAAACAAAAATATACTTTACTCGATTTTTTTTGTTTTTATTTTTAATATTTTTTGTGCTTAGATTCTTTTATAGAAAATTAGGAAAAATTAAATTTTAATTCTTTGTCTTTTTGTAATTCCAAAAAAAAAACAAATGAACACAAACCAAACAAATATTTAATAATTTTATTTTAATACATTATTAGCATAAAATAAATTTAAATATGTGTTTTTAATTATGTAATGTTATGTCCACAAAAATAACCATCTGCGTGAATTGTCATAAAAAAAAACACCAATATGATTAAATAATTGTATAAACAATAAAACTAAACCGCTTGTTTTAATTTCTTGACATATAGAATTTTAACTAGGGTTGTCCAAGGTCGCCCAACAATCATTTGGCTATGTTTGTTTACGAAAATAAGACAAGACATTGAAAATAAGATATAAAAGATAAAGATATTAAATTTAGTATTTTTGTATTCTGTTTGGTAATAAAATAAAATAAATTATAAAAATCTAATTCATTCTATTTTTTATTAAAAAAAATTGAGAAGAAAAATATAATAATAAAAATATAATTATAAAAAATTAACAAGAATAATAAAAAAATAAAAAATAAGTGTTTCTATGTTCTTATTAAAATAGATACAACATATATTAATTTAGTATCTTTAAATACAATATTTCTATTAATATCTCATTTATTAAATATAATTTTATATCTCAATGTCTCTATCTTAATATCATGTTCCCGTAAACAAACACAACATTTATTATGCTGCATGTGCAAGCTTGTAAGAAGATTAAGGGTGTGTTTGGCAAACACGTTGGAGAGAAGAGAAGCACGTTTGAGCTTCTTGAAAGTTTTACTTTGTTGTTTGGCTATTTTTATCTTCCTGAACGCAGAAGTGATTCTGCTTCTAAACGCACGTTTAGGAGAAGCTAAAATTTGTAGCTTCTGCGTTTCACTTTCATGGTTGCTTGTTGTCTTTGAAAAATTAAGTGAAATTTTATTTCTTTTTTACTAATCCTATCCTTCATTTTCTTCTATAAAAAGATACTAATAACTATTACTTTCATAATAATTTTTTACAGTTCTTCTTACTTCTTCATAGTTATTCGTTCCAAATTTTTTTTCATTAAAATAGTTCAAATTTGTTTTAATCACTAGCAAATTAAATATTTTAATTTTTTATTATTTTTAATACTTATTTTTATATTTTAATTTTTATATTTTTTATTGTATCTTTTATTTATATTTTTTATTATATTTTTTATTTATATGATAAATATTTTTATATTATTTGTGTAGTGTTCTGATTTCTCATGTTATGTTTTTATGAGTTTTTTTAATCATTTATTATACTATTTTTTATATGTATATTTTTTTATGAATTTTTTTTTATTTTTGTTTGGATTATTTATTTATTTTATTGTATTTCTTTTATTCATATGACAAATGTTGTTGACTTTTTTTAGGATATTTTTATTTTTTTTATATGAATTCTTTTTTTTCTATGCAGTATCTTGCGTATGAAATTTTTTATTTTTTTTTTAATTTTATTCATACGAATTTTATTTACTTTTTATTATATTTTTTGTTCATATGATATATGTTGTTGATTTTATGGAATTTTTATTATTTCTTATGTGTATGATTTTTTTCTATTCTTTAAAGTACTCTATTTTTATTTTGTATTAATTTTTTAAATTTTTTATTCTGACTTTGTAAAATTTATAATTGTAATTATTATATACTACGTTTATTATCAAAATTTTGTATAATATAAATTATGATCCTATAAAAAAGGACAAAATAAATAAGAAATTAATTATATGTAACAACAAAATCATAAATAATAAAAATTTATAGTAAAAAATAATACTAAATTAAAGAGTACTAACCGTACTAAAAAAATTATAGAATATTTTTTTTGACATTATAAAATTTATAGTACTCTCTTTTATATTATAGTACTCTCTTTTATATTTTTATTTTTTTATTATATTTATTTTATTTATATGATAAATATTTTTATATTATTTTTGTTAGTATTTTGATTTTGCATATGTAAAAAATTATTTAAATTGATGTCTCTTTTAGTAATTTTTCATCTAAAAATGATTTTAAGTAGTATAATCCAAACAACATTTATTTTACTACAATCAATTTTGATATAAAAATTGCCAAACAAAAATTACGTTAACCCAAACTTACTTTTCATCAAAATTAATTTTGTAAAATCACTTCTATGCAAACTCCCGTTTGTAAACTGAAATCAAACACACACTAAGAGAGTGTATGAGAAAGTTGAGGAGGCAAGTGTCTTTAGTCTTCAATTTGGGTGGACCATATTGCTATATGTGTGTTAAAGAACCTAGGTTTCAATGAGAATCATCGAAAGTAGTTGGTAAAGTGAAACCTTTTGGACTTTCGGTAACAGCTACTACAATCAATTTGTTTGAAATTTTTCATTTTTGTACATTCCATTAAACCCAAGTTAACGTCTCGAGTTCATTGTCAACAAAACAATCATACTTTGATATACTTTTTCATTGTAATTTCTCAATCCTTTGCTTTAACGTTGTAATGTGCATCTTCAACCATACTTCTACCTTTGATGCACTTTAAATTCATTATAATTGAGAAAAGAAGGCATTGTATAATTGTATTTCCCATAGATGTTAAGAAAAGAGACCAATCTTATTTCAAGAGTAGAATGCTTGTTCTTTTCACCATTACTATTTTCGAAGAGAAAATTCAGATTTTTTATTTTGATTTAATGCAATTGGGTCCAGACAAACACTCTTCAAAGATGAGTGGAAATAAAGAATATGAAGCAGCTTAGTAAAATATAAGAATGGGAAATCTCAACTAAACAGAGAAATGACAAGCCAAGGTAGTGATTAATTGGCCTAGGCAACATTCAAAGCGAAAAGCGTGCATACCATGTCAATTAATCAAAGTGAAGATTGAGTTTTGAAAACAAAACTTCTCTAAAATTCAGCAGCATCTCAGTAGTACATAGTACATTTCCCAAAATCAAACAAACAATGAGCATTCTCATATCATGACCTAAAACATTTCCCAAAGCTTTCCAACAGCTATGGATGAATGCTCTGTGGAATCTGAAAATCTAAGAAAAAGAAAGAAACAACAACATAACACTTTGATCAAAATACAGCCCAAACAAAACAAAATCAGCTTAATAATATAAACAGACAATATAATTGTGAAGAAACAAAAAGAGTAAAACAATTACCATATCCTCAATCCGCGTATTTAGCTACTGTGTCAGCAATTTCCTGTGGAAGGACATGAGGGGGAAAAGTATGAAGGGCGTCCTCTCGCGTAGGAGGACAATGTAGGAGGGTCCCGATGGACCCCGATTTCAGTATGAAAGTTAGGATACGGTGTGCCCTTATCTCGTTCAATTGCGTGGTTTGCCTAGGAGTAGGTGGACCACTTAACATAAATAAAATGAATTTGTTAACAGTCTGCTACTTCTGCACTAGATAAAGAAAAACAAAATTAATTTATTACCTCGTCACTAGCAGAACAAAAAGTACTCCCGTACTCATCAGATGTAAGACTTGAGCATCACAGTCTGGAAAAACCTCCGGATTAGGATCATCCTCATCTTCATCTGCAGTTCTCGGTCTCTTATTTTCTGGGGATTCCAATTGGAATCCCCTGTCTTCCCTTTCGTTGTCGTCTTCGGAGTCACTTGGCGGCGACCTCTTCTTGCTGCCAGAGGCTTTATTTCCAAGCCCCAGAACGTCGTCATCGCTGCTGTGCGTCATGCCTGGAACAAAATGAGAAAAGCATTCCGGCAGTAAATTGGACGTTCCCGGATAAACAATCAGCAGCAAAATAACTCATATGAATCCAAATTACATCAAACAGGTAAAACAAGCAGCCAATTCATATGGTTCAGGCAACATTGAGCAAAATAAGACAACTCAAATCAGCACCAAACAGTGAGAAACTTCAAAATTAACAACACAGCAGAATGTAAAAGCGCAACACATCAACATCATCATCAAACAGTTGAGCATTAGCAAGAGCGGAGACCTAAATCCACTAAAAACAAGATACTGAGTGAAACCCTAGCATAGATCGTGAAACCGAATTTTCCAAACTAGAACTACACAATAGAAAAAAACGAATTAGAATTCAGGATTGAGCTGTTGCAATCAGCAGTAAAATAACTCATATGAATCCAAATTACATCAAACAGGTAAAACAAGCAGCCAATCAATATGGTTCAGGCAACATTGAGCAAAATAAGACAACTCAAATCAGCACTAAACAGTGAGAAACTTCAAAATTAACAACACAGCAGCATGTAAAAGCGCAACACATCAACATCATCATCAAACAGTTGAGCATTAGCAAGAGCGGAGACCTAAATCCACTAAAAACAAGATACTGAGTGAAACCCTAGCATAGATCGTGAAACCGAATTTTCCAAACTAAAACTACACAATAGAAAAAAACGAATTAGAAGGAGAACGTAAATCGCGAAGAAAATCCAAATCCAGAGCACTAAAAACGAATATGGAAACGATGTGACTGCAAGAAGAAACTAAGTAGTGAAAAAATAATTACCGTTTTTGAATCTTTTCGATCTGGATCTTAATGTTAGTGTTGCATGCAAAAGCCAATAGCAATATCAAATTTTTGTTAACAAGAAGTTCCAAAACAAGGATGAAAATTTTACAAAATGAAATAAAAAGGGGATTAAAGGAGCTTACCGAATCAGGGATTTTGAAAGAAGTGGGTGAAGAAATTGGAGGATCTTTAGAAATAGAGGAAGAAGTATTTATTGAATGAATTTGAGCGCGAAATAAGATATGCACGCCGTACGCGTTTGTTGTTATATAACCGTCAAAGCATTGCATGCTGCTCTCACACGTTGACACGTGGATATTCCGAAATTGTTGCCCCTCCTCGATTTTAGGCACAGGATCTTATTGGCTTCCTCACTAACTACTAACTTATAGGAAAATTTTCAGGTGTTACAATCACTTTACTGATACATTGGTATGACAAGTACTATCAGGTAGCCAATTAAAAAGTTGTTGTGTATAATATTGTGTAAAGACCAAAAAGACTATGGAAGGACACTCAATGAAACGGCTAAAGATAATCCTCAAAGAAAGCTTATTATGAGATAGCTGAATTGGAATAAGCTGGTGGTGGCTCTTGGCTAATGGGCTTTGATCGTATATCCGTTTTTTTTTTTTGGACTAACTTATTTCTTTTAATTAATGGTTGATAATTTTTAGCCCAAACTGTATGATGAGTTTGAAAAAGAAAAAGAAAAAATATGTGAAATAAAAAAGTTATAACTAATCAGATTTGTAATTAATAGAGTTAGGTTTTTCGATCCGCAGGAGATTGCTTCAATCTCGTTGATGCTCTCCAAGAACTCTAATCTCTCTCAGTTTCTCATACCCAAAAAAAAAAAAGAAGAAGATTTGTAATTAATTAAAAAAGTAATCAAATTTGTACTGTATTGGATAGATGATATTTTCCACCGTTATGGAGGATTGGAAGGTTAGGAAAGTGTGAGGAAGAAGAAGGTATAATTTTGATGCTGCCGGGATGTTTGTTAAAGGAACGCAATGTTGAGATGCATAATGCTATGCTGAGTTCTGTCATCTTCCCAAGGAGAAGAGCCGATTTTAAGATATTCCAGCAGCTGATTCCTCTCCCCGGCGACCTTCTCTCCAGTGGCTCACTCCTTGCGTCGCCGTCTCCCTCCGCTATTGAAGCAGCAAGGTTCTTATCTGGTAGGGCCTTGGATTCATTCAAGGAGTGCGGTAGGCTTATGTGCATCGGGATTGGGGAGGTAAGTTCCACTAAGAGGGAGTGTAGTTGTTGTTATGTTTTTGTTTTACATCGTATTTGTCTTTTGGGTGTGATTCCGGGTCGGCTCAATCTTAGGCCACCCTGCCGAATGCCTTAATAAAAAGAAAACTGTGTTTTCCAAAGAATATGATTGTTGGAGCAATAGTAGGGAGCTTACAAAGAGGAGGGAGGTGGTTTACCGACGTGGTGGTTTTTGGGGTCTTCCATTTCTGTGTTTGTGTCATTTGAATGTGTTCATCGAGTGGATGTAGTCAGGTATTGAACGGTTCCTGGCGTGGTGGGTACAGTGCTGGGCAGACGAAGTTGGTGGGATAAATACTCAGTACGACAAAGTGCGTTGTATTTACAGCAATAGGTGAGTTTCACTTTAAAATCTGTAAAGTAGATGTTGTTAGCCTGGTGAAATAAGCGAAAAAGTGAACGACACATTAAGTATACCCAATTGTGCTAATTGTTGTTATGATTTCAATTTATTCAGAGAGGATGGGGTCCTGCAGCCGTGTTGTAGAGGGAACGTGCCAGTGGAATGTGAGGAGCAGGGATGATTGGGTTCAACGCAGCGGTGTAGGTTTAGATGAGCAGGTACGTTCCTATTAGTGTTTGAAAGTATGCTTTAATCTCTGAATGTGACATAGTTGTTATTGGCAGGTTTAACATTAAATTTTGACGTGTTTGTAATATTTGGTGAATGTGGTTAGTCTTTGCAAGTGTTGTGAACCATAGGAGTACAATGAATTTAATGTTTTGTGATATGCGTTGTTTTTTATTTGGCTTGAATAAGGGGTATTCATGGTTCTGCTTTTTCATAAACGGAACTGAAACTGGTGAAACCCCGCGTTCTTGGTGTACTCTTCCACCTCTTCTATGATGGATTCCTCTTCTGCCATCTTGTTTGAGTCATTGTTCTCTCTGTTCTATGTATATCTTTATATGTACCTTGATCATGGTCCATAGTCTTCGACTTTGACTCATTAATGTTGGAGTTAATGTCAAGTTTCTCTAAATCAATAGCACCAATTACTAAGGCGTTGACTTCTTTGAGTAAAACTAAAACAGCAGCAACCCATGTCCCATGGTAATGCAAGTACCAAGTTTTGTGACTTCTTTGACTATAACCTATAGTCTATCAAAAGATTCTTTAGATATTTTTATTCTACTAATCAATATTTATTTGTTTTTACCTTATATTTGAATTAACACTAATCAACTTTCTTGTTTTCTTTTTACACTAAAAATATTAGCCTTCTACTATTCCCCATTTGTATTATGTTATGAAAGCAATGGGACTCTTATTAACAAAAGAAAGAAATAAATAAATAATGGTTGTTTGAGTTCATAAATCAAAAACCAAAAGCTATACAACTCCAAAAAGAAATAACAAAAGAAAAATGTGTAAGACATAACATTTTGCCTCTCAATAATCTTGTAAATCTTTTGTCTTTTAGGAAACACAGATTTATACAGAACACATATGACTAGAGGATTAGGAAGCATTAACAAATTAAAACTAACTGAACTGCCCCATCTTCGAAACTATAGTTAAATTCAGCAATGATTAATGTAAGCAAATTAAAGAGAAGAAAAAGAAAAATAAGAAACTCAATCTATATCTCTCCCATATGTGTTTTTGTTCCATATACAACTTGATGGACTTGGCTGTGTTTTCATTCTCTGCTGCATCTTTGTTACATTATTATTTTCTTCTTCACGAGGACTACTATTTAGAATGCTATTATTTTCTTTAACCACATCAACTTTGACTATGTGATGATCTGAAGTCCCTTTGGAAGAAAGCACAAGATAGGACCCTGCTACGAACTTATATGTTGAATCTGATGATGATAATATGTAATCTACCCTTGTTCCATACTTACATGTCCCTTGCACACCTGCATTATAATTTTGAGGATTAAAGAGTTTTCAAAATTGATGAAATGTATGTCACATAATTAAAAGCTTAAGGTATTCTTGTTTTACTTTGTCCTGTGGCAATCATCACAAAAGATTCACATTCCCGTGAATAGTCCTTAGCATCCGTGTACTGCTTACTCTTTAGATATTTCATCACTTCAACCTTTGGTATTGGTTTTCCAATCTCTTCATAGTACTGAAAAACAAAACAAAGAGAAAAAATAATATCAATTCATACATAGGACTAACTTGACTTAAGTTTGTATCATTACTCTTAGTTTTCTGTTGACGTATATCCTCTGCAGTTACTCGGATTGAATCAGTGATCGATTTGTAGGTTTCACTGTAAATCTTTTCAGTTACTTCCGATTACGTAAATCAATCTTCAAGTCACATTCTAAAATAGGTCATTTTCTATAACTTCTGTAATAGAAACAATGATATCTCCAATTATAATCCCTTTGGATGTAAAATAAATTATTATATGGAATATTTTAATTAATTAACATTTTATTTATTTTTGAGTTAAGAGATCAATGATTTATTTATCTTTTTCACTCTAACATTTTTTTAGAAGGAGACATGTCAAATGAAAAATTACATAACTTTGTTTTCCTAAGAGTGTAATTTTGATGTATCAAGGATATAAAATATTTTTTTAATGACTATTACTGCAATAATTGAAAAGAAGTTTTTTTAATGTGATATATGTAATTGGATGTATATAAAATTTATTTATATCGTATATGAGAATTAAATTCTTCTTTTAGTAACCAAAAAAAATAAGAATTATATAATTTAAACTAGTTTAATTTAGTTTATGGTGGAGTAATATTTCTTAAACAAACTAAAAACTAAAACGTGTTCAGATTTATTTATTTTATGTGGATGGGGAGATTAGATTTCATTGAATTATTCTAAGAGGAATTCTTAGTTAATTGGAATTGCATCTAAACAAGGAACTTCTTTCAAAGCTAATGCAATGATTGCGATCAAAGAATCTGGAGCAATTTTTCTTTGCTCCCGAACTTGTGTTGTGGTGAATCTGATTCTAAGCTGGAATATTATTACGAGAATAAGTATGGCAAGTATTGGCAACTTGACAGACACGATGTAATAGTAAGATCCTAAGATGTGTTCCTTGCTCTGTTCTGTTCATATCCATCAAAAATCAAGATATAAATACGGTGACATGTCTATTATCTGTTAAATAAGACATAATTTTGTATCATGATGCTTAAATTTTACTTATCGGATTCAAAAACTAAAACAAATGTCTCACTTTATTATCGCACTACTTTTAGGTAAATTAGACAAAAATTCTATAGACATCAAAGAAATTTCTTTTTCAAAAAGACATTAAAAAGATATTAGTTAATATTAACTAACTAAAAATTAGTTCGATATATTTTTTTATTAACGAATATAACTGTCCAGAACATAAAACGGAGTTATACCGGTATGCTAATGGCAATCCTCAACTGGTTTCAATCCCATTGAAAAAATGGACCAATATCGGTGAAAAAGTGACATTATTATGTTTTACATAACTACTAACCATCTATCATTAACAATAATAAACTCTCCGTTGTGAGCATTGTTCGATATTACGTTTTTTCTTTTACATTCTTTTTAACAAAAAAAAGTTTTAGAACACCAATCAAGAAAAAATGAATATAATGAGAAGCAACATAATGAGATGGATGTGCAAGATTTGATTTGATCCGAAAAATGAACAAAGAACAGAAGCCAGAGACAGGGAGAGATGAGTTTACCAAAACGGCCCGACCCCATAAATGGTTCTGCCTCATCAGTTGCACCACCTTGCTGCTGTTCCTGAAGTTTCGAAAGAACAGAAAGCGTTACGAGGACAAGCTATACTGTGTACACGGTTATGTATCAGTATTATAATAGATGCTATTGATAATTAATTTTATGCTATATTAAGTAGACTTTGACCTACAGTATCCGGCTCCATCTCGGATGGTGACAGAAATCTATCGAAACAGTGCCCTGATATTGTACAGACCAAAAGCTCATTGGTGGGATCCATGATTACTTCTCTACAAGTCTCATCACAAACTAGAAAAAGAAAAAGAAACATTGCATTGTTAGATTTAGTCTAAACTAAAGGATTTAAACTTATGCAATGTAAAAATACACTGTAGCATTGTCCATAAAACAGGTTTCATACCATGAACTTGCCCGGTCTTCTCACAAATAAATACATCTCCGATTTCATAGTAAGAGCATGTTTCCCCAGAACAAGCATGATCAGTTACCACTGCATCGCTGAGTCCCTTGCTGCTTTTCCATGATGACACTTGATCAGCTAATGTTTTGTCAAGGATTATTCTGTCGTCCTTCACCTTCACATGTTAAACGAATACAATTAGGGGAGGTCACAAACAGTTAAGAGGCACATCTTTTATGGAGGCAAGAAGCATTCACATCAAAACACATTATAGTATTAAGTATTAACAACAAAATCACTTTGCAGCCTAGCATTTGCATAATGTTATGAAATCCCAAATCCCTGTTAAGTTTTATACACACACAGAGCAAAATCAAACGGGCATTACAATATAAAGTTCAGCTTTCCCCTTCATCAAATAGCTTGGACAGCAGGGGAGCACGAACAACGGTACAAGGACCATAACTATTTATCTCCCTAAGATCATTCTCAATATATCAGTAGATATTTCCACATTAATGGAGGCTCCCATTACCTGCGAAGGATGAGGGGCTTGACTCCGCTTAGCTGCTTGCATTTGAATGTAATACTCCTTAAACTCATTTTGGCAGTTTCTGACAAGTTCAACCATATCCTCTTCATCACGCTGCACAATGATAAGACAAATGAAAAGATCCACAAACATGCATGCACAAACAAAATGTATGAATAACTCAACTCAAGCTTCTATGAGAGAAATGATGAAATATGATTATTATAAATACATAAAAAACAAATGTTGAAAGAATAGATATCAAACAAAATGGGCAAAATAAGTAATTACCTGAATATATAACTTTTTCCATGGACATTCCCTTAACTTTCTTGTAGGGGGAAGAAGACCCCATCGCATACAGTACCTGAATAATTTTTATCATGACAATGGATATAAACATGATTCATGAAAACCTAATATCACAAATCATATGAAACAAGGAATCATAATCAACATGAACTATTGAAGTAAAGGAGAACCCACTCCTAAAACCCAATCTGATAGGAGTTGAGATAGGAGGTGAGAGCCACCACTTCAAATGGCAGTTCATGGTCTCATATCACTTCAGCATCAACTACAAGGACGATGCAAAATGAGGAGATATCATGGATTAAGAGCATGTAATCCAAATTAGTCAGCTCATGTCGTCAGATGCTAAATATTTAACAACTATCAACAACAATCGCAAGGCTGCAAACTTTGACATGATGTCATTTACTTACAATCGACGCCACAATGCTTCATCGGATGCTGCATAATTTAGAAACCTACAGACCAAGGAACAAGAAATAAGGTCCTGCACCCATCAAAAAACAACAGTAGTTAGCCAATAAACCCTAAACAATCTATATACGTAGACCCTAAAATTCAAGGGTTTTCTCTCCTTCATCTTATTATTATTTTTTTCACAAAAATATATAAAGAGGCAACCTCTGAGGACAGGAATTTAAGGATATGGTGAAAGAGCTCAGGTGGGACTTTGCTGAAAGAACCGGTCTCAATCCTCTTCGGCACCACTACATTATTCATATTGTAATTCTTCGGCTCCAAAAATCTATGAAAGAAACTCTGAGATATCTATGACTTTTTTTTTCTAATATTGATTACTACATTTTTTTTTCACTAGCTTTTTTTTTTACAAACCTCACATGTTTGCCTTTTACCATGAGACCCAGACAAATAATACTAAGAAAAAGAAAACAAAATGAACATCTTTAAAGGAGAAGAACTCAGGAAGCTTAAGTAGCTATGAGAACTCTGTGTTTTTCACTTTCTCTCCTTGATCTCAACCCTTGGCCGTTCACCCTTAATATAGAAGGGAAAGCTTCCAAGGTTGAAACCAGTCCAACCAAGCAAATTCTTCTCCAACCCAGAGTAACAGCGGTTCGGACAGAGAGAAGAGAGAGAGAAAACCGAAACAAAACCAACGTACATGTACCTCTTTCAACCCTTTTCACCAAAATTCTTCAATCTGAACCTTTCATCTTGACTTTGGCCCCAAAAATGAATTCGAACCCTTGATGAACCTCTGTCCCAGGACAGCTCCTTGCTTTCCATTTTTTGCTTCTTCCTACGTGTAGCTCTGCGGCTACCTTCTTTTTTTGATGAACAAAAAATGGAAGTGAACTTTTGCAACTAAGATCTTTCTCTCTGACAGAGGCGGATAGCCCTTCTTCAAATCTTGCCTTCAATGACAAAAATCTTGCCATGCCTTTTTTCACGTCTTCCTTCTTCGTAACCTTTCTTCCATAGGCTTTTCTGTTACTTTACTTTTTCTTCTGATAACTTCTTCTTTATTCCATCTTCTTTTCTGACTAATGATATGACCGAATGCAAAGAGAGAGGAGAGAGAAGATACAAAGCTTTCAATACAATATTAAACCCAATTTAATTTTGAATTTCGATTACCTATGCATGCAATTAATCAATTTAAATTTTGAATTCCATTCCACAATGTAGCAGGTAACCGTGGCTTGCTTTGAAAACCTTTGGGTTCCTTCTTTTGATCATTCAATATTGGTTAGTGCGCTTGTGACATGGACCTCTTTGGATCCTCTTTATTTCATTTCAATGCACAGCCACTTATATTAATTTTGCACAAGGTTTGATTAATAACAAGTTGGGCTCATATTGCCTTTTGACCTAATAGGAAACTCATTTTAATTTTCTACACACTAACACACCCATCATACAAACAATTTGAAGCAAATATCAAATTAACATTTTTCTAATAAATGTTTTAATAATGTTTGATCATCATTTAAATTAGATATAAATTTTCTAAACTCAACACTATTCATTCTGAATTGCATTATATTTATTTCACATTCTTTTTGACTTGAATATTGGAGTGTCTTTACAGGTTTTCACCGCCTTCGTTCTTTGAAAATCGACATATCACATATGCTTCATCCAACCCAAATTGAAACGAGCTCAACCTTAGTCCGAACAAGCTGTACCTCTCCCAAAACTTACCGCGCAAAAACAACACCCAAACAAATTCTAAAACAATCCTTTATAATGTTACAAAAATTTAGTTTTGATATATCCTACAAATAAAAATAAAACTACAATGATCCTTCCACACTCAATAATCCAACAAAAAGTCCAATCTTAACAAAAATTTTATCCAATATGTCAAAAATATCCAACAACTAACACATTTTCATTAAACTAAAATCAAACTCCTTTAATACACAAAAAAAAATCAAACTCCCTTAATTAACCCACTACAGACGTAGTTGAGACAAAGTGTGAGTGACAAATCAATTTGCCTCATATTAAGCCACACCTGGGATCGATTCCCACTCTTACCATATTTGAGGTTGATATTGTGCTCCTTTGTTCTGTCTCGTCGTGTCAATTTTAGGATTATTTTTTTTTACCACCTAAACCCGAATTTCTGACTCAGTATATTCTCAAATTCAAACAATGGACAAAAAAACTAAAGGATTTTTCCCAAATCAACTTAGCTCCTTCCTCCCCCCACCCCCCACCGTTAGCATTTTCTCCTCGTTCTTCATCGCCGCTTTGCTGGAAGCAGGCATTGCCCTTGCTTTTTTATTTTCCGACAACAATTCTTTTTGGAGAAATCCCACTCAACCTTCTTAGGAATCAAATGAACAAATTCAAATCCCTAACAATATCAGATTCGCACCCCATAATACCGAAAAGGATAAAAGAAAAAAGAAAGTTTTAAAAAAGAATCCCTCCACCGACTCTGTAATTGAAGCTTTGGAGAAGAAAAAAGGAAGTACCACAAATCAATTGAACTTAGTGTTGGCGATTGAAAATGACAACGAGAAGAAAAAATACAATGCAGTTGTGCATGAAGAAAAAGAAGCATCTTTGTTGAAAAATGAAAAAGTTGGAAAGAAAAAAAATAGAATTTTTTTTTGGTGACTAAATCGAAAAGAAAGAAAAAAAAAGAGACAAAACCAAATTAATTGGCTAGGGTCATATCTAAATCTATTAGATGTGGAAGCTCACTCCATGGTTGGCTCCAATTCGAGTAAATGTCCGCGACAGAAGCAGCTGCTTTAGCCATACAATCTGCAACACTATTTGCAGTCCTCTGAATTAAAAGAATAGAGACTCTCCAATTCCAATTCATAACCTCCTGTATATGCTTTGCCAAATCCCATTCCGGAATATCCTTACCAAGCATTCTTTGGTTTACCAAGAAAAGAGCTTCTAAACAGTCTGTTTTATAAATAATCTCACGAAATTCACTCTCCCAAGCAAGAAGTAAACCTCTCCAAATTGCATACAATTCAGCAAAAAGAACACTGCACACTTTGACTTTCCCAGTGCAACCTTTCAACCAACATCCATCAGGATTATGAATGATACAACCAAAACCAGCATAGCCAGAAGGAGCAAACCAACTAGCATCACAATTCAATTTAACAGAATAAACTGGAGGTGGAACCCAATGCAAACAAACTGAAGGAGGAGACAGAGATTGATGCATAGCAAAAATAGTGTGAAACTCCCTTACTGAACTACGAATCAAACTCACCACTTTACTAGCACTCCATGAATCATCTATATTAAATAAGTCATGATTCCTGCTTCTCCAAATCCACCAGATGGTCGAAAAGAAAAGAAAAATATTTTCACTCCTTGCACCTTTGTAGAGCCAATAATGTATATTCGAGTTATCTGAATACAGGCCTAAAAGGTTCCAGACCTCCTTGGCACTAGGGCACTCCCGAAGACAATGAAGAATTGATTCAGAACGATTCTGACACCGATGACAGGTGCTAGATAAAGCTAAACCACGACCCAAACGAAACTCTGCCGTAGGAATAGCATTATGAAAACTGAGCCAAATCAAGAACTTGTACTTCTCAGGAATATGCAGTTGCCATACCCACAACCAATTATCATGCTCATTCCAGTCAAACTTTCTTTTGGCTAGCCAACTGTACCCACTCCTAGCTGAGTAAAGTCTAGAAGATGCCACACCCCATGACCAACCCGAACTCTCTCCAGCATTCAAATCCGGATTATAAGCATTCAAACGCTGTTTGACATCTTCTGGAATGATAGAGAAAATATCATGGAGATTCCATTGACCATCTTTCCAAACGTCTCTAATAGTTAAATCAGAGTCAGATATATGTACAAAATGGACATCTTGAGCAATTGGGCCCTCAATACTCCAATTGTCAAACCAAAAAGATTGATCAAGTGACCCAACGCACCAAGAGAAGGCATCCTTAAGAGCACCAAAAGCCTTTGAGATACTCTTCCAAACATGAGAAGCATTGCAAGGGACACGGCCATCTAAAACTCCCTCATTCCTCAGATACTTCGCCCTCAATAGAGCAACCCAAGGCTTGTTCTGACAATGAAAAAGTTGCCACACCAATTTATCAAGTAAAGATATATTAACACACGCAGGATCTCTAACACCCAGGCCACCAAATTTTTTTGGAGTGATCACGGTCCTCCAATTAACAAGAGAAAGACCTTTACCATCAACTTGACCCTTCCAAAGGAACTGTCTCATCATAGAAGATAATTTATCGCAAACCCAATTTGGAAAAAAAGATACCTGCATATGATAGACAGGAATGGATGCTGCAACAGAATTGATCAGGCAAAGTCTCCCTGCTTTATTTAGAAGCCTTCCTTTCCAATTAGCTAATCTTCCCCTCACATTTTCAATCACCGAATGAAAAGAAGCCCTACTGGTACGGGAATGATTAAGGTTAACTCCAAGATATCTTCCTAAGTCCAAAGTAAAACGTATTGAAGAAACACTAGTAAAAATATCTCTTCTACGAGCAGTCACATTTTTAGAACAAAAAGCTTTAGACTTTTTAAGATTCACTTTCATGCCAGATGCCTTGCAAAAAATGTTAAAAGAATGCATGACCATTTGGACCTGACTCTTTGTAGCCTGACAGAAGAGTAAGAGATCATCTGCAAACATCAAATGAGAAAATTTTGGGCCACCCCTAGTGACAGAAACTGGTTTCCACACACCCTCGACCACCTTATGAGATATATAGCAAGCAAGTATTTCCATACAAAGCACAAATAAGTAAGGAGACATTGGATCGCCCTGTCTAAGCCCCCTTCTAGGAGCAAAACTATCCAATCTATTCCCATTCCACATAATAGAAAGAGATGATGCACGGACACAAGTCATAATAAAAAATAATAGAATTGAGATTGAAGATAAAATGTAAGAATTATTTAAAAATTTTATTAAAAAATTAAAATTTAAGTATTTGTGTTACACAAAACTCATTTTTTATAAATATAATATTAATGTTTTTGTTTAATAAATATTTTTGTTAATATTTACAAAATAAAAAAGTATAGGATATCAACATATTATCTGTCAACTTATTGCCAACAATGATTAATTATTATATTTTAAACACATATATAAAGAGACACATCCAAAAAATATATCTATAAAGACACTTCTATTAAACACAGCTATAAAAAAGATATTTTTATTAGACACATCCATAAAGACACTTCTATTAAACACACTTATAAATAATAGTTGGCAGATGTTAACAAAAATATTGTTGATAACATAGCAAAATTGTTACAAAATTTATGAATATAAATAATTGTTTTTCTTTAGTCTTGTGATTCTTTTGGGTCGGTAACACTACCCTAGTCTCACCCATGAGTCCATGACAGTTCACAATAGGCAGTTAGAATGTTAGACACAGTCCATGCTCGATGCCTCAAAGCCCAAATGTCAGCTAGAAGAGCACCATAGTTGTGGTCACTAGCTTGATCCAACGAAGCAAACTATATTTCTCTGAACAACACGAGATGAGTCCTATTTATTTGTTTATATTTCTATTTTGTATTATGCGGGCATATAATTTCTTATGACTTGTCAACTAAATATATGAAATAGAATAAGCATTCAAAGTATGTATTTTATCGCATAAGAAAATGTTTGTGTAACACAACAAATAAAATGGATAACAATGAATTCATCTAGCTAATGTTTTACGTCGGGTTATGTTTCAAACTAAAAGCTTAATTCAAGCCACCACAGTCAAGTTAAATCTACAATTGAATTAAATTAAAAAAAATGTACAAATTTACAAGAAATAATTACAGGAGAAAATATAAATTTGACTTATCGAACCCTTCATCAAATGTGTATACGCTTTAGTCGTTCAAGTGTTTAGGGTTGATTCACTCAATTCTCCTCTAATCAAGTTTTTTAAGATTTGTTCTTCATCTAACAATCAACAATTATTCAATACATGCATACAAATATCATGAGGACTTATCTAAAGGTTGTAATGGGATTAGAGTAAAGATAAAGATGTATGTGATCAAATGAGATTGAAATTTGAATTTTTGATTAACTTAAACTTTTATCTAACACACATAACAACGTATACAATTTTAATACAAAACTAGCTACTCATTATTCACTTTTTCACACATTCATACATTCTTTTCAATTCACATCTCATATGCATTATTCTTACTTTATTTTGGGTTAACATTAGCGAGTTCTTATGACAATAGAAATAATATTATGAATTTGATTTGAATATAGAATTCTAACTTTTTATACTCGGTTTTATCATTCCCATAATTGGGGGTTTCTATAATTCTCATCCAAAAACTCGTAACTTCTTCATTTATTTTTTGGATTAATAGTCAAATTAGTCTCTGAAAATTTTAAATTCGTTTTTCAAATATTTTTTCAATCAAATTGATCATTAAAAGATTGTGAATTAATCATATTTGTCCTCCTGTCTCTCCATTAACAATTTTCTTCAAAGATTAATGTTATAAAATGTTAATTGATAACATATATAACACCTAATATGTCTAATTGGATATTGATCAGATATGTTTATGAAAATTTATTAATTTAGTCATTTTCTTCAATTACAAAAATCTTATTCCTAATATAACATAGTGACTAAATTTATAGATTTTCGTAAATATATTTAGTTAACGTCTAATTGAACATGTTATGGTCATGTATGCTATCAGTTAATATTTTACATCATCAATTATTGACGAAAATTGTGAGTAAAGTAATCAAAGGACAGATAAAATTAATTCGTAATCTTTGAAAGACTAATTTGATTGAAAAATCTTTTAGGAACGAATTAAAAAAATGTCTTATCTTTAAGAAACTATTTTTTTTGTGTCTAAACATGGAAAGAAACAAAGCAAACACTATCCTATATCCGAGCGAATAATTTGCTGGAGATCAGCACAAGGCTCAGACCAAATAACATGATTAGAGTTACTCTTGACACCATATCTAGCCATCCAATCCGCAGCTCTATTTGCTTCTCGGGACACCCACTCAACGTGAACAAGCCAAGAATGAGATAAAAGCTCCTGAATCTTGTGAACCAAATCTGTTACTTCAGATGAATACCCACTTGTAAGCTCATGCATGATAGGCAGAATGTCAAGGAATATCCCTCAAACTGCAATCCTAAACTAAAACCAGCCCCCTTCAAGCATCAAATAATTCACATCTGATGATAGACTAGAGGGCAGGGACGGATCTATATATTAGGTAGTGGGGGCAAGCGCCCCCACTACAATTTGAAAATTTTTTGAGTAGTATATGATAATAATATTTATTTGCCCCTATTAAATTATTGAATTTGACCCCATAATAATTTTTTACTTAACTTTTGGTACTTAATAATCAGTTTAAGAATTTTATATTAGATGTTTATTAGAATGATCAATTCTCAATTTATATAAGATTGGTGTTCTTTCTTAGAAATGAACTCAAACGATATTATTTATCCTTTTTTTAAAATTAATTTTAATTTTTTTCAGTAGCAACTACATTAATTGAAAAAATTTTAACTATAGATATCGGTGAGAGTTGACTTTTGATTGTATGAGAAGTGAATTTCTAATAACTGTTTGATGATATATATATATATATATATATAAAAGAGGCATTTCGATTGTGTTGTTAAAAAAAATTATTCAGTGTTTTTAAAAATATAAAACCTAAAAAATAGAATTATAAATTATATATTATTATTTAAATTATTATTTTAATATTTTAATTTGTAAATTATATATTTTGAAGAGTAATAATATTTTATAATAATAAAATATAATTATAACAATAATTATGTTATATGTATATAAAAAGTAACTATTTGTATAAAATACATATTGAAATAAAAAATATATATTGAAAATGAATTAAACAATAAATATATTTATACACAAATACATAATGATTAATGAATAATTTTATAGCTGATTTTTATGCAATATAATATTTTTATTATAAAAATTATTAGAGTTTATTTATCTTGTGTCCTAAAGGAACATATTACAAGATTACAAATTGAAAATATTTTTGTTAGAAATACAAAAAATTTAAATTTTTAATGTATTTATTTTACAATTGTCAAATGAAAAAATTTAAAATATTCTACTAATAGTAAGTTTGTCATATCTCTTTAAAACACATATTAGCTAAACTTAAATTATTATTATTATGTTATACATATATTTTGCCCCCACTGTCAAAACTTTCTGGATCCGTCACTGCTAGAGGGAATGCTTCCAGAGCAGCCCGAGACCCAATCTTTCTTAAAATCTCTAATAATACATCCAAATCCCGCTAAATTTGAATCCTGATACAAGCTTACATTACAATTAACTTTAAAACTGTTGCCTACCGGTAGTTTCCAACACAGGCAATTTCGGAGAGACTGAAAGGCATTGTTTCGATTCTTGTAAATCTGTAAGTCCTTGGCGGTAATTCTAGCCAAGCCAACAACATTGTGGCCTGTCCAAGGGTTGTCAATATTAAATATGTCTTTAAGAAACTAATTTAACTATTAACTATTTATTTATTTATTTATTTTTATGCATGTGCTTGAGCTCCTTATCAATGTTGGTAATCGTATTAAATTGTTATAACTAGAAGACTAAAACTAGACATCAATTATTGTTTGAGGTCAATTACAAACTTGTTCTTTTCTTTTCACCTTGGATGATGATGATTATATGGACGATAGGTGGGTAGGTTTATCATCTTCACTTTTCACCACGGCAAATAAAAGAAAATAAAAAATTTAAAAAGAATATTTTCACTAGAATAATCTGGTTCACTTTTTTTTCACTAGAATCTTCTGCCAAAAGCAGGGCCGCATTTGATCTTATGATTGCTCATTTGGGATTATATAAAAAATTTCATAAACTAAGCAAACTAGCTAGCTTAGATTAATTAGGCACGTATAATGGGTGTTTTTGATAGTATTGGAGAGGTGTGTGAGGAATGGTGTGGAATACAGCACAAAAGTAGAAAGCTGAAGCAAATACAGGGAGTGGAAATAAAGGTGAAGATGGATTGCGAAGGGTGCCAGAGAAGGGTGAAGAAATCAGTGGAAAGGGGATGAAAGGCGTGACAGAAGTGGAAGTTGAACCCAAGCAGAGCAAGTTAACTGTAAAGGGTTACGTTGATCCAAAGAAAGTGTTAGAGCGCGTGAGGCAGCGCACTGGGAAGAAAGCAGAGTTCTGGCCATATGTACCATACGACGTCGTTCCGCACCCGTATGCGCCAGAGGCTTATGACAAGAAGGCTCCGCCTGGGTACGTCAGGAACGTGCTCTTGGATCCAGAAGCTTCTCAACTGGCACGTGCTAGCTCCTTCGAGGTCAAGTACACCACCGCCTTCAGCGATGAGAACCCCAATGCTTGCACTGTTATGTGATGTATCTTGGTTATTCAATGCTGTTATGTCATATGTGGAGCTTCATGTACAGTGTCATTGTACAAAGTGGCATAAGTACGTAACAACTAAAAAAAGTAACAAGCCTAAACACAATAACAAAGTCCAATTAATCCTATAAAAGAAGGTTATTCTCATAGTGGAATTCCTATTTGTCTTTTACCAGATTTATTCTCAATTTCTATTATATGTATTCATCCATCAAAATTTAAAGGTCTTCAATCATCATGATTCTTATATTACATCCCTACATCAAACTAATTTCGTTACACCACACTTTTCATGACCGTATCCAATTTTTTAATCTCCCTTTCTCAGTTTGCTTTACAATTTACATGTACACACATTCCTAAAATTTTAAATTTTAAATTTTGAATACAAAATTAAAACTAAAAGAGGATTTCTCTCTCTTCTTTGTTTCCAATTTTATCTCTTTCTCCTCTTTTTTGGTTCTTCTACTTCTTCATTATCAGTTTCTCTTTTTTTTCTCCTCCTTTTAATGATTCTATTTTTGTATAATCTTCTTCTTCTTCTTCAGTAGTTTTTATTCATCATCTTCTTCTTCTAATTCTTACTGTTCCTAATTTAAGTCAGAAGTGGAGATTATAGAGTTAGTGTACGCACTAAGACAGAGAATGTCACTGTACTTGATGGATCCAACCTTTCGAGGAATCATCGCGGTGGAGGCAACGCTATCGCTGGTGGTAGGGTTGCGGCAATGGATGAAATGGCGACTGCTACGGTGGTGGACCATGCTATGTCGGTGGTGGTCGCAGTGGGTGCGGTGGAGTTTGTGGTGATCTTCAATACTGTAGGGATGGATACAGAGGAGGAATCAGCGAAAGAGAGCAGATCGCTGGAAGGTACTGAGTCACTGCCACAAAGAGCACATGCAATGAGACTATGAAAGCAAAGAGCACAACAACGATATAATACTTTTATATTTGTCTTTATCTTTCTGTCCGTAAAGACTAGATTTGCAACCAGACAAGGATTCATCTTCATTTTCAAGATGTTCCTAATGTTCGTCCTTTTAATTTTGACTATATCTATATGTAATTTGATATGAAATTTGAATTTTAAATAGGATCCCGCTAGGGAGACAATGGACTATTTATACAATGTGTACAATGAGTTATTGAGTTAGAAAATGAACATCCTCTTTACTATTTAGAATAACCATCCGAGTACTAGCAATAATAAACATCTTTCCAAAAGCATAAACTGATTTTGGGTTCACCAAGGATCAAACTCTTGACCTTTCGGATCTAGCGCTCTAATACCATGCATGATACCATTCATCCCAAAAGCTTCAACTAATGGATAAAGATAACACTAATGATTATATCTCTAATACTCCCTAAACCTCCATTGTACACATTGTATAAATATTCCATTGGCTCCTCATACTTTCTCTTTTAAATATGCACAACCTTATCAAGCATTCAAACTATCTCTCAAATAATCAAATTTCAATTTTCTTCTTACCATAACTCTCTTTCTTTCTCTATCTTCTCTCATGTCTTTCTTCTCCTAGATCTATATATCTCTCTGCATCATTTCTTTTCTTTTATTTTTGTTATCTCTGTGTTCTCTTTGTCAAACGGAGATTTCTTGATGGTGACATGCATTATGGTATTGTGTTTGTTGCGGGGAAGCAGAGGGAAGAAGTAGAGACACGACAGGGAGGAGCGAGAGATGCATACTGGCATCGACAACAATGGGCATGCAGTTTGGTGAGGCTGAGATGATTCGGATGGCAATAGACAGAACGGAAGAGAAGTCATAGTTGCAGCACCAAAAGCGGCCATCAACGGTCTTGGTGTGATAATGCTGTATTCTCTGCTTATGTAAGTAGTCGTCTTCTTCAAATGAACGTATACGATTTTTAATTTTGATATGCCTACTCATACTCCTCTTTGTTCAGTCACAGATTCATAATGGTTTGCGATGATGAGCTATGTGTGTTCCTTATTATTTGATCTGATGTATATGTTCTAATTTTGGTAAGAATTGAAATGATGATGTTGTTGTTGTGCAGAGGCGTCTTTGCCTGGTGTGGAGCTTTTGATGCAGTAAATCCATAACTTCATTGTTGTTGCCGGGATTCTATTTGCAATTCGCCAAAAGGTCTTAATCTCTTTCCCTCTTATCTTTAATTTGCATCCAATGTACAAACCAAATGAGATTGTTAAGTAATGCAGCATGAACTAATCATTTTTCCTTTAGTTTTTGATGTCCTGGCTTTGTATTTTCAGAGTATATATTCATTTTCATCATCCTCATAGATCATATTTTTTAATTTTTTTTCTTTTCATCACTCCATTAATGGAGCAGAGTACGTGAAGGCAAAATCAAATTGGCTACTGGAAATTCGTGGGCAACCCCGACAAGAAGGTTTAGCTTTCGGAGTCCAAGATCCAGCAGCTCTGCTTAATTTCCAGAGACATTTTCTTGCAACAGCCAGATTTATGGGATCTCCAATCTTTCATTTAGATTTGTGGTACTCTAACTTCTTGCAATCCCTGACACTATGGCTTTCTTTCTTCATAACAAGTGAATATGCACACTTTTGTGCACCCCTTACTCTACTGCTTTCTTTCTTGCAATCCCTTTTGTTTCGGTCTTCTTCCTTTCTTTTTGAAGTCAGCATTTGATTGATTTGTTATTGCGTTTATTTTTTATTTTAATTTTTTCTAATAGTGGTTTTATATTCTTTTAATTTAAGAGTGACATTACTATTATATTTTTTAATATGTTTTTTAACCATATTTTAAAATCTTGATTTTCATTTCATATCACCTCTCTATAATCTTATTTTTCCAATACATTATTGACTAAGATTTGGTAACTTCTACTGTTTATGATACACGGTTCGGTATCTCCTTTTTGAGTTTTGATAATGAAATTTGGTAAATATTTTGATTTTAACTGTTTATGTGATCTTTTCATATCTTTATCATTATCATAACCTCAGAAAAAAGAAAATAATATCACCACAGAAGCAAGGAGGTGAAGAAACCATGATGGCAGTCCTGAATGTAATAATTGAAAGAGAAGGGAGGAATTGGAGAAAGAAAGTGGTGGTTCAGGTTCACATTCTTCCTTGCAAAGCCTTCTCTGGCATGGTGGTTCTGCTGATGGTGCTTGGTTCAGTTGTGCCTCAAATAAGGTATATATGATGGATATGAATGAATCCTCAAATTGAGACAATTTCATTTCATAAATAACAAAGTAACTAACTCATATTATTCTTTGTTTTCGCAGGTAGGATAGGTTCCATTAACACTGCCATACCCATTCTCACATTAGTTTATTTTTTATTTTGTAGTTATTAGTTTAGTGCCTTCATTGCCATACTCTATTGTGGCATATCTTTTGGGGTGCATTAAAACATGCGAATGAAATTGAAGGCAGATCAACAATTGTTGTTAGAGTAATAGCATGCTTTCAACCCTTGCACAATTGTCAGGTAAGTACTATATGACTTATATAGACATGATTTTCAAGCTTGATGTGAGATAAAAAAAAAAAAAAACACTTATGTCTATTATGTGTTATCCTCTGTTATTAATTATCAGATTATTTTATGAACTCATGGGGGATGAATGCTATCTTCAAGTTTTTCGCCATTTGCTAAAGCCTGTCATGAAGATACATAAAATTTTTCTCATCTAGCTGAAGCTTGAAGTTTGTAGTTTTCTTTTATTATTATTTGTCTATAAAAAAATCAAGTTATTGAAAATTCCATATCAAAGCATTGTATCGCCCTAGCACCTATTGATAAATATTTTTATGTTATGCATTTTCACTAAAAAGGGTCTATTTGTCATCTTCATCATTGATTGATTGACTATTGTTCTTTAGGTTATTTTTTCATTGAATGGTTAAGGCTCATACGAGCTATATGTTATAAGGATTTGTATTTTATTTTTATCCTTTTTGAAATTATATGGTTTGCTTTGTGTATTATGCTATGTTTGAAAGACATTCCAGCAGAAGAGGGTATTAGGTTAAAGTTTTTATGATAAAAAAAAAAGTATGAAAAATAACAAATATTGATAATCAACCGTTACTCTCCATTTCAAAGCTTTGGTTAGACATAGTGAATAAGATTTGGAATTACTTTTGCTCATGTTTTGATCTGTGAGAGTATGCATTAGAGTATATATATGTTTGTTTTCTTTTCAAATTATTTTTTTCATTTGTGATTGAACTTATGTAACATATAATGATTAATTCAAATAATCAACATATATTGTTGCACGGAGAGGTTTCTTCATTTTATGGTATTATGAATTCAAATATCTTAGTGATTAAATGATAGATTAAATAACATTAATTACGTCTTTGTTTTTTGGTATTACTCAGGAAAAGCCAATGACGGCTTTGGGTGAACAAGTGTGTTAATCTGTGGTGATAATGTTGGAAAGATTATGCACGGCAAACCATTCACTGTATGCAGTTTGTATGCCTTTCATATGTGCAAACCTTTCTATGAGTATGACAGGAAGGATGGGAACCAGTACTGTTCCCAGGCCATTCACTGTATTCACCATTCTTCATTCATATGTTGCAACTATACTAAAGACTTTTAGTATTATAAGATGTTTTAAATATTTAATAAATTATTTCTAAAAAAATAGAGCCATTGTGTTTCAAATGGTTATACTATTTTATTTTTTAGTCTCTCGTTATATTATGAGATATTCCAACTGCATAATTAATTGAGAATCAACAATATTGGCAGGATTATTTTATAGACTTAAACCTTGACTAAAGATTAAATACATGTCATTAATAAAGAATGGTCCAGTTAATGGAACCCTCATCCTCTTGGTTGATTTTTTATTAATTTGAGTTTGAAATCTTAGTTTTAAGTTTCTATTGCAATTGATTTTGATTTACGGGTCATATTTTTTTTTGGCTTATTACATAGTGTCTCATTAATTGACAGCTTAGTGTGGGATTGATTTTAGTTTGGCAGAGAATCTTGCCAGTCGTATGAATTTTAGTTTCATTAATAATATCATTTATCTTCAAATATAAACTTTTAAAAGTTCATTATCTAAATATGGTGATAATTATACTGCATTGTATTATAATTTTTTATTAATAGAATTTCATCATTTTTTGTAATTTGTAGTAAATGGCATAACAAATATTTTTTGTTATATTAAGGTAATAATTTGTTCATTAAAATTTTAATTTTATAGTTAATTTTTTTACCAGACTTTAATATTAAATTGTTTTGTTCACAATTTTATTATACAATTATATTATAATGTATTTATTATAATTAAACGGTATTTTTAATTTTTTAATAAAATTTTGCATTTTTTTAAAAAGTAAAATTATATATTCTTATTTTTATGATTCAATTTAATATAAAGATCCATATTAAGCACGTAATCTAACAATATTTTAATATTTTTTTTTCATTATACTTATCATACCCCGTGCAACTTCATTAGTTCTCAATGAAATTGATGCTGACATCTCTCAAATTAGTAAGGCCACAATAAATTGTTGGTAAATTGTTATATGTCTAAGTATCTTTGGTTCCAGGTTTTACCATTGCAATTCCCACAATAGAAACATGGATTTTTTTTTTCCTCACAGAATTATAGTCAAATTGGATCATACATTTAATCGAATTATTTTAATAATATAACTGAAATTCTTGTAGTAAAAAAAAATATATATAGTTGAATAGTTCCTAATGAGAAATGAATAGAACTCTAATTATCCTGGTAATTCGATAAAATTGACATACACTTGTTAAATTTTTTTATAGCGTTTGTTGCTCTGATCATTTTTTTTAGGTAAACAATAATTTTTATAAATAATTTAAATAATAAATTTTAGAGTTGATCTAACAAAATAAAAAAATACTCTACTCTTTAAATTATTTCTTAAACTTTAACATGAGAATAACTATTTATACATTTAGTGAATTGAACATCCAGCTATTATTAATTGTATATAAGTAAATCGAATAAAAAAAAAGCATCCCAGTAAAAATAATGAACATAATTATCTGCATATACCTATTGAATTAAATATCCGATATGTCCATTGTGTTCACATTATTTAGTATTATCAATTTTTTTTTTCTTTTTGTTTTCATACCCCTTCCTTTTTCTTAAAACTCTACGGGATTTTTTATATAAATAAACATGAAAAAAACATTAATTCCAGGAATACGCATGGATTAAATTAATGACTGAAATACGCATTGCCAACTCAACCTCGTCGGCCACGAAATGGAGTTCCATACCAAATCGCAAGTGGCGCCCACGAAATGGAAGAGAGTGAAGTAGGGGCCATACCAGCTGTGTCGGGCACGAAATGGGGGAGCAGCCATTTTGTGGCTGGCACCCACGAAATGGGTATTCCAAGGAGGGCGGGCACGAATTGGTGCACCTCAAGTGTACCGGCCACGAATTGATACCGTAATTTTCCTATATAAACGCTCGTGGATCAACGGCGAAAGGAACCATTATCACTCTCTTTTCACACTCCAAACTAGCCCTCAACCTCTGCACCCTCATTCTTTCTTTAAAATTTCCAGGTAGTAATATTAGTTTGCTATTTGTATGGCTGCGGAGAATGTTTACATGATTATATATCCTAATGGAGAAATTTCTCATACAGCAGAAGGTATTACATTCGTTTGCGATGATCTATTGTGGATAATGATTCCACCACAAACATCGTTGCAAGATTTGAAGAAGCCCCATCTCCTTTCTGCTAGCCACAAAATGAAAAAGCCTGCTGCTCTTCCCTGCATTTCGTGGGCGCCACTTGCGATTTGGTGTGGAATTCCATTTCGTGGCCGGCAAGGTTGAATTGGCCATGCGTATTTCAGTCATTAATTTAAGCCAGGCGTATTCCGAGAATTAATGTTTTTCCAATGTTTATTTATATAAAAAGCCCAAACTCTACGCATTATTATTTTGGTTTTTTCAAATGTAAAATAATGATTCATCATCTTTTAACATAGAAAATTGTAAATTCCTCTGTTTTGCCATAATCAATCAACCAAAGCTACCACAAGAATTATTTGACGCTGCTGTAATTGACTCATTGAAATCACCACATGTTAAAGTATAGAGATGATGAAAATTTTTTATTTTTTTGACTTATTTATTAAGTAATGAATTAGATATGTGGTTTTACTAGTGTTATTATATTATCACTGGTTTGGTACTTTTTGTTTTTTTTTTTTGAAACAAAGAAGTTCAACACAAACATGGAGCACAAAGTAGTGACAATAACAAAATAAAAATAAAATAAAACAACGTCTGTTATATCCACCTAGTAACTTGTCAGAGCGAATATATATGCATCCCAATGTCATCTCCAGTATTGCCATCAATAACAAAAAGGATTTTCACACCTCCACTTCTTGTAGTTAAATCGCATCATGTTGATGATGTCTTCGACACTTTTACTTTTATTCTGAAACAACCTCCTGTTCCTTTCCAGCCAGACGTTCCATACAATGACAAAGAAACTTATAAACCACACCTTATGTTCCTCCTTTCTACCTATAGCACATGTCCAGCTTTCAAAGTGTTCTTTGAGGGTACTCGGAACAGACCATTTTCTGCCAAAATCAGATAACCAAGTGCACCACACCTGTCAGGTAAATTTACAGCCAAGAAACAAGTGGTGAATATATTCCACATCATGATTACATAATACGCACACATTCTCATCCTGATTAACGATTTCGAGGCGACACAACCTTTCCTTTGTGTTCACCCTGCCTATTTAAGCGAACCAGGCAAGCAACTCCACTCTTGGGGGACTAAGCCTTTTCAAATAGTCTTCGTGAAGCTATAGCTTGTTATCTCTTCCGGTAGTGTTTCCACCTGCAAGACCTGCACAAATGAGTTAGTAGAAAAAATGCCTTGTTTGTCAAACTTCCAGACAACTCTATCCTTTCTATCAAAAGCTAGTTTAATCGGTCTCAAAGCATCATGTAGTTGATTCACCAATTCCAACTCCCATTGGAAAAGCTCACGCCTCCACTGGAAGTTCCAAATCTACTCTAACCCATCCCAGAAACCATAGTTCCCTATGACAGATTCTTTTTGATCTGAAACTGAGAAAAGCCTTGGAAACCTTTCCTTTAGAGGACCACCACTTAGCCACACATCTTCCCAAAAAAGAGTTTCCTACCATTGCCAATCTCCATAGACAAGCCATTTATCATCTTGTCTCTTATATGTTGCTCCCTGATCTGTAGCTGACAGATATCCTTCCACGGGCCCCCTCTAGTAGGTAAAGTCTGGGAAGATAATAATTTAGTAGGAGAGAGACTATTACATGAGCAAACCACCTTCTTCCACAACGGACCCTCCTCTTTTGAGAACCACCACCACCACTTAAACAGGAGAGCTGTATTACGAAGCATCGCATTACCAACTCCTAGCCCACTTAACTTTTTTGGAGCTTGGACCAATTCCCAGTTAACCAAAGTCATCCCCTTCTTGCCATCCTCCTTACTCCACAAGAACCTTCGCTGTAATGAAATAAGTTTCTCCTGAACACCCTTCGGCATCTTATATAAACTTAAATAATATACCGGGAGGCTATTCAGAACTGCTTTGATGAGCACAAGCTTCCCCACTTTGTTGAGTGTCTTTGATTTCCATAAGCTGAGCTTCTCTTTCACTTTGTCTATAATTGACTTCCAAGTCTTGACTAACCTTGGGTTAGCTCCTAAGGGGATTCCAAGGTACCTGATCAGAAGAGTAGCCTCTTTGCACCCCAACAAGCTGCACATACTTTGAACCCACTGTTGTTCACAGTTGACTGTGATCAAGTTGGATTTGTCAAAGTTGATACTTAGCCCCAACATCACCTCAAAACTACGAAGCAGCCTCTTGTAATTTTTAATAGTCTCCTCCTCTAGTGGACAGAATAACACAGTATCATCATCAAACTGGAGATGTGACAGTTCTATATTGTCTCTCCCAACAAGTAATGGAGCTATCCGACCGTTCCTGACTGCCACTCCAATCATTCTATGTAGGACATCCACAACAAGAACAAACAAGAATGGAGATAGAGGATCACCTTGTCGCAAATCTCTTTCCATCTTGAACGGCTTTATTGGCGACCCATTTATCAACACCGACATAGAAGTTGTGCTAACACACTCCATAACCCACTCTCTCCACTTCTGCAGAACAATATCCACGAAATTCAACTTTACCCTATTAATCTCTGAAATCACTTAACACACATATCAAGGCATCGAATGGTAATGAGAGAGGATTAAACATAGCAAATTTAAGGGCAAAGAAGCATGTTTTCAATCATAGCACAAAATTAGGAAGGAAAATGTAAAGCATGCGGATTATATGAATAAGTGATTTACATATTGTAGTTTAGTACTAATAAATAAGAAAAAGTATGGGCAAAAAACAGAGATAAGCCAAGGGAAAAAATAATTTACGTGAATCAGCCAAAACAAAAACTGCTTCATGAATCCACGCATGCACGTTCTACATAATTCGAACCAGCTTGGTTCGAATTATACACAAACACACACTAATTCGAACCAGCTTGGTTCGAATTACACACAGTAATTCATGGTATAATTCGAATTATGCTGTTAAAAATTAATAATTTATTAAAAAAATTTTATTAAAATTTTATTAAAAAATTAATAATTTAAAAATTAAAAAATATATTTTGTATTTCATACGTTAAAAAAAAAGCTAACAAATATTTAATTACGATACTTCTTTAAAATATTAATGAGCTATCAATTCGAATTCCATACAATACTTTTCTGTCCATTTTTAATAGCTTATGAACATTTTTTAATAAATTTTTTTAATAATTTTTTTAAATTATACTACAAAAAATATTTTATCCTATGCAAAACAATTTTAAAAAAATGGCTTAAAAAATGTTATGAGTACTATAAAAATTTGTAATGTTATAATAACTTAGGTAAATACATACGTGTATTCAAAATTTAAATAAAATATTCTACATAGTCAATAATAATTTAGAAATGAAAGCAAATATTTTATTCCACATAAAATAATTAAAAAATATATTTTATTTTATACAAAATAATTTTAAAAAATGGCTTAAAATATATTATGAGTACTATAAAAGTTTGTAATATTCTAATGATTTAGGTAAATACATGATCAAAATATTTTTTCTTTAATTTCTAAATTCTCAGTAATTATGTAAAGTATTTCTTTAATATCTAAGGACATTACAAATTTTTATAGTACTTCTAATATTTTTAAGCTATTTTTTAAATTATTTTGCATAGAATAAAATATTTTTTTTAGCTGCTAACACAAGCGCAGATCATCCGCTTTCTCTCACCATCGCCGGCACCATCTTCCTTTAGGTAAACCTCTGTTTTACTCTTGGCCTCTGTTTTTCTTCTTTTATAGAATCTCCATGTATGTTTTATTTTGTAAATTAAATGGCAATACCGCTGAGATTTGAATTTTAGTAATTATATTGTTTTTGATTTCTTATTCCTGCTGTATTGTGGAGTTTCCTCGTACGTATGAGGAGGGGTCCGATTCCTGATGATGATGATGATGCTGTTCCGAGGAAGGGGAAGGTTGTCACAACCACCGGGGGGTGGCCGGAACTGCTCCGCTGTGTCACGACAAAACCACCACCTATCCTTCTGGACGAGCTCATAGCGGAAATCCTGCTGAGGATACCGGCGAGGTCTCTCCTTCGATTAAGGAACAGCGTCTGCAGTTCATGGAGAACCCTAATTTCCAGTTCCCAATTTGCCAAGGACCACCTTCGACGTTCAATGGCGGTGGATCCAGCCTTGACCCACCCACTTATTGCCTATTTTGCCCGAGCCTGCGAATACCCCAAAATCGGAGTGTTCTCCGTACGATCTGTGATGGAGAACCCTCCCCAGGAACCCACTAAAGTAGTTTCCTATGAGGGACGACGCTACCGCATCATCATTGGCTCTTGCAATGGATTGCTGTGCTTGCACGATGAAGAGCGCGGCGAGGATGGATTCATAATAAGCCATCGTGCCATGCTGTGGAACCCCTGCACCGGATTCACTTCTCAGCCGCTTGAAATTGCAGGTGTCCTCTCCATTTGCGGATTCGGTTATGATCATGTCAATGACAAGTATAAGCTCTTGGCTGTTGTGAGAAAGAAATCAGGCGAACCCGTCACCACCAGAATGTTTACATTCGGCCCAAATTCTACCTGGAGAACAATCCAGGATTTCCCCCATAATTATTTTGACTTTCATTCCGGGAAATATCTGGAGCGTCTTGCAGGGCTTTATTTAAGTGGCACTGGCACTCTTAATTGGCTTCTTTACAGCTATAGTAGTTTTGTGAAGGTTATTTCCCTTGACTTGGTCAAAGAGACTTATAGTCAGTTTTCCCTTCCCAGCAGGGATTCACATGATAATCTCTGGATGGAACCCAAATTGGGTATCTTGAGGGATTGTCTTGCTGTTTGTTATGAGACTAAGAAAACTCATTGGACTGTCTGGTTCATGAAGGACTATGGAGTTCCTCAGTCTTGGACTAAATTGACCACAATCCCCCACCACCCGCTACTCGTTCATAGTCCCTCATGCGTTGCATTACAGCCTATATACATGTTGAAAGATGTTCTCCTTGCAATTGCTCCGAGTGGCAAGTTTGTTTTATGTAACTTAAAAGATGGCAGCATAGATCTTCCTAATATTAACAGCTCCAGTGATGGCATGCCCAGACTTCTTCCTTTAACTCAGCACGCATCTCCAAGGGTCTTTCAACTCTATCATGAAAGCTTAGTTTCGCCCTCGCACTTTGGTCTTCCAAGTTGCTCATCTGAGATGCGGTTAATTAAGCCAAGCCTATAATCTCTTATGATTAATGTAGTGCCTTGTTTTTTTTGTATTTTATAGACTCTGGCTTCATGTTTAATGTTTTTTAATTAGGTTCCTTATGAATACCGATTTTCTTTTGTTTTAGTTAGAATATGTATTCATCATAAAATGCTATATAATTTATACTGCACAGAGGAGCTTCTGATAGTGGACTTTCTGATCTTAACAAAATACAGAAATGCCAAGAAAGTGTTGCTATAAAACCTGTAAAGAAAATGAATAAGATATACAAGAAAGAGCTTGCACTTGCATTCTTATTGCTCACTGCTGCATTTAGGAGCTTGTTATAAGCACAAGGGATGCACTTCTACTACTTATTGTTCCAAGGAGTGTCATTTCTCCTTGTAGGTTTGGATTTAATTGGAGAACAAATGAGCTAGAGGATCATAAGAATTTGTTATTGTTACTATTATTAGAAAGATAAACAATTCAAGAGGCCAAACAATTGTGGAATTGCTGCTATACAAAGATGTTGGTTTTGGCAGTTATATCATATGCAAGGTTTCTGGATAATGTGGCTCATCAGGTAAAAATGCTGAAAGCTCTACCATTGAGTCAAATCATATAAATAAGTTTGTTATTATTCTTCTTTTTCAAGTGCTTTTATAGTGTTTTTTCTGCTTTTTTGTTTATTTTTTTAAATTTTCCCGACGTGGGTTTATTTGTCCATTGGTTGTTTTTCATTTTCATTTTTTCTCAATTTTCTGTAATATATAAGCCGATTCGCTTTCTCTCAGTTCAGTATCAAACTGTTGCTCAATTCACTCTCGGTTCATCTGTAATATAATTACTGAAATGAATGACATTGATATGTTACAAGTGCATTTAAAGATTTATACGTTTGTTGTTCCAAATTTCACTTACATGATGCAACTTTGCTTAGGAGTAATATAATTACTTTATTGCTTTTGAAAACTTACTAAACCTTAGAGAATGATACTACTTGACATGACATTCATCTATAACTTAACTACTTTTATCTTTCTATTCTATTCTCTCTTGTTCATTTCCCTCACCTTTCTCAAGAGAAACCAACGTTATTCTTGAGTTAGAGAGAAAACTAGAAGGGTAGAATGCTTAATACTTGTGTGCTTTCAACTTTATTTTTTTTATTTTTATAAATAAAGTATATATGATATTATATCAACTCATTTAATTTTTTTTCTTATTAAATGAAAAAGAAATCTGGTGTAATCAAAATTCTCCTTTTATAGAATAATTTGAACGTAGAAGTTAACACAATGTCTTACTCTTACACTTTACACGTATCATGTACGTATATATTTTTTTCTTAAATATATTTTCTCTTAAGAATTGCTCATAATATTTTAAGTAAAGTGATATTAATTATGGTGAAAATTTAGATGTAGTTAACTTCATCTAAAATTGATAGTTGAGAGTTGTTAGATGATAATTTAGTCAAATCTATCCAGTATTTAATGACTATCATCTATTAACTTCACATGAAATTGAAATTAATAGTACCTGAATTTTCACCATTAACTTAGAATCCCGCTAGGGGCCAATAGAGTATTTGTACAATGTGTACAATGAGCTATTTATTTGGTCCAATATGAGTTAAAAATAAACCTCCAGAATAAAATATTACTAATTTCTCAAACACAATACATCTAGAATAACCATCCGATTACCAGGGATAATAAACATCTGATATCCTACTGAATCGAACATCCCTAAACTCCCATTGTACACATTGTACAAATACTTCATTAGCTCCCTATACTTCCTCTTAACTTAAAGGCTTGTATGATTCAACTAATTATTTGCATATTGCAAGGCTCAAGCTCTAGTAAATACACGAAACAAGTAGATATCATACAAAATTCAATAGAGTTAATAGTCAAAATCGTCCTTGAAAGATACCCCGATCTCTATTTTAGTCATCGAAAGATAAAATTAATCGAAATCGTCCCTGAAAGATACACGACTTTGTCACGTTCGTCCTTCCGTCATCTCCCTCGCTGAGTTGGCAAACGGTCGCTTACGTGTGCTGTTAACCGCCAGCGTGGCAGAAGCCAAGTTGTACCATGGTGTTGCTGACAAGATAAGTCCGTTATAACAAGTCAAATTAGTCCTTGAGTTGATAAACCCTAATCCCAAATTCAACGATAAATAAGTTGCCCTCAACGCTTTCGTTGGACATAGACCTCGGTAGGAGGTGTAATTGTTGGTTCACGGCGAGGATGGAGACAGAAAATGGAGGTCGTGGTGATGGTTCGTGGCATCCGTCGCACGACAATTATGGTTCTAGCGCTTCAATGCGAATGAGGAGGTTGAAGACACATCACGAATCATGTTTCTGTGGGTTGAAGAATGGGATTAAAAAATCCAGAACAGCAGAGAACCCGAATAGATTGTTTTATGTATGTCCAAGGTACCGGGTGAGTGATGTTGAAAAAAGTTTATGATTTTCATCTTGTTCTGTGATGTTGGGTGTTTTTTTTTTTTTTGCTCTCTTTCTGAAATTGTAGAAGGGCAATCACTGCAGTTAGTTGAAGTGGGTTGATGATGATGTCTATGAAAAAGTGGGTATATGTGGTACAAAGAAAGATGCAGGAATTGATATGGAGGTTGAAAGTAACTATGATGAATGGAGGTTGAAGGTGGCATAGAGACTGGGCAGTTTGGAAGCTAAAGTTAGAGCACAGAAACTGCTAATGATTTTCACGTTAGGGGTTGTTGTAATTAATGTGATACTTTGTTGTTTGATATATACTTCTAAGTAAACTCAAGTTATGTTATGTGAGAATGTAATGCTGTATTGAACTCCATGGCCTGAATAGGAGTAGTTATTTAAAGTTGGAAACAAGTCTATATTCATTATTATAAATTGTGAATTTTGCAAACAAGTCTCTGTCATTGTTGATATAAGTTATGTTAAGCCATAAACAAAATAAGTAATGAAACTGAGTAACCTTAGTAATAATTTGTCATTGAAGACTAATTGCCACATTCCCTTAATAGATAAACACCATAGCAAAATTATGAGATTTTGATGACACAACAACACATTGTCTTAAAAGATAAATACCATACAAAAAACAAAATGTTGTTTCATACAAAAAGATTCAACCACAACACATTTCTAATTAATCAATCATTTTTATCATTTTTCCTTGGGTGCTTGAAGCCTGGAGTAGACACAAAAATCATAAAGTTTGCCAGCCTCTTAGCAGTTGCAGAATTTGTCCCTTTGATAATCTCAGCAGAAATAACACAGGTGCAGATGCAGTAGGTTTCATGTTCTTCAGAATACAAAGAGATTTTGCCAAGTTTTGTTTCAGGTTTAGTAGTTCCAAATCTGATGATTCTGG
Organism: Arachis hypogaea; assembly: GCF_003086295.3. NCBI lineage: Eukaryota > Viridiplantae > Streptophyta > Magnoliopsida > Fabales > Fabaceae > Arachis > Arachis hypogaea. The sequence goes on along the minus strand of NC_092040.1, from coordinate 4,505,036 downwards.
AAACTGTGTCTGTGAGTTCTCACAATGAGAAATTTCAATCATGGAAGATGTAAGAGAATCTTCAAGACTGGCAGAAGTGAGGCTTAGAACTTGCTGCTGTGATTCTTTAAGTTTGAGAGACAAGGCAAAGAGTTTTTGCTTGGATTCCTCAGCTTCTTGTTGAGCTTGTTTCTTGCATGATTCAGATAAACTTAGCTGCTCCCTCACTTTCTTCAAATCCTCTCTCAGATGAGAAACCTGAGATTCCAATTCAGGTATTCTGCTCGGCCTTTACCTCTAATACCAAAAGCAAAATCATAATGAAAAATTGTACATTACAGAATACAATGAAAAAAGACCAAAGGAATCAATTGAGTCTCAAGAAACATGTAGACAAATTTCAATCACAATTGTTCCATATACAATAATGCCATCAACCTTCCGAGACACCTCAGAGGAGTCATTTCTGAAACCAAATCACTGTTATGATTCATAAGAAAAACATATACTCAGGAGCAATAAAAGCTTTTGCCATATATGGCTGAAGCAATGTCTTCACATCACTCTCAATTCTTAGCTGGCTTACCCATTTCACAGCTTCCATTACTGCATACATAGTGTTAGATAGATAATCCAAACCATTCTTTCAAAATTCAATTGTATTTAGGTGATTGTTATTGATTGACAACATCATATGCAGTGAAGTTTCCATTTCAAAGTTTAATATCAACATTAATTAGTTACAGGGATATATAATATATTGATGCTATGTATAAAAGCATGTTTTATAACGTAACGCAACACTGAAAGCTACTTGGGAAGATATAGTGATAGTGATGCATGCAGTTAATTTCCAAAAGAAGAACACCAATCCAGCATTGTTCATATTACATATATTATCATACAAAAAGTTAATTACATCAAAGTGACAATTGAATTTGAACTAGTAACATATATATATGGTGAAACAATGTTTGAATTTGAAACATTACCTTGTGTTTGGGGTTTGCATCTGCATGGGTTAAGTGAAACGCGGTATTAATAATTAGGGTCTCTATTTGAATGCTCCTCTGACCCACAACCACCGTAAACTTTCAGAATTGTATGCCACAAACTGAGACAGTGCTAGAACCATGATTGTCGTGCGACGGATGCCACGAACCACCACCACGACCTCTATTTTCTGTCTCCATCCTCGCCGTGAACCAACAATTACACCTCCTACCGAGGTCTATACCAACCAAAAGCCTTGAGGGCAATTTATTTATCGTTGAATTTGGGATTAGGGTTTATCAACTCAAGGACTAATTTGACTTGTTATAACGGACTTATCTTGTAGCAACACCATAGTACAACTTGGCTTTGCCACGCTGGCGCAGTTAACGGCACACGTAAGCAACCGTTTGCCAACTCAGCGAGAGAGATGACGGAAGGACGAACGTGACCAAGTTGTGTATCTTTCGGGGACGATTTTGATTAATTTTATCTTTCGATGATCAAAATGAAGATCGAGGTATCTTTCAGGGACGATTTTGACTATTAACTCAAATTCAATAAGTAGGGTCGTGGATTCAAATATTCAAAATTCATAGAAACGATTATCTAACACATTATATATTTATATTTAATTTTTTTTTACGGTATCCATTGCAAGAACTAATTCGTCGCGAATTAAAAGGATTTATTGCTAGTTAATTTGTTGTTGTATGTACAACAAAAAATTCAAACTTTCTAACACTTATATAAGTATATAATGAACTAACCACTAGACAAATTAAGTTTATTACGTATAAATTTAATAGTTGTTAATTTCTAGCACAAACAAAACATGTTACATCGGTAGTTAAGAAATTTTATTGCTTTTTTTTATGTTATGTTTTTTCTAAACTACTAATATTACTACTATTCCTCCTCGCCTCCTCCTCCTTGTTATCCTTCTTTTTATTTTTGTAGTTTTTCTTATTTTACACTCATTATTCTTATTATTTCATCCTCTAAAAATAATAAAAATAAAATAAAAAAATCAAACAAAAAAATAAATAAAAAGAATAAATTATGCACTTTTTTATTTTTTAGTTTATTCTTTTTTACAATAAACACAAACAAAATTGAATGAAAAGCACATAAATTTATAAATAGAAACACAAAAATGCTACATGAAGAAAGAAGAAGAATAAGAAGTAAAAAAAATTCAGCATCCTATTTTATGTGTTATAGTTAAAAAATTTTATTGTCAAAGTTAAAAAATTCATATACTGCTGTTTAAAAATTTCGGTGCTATTTTTTATTTTAAGTTTTTTTCCCAATAATCCTCCTCATCCTCCTCTTCCTCTTCCATTTTTTTCTTCGTACTATAATTCTTTTTGTTTTACATTCTAATAATTTTTTTGTTTTATCTTCTAAAAAAATAAAAACAAAAAAAAGACAAAAAATATCACACAAAGAATAAGAAAAAGAAAAAAAAGAATTATACAATTTTTTATTTTCTTTTTTAGTTTGTCGTTTTTTATAATAAAAACACAAATTATGTACTAAGAAAAAAGAAAAAAAATAAGAAGAAACAAAAAAATAAAATAAAAAGTACGGTATCAAATTTAAAATTTTGAAAAAATTTCGATATCAAAATTAATAATTTTTTATATTAAGATTAAGAAATTTTGGTATTATTTTTTACGTAAAAAAAAGTGTGTAACTAATATGCATATGTGTAACTGGGTTGGAAGTGAGTCGAAATGAGCCCGAGTTAAACCAAGCTCAAGTTTGACTCACAAAAATTGAGTTTGGCTCATTGAAAACTCACGAGTTGACACGAACTCACGAGTTGACTCAAATAATAGGAATATAATCTATAATTCTATATCAATAAATTATAATTTATATATATTTAAAAAGATCAATTTTATATATTGTCTATCTATCAATTATAAATTTTTTATTTATGTCTTACATCAAAATTATATATAAAAAATAACAATAAAATTTTAAATAATTAAGAATATTAATATATATAAACGTGTCTTCTTTATTCTCTTTTATTCTAGACAATTTAATTAGATTTATCATGTTCTACTTCATCATCTATTCAACCTATAATAAATAAATTAAATGCATATAGGATATGTGTATTAATAATTTAATAAATCGAGTCGGCTCATGAGCTAATGAGCTGAGCTTATCCAAGCTCAAGCTCGCCTCATTTAATTTGAGTTTAATTTTAAGCTCAAGTTCGGTTTATCAGCTCACGAGCTCAACTTATCAAACTATTAATAAATCGAGCTTGAACCAACTTATGAACTGACTTAAACTCATTTCTAATTCTATGTGTAAGTAATTTTTTAAATTTAAACAAATTTAATTAGACTTAGTTGATAAAAATATTTAAATACGTAACAAAAACTCATCATTTTAAGTTGAATCCAACTTTAATATATTAGGAGAAGTAGATAAAATAACCAATTAACTACTAAGATTTGAATTAGATGTAGGCCCATGTAAATTAGATTAAGTAATAAGTACTAAGAAAATGAAATTAACTTATGTTGCTGATTTCTTTTTATAACAATACATAATATACATATTTAATTTATACACATAGTTATAATAATAGTTTAATTTTAATACTCTGATAATATAAAATATTTTATATAATTATTTAATTATATTATTTTTTTAATAATTATTTAAATAATCAATGTAGAAAAAAATACTTTTGCTAACATTAGGTAAATATTCAAATTCTATTATATAATAGATAAAAATAATTTAATTATTTCCACCGTTATTAGTACTGTCTCTCTCAAAAGGTACTTTTATGTATGTAATAATAACTGTGCTGCTCAAGATTCATCGTTTTTTTCTATGAATGGCTTTCATGTTTTAGTGGGATTTTAAATTTTGATTAATAATATAATTAATGATGATGATTTTTCATCATTCAAAAATTAACTATTTCAAGACACCAAACAAATTAAGGGATAAATTTTTTTGGTATTAAAAAAATTAATTAATTAATTATTTTTTTTTAGTTATTCATAGTATTTTCTTATTCAATCGATAAATCAAAAATTAAGAGATAATAATTAATTTATTTATTCATTTATAAATGTGAGAGGACCTAGGCCCATAAAGAGAAGGGAGCAAACAACACTAATACTTTGTTTGGATGGAAGATGGAAAATGAGAGAAAAAAAATGAAAAGAAAGAAAATAGAAGGAAAGAAAATGAAAGAAAAAGTTGATTTTCTATTATGTTGTTTGGATAAAGAGAAAATGAATGGAAAAAAAATAAAAGGAAATTTTTTTTTTGTGTTTGGATGAAAGGAAAAGTAAAAAGAGAGAAAATCATAACCAAGTAAAATTACATTAATACCCTTCTTTATATTATATATAAATTATAATATACCAATGTATTTAAATTATTTTTTTAATAAAAAAATTATCCAAATTATATTTCAAAATTTTAACATATTTTCTTCATTAAAAAAATTATTTTTTTGAATTTATTTTTATGAATTTATTCTTTTTATTATCTTTTAATGTCATAAATAAAAATATATATTATTCTTTTTAAAAATATATAAATAAATGATCTCGTAAAAGAATAATAAAAACTACTCATACTTTATATCATTAATCTCCTTAAGCATATTTAAAAAAAAATTTTACTAAATTATTCGTTGACTAACTTCATCAAAAGTATAAGTAATAAAAGTAAAGTTTAAGATACCTTAATGAAGTCTTGCCACACTTCCTCTTCAGCTTCAAACTTTCTAGTTACAGGATTCCATGCAAATCCACTTAAGTGATGAAATAAGTCATATGCCTCAGCAAAATGATCTTTCAATGTCTTCATTCTATTCTTTATGTGATTCTTTGTTATATGAGGGCCTATTGCTATGCTCAAAGTCTTCACAACATTGGCATATGCTTCAGTTTTCTACGAGCCATCATGCCTATTACCTTTTGATGCTTCTTCTGCTAATGCATTTAGCAAAACTTCATCCATATCATCAGACCATCATAAGTTATCTTTCGAAGGTTGATTGGCTTCTGCTGTTTTATTTCCCTTATTCGGCATTATGTAACCTGTAACAATCCCATAAAAAATCCAATCAAACAATTCTGAGTGAAAACTATACATACATATATATCCATATTCACATAAGAAACATAATCACCTATATTGATATATTAACATAACAATTTTGTAATTATTTCATATACTATTTCATAAATGTCACTAACTAAATTGAAAGAGTTAGTACCTTAAAAAATGGATAGAATCGACTATTATTATGTATTTCATAAGGAACATCCTCACCAGATGGTTGCTTGAAGAACTCTCCCTCTAACGATAGAATAGCATGTAGGACATTGTGAAAGTGACGACTAATTGTCTCTCCTGAGCAGTGGAAGAAGAAAGACATGGTTCTAGTTTTCACATTATGACCTATAATATGTAGGAATTTAGCGACTTGCTCTTCAACGGTAGAGCGAATTGAATCCTTTACTTTACCAGTTCCTCTTAACTTTTGATATAACTGCCTAAATACTTCAGGGGCCATACGTATGACATCTCGGCATTTTTCAGACATAAGTAACTGTGTCATTAACTGCATACGTCTATTTTCTCTTTCCAAATTTTTGTTATTAATTTGCCTAGGCCTATATTGTGATAAGATATCCAAAGAATACAACGTATGCACCGTAACACATGAAAGAGACGTGACACAAATCTGTTATCTCTTTTCTAAGTCTTCCCTAATAGGAGGTAAGATTTGTATCAGTTCAAGATGATACAGGTCAGTAGAGGAGAATTGATTAACTTGAAATCCTGAGTCAGGTATGATGTTCGTTTTGTCTCCTACTATCACATCTTCGATATTCTCGCTATCCATCTATGAGAATATAATGTTTAGAGTGAACATATCAAAAATTGTAAATCACATGATATATTAATCAATGCATTGGATAAGTACCAACATTTAGTGAACTTGGCAACTAAAAGTGTTTAATAATATGGTCATAAACTAATTTAACCGACGCAAAAGAAATCATGTTATTTTTGTCCTAAACTAAAAAAACTCTATTTGCTTATTATTAAATTTATATTTTTTCGTACAAATTTGTATGCGCAAATATATTTATATTAATTATGTCATAAGGAATTTATTAAACGGATCAAAATTAATAAGTACATATATTACATAAACATGATAATCACATGCGTGGACATAATACAAATATGTATATATGTGTTTATTAAAGGCTCAAGGTACTAGTGGGGAAGTTCAATTAGGGAGGAAAAAGTTTAACAGCAAATATAACCTTAACACAAAACCTTTCAAGTCCTTCAATGACCTTGGATCAACTTCAAGCATTCTTTGCTACTAAGGGACTCAACCCTACTAATATAGTTGCACTCTCAGGTATAATAATCTAGCGATTACCTTTTGACCAATAAATGATTAACTTTTTACCACTACACTTAGTTTTTGAATAAATTGTAGTCTTCATGTTAATTCAGTTGATCACTACACTTGGTTGCAATTTAAGTATATAATTAAGAAATTAAATCAATACATAAAAGAAAACAAATAAAAAAAAGAAAATTTAGAAAACAAACATGTATAAATAATACTGACAGAAATTCTTCCTATGACATAAACAGTTGACAAATAAATTAGAAGAAGCAACTAATTGAAGATTATGAATAGCCAAACAAAAAGTTTGGAAACAATTAAGGATTTTGATTTGTTATTAATGAAAGGATATTTATGTACTTTTACACATTTTTACACTTTCATCCCAGTTTTCTTCACAAGTTTGGGCAGAAAATTTTTAACTGGACCCCACGTAGGCTTTTTTATTTTCCATTCAAGTTCCCTGCTAATCCAAACAGGGAAAATACAAGTTTTTCATTGGTTTTCATCTTCTTCCTTTTCTTTCCTCACAAGTTCCATTATACCAAACAAAGTGTAAGGGATACTCTTCAAAAATAGGGATAAGTACTTTTTTCGTCCCCAAGGTCTTGGGTCAAAATCAATTTCGTCCTGAACCTTTTTTTGTTATTAAAATCATCCCCAACGTTACAAAATATTATAAAATCGTCCTTTTATACATCAATTTTATTTTTTTTACCAAATTACCCTTAATAATTAATATAAATAATAAAAATAATATTAAAAAATAAAAAAAACACCCCCCAACCTGCACCCCCCACTTTGTGTCTCTTTCCTTTCTTCTCTCCCACCCCACCCCACTCCCCTATCCCTTCTCTTTCTTCCCATTCTCTATGCATGCCACCAATAGACTCACCATACTACCTCAACCATAACTCATCACTAATTCCTTACCTTCACCTCCCTGACCCAACCCATATTCCTCATGCCCACCACTGTTACAAGACACTCCTCCGTGACGACGCCGTTTCTGAGCCGTTAACCGATACGCTCTTCCCGAGGGACATCTGGCCTTCCCTCCGATGGCAAGTTATCTCTCTACCAGGCAGTTGATGCCTTCGACAACGATGGTTGGTGGTCCGGCGAGATCACCGGCAGGCTTGGGCCTCACCACATGAGTGGATTAACGGCGACTGGATTCTCTCTCAAAGAGAGCAACCACAGCCACAACCACTATAGAATCAGCAACAACAGCTAGGTCACCAAGATTGAAATTTTGAGCCCTGTCCCTCTGCCTTCTAGAGGTCATGCGCTCCCACATCTCCGCCACCGCGAGGTCAACGGGATCTTCACATGCAATCGCATCCTCTTCAACCACGCGCAAAATCACACGGGCCGTTGGCCAGATCAAGTTCAGGTCTGTAGAGAAAGCTCTTCTTGTCAGCGTCGAGCTCTATCACCCACAGCTGCGATAGCGCCAGCGCCAGCAGCAGTAGGAGGAATTTTTTTATTTTTGTCACTTCCTTCCTCTTTTCGTGCTTCTTTTTTTTTTTTTTGAAGAACATAAAAAATTTCTATTATTGCTGATTTTGATCTGAAGTTGCAACTGATGATGATTGTGTTGAATTGTTAAATCTAAAGTTTCTGTTGATTTATGTTATGGTTGTTGTTGTTGAATTGGCTAAAAATGCTGAATTTGTTGTTGCTAAATCCAAAGTACTTAACCCTTGAAATTTATTTTGCGGTTGTTGTTGCTGAATTGGCTGAAGGGAAAAGGTTTTTTGTTTAAGCTGAGAAGAAGAATTGGGATATGGGGAAGGGAGAATTCGAAGAGAGTAGGAGAAACGGGATGGAGAGGGAACAGGGAAGAGATATCGGAGTTGTTTTGCAGGTGTTTGACTTAATGCGAAAGCAGGAACAAACCCCCTTACAATTCTGTTTTAAATTATGGATTTCTTCATTTTTGTTTGGGTTGCAGTTTTAAAATTATTTTTGGTGCTGATTTTGTGGGGGTTTTGTTTCTCTGTTCGGGTATTGCATTGAACATTCAATTGATGTTGGTGTGAGGGTGTTGATTTTGTTCACCGATTGGGTGATATTGTTCAACCATTCAGATATTAATTTTAATGGATGAAGAGTTAGCAGGATTGGTGTTAGAGTTAAGGGTAGTGGTGGTATGGTGGTGGAGGTGGTGGAGGTGGTGGTGGTGGTGGTGAAGAGAGAGAGAGAGAGAAGTGGTGATGGAAAGGGAGAAGAAGATGGAGAAGGAGATGGAGGCAGCGGTGGTGGGGTGGCGGAAAAGGGAGAGAAGAGAAAGACCGAAAGAGAGTGAGAGATACGCCAGGGATGGAGAGGGTTTCTTTTGTTTTTTAATATTGGTTTTAATATTTTTTATTTTTGTAAAAGGGTAAAATTGTCCAAAAAATATTGTTTATGGACAAAAGGATGATTTTATAACGTTTTGTAATGTTGAGGATGATTTTAATAAGGAAAAAAGGTTGAGGATGAAATTGATTTTGACCCCAGACGTTGGGGACGAAAAAAGTACTTATTGATGAGCGGATAATTTATACGCTTTTGGGCATTATTTTTAGTATGTTTCTAGTAGAATCTAGTTACTTTTAGGGATGTTTTCATTGGTTTTTATGTTAAGTTCACATTTCTAGACTTTACTATGAGTTTGTGTGTTTTTCTGTGATTTCAGATACTTTCTGGCTGAAATTGAGGGACTTGAGCAAAAATCAGATTCAGAGGTTGAAGAAGGACTGCTGATGCTGTTGAATTCTGACCTCCCTGTACTCAAAATAGATTTTCTGGAGCTACAGAACTCAGAATGGCGCGCTTTCAATTGCGTTGGAAAGTAGACTTCCAGAGCTTTCCAACTATATATAATAGTTCATACTTTACTCGAGGATAGACGATGTAAATTGGCGTTCAACGCCAGTCCTCTGCCCAATTCTGGCGTCCAGCGCCAGAAAAGGATCCAAAACCAGCGTTCAACGCCAGAAAAGGATCCAAAACTGGCGTTGAACGCCCAAAATAGCCTCTGCACGTGGAAAGCTTCAGCTCATCCCAAGCACACACCAAGTGGGCCCCAGAAATGGATTTATGCATCAATTACTTACTTCTGTAAACCCTAGTAACTAGTTTAGTATAAATAGAACTTTTTACTATTGTATTTAGATCATCTGGGAATTAGTCTTTTGACCCATCTTTAGACGCATTGTTCTTAGATCAGGAGGGCTGGCCATCTCGGCCATGTCTGAACCTTTCACTTATGTATTTTCAACGGTAGAGTTTCTACACTCCATAGATTAAGGTGTGGAGCTCTGCTGTTCCTCAAAGATTAATGCAAAGTACTACTGTTTTTCTATTCAATTCAACTTATTCCGCTTCTAAGATATCCATTCGCACCCAAGAACATGATGAAGGTGATGATTATGTGACGCTCATCGCTTTCTCCCTTAGGAACGCGTGCCTGACAAACACTTCCATTCTACATGCAAACAAGGCAGAATGAATATCTCTTAGATCTCTTAATCAGAATTTTTGTGGTATAAGCTAGAATTGATGGTGGCATTCATGAGGGTCCGGAAAGTCTAAACCTTGTCTGTGGTATTCCGAGTAGGATCCGATGATCGAATGACTGTGACAAGCTTCAAACTCGCGAGTGCTGGGCGTTAGTGACAGACGCAAAAGAATCAAGGGATTCTATTCCGGTAGGAGCGGAAACCAACCAGTGATTAGCTGTGCTGTGACAGAGCGCGTAAGCGTAGTTTTCACTGAGAGGATAGGATGCAACCATTGACAAAAGTGATGCCTCCAGATGATTAGCCGTGCCGTGACAAGGCATTGGATCATTTTCCCAAGAGATGACCGAAAGTAGCTATTGACAATGGTGATGCATTACATAAAGCTTGCCATGGAAAGGAGTAAGACTGATTGGATGAAGACAGCAGGAAAGCAGAGGTTCAGAGGAACGAAAGCATCTCTATACGCTTATCTGAAATTCCCACCAATGAATTACATAAGTGTCTCTATCCTTTACTTTATTTATTATTCGAAAACTCCATTATCATTTTATATCCGCCTGACTGAGATTTACAAGATGACCATAGCTTGCTTCATACCAACAATCTCCGTGGGATTTGACCCTTACTCACGTAAGGTATTACTTGGACGACCTAGTGCACTTGCTGGTCAGTTACACGGAATTGTGAACCATGGTATTGGCATCATGTTTTTGGTACCATTGCCAGGGAAGAAAGAGCAATGAATTTTATATAATTAAAGTGTAATCACGATTCCGCGTACCAAGTTTTTGGCGTCGTTGCCGGGGATTGTTCGAGTTTGGACAACTGACGGTTCATCTTGTTGCTCAGATTAGGTAATTTTCTTTTCGTTTTCTTTTCAAAAATTTTTCAAAAATACTCTCAAAATTTTCTCATCTGTTTTCGAAAAAAAAAATAAAAAAATGTTTTCAAAATTTTATTCAAAATTTTTAAGAATGAATTCTAGTGTTTCATGAAGCATGTGAAGCCTAGCTGGCTGTAAAGCCATGTCTAAATTTATTTGGACTGAGGCTTGCAATTTGTTATCAAGAGCAAGCTAGTTGTTGCTAATCCACCTGCTGTTGTTCCTGAATCACCTGCTGAAGCTTGGCTGGCCATTGGCCATGTCTAGTGTTTTGGACCAAAGCTTTCATTAAAAGCTTGGCTGGCTAGTGAGCCATGTCTAATTCCTGGACTGAAGCTTCAGACTAAGAATGCAAGATTCCTGGAATTCATATTAAAAGTTTTGGAATCCTTATTTTCCTTTTTCAATTAATTTTCAAAAAATACCAAAAAAAATTAGAAAATCATAAAAATCAAAAATATTTTTGTGTTTCTTGTTTGAGTCTTGAGTCAAGTTTTAAGTTTGGTGTCAATTGCATATGCATCTTGCATTTTTCGAAAATATCATGCATTCATAGTGTTCTTCATGATCTTCAAGTTGTTCTTGGTAAGTCTTCTTGTTTGATCTTGATATTTTTCTTGTTTTGCATCTTTTGTTGTTTTACATGTGCATTTTTCGTTTATTAGAGTCTAAACATGAAAGATTTCTAAGTTTGGTGTCTTACATGTTTTCTTTGCATCAAAATTTTTTCAAAATTATGTTCTTGATGTTCATCATGATCTTCAAAGTGTTCTTGGTGTTCATCTTGACATTCATAGCATTCTTGCATGCATCCATTGTTTTGATCTAAAAATCTCATGCATTGCATCATTTTCATGTTTTTCATAAAAATTCAAAAATCAAAAAAAATATATCTTCTCCTTTTTCTCTCATCAAATTCGAAAATTTGAGTTGACTTTTTCAAAAATTTTAAAAATCTAGTTGTTTCTTATGAGTCAAATCAAATTTTCAATTTAAAAATCTCATCTTTTTCAAAATCTTTTTCAAAAATCAAATCTTTTTCATTCTTCTTAGTTATTTTCGAAAATTCTAAAAATATTTTTCAAAAATCTTTTTCTTATCTTTATCACATAATTTTCGAAAATAACAATAACAATTAATGTTTTGATTCAAAAATTTGAAGTTTATTACTTGCTTGTTAAGAAAGATTCAAACTTTAAGTTCTAGAATCATTTTTTATGATTTCTTGTGAATCAAGTCATTAATTGTGATTTTAAAAATCCTATCTTTTTCAAAACCAATTTCAATCATATCTTTTCAAAAATATCTTCTTATCTTACCTTTTTCAAAAATATGATTTCAAAATATCTTTTCTAACTTCTTATCTTCTTATCTTTTCAAAATTGGTTTTCAAAATTTGCTTCAACTAACTAACTAACTTTTTGTTTGTTTCTTATCTTTTTCAAAACTACCTAACTAACTCTCTCTCTCTCTCTAATTTTCGAAAATATCTCCCTCCTTTTCAAAAATTTCTTTTTTTTTATTAATTAATTATTTTAATTTTTTATTTTTGAAAATTACTAACCTTTTTCAAAAACTGTTTTTGAAAATCACTAACTCTTTTTCAAAAATTGTTTTCGAAAATCCTCCTTCTCTCTCATCTCCTTCTTTTTATTTATTCATCTACTAACATCTCCCCCTCACCCACCAAAAATCCGAACCCTTTCTCTCTCTTTCTGAGTTCAGATTTTTCTCTTCTTTTCTTCTACTAACGATAAGGAACCTCTTTACTGTGACATAGAGGATTCCTCTTATTTTCTTGTTTTCTTCTCTCTCTTATGAGCAGGAACAAGGAAAAAGGCATTCTTGTTGAAGCTGATCTAGAACCTGAAAGGACTCTGAAGAAGAAACTAAGAGAAGCTAAATTACAACAATCCAGAGACAACTTGATTGAAAATTTCGAACAAGTAAAGGAGATGGCAGCCGAACCTAACAACAATGCAAGGAGAATGCTTGGTGACTTTACTGCACCAAATTCCAGTTTACATGGAAGAAGCATCTCCATCCCAACCATTGGAGCAAACAATTTTGAGCTGAAACCTCAGCTAGTTTCTCTGATGCAATAAAACTGCAAGTTTCATGGACTTCCATCTGAAGATCCTTTTCAGTTCTTAACTGAATTCTTGCAGATATGTGATACTGTAAAGACTAATGGAGTAGATCCTGAAGTCTACAGGCTCATGCTTTTCCCTTTTGCTGTAAGAGACAGAGCTAGACTCTGGTTGGACTCTCAACCTAAGGATAGCCTGAACTCATGGGATAAGCTGGTCAAGGCTTTCTTAGCCAAGTTCTTTCATCCTCAAAAGCTTAGTAAAATTAGAGTGGACGTTCAGACCTTCAGACAAAAAGAAGGTGAATCCCTCTATGAAGCTTGGGAGAGATATAAAGGACTGACCAAAAAGTGTCCTATTGACATGCTTTCAGAATGGACTATCCTGGATATCTTCTATGATAGTCTATCTGACTTAGCTAAAATGTCATTGGATACTTCTGCAGGTGAATCCATACACCTAAAGAAAACGCCTGCAGAAGCTCAAGAACTTATTGACATAGTTGCTAACAACCAATTCATGTACACTTCTGAGAGAAATCCTGTGAGTAATGGGACACCTCAAAGGAAGGGAGTTCTTGAAATTGATACTCTGAATGGCATATTGGCTCAGAACAAAATATTGACTCACCAAGTCAATATGATTACTCAGAGTCTGAATGGAATGCAAAATGCATCCAACAGTACTCAAGAGGCATCTTCTGAAGAAGAGGCTTATGATCCTGAGAACCCTGCAATAGCAGAGGTAAATTACATGGGTGAACCTTATGGAAACACCTATAACCCATCATGGAGAAATCATCCAAATTTCTCATGGAAGGATCAACAAAAGCGTCAATAAGGCTTTAATAATGGTGGAAGAAACAGGTTTAACAATAGTAAACCTTTTTCATCATCCACTCAGCAAAAGACAGAGAACTCTGAACAAAATAGTTCTAATTTAGCAAACTTAGTCTCTGATCTATCTAAAGCCACTTTGAGTTTCATGAATGAAACACGGTCCTCCATCAGAAGTTTGGAGGCACAAGTGGGTCAGCTGAGTAAAAGGGTCACTAAAATTCCTCCCAATATTCTCCCAAGCAATACAGAAGAAAATCCAAAAGGAGAATGCAAGGCCATTGATATAACTATCATGGTCGAACCCACTTGTGAGGAGGAGGACGTGAATCCCAAGGAGGAAGACCTTCTGGGACGTCCAGTGATCAACAAGGAGTTTCCCTTTGAGGAACCAAAGGAGTCTGAGGCTCTTCTAGAGACCATAGAGATCCCCTTAAACCTCCTTATGCCCTTCATGAGATCTGATGAGTATTCTTCTTCTGAAGAGAATGAAGATGTTACTGAAGAGCAAGTTGCCAAGTACCTTGGTGCAATCATGAAGCTGAACGCCAGTTTATTTGGTAATGAGACTTGGGAGGATGAATCTCTCTTATTCACCAATAAACTGAGTGATCTGGAGCAACTAAGATTGCCTCAGAAGAAACAGGATCCTGGAAAGTTCCTGATCCCTTGTACCATAGGCACCATGATCTTTAATGCCCTGTGTGACCCTGGTTCAGGGATAAACCTCATGCCCCTCTCTGTAATAGAAAAACTGGGAATCTATGGGGTGCAAGCTGTTAAAATCTCATTAGAGATGGCAGACAGTTCAAGAAAATAGGCTTATGGACAAGTAGAGGACGTGTTAGTGAAGGTTGAAGACCTTTACATCCCTACTGATTTCATAATCTTAGACACTGGGAAGGATGAGGATGAATCCATCATCCTTGGAAGACCCTTCCTAGCCACAGCAAGAGCTGTGATTGATGTTGACAGAGGAGAACTAATCCTTCAATTAAATGAGGATAACCTTGTGTTTAAGACTCAAGGATCTCTCTCTACAACCATGGAGAGGAAGCATGAAAAGCTTCTCTCACTACAGAGTCAACCAGAGCCCCCACAGTCAAACTCTAAGTTTGGTGTTGGGAGGCCACAACCAAACTCTAAGTTTGGTGTTGAACTCCCATATCTAAACTCTAAGTTTGGTGTTGGGAAGTCTCAACAAATGCTCTGAACATCTGTGAGGCTCCATGAGAGCCCACTGTCAAGCTATTGACATTAAAGAAGTGCTTGTTGGGAGGCAACCCAATTTTTTTTATTTATCTAATTCTATTTTTATTTCTATTGTTTTTCATGTTTTCTTAGGTTCATGATCATGTGGAGTCACAAAATAAACAAAAAAATCAAAAACGGAATCAAAAACAGCAGAAGAAAAATCACACCCTGGAGGAGCATCTGTCTGGCGTTCAGCGCCAGAACAGAGCATGGTTCTGGCGCTGAACGCCCAAAATGGGCACCAATCTGGCGCTGGACGCCAGAACTGCACCCTGGAGGAAAACTGGCGCTGAACGCCCAGAACATGCATGGTTCTGGCGTTCAACGCCAGAAATGGCCAACAAATGAGCGTTGAACGCCCAAAATGGGCACCAACCTGGCATTGAACGCCCAGAGTTGTGTGCTAAGGCATTTTACATGCCTAATTTGGTGCAAGGGTGTAAATCCTTAAACACCTAAGGATCTGTGGACCCCACAGGATCATCTCAGGATCTGTGGACCCCACAGTATCATCTCAAGATCTGTGGACTCCACAGGATCATCTCAGGATCTGTGGACCCCACAAGATCCCCACCTACCTCCACTCACTTCTTCTCACCCCTCTTTCACACAATCCCATAAACATTCTTCCCCAAAAACCCTTCACCTATCACCTCCATCACTCTTCCCTATTAGCCCCTCACCACTCACATCCACCCACTCTTCCCCATAAACCTACCTCATAAACCTCACCTACCTTCAAAATTCAAAACCGAATTCCCACCCAAACCCACCCATATGGCCGAAATCTTACCCCCCCTCCCTTCTCTATATAAATCCCTCCATTCTTCACCAAATTCACACACCACAACCCTCTCTTCTCTTCTTGACCGTAACCACATCTCCCTCTCCCTCTCCGTATTTCTTCTTCTTCTTTTATTCTTTCGTTTATTGCTCGAGGGCGAGAAATATTCTAAGTTTAGTGTGGTAAAAGCATAAGCTTTTTTGTTTTTCCATTACCATTGATGGCACCTAAGACCGAAGAATCCTCTAGAAGAGGGAAAGGGAAGATAAAAGCTTCTACATCCGAGTCATGGGAGATGGAAAGGTTCATCTCCAAAGCCCATCAAGACCACTTCTATGATGTTGTGGCTAAGAAGAAGGTGATCCCCGAGGTCCCTTTCAAACTCAAAAGAAATGAGTATCCGGAGATCCGACATGAAATCCAAAGGAGAGGTTGGGAAGTGCTAACAAACCCCATCCAACAAGTCGGCATCCTAATGGTTCAAGAGTTCTATGCCAATGCATGGATCACTAGGAACCAGGATCAACGTAAGAACCCGAAATCAAAGAATTATACTACCATGGTTCGGGGGAAATACTTAGATTTTAGTCCGGAAAATGTGAGGTTGGCGTTCAACTTGCCAAACATGGAAGAGAACGCACGTCCTTACACAAGAAGGGTCAACTTTGATCAAAGGTTGGACCAAGTCCTTATGGACATATGTGAGGAAGGAGCTCAGTGGAAGATTGACTCCAAAGGCAAACCTGTTCAACTAAGAAGACTGGACCTCAAGCCTTTAGCTAGAGGATGGTTGGAGTTCATCCAACGCTCCATCATCCCCACTAGCAACCGATCTGAAGTTACTGTGGATCAGGCCATCATGATTCATAGCATCATGATTGAAGAGGAAGTAGAAGTTCATGAAATCATCTCCAATGAACTCTACAAAATAGCCGACAAGCCTTCCCCCTCAGCAAGGCTAGCTTTTCCTCATCTTATTTGCCATCTATGTTACTCAGCCGGAGCTTTCATAGAAGGAGACTTGCCCATTGAAGAAGAAAAGCCCATCACCAAGAAAAGGATGGAGCAAGCAAGAGAGCCCACTCATGGAGCCCAAGAAGCTCATCACCATGAAATCCCTGAGTTACCTCAAGGGATGCACTTTCCTCCACAAAGCTTTTGGGAGCAAATCAACACCTCCCTAGGAGAACTAAGTTCCAACATGGGACAACTAAGGGTGGAACATCAAGAGCACTCCATCATCCTTCATGAAATTAGAGAAGATTAAAAAGCAATGAGGGAGGAGCAACAAAGACAAGGAAGAGACATAGAAGAGCTCAAGGACATCATTGGTTCCTCAAGAAGAAAACGCACTCATCACTAAGGTGGACTCATTCCTTGTTCTTATTTCTTCTGTTTTTCGTTTTATTTATGTTAAATGCTTAATTATGTTTTGTGTCTTATTACATGATCATTAGTATTTAGTAACTTTGTCTTAAAGTTATGAATGTCCTATGAATCCATCACCTCTCTTAAATGAAAAATGTTTTAAATCAAAAGAACAAGAAGTACATGAGTTTTGAATTTATCCTTGAACTTAGTTTAATTATATTGATGTGGTGACAATGTTTTTTGTTTTCTGAATGTATGTTTGAACAGTGCATATGCCTTTTGAAGTTGTAGTTCAAAGAATGTTAAATATGTTGGCTCTTGAAAGAATGATGACAAGGAGACATGTTATTTGATAATCTGAAAAATCATAAAAAAATGATTCTTGAAGCAAGAAAAAGCAGTGAATACAAAGCTTGCAGAAAAAAATAGCGAAAAAAAATAGAAGGAAAAAAACAAAAAAAAAGAGAAAAAGCAAGCAGAAAAAGCCAATAGCCCTTAAAACCAAAAGGCAAGGGTAATAAAAAGGATCCAAGGCTTTGAGCATCAGTGGATAGGAGGGCCCAAAGGAATAAAATCCTGGCCTAAGCGGCAAAACCAAGCTGTCCCTAACCATGTGCTTGTGGCGTGAAGGTGTCAAGTGAAAACTTGAGACTGAGCGGTTAAAGTCGAGGTCCAAGCAAAAGAAGAGTGTGCTTAAGAACCCTAGACACCTCTAATTGGGGACTCTAGCAAAGCTGAGTCACAATTTGAAAAGGTTCACCCAATTATGTGTCTGTGGCATTTATGTATCCGGTGGTAATACTGGAAAACAAAGTGCTTTGGGCCACGGCCAAGACTCATAAAAGTAGCTGTGGTATTGAGGTGGTTCTTGGGAGTAATCTTGATAGGGTTGTGGTGGTTCTAAGGGTTCTCGCTCATATTGGTCATAAGAATATGGCATGAATGATTGGTCATATGGTGGATATGGATCATAGGAAGGTGCTTGATGTGGAAAGGCTTGTGAGTATGGTTGAGGTTCATGTTGAGGATGAGATTCATAGGCATATGATGGTGGTTGTTGAGTGTCACAAGAAGAGTCATCATAGCCATTAAATTGACATGCATTAGGATGGAAATTATACCTATAAGTATCCGGAGGTTGTTGCCAATAGGAGTGATCAATTCCTTGAGGCTCCTCCCATCTTTGATGGTTCCATCCATGGTACATGTTGCCATTAAAGTTCACATTTCCTACAACACAATCAGGACCAAACTCATAGCCATAGTGAGAATTCATTATGGAAAGACAAAATAAAACTAACAAAATCTAGTAAACAAGCAAAAGACAAGCTATTTACACTATTCACATATGTACAATAACCAATAACATAACACCATTGCAAATCCCCGACAACGGCGCCATTTTGACGATTGGATTTTTGATGGTTTAGAATTTCACAAATGAATTCTCGTTGCAAGTATAGTTCCTAAACCAAACAATAATCTTTTCATACAAAAAGTTGTTTGTCACTAAAACAAACCCCTAAATTTATAAACCGAAGTATTGAACCTCGGGTCGTTCTCCCTAGGAATCACAATAGAGTGTCTTGTTATTGGTTGTGAGTTATTTTGGGGTTTTGATATGAAGCATGAAAAGTAAATGGCAATGAAAATAAACTAACAACTATAAAAGGCTCTTGGCAAGGTATGAAAATTAGAAGTCCTATTCTAGTTATCCTTCTCAATTGTGATGAGAATTGTTCATTGCTACCACTTAGTTAACCCTTACTAAATAAAGGAAAGTCAAGTGGATGAATTGACGTGAGCCACAAGTCCTAGCCAACTCCCAAGGAAATACTAGCTTTAGTGCACTCCAAACCAATTAGCAATCTCTCCAATTATCAATCACAAAGGAATTAGATAACTCAAGTGTTACTAATTACTCTACCTAGGCCAAGAGGAACAAAATCTATACTATATCTAGAAGAGGCATTTCAACAAACACATAAAAGGCAATAAAAGTAAACAACATAAATTTCAAGAATTAAAGAGAGATCTAACTACAAAGGCAAGAGATCAACAATAGAAAAGCAAAGAAGAACAATTATTAGAAGAAAATGGAAGGAACAATAGTAGATCTACAACAAAGCATAAGAACAACATAAAGGAAATTGCAACAAAAGAATGGAAGAAGAATGAATGTAACTGCAAGGAATTGAGAAAATAGAAGTAGAAGAAGATGAATTAAAATCTAGATCTAAGAGCTAAACCTAATCCTAATTCTAGAGAGAAGTGAGAGCTTCTCTCTCTAGAAACTAATTCTAACTACTAAACTAAGCTAAACTAAACTAATGGTAACTAGATGTCTCATCTCTCTTCAATCCTTGACTTAAATAGCATCAGAAATGAGTTGGATTGGGCCCACAAGGCTCCTAAAACCGCTGGGGACGATTTCATTAAAGTGGCCTTGCGCGTGCGCGCCCCTGAACGCGAAGCAACATATGGCAAAATTTATATCATTTCGAAGCCCCGGATGTTAGCTTTCTAACCCAACTGGAACCGCATCATTTGGACCTCTGTAGCTCAAGTTATGGTTGTTTAAGTGCGAAGAGGTCAGCTTGACAGCTTTCCGGTTCTTTCATTTCTTCACGAGTTCTCCAACTTTTCATGCTTTCTTTCTTCATTCCCTTGATCCAATCTTTGCCTCCTAAACCTTAAATCACTTAACAAACATATCAAGGCATCTAATGGAATCAAGGTGAATTAAATTTATTCATTTTAAGATCTAAAAAGCATGTTTTCACTCTTAAGCACAATTAAAGGAGAGGTTATAAAACCATGCTATTTCATTGAATAAATGTGGGTAAAAGGTTATAAAATCCTCAAAAATCAATACAAGATAAACCATCAAAATGGGGTTTGTCACCATCTCGGCCATGCCTGAACCTTTCACTTATGTATTTTCAACGGTAGGGTTTCTACACTCCATAGATTAAGGTGTGGAGCTCTGCTGTTCCTCAAAGATTAATGCAAAGTACTACTGTTTTTCTATTCAATTCAACTTATTCCGCTTCTAAGATATCCATTCGCACCCAAGAACATGATGAAGGTGATGATTATGTGACGCTCATCGCTTTCTCCCTTATGAACGCGTGCCTGACAAACACTTCCGTTCTACATGCAAACAAGGCAGAATGAATATCTCTTAGATCTCTTAATCAGAATCTTCGTGGTATAAGCTAGAATTGATGGCGGCATTCATGAGGGTCCGAAAAGTCTAAACCTTGTCTGTGGTATTCCGAGTAGGATCCGATGATCGAATGACTGTGACAAGCTTCAAACTCGCGAGTGCTGGGCGTTAGTGACAGACGCAAAAGAATCAAGGGATTCTATTCCGGGAGGAGCGGGAACCAACCAGTGATTAGCCGTGCTGTGACAGAGCGCGTAAGCGTAGTTTTCACTGAGAGGATAGGATGCAACCATTGACAAAGGTGATGCCTCCAGACGATTAGCCGTGCCGTGACAGGGCATTGGATCATTTTCCCGAGAGATGACCGAAAGTAGCCATTGACAATGGTGATGCATTACATAAAGCTTTCCATGGAAAGGAGTAAGACTGATTGGATGAAGACAGCAGGAAAGCAGAGGTTCAGAGGAACGAAAGCATCTCTATACGCTTATCTAAAATTCTCACCAATGAATTACATAAGTGTCTCTATCCTTTACTTTATTTATTATTCGAAAACTCCATTATCATTTTATATCCGCCTGACTGAGATTTACAAGATGACCATAGCTTGCTTCATACCAACAATCTCCGTGGGATTCGACCCTTACTCACGTAAGGTATTACTTGGACGACCAAGTGCACTTGTTGGTCAGTTATACGGAATTGTGAACCATGGTATTGGCA
Organism: Arachis hypogaea; assembly: GCF_003086295.3. NCBI lineage: Eukaryota > Viridiplantae > Streptophyta > Magnoliopsida > Fabales > Fabaceae > Arachis > Arachis hypogaea. The sequence goes on along the minus strand of NC_092040.1, from coordinate 4,484,014 downwards.
TCATGTTTTTGGTACCATTGCCAGAGAAGAAAGAGCAATGAATTTTATATAATTAAAGTGTAATCACGATTCCGCGTACCACTTATCCCTCAAAAATACTATAAATTGATAAATACTTTAACTAGTATTTATTATTTAGTGTAAAGAGTTAGGTATTATATTCAAAAGCATTATGTGATGTAACTGCCATTGATATACTTTTTTTTCGGTTGAATTTTACAATTATAAATGAAAATTTAGTGTTAGACATTTATATTGTATAAAGTCACATTTTTTTTACCTTAACCACTTTATTAGCGATAAAGATATATCATTCGACATTAATACAGTAGCATTTTATAACTTTATAGTCAACCACATAATTATTTGACTTTTCACCTTATTTCAGGATACTTTATTTTAAGAGTTATTTTAAACAGAAAAGCTCTGCATACAAGCGCTAACGACTTGTATGCTTTACAAGTTACTTAACACCCTAAAATCTAAAACGCGCTCCAATGGCTACGTCGTATACACGAGCTATATATAACTACCAAATTTAAAAGATTTGTTTCCTTCTTCGTTTTTCTTATTTGCAGATTTGCTCGTTCTTCTTCTCGCGAAGCTTCTCCTGGTTTCTTCGATCGTTCTTTTCCCCTCCTTTCTCACTCGTTTCTTCTTCGTCATTTACGTTAGTTCCTCTCTCTGTAACTCCAGCTTCGTTTTCTATTTGATTTTTTGTTTTCTGAAATCAAAGTTTGAACTCGTTTTGAAGATAATGGATGATTCAACCTCAGATTGTCAGCTGAATCCAAGCGAAGTGGATTATGAATTTGAATCTAACGAAGTTCCTGATGTTTGATTTACATAGGATTACTATGAATTTTGTTGCAGTAATTTGTATAGCATTGTGTAGGTGAATAATTCGTGAACATTGACTGTCAAACCAACGCATGAAGATAAATATGTGGATTGAATGTAATGTATTAGTTTTGATTAATTTTCTGGAATTTATAGCAGATGATCAGGTGTAGATCAGAACTTTTTTGGGTGTATTTTTGAGGGAAGTGTGGATGTATTTACAGTTTACTGGTTTTCCTGTTATTTTAACTGAGTTGTTGTGGTTCGGATGTATTATATCAGACACAATTGGGTGTGTTTCTAGTTTTTGACATGGTGTATTCTGCAGCCTGTGTATTTACAGTTTATGGCTTTTATTGTCATTTTAGTTGAGTTGTTGCGGTTCGGGTGTATTATATCAGACATGATTGGGTGTATTTTTAGTTTTTGACATGGTGTATTCTGCAGCCTCTCTCTGTTGTTGATGACCAGCTTGTTCCCAAGGTTGGAATGACCTTTACCACCCTTGAAGATGCTGGAAAAGTTTACAGGAACTATGCCAAGGCTGTAGAGTTTTCTACAAGAGTTCGGAGCACAAATAGGAAGGGAAATGAGATTAAGAACCAATTGATTACATGTAGCAGAGAGGGAAAATGAAAATCTAAAATATCTCAAACAGCACAGGAAACTAAGCATGTCCATTCGTCGTACAATAGAGAATAACGAGGAGGCTGGTATTAGTGTGCTTAAAGACTCATTTAATAGGAATTGAAATGATTTTCTGCTGAATTTTGGTCTTGTGGACAACAAGTGGCTTTCAGGTAATGTTTGTTTAAAATCTGCACCAGAGGTGTAAATTTAATTTTTTTCGGGTGTATTTATAGTCTGTGTTTGGGTGTATTCTGCAGATCTCTATGAAGACCGTCATATATGGGTTCCAATCTATCTGGATCACCACTTCTGGACAGGGATGTGAAGCACACAAAGGAGCGAGAGCATACATTCTTTTGGGTGTAAAAGCAGTGTCCTTTTGGGAGTATTTCTGAATTTTCTTGTATTTCACATTTTACATATATATACATATATATACTTCAGAATCTTGTTTTTATGTTATAAAATACTTTTTTTTACAACGGTTTAAGGGTTTTAGGTATTAGGGTTTAGGGTTTTAGGGTTTACGATTTAGGTTTTAGGGTTTACAGGTTAGGGGTTAGGGTTTAGGTTTTAAGTGTTTAGGGTTTAGGATTTTAGGGATAAAGCATCAGGGGGATAGATTTTTTGGTGTATATTCAACTTTCTTTGGGTGTAAAAAATGGCAGGTTATGGGTGTATATTTGGTTTGATGTTTTCCTTCATATTATAGTACATGTAATTCATACATTTTGAATACAGCAGAGAGAGTTTAATTATTGAAAGAAATTTTACAATAAACTGGATTATAATTGGAAAATTTTTACGGCATGTGTTCAATTTGTTACAGGACTATATAACATTTACATTAATCAGTGTCAATATCCTTAGAATCTATCTGACAATTTGGTGATGCACCCTTAGCGGCGGGATGTGCATCAGGCCACCAAATCCCAAATCCCTAACAATTGTTTTCTTCTCCTCGCTCATGTTTCTGAATTTCTTACTTAACAAATGTGTTGCACACTTAAGGTCTTTGGTTTGCTGTAAACAAAGTAAAATTATAGTCAGATATATTTCTATTATATAAAACTGATTTCATCTAAGACATATATTTGTTCTTACATTTTTTTCAGCTTGGTTTCTGCCTGCCATTTTTTCTGAAATGAAAAATACACTCATAGATATCAGTAAGATATACCCATAGATATGATTCAGATACACCCATAGATATGAGTCAGATACACCCATATATATCAGTCAGATATCACTCAAACATGCATTAATATACAAGGTCAAGCAATATTACAAGGTCAAGCAATATACACCCATGGACAAGCAAATATTAGAACAGTTGCAACTGTTGACTATATTACAGTATATCAGTTCAGAAATATATACCCAACAAATTATGCTATATACACCCAACAAAATACTCAATATACACCCACCAAATCACGCAATATACTCCCAAAAATCAGTTACCAGAAGAACTAGAACACCAAGAACAGTAATACCTAGAACAACTAAGAAGAACAGAATAACCTAGAAGCAAGAATAACAGTAAAACCTAGAACAAGTAGAACATTAAAAACTGTAAAATGAGACTTAGAACAAGAAAAACAGTAAAACCTAGAAGAACAGTAAAACCTAGTTCGAAATCTGGAAAATATACAGGAATGGTAATGTAACGTACCTTGAGTATTATAGCTTTGTTTTCTCTGGAGATTCTTGATCGAGAGTTTTATGGTGTGTTGATGGAGTTTTCGAATGTTAGCGACGAGTTGTATATCTTGAGTTTCGAATGTTGCTCGAAAATGGAAGGGTTGCGTTTTCTCTGAATGACTTTGAGAACTGGAAGAAGTGGAAGAGTCTGCTATTAAGGGGCGGTTTACGCGAAGAGAAGCATAACCGTTTGAGTGGGAGCGCGTGAATGTTACGCTCCATTCAATATAATTAGTGCACGTGTGGAATGTTTGTGAGCTGGGGACTTGTAACACTTGTAAGGCCTTATTGCTTGTATGTGTAGCAGACCCGTTTAAAATAATTAATTAAATTGTGAACCAACAACAAATTCCTTTATTGCTTAAACAATTATCTTAATAATAGTTACCTAGGATAAATAAGCCTATGCATGAATAAGGACTTGTTTCAGTTCTTTGGGTGAAAATTTAAGGGGAAAAAATAATTTAAAAAAATTAAAATAAATTTATATCTAAATATTTTATATAAAAATATTTTTTTATTTAATAATTATGTTTGGATATCACAACATAAGAAAAAAATTATTTATAATGTTAAAAATATCTTGTTTTAAATAAAAAAGTCTTTCAAAAAATAATGTATAATTTCTAAAAAAATATTTTTTATTTTTATTTTTTATATTTTTTCAAACACACTAAAAAATCAAAAAATAAATTTCATTGAAAAAAAAATTTACAACTTAATGACACCTGATTTGTTTGTTATAACTCGACTCAAATATATCTTATACATTAAAACTTCGGTGAAAACAAATAAAATGTGTCTATTTAATTGTACCAAATCTTAGTTATAACGGAATCATTTGCAAAGATTTAAAATTGATTATCGAAATAATAGGTCCACAAAGTAAATACCTTATAACGTAACAACTTAATATAAAGAAAAAATCTTATAGAAAAAAGATACACTATTCACTCTAAGTTACATTATATTCACCTCACACTCTTTTTTATTTGAGCATTTTGCAAGTTTTCGCTGCCTTGTTCTTTGGAAGCCGACATATGCTCTATCCAACCCAAATTGAAACGAGCTAAACCTTAGTCCAGACAAACTATACCTCTCCCAAGACTTACCATATAAGAACAATACCCAAACAAATTCTAAAATAATCCTTATAAAAATAAAACTACAATGTTCCTCCACACTCAATAATCCAACAAAAAGTCCAATCTTAAAAAAACTTTATCCAAGAAATGTAAAAAAAATCCAACAACTAACCCATCTTCATTAAACCAAAATCATACTCCTTTAATACACCAAAAAAAAAAACAAATCAGTTTGTCTCATGTTAAGCCACACCTAGGATCGACCTTGCTTTTTTATTCTTCGACGACAATTTCTTTCGAAGAAATTCCACTCAGCCTTTTCAGAAATTAAATGAACAAACTCAAATTCCTAATAATATTAGATTTGCACAGCATAATACCGGAAAGGAGAAAAAAAAATAGAATTTTAAAAAAGATTTCCTCCACCGATTTTGCAATTGAAGTCTTGGAGAAGAAGAAAGAAAAGTACCACAAATTAAACTTAATGTTGGCGATTGAAAATAACGAGAAGAAAAAATACAATGCGATGGTGGATGAAAAAAAAGGAAACATCTTTGTTGAAAAATAAAAAAATTAAAAAAAGAAAAAAAAATGATGAAGTTAAAATTGAAGACAAAATATAAGAATAATTTAAAAATTTTATTACAAAATTAAAAAAAATTAAGTATTTTTGTCGTATAAAAAATAAATTTTATGTGACAAAAATAATTATTTAATAAATATTAATTATAAATATAATATTAATTTTTTGTTTAATAAATATTTTTGTCAACATTTATAAAATTTACGGATATAAATAATTGTTTTTCTTTAGTCTTATTATTCTTTTGGGTCGGTAACCCTATCCTAGTCTCACTCACCCATGAGCAGGGGCGGAGCTAGAAAAAATATTGGAGGGGGGCAAAAAATATTTACACAATAAAATAAGACTAAAATAAAATTTTAAGGGGGGCTAAACTGAAATTTATATATAATTTACATGTAAAAAATTAAAATTAGGGGGGGCCATTGCCCCCCTTTGCTTGTACCTAGCTCCGCCCCTGCCCATGAGTCCATGACAGTTCACAATAGGCAGTTAGAGTGCTATAGACACAGTCCATGGTCGATGCCTCAAAGAGAAATGAATTCTCTCTAGTTTTTTTAACATTGGATAGAATATACTGTGATCTCTTACCTTTAATTTTATAAATAAAATTAAAAATAAATAAGAGAAAAAAAATAATAAATGATTAAATTAAATACTAGATATTATTTATTTATTTTTTTATTAAAGAGGATCTACTCCTACCTCAAAGCCCAAATGTCAGCCAGAAGAGCATAGTTGTGGTCACTAGCTTGATCCAACAAAGCAAACTATATATCTCTCAACAACACATGAGATGAGTCCTATTTATTTGTTTATATTTCTATTTTGTATTGTGTTGGCACATAATTTCTTATGACTTGTCAACTAAATATATGAAATAGAATAAGCATTCAAAGTATGTATTTTATCGCATAAGAAAATGTTTGTGTAACACAACAAATAAAATGGATAATAATGAATTCATCTAGCTAATGTTTTACGTCGGGTTATGTTTCAAACTAAAAGGTTAAAGTTAGTTAACGAGTACTTACGACAATAGAAATAATTTTATGAATTTGATTTGATCATAGAATTCTAACTTTTCATACTCCGTTTTAGTTGGGTGTTTTTATAATTCTCACCCAAAAATCTTAATTTCTTCGTTTATTTATTGAGGTAATAATCAAATTAATATTTAAAAATAAAATATTTTTTAAATTTAGTTTTTAAATTTTTTTTAATTAAATTAATTATTTAAAGAATTCGAATTAATTATATTTATCTTCCAATCACTTTATGAATAATTTCTTTTCAAAGATTAATGTTATAAAACGTTAATTAATAACATATATAATACCTGATATGTCTAATAGAATTTGATCAAATATATTTACAAAAATTTATTAATTTAGTTATTTTCTTTAATTATACAAATATTATTCCTAATATGACATAGTAACTAAATTGATAAATTTTTGCAAATATATTTAGTTAACATCTAATTGAACATGTTATGTGTCATGTATGCTATCAGTTAATATTTTATATCATCCATTGTTGATGAAAAGTGTGAATGGAGTAACTGAAAGACAAATATATTTAATTTGTAATATTTGAAAGACTAATTTGATTAAAAAAAATTTTCAAAAATATATTTAAAAAATATTTTATCTTTCAGAGACTAATTTAACTATTAACTCTTTATCTATTTATTTCCTTTTATGCATGTGCTTGAGCTCCTTATCAATCATTATTCATTCGTTGGTATTAAATTGTTATAACTAGAAGACTAAAACTAGACATCAATTATTGTTTAGTCAATTACAAACTTGTTCTTTTCTTTTCACCTTGGATGATGATGATTTTATGAACGATAGGTGGGTAGGTTTATTGTCTTCACTTTTCACCACGGCAAATAAAAGAAAATAAAAAATTAAAAAAATATATTTTTACTAGAATAATCTGGTTCACTTTTTTTTCACTAGAATCTTCTGCCAAAAGCAGGGTCGCATTCGATCTTATGATTGCTCCTTTAGGACTATATATAAAATTTCATAAACTAAGCAAACTAGCTAGCTTAGATTAATGAGGCACGTAAAAACTAATAAACAATAATGGGTGTTTTTGATAGTATTGGAGAGCTGTGTGAGGAATGGTGTGGAATACAGCACAAAAGTAGAAAGGTGAAGCAAATACAGGGAGTGGAAATAAAGGTGAAGATGGATTGCGAAGGATGCGAGAGAAGGGTAAAGAAATCAGTGGAAGGGATGAAAGGCGTGACAGAAGTGGAAGTTGAACCCAAGCAGAGCAAGTTAACAGTAAAGGGTTACGTGGATCCAGAGAAAGTGTTAGAGCGTGTGAGGCAGCGCACCGGGAAGAAAGCAGAGTTCTGGCCATATGTACCATACGACGTCGTTCCGCACCCATATGCGCCAGAGGCTTATGACAAGAAGGCTCCGCCTGGGTACGTCAGGAACGTGCTCTTGGATCCAGAAGCTTCTCAACTGGCACGTGCTAGCTCATTTGAGGTCAAGTACACCACAGCCTTCAGCGATGAGAACCCCAATGCTTGCACTGTTATGTGAATATAACATAACATGTTATCTGTACCTTGGTTATTCAATGCTGTGCATGTCATATGTGGAGCTTCATGTACAGTGTCATTGTACAAAGTGGCGGGTTGTTCAGGAAGCACTCTGCCATAGTTGTTAATGCAGTGAATAATGGAAATTACAAAAGAGTGGTAAACCGATCCTATATTGGTCTGGTCTAATGATTGGACCGCACAAGATAAAAAACATCAAAATTAATGTTTCGAAAAGTAACGATATTTATGCAAACTATGAAGAGTTAGAAAAAAATATTTATGTATTGAGTAGTGATAGAGTAAATAAATCTGTTATATTTAATTAAGAATTGAACAACAAAAATACTTTTTATTAACGTAAAAAATGACAATCCAAAAAGACTGAAAAATAAATTTAAAACACAAAACAGAAATTTTCAGTCCGTGAATGCACAGGTCTTCTACTAATAACCTTATGCATTGTTATTAAAATCGGATCAGATCGACCAAAAAATTAGTAAATTGAATCTTGTATTGGTCCAGTTTGATGATTGGACCGTACAAAATAAAAAACTAGTATGAATTGGTAAAAATCAATCTAACCGAACCGTTTCAATTTCAAAATTTCCTTAAAATGAAAAACAGTAGCCACAACCACCAAGCTAACTTGCTTGTTACTAATGTATATGCAAATTAAAAATTTAAAATACATATTGATATCTTTGGACAAATAATTCACTCCTATTTAATTTACTTTAATTTTATTTATAAGCTCACTTATTTTTAAATTAATTATATTTTTATTTAACCGTAATTATAAACTCACTTATTATTTTTTTTCATAATTTTTCAATAAATACTTGTAGTATATAATAGTATAATAGATATAAACTAATTAATACATTATTAAAATTTAAAAATAATAGTTATTTTAATATAAAAACAAAATAAAAATATTTATGATAGAATAAAATTAACAAAATACTTATTGTTTCTGTTCCATATTGTTTAGAATAGTTAGATATTTTTAAAAGAGTAATGTTAGGGGACAGCTAACTTTTGTGATTGGTAGCCATTAAATAGCCATCAATGATGATTTAATGGTGTGAGATTGATGTGAAATTTCATCGAATGACTCACCTTTCTCTGCTGGTTACATGCTGGCCAAAATTCAATAAAATTGCTGGCCCCTAGATTTTTTTTTTAAAATAAGGCAAATCACCCGTATAAACCAATGTCACACCATAATTTCACAATTCAACCAAAAGAAAAATGGATACATGAATCAACCAAATATACGTTTTTATGTAATTCGAATTGGACAGCTTCAAATTACTCAAGAGTTGATGCTGATGCCCATAGTAATTCGAAAGAGAGTGATTCGAACTGCACACATTTTGTGATATAATTTGTAATACTTTTCTGTCCATTCTTTTATTAAAAAATTAATAATTTAAAAATAAAAAAATATATATTTTTTTCATGCATTAAAAAAAGCTAATAAAATATTTAGTTATGAAACTTCTTTAAAATAATAATGAGGTATCAATTCAAATTCCATACAATACTCTTTTGTCCATTTTTAATAGCTCACGAATATTTTTTAATAAATTTTTTTAATTATATTACAAAAAATATTTTATTCTATGCAAAATAATTTTAAAAAATGGCTTAAAAAATGTTAGGAGTACTATAAAAATTTGTAATGTTCTAATGACTTAGGTAAATACATGCATGTACTCAAATTTTAAATAAAATACTCTACATAGTCAATAATAATTTAGAAATTAAAAAAAATATTTTATTTTGTACAAAATAATTAAAAAATATATTTTGTTCCATACAAAATAATTAAAAAATATATTTTATTTCATACAAAATAATTTTAAAAAAGGACTTAAAAGATGTTATGAGTACTATCAAAGTTTGTAATATTCTAGTGATTTATGTAAATACATGATAAAAATATATTTTCTTTAATTCTAAATTATTATTGACTATGTAGAGTATTTTTTTAATGTCTTAAGTCATTAGGACATTACAAATTTTTATAGTACTTCTAACATCTTTTAAGTCATTTTTTAAATTATTTTGTATAGAATAAAATATTTTTTATGGTATAATTTAAATAAATTTATTAAAAAAATTTATTAAAAAATATTCATGAGCTATTAAAAATGGACAAAAGAGTATTCTATGAAATTCGAATTGATAGCTCATTAATATTTTAAAGAAGTTTCGTAATTAAATATTTTGTTAGTTTTTTTAATGCATGAAATAAAATATATATTTTTTAATTATTAAATTATTAATTTTTTAATAAATTTTTAATAAATTATTAATTTTTTAATAAAAGAATGGGTAGAAAAGTATTGCAAATTATATCACAAAATGTGTGTGTAAGTGTGTAATTCGAATCAGGTTGATTCGAATTAGTACTTGTGTGCATGTGTGTAATTTGAATTAGAAGAATTGTTCTCATTCGAATTACATAGAAACGTGTATCTGGTTGATTCATGTATCCATTTTTCTTTTGGCTGAATTATGAAATTATGGTGTGCCATTGGCTTATATGGATGATTTGCCTTTTAAAATATTAGTAAAGATATATATTTTAAATTTTTAATTCTAAATTTTTTATTATATTTTATTTTTTATTTTCATAAGATCAGATTAATCAGTTCAATCAATAATTCACCGGTTGAATCAATGACCCAATAATTCAGTACCTTAATCGATTCGATTCTGGTAACTATGACCTTAGGTGGCATCTCATTTTTTCTTTTTTTTTTTGTTTTAAATCAAAAAGAAAAGCAAAGGGAAAGTGAACGGAGAAAAGGAAGAAGCTCTCTGCCTTATACCACTACCACTACTTCGTCACACACACTCCCTCCTCGCGCTCTAGCTCCCAACCCTACCTCTTCAACCCCCGTTTTCCTCCTTCCAGTTCGTATGTCTCTTCAATCTTGGCCAATTTATTCCTCCATTATTCTAAGATCACCAATCGCTACGAGCCCATCCGAAATCCTAACCGTAGCTACTCGAACTCGTCGTTTGAGAGCACAGCGACGGCGACGACGCGGGTTAGTTCAGCCGGTGGAATCCTTCATTGACACTTCTCTCTCTGGGCTGCTTCGTCGAACTTCATGTCGCGCCAGCTTTCTTGAAATGGCGACGTCGAACCCTTTCCATTTGCGAGGTGACGATGCCGAGGACCCCTCACGGCAAATCGCCGCGGCGGCAGTGGCGTCTCCACTCAAGAAGGGTTCAGCTGCGGCGGCTCAGCGGCAGCAGCAAACTCAGTTGGCTTCTAAGCCTGTTCCTCCTGCTCAGGCTGGTGAGCATTCTATTTTGATTGATTCGTTCGTTTATACCTTTTTTCATTTCTCTTTTTGTGTTGTTTGATTTAATTTTTTACTATTTGCCACATTTTTCTGCTATATCTCTCTACTGCTATTAGGTTAGGTTTTAGAGAGATGAGTGTCGATTTCTGGGAGAAATTTGTGGGAGTGACTGAAAGATATTTAGCTTTACAAGTTCGATTTATCTCTTCCTTCTGATTCTCCGATCTGATGATGTAGGTGGTGAAGATCTCCGATTAGATATCGGAGGTTAGTAGGGTTTAGATTGATTCAGGATTTCTCATGTATCCTAGAAATTGTAGGCATTAGATTGAATTTGGTTTTCTGTTATGTAATTCATAGAAGTTTTGAATAATTTTAGTTGTTTTTCGATTTTCTGTTAGATGGAAAGGAAAAAGCAAGAGGATAAAGTGAAGAGAGTGCAACAACAGGAGAAACATTTTAAGCGTGTTAAGGTAAAAATTATTGGGTTTCCTTCTCACTTCTCAAAGAATATTCAGTTAAAATTTATTTATCATCAGAGAATGAGAAGAATTTGATGAATAATATTCTCTTACCATTATAGTAAGATCTTCGGATGATCATGAACCCTGCAAGGTGGCAGATCATCGACACCTACATTGATGGAGTAGCTGCAGCTGCTAGGAAGTGTGATGTTGGGGATGAAGGGGAGAGTTATGAGATCTGTTGCAGTGAGGTGGACCACAAAGGCAGCAGCGGCAGCGGGACATGGGGGTGTGGCATCAAGCTCTGGTATCCCAGCTACCATTGCGACGGCCAGAGACGGTAGTCATGGATACCACGGTTTTGATGATAAGCGGAAAACAGAGAGGGTCGCTGGTTCAGGGGCACTGGGGCAGTAGTTCTGAGATTCAAATCTAGGTACAGTTTTTCTCAATACTTCGGCGGCTAATCATATTCAATATATGCACACTCTATAAACTCATTTTAGGCAACATGCTCTGAATTTTGACTATTTTAATTTTTAATGTATTTATTATTTAAAAAGGACTTAAACTTTCAACTTTTTAAGCAATCTTAAATTCTTAACAGATATCTTGTGCTTTAAAATTTATATTTATCAATCAAATGAGTTATTATTATTATTATTTGTGTACATAATAAATGGTAGTCATTTTTAAGTACACATAATAGAATTTCCAATCTTGCTATATACTATAATGATATTGACACTGATTGAAGTTAGTGAATTGGGTTGCGCAAATAACAAATCCTAAAATCCATTCAATTTACCTTTCAATTTAGCTCTTTTGGGTGTTAAAATTTGTGGAAAATGTTGCAATATATATTTTGATCTGTTTTCTTACAATTCTTTCTTTTGTTCTTTCTCTGCTTTTTTGCTTTTTATTCTGTTTGTCCTGAATGTTCAATTTCAAATTTCCATTTCGTTGCTGTGAGAGTCACAGTTTTCTCATCTCTTTCTAGCTCGTTGTGTTGTTTTCTTATAAAATTTGTTTTAGTATTTGGCCTCTGTTTTATTTCAACCTTTTCATCCCATTTCAATATGAGAACTAGCATAGATATGATAAATAAGATTAATCCTGAAATTACCTATCTTTGGTTGGGGATTTCATATTCTGGAGTTCATTGCAGTGGAGTGGATGTAGGAGATAGATGAGTAAATACTGCACCATATGCTTTTGACACTAAAGGATCGTCAAGATCCTTTATGGCTAGCTCTTTTTCCAAAATGAACCAATTATATGCATTACCAGTTGTCCCTCTCCCTTTAAATCTCATCTTTTTTACTTACCAAGTCTTGCATCATCATTTGATAATAAGATGAATTCATATCAGTTCCAAAAAAGTATTTAAATTTTGAAGTATGCATTTAAGTTTACATATCCACTATCATGCTAAAATTTGGTTTCATGTTAACTGTACAATTATGCAATATATAATTCAATGAGGGGGACACCATTGATATGTTTGTTGCTTTTATGCAATGAACAGAAGAGTCAAAATAGTAAAAAATATGCTTCTGAAGTTGCTTGTGACATGTTTTGCAGGATTTTACCAGCTTCTATGAATGTCCGCACTGAACATGGCCATGATGAGCTAAGGAATGCTTCAAGTCATGGATTGCGGCACCAATTCCAGCAAGGTACAAGCAGCGGTAGGTGTCGAACTTCTTTGCAACCACATGGTGTATTTGGAAGCATAGAAACTGCAAAATGTTTCAAAGCAAAAGTCTAAATACAGAAGTCGTGAAATAGGAGATAAAGTATTGGAGCCAAGCTTGGGTGTCGAATAAAGAAGAGTGCAGGATAGGAAAATTTGAAATCCAATGATATAATGGACTTGAGGAGTGGATGAAATAGGTACATATGCTTTGTCATATTGTGGTTATTAAAATCAATCGTACACAAATAACTCCTCCAATTAAATTTAAACAGAAAAAGTTAAAATCGTAATAATTAAGATGGGATTTATCATATTTTAAGCAAATTTTAAATTTATTTTTGTGTACACCAATTTTATCCAACCGAAACTCCATAGATAAAATAGTGTTATTAATTACTTTGTGTGAGATGAAAGGAAATTTTAAGGTGAAAAGTATTTACCGCGGCGTTTATTAGTATTAATCTTTAATACATATCGTATTTTAATTTCATAGAATGAAGGATCAAATTATGGAAAAAGGTAGGTTTTTCTTATGTCATCTACAATAAGGTAATTTCTACGTAAGTTTTTTAAAAAAAGAAAGTTAAATAAGATAAAATTATTTACAAAAGATATTAATAAAAGATAACTGTAATTAGGATTTTAACTGGACAAAAAAAATCAGAGTGATGTTTGAATCTTTTAATTTTTAAGTTTTAAATAATAAATATAAAGATGAATAAATAAATTTAAATTAAAACAAAAACAAAAAAGATTTACAAAATCTTATACTTTATAAAAGGAAAGACGATACTTTTTAATCTTTTGTTATCTTTTCTCAACAGAATATCAATATAAATAGTGTTACTACTGAACACAGTTGGTTGAAGTTCTCTTGATTGAACACAACTGCTGCAGAGAGAAAGAGAAGATGGAAGAGAATAATAAAGATATCAATAATTGGCTCGCAGTGACAAGGTCCAGGAATGGGAAGTGGTGGTACAGTGCTTTTCACAATGTCACTGCTTTGGTTGGAGCTGGAGTGCTTGGGTTTCCCTATGCCATGTCTCAACTTGGATGGTTTGTTTATTCCTTTTATCCATCTCCCTCAACAATTAACTTTATTTTTCTAATTGAGATTTTCTTTTTCTAACATAAGATTCAGCTATCATATATCCTAAAAACACACCTGAACATTACTACTAATCAAAATTTGTAATTTTCTTCTATAAATGTATTAAAAATTTAACTTTACATCTTTTTCTATAAAAATTTTCTTTCTCTTAGGGGTCCTGGCATCACAGTTTTAGTGCTTTCATGGATATGCACGTTATACACGGCATGGCAGATGATTGAGATGCACGAGGCTGAGTCTGGGAAGAGGTTTGATAGGTACCATGAATTAGGGCAATATGCCTTCGGGGAGAAACTAGGATTATGGATTGTGGTGCCTCAAACACTCATAGTGGATGTTGGTACGGACATCATTTACATGATTACTGGTGGAAATTCCTTGAAGAAGGCCCATCAGATTCTTTGCAAAGACTGTAAGCCAATTAGAACCACTTACTTCATTATGATCTTTGCAAGCCTTCAGTTTTTCCTCTCGCATCTCCCCAGTTTCAATTCCATCATTGGTGTATCTATTTCTGCAGCCGTTATGTCCATCTGGTAATCACATATTTATTTATTAATTAAAACTCTGTTTCGATCTTGTTTCGGAGCCAGAAACAAGAAGATAAAAATCGGTCATTATATGTATTTCTGTTTTTCTGTTTTTTATCTTTGTATTTCTGTGCTAGATACAATATCCAAACACAGCCTAAAAGTTTATATATATTGTATGCTAAAATAATATTAGTATGGTAATTAATTATATTAGTTAAGAACTTGATAGTTACATATATTTGAAAATTGCAGCTACTCAACGATTGCATGGATAAGTTCGGCTCATAAAGGTGCCTTACCGGATGTGAAATATGATGGAAGATCTTCAACTACGACGGGGAACGTTTTTGACTTTTTTACCGGTTTGGGGACCATAGCATTTGGGTATGCTGCACACAATGTGTTACTTGAGATCCAAGCAACAGTTCCTTCGACACCGGAGAAACCTTCAAAGAAGGCCATGTGGAAGGGAATGATTGTTGCTTACATTGTTGTGGGTTTGTGCTACTTCCCTGTTGCAATCTTTGGCTACTGGGCTTTTGGAAACTCTGTTACTGATAACATCCTCATGTCTCTCGATAAACCCCACTGGCTCACTGCCGTTGCTAATATATTTGTCGTTATTCATGTCACTGGAAGTTATCAGGTACATTTCGCTTTACACTAAGGCTGTGTTAATTTATTTGCTAGTTTAGAGTTCCAGATTGGGCTTCACGTATCTTAGTTTTATAAATTTTTGTTTACACAAAAACTTAAATAGTTAAATGAACATAAGTCACTAACTAGCTATCAAATTTCTGTTTAAAGAATTTATCTGCACATTAAAAATTAGTTAACATATATTTTTATATAAAGTAATAATTAAAAATCCTAATTCGTCTTCCTACTTATTCTCCTAATAATTAAAAGAGTAAAAACTATAAATTTATATGTTAATTTTTAAAAACATAAAAAATAAAAAAATAAAAAACTTGATAATTAAAAAGATGTATTGCATCATCATCACAATTTATTATCTGGATATATAATATTCAGTCATTTGTATAGGTGCTCTTAGAATAAATAAGAGGATTATCTTCTCTAATTAATTTATGCTACACACGGTGAAAGTAATTTTGTTACAAATATTTATTAATGACTTATCATTTAACTAATAAATGAATGCAAGAGTTCCTGAGAGCACTAAGAAGTTCTCATGTTGTTGCTAGGTGTTTGCTGTTCCGGTGTTTGACATGATGGAATCATTCATGGTACGGAGAATGAATTTCAAGCCAACTTGGTACCTTCGTTTCATTTCCCGCAATATTTATGTTGGTGAGTGTTCTTCATAATCTTTTTCCTACTATATATATATATAATAGTTGTTCTTTTTCAATGCACACGTGAGTAGAATCTAACAGCAACGTTGAAAATTTTGTTCACATGCAATGCAGCACTTACTATGCTAGTTGCAATTATATTTCCATTTTTTGGTGGGCTCCTTAGCTTCTTAGGAGGACTTGTCTTTGCTCCAACCTCATACTTCGTAAGGAAATAAATGAATCCCATTTTATTTATTTATTATTTTGCAACCTACAAACAAACCCTGACGGTATTCAATTTAATGAACTTTCGCAGCTCCCTTGCATAATATGGCTAGTAGTCTATAAACCAAAGAGATTTAGCGGATCCTGGTGTGCAAATTGGGTATGTATTTTTAAAAATTATTCTCATAGTTCTATATAGTTGAATTTCCATATATTGCATAATATGACATCTAATAAATATATAGTGCTCTTAATAACTAATAAAAAATCAAATATAAGTGTAGTACTCTTTTACACACACTAAGAGTGAATGTATTAAAATCTCACAAAATTTGCCATTATACTATATATATGACTCTAAATTTTTTTCATGGTGTTTCAGTTTTGCATCGTATTTGGAGTATTATTGATGGTTTTAGGCTCGATTGGCGCAATGAGGGAGATCATACTGCAAGCTAAGGGCTACAAATTTTTCTCTTGATCTTTTTTTGCACAAAGTAGGTTGCGTCAACGATGATGTTACTCTGGATATTATTCATCACATTTATTCATCTACTAGTGTTAAACCCGTGCGATGCACGGGCTTATATTTAAATTTGATAAATTAAATTAAAAATAATATTTTATAATCATATATTTTTTAAATTTAGTATAACACTATCATCATCGTTATATAATAAACGTGTTAAATATGTTATTTTATCTTTATTCAAAGTAAAATATGAATAGAAGAGTTCGAAGTTTATAATATTCTTGAACCATAAGGAGGGAGATAAAAAAAAATAAGAACATATATAACTGTAATAATAGCATGTTAATTTTACCCTAAATTTTATATCAAAAAGCTAATAAAAATTTATCAACAACCTAATATCTTACTAACTTCATTAGAAAATCATTGGATGTTGTGCTTCTTGTTACACATTTCATTTCAAATTTGAAAAAAGAGTTATAGATAAATTAGTTATATCTATAGTAAAGATTTGTACAAAAGTGTAAATCATAACATGCTATTAAAATGAAAATAATATTATTCTTACCTAAATATTATTAAAAACCTCTTTGAACACGACATTTGTTGTTGATGACTTTGGATTTCCGTCTTCGTTTAGAATTAAAACCCTAAGGCTACTGCCACTCTTAACTCTTGACAAAGCAACATAAAGTTGTCTATGGATGAACATTGATTTTGGCAAATAAAGCCGTACATGTGATAATGATTGATCCTGACTCATGTTAATGGTCATTGCAAATCATACTGTTAATGAAAATTGTCTCCGTTGGAACTTAAATGGCAATCCTGAATCTGAAGGGATCAAGTTCATTCTTGGAATGTACACTTTATCTCCAATATTTCTATCGGTCACTACCGTCGCTCCAATTACGTTGCTGCCAAGTTTGTTAACTATTAATCTTGTCCTGTTGCATAAACCTAAAGTCTGGTCTATGTTTCGCAGTAGCATTACAGCCACTCCTGGCTTCAAAGTCAACTTGTGATTGAGTAGTCCCGAACATTTGATGTCATTTAGAAACTCTGGTGTGAACCACTCTTGTTACATCTTCATTCTCATCAGCTTGACATGTTGTATCAGAGCTCAAATACTCCTTTTCCATCCCTGGAAAGATTGTCAAGACAAAATCGTTTACCTTCTCGACACTCTTAAGTGTGGGTGTAAGAATTGCTCTACTCTAAAAATACCTGTAATCTGACATATTTTGCAACAAATTTGGATATGCAAAGTCTACCAAATGAGAGAGAGGATCATCAGTAGTTGTAATCAATAGATCATTTGGAATTTCAACTTCTGATTCATCACCAACAACAGAGATAATATTTCCATTTCCAACATCAAGTATCCAATTAGCAAATATCTTCATTTCACCTTCATCTTGATCCAAAGAAGACATTAGAAGCCTCATATTCGTATGCAATTTCAGAACCTTACAAAATGACCACAGCTGGGATGAGTTAATAGCGGATGCTAATATATCGTGTCTACTTCCTTTCGGAATCACTGGAAGTATCTGTCTGAAATTACCTCCTAGAACAACAATCTTACCACCAAATGGTTTATGTGTCTTATGTTGATCGGTAACTGACATAAGATTCCTGAGCGTCCGATCAGGTGCTTCAAAACGGCAGTTGTACCTTCCCTCGCATACAACATATTGAGAACTCAAAATTGGATCCTGTTTTGGACTTCTCTAATCTCTCCTCGTACCATATCATGGCGTCGCAATGCCGACAAAAAATTCTGGGTCATCAATATCTATCACATCTAATAATCACCAAGATAATAAATTGTTTTAGTTATATCTGCAACAAATAATTTATATAAAAATATACCTTTCTTTCACCATGTTAAGTATAAAAATAATATTTATAAAAGATTACCGAAGAATGCAATTTATGGATTAAAAAGATGAGATCATATAATACAATTTCATTGTGCCAATCTCAAGATTTAAGTTTTACAATAAATCAATGTTCAAATACAAAAATTATAATATATAACCATATCTTAGTTTGAATTTTAAAACTTGAACACTAAACGATAATTTTTTGTTTATAAAAAGCATAACAATAGTAAATAATAAAGTGTTGATATTGCTACCTCTTAAATTACCTGTATTCTCAGCTACATCAAATATGGCTGGGTATTAAATTTGCACAGAATCATCTAAAATAGTCGTATTTTCAGTAATATTCTCAACTTCTTGAAAAATTTTTGAAAGATTTGTAGTCAATTCCTTCAAAAATGTTTCTCTTTGTATCAGGTGTCTTTTTTTTCAGCTATGCACACTTCTTCTAATTTTTTAGTATCTAAATTTGAATTAAATGTACTTGCTCCTGTAATCATTAGAGATAATACATCAAGTATTTTATATTATAAAAAAAGAAAAATGAATATATGTTAAATGTTTGAATCAGCTGAATTATGAATATATATTATGAAGGTAGTATTAAAGATAAAAAAAGTAAAATTTTAGTTTTGTGATAATTATAATTTATCATGTTTATCTTACCATGTCTCTTTTGAAATAGCATAGTCTTCATATTCAGTCTTACATCCCTTTGCAATCTAATTCGATTTGTGTACTCCAATGAATCTATAATAATTATTTAGCATATACCAATGATTATTTTTAATAGACCAATTAAAAAGTTAAATTTTTGGTCTTTAAATAATAAAAACATATTAACATAGTAACTGGTAGATATTATTTGATGTTTGTTGAAGATGTTGTTGACTTGTCTGATGACATAGACTATCATATGCTTCATGTGTGATACCTGAATTACTAATATCACTAATATTAGAACATCATTTTTTTATCTACAGAGTGTAGATTAGTAATTGGAGACCTTGATCAATATGGTGTTGGGTTATTACCTAATAAGATAACTCGAGATATTAGTTTTGAACATATTTTCTGTTAAAGTTTATAATTGAATAAATAGTAGAAAAATCAAAATACATAAAGTGCATGTACATTCCCATAAGCAAGTTCTAAAAAAAATCATACAAAAATAAAAATCTGTATTAATGCTATTTGTAATGTTCGACAACACCGATTGAAAATACACACCATTAGAACTATCACTCGAATTTCCTGTAATTTTTTCATAAACAAATTTAGTAACATATTACGAAGACAATGTAAATTAATAATTTATTACTTGTCAATAGCTAAATAATATATAAAAAATATTGTATTTTATGGGCTTTCATTCGACCAAAATACTCATGACATGTTAGTTATTTTGTATACCCAATAAAAATTAAATATATAGAACTGACATACTTAAAAATACCAAATAAAAAAATATATTATTCTAACCTAAAAACAAAAATGATAAAATAATTAATTTATTTTTTTATATGAAATCTACCTTGAATTGTGCTTTGCTTTGTATTTTCTTTGTCTTTTAATATCAATCTTCTCTTCAATATAATCTTACTTCTCTTTGAACTTATTGTATCTTTCAATATATACCTAAAAATATCAAATAAATAAATTTTTTAACCAATTAAAAATGTATATACATTATACATAATACATTTTTATTATCAAATTTTTTATATTATTAAAAAAATAAAGTAGTACACATATGACAGCGTCTGTTTTTGGTATATATGTCCATCAAAATATAGACACAGGAGAAGTACACAGGAGTACATGTATGTTGTTTGTTTACTGAGACAAAAATATGAAAGACATAGTCGTACACAAATACCCATTAAAAACATGTATTTTGTGTCTCTCTAAAATGCGAAAACACTAATTTTTTACAATTTTTTCTCATGTCTAACTTACCAAATAGAACATGAAATTAATGCCTTCTTATGTCTATGTAAAATTGCACAGATTTTATTTTCGATGGCTGCTTTAATTTCTTTTTTATTCTCATTTATTTAGTTACGTAAACATATTTTACAGAAAATAATATATATATTTTTTACAAAAGTATCTTTTTTCAAATAAATATAAGTTTAATCTCACGATCAATAAATTCAACTTATAGTTAAAGAGATTGAAAATGAAAAACTTATAAGTAAAAGGAGAGAAAAAGATAAAAGTACCTCTATTGTTATAATCTAAAAAATAACAATGTAAACGAAGTAAATAGAAAAAAAATTATAAATGTGACAAATAAAAAAAATTTAAATTTAAAAATCAAAACGGCTAAGAAGCCACTTAATTAGGAATTAGTATTAGAGTTTTAAATTTCAAATTTTTAAATAGAATTTTCTAATTAGCTAGTGTAAATTTAAAATTTTTAAATAAACTTTTTTTAATTAAACGTTTGTTATTCATTAAGAATATAGGAATTTGTTAATTTAAAAATAGTTTTTATTAGTTTCGTCATAAATAGTATCAATCCTATTATTTATCGATAAAAATAAATAAAATTAAATGTAATCTAAAAATTAATAACCTTATAAATTACGTAAATTTAGAAAAAATACTTAAAAAGAGAGAAAAAGATGAAAGTATTTCTACTGTGGAGAGACAATCTAAAAAGATAATAATAAAAATTTATAAATGTGGCAAGTAAAAAAATTTAAATTTAAAAATTGAAATGGTTAAAAACTTATTTAATTAGAAATTAGTATTAGAAATTCAAATTTAAAATTTTTAAAATAGAATTTTCTAATTAGCTAGTATAAATTTTAAATTTTTAAATAAAATTTTCTAATCAAACGTCCGTTGTCCATTAGGAATATAGAAATTTGTTAATTTAAAAATAATTTTTATAGTTTTATCATAAACAATATTAACTTTATTATACTTTTTCTAAAATTTAAACAGTATTACATTTTTTTAAATAGTATAAATAATTTCACATCTTAATAAGACTGATAATTCTATTTATTTTATTATAATCCTTTGTAATTAGTATAGTAACTTATAAATTATATAAATTTTTAAAAAATATTCTCAAACCGAATTGCTTACGTAAAAATTCAAAAAAAAAGTATATTTGAATTTAAATTTAAAATTATAAACATAATACTTTATTTAAAAATTATAATTAGATTTTTTTTAAATAAGTACACAATTAAAATTAATAACTAACTTAATTGTATCAACAATAATTCAAAGAAAAAATTTATAACTTTATGACTTTAAATATTAAATTAAAAATTATCAGAATATCAACGGTGAGAATCAAATTAAAAATAAAATCACAAGTAATAACCAAATAACTTCAATTTATATTTAAAAAAATTCTAAATTCCAAACATAAAAATCGAAAAGAGCCAAAAGAAAAATAATAACTCAAGAAAAGACAATGTTTCCACCAAAACAAACATATGTTTGGCATTATTCTATTAGATAGACTCTAAAAGAGATTCCAAAACATGTGCATCCAAATTCTCAAGTTTCTTTCTTAATCTTGATCTTCTTGCAAGTTGAAGTATCTCCTTCCACCTTCGAATCTTCCGACTCCGAGGATAGTCACTTAGTTGGTGTAATAGCACTTTCCAACAATTCAGATTCATCATTGGCCGCAACTTCAATGGAGAATTCAAGCAACAAATTCTGTACAAAAAACCACGTTAAATTAAAGACTTCTTTCTAACCTTTGATTTTATCTCACTAATATTTTTTTAATAAAATTAAGATCTAATTTTGAGAGAACAAACAAAAAAAATATTTTTTGAACAAATACCTTAGTACCTTCTACTTTCTCCCCTTCAATGATTGAGGATGTCTTTGAAATTAGAAACAAAGCACCGGTGTAGTCAATATCCTAAAATTATAATTAATTATTTTTTATAAATTAGATACTACTAATGACCAAGAAAGCAAAAAATAAATTAATTTTTAATAGAAGTACACTTATATATACTCACAATTTGAATAGGGTGAGCCTCTTTGAATTTATTTATGAGATCCACATTATTAGTCATCTTCTTAACTTTATAAGAAGGTGAAAAATATGAAATATCATATATTTGAACTTCAATAATGAAGAGAAAGATCTTATCAATTAGGTTGAGTAAAAGTGTAGGTGTATCTGATAGATCTCCTTTCTACAGAATATTACATAATATATTAATAATAAATAATATAAAAAGTACCAATAAAAATATCTTCACTAATGCTTTTAGAAATAAATATTGGTTAGATCTTACCAATAGGAGTGGATCAAGTATCTCTACACAGCTCTCTTCCAAAACTTGTTTTGCCTCATTGTCAAAGACTACATAACATCCACAGTTAGAATCATCAATGACACCAACCTTTATTCGATACCTGCTTAAAAAAGAAAATAACATAAGAAAAAGTTAAATATAGACTTATTTAATATCTAATCCAATGTACATAGACTTTAATTTAAATAAATAAATAAATAACCTTGGAGTCATGGATAAAAGGATATTAGTAGAAAACTCGCGTCTTCATCGAGTCAAACCATCTCAATTGAGTATGGCAATGGAGAATTTCCGTAACTTGATAGTGTCCATAACCATATCACTCGTATACGTACACACAAATTGTCGATTGTAGGATTGATGTTAGCAATTTTGTGAATATCAGCCAGTAGAATAAGTAGGGAGATTTTGGATATATGTAAAGAAAGGGATTGATGTACTTTAAATTGTGGTGCTTTACATCTCTCAGAACTTATCCTTTTATAGTTGCATCATAACTAAATTTTTTAAAATTTGGTTGACTTTAATTTAAAATTTAAAAAACAACAAACTAAGTTAAACAACCCAAATTTAAAATTTAAAAATAACAACTTAAATAAATAATAATTTAAAAATTCTAAACTAACGTAAATATTTATTTATTGTAATATTAGTATGTAACAACCGAAGAATAATTAATGTAAATTTTTTTAAAACTCTAAATTTCTTTAAAAGAATTTATGTAGCTACAATTTAAAAAAAATCAACAAAATTTTAAAAAATTATGCTAAAAAGAATTAACAGATTTTAAAAAATAGTGTTAAAATATAAAAAATAACAATCTAAATAAAATTTAAAAAATAACAACTTAAATAAAATAATTTAAAATTTAAAAAATAACAACATAAGTAAAATAATCCAAACAAATAAAACAATTTAAAATTTTAAAAATAACAACCTAAGTAAAACAACCCAAACTTAAAATTTGAAAATAACAACCTGAGCAAATAATAATTTATAATTTATAAATATAAATCTAAAAATTTCTAGTAACGACACGTAAGCAAATAAACTCCCAGACTCAACGTATGAGCGCCACGTCAGCAAATGAGCTCCCCATTTGTATTACTATAAAGATAAAGATTTCTTTTAGCCCTTTGGTCAAATGTCTAATTAGCTATTTTAGAAAAATACCTTTATCAAGTGAAGTATTTTATTAGAACAGACTACTTTCATTTTAAGGATTTTAAGGGTTTATTTAGCTGAGTTTGTTAAAAAAGATTTTTTTTTTAGTTATTTGTTTTAGAAGATTTTATGAAAAAATAAAAGTAATTTTATGTTTGGATATTTCATGTGAAAAGATTTTTTTTATTTTTTAATTGTGTTTGGATATAATAATATTAAAATATTTTTGTTTATTTATTACATGAAAATATCATTTTTAAAAAAAAAGAATTTAAAAAAAAAAGTGTAAATTATAGTTTCTTAAAAAGAACATTTTTTATTTTTTTTTGTATTTTTATTTTTATTATTAGAAATTTATTAAATATGTTAAAAAATTAAAAAAATTATTTATTTAAAAAAGATATTTTTTGTTAAGATAATGACGTTTAAATAAGTACTAAGTATAGCTTTCCTTTTTGTTTTTAATAGGTTATTTCATTAGAGTACAATCCGTGTTTCTTGCCCAAAAAAAAATTTGGGAACCAAACTTAAGAAACAAAAGTAGCCAAAATTTTCTATTTAATAAGTAACGTTTATTTATTCTTTTTCCGGTCTTATGTTTTTTATCTTAATATTTACTATATATAAAAGCATTGATTGCATATATTAAATAACATATTATAATAAATAATTTGGGTTGGTCGGGTGTGGATTAGTTCTTAGTCCGACGGATTAAGGGATATTAGGAGCAACTAAAAAATAAATTAAAATTTTGAATTTTATTTTAGAAGATAAAATGTGATCTTTCACTTTTGAATGATTTTTCTCTCATATTTTTTCTTGGTTCTACTTATAAAAT
This sequence comes from Arachis hypogaea, assembly GCF_003086295.3. Lineage (NCBI taxonomy): Eukaryota > Viridiplantae > Streptophyta > Magnoliopsida > Fabales > Fabaceae > Arachis > Arachis hypogaea. The sequence goes on along the minus strand of NC_092040.1, from coordinate 4,459,274 downwards.
AAATTGTGAGAGATTACTTTATCCACCGAAGTGAAATTCAAAATTTAGAGAATTTAAATTCCAAAAAAATAACACATTATAATAATATACATTTATCAATTTATATTTTTATTAAATAAATACACAATTTATATTTATTACATTTAATTTATATTATAATAATAAAAATACATTCCTTATTTATTATATAACATTCATAAATTCATTCACATCATTTTTATACTTAATAGATTTTTATAATTAATATTATTCAATTTTAAATTATATATTATTGTATATTTTAAATTATTTTACGTGTTTACCAATAAATCGTGATTTTAAATTGTTTTAGTATTCTTTTAAAGACATTATACATTTAAATCACCGCATAATTTTTTAAATTACTGTCCTTGGTAATTTAAAATTTTGTTTTATGCTTTTTTAAAGTAAAACAATTTATTCTGACATTTTAATCACATATTAAAATTTTTTTTCGGAGTTACTATTTACTCTAATTTTATATACTTCTAGAGTTAGCCATATTATTTTTTGTGTATAAATTAATCCATAGATAACTTTAGTATTGTTGCAATATAAATGTCCAATCAAATTAATTTAGGCGGTGCAATATTAACCGTGAGCGGTACTTTATTTTCTCTTTCTTTTATAAATAAGACAAGAACGTGAGATAATACATACTCAATCAATTAAAATCTTCTCTCTCTTTTATACCGTTAATACTTAATACACTCTTTTTTTTCTCTCTCTTATGTACGCTATTATATATTGGTAATATATATACTACAAGAAATATACTACAAGAAACATCGTTAAAATTGACCGCTAAGCCATCGATAGTATTAAAAATCGACGGTAAAATAGACAGCGGAGATGGTTGTTATTAAACTTGTCGATTTTTCTCGATAGTATTAAAAATCGACGGTAAAATAGACAGCGGAGATGGTTGTTATTAAACTTGTCGATTTTTCAAAATTCGAATAAAATCAAGTAATCAACAGCTTGCCTAGCCGTCGATAATAATTTAATAAAATCGACATCATTTTCGTTTATAATATGAGTTTGAGAATTTTACCTTCTTATTAAAATCGACAACGTTGCCGTCGATATTATTATATAACATAATTGCCGTTGGTTTAATTATTTAGATACCGACAAATTCTTACGCTACTATCGATTTTAATAGTTATATACCTATATCTTTTTAATTATTTTTTCTATTTGAAAAATAATAAATCATTAATGCAAATAAACTTTTGAATATAAAAATAAAATTTATATAGAATATTAGATAACAAGAGAAATAATATGGTCATTCAATAGCAATACACACACCCGAGTGACTATCCACAAGAACTAATCATATCCAAAAGCAAAATTTTCAAAGAACTAGGTCTAGTGATTGGAGATTTGCACGGGATTTCAGCGAAGATGCAGTGCCAGCTATTTCTTTGTGTGCCTATCTCAACTCAACAGTCCAATTCATCACATCCTCTGTAATACCCATCTGTAGTCTTGTAAGGACACCATAGAGTTGCTGGAACACTGCTCCAATACCTTCTCCAAAGGATACCTACAGTAGTTTAATAATGTCAATCATTGGTTCCAATTTGTTTTCCTAGATACCTACCTAATAAGCATTTAGCTAGCTAAATCGCATAGCCAATCACCAGGTCTTCCAACAATTATTTAAAAAGACTTAACTAGCTAGGAAACCAAAGTCACCGGTTATTCATTAATCTTCTTTTCTTCTTAATAATTCGTAGTATATCACATGACACTTTTCAGACAGCTAAACCTATAGACTAGTTTAATAATCCACCAACCACCATCCCTGCTAGTGGAAGAAAACAATATATATATAACCACTGTCTTTATAAAATGACAATTATGTCTTTTGAGAATATTCTTTAATTAAAATATATTAGGTTCATTGGACGGAGCGGGTGTTTTTACTTCGGGGAATAATAAGTTTATGGAAAATTTTGTAAGAGACTTATAAACAACATAAAAAACCACCGACCTAAAGACTTGAAAGTTGAAACCTATGTAGTACTACAAGAGATACCTGTTGCCAAGATAAGTAACACTGTGCAGAAGACCTCATCAGCATCTAGCAATTCATCCACAGAGACTAGTCGCTCCTCCACCTGCACATATTCCATAATAATTGGGAAACGAAGAATGAATTTACTTTGTTTGGACTGATGTAAATAGAAACAAGAAACCAAGTATATCAAAGTCTAGAAACAAAAATTCAGACCATGACCTTGTGAATTAATACCAATCATTACATTTTGCAAAAGAAAGGGGGTGGGGGACCAAATATCATTCATTCTGATTAGTATGACAAATAATATTCCAACAATCATCTCCTAAACCAAAAGCCTGGTACCTGGAACCCTTGGCTTCGTGCACAGTACCAAGGACTAGCATTGTGTATGGGCACCATGTGTCTAAGTACTAAGGTCCGTGAAGCCCATATTGCAAACACAAGAAACCAGAAAACGAACAAGATTGCCCAATAACGTGCAGGTCCGTACTTGATTCTAATAAGCACAAACTGCAATAACTCAAGTATACAAAACTATCAGGATCCAAGAATCAAAACTCGATCGAATTTCTCAAACAAAATACAATAGAAAGGTGCCTGAAGTACTTACAAAGCAGAAAAAAAAACAACCACTGTTAAAGCACAAACACCTCCAAGTAGGATGTGAAGACCACTTTTGGCTGTTTTCTGTACAACAATACGATCAACTATAGGTTAGGTTGAATTATGCAGGCTTCTAACCAAAATCAACATCGAAGAAGCAAACAAGTTGTATAATCAACTTCCAAACACAACCAACACCACTGTATTTTGGAATGAACCCGAACATGGAAAAAACTATATTCAACTAAGACTAAAAAAGCTATGATGTGATTAAGGCTGTCCAGTCCCTTCCTTTGCCCATCCAAATCAGTAACTCTCGAAGTTGCCATGAATGGAGCAATTAGTTAGGTTTGGGGCCAGAAGCACAGAATGATAGCATAAAATACAACCTGCTATAAGATTTAAGCCTCAATTTTTTCATTAGAGCCATTTCATAGTTAGCCAGCAAAAATTGTTCTAGGGTAAAGTGGTGCAGCCAGTGCTCCAGAGAGTTAAAAAATGACTTCTCCGAGAAAAGTAACCACCTTACAACACAAACGCTAGTGACATTATTCTTCTTAAGCTAGATGTTCACAGAGCAAACATATCAAAAGAAAGACAACAAAAAATGAAGCCTACAGATGAATATAAGCCAGAGTCCACATAATTCATATTGATTGATCAATTGATGTGGCTCTAAACATTGGAACTAAGTTATCTAAACTCTAGGCTAGGCTTAATCTTGATCTATAAACGAACGATGATTCATTACACTATGAGTAGTTAGATCCATTTGATTGTTAATTGTTTGTTAGCTTAATTCTGTGAGGCTTTCTAGTTAGAAGCATACCCAAACAAGCCCTAAATATGCGTATGGCCAAAGGGAAGAACACCTTATAAGTGATCAGTATGAGAATACCAGTCCATAACATCAACGTGAGTCCATTATTAATCTCATGTCCTTTATAAGAATGATAACAAATTCCTTGAATAAAATTGCTAGCTAAAGTTTCCAATTTCGTATTAATCTAGCAGATAGAGAGACATGAGAAATAAAGGCAAGCTCTACAAATTATATGGAAGCAATGGCAGACTAGTGTCTTTGCTCCATGTTTTAGTGAAATACCATGCTTGCATGACCCCAATGCATGCATTATTATCATGACATTCTGAAGTTCAACCCTATAATAATTAATGTAAATGCATAGGTTTTGAGGCCCCATATTTAGGGCAGTTCCAAAATATGCAGACACATTCAGGCAAAAGACATCTAGGCAAGAAATTACCATATAAAGAATTTGGTATGTTTCACCACTTATTGTGATTGGCTTTAAATCTTATGTACCTTTCCAACTCGAGGAGCTATCAGCCACACAAGGGTGATTGTAAGCAGGCCAGTAGCAAGCAGGATCCCTGCGCCTTCCACGGCCCACTTGGTTGCAGGACTCTGTGCAGGGCCAGCATCTTCAGTAACAAAATTTGAAGGCTGCTCAGAAGCAACCTGTGAAACTGTGTCGGCATTGCTATTGTTGTTTATACTACTGGTATTATGAGGACAAAACCATAATGCAATCTCACTTAGCCTTTGCCTCCGGATAGCAGCCACAGCGTCAGGATCAACGCCAGTATTATTATTTGCATGAACATGAGGACCAGGATCCCTACTGACAGTTCTCTCCCTCAAGGCTTCATATTCTTTCAGAGAACCAACAACCTTGTTGAAGTCAGAGATTCTGATATTATTGCCTATGTGTCCACATATTTCACAAATTGTTGATCCATGATTAATAAACCACTTGAGTGCACAAGCATAGTGTACTAAAGCAAGGTCATTCTTACAACAGCAACCAAGTTCAATCAATGCATCTTGGTGAGACAAACCAATCTCCACATCACTTCTACACATGAAAACCTCCCCATTAGGGCCTACAAATTCCACCATCCCAGATTTGTTTCCAACATTTTTGTTAAAAGACATATTTTTCTGAATTTCCTGGCCTTCTGACCTTACCTTCCCATCTTACCATATTTTTCTGAATGCCCATACAACCTGGTACCTTCATGGACACATTGTGTATTTCATTGGCACACAAAGACTAGCATTTTGGCAAACAAACTGGATTCTCTTAACAGCACCCAAAGTTCTCTAAGAACCCCACTGTTAAAAATATCAAGCACAAACAGAACACAGCCATCAATACACTTCATTGAGCAGAGACAAAAATAGTTAAATCATCTAACTTAGTTGATCATTCACTGAAATTAAAAACAAGAGAAATCCAAAATGACATAAAGGTAGAAGTTTACTTCAAAATGACATAAAAAATTGCACTTATATAAGATATATAGGAAAAGTCATAAGTATGCCCAAAAGAAAAAATGGAAAAACATAATCATTACATTGCCAGGATGCAATAAGCATGGAAAAATAAAATATATGAAAGAAGCAAGGACAAACCAGTTGTTTTCCTGCTCATAGTAGCATATACAAACAGTTTTGGCTCCACTTCCCACTGCGAACTTGTTTTCTGCTAGCACAGAACTTAGACACATATTAGCTCTTAAAATAAAATAGAACAAAAAAAAAACATGACCAGGATTTAACTATTGTTAGTTTATGGCAACAAATTAGTCATTGTAAAATCTTGCGATAAATCTAATAAGTGCAAACAACTAGTCAACCCGTTCAGAATGTAGCCAATGAAATAGAGAGATCTGAGTCCTACACAAAATGCAGATAGCAACAACACCTATATTTAGTTTAGATTTCAGATGACTTAGCCACCACAAACATGATTAATTCTAGGCATAAATTAAAACTTTCTGAATAATTCTTTCCTCTCAGTAGAGTTCATGACTTCAGAGAGTCACGATTAGGACCAGAAAAAAACATGACCAGGATTTCTGGATTTAGAAAATAGGAAATTACAATTAGGTCATGGTTTACGGGGATTTCCAAATGAAGCTGAAGTTGGCTTTGAAAAGAGTTCAATAACAAATTATAGAGTTAAGATTTAATCTAAAACAAAAGAAAACAAATTAAAGTCGCTCAATACAAACAGAATCATTGAAAAAAGTAGTGAATAAAAAAACTTGAGTTTATGCTACAGAATAATTGAAGTGAATCTGAGAAATTAGGGATTGAAGAAATTAGATATTAGGTTCTTCTGTGCTTTTTAAATTGCTTCAGGATTCAAATTAGATTAATAATTAGTACCAAATCAATCTTTGAAATATTATATTGAGATATTAATTATGGTGAATATTAATACTAGAATCACCTAATTCTATTTCTTTATTTTATATTTAACATATCTTAGTTATTTATTTTACAACAAGTATCAATTATACTAACAACTACAATTCATACTCATAGGAAATAGACATGAAAACATTTCATAATTATTAAATCTAAGACTAACTCATTATCAGATAAAAAGTTTTTATGTTTGTTTATCGTTTAAATGGATTATTCTAACTTAAAGCTTGTTTAAAGTAATCACTAAAAATATTATATAAGTCATAATATTATATACTAATATAGAAATTATTATTCAAATATTAAAAATCTATTAAGCAATAATCTTGTATAAAGAGTGGGGGTTTAATCTCACCTGATATTAGGAGTATTTAAATTTAAACTAATTTAAATTAAATTATTCATCCAATTTAATTTAAATCAAAAATTTATTAAAATCACACTAAGTTAAATTTGATTAGATTTTATTTTTGTAAATTATACGAACCAGATCAAATTTTAAATTTATTTTATAAAACCGATCAAATCCAATTCAAACTACATTATGTATTATAATAATAAAATTTATTATCATATTTATAATTTTAATTTATTATACATTTTTATATTATTCATGTATTATTATTATTTAATAAATATTTTATGTTCAAAATAAAATTTATTTATTTATTTTAATTAATTTATAATTTTATTTCTATGTTATTATTTATTTTTTAAAATATTATTAAAATTTGTTATTTTACTATTGATTATGTAAAATTTGATATTAAAATTTATTATGTATATTTAATTTTTTTAATTTAAAAAATTATAAATTCAATTTAATCAAAACTATTTGAAATTGGATCAAATTAGAACAGTATTTTTTTTTTAAATCATCTCATCTAAATTGCACTGTACAATTAAAACTGCACAAATAACCCAACCTCGTATCACACTTTTTTTTTTGTAAATCAAAAAGGAAAGCGAAAGGGAAAGTGAAGGGAGAAAAGGAAGAAGCTCTCTCTGTCTTATACCACTACTTCGTCACACACAAAGACACACTCGCTCCGTCGATCTCTCTTTCTCTCTCGCGATCTAGCTCCCAAACCCTACCTCTTGACCTCTTCAACCCCGTTTTCCTCCTTCAAGTTCGTATGTCTCTTCAATCTTCGCAAATTTCTTCCTCCATTGTTCTGAGATCACCAATCGCTACGATCTCCATCCGAAATCCTAACCGTAGCTACTCGAACTCGTCGTTTGAGAGCACAGCAACGGCGACGACGCGGGTTAGTTCAGCCGGTGGAATCTTCTCTCTCTGGTCTGCTTCGTCGAACTTCATGTCGCGCCAGCTTTCTAGAAATGGCGACGTCGAACCCTTTCCATTTGCGAGGTGACGACGCCGAGGACCCCTCACGGCAAATCGCCACGGCGGCAGCAGCGTCTCCACTCAAGAAGGGCTCAGCTGCGGCGGCTCAGCAGCAGCAAACTCAGTTGGCTTCTAAGCTGTTCCTCCTGCTCAGGCTGGTGAGCATTCTATTTTGATTGATTCATTTCTTTAAACCTTTCTTTTATTTCTCTGTTTGTGTTGTTTGATTTAATTTTTTACTATTTGCCACATTTTTTTCTGCTATCTCTCTCTAGTGTTATTGGGTTAGGGTTCAGAGAGATGAGTATCGATTTCTGGGAGAGATTTGTGGGAGTGACTGAAAGATATTTAGCTTTACAAGTTCGATTTCTCTCTTCCTTCTGATTCTCTGATCTGATGATGTAGGTGGTGAAGATCTTCGATTAGATACAGGAGGTTAGTAGGGTTTAGATTGATTTAGGATTTCTCAGGTATCCTATGAATTGTAGGCATTAGATTGAATTTGGTTTTCTATTATGTAATTCATACTAGGTTTGAATAATTATAATTATTTACAAAATCTTGTACGACGATACTTTTTAATCTTTTGTTATCTTTTGTCAACAGAATATCAATATATAAATATATAGTGTTACTACTGAAGTCAGTTGGTTGAAGTTCTCTGAATATCAATATCTTTTGGTACAGTGCTTTTCACAATGTCATTGCTTTGGTGGGAGCTGGAGTGCTTGGATTTTCCTATGCCATGTCTCAACTTGGATGGTTTGTTGATTCCTTTTATCCATCTCCCTCATTAATTAAAATTTAGCTATCATGTATCCTAAAAGCACACCTGAAGATTACTACTAATCAAAATTTATAATTTTCTTTAATAAATATATTAAAAATTTAACTTTACATGTTTTTCTATAAAAATTTTCTTTCTCTTAGGGGTCCTGACAACACGGTTTTGGTGCTTTCATGGATATGCATGTTATATATAATGGATGACTACTGTTGCAATGAATTAGGGCAATATGCCATCGGAGAGAGGCTAGGGTTATGGATTGTGTTGCTTCAAACATTCGTAATGGATGTTGGTATGGACATAATATATATGATTACTGGTGGAAATTCCTTGAAGAAGGCCCATCAGATTCTTTGCAAAGACCGTAAGCCAATTAGGACCACTTACTTCATTATGATCTTTGCAAGCCTGAGTTTCAATTCCATCATTGGTGTATCTATTTCCGCAGCCGTCATGTTCATCTGGTAATCACATATTTATTTATCAATTAAGACCATGTTTCGATCTTGTTTTGGAGCCAAAAACAAGAAGATAAAAATCGGTCATTATATGTATTTCTGTTTTTCTGGTTTTTATCTCTATATTTCTGTGCTAGATACAATTTCCAAACACAGCCTAAAAGTTTATATATATTGTATGCTAAAATAATATTAGTATGGTAATTAATTATATTAGTTAAGAACTTGATAGTTACATATATTTGAAAATTGCAGCTACTCAACGACTGCATGGATAAGTTCGGCTCGTAAAGGTGCCTTACCAGATGTGAAATATGATGGAAGATCTTCAACTACGATGGGGAACGTTTTCGACTTCTTTCCAGTTTGGGGACCCTAGCATTTGGGTATGCTGCACACAATGTGTTATTTGAGATCCAAGCAATAGTTCCTTCGAGACCGGAGAAGCCTTCAAAGAAGGCCATGTGGAAGGGACTGATTGCTGCTTACATTGTTGTGGGTTTGTGCTACTTCTGGGCTTTTGAAAACTCTGTTACTGATAACATCCTCATGTCTCTCGATAAACCCCACTGGCTCACTGCCGTTGCTAATATATTTGTTGTTATTCATGCCACCAGTAATCATGTAAATTATGTCTGTACCAACGTCCGCTGAGTGTTTGAGGCACCACAATCCATAACCCTAGCTTCTCCCCAAAGGCATATTTCCCTAATTCATGGTACCTATCAAACCTCTTCCCAGACTTAGCCACGTGCATCTCAATCATCTGCCATCTGTGTGCATATCCATGAAAGCACCAAAACCGTGATGCCAGACCCGTAAGAGAAAGAAAACTTTTATAGAAAAATATGTAAAGTTAAATTTTTAATATATTTATTAAAGAAAATTATAAATTTTAATTAGTAGTAATGTTTAGGTGTGCTTTTAGGATACGGATAGCTGAATCTTATATTAAAAACGAAAATTTCAATTAGAAAAATAAATTTAATTGATGAGGGAGATGGATGAAAGGAATAAACGAACCATCCAAGTTGAGACATGGCATAGGAATCCAAGCACTCCAGCTCCAACCAAAGCAGCTCCATCTTCTCTTTCTCTCTGCAGATGTGTTCAATCAAGAGAACTTCAACCAACTGTGTTTAGCAGTAACACTATTTATATATTGATATTCTATTGATATCTTTATTATTATCTTCCATCTTCTCTTTCTCTGTGCAGGTGTATTCAATCAAGAGGACTTCAACCAACTGTGTTCAGCGGTAACGCTATTTATATATTGATATTCTGTTGACAAAAGATTAAGAAGTATTGTCTTTCCATTTATAAAGTATAAGATTTTGTAAATATTTTCTGTTTTTGTTTTAATTTAAATAAATTTTTTTATTTATTATCTATCTATTAATATATAATGGTTAACTAGCCAAACAGTAAATTCACACACTATTTTGCACTGTTAAATGATTTCTAAGAGAGTGACAACTGTTCTCTGTAGTTTTGTATTTTTCTTCAGTGGATAATCGTAGCATTTGATTGGCTGATAACACCATCACACGGATTGCCTTTCACTGATCAGCCAAATGTTTTTATTTCAAATTCTAAACAAAACTCATGAGCACGAATTTTCCCGCAAAAATTTTTGAATGAGTTTTAAAGTTTTAATCTTCAAAAAAAATTTCGAATTCATCATTTCTCTCTCTCTCCCTCTCTCTTTTTCCTCAATTTGTTTCTCTCTCAATTCAATCTCACAATCATTCTACATTGCTTGAGTACCAAAACCGAAGCTGAAATTTCTTGGGGATAATATGGGTGTGTGCTTAATAACATAACAGTGATAGGTGGTAATAGTATGCAGTGAGAGTGGTTCCTATTTTCCACAGGCCATAGCAAATGTCATGATAAGAAAAATGATCAAATAGTTCTGGCAAAAGAGCAAAACCAAATCAGGTTTGATCATTTAGCAGTGGCAAAGGTTGTAGTGTCTCTTTATTGTTATATTAGTGGTGAAAGTAGTATAATTTGCTGTAAGGCAAGAATGGTCCTTATTTAGATTATTGCATTGTTTCTATTATTTTCTAAATTTCCTTTTTTGAGTCTTCTCATCATTGTTTATTTAAAATAAAGAAAACAAATTTAGCAATTGATATGTGCGAATTTACGGAATAAAAAAAAGAGAGAGAGCACTGGCCACCAAATAAATAATGTGAGTATACTATTGTTTTGACCTCCCCAAGACACCTAAAAATTTTGACATAATAGTTTTAAAAGAAAGAAATGATATCTTGGCTCTCCAAAAATGATCTCTGTTTGATAGAAAGTACCAAATATGGTGTTTTTTTTTTTTAGAATTTATTTGTGTAGTTTAATTCCTTTGCTTTTGCAGTGCAAAGTTTTTTGCTATTATTATTATTATTATTATTATTATTATTATTATTATTATTATTATTATTATTATTATTATTCATTTTTAAAACTGTCTTTAGGATTTGACTTAGAAAGAAGGAAGAAGAAAATGATAGAACAATACTATGAAGAAGAACTAAAATTTTATACCAATACTGATTAATTATTAGTCACACTTTGAAAAACGAAGAGATGCATTTTCCAAATAATTGATAGACTGGATAGTTGTTTTAAATAACAAGTTTCTTCTATCCATAGGTTGGTCCATGTGATAGTGTCAATCACACTGTCGAATTTGGAAAAGCTACATGCAAAGATAAATGTCATGGCAAAGCTAAATGAATTTGATATGTTCAATCGAATAGATAATCACATGGACTTCGAGCTTAGTTGATTTCTACTTTTTATTTCTGAAGTGGCACTAAAATTTGAGCATAAGATCAGGAAAGGCTATAAGCATATAACTCTGGCCCTTCTTATGAGTGGCAAATTCACTATATATTCCTTTAATATCTTGATTGTAGATCTTTTTACATTCAAGCAGAAGAGCTAACTTCATGCCTGTTTCTTGCTTTCTGTGAATAATATAAGTTTGCTTTCTGAAAAACATTATTAGTTTTTGGCTTAGGTAATTTAATGTGATATTGGAAAAGGTTTGACATAGAAAAGAACCCTAGGAATTTTATTGAGTACTTTCAAATGTGATTTCATTTGGGATAGGAATTTGGATTACCATTTCGGCTTTCCTATGATGAAAAGCTCCTGGTTTGCTTAAGTGTTTTCTCCTAACTAATGAAAAAGGATAATCTAACATTGGTACATGACTTATCCCTTTAGGTTTTAATAATATATTTTTGTATTTATGTGAGGATGTCTCATCTCTTTTATTTCTCTTTCTGATAAAATCTTTTTCTATAAAAGAAAATAATAGTTATTTACTGTTTTGTATGTGTGCTATGCAGATTGCAAATCTTTTGGATTGCACTTCATGGTCAGGGGCTGGACCAGGGCTAATGGACGATGTTACTCAAGGTGCTCATCAAGTAGGACCAATTGGTGGATTCAAGTTTTAGTCATCTGATATATCTTTGCCATAATGATTTAATTTATGTCCTATTAAAATAGAAATTCTCATTGTAATGCCTTTTTATGTGCAGGAGTTGAAGGCTAACAAGGAAGAATTGCGAGTAGAAAAGTTAAAGGACAAAGAGGAAGTAGAAGACTTAACTCATGAAATGGCTGAGCTACGGTATCGAACTCTAACCCCAAGACCTCAAGCTTCATCTCTCCAACTCAAGTAATTTGTACACTCCTATTCTATCGATACCCCATCCTTCATTTCTCTCTATTTTTTTATAAATTTGGTTCGAATTCTGCTTTTTATGATGTTGGGTACCCTCAAAGTTTGCAACTTTTTTACCTTTAAGCATTTTGCTCATTAACTGTTTGTGACGAGCAATTCCTTGTGAGTGTGTGATCATTCATCCTTCACTAAATTCATTAAAGAAGATGAACTTCATGTTGCTGCGGAAACCTGAGAGGTTATTTTGTCGGAGAAGTATTTTTATTGTGGTGGTGTTGTGTATTCATTATGTCACCTTTGCTTATCATTTAGCTGCAATTTAATGATACTTGCTTGCTTTATGATCAGTTGGCAGGAATGGACCTTTGGTGGATGGATGGAAGTGGTCAAGGCCTAATGGAGGGCATGCAGGACTAACATCAGCATTGAAGACATAAAAGATTTAAACAAAACAAAGTATACTCAAAACAAAACTACATTTTATTTTTTAAAAAATATGTTTTCTCAAAACACGTTCCCTTTTGGGTGTTAATCATAGGCCAAAATGGATTGAGTTGAATTTGTCATTTTTCTGTGAATGATATGGATCGAGTTCTACTAATGTTTGTAGAAAAAGTTATGTAAAATTGATGATTATGTCTAAGAAGAACTAATAGGATTGTTACCTTTTAAATCGATGATTATGCTATCATAATTTTTTTCTCAGCTAATAATTAAAATTAAGAAGTGTTTTCTCTTTGACCCCAAATTTTAAAACAGGAAAGAAGAAGTATGATATAGAGGGTGTGAATTTGGATGAAAAATATAAAGATTGGCAAAACAAATTGCATTCTGATTTTTACATTCTTAGGTCGGTCTGTTGGGATAACCTTCTTTGATGTTTTTCTTTGCACTTTTTTGCTTTGCCTCTTTACTCTTTGGTGAATAGTTTGAAAGTTTGTGTATTTGAATGAGTTATAGGAGAAGCTAATATTTTTTGTTTAATCCTATCATTTGTTTTGAAAGAAAGGGATTTCGATGTTGAGCAATCTGCAAGGGTGATTGATGCATACTGTATGCTTAGCAAGCCTTTGACTACTAATTATATTGTTATCTTCTTTTGTGGAATTATTTGCTAAAGATTGGTAATAAATTGTTTGATTACATTTAATGATGACCAGTAATTTTTTTTTGTTTTATTTATTGAGTACTAATTTTTTCTTTTTTCTTTTAACTATAATAAATGTTTGATATTTATATTTTAAAGCAAATGTCACTGTCCCTTATATTTTACCCAGTGTTTTGTAGATTTTTTATGTTTGGTGGACAGAGTAATAGAAAAGAATTGGGTTGCTTTGGTTTCATTCGGTAATAAATTACAATGGTGAGTGATTAGATGTAAGTGTAACGGTGTCTATTGCATAAATTTTCTGTGTATAGATATATTTACATGTGTTTTATCTCTTTTTTTTTTCTCTTTTAAAGGAAATGTGTGTTTGTTTGAGTAACATTTACTTACTACACATGATTCTTTGAGGCCAAGTTTATCTATTTTCCTCCATCATATATATATATATATATATATATATATATATATATATATATATAATTTTAAATCATTTTATTGTGTTGAAAATGAATTTTTATTCTTTTTATCATTTAGGATATATATATGTGTGCATTCCTAAAATTTTTATTTCTTAAAGAGATAAGATACTCTAAGGAGTACTTGGGTACTTTAAGGAGTAGTTAGCTATTTTAAAGAGGCAAGATATTCAACATTCATGAGAAATATTTCACTCATTTTTTTGTTTTGACCACTTTCTTTTAAACATTTTTTATTTTCGTTGTAACACATTTTCTTTGTGAGAGAGTAATTAAATTAATTGTATCCAAAATTTTTATTAGTTCTTCTCAGTTCTCACAATAGCTTAGTATTTTTTCTTTCTTTCTTTTCGCTTAGTGTTTTATTTTTTTTTTCTTTAGTATATAAAGTGGATGAACATGATAAAATATGTTGTTAGTTTTATGCATAAAAAAAAAAATTTATATCCAACTCTTAAGTGAGAAGTAAGGTAAATCAGTTTAAAAGAGTAGAATCTGTTATTCGAAAGAGGTTTAACATCCTTATATTAATAAAAGTAACTTTCTTTATTCTAATTAACTCACAATTTGAAGGTAAATGAAGGTAAATATTAAAAGAGTTTGCAACTGGATGATTCCTTTCATTTAAACCCGGACGGAAATAGTTTTTATAAGTATCATAGAATTTCTAACTTTAAAAATTTACTTGATAATTTTTATTTTCATTTCTTCAATTACAACAACAACAACAAAGCCTTGTCCCACTAAGTGGGGTCGGTTACATGAATCAAACGACGCTATTATGCTCTGTCATGTATCATGTCTACAGAGAGACCGTTTACATGTAGATCTCGTTTGACCACCTCATGGATGGTTTTCTTGGGTCTTCTTCTGCCTTTCACCCCTTGTCCATCTTCCATCTCATCCACCTTCTTGAATGGATGTTCTATCGGTCTTCTTCTCACATGTCCAAACCACCTGAGACGCGATTTAGCCATCTTTTCCACAATGGGTGCTACTCCAACTCTCTCCGTTATATCTTCGTTCCTTATTTTATCCAATCGCATATGACCATTCATCCATCTCAACATCTTCATCTCTGCCACACTCAACTTATGTTTGTGCTCCCCTTTAGCCGCCCAACACTCCGTACCATAAAGCATAGCCAGTCTTATAGCGGTGCGATAGAATTTACCTTTAAGTTTTAAAGACACTTTTTTGTCGCATATAAAACTAGATGCACTCCGCCATTTTGACTAACCTACTTGAATCTTATGATTTACATTCTGTTCAATCTCTCCATTATCCTGTATGATGCATCCAAGATACTTAAACCTTTTAAACTTTTCATAAGCTATTTTCTCCAATCTTCACCTATATATTAGGGTTTTCCCTTTTCAGACTGAACTTACATTCTGTGTATTTCGTCTTGCTACGGTTTATGCGCAGACTATACACTTCTAGAGCTTCTTTCCATAATTCCAACTTTTTATTTAGGTCTTCCCTTTACTCTCCCATAAGGACGATATCATCGGCAAAAAGCATGCACCATGGCACAGGCTCTTGGATGTGCTCTGTGAGTAGTTCCAAGACTAATGTGAAAAGGTATTGACTTAAGGATGATCCCTGGTGTAATCCTATACCAATAGAAAATTTCTCTGTCACACCACCTTGAGTCTTCACACTAGTTGTGGTCCCATCATACATGTCTTTAATTGCACGAATATATGTTATCCTTACTCTCCTCTTTTCTAGAACCTTCCATAAGACCTCCCTTGGTACTCTATCATACGCTTTTTCCAAATCAATAAACACCATATGTAGATCACTTTTATTACTACGATACCTCTCCATCATCCTTCTTAAAAGGTATATCGCTTCAGTGGTAGATTTGCCTGGCATAAATCCAAATTGGTTCTCTGTTACTTGTGTTTCTTTTCTCAACCTCCGTTCTATCACCCTTTCCCATAACTTCATGGTATGACTCATAAGCTTGATCCTTCTATAGTTTTTGCAACTTTGCATATTCCGCTTATTCTTGTAGATAGGTACCAATGTGCTTTTTCTCCACTCATCATGCATCTTCTTTGACTTTAAAATCTCATTAAAAAGCTTGGTTAACCAGTTGATGCCTTTTTCTCCAAGACCCTTCCAAACCTCAATCGGGATATTATCAGGTCATACTGCCCTGCCGTTTTTCATCTGCTTTAAAGCCTTTTTTACCTCGAAATCTCGGATCCTCCGATAGTAGTCAAAGTTTTGATCTTCTTCCCTTGTGCATAACCGACCAAGGCTCGGAAGAGTCTTCTGTCCCTCATTAAATAACTCGTAGAAGTAGCGCTTCCACCTTTCATTAATCTTCTCCTCTTGAGCCAACACCTCTCCATCCTTATCTTTTATGCACTTAACCTGATCCAAATCTCTCCTTCTTCTTTCACAGCTCTTTGCGATTCTATATATATACCTTTTTCTCCTTCTTTCGTGCCCAAAGATTGGTAGAGACCCTCATATGCTCTTGTTTTTGCTTCACTTACAGCCACTTTTGTCTCTTTCTTAGCCGCCTTATTTTTTTCCAGTTATCTGCGTTGCGGCATAGAGACCACTCTTTAAAGCACTCCCTTTTTATCTTTATCTTATCTTGTACACTCGTATTCCACCACCATGACTCCTTGTCTCTTGGTCCTATTCCTTTAGATTCACCAAAGCTTTCTTTTGCTGTTCCTCTAATAACTTCTGCCATCTCCCTCCACATCTCTTCCGCGCTTCCATTCGCATCCCACTTTACCTCTTCTCCTACCCATCTTAGGAAGCTGGGGGTTCGACTATATTTTTATGTTAGTTGTCGAAGACCTAACATAACCCTCCTCCTTTATCCGGGCTTGGGACCGGCTATGTACCGCAAGTATAACATAGGCGAAGTTTTCAATTACAACAACAGAAGAAAGATTTAGTCTTTTTCATTTGAGAATAACTATTACATGACTATAATTCAAGTAATAAATTGCTGACTAACATTAGAGCAGGGGGATGTCTGTATCTTGACCATAGCAGTTAGTTGTTCACTAAAGCCCCATTTTTCTTCTTCTTCATATTGGTTTTTACAGAATTGGGCTTTTTTTTCAAATCGTTCTTGCCCCCAACCCATGAAAAGTATGGTGTTTGTGGATCGAATTTGATTCAATGAATATATCTGCGGTATTTATTTAAATTCGATTTGAAAATTACAGATATAGATCCAATTTGCAAGGCTATCGATCCAATTTGCACACTAATACAATTAAATTGCAGATTTTATGTAGATATTTACGTATCCGATATACATATCAGTGGGTCAGTAAAAATAAATAAATAAATATTATTTTTATATTTTATTTTAACTAATAATTATCATATATGTTACATTATTTTATTTTTATTATTTAAAAAAACATATTTAATATTATTTTAAAAATAAATATATTTAAAAAATAGAAAAAAGATATTTTATTGATATTTTTTAATAAAAATAAACTTTTAAAAAGTATTTATATGTTTTGCGGATATATCCCATATCCGATCACATATGCAAATATATGAATCGGATTGGATTCGATATTTTAGTGCAAATTAGATCAAGATTTTGGTCATATCCGATCTGTGTTTACTCCTAACAGAAAATTCAAAAGTACATCACTCTCCAAAAGAAAAAAAAGACTTTGCTAACACTAATTTATTGCGGATTTATATGATGATTATGGATTAAAAAGAATAATAATATATTTTTGTATAGGTGTTATGTTACAAAACATATTTTTTTCTACGTACTTATTATTTTTTGTATTAAAAGGAATAATAATAAATATTAAAAAATAAAAAATATATTTTATCATATAAAAAAAGAGTTATATACGTAAACAATATAAATTACATTTTTCTTAAATTCCTAGGTAAGTAGTATTGCGTAGGAAAATTTCTGTACATTGAGGATTTTGTTTTGTCATCGTGTGGTATTTATTTGGTCCAGCTAAAAAAAAATGAAAGAAATTTGACCTAATAATAAACAAAGTTCATTAAGTATTTCATGCTTCTACCAATTGAATCTCTCGTGTAAGACATGAGAGTTTTACTCACTAGTATTGGCAGGGACGGACTTACGCGGCCCCGGGCGAGTGGAGGCCTCGTCTCAACTTTTTAAAAAAAAATTAATAGTAATAAATTATTAAGTACGACTTAATTTTTTTTAAAATTTATTTAGTATTTAGTCTAATATAAATAAAAATTCAGTCTAGCCTAAATATTAATTATTTTTAATATTTAAAAAATAAATAATAATATTAAAAAAATATAAAAAAATATTATTACTAATATTTTTTAATTAAATAAAATTTTTCAATTCCTTGTGAACAACTTTTTTGATTCATTTGGTATTAATTTTCTCTATTTCAATTATTACAACTGAGAGTTTTTTTTCAACTATGAATATTGTGAAGAATAATTCAAAAATAAAATGAAAGATAAATTTCTTGTTAATTGTCTTTTAATTATATTAAAAAAAAATTACAGAAAAATTTGACACAAATTTTATTATCGATGAATTTTATGAAACAAAAAATTGACCACTTGTTAATAAAAAGTACATATATATTTTTTGTACTTTAAAATATATTTTCTATCAATATATTTTTGTAATGTATTTTATATTATATAATTTTTTGCATAATTTTTTAATATTATATATGTTATTGGCCCCCAAAATTTCTGGATCCGTTCCTGAGTATTGGAAACACATTTCTTAGTCATATATATTTGTAGCTACTCTTTAATTTCTGAGTTTGTTTCTGGTGCTGCGCCGCATTTTGAAAATCTGATCCTTGAATGCATTTGTCTACTTGTCTCATGAGTGAGTGCAAGATGCACGTTTTCTTAATTTTGAGTGTGGAAACCCATACCCCTTTAATCCCCAACCGTCTTCAACTTCAACTTCAACCTGAATCTGCCATACCCACTCTTAAATTTACTCACAAGTCACAACTAGCTAGTCTAGCTTGAAGACTCCCATGTGCCCTTAGCTTATAAGCCATGTTAGTGCAGTTGCGCAATTATTATGCTTAAAGAATGCTAATTAATTATTAGTTACCACTAATTAGAGGTGTTCATGAGTCGATCAGTGAAACCGGATTTGATGTGATACAAATTCGGTCTAAAATATATATTGAATTTATTTATTAGATTCGAATCCGATGCTAAATCCGATGAAGCCTACATACTTTTGGTCACAATTATATAGGGTGAAAATCGGGTAAAAATCAAGCGAAAATTAGACAATTAACATTCTATTACCTTAATATTTTCTTGAAAATATCCAAATTTTTAAAATTCCAACCATTATTAACATAGTAAAATTCACTTAAAAAAATATAACAAGAACCAATCCTTCTTAATTAAAACATAACCACAATCAATACTAATATTGTCTAATAATACCAAATATTTAAGTCAATACAAATAACACAATATTATGCATTAGTCTAAAGTCTTATGCATTCTAAACATTAAACACTAACCTGTAGTCTTATAATAACTAATAACACAAAATATTAAAGTTTACAATACTTAAATTTCACATAAGAATAGCTATCATTCATTCAAAATATAAAATATTAACATAAGAAATTAAGAATATTAATTATGTATGATAATCGGACCATCAGACTGAATCTGGGTGACCTGAACTATAGCCCAATCTCGATTTTACTCACTTTTCAGATTTTATTTCTTCTCCTCCGGTCACTTTGAGTCCGAATCTTCATGGTCCAAAATTCTTTGGATTCAGACCGAATCTTCAAACCGAGTCGGACCATATACACCCCTACAACTAAGATGATATTTGGGGGTTGTTGTGGGCTAGGTTCTATCACTATTTATTCAGAAGAAGTCATTCACATTATTGTAATATTAAATAAAAGAGATCTAGCTTGTTCATGTGGTGCACATCCAATAGAAGTCATAGTTTTATCTTCAATTTTATAAATATCTCAATTGTTCGAATTTCTATAAACTGTGATTGACAGTGAAATATAACTTGCATCTTGTTGTTTAATTGTTCGAATCTCTAACTACATTCTTGACTGAATGTTATTGGCAATTTGTGCAAAATCTCAGAAATACGTTTTTGACCAAGTTAATCCAACTTTTGCAGAATTAATTAATGAGATTTGGTGTAATTAGAGTGCAAAATTTTTTTGAAACAAATTAAGACCCTTCTTGTATATTCATAAAAAAAATATATTATTCCTAAAACATGAATCTAAAGTTTTTAAATTAAAATGTAAAATATTTGTCATCCTGCACTAATATATAATTAAGATAAAATGATATCAGTATATAATTTTATATTTGAACCTTAATTATCTTGTATATTTAAAGAAATGTCTATAAATAGCTTGCAATAATATATATACACAATCATTGTTCTAGTCTCAAAATTTAAGATGATAAGGTTTATCTTTAAAGCGATTCCTTATTATCATGTGGCTATAGTCATTCTTGTTATTATTTCATGTTGTGTCAAAGGTATGAGCTGTCAAGAACAGAATATACGAAAGAAGAATGAAAGTGTGCCAGCAATCTTTGTGTTTGGGGACTCCATAGTGGACACAGGTAACAACAACTACATCAAAACCATTGCGAAATGCAATTTCCCACCATATGGTAGAGACTTTGCTGCTGGAGGATATAAACCTAATGGGAGGTTCAGCAATGGTTTAGTCCCTTCAGATTTCATTGGTACAAACTTCAATTACGTGCCATTGCATGTAGTAGTCAACATTATCAACATGTTCTAACTCAATTATTATTATTATTTTTTTTCCAGCTGAAATATTTGGAGTAAAAGATATTTTGCCACCATATCTGGATCCAAATCTGCAACTTCAAGAACTTCTTACTGGTGTAAGTTTTGCCTCGGGAGGCGCTGGATACGATCCTCTTACCTCAAAAGCAGCAGTAAGCTATTATCTTTTATTCATATTGAAATATCATCAATACAGACAAAACTATTTATTAGTAATAAATTCATTTGTGTGGAAAATTTATGCTAAAAAAAACACATAAATAATTATATTTTTATTATATTCTTTTAAGTAAATTTTTTTTTAGATTTTGCATAAATTTTACATATCTTTTTTTTTATTTATTTTATGTTGATTTTTTTTTAAAATTAATAAGAATTGAATTCTTATATCATAAAATTACTTATTTTAAAAATTTAAACTAATAGGAGAATACATATTATTATTATTATTATTATTATTATTATTATTATTATTATTATTATTATTATTATTATTATTACACTCCTATTGTTTGTGATTTAGGGTGCAATGTCACTATCAGATCAATTAGACAAATTGGGGGAGTACCAAAAGAAGATAAGGGAAGCAGTTGGAGAAAACAGAGCAGAAACAATAGTATCAAAGAGCATATACATAGTGTGCCTGGGAAGTGATGATATTGCTAACACTTACCTTCCATTTAGACAATCACAATATGATATTCCATCTTACACTGACTTAATGGCCTCACTAGCCTTCACATTCTTAAAGGTATATTATATATGTTTTGAATTGAATTATTATAGATCCCATTTCTAAATTCTTGATTATTGATGAATTGGAATTTGAAAGCAGGAGCTTTATGGGGTAGGTGCTAGGAGGATTGGAGTGGTTAGCATGCCAATTATAGGGTGTGTGCCGTCACAGAGGACAGTAGAGGGAGGCATAAATAGAGCATGTTCAGATTTTGAAAATCAAGCTGCAATTCTATTCAACATGAAACTCCTCTCTCAAACAAAGCTCCTCAATAAACAGTTTCCAGATGCTAGGATCGTCTACCTCGATATTTACAACACATTGGATCAAGTGATTCAAAACCCAGCTCAATATGGTAATCAAATGCTCTCTCTATCCACTTTTAATTTTTTTTTTTTTTGGTACAGGGTATCCCTGGGTCCCACCATCTAAAGAGTAATCCGTGAATCTCTTTATTTAAAGATATATCACTGGTTAATAAATTCTGCATACAAATCCTAATACTTAATTAAATAGATAAATGAACTGATCACTCTACCAACCCAAATTTAATTATACACTTGCAATATTTATAACTAGCATTTAATATTATGTACAAGGAAAAAAACGAAAAATTCTTATATTACATTAAGAGTTATGCTAAGTAATTAATAATTTTTTTGAACAATATAAATAACTACCAATCAAATCAAAATACATTACACTTTCAAATTATCCACCTAAATCTTAATATTAGAATAACTATTTGCACACCTAATAAAATAAATATTCGATATATCTATTATTCATTTTGTTTAGTATTTTTATTATCTATCTATACTTTTTCTTGCATTAAATGATTTAGCTAAACCAAAAAATATTAAAATAATATTATAGTTTAATGGTAAAAGAATTCGTCAAAAGTATAATTTAAAAGGGCCAAATTTAAATTGCGTGACAGACAAATATTATATATTCTTTAATTAATCACTACGTTGATTTTGTGTTACATAAAAATAAATAATAAATAGTGGTATAATATAGTCATGTTGTAAGTTATGATGATACTATTTTAACATAATATTCATAGAGAAATCAGCAACTAGCTACACTAACATTAAATTTAATTGTCAATCAATTATATTTAAAATGACACCATCTCTTCATACTTATTTAAAAGTTATCTTTTTATTTAGTAAAAAAAAAAACCATTAAATTCACTTGCATATTCATAAATCATAATATTGGACCGTTTTCATACTCTTAGTCCTGATTAAGGATCTTACTCATATATATTCATTATTTATTGTAATAATTAATAAATATTAAATAAAATAAATTTTAATTATTTTTTTTATTTTTTAACATTATTGTTACAAAAATGTTTGATAATAAAAAAAATTGGTCAAAAATAACTATAACTTGTGTTATTTAACATTTATTAATTATTGCAATAATTAATAAATATTAAATAAAGTAAATTCTAGCTGTTTTTTTTTTTGTCTCCCTATTATTATCTATTGTTTAATATATACATAACATACAAAGACATACAAATGTAAATGAATTAAATAAAAGAGACATCCACAAAATGTCTGCTCTTGGAATTAACCGCTGCCTTTTTTAGACATGAAATGAAATTTATAAAGTTTATCATGTAAGTACTTATTTAAATTAGATATAAAAAATATAAAATTAATTAATAATATTCATGTTATGATCGTTTAGTCATTAAAATAAAAATAATAGTCATTAAATCGATAATAAAGTATCAGTTACAAATAAAAAATAAATGATAATTAAGACTAAGTTATAATTATTTTAAATAATTAAACCTGAGTTACAATTCATATTAAATAATGGATCAATGTGACTCACTCCCTCTTTTCTGTTTTTCTATATCTATGTATACTTCAAATCTGTATTGGAACAAGCACCCTTCATTAATTATCATGGTATCAAATCATATCATATGGGTATGGCAATAGATATACCTCAACTACCAACTAAAACAATATGTACGTACATACGTATATAATAGAGCTCCATACTTCCATATCTATCTCACTAGCTAGCTAGCTAGCTAGCAAGCACATGTTCAGTTGCATGGTATTGCCTTGCTTAACTTACTATTAAATTTATATGTATATGGTAACTGTTGATGTAGATTTTGAAGTAGTAGACAAAGGATGCTGTGGAACAGGAATTATAGAAGCGAGCATGTCCTGCAACTCCCTCAGCATAAACACATGTACCGATGATTCAAACTATATATTCTGGGATAGTTACCATCCTACCGAGAAAGCCTATAAATTGATCACTTCTATGGTGCTCCGTCACAAAATCAACGACTTCTTTTGACACTGTTTTTTTTTTAATCGAAGATAGAGATATTCGAACCGCAACCTCTTAGATGAGTATGGGAAGAATATGACATTTGACACTGGTTTCATTCTCACTATATTACTTCTTCATTCATATACTTTTTTGTTTGTAACTTAATGTGTCTTCTTGTTTAGTTCACCTAGCTATGTGGTTTAACTGAAAACTCTCAGTCATCCCAATTGGAAATGATATCCTTGTCAAAGAGATCATAAAGAAAAATGACTAAAAAATCAGAAATTATATATTTTCAAATGTCAACACCAAATCAGGAGAATCATTTTTCCGTCGCCAATGACTCTTCAGAACTTTGTAACTTACACGAAATGCGTTAGGAAACTTGGGCCTTGTTGAACAATTGGGTCCGTAACAACTAATCCAATTTCAGGTTTTTGGGTCCGGAATGATGTAAAAGTAAAACTGATGACAGCATAGTTTGTCCCAAAATAGTTCCGAACAAAAACAGAAAGATTAAAAAAACTATTGATGTCAATCAAATTGGTTTGGTAGTTAGTTTACTAGTTCGCTTAAATAAGTGTAGAAGTTCGAATTTTGCATTGTGCATGTAGCAATTTATCGGCCAGCGACAAACTCTTAAATGAAACTCAGTACCGTAGCAGATTAGTTCTCAACCTGCCGGACTGAAAGAATATGATGAAAAAAGAAAAAATACTAATTAGTGTACTTCTAGTATAGTTAAAATTATTAATCAACTTAGGGTCGAATCAACTCATTTATCCCAGTTAAGTAAGACTTAGTTCGATAAAGTTTATATTTTTCAAAAGTAGTTTATAAAAACTAATTTTTAAAAGTCGTAGCATCTTTATTTGATAAATTAAATGAAAAATAATTTTTAATAAGTATAAGCACTAACATCTGCATTTAGTAAAATAGTTTTTAAAATTCAAAAATACTATAATAGACATTAGTGTAAAAATTAAATTTGAATATTAATTAATGTATAAGATTATATTAAACTTTTTAATTTTGATAAATATAGAATAATTTTAAAAATTTCTTCTTTAAATATTTTTGAAAGTACTCTAAATTTTAAAAACTATAAATATAAGCACATAAATTTTTTATTTATCAAATATCAAATAAAGTACTTATACTTTTAAAAAATACAAACACCTTTTATAAAAAAATTTATCAAAGTAAATCTAAATATCGATAATTTAAATCTCACATTGGGTATATATCGAATTCCTCGACAAACTCTTAAACGACCAAATTCAGAATTTTTTTTGTTAACAAGAGAGGAGGATATAGATGTATGGCAGTTAAACCAAATGATTATCAATTTATCATCATATTATTATATAGCTAGATCAAGACAAAAAATGGTTCTCATGTTGGAAACTTTATTGTTAATTACTTAATTTTTGTACCCATCCATGCATTGTCGTAACTTAAAAATGGTCCGTGAAGGCTAGTTAGCAGCAGTAAAGCCCCGTCCACGGGAAAAAAAAAAAAAAAAGCAGCAAATTAAAGGTTTCAGACTTTGATATGGTCACATACATCTATACCTAATTATATATGTATTTTTTTTTTTTGTAACTTCCTAATTATATATGTTGAATACAAAAGTATACACGATACATATATTATTATTCCATTTTGCCCGTGACAAAACAATTAGTTGTACTAACTAATAATTTATACATATAAAGATACAATACTTTAATGGGAAGTTACTTTATTTGCGTTGCCAGCAGTCTCGCAGTTTGTCTCTAGTTAAAGATTGTGGTCTAATCATAAAGAGTCATTAATTATATTTATTAATTAATAATTAGTTCAACCAGAATAAAGCATTCATATATAAATATTCTATGCATTACTCACTAGTCACTACGCGCCACTCACGTAACAGAAAATCATAATTTATTTATTTTGACCATTATTTTTAATTTATATTTTTAGATATTAATAACTACTTTTTTTACAAAATAATAAAATGAGAAATTTTTCGCATACAAGCAATTAAGATTTGTAAGTCTTACAAGTCTAATTAAAACTAACACTCAAAACGCGCTTCGAACCGTTTTTCATTATTCTCGATTTTCATTGTTTTTTGACATCAAGCTCTGAAATCATTTTTGAAGAAGAAGAAGCAGCAGAAGATGAAGATGAGAAAGAGAAAGAGTTCTGAATTATGCATAAGGTATACTTCAACGAATTTTGGGTGTATTTCTTAAATTCATTGGGTGTAGTTTTATAATCGTTTGGGTGTATTTCTGTAATCGTTTAGGTGTATTTCTAAAGTTCCATTATCTTCAAAACGATTTCAAAGCTTGATTTCACAAACCATGAAAATCGAAAAAAAAAACGAAAAAAAAGAAGAAGAAGAGGAGGAAGAAGAAGAGGAGGAGGAAAAAGAAAAAGAAGAGAAAGAGGAAGAGGGAGAAGGAGAGAAAGAGGAAGAGAAAAAAAAAGATAAAGTAAAAAAAGAATACTTCATGATGAGTATAGCGCTTTAAAAACAGAAAATAGTTGAATAACATATTAAAAAACCCGTATACGTAATAATTTGTAAGATTTATATAACATTTCTACTCGCATAAAGCACCGTTCGTGTGCAAACGTGACGTGGATATAGTGGGTCACATGGATAGCACACTGCACATACAGAAGCAGGTGCAATTCTTCGGTGGCCTACGATTAGGTTTCATAAGTATTAAATATTTAAGTATTTAATGAAAATTATGTATAAGCTTCATATATTATATAAATTTGTATTAGAAATATAATTATTAATATTATTTTTTTATTTATTTAAATTTTAAAATTAATAATTTTATAACAATTCTAAATTATAAATTAATTTTTTTCAATTATTTTCAAATAACCAATTCTTTTTATTTTATTTTAAATAGATATTTTTTAAAAATATACTTTTGGTTGTTTTCAAAATTATTCTTATTATATTTTTTGGTAAATTACATAAGTAATTATATATAAATTAATTATACATGTAATATTTGTGATATTTATATGGTATGACTTTGGGGTGAAATCATTAAATGATCTTATTGAATGACTGACAATAATTATTAATAATGTGTTTGAATTTTTTTTTTAAATTTAATTCAATTTTTATTTTTAGTTTCAGTGTTTAAAATAAAAATAATTAAATTAGTTCAGATAAAATTTAATTTAATTCTATTATTTTTTTAAATTTAATTTTGACCGAAATATATATTCAAATTGAAATTTTATTTTGTTAAAATTTTACTTAAAATTTAAAAATTTAAAAATATTTTTATAATTTAATTATTTTTTTAATTTTTGTCACTCATATTCTTTCAATGTTTCCTACCTTTTAATACATCCTCTTTCTTCGCTTACTATATTCATTTTCTTTTTTTTTTCTTTTTCTTCAAGTTACTTAGTATAATATATACCTATTTTTTTTAAAGATTTATTATGTATATTTAAAAAAATTATCCACTTGTATAAATTTTGTGTTTAACTTAAATTAATGACACTAAGTATTTGTCAGTACGTAACATTTTAAATGAAATTGTGTCAATCATGACACTAGTAAAAAGTTACATACTTTTGTTATATTTTAATAACATGAATTAGTTGCTATAATTTATTATTAATAACTAATTTTATTTTACTTACTATGTCATTAAACCACTCAATAAGTTGGTTTTTGATAGTTTAAATTTGTTTTCTGTTGTTGGTTTGTCGTTGGAATCAAATATCAAAAATATTTAATTTTTTAATTAATAATAATATTTTTTGAATTCAATATTTTTAGATTAATCTAATTTTGATTTTTTTAAAAGAAGTGAATAAATTTTAGTTAAAAAATATAATTTTTTAATTGTCTCATATAATTTAATATATAAATATATTTATTATTTAAATATAATATTATATTAATAAAAAATAAAATTGTCTATCATAAAATTTTAATTTATTTGATAAACATTCTAAATACTGAGATTTAATTTAATTGTATAATTTTATTAATTCATTCTAAACATTAAAATTTAATTTAATTCTAACTGAAATTTAATTATTGATAAAATTTAATTTTATACTATTAAAAGTTTTACTGTAAGTCTTTTAGTAAATAAAATTGTTTAAATGATCTCCTGATTAATTTTATTGTTTTCTACACTTATAACAAAACCGTCATTAATTCTTTTTTTTCTCACAAAAATTATAAAAACACTCTCACTTTTTTTTGTTTTTGTTTACTCAAATAGTATCTCACGATCCGACGGATTAAAAATTAATCCGTCGCGAAAAAAGCTGTCTCACCTTAGTAATAAGAAACAAGTGCCTAATTAATGGACCGCACGCATGAATGGTGAACCCGCTAGGGGCGGAAAGAGTTTAACAAAGGACAGATTAGTCTTGAGAATCAACTTTTTCATTAACAAGGTGACCGTAATGTGCACGTATCAATCACGAAAAACACAAAATTATATTATTATTAGAGAAAGTATTATTTCCCAACAATTTACTAGAAGGTACAACTATTTAGGTATTGAAAAGCGAAGGGCCATGTGCGACTCATCACATTTGCCCTCTCTGTCATGTTCCACTGCCATGTCTTACACAACCTCCCAATTGCCACACAAGAGAATTCAACAAATGGATGTTCCATCATCGTCGATCTTGCGGTATGCCCCTATCTCTAATTGCCCCTTCCATTTTTGTATTTCTAATTACAGCTTCTTGTTTTTCCTTGGTGACCACTTAAAAGACTCGTTTAAGAAGTTTTAAAAATAATTTTTTTTTATTTTTGATTTATAAAAAATAATAGTATTAATATTTGGTGCAATTTTTAAAATTAAATTACGACTTTTTAAGAAGTTATTTAAGAACTTATAGAAAAATTAGAAAAAATGACTTCTCTCGTAATACTATTATTTTTTACCACATTTTTATAAAATAAACACTTTTAGAATTAAAAATTCAAACACAAAATAACTTATTTATAAATTATTTTTAATATAATTATTTATTGTTTAAGCTATCTTTCAAAAATAACTTAATTAAATTGTTTAACCAAATTAAGTCTTATTTTATTGTGTGTTTATTTGTTGGAATTGAAATTAGGAGACTAAAGTTTAATATTATAAATTTATATTTAACGGTTAAAAATTAAAACTAAAATTTTATTATTAAAATATAAAATTCCAGTCTTTTAGTATTTTTTAAATAAAAAACACAAGTTAAATTTTTTTAAAATAGAACATTTCTTTTTAAAAATACTTTTATTTAACTTTTTTAAATTTTAATTTTATTATTTTTAAAAATAAATTAAGGCTTATCATTTTTCATTGTAAGATCCTAACTTATAATTTTTGTCTAAAAAATAAAATAAGGGAAGGAGATAAGGTTTGAGGTTGAGGGCTCAGGAAAAGAGAAATAGAAAAGCCAAAAAGGGTTATGTTTTGCAGTGTTAATTTTTTTTTTAATAAATAAAAATATTTTAGTAATTGTTTTTATTTTAATTTTTATATTTATTTTAAATAAAATAGAATAATGAGATATAATTTAGTTTTATATATTATTAACCGGAAAAATACAAAAATTTAATTAAATTTTTTGGCTTGTATTTCTTAACCTCTATTTTTATTTTTTTAATCTTAATTTCCTTTTTAAGCACAGCGTAAATGACGCTAATGCTCCCTCACTCTTTTGATACCTCTTGGGCTCCTTGTTGGCTTCGTAACTCTTGTTTACTTTTTCCTCCTTGCTCATCTAACCCCCCTTATTTGGATTTGGAAATCCACAACCCCAATCCATGACTAGATATGAATTTTAACAATATTATTTATATATTAATTATTAAAATTAATCATAATATATTTATGAATAAATGTATATGTTGTTAAATTTATTTTAAATATATATTTTATATTTTAATATATATTTATACTGTTGATGACTAATCTTAATTCATATTTAACATAATTGTATTAATTTGACTTAAAATATCGATCTAATAAAATAATTAGCACAAATTTTTTTTATTGAAGATAGGGAGACTCCAACTTGTGACTTTTTAGATGAATATTGTTACGACCTGGCCCAAGAAAGAACTTGGGCGTACCCGACCCGATCACTACCCGACCTCAACGGTCAGGTGACCTGAACCTGCCCGACCCGCGCATCCTTCCGAGACAGCTGGCCGCCACATCTGTACAAGGAAGCTTCGAAGAAGGTGGGTTCTGCCCTCCTGGGGCCCACACCTGACATGGTATATAAGGGAAAGGTCCTACCCTCCCCCAAAGTACGTCACACTTTCCACTTAACCTATTTCCCACCAGCACACTAACTGACTAGAGCGTCGGAGTGTCTTTGCAGGTGGCACCCCCTCTTTCCTTCCACAACGAGAGCTCGGCTACCCGGCAGATCCGAACCCAGCACGACCACGATTGAAGCGTCCTCACCCCCTCAAATATCCACCCGAATTGTCCGGTAACCGTCCACCGAACATTGGCGCCGTCTGTGGGGATTGTTATGGAAGTTGTGCCGGGTCTTGGAGACCAAGGCCGAGCAGCCGGCGCAGAGGCGGCAGCCTCTGTCGCATCACCGGGAGGACGACGAAGGTCCCCCCCGGCAACACATCGAACCACGAACTAGAACGCGAGAGACGCGACCTTTCGGAGGAACTGCGGTGACAGCGCCCGAATAATGCAGGAACTACGCACAGAGTCCAGAATCTGGAACGACAACTAGCTGATCAGGAGCACGATCGACGGACCACCGATCCTACTTACTCCCCGTCCCCAGAAAGCCGGGAGAGGGATTCCCACCGAAGTCACCCATGGCACGCCTCCGCTTCCAGAACGGAAGCGGAAAGCACCCGAGAAGACTCCCCCATCCCGAGAAGACGAAACGACACAATCATCTACTCCCGAGGTAAGGAAACGTACCACACAGGACGAGATCGTGAAGGCGGGAAAGGAAGGCTTGTGAGGACGCGGCAACCCGTGATAATGGGCGCCACCCCGTTCCATCGGTCCATCCTTGAGGTCCGGTTGCCAAAGCACTTCGACAAACCGACGGACATGAGGTACGATGGAACTCAAGACCCTCTGGAACACCTCACGGCTTTCGAGGCTAGAATGAATCTGGAGGGAGTAGGGGACGAGGTGAGGTGCCGGGCCTTCCCAGTCACCCTAGCTGGACCCGCGATTCGATGGTTTAACGGCCTCCCGCAGGGATCCATCTACGGATTTTCGGACATCAGCCGTGCCTTCTTGGCTCAGTTCACAACGCGGATAGCAAAGGCAAAACATCCGATCAACCTGCTCGGGATAACCCAGAGACCCGGGGAGCCGACCAGAAAATACCTGGATCGCTTTAACGACGAATGCTTGGAAATTGATGGCCTAACCGACTCGGTGGCCAGCCTTTGCCTGACGAACGGCCTCCTGAACGAGGACTTTCGAAAATACCTTACCACGAAACCGGTCTGGACGATGCACGAGATCCAAATGGTGGCTAAGGAATACATAAATGACGAAGAAGGCAGCCAGGTCGTGGCCGCCAATAAACGGCACTCCGACTACAATCAACCTAGGCAACAGGGTAACGGTGAGAGGCACAAGGAACAAGCCAAGGAGGGAGGGCTGACCAAGGCACACAGATCGTTTCCCCGGATCTGAAAGTTCACCAACTACACCCCACTAACACTTCCCATTGTGGAAGTTTACCAGCAAACAGCCGAAAGAGGGATCTTGTTGAAGCCCCGACCACTCAAGGACCGAACGGGAGGGAACAAGAGCCTCTACTGTGACTACCACAAGGGCTACGGACACCAAACACAAGACTGCTTTGACCTAAGGGATGCATTAGAACAAGCAATAAGAGATGGCAAACTCTCTGAATTCTCCCATCTCATACGGGAGCCGAGGAGACGGCAACGCGACCAAGACAGCGAAGAGGCCAAGACCCGAGCAGCAAAGCGGCGACAAGAGCCAGAAGACAAAGACCACAGTCTCACAGTGATAAACGTAGTAACCGCCAAAAACTCTGCGCCAAGGTCTAGGTCAGCCCACAAGAAAGACGCCAAAATCCTGGCGGTCTCCTCCGCCCCAATGCGAAGTTCTTAGAGGCCCCCCATGCGTCTCCTTCGGCCTCGAAGACCAATGGTTCGACGAGGCACCCGAGAACCCACCTATGGTCATCACGGTCAGGGTGGGAACCGGCCTCGTTAAACGGATCCTTGTCGACACGGGGGCAGACTCGAACATCATGTTTCGCAATGTGTTCGACGCTCTAGGATTAAGAGACGCCGACCTATCATCGCACCAACACGGGGTCATTGGATTAGGCGACCACTTCATCAAGCCAGACGGGGTAATATCCCTGCCGATCTCTGTGGGACAGGCACAGGGCCGGAGATCGGCAATGGCCGAATTCGTGGTTCTCCGAGATTCCACAGCCTACAACATCATCTTAGGGAGAAAGACGATCAATGATGTTAAAGCGATAATCAACACGAAGCTTCTAGTCATGAAGTTTGTTACCGACGATGGGTCCGTAGGGTCTATAAGGGGAGATATGGAAACGGCGGTCGCTTGCGACAATGCCAGCCTGTCCTTAAGGAAGAAATCTAAGGAAGCGTCGGGAGTGTTCCTAGCTGACCTAGACGCCAGGGTAGACGACAAGCCTAGACCGGAACCAGAAGGGGACCTGGAAAGGTTCAAGGTCGGCGACACGGAGGAAAAGTTCACGTTCGTCAACAGGAACCTCCCACATGAATTGAAAGAGCCCCTGGTAGAAATGATCAGGGCCAATGGGGACCTGTTTGCCTGGACACCGGCCGACATGCCGGGCATAGACCCCAAAATTATGTCACATCACCTGGCCGTGAAGTCGGATGCGCACCCGGTAGCCCAGCGGAGACAAAAGATGTCGCGAGAGAGGGCAGAGGAGGTGGCCAGGCAGACGGCCGGCCTCCTAGAAGCAGGTTTCATACGAGAACTAGACTACTCGACATGGCTCTCGAATGTAGTTCTAGTAAAAAAGCACAGCGGCAAATGGAGAATGTGCGTAGACTACTCCGACCTTAACAAGGCATGCCCAAAAGATTGTTTCCCCCTCCTCAACATAGATGCGCTCGTCGACGCTGCGGCAGGCTACCGCTATTTGAGCTTCATGGACGCCTACTCCGACCACAACCAGATACCGATGCACCGTCTCGACGAGGACAAGACGGCGTTCATAACGCCGGAAGGAACCTTCTGTTATAAGGTGATGCCCTTCGGGCTGAAAAACCCAGGAGTAACATACCAGAGGCTGATGAACAAGATATTCCACGACCTCATAGGCAAGACTGTAGAAGTCTATGTGGACGACATCCTCGCAAAGACAACGCGACCTGATGACCTCCTGAATGACTTGGCGAACGTATTCGCCTCTCTCCGACAACATGGCATGAGACTCAATCCCCTCAAATGTGCCTTCGCTATGGAAGTTGGAAAGTTCCTAGGATTCATGATAACCCAAAGAGGGGTAGAGGCTAACCCGGAAAAATGCCAAGCGATCCTCCAGATGAAGAGCCCGGGTTGTATCAAGGATGTCCAGAGATTGGCAGGACGACTGACCTCGCTATCCCGTTTTCTCGGAGCCTCGGCAGCAAAGGCCCTACCTTTCTTTAACCTCATGAAGAAAGGGATAGCGTTCGAATGGACGCCCGCGTGCGAGGAAGCTTTTAGGCATTTCAAGGAAATCCTGGCGGCACCCCTGGTTCTCGAAAAACCAAAGGTCGGGGAGCCGCTGTACCTGTACCTCGCCATAACAGGAGAAGCCCTGGCCAGGGTTCTGGTAAGAGAATAAGGGAAGGTTCAACAACCGATCTATTTCATGAGCAGAGCCTTACAAAGGGCAGAGTTAAGGTACAGCAAACTGGAAAAGCTAGCTCTAGCACTCTTGACCTCTTCACGGAGGTTAAAACAATACTTCCAAAGTCACCGGATAGTCGTAAGAATGGACCAAGGGATCCGACAAGTGCTCCAAAAACCCGACCTGGCGGGAAGGATGATGACTTGGTCCATCAAACTTTTCCAATATGACATACGGTACGAGCCCCGGCAAGCAATCAAGGCACAAGCAATGGCAGATTTTCTAGTAGAAGTAACGGGAGATCCAACCGAAGAAACAAGCGCACGGTGGAAGCTCCACGTAGACGGAGCCTCCCACCAGACCTCTGGGGGCGCCGGGATCATCCTGGAAAGCCCGGTTGGAGTCGTATACGAGCAGTCGATCAGGTTCAAATTCCCCGTCTCGAACAACCAGGCAAAATACGAAGCCCTCATAGGGGGCTTAACCCTAGCAGCGAAAGTCGAAGCAACAAGGCTGGAAATATGCAGCGATTCGCAGGTCGTCACCTCCCAGGTAAACGGGAGCTATCAAGCCAGAGACTCATTATTACAAAAGTACCTGGAAAAAGTCAAGGATTTGAGCCAAAAGTTTGAGAAGGTCACGGTCCACCACGTGCCCAGAGAAAGGAACACACGGGCAGATCTCCTATCAAAATTGACCAGCACTAAACCAGGAGAAGGCAACCGGTCCCTCATCCAAGGTATGACGAGGGAGCCGGCGGTCACCCTGCATCTATCAAGACTGGGTCCTTCATGGCTAGACCCCATCACCAGCTTCTTAGAAAATGGCAAACTCCCCGACGACGAAAAGGATACCGCGAAACTGAGAAGGGAAGCAGCCAAATATGCGGTCATTCAAGGACAGCTATTCAAGAAAGGGCTCAACCAGCCCCTACTGAAATGCTTACACCCCGACCAGATGGACTACGTCCTCAGGGAAGTCCACGAAGGCTGCTGTGGACATCACATAGGGGGCAAAGCCTTAGCAAGAAAGTTAGTCCGGGCCGGGTACTATTGGTCATCGATGATGGCAGACTCTAAGGAATTCGTCAGGAAATGCACCAAGTGTCAAGAGAACGCCAATTTCCACAGGGCACCGGCCTCCGAGCTAAGCCTGTTAACGGCCTCCCGACCATTCGCACAATGGGGAGTCGATCTCCTAGGACATTTTCCAGTTGGCCCCGGACAAGTCAAGTACCTTAGGTAGCGTTTGTTTGTAGAGACACGACAGAACAGGACACTGAGACAAAGACAATAAGACAGAAACATTAAAAATTATGTTTTGTGCTTCGTGTTTGGATACGATGGATAGGACACTAATGTAATGTCCAGTATTATGTTTGGATACACATGGACAAGATTAAAATATTATATAAATGACTAAAATAGCCATGTGATTCCAAATTTTTTAGTATAAACTAATTTAATAAATAATGAGAGTACGTAAGAGTACAGACAGTGGGAACTTGAAAAAAATATTTGAAGCAGTAAAAAATTTTAATAAAAAATTATATAATAGTATTTATATTAAAATAAAATTTATAAATATAATTATTTTTTTAAAATTTATTATTAATATGTAGGAATACATATGGTTAATATTAACAAAAAAAATCTGAGTTTGATTAATAAAAAATTTCATTTAGGTTAATAAGCCAAATTAATTTTAAATACAAAATCAGTTTTAAAAAAAGAATCCATTTTTAAATGGAAAAAATTAATTTTTGCACATAAAAATCTATTTTTATTTAGAAAATTAATTATTTTTATCTAAAATTTTATTTTTCTTTTCAAAAAATTAATTTTTCTTTAAATTATATAAAATCAATTACAATTTATAAATTATTTTTTAACATTTTAAAATATCAATTTTACCTTTATAATATTTATCTTTTAAAAGTCTCCAGACTAATTATTTTTGTTATTATTTTTATTACAAATCAAATAATATAATATAAGGTTAAAATGATGTTGAAGTAATAATGATAAGAAAAAAGAAATTATCTAGTCCAATAAAAATTTTTATAAAGAGGAGAGAGTATCTGAGAAAAAAAGAGAAAGAAAAAGAACGTAGAGATAGAAAAAGAAAAAAAGTACTTTCTGAGAACAACGCAAAATAGGAAAAATAAGAAGGGGTAACAATGGAATAATAAAAAATAGCACCATGGACAAAAAAGAAAAGAAATTCATAAAAATAGTCCGTGTCCCTCTTCCAAATTCCGTGTCCATCATTATCCTTCGTAAAAGAGTGGACACAAAAGTATAAAAAACTGTCCCGGAGACAATATGTTCAGTGTC
Organism: Arachis hypogaea; assembly: GCF_003086295.3. Classification (NCBI taxonomy): domain Eukaryota; kingdom Viridiplantae; phylum Streptophyta; class Magnoliopsida; order Fabales; family Fabaceae; genus Arachis; species Arachis hypogaea. The sequence continues at coordinate 4,423,434 of NC_092040.1, read as the reverse complement.
CATGTCTTTGCTTCCAAACGCTTTTTAAGAATGTGCTGTCCATGTCTCCGTGTCTTGTCTCCGAAAACAAACACTACCTTATAGTCGCCATTGACTACTACACCAAACGGATAGAGGCCGAGCCGCTGGCCAGCATATCCTCGTCCAATTGCAGAAAATTCATGTGGAGACAGGTGATAACGCAATTCGGGATCCCGGAGATCGTCATCTCAGACAACGGCACACAGTTTACCGACAAGAAGTTCACGGAGTTCCTCACCGGCCTGGGTATAAGACAGAAGTTCTCCTCGGTAGAACACCCCCAAACGAACGGACAGGTGGAGTCCGCGAACAAGATTATCCTGTTAGGGCTAAAGAAGTGACTGGATAATAAAAAAGGAGCTTGGGCAGACGAGCTCGCCTCGGTCCTCTGGTCTTACCGAACAACCGAGCAGTCCTCCACCAAGGAGACACCCTACCGACTAACATACGGGTTAGACGCAGTAATACCCGTAGAGGTCGGAGAACCGAGCCCGCGACTACTTCTGAAAGGAGTAGGGGAAGCCGTGGAGAAGGACCTGATAGACGAAGCCAGAGAAATGGTCCATCTGACGAAAACAGCGCTGAAACAAAGAGTGGCACTACGCTACAACGCCAAAGTGCTCAAAAGAGAGTTTGAACCAAATGATCTCATCCTAAGGCGCAACGACATCGGCTTGCCGACCCCAGGAGAAGGCAAACTGGCAGCAAACTGGGAAGGCCCCTATAGAGTCAAAGAAGTGATGGGTAAAGGCGCTTTCAAGCTGGAAAGGCTCAATGGCAAAGAAATCCCAAGAACGTGGAATGCGAGCAACCTGAGAAGGTTTTACTCCTAACACATGAGGCGACATACCGACCACCCGAGCTAAGTATTTAACGCGTCTGAATTGTACTTTTTGTTAGGGCATTTTACGCAATTTTCGAATAAAATATACTTGTGCAAATTTTTTCTCTCTCTTTTGTTTTGTTCCACTGCGCAAGCGAAAACCCCCTACTCAACAACAACGCGCGACCCCGGGACCGATCACCCCGGAAGCCCATCAATTACCACAATACGAAACGGCTACACGAAAAGCCACGATCCGGCTCAACCAACTTAGCCGGAATATTACCAATACGGTAAAACGAATAACAACCGCAAACCAATAACGGTGAATATAAACGACTACACAACCAGACGAACAAAAAAGTGTTGATTATAATAACATGGGCAAACAACCCGGTAAAACAACAGTTCACAAAAGCCAAAACGGCCAACCAAAAGTTTCATACAAGTCGAAAGGAATCATTTTTTGGGAACGTCAATAATCTTGCCGTCTTTAATCACCTTGAAAACACCAATTGCTGACGTATCGAAGTCAGGAGCAACAACTTTGACCTGAGCTTTAAGGGCCTCCTCCGTTGCCAGGATCGCACCCTTCCCCTGCTTGACGACGTCCTTGTACTTTGTTTTTAACGCTGCTAGTTCAGCTTCCACGGCTTGTTTCTCTTTCTCCATCGCGGCCACCCGTCCTTGTGCCGCGCCGACCTGACTCTCTAAAGTCATTTCGCATTCAACAAGACGTGAAACCCTAGCGTCCGACTCTTCCAACTTCTTCTCAGCGGCAGCGACCTTCTTCTCGGCAGTAGTAGCTTTTTTCTCGGCAGCGTCAAGCTTCTCATTAGATTGGGTCAACTGCCCCCGAAGAGTCTCAACCTCGCGTTTAAGCTCATTATTAGCCTTTCCAGCAGATTCCAACCTCCGGCGAAGAGATTCCATCCCAGACAGCTCGAACTCGGCTTTCCGAGCTATCACTGCGCCGCGCAAGAGGGTACCATACATCCACCTCGCTTGCCCGACAAGGGATGACTCATGAAAATGCTCTTCGGTACCAGGAATCAGCTGAGAATCTATAAAGTTCCCGGAGTCGAAATTCTTCTCCATGACAGTAAGAACCCCCTCAGGACTGCTGGACATCTTCTTCTTCCTTTTGAGGCTAGGGACCTCCTCCGCCTCGTCGTCGGCATCAGGGTTGGACGTCGAACCCCCAGTGCCGACCACCTCGCGGAAGGGGGAAACGTGAACCACCTTGTCACCTTGAACCGAGGCACCCTGAGCCGAGGTGCCGGTCTCGTCGACCGCAACAGATTTCTCATTACCCCCCTCGTCGTCACTCGCGCACAGGAAGGTTTGGAACAAGTTAGGGAGACCCGTTATCTCGGTAGACATTCCCACTGTAAAAAGAAAAAGAAGTCCGTTAGACGCAATGAGTTATTAGGAAAAGCAAGAAGCTAAGAGACAAAGCAAGCAAAGATTTCTCACAAATATAGTTTCGACCGGCCTTCCGGTCACCCATGAGAAGGTGAGGATTCACGTGATTCCTCCCAAAGATTGCCAGCAACACATCGGCAATCTTCCTGTCCACCGCAGACATGCCTTTATAGGATACTTTAACAAAGGCATTGGACCCTGCCCCGAAGCTCCAATAAGTCGGGATGAGGCGTGCCCCCTCCAACGACAACCAAAAGGGATGACGACCTTTGACCGGGCGGACTTTGAAATATTTATCCTTAAATCCGTGATAGGAGTCCTCAAACAAACCAAAAATCCTCCGACCTTGGGCAGACCGGAAGGACATGAACCCCTTCTTATGTTTCCCTTCCTTCGAAGGGTTTGTAAGATTGAAAAAGAAAAGAAAAACATCTACAGACATCGGCAGCTCGAGATATTCACAAACCATCTCGAAACAGCGGATTGAAGCCCAACTGTTCGGATGCAACTGCGACAGCGCCACGGAAATCCGACCTATAAGCGCCATTTGGAAGGCGGAAAACGGAATACGGACCCCCACATGAGTAAACATGGATTTGTAGAACCAAATCCAGTCGGCAACTCGGGGAGCGTGGAAATTGAGCTCGTACAAGCGCTCATGAGGAGCCGGGACGAAGACGTCGTAATTGGCCTCCTCGTCGGTCCCTCCACATAAGTACTCGTTTTGACGGAACTCGGTGAGCTCCTCCTCGCCCATTTGGTTGGGAGAGTCCTTTACGTCGGAAATAACCCAGGCGTAGGGGTCGTACGCCGCGGGAGAAGGGGAAGCCCGGGAGGCGGTGCGAGCCATACCTACATGGGGGACCATCCAGTCAGTCTAAGAGGTCGGGTGCTCGGAGCGAATACAGAAGCTACCCCCCACACTACTCCCCAACTAAGGCTAAACACGATTAAAAGCGTAAAAGGTCCAAACAAAGTCACACTAAGAATGGCAACCCCCCCTTAGGACCTAAGATCAACCATCATGCAAGATAAACATACGGCATGCACAAAAAGAAGTAATGGCAGAAGCAGAAGAATGACAAAAAGATAAAGGAAGTTACCTATGTTGATAACCAAAATCTGGAAAGAAGGCAGCAACAAGCACCCTGGAATCGATAAGGGAGAAGAATATGGAGGTTGGCAGAATTGGAATCGGAGGAGATGATCGCCAAATGAATCCCAAAAGCACTACTGAACAGTTTTAAAAACCACCACCAAAGGGAGCGCGAAAGTCGAGGGGCATATCAGTCTTTGCATAAAGGGTTTTAAACCCATTATGAGCATTTAATGCTCGGCACGAAAAACGAGGTAGTAACTAATCACCCCAGCAACAAACAGGCACGCGCGAAAGGGGCACGTCCTCCCCACGGACGTCCGAATTGGCGACAACACAATAGGTCAGGAACGTCGCGTCACCAACAGCCCACGCGACTGTTGCTCACGCGTCGGGGGCACTGTTACGACCTGGCCCAAGAAAGAACTTGGGCGTACCCGACCCGATCACTACCCGACCTCAACGGTCAGGTGACCCGAACCTGCCCGACCCGCGCATCCTTCTGAGACAGCTGGCCGCCACATCTGTACAAGGAAGCTTCGAAGAAGGTGGGTTCTGCCCTCCTAGGGCCCACACTTGACATGGTATATAAGGGAAGGGTCCTACCCTTCCCCAAGGTATGTCACACTTTCCACCTAACCTATTCCACACCAGCACACTAACTAACTAGAGCGTCGGAGTGTCTTTGCAGGTGGCACCCCCTCTTTCCTTCCACAACGAGAGCTCGGCTACTCGGCAGATCCGAACCCAGCACGACCACGATTGAAGCGTCCTCACCCCCTCAAATATCCACCCGAATTGAACGGTAACCGTCCACCGAACAAATATAAAAAAATTATGTCATTTGAACTATAACTCGTTGGCTAATCTCTTCTCAAATACATTTGATGAGAGTTAATCTAAAGTGTTTGAATAATTTAAGTTTAATATATTAACTATCACACATCAAATCCAGTCAATAAAAAAATATAATAATAGCTTAATTAACTTTTTCCAATAAATTTTTTCCAAAGCCATACCACTTAAACTTTTGGAACTATTACAAATAGCAATCATGTTATATATATATTTAAAAAGGCAAAAAACAGAAATAAGTCAAGTGAGCAAAAAAATTACCTGAATCAGCCAAACTGAAAATTACTTCACGAATCAGCCAAACTGAAAATTGCTTCACGAATCAGCCAAAGCACATTACTATGTAATTCGAACTAGCTTGGTTCGAACTCCATAAACATATAATTCGAACCTACTTGGTTCGAACTACATGCAGTATAATTTGAACTTGGTTGGTTCGAATTACACTTATGTTCCACTCCCTTAGTAATTCAAACCGAGTTGGTTCGAATTACTCTCAAATTGCATCAAATCGTAATTCGAACCAGGCTGGTTCGAATTACTAAGCATGGGATCCTAAGTAATGAAACTGTTTTGTTATCAGATTTTTAAACGAAATGTCTGTTGAATGCACACGGCAATAAATAAATCTACAATTTAAATTAATACGTGATGCAGAAATTAAATAATATCAAAACGCAAAGTACAGATGTTTTCATAGTAAATGATAGACGATAAAGCAATAAGTAACACAAACATACATTAACTGATAAATACATAGACGAAGATAGGTAACATACAACATGGCACATTAATCATCTAAATAAGTGTGACCCCGTGAAGCAACGACGTGGTACTCGTGTCCTCTGACCTCTCCGGATAAGGGGCTCCTCATCCTCGATCTCATCCTCCTCGTCCTGCGGGGCTGCCTGTGCAGGCGTCCTAGGCTGGACATGTAACAGTCGGGATGAAGACGGCCCAGCAACTGAATGTGACCCAGCAGTATGTGTCGAAGCTGGGGTACTACCCAAAGCGAAATAGTCAGGAGGAGGCACGGAGGGAGGCTCATTTAGATCGACATCTAACGGTCCCTATGTCCCCGTCGTCTGATTCCGGCCACGGGCAGCCTCATCCTCCTGTATGATGGCACTGATCTCATCGAGGAACTGTGGTCCACCAAAATCTACATCAAGACCAACACTGGCAAAGAAGTCTGAGAACGTGCTGCTCGAACTCACCCATGGCATACTCTCCTGAAGTATCTGGTCGTCACCGGGAACACCAACGAAGTAATCTTAGAGCGGCCCCTCCCCAAGTCCAACCTCATCATGGGTAGAGGGATCTCCGATAGCGTATCCCTCTCCACCCTGCCCACCATGATGGGGACTAACAACCCCGACTGCAGCCCCTCCCCCACCGGCCACGTCACCAAGATCACCATTGTCGTGCCCCACAACAGGCGCCCTCCGTCTGCCTCCACGCCCTCGTCCTCGACCACAACCCCGACATGCCTCATCAGCCTCCTGAATAGCCTGGTCTAGCCACCTCAACTCACGCTGGCTCCGTCGTGTCTTGACTCGAGCTCTCCTCTCTATCTGACGCATATCAGGAACGTCGTCAACTCGATCCATGTCAGGAACTAGCCCAGGACCCCTCTGTGACGCCTCCACAGGAATAGGAATGCCCCTCGAATCCCCAAATACATCTCTGGTGACAAGAACCTCTTTCTATGCTGACTCCACCAATCTATGTATGTGTGCAACGGTCCAGGATCCACAACAACATCGAACCAGAGGACGTGGTCTGCACGACTCTCCCAATGAAGATGCCAATGCTGCAAAGCGGACGGGAACTAACGATCACCGCCTCTCCCGTCCTTCGACATCAGAAAGTCGATGTTCAGGTCGGGACGCGGTTGGGGCTGGACATCCCGAACTATGGTAGAACCCTGTCTATCTGATGCCACTCTATGACGACAAAGTATATCAGTGACATCACAGATCGCCACAGCGCCGTGTGTCGAGGCTCCAACGCCTCCGAATGCACAACCTGCAGTACCTCGGGGGAGCTATACGGCATCCAGATAAACTGCACAAAAGTTACAACATTGTCAAGCAAACTATTTATACAAAATCTTAAAATCTAGTTATTTAAATAAAAGTAACCGAAAGTATACTCACATCCCTGGGCTGTAACATGTCTATCTGCAGTCTCCACATCTGCACTCTAGGACCCTTCTCGCTAACGGAAGGGTTGTAACCTGACCACCTGCATCAGACATGGGTGTTATTTCTAATTAAAAGTATGACAGAATTATAAAATAGCACAAAGCGTACATCAACATTAGCTAATTTAACTTGAAATAGAACACTAGATTACCTCGATGCCAAAGGCCAGCTGCACGTATCATACCCAGCAGGCCTAAACCTAGGAAAGCGCCAGAAGATCCAGAACTGAAGTAGCTGAAGTGAGCCCGCTAACTTCACCACATGTCGGTTTGCCACTCGGCACATGCACCGGTACAACCATGCCAATGTTGCAGACCCCCAACTATAGGAACCCATCTCCTCAAGCCTAGCTATGTAGGGAAGCCATCTGATGTGAATGCGGTTGCCGGATTTGTCGGCAAACAGTTGAGTGCCCAACAACATCATGATATAGGCACGAGCAAAGCGCCGCACGGTGTCCTCATCGGCTCCCTCGGGGCACTCTCCAAATGTCTACTGGAACCAGCTACAGTTTACTGCGAACTTCTGAACTTGGCTCGGAGGAGGAATCACTCCAAGCAACTCCTCGAACCACACCCAAGCAGGACGTCCACCCTCGATATATATATATGGAAATCCGTAAGGCAACCGCTGACATAACGGCCGTCCACTGCCAACCCCAACTGGTACGCCACGTCCTGAAGCGTGATCGTGCACTCTCCGAAGGGCATATGAAAAGTGTGCGTCTCAGGACGCCACCGCTCCACAAAGGCACTGAGAAGGGACTCATCTATCTGGAACCATCTATCGTTTAGCCTCGCTAGATGGTATAACCCCGCCATCTGCAAGTACGGCACATACCGCTCATCGAGTCGCATGCCCTATTGCCACCGCATGCTCCTGATGCATCTCTGTGGCTGGGCATTACATGGACCGCATTAGTAGATCGACATAGAAAACCAGTAACAAAAATGAGTAATAATAGAAACCACTTATCGAAACCAATAACACAATATACATATGAAACCAATATAACAAACCGCTTACAAAGGCACATAGTAAACCACTAATTAAAACTACTAAACTGAACCGTCAACAAAATCACATGCTTAAACCGCTAACAGAAACCGGAAGCTAATCCACTTAAAAAACCACATGCAAATCCACTATCATAAATCGCACATAAAACCACATGATAAACCTCTTCCAATACCACCTAAAGTAATTCGCCAACATAAACCATCAACAAAACAACTATAAAAAAACCACTAATATAAACCGCTAACTAAAACCACATACAAAACCTCTAAAAGAAACCACTTGCAATACCACTACGATAAACCACTAACATAAACCGCCACTAAAACCACATGCAAAACCACTAACTCAGATAAACTGATTGCAAAGAAGTGTTCTATCCACTATCCTCGTCGTTGATCACCCCGGCTATATGAGCGACTCCGTCCAACCGATATAGCCTTGCAGGATCGTCTCCCATCAGCAGAATTTTCTGTTCGAGTCTTTGTCGAATGGAATCTGGGTCGTTTTCTCTGGAATTTGGGTGGGGTATGGGATGGAGAAGTTGTTCGAATGAGGGTGATTCGAACTCTTTATATAGCCGAAAACTTAGTAATTCGAACCAGCCTGGTTCGAATTACGATTTGATGCAATTTGAGAGTAATTCGAACCAACTCGGTTCAAATTACTAGGGGAGTGAAACACAAGTGTAATTTGAACCAACCAAGTTCGAATTATACTACATGTAGTTCGAACCAAGTAGGTTCGAATTATATGTTTATAGAGTTCGAACCAAGCTAGTTCGAATTACATAGTAATGTGCTTTGGCTGATTCGTGAAGCAATTTTTAGTTTGACTGATTCAGATAATTTTTTTGCTCCCTTGACTTATTTTTGTTTTTTGCCCTTAAAAAATATTTATTAATTAATTATCATATTTTAATATTTAGTATTTATAAAAATTTAATAATCTTATTTTAAAGAAATAATTATATTCTATAATATATTTAATTATTCTATTATATAAGATTTTATTATTCTAACAACTATTTATTTTATTAAAAAATATATAAAATAATATATTACTTAACTAATTTGTATTTTAAAGACATATTTTTAAAGTTAAAACTTTTGTTTAATATATTTAAAACATAAAAAATGATCTTTTAAATAAATTAATATTTTTTATAATACTTTTAAAATACATATTTATAAAATAACAAATACAAAATTTATCCATTGCTAGCCGTGGAGAGAAAAATATGTGGCTGTATGTATTTTGATTTGGTGGTTGTCTAATACGTAATTTTGTTTCACGTGGGTAGGCACTATGAAAGCTGCTACTAACGCACACAGCTTGAAGTGCCAGCTGGCTTTGCATCTTTTAGTAACAAAATATGACCAACGAGTCAAAGAGAACCTCTTCAGCATTCAGTCTCCTCTTAGCTATAAAAACTTTTCTTGAAGGGTCAACCTGTCCGTGTCAGTTACTATCAGGTCGTTACCTTCTAATATAAAGCTACGTTATTTTTATAGATAATAATTTAATCAAATAATTCCGTAAAGCGTACAATAGTGGTACCCTCGTAATTACGCGACTAAACGGAGGGCACTCTGGTACTTTGAGTTCTGCACCAAGCACTCCCGTGCTCTGCACAAACGACACCGAACCGAGAGATAAGAGCGAGAAAGAGAGTGTGCGAGAGAGAGAAAGAGAGAGAGACAAACAGTATTTCAGAGGAGCAAGTCCTCCTTCTCGCAAAGCAATGTCTGCCCTTAACTGAATTCAATGTTTTACTTCTTCCGTGTTTATGACGCTCCTTTTGCCCATTTCACGTAACGTAACCACTTCTTAGAAGCAAGAAAAAGGTAAACTAAATTAAATAATGGAATAAATAAATAAATGATAATTACATTTTTCTTCTGGAGCTGGTGATTGATTATTTTGCGCTGTTTATTCATGCATGCTAGGAAGCATGTCTTTGAAGTTCTGAGTTACTGGTTTTTTTTTCTTCTTCTTCTGTAGTTTAATGTTAATTATTACTATTGATATTTTTTATTTTTTTAAAAAAGAAAAAGAATGTTTGCTATGTTTGCATGCTCTCGTCTCTGATTATTCAAATCTTGTAGGGTCAATGCTGTCTCTGAGAATCATTTTCCAGAAGGAGGCTTGATCCGGCACACAAAGTCCTTCTCTGTTGAAGAATTTTCTTGTTTCTTCGCATAATCATTTTCAACCATCAAAAGCTTAGGGAACTCAATGTTATTATTTGCTTAACCACTAAACAGAGGTAGGAAAAAACAAATGGATGAACACTATTCATGTCTTGCAATTTCTAATTTGAAAAAAAAAAAGCGATTATGGAAATTAGAGATTTGAGCTGAGGCTTACATATCTGTAATTTAGGGTTGATTTTGATTTTGGAGGGAGCAAAGCAATGGCGTCTCCTTGGGATCATATGGGGGAAATTGCAAATGTGGCTCAGTTAACTGGTCTAGATGCAGTGCGTTTGATTGGGTTGATTGTGAAAGCGGCGAGCACGGCGAGGATGCATAAGAAAAACTGCAGGCAATTTGCACAGCATCTCAAGTTGATTGGGAACTTGTTGGAGCAGCTGAAGATCTCGGAGCTGAAGAGGTACCCTGAGACAAGGGAGCCATTGGAGCAGCTTGAGGATGCTCTCAGAAGGTCATATATATTGGTGAATAGTTGTCAGGACAGGAGCTACCTCTACTTGCTGGCCATGGGATGGAACATTGTTTATCAGTTCAGGAAGGCACAAAACGAGATTGACAGATACTTGCGGCTCGTTCCGCTCATCACTCTTGTTGACAATGCTCGAGTCAGGGTAGCTATTTTTGTTCTTCACAATGCTATGTCTTGTTCTGAATTGGAATTTTGTGTTTTGGTCATAAAAAGAAAATAAGAGGAAAGAGTTTTCGGTATTATTTATTCTGTCTGGTTTTCATAGCCATATTTGCTTATAAGCTATAACATTCCTGGTTTCTATGTAACAGTCCATGGGTAGGGAGGAATTTGAGGGTCACCTAAGCTATTGGTAGAGGGGGTATAATTCAGTTAATCCTTATGTGAAAAAATAATAGACTGGGAGTCCAACTTTTGACTGATTTTCAACATTTGTTGAAGTTTTTTTCTCAGCTTCAACATTGAGCAATGTTTTAGTTTGAAGCTGTCAAGTTTTGAAATGGGGATTGCTTCATTCAAGTGATGCCTAACTCTTGGTGGTATGGAATATTTTTTTGGCAGGAATTAGATTGTCCTAGACTATTCTGTTTATTGATTGGTTGCCCTTTTATTTTCTTCTTTCTTTTTTTCATTTTGGTGTGTGGGGGAGGAAACAGTTGCATGTGGTTGAATCTGATACACTAGATAATAGAATTCAGAAAGATGGGATGTACAGTTAACTAGTTTAAATAGCATTTGGCTTAATGCACCTTTTGAAACTCAAAGCATTTTGATTCATATTTCTTGGCAATCATAAGAAAATTTCCCAATGCTTTGTGATAAGTATTTTATGCTGAGGATAGGACGACCCCAACATATGTTAGTTGAAATGATATGTTTTAGATTTAGATAGAGTTGGTATTACTTTGACCAAAGTATTCCATTCAACTAGTATCTGTATGCAAAAGGCAGTAGCCGAAGATGTAACCAATTGAGCAATTATTCAAATTGGAGTTGCTTTTCCCCATGTTTTGAGTGTTGATAGTACATGTGAGCGTTTTGCACAACCTGCATCATTTTGCTTGTAGATTTTACTTTTTCCCTAACATTTATAGGGACAGTTATGTTTGCTTTATATTGTGACTTATCTTGTAGCATTTTCCATAAAAATCATTTTGTCAAAAAACAAAAGGGGTTAAAAATCTATTGATTCTCTGGAATATTCAGGAGAGACTTGAAGTTATTGAAAAGGATCAACGTGAGTACACACTGGATGTTGAGGATGAAAAGGTGCAGACAGTTATTTTAAAACCAGATCCTGACAAAGATGATGCTGCAATGCTGAAGAAAACACTTTCTTGTTCATATCCCAACTGTTCATTCACCGAAGCACTTAAAAAAGAAAATGAAAAGCTTAGACTAGAGCTACAACGTTCACAAGCAAATCTTGATATGAATCAATGTCAAGTCATTCAACGGTTGTTAGATGTCACAGAAATTGCAGCTCATACTCTTCCAGAGAAGACTGACAAGGTTCATAAGAAGGAGGAATACAACTATAATGATGTAGATAATGACAACGACCATTCATCTAGTGAAAAATACCAAGTTAAAAGTGACCCACTTTCCACATCAAGGTCATTATTCATCTTCCTTAACCTTAATATGTAATTTGAGATAATTAGTTGACCAACAATGACAATATTTTGTGAATCTTGAGTGAACTCATGCACTTCTGACATCCAGGAAGATCTAAATTTTTCCCTTAGTTTTACTTTTTTTGACTACTCTACAGTTCCTGCTTCTTCAATCCCATGTTTTCATAATTCTTTTAATGATGCTTATATGCCCAAACTGAAACAGATCAGCAGTTTGCCAAAAGGATCTGCTGTCAAATGGAGGTTCATATCAGCAGGAAGACTGGCATACTGATTTACTTGGCTGTTGTTCTGAACCTTCTCTTTGTAAGTTTTATCCTGCTCGATTTTCATTAGATTTGCACAAGATGTTGCCAAACCCTTGATTTGATGAAAAAAGGACAACTAAATCGAATTAAATGAAAATTATTTGATAAAGTTGGCTATATACTGTTGCTAGAAGTCTGTTTTTCCCGAACCTTGAGCAGTTGAGCGAGACTACTACTAGAGGAAAGTTTGTTATTAGCGGAAGCTTCATTTCTCTTTTTTTCTTACTTTGCATGTTGAATTATGCTTGAATAGTTTCCAGTATGTAATCTCATCGAGCATAACCTCTCTTTCTTTCGACAATGTGTTTTTTAATAAAAGAACAGGGTTACAGGAGAACTTTCTGATTTTGCTATACCTTTCTTCTCAAGTAATAAATATTAAATATGGCAGTTGATCTGCAGGTATGAAGACATTTTTCTATCCTTGTGGAACATTTTCAAAGATTGCCACTGTTGCAAAAGGCAGGCCCATATGTAAGTTGGTCATAATCTATTCCAGTACTGCTAGCACTAAATGTGATGAATCTACATCTATGTGCTATTTCTTTTCAAATGGTTCTTGCTGTTTCTTTCCAACAAGTCTAGAGTTTAAGTTTGTCAAGTTTATATCAATCTTATATTTGGCTTCAATTTTAATTTTGTACCTAGTATCTTTCCCTGGTTACCAATAATTTTGTGAGAAGCAATTGTGATGCAATCTGAAATCTTTATTTCATCAATTGAACTGAACATTTAGAGAGAGAAAGAAGAGGGGGGGGGGGGGGGGGGGACTGTCTGCACTTTCTCATACTGTGAAGAATACTCTTATGTCATTCAGACCTTTTTTTTCAAAGATTAATGCTACATTTTTTAATCCAGAGTGCAAAACTTCTCACTGTATGCACTTCTTCAATCCAGTTAATTTGAAATGCTCAAAAGATTATTAAGGTCCCGCTACTTTAATTTTAGTTGTGTTTTTTCAGCTTCTGGAGATGCATGTAGTGAATTGATGGCATATTCATTGGTTTTGTCTTGCTGTTGTTATACCTGCTGCGTAAGGAGGAAGCTTCGGAAGATGTTGAACATCACCGTAATGCTTGCTAAATCTCTTCTCTTATTTGTGTTTGTATTTAGATGTTGTTAGCTTCATTGAAGATGCATAAAGTATATTTGCTAAGGCGCGAGCAATACAATGGAATTGAAGAATTAGTATTAACTTGTGTGCATTTTCCGGTCTCTATAAAATGTTTAAGTATTAACATTTAAATTCTATTTCAGGGAGGCTTTATTGATGATTTTCTATCTCATTTGATGTGTTGCTGCTGTGCCCTTGTGCAAGAATGGAGAGAAGTGGAGATCCGCGGAGTTAGTGGTATGTCCTACTCATTCTTCTGCTTCTTGTGCATAATATTCATAACTTTAGACAAGTGTTTTGGTCTTGTCTCTTCATTTTCTCGGAAAATCCTCTTGAATTGAAGTGAAGCTTCACTTTAGTCTTCGGCTTTGTAGTCCCAAGTAATTTTAGTCCCCTGCAGATCCAAATCAGCATTTTGGGTGGGTCATTTTAGTCTAGTCATGAGATGAGATTCGCTAACATGTGCTGCTAGTGCCACATAACCATAACACATTGCATTTACCAGGATCAAGTTCTTCTAAAGTGAAGAAGTTGTTAAAGTAAGAAAGTGAGAATCTAATTATCCTTGAATCAAGGTAGTGGGGCTCATGATAAAAGTCAATGGTGATTAATATCTTATGTTATCACATCAATCCTTCACACTTGGAAGTTTTTTTCCCCATTTCCTGTGACACATTAACATATCTATAATGGTGGAATTAAATTACAAATAGAATATAATCCAAAGTCATAATTGAATTGTATCCAGCTTGGTTTTCTTGGTCTAGTTGTTTTTGTTATAAATATGAATTTGCATTTCATCAAAGCTGTTAGAAAAGGCAAGAGAGAACGATAGAGAAAAGGTTTGAGTGTATTCAAATTGTCGAGAATGATACAATATGAAAGGGTATTCATAGGTGTTATGAGAATCGAAATAATAAAGACGTAATATCCTATAATAAATATTTAGATATGCTAAATAATGCTAATTGATCTAGTTAATCTTAATTATATTTTAACATCTCTCTCAAACTCAAGTGACAACTTAGAGTTTGAAACTTATTTAAAACAACGAAATAAAAAAAATGCATAAACTGATAGAACGGGTGCAGACTGAACTGTCTGAAGAAAGCGCAGACGAAACTGCCGTAAGGAAACACAGACGGAACTGCCGGAAGGAAGTGCAGACGAAACTACCGGAAGGGAACACAGACGGAACCGCCGGAAGGAAACGCATACGAAACTGCCGCAAGAGTGGCCAACTGTCGAAAAACTTTTGAAAAGATGGCGAACTGCCGGAAAACTGCTGAAAAAGTGACAAAGTGTAAAGAGATGACAAACTATCGAAAGGTGATGGAAAACATATGGTTTCTCTATAAGAATAAGTAAGTAATGAATAAGCTAATCGGTAAAAAAGTATCAAAGCATGGACAAAAGAGAAGGAAAAAAAATTGGCACGAAAGAGAAGTATGAAAAATACGGTGATTTCACCGGAAGAAAAACAACCTATCCTCCTCAAAGAGGAAAACATGGCTCTGATACCATGTTAGATAGGGTAAGAGATAGCGGTAGAGAAGATTTGTGTGGAATGATACAATACGAAAAAGATAGGCTAGATAATGCTAATTGATCTTAATTATACTCTAACAAAAGCTATTTTATGTTTAATGTTGAATCACTTGCAGATCGCGAGAAGACCAAAACAAGCCCTCCACCTTCCCAGTACATGGAATCTTAGAACAAATGAGATTGTATTTCGGTTGTTTAGGGATTCAAGAGTGTTTTGAACCACATATTAAATAGAGGCAATTGGCTAGTGGGACTCATAGCAAGACAGAAACTATGTATTTCCTTTTTCTTTTTTTCCTTTTCCCTCAATACCTCTGGCCTCATTACCCATGTGTAAAGCTTACAGATTTAGCCACTGATGTATTGGTTTCCTTGTTTAATATAATTTGATTTTAGTTGTTTAGTATCATGGTATATTGGTATGTTTGTCACGATATATTATGGGACTTTTTTTGACTTTATATTTTATGGGACTTTAAACCCCTTTTTTGTTGGGTCTTTAGCTTTCACGAATACATTAGTCATAATTTTGGAATGGAATCACGGAGAATATTGTCCCAAAAAAAAAGGGACCCTCCTGGCTCCTGGTCCTAGCTATTCGGTACTAGTACTGTCAGTATACTAGATTAGATTGAATTAGAGTATATTAGAACTAAATTAGATAAGTGATTTAATTGAGTTGGATGGAGTCAGATTTGAACACCCCTTAAAAACATATAATAAGATAAAAAGATAAAAAGAATCAAAGTCTGTGTTAGGGTTTTGTTAAGAATTAAACGAAAAAAGATAAAAAGAATTAAAGAAAAAAAAGTCTTATTTTAATTTTAACTTCATATAATAAGATTTAAAAAAAACCCTTAAAAAAGATATTTTTTCAAGAAAATGTGTTAGGATTTTGTTAGTCTTATTTAGTTTTAATTTTATATAATAATACATAGTATAATAATATTGTCATTCTTATTTTTTTATGGCATTCTATATTTAATATTTTGTATTGTGAATTTATAAAAAAAATTATCAAGATAAAAGTAATAATATTTATTCTCCAATATATAAAAATGACATTTTTCTAAAAAATTTCTTTAAAGATCCTAAATTTCATCGTGTTGAAATTTTAGCCACTGCTTTCAGAATATCGTTGATAATTAGATTGGGTAACAAAAGAAGATAACCTAATATTTACATTTGACCGCTTTCTAATTTTTTTTCCCTCGTCATTTATGCCGCATGTAATCATTATTGTCAGTCGTTAGTACCGCTTATCATACCAAAGTCAGAGAAATCAACGTAACTGATGGAAATATATAGAAAAAGTTAAAGGGGAAAAAGTTGAAACCTGAATTTAATTAATTTCAACGGAAAATAAAAACAGAATTTATCTCCAAAAATAAAAATCTGCCAAAGAAACAGAAAGTAGTAAGATATCCAAGTTTTATTTTTAAAATAAAAAATAAAAACTAAAAAAAATTGCCACGTAGGAGGGCATGATGCATTGGATAACCCAAACGTCACAAGATAGATGCTTCTAGTGCCCCTCTATAAAACCAAAGCCCAGCCCCCTCGCTTGATTTTCATCGAGAATTAGAGATAAGGGGCCGAAAACGAAAATAAAAAGCTAGGGTTAGGGATTTTACCTTTTCACAGCGAAAGGGAACGAGAAAGAGAAAAGAGGATCAATCTCTGATATCATTCCAATCATGTCGTCGACGAGGAAGATCACCCTCAAGAGCTCGGACGGAGAGGCGTTCGAGGTGGACGAGGCGGTGGCGCTGGAATCGCAGACGATCAAGCACATGATCGAGGACGATTGCGCCGACAGCGGCATCCCTCTCCCCAACGTCACCAGCAAGATCCTTGCGAAGGTCATCGAGTACTGCAAGAAGCACGTCGAGGCTGCGAACGCCGAAGAGAGGCCCAACGAGGAAGACCTCAAGACCTGGGACGCAGATTTCGTCAAGGTTGACCAGGCCACCCTCTTCGATCTCATCCTGGTCTGTTCTATTTCTATTTCTATTTATTTGTTTAATTTTTTTGGTTATGCTGATTTCTTGGTTTCTTTTTTTTTCATTGTCTCGATCTCTTGACTTGTATCTGTTTGTGGTTGTGCAGTTATTATGGTTATTTAGGGTTTCCTAGTTTTGGATTGCGGAATTGTGTAGTTTTTTTGTTGTGTCGATGTTGCTTTACTTTGTTTTCGAATTTTAATTTCTTGTTATGATTTTCGATGATGTAGTTTTGAGCATTGTGAACCTTTCTCTGTGGTATGAGAGTTTCTTGAGATATTGAATATTCTTTTTGTGTGGTCATGGTTGATTCTGAGCTGAATAAGGTTCGTTATTTTACTCATCTTGCAGGGTTAGAAGACATAGCTTGTGTTTATATTTAATTGTGTCTGTATAAGAGACTGTGATTTCAGTTGTTGATTTTTGCTTCAAAAGCCACCACTATGTTAAAAATTGCATTGATGTATAGGTACTATATATTGTTTTGAACACTGCTTTTCACACGACATGAATTTTTGTGCAATAACCTCAATTTTTAGTGCATTAGTTGTTTCATCAATTCGTATATAGATTCTTGTTAGTATTTGGTGGTTTGCATTCACAAGCAGAATTGCTAATTGTTATTGCATTTTTTCCTGCTTCCATGGTTTGATTACTTTTACATTTAAGTATGCATATGAGTTCTTGTTTTCCGGTGTTTTAATTTTTTGCAATTGCACTTAAGTAACATTTGTTCTTTTCAGGCTGCGAACTACTTGAACATCAAGAGCCTTCTGGACCTCACATGCCAAACTGTGGCAGACATGATCAAGGGGAAGACTCCCGAGGAAATTCGTAAGACCTTCAACATCAAGAATGATTTCACTCCGGAGGAAGAGGAGGAAGTTCGTCGGGAAAACCAATGGGCATTTGAATGATTTGTTAAGCTTTTTAACATTGTCTTTCAAATCTCTGCCTGTGCTTTTGTTTTGCTTGTCAAAGATCTGCCATGTGCATTGATCCTATACTTATGGTTGTTTGCCTTCTATCTATCTGACTATTTTTGTTGACTGTTCACGGATCAGACGTATCTTTGTTGATGAACCTTAGGGGACGTTTTGAATATGTAAGTAAATAGTTGAATCTGGTTAAGGTAATTGGTGAATTCTGGTTGATTCTGCTTATTGATAATTTAATCATTGGCAACATATGGTTTCTAATTTTAAACACAACGTGGTGTTATATGTTTAATGTTCGTTTCCGCTGTTAAAGAATCTTCGAAGGCTGTTTGTGTTAGGCATGCCAAATTGCCAATGTGGTAGCTGTATTATGTGCTAACTGCTAAAGGCGTTCTGACTTCGGATTTTGTTTTTAGGTACTTGTATGCGTTACTACCAATTTCATAATCTCAGCAGATGTATTAGAAAGATTACGGGCAAAAATTAATTAATTTTACAGTTGAGACTTGAGATGTGTTGTATGTGTTCGTTAACGAGTGAAAACACGCCCTTTATCTTTTTCTTCTCTCCTGTTTCTTCTTTCAAATATGTATATATGTCATCTTCTTTTAAATTTACGTATACCTCCTCCTTCATTTTAAATTTACGTATACCTCTTCCTTCATTTTTGCGTACATAGATTCTTCTTCTGCTTCTCTTCATCCTTTTTCTCTTCTTTCGTTATCGTCATCACCAACATTTTGCTAATGGATTATTTTTTCAATCGAATTGAATGAAAGCAAATGTTCTGAATCTGAATTGAATTGATAATATCTAAATTGTAGACAGAAGTGTTTCGAATTTAATTTTATATAGTAAATTATGTTTCGTTCATTGAGTACAATCAGGTGAATCGAACTACTGAATCCAACACCAATCATGTGCTGAATAAACGTGAGAAAAATATCATATCACAATAATCTTAAAATATCATATCACAATAATCTTAAACACTAAACAAAGTAAAAGAAGAGAAAAATATTATATCACAATAATATTAAACACTAAATAAAGTAAAAAAAGACCACCGAACCGAACAACATTCATCTGGTGAATCAAAATCACAAAGGTCACTGAACCGAACAATGTTCATGTGGTGAATAAATGGTGATCAACTTTCAATCAACAAGAATAGTATTTCTCCTCTTCTTCCTCGTCCTCTTTCTTCTTTCAAATTCGCGAAAGTAGGTTCCTCTTCTACTTCTTCGCACACGCAGATTCTTCTTCTTCTTTCGTCATAATCATCATCAACAACACTAACATTTTGCTCGGTTAAGTGGAGTTGTTCATTTTGATTCACTTGATTGTTAATGTTTTCAGTTGAGCCCTTGTACATGCAGAAATGTTTTTCTTAGTGGTTGATTAATTCAGCATATGATTGGTGTTCGGTTGTTGGTGATGATTATAACAAAAGAAGAAGAAGAAAAGAAAAATCTGCGTGCGCGAAGAAGTAGAAGAAGAACTTACGTGCGCAAATTTGAAAGAAGAAGGAGGAGGAGGAAGAGGAAGAGAAATACTATTCTTGTTGATTGAAAGTTGATCACCATTTATTCACCACATGAATATTGTTCGGTTTGGTGGTCTTTGTGATTTTGAATCACCAAATGAATGTTATTCAGTTCAGTGGCTTCCTTTTACTTTGTTCAATGTTTAAGATTATTGTGATAGCATGCAGGAATCATTTCCTAGCTGTTTCAACGTAATAACCTCATTCAACTGATTGGAAAATGATGAAGACGAAGAAAAAGTGGTTATTGGGTGGGAAAAAAGGGTGCTTCAGAGAAGAAGTTGAAATTGTCGAGATGAGACTCTGACCATTCATTTGAAGGTTGACATAGACAAGTTGATCGTTTAATTGCCATTAACAAACATGCCTCTGCTCTCTGCTCACTCTCACGGCGTGTTTAGATCACCACTCAATCAATTGAGGTTGCCAAACCTCTCTAAACACTGCGCCTGATTCGTTGCCTATATTCATTTTTTTAAAATAAAAATTAAAATATTTAATGTTCGTGATCAACATTTTTTCTAATTTCTATTACCGTTAAAAATGACTCTGATAAAATTCTCTTAAAATTAAAGTAATTTATTTACTATTAATAAAACAAATAAAATAGAATAATTACTTTTAATTTAAAATTCAAAACTTACCTATAATTATCTTCCTATAAAATTAATAAAATAATAGTTATAATTTAATAAATTTTCAACTTATAACTTTATAACTTTACAGATAAATACACGTGAATTTTAATAGAACATAAATAAAAATAGAATAATAGCAATATATGCAGAGTTATAAATATATTATTATAAATATCTAGATTAAAATTAAATTTTAATATTTAAATTAATAGAATAATTATAGATGTAATCAAATTTAGTCAGCTAAATGTTAAATCATTGACTAAATAATTTCTTAAGTGTTTTATATAACATAATAATTTGATTGAAACCATCTACTATTATCTCCTTTCGTTTTTTTCTCTTCCTTTTCAATCCTCACTAAACTAAATTCTTCCTTTTTTTTTGTTGTTGTTATAACTAATATTTATTTTCATGGCATAAAGACTAGTTTTTGTTCGAACACGCAAAAATCAAGTAGATCCGTTCTGGGTAATAGTTTGGTCTGATAGAAAGCTCTTTTTGGTAGGAAAGCCCAATAAAAAGAACGTCATTGGGCCCACAAAAAATAAAATGAACAGATAACATTTTCTTTTGTCAGGAGAGTGGCAAGAAGAAGCAAAGAGGCGATGGGTCCAGTGGGGAAGAGGCTCTGGGAGGTTCTGGTTTGTCCTCTCTCGAAGCATCCCTTGAGGTACTGCCAGGAAACCAATTCCCTAATCAGTGACGCCATTGCCGTTTCCTTTCCTGTCAGTTTACTGCTACTTCGCTTTCCTTTCTCAATCTTTGCTTTCATCACTTCAATCTCTAACCATCCGCATATTCCGTTTTATTTCAGATCAAAAACGGGATCCCTTGCTTGGTTCCACAAGATGGGAAGATACTCGAGGAACAAGATGCCACTGATGCTAATTCGTCTGCAATGAATGAAGAACATCAAGGAAGAAGATGAACTGTAAGAGATTTCAGCGTCTCTTCCTTTAATTGTGACTCTTCTGGTGCTCATTCAGTTATTAGTATTGCAAATAACTCTCATCAATTTCTGTTTAACTCTCACTGTCTTGAGTAAATTATAATAATGTCCTTTGAAATTAAGAGGTGTTGCATGTAAGAGTGCTGATAATTAAGAGCTTTTAGATATGAAAAAGCGTGGTACACTAATTTTCTTTTTTTAAAATACCTTATAATTAAGTTATAAACTACTTACTACCTCACCTAATCTTATTTTTATTGATTTTGTACACATTTAGTAGTTAATTTTGCACGTTAATCCCTGTCAATATACTAGTGAAATATAGCATTACAGAGCTTTGAACTATGATTAGGGGTGAACAAATCAGGATTCCATTCGTAATATCCGTAGTATTTATCCGTATCAGATCTAAATTTTGCAGATATTGGATTATGATCAGTAGTATGAGTGCTGACATAATCAAGGTAAATGGCTTGCATTGGGAGTCATGGAAACTTGAATACTTTGACATTTTATCAAATTAGATTGAGGTGTGGTGGCCATCCTTAATCTATTGACTAATAAAAGATTAATATAAAAGATAGCTTTACTTGAACTTGAATGCATTGTGCAATGGTATGCATCCATGAGATCTGGTACAAGATTTGTCTCTTGTAACCTAACAACAACCTTCTTAACATTTTTGAACTTCAATTCAACCCTCAACATATTCCTGTCTAGGCTTGTGAAAATAATTGTCAGCAGTTTCTATCGGTTATGGTTTTGGTTTCGCTTTCACTTTTAACCGTGATTCGTTGCTTAAGCAAGCTACAAATCCAAATTCCCTGTTTTGTCTAGGCTGATGTGAGAAACTGGTATAATTGTGAGATTTTTCTTATGTATACGGCATATGGTGCTTTAATTCTATAGGTGAGAGGTAGGTGTCTGAATAACAAGTTGGTCAAGAGAAAACCCTTCAATGGTGAATAGCTACCTGCCATCTTCCTTTTCTTTCTTTCTTTACAGCGTGTTTTACACAGGGAATACAATCAACATAACTGTTCATAAGGCAAATAAATTCAAGTAGCTTTTCATGGCATAATAACAATAACAATAATAATAATTTAATATACTGATAATGTAAAGAATTTTATACAATCATTCAATGAGATTCAGATATTCAGACGACATTTCAAGTAGTAGGTTTGAAAATTAGTTAATTTGTTGATACAGGGATACACGATTAGTTGTTTGTATAAATTTTTTTTATACTAATGGTACATGAAAATTAAATTCTAATAATAATCATATTTGATAAATGCGATTGACTAAACTTACTGTGCAGACTCAATACAGTTATGAAATTTTCCTGTCAGTATAATTTAAACTATCCAGAGCATTTTTTTCCTATTGTTACTATTTTGATAACTTTGATAGTTTTCAACACAAATAGGATTTGATAAGACGATGTTGCCTTGTCGCCAACTACACTTATGAAAATAGACAACGATGACCATTTATGGTAAAACAAGATAAAAAGACATCTTCAATGAAGATTTCTTTTTTAAATGTTTAAAATGTTATCGTCTGACTAGTGACTACTATTCATGAGTTAGGAGTTCCGTAGTGTAGTTTTATTCCCTCAAAAGCAATGAGGTAAAGAAGGAATTGACGAATAAAACAAATATGGTAACAATTTTAATCAACCACATAACAAGGTAGGTTGCTGGTTGCGGTAGTTTATAGTATTATTCTCTCCAAAAGCAATGAGGAATGAAAAAAGAACCGATGTTAATTTGTATGCATGGTATCGTGAAATCAGTAAAAAATTACTAACTTAAAGTCACACGAACATAAATATATAATTGGATGAAATTGGAAAACAGTGCAAAACCTAATATAAACTCAAATAAAATGCTAAAAATTATAATCAACCACATAACACTAGTATTACAAAATAGTTAGAGATCCTGTAGTTTATGGTATTATTCACCCTAAAAGCAATCCAATGAGGTATCTATCTGAATATCTAGGTCGAGTGTAACACTCTTGTGTTGGTGTAACACACCCTCTTAGCTAACCACCCTTTCAAAACAAGCAAAACAACTAAACTACAGACTATATAGGAAAAAATATTATTTATGATAACGTGACCCGTTATTTGCAACTCTAGTTCTTACTTCTTATTAAGGATCTAACAAAAATGCACACCCAACAATGATAAACCAGAGATGAATAATCTCAACAACTTGGTTTCAATTGTGTTCAATTTAATTGGTCTAACAAAGGGACCAAGCAATGTCTCTTTATGTTATTTGCTATCATCTGACTCTGCAGCAGCATCTTCATCAAATGAACTCATCATGGAGAATAATGGTGAGGCTGTTTGGTGCTGTGTATGCTTGTCGAGGTTAAAGGACGAAGACGAAATTCGAGTCCTTCCTTGCCTGCACAAGTTCCACAAGGTTTGTGTGAATAGATGGCTCAAAGGTCGCCACAAAACCTGCCCCCTCTGCCGGTTTTCGATGGGAGGTGGCGGCGAGGAGAAGTCGCACCACCGGCCCGAAATGTTCACTGAAGAGATGTTGATATGGTTTTCTTCTTTCCATATAGCTGGTATGTAGTTTCTGTGCTAAAATAGTAAAAATTTTCACCATAGGGAATCTGTGCAAGTGTCTATATAAAAAGCATAGCCCTTGCTTTGCTTTTACCATTTTTATGCTTTTTTTTTTTGGTTGCTGCAAGGCTTATGATCCTGATTCTAAGAAAGGTGAAAAATGACCAATGCTATTAATTCGGCTGCAAATTAGATGAGCAAGTTCACAAAGGCTCTAAACTGGCCTAAGGCAAAAATAATAATACACCTTATTGTTCCTTTCACGTACACTAATTTGTTCAGTGTTTACTGTTTACCATTGTTCTCTCCTAATATTTGATAAAGAATTATACAATATGGATAACATAATTGAATATCCAATATGACATGTTCATAAATTAATATCCCCAGAATATCTAAATGCGATTTAGTATCTATGATTCGGATAATTGAGTGTAGGGGCCTTTTTTTTTCAAGTTTTCTAAATCCATACTTTATGGTCTTTGCAAGAACTTAGTCGTCCTCTAGTAGATGGTTGGATGGTCAATATTCAATAATGGGTTGCAGTGCTTGGAAAGATAAAGACAAGTCTAAACAAATAGGTAAAGTGAAAGATATATAGTGGTAGCCATGGTTCTTGAGTGAGAAAAAAAAAAAAGGAGCCTAGTAGGTTAGGTATCATATATCATTTCATAAGATAAGATGAGACATCATTTTCCAGAGGCAACTGTTTAATTCTTGGTCATTTTATTTTTAGACCAATGCACGACGGTTTTTAATTATTTATTTTTAATATGGTCTCAAAATTTTAGATTATTCTTTTTCTTTTCTTTCTTTTTTTTTTTCCGTCAAAGTAAGATTATGTCGGCTTATAATGAGTATATCTGCCCTTCTGAAGGCCAATAGATAACCAATATTACTATCATTGGGTCGTCGCTCAATACATAGGTGAATGAATGTCTGCTTGACAAGAAAATCATGACATACCGGGCTTCCACTTAAAAATTAAAAACCCAAAAACAAAAATAAATAATTCCGTTGCCGGGAATCGAACCCGGGTCTCCTGGGTGAAAGCCAGATATCCTAACCGCTGGACAACAACGGAATTGGTGTTAAAATTGGCCGTGATATTTTATTTATACTATGCTTTATATTTAATGTGATTAATATAATGCATAAATTACCTAAAAGGAATGTAAAAGATTATGTTTGGTTACAATATTGGCGGAATGTTTTTTTTTTGTCATGTAAAAAAAAGATTGGGAGAATATAGCATCATGTGCAAGTATATATAGCAAAATTAACCCAACAAAAAGATGATAGTATTCTATGCTATAAAGTATCATGTATAGAACATAACAGCTTAAATAATTCCTTCTTACTTAATACTTATTAGTCTTGGGTATTTTATGATTTTCTATATACTAATAGGGTTGATTGTTGTGTGGTAATGTACATTTAGCTATTAAGCTATTGTACTCTAAATGAAATGAATTACATTACCAATAATATTCTTCAATGCTTAGCACTACATTTAGAATATTCTAACTCAATAAATTTATAAGAGTATTTGTTAAGGTGTTTAAGAAAATAGAATAATTAAATAATTAAGTTTTCAATCAAAGTTATAATATATTTATTTAAAAAATATATCTATAATTTTTTAATGAAATTTTACAAAACAATCTGATAGTAGTGCTACTTAATCAATTAGAAATATCTTAGACTCATTCTCTAAGTGTATAAATATTTTTATAAAAAAGTTATCTTGTAAGTCAAGTTATTGATTAATAATTATTTTCTTTGTCTCTGTAGTTGTCTCTTTCATTCTTCTTCTTTTAAAGTTTACATCTGTCTTTCATTTCAATCAAGATTGAGATTCAGTCGTGAAAAGAATCAGATAGTAGAAGTAAAATCTAAATTCTATATTCATTTTTCATTTTATTGAAGATTTGTATAGAACAAAGTCAAATTTAAAGATTCCACGTAACGTACTCAACCTAGCTAGAATAACAGATAAAAAATAGCGTTATTCTATTTTAAAACTGCAAAAAATTGTAAAGCCTATACGAATATCTGACTTTAGTTTAATTACACGAATCTTATTTTAATTTATGTAAAACAAAATTTAATTTATTCATTTACAGGTGGATCTAATAATAGCCCACATCAATTTACTTGTGAGGGGGGAAGAGTTACAATTTAAATAATACTTCAAAAAAAATTTATCAATAATAAAACATAATATTTTAAAATTTTTAAAATATAATATATAATTAATATAGTTGATGAGAGTACTATATTACAGTCCTCCTATTAACTATATTGTCTTATATACTATATTTTAAAAATTTTGAATATTATATTCTGTTATTAATAAAAATTTTATAGAATATGGTTTTAATTTCTTTTAAAGATTTTGAGTACTGTTTATTAAACAAATGTATTGAAATAAAGGATGAGCTATTTAAATTAAAAAAAGTTTAAAATATAAAAAATATAAACATATTTAATTTAAATCAATATTTTAAATGTTATTTTTAATCGTAATTTTTTTATAATAATACATATATTTCAATAATTATAAATTTATCTAGTAATATGTGTATTTTTTTTAATTTTTATATATTTTATTTGTAAATAAGATAAAGTTAAATAAAATTATATCTTATTTTATTTACAGTGTAATAGAATATATGTGTACTAATTTTGTTTATATGATAAACAAATTATGTAACGAGACCTAAGGACATTAAAATACCTTTCTTAATAAATAAAATAATTAAAATATTTATTTAAAAAAATTACTAATCAACTTAAAGTGGTAAGATTAAGAAATTAAATTTCATCCTTTGAGTACAATAACTTATTAGCTAGTCAAATTTTTTATTCTGGACAAAAAATTCATCAAGTTAACTAGTTAAATTCTCTTAAATTACTTTTCTTTCTCTGATAACATAAATTAAATTATATATCTAAATACCGAACACTAATTATTATGGACAAAGATATTTTCTATTTATTTATTATTAACCTCTCATTATTGTTTTTTTTTTCTTTCAAAGTGTTCCCTTGTTCTTTTATTTTATATTTTTTTATTTACTCAAGTACGATTTTACACATCCACAATATTATATGACTTGATATGATATAACTAACTTCTTCTGTCATATATATTTTTTTAGGTATAGATAATTTTACTTTGTTTTCTTTTTTAATAAAAAGGAGAATCAACCAGGCTGAAAGATAGAAGAAAAGTTAAGTATTGGTTTGATTTGTTCTTTTAATATTTTTGTTTTTATAATTTTATACATATTTAAAATTAAGATGTGAATTATATAATCCTAAATTGTGTGAGAATTCTTGTAGTATCCTCAAATAGTTAACCTCAGACTCCACATCTAGAGTGGTTAATTGTCTACGTTTGCCTTCACATCAATGATCTCGATAAAATTATTTTTATTTTTCAATGGATTTTTAAAGCTATCCATTAAATGAAAATCTCGTCATTCTTTTTTTTTAAATAAAAAATCAAGTTCATTGTAATATATACTGTGTTATGTTTATTAACATATTAACAAAGTTACACCAAGTTTCTAAAAATCAAATTGCTCATGTTCATTTTAGTTATTGATTTATTCATTTAGATATTCAACCAGTTTAATTGAAATAATTAAATTATAATAAAATAATATATAAAATTATAAATAAATATATAAAAATATAAATATATGTTAATATAAATTTTAAAAATACATAAATTAAAACTGTTACACAATTACATCTCATAAGTCAAATCATCTAGTAGTATAAAACGGATACATTTAATTAGTTGTTAATGCATGTTTATAGGAACTCTAAGTAGTTCACTCTATTTAATTGTAAAATTTAACAATTATAAACCACTTTTCATTATCAAATGGGTGTTTGTGTTTTATTTTATTCTTTTCATTAAAAAATAATTACAAAAAAACGAATTTAAAATGACTAAAATTTTAAAATGGTCCTTAAGATTTGTATCGTACACTAAAATTATCTCTAAAATTTCAATTACACCAATTATATCTTTAAAAATTAAGGACGTGATAACATAAGTTGATGATATGGACGTGACACATGTTATTTTATAATTTATCCACGTATAATAATACGATGATGTATTAACCAATAACATATAACATGTATCACAATACTATTTAATTATGTATTAATTTGTACTACGTATTATAACTATATTCGTTTACGTGTCACTTATTAATCTGAGGGATCATTCTAAGGTTTTAGTCATTCAAACATGCCATTATTTCAGATGAGTAATTGCAATCCACCCAAGTTGGACGTTAGTTGTTGGGCCTATTAAAGTGATATTAAGATAATAAATAATAATCATAGCATCAAATATCAAATTAACAAAGCCCCATAAATATCAAATTAAACGAAACGAGTCAAATATCACATGGACGTAGCTAGTGACAAAAATGAGAAATCACATCATTATGGAAAACTGGCAAAGCCATGGACTTTTATGTAAAGGACATTACACTACACACGAATATTAAAGAGATAAAAAGTGAGTGAGATAGGGAAAAGCTAAGCTTGTTTGCCAAAACGTAGTACTATTATCATTTTAATAAAAACACAACCATCTTATTTATTTTATGTTATTCTATTGGCAAGTTGTTGCCATCAATTAATTAACAAATGTGGATAAGATAACACATTGATCGTCATTAGTGTCCATTCGGAAAATCCAAAGTCGGGCAAGATATGGTGGCATTAAAATAACCCCATATGACTATCCTTACATTAATGTCATATAATTAAGATAACTACCCTGCAGGTTACACTACTCTTCCTTATAGACTTATAGTGTCTCTGCTATATACTTGTGAAAGAAACAATCAAAATGTGCATCACATTAATATTTTTTATATGAAAAAATGTAAATAGATAATGAAAATATTAAATAATGTGAACAATGGATATATTAGATGTTCATTTTACTAAGTATGTAGATAATTATTCTAATATTAAGATTTAAGTGGATAATTTAAAGATGTAGTGTGTTTTGATTTGATTGATAGTTGTTCATGTTGTTCAAGAAAGTTATTGATTACTTAACATTATTCTTTTTATATTTATCAAATATGTAAAAAATGTTTTTAACACACACATATGGAAATAAATATAATTAGTTGGACAAAACACAAATTTTTTCTTATTAATTAATTTTAATACTAAAAATAAAAAATATATAAAACTAATGTAGACATACAGCATATATAAAACGTGGTGCAACTTGGACAAAAATGCAAAAAGCCAAACCCAAGTGAAAAATGCCAAAAACAGAACAAGAAGTCAAGAAGGGCAGAAGGCCATGAAAGTTGCTTGTAGAGTCCCTACAAAAGAGGAATGACAAAAGCATGCATACAAATTAAATTCCTTATATTACATATATTGATTTAATTCAACTTTCTTTTGGCTGGAACAAATCTCATGGTTAGAAGAGATTTTGAACGTGGAAATTAAAGAGTTACAGCCACCAATATTGCAGAAATAAACATAAGAGCGATGCATTCTTACATCATCATCATTATCATTATCATACATACACTCACTTAGCTTAGAGGAAGGGGTAAAAGGAGTGAGTACAGTGGTGAAGGTGCTTTCTTTTTTCATGAATTTCATTGCAGCATTAATGGCACACTAACTAAGAATCTAGCTAGATAGATACTCAAAATGGTGCTGTAAATGTTCGGTACAGGGCACTCTTCTTCTTTTGCTGATGATTCAACACTGCTGCTTCACATAGCTGCAACAATCACATACACATTTTGCAACGTCAATTTAGTAAAAACACTTCTTTTAGAAAGTCATACACAACTATATCTATTATTACTAAAACAAAAAAAGAGATTGTTGTATCATCACACTATCACCGTTAAAGCAAAACATAAACAAACAAAATCACTAGCAACTAAAATGTGTGTATTTATTATGTATATAAATGAAGATGCATGCCTTTTGTTGCTGCCTCTTGAGTCTTGCATTCTCTTCCAGCAAGTGATCCACTTTAAGCTGCAACTCGCTCGTATATGCCTGAAATAATAAACAGCAAAACCAAAAAAAAATGAAGACTTAGAAGCAAAAAGCAAAAGAAAAGAACATTAGTGTTGAAACAGTATGCACGTGGAGGAAGAAGAAGAAAGATGGAATCTTTTCCTGTTTTCTAGCGCGTGATCGAGCAGCAGATTCACGATTCTTAATCATGCGCTTGTTGCGGCGGTCGAGGGTAGGGGCGGGATCAGAGGAGGTTTCAGGAAACCTGTTAGTGGTGGCGAAGCAGGGGAGAGAAGAAGAGGAAGGAAGGGTGTCAAATAATGGTGAAGAAGAGTAAGGAAGCTTGGTAGTGGAGGGAGGTGATGGTGCAGCAGGATGAGGGTGATGGCCGAAGGGATTATGATGAGGATGGTGATGGTGGTTGCGGTTAATAGGGCGATGATGACAACCGAGGCTGAGAGCAGTGAGGGATTGCGGCGGTGCAGGAGATAAGGGAGAGGGGGATGGAGAGGGCGAGGGTGGAGGATCGGAGTTGGTGGTGGTGTTAATGGTGAAGGGACGGGCGAGGAAGTCTTGGAAGATGAAGGCGGCGGCGGAGGAGGAGGAGGAGGAAGAAGAAGAGGGTCTGGTGCTGTGGTCGTTCAAGGAAGCGAGGTTGATGTCCTTCCACACCTCTTCCATGGTGCTTCAGATTCAGCAGGGTTTTCAGCTTCAAACTCAAGGGTTTAATAGAAGTAGGAGGGACTCGTTACAAAAAAATGATATTTGTACACTAAAATAATCGGTTATTAATATATCATGAAAATTTAGCGACAGTCGATAAAAATGTAGTCAAAATCATCAAATCATTTAACAGTCCATAAATATTAACTTCACATAAAATTAACTACATTTAAATTTTTATTTTAATATATTTGTATATAATATATATATATAATTTAATTTATTTTTAATATATATTTTAGACTAATAACTAATTTTATTGTTAGTGATTTTTGTTTTGACTGATTTTAATATACAGATACAATAATGAATCCCACGATCATACATTACTATTCATCTCAACTTTATATATCGGATATGCTTTCCTTATTTGCATTATATGCTCTATTTCTTCTCATTTCTTTGTTTAATTTAATTCGTCAAGTACTTCACTACCAACACTATCATCTCAAGTCTTTCTCATTGGATCAAAAACTATTAATCATTAATTTAATAAAAGACGAGTATTCCTCCAAAATGTCTTTATATATAAATAATAATTCAAAATTATTATATAATTCGCGTTATAATGTCAACTTTTTCTGTAAATTCATACAAAACACAATGCAAAAAAAAAATTTATATAAGGAACGACATTATAAAAAATAAAAATAATATTATTTTTTAAATAAATATCTATATTTTAAAAATTATCTTTGTATATAAATATACTTTAATTATAAGTTACATGTGTTAAATATATTATATTAAGTATTAATTTATAATGCTTATAAGATAATACCAATATTGTTTATAGTATAGATAACATATTATTATTTTTTATTATAAAAATTATAACTTAATTTAAGATAGGAATAAATATTAAATATTAAATATTATTGTCATCACAGGTAAATTAAAGTTTAAGTTCTTAATTTTCTGAAGTTAGGATTCAAAAATTTTAAATTAAGATATTCTCTATCTTAATTTTCTAAAGTTTAAGCTTTTAATTTTAAATTATAGTTCAATTATGTCTGAAATTAAATTTTCTCTATCTTTTGTTATTGTTGTTAAATTTGAAGGAGAAATTATTCGTTGTTGTTGAATTTGAATTATTTGAAGTGTGGATTGTTAAATTTGAAAATTTTCAAATGTAGTATTGTTGGTAGTGGTGATTGGTGAATGGTGACCAAAGAAAAAAAAAACAGTGGTATATTAGTGGTGACAAAAGAATATTTATATCATTTAAAAATTATTGTATAAGATTAAGGATGATTTAGATTTTAACTATAAATTTTAAAGATTAAAATAATACTTATTCTATTTAACATCTATTTAATATTAAATCAGGTTAATAAAATTACGTAATTTTGTTAAAATATTTGAGTAGTTTTATATCATTGGGTATTAAGATTGTTGGCCCTTGTACATTTATGATCACAAATGACAATACATTATAAGAGAAAGGATTGCACATAGAAAATTAAATTAATTAGTTGAAACATGTCCCTCACTCACTGTTTACCAATGTGTATGGATGCTTGATACTTTGAAGCAGATTGTGTGAGTAGTCAAATCACACGTGACACGCGCGTGGGCCAACTGCATCTCTCATACATAACCATAACAGGGACTTCCCAACAAGTAACACTCTTTTTACCTAAAAAGTAAATTAAAAACCTTAATTAATTAACTTTTAATTTGCTTACTTATTTATATTATTATCGGTTTTCCTATGTATGATCTCTTAAATAAAAAAAAAAAGATATTTGTTGATTAATTTTTTAAAATTAAAATTAATATAAATTAATTTCTTGTATTTTACTAAAAATATTAATCTGTTAACATTTCTCTTTAAGATAATAATTTAATAACCAGCTGCCTAAAAAGTACTATTTCGTCAATTAAACAGCTTTATTTATATCATCAATAAACAGTGATTTTTACTAAGACACAAGATCAAGCATGTAATTTTAGAGTAGGATTTTTAATAGAATAAGTTAAAAAATAACCTTTTTAATTTATCAAATTAGTTAATTTATTTTTTATTATAAAATTATTTTTATAATTTTATTTTTGGAAGATTTAGGATTTAGTATTAAGATTTGAGTATTAGATTTAAAACTAAAAAAATAATTTATAATTTAAAATAAAAATTTTCAAAAAATTAGGTGATATTAATTAAAAAAGTAGTTTATAATTAAATTATTTTCAATATTAATAAGTAATGAGCATGTATCACTTTGATAAAATATGTGCCTCATCATATGTCCACTTGTTATTACTTTTGGGCTCACCATATATCACTATCAATTCTTGCAGCAACAGATAATACCAACAAAGAAATGTCAATTTGACAATTAAAAATAAGATAATATATATTAAAGAGAAAATGTCAGAATTGTTCTAATTATTATTTCTTAAAATTTAATTATGAAGAACATTTTAATTTTTTTTTCTCAATATTATTGATTGCTACTTGTGGTCGTTAATATGTAGAGATCAGAGGGGGAGAAAAATCATGAGATGGCATTTGGAAAACAGAATAATATGAATATATATAGAACATGCGGAGAGGCAAGAAGTATTGTGAATCAATGTTACATCGTTTTCTTTGATATGTTATAATCTATTTTCTTTACAACAAAAGAACTACCTTGCTTCCTATAATTATACATAATAGGATATATTTGATATTTATATTGTTGAGCCAACGACACTTGTTTAGAATTTATTATGTCATTTTCTCGGAGACCTGTATGGCTGTATCCACAGTAATCAGGGACCAATCTAGGTTATAATAATTAAAGAGGAGGGACACTTGCATCTTGAATTAAAAAAGTATATATAAATATATATTTATTTTATTATTATACTATTTTGTTTCCATGGTAAATTATAAATAAATTATTTTGAGGATTAGGTTAAAAAAATATTTTGTTAAACTCAACATGTAACAATAATTATTTTATTAAATTTTATATAAGTAGTGAAAATAAAAAGAAATAAATAAGTTAACTCAATAAAAAATAATATATAATGATAATATACTTGTGAAACTAGTCGTCGCTTGGTTAATTACCAAACTCAAATTTAATTTTCTAAGTGAAGTATTAGTGTGTTTTTTACTTTAAAATTGGTTGAGATGACATTACTAAAAAAAATTATTTTTAGCGACAATTTATTTTATTTTTAATGATAATAAAAATAATTATTTATATATTTATTGTTAATTAAATATTAGTTATTATATACTTTTATTTGTTACTAAAATATTTTAGCTGCAAGACTTTTGTAATGGCAGTAAAAAATATGTAATTACTATTATATCATATAATAATAATAATAATAATAGTAAATATATAATTATCGTAAAAATATAAGTTATACAATAAATATTATATTATTTACACTAAAAATTTGGCATTAAAAATTTTTATTACGGTATAAGAACGAATATTTAATAATATCCTTTATTTAAAAGTTATACGGTATTTTTTTATCTTAATCTTAAATAGTTTTGGTTATAGTATTTGTCTTAGCTAAAAAAAAATATTTTATGCCATGAATATCGTAACAAATAGACTTCTCAATTGAGTATAATTAAGGTAATGAACATTATTAGATAAATAAATATAGTTGAATAAATGTTTTAAAACATGAATTTAATTTTTATTCATTAAAATGTAATTTAACTTTTATAGCCATTCAATCATGTTTATTCAATTGAATCACTATTATTCGTAATGAATTAAAATATAGTTATTTTTTTCATATATATATATATATATATATATATATATATATTTGGTTACCGGATACCAAATGGGTCGGATGAAGAGTGGATAAGAGTGAGACGATGGGAATCTGAACTTGGTTGTTAGCGAACGGGTGGATCTCCCGGGTTGTCAAAGTGAGACGATGGGAATCTGGACTTGATTGTTAGCGAACGGGTAGATCTCTCGGGTTGTTGTATTGGAAAGCGGAAGGTTAGGCCTCACGACCTCACGAGCAGTAATGGTGTGAAGGGGGGAGCCGCCTGCAAAAAGGGCTCTGACGCTTAAGTCAGAAATTCGTACAGATGGCAGTAAGAAAGAGAGATAGTGACGTACATCGGGGAGGGGTAGGACCCTCCCCCTATATACCTTGACCCGTATTCCAAGAAGTTTCCTTTTCCCTCAGCTGTCAGGTGCTGCGCTGGAGGGGTATCCGGTTAGTCCCCCGGTTTGGGTCTCTCGTTCTCGCTGGGTCGGCCTCTCGGATCAGGGCGATGCGCCAACTGGGCCGGGCCGGAACAGTGTCCCTAATGCGCCGGCTAGGGTCGTGAGCACCGTAGTTGGCGCGTTCTCAATCGTCTTTGGTCGCAATGTCGCTCGGTCGGCTTGCCGCCATTCGTGGTAGGGACGTGCTCCCTACATGCAAGTGGGTCTCGTCGCTTTGAGGAAACGCCTTTTGTTGCCTCGTTCTTCGCGCCGAGCATTTAATACTCTTATTGGGTGATTTGAACCCTGCGCAAAATGTTCATCTTGCCCCTGTCTTTCGTGCTTCTAGGCGTTAGTTACTACTCAGTTTCTCATCTTTACGTTTCAGTTTCCCAAATCATAACCACTCATTTCCATTTCTCCTTTGCACTCTCTGAAGTTCTTTGCTGTGAATCGCCCGTTTTGTCCAAATCCCCCTGAAGTTTTCCAACTCCTTTCAATCATCACCATCATTCTCGTAAGTTGCTTCTTCCTTCTCTACTCTTTTAGTTTTACCCTACAGTTATGCCGCTTTTCCTCTGTTTGGTTTTGTGTGTGTATTGTGCATTTGTTGGATTGCATGCTTGAATAGTGCCAATGTTAGGTAGACATTAGAGGGGGTAACCATTTTAGGTTTTTGGTTTTTAGGCTTCATTTTGACTATAGATTTAGCCTTTGCTTAACTGTAGATACTAGATAGACAAACTGTAGTTTCTGGTGTTAGTACCGGTTTTCTGACCTCTTAGACTGACTCTGAGTGGTGCCCCCACTGTAGATATGGCTCAACGTCCCATTGCGAGGGTTTCCGTTGCGAGAGCACCTGTTGACCGATATGCTTGGGTGACTTCGGATGTGAAGGACACCCCATTCAGATGACCTTAGAGGAACTCACGGAGTTCCGTCAAGCCGACTACCTCTGAGGGAGAGGTCCCGAGGAAGCTAACTATGAGGTGTTTGTTCCCACTGACTGGGAACGGATATGCCATTTAAACCTAAACACTCCACAGATCGCCTATTGGATCTGGATGTACAAAGCAATGTTTACCAACTTGGGGATTCGCATTCCCTTCTCCCCTTTTCAAATGGCACTGCTAAACCGATGTGACGTGGCGCCATCTCAACTGCTTTCGAACAGTTGGGCTTCTATCCACTGCTTTGAGATGGTTTGGAGTACTTAGAGATACCGGCCTCTGTGGAGGTTTCTTATTTCTCTTTGTCTCAACAAACCCTTATAAGGAGGGGAGAGCCAAAAAAGGCTTCATGTCTTTCCGGTCAGCCTAAGGCCGGAGGATATTTGGCCTGTTTGAGAATTCCTACCACAGTTTTAAAGATAAATACTTCAAGGTTCGTCCCACTGAAGGTCGGCATCCCTTCTGGATGATTCTAGAGGGGGAACCCGCATCCCGACCTACTGGAGTTTCGGGGCAGGGGCTAATGCCTTCATAAAAGTGACATACAAAGGGTTATCTCTCGAGAACAAAAATATTGCCGATGTGTTGTTGGCCGTGTTCGGGAAGAATCACGTTAATCCCCACCTCTTAATGGGGAATCTGAAATGGGCAAAGCTTATATTTGTGAGTCATCGGGTCATCGTGGGCCCTTATCCTCTCTTGTTCGTCTTCATTTTATCACAAATTTAATGTGTTTTTATTTTGTTTTTGACTTTGCAGTATCCATGGCTGCCAACCAAGTTGGTCTTGATGATCTGATGTCGAAGTTCCTCCTCGGAGATGACGAAGATAGCTCTTCCACTCCTCCTGTAGATCTCGCAGCAGCATCTGGTTCTGAGCTCCATTCCCCCCCCCCCTCAAGGGGAAGTCGCTAGGACGAGTGCCAGTCCAGTTCCCCCAACGAAAGAGGCCTCGGGGGAGGGAGGGGGTCCGGAAGTTGCCATCGTCAACAACCCTCGGAAGAGGAAGCCGACATCTTCCCCAGAGGGAGTACTGACTGTTATGGAGAAGAATTTCGACGCCGGCTACTTTATTGACGCTGATTGTGTACTAAAAATATAAACCTTTTTGTACATAATTAATTTTTATAATGACCTACAAACATGGTAAAAAAGAGTTAAGTTCCTCCTAAAGGTATTGGGATAAAAGGATGGAACCTAAAAGAACCCCTTGAGAAGTTGAATTTCTCTTCAGTGGGAACTATATTGGTGGAAGTGGATTGGTTGGATTTGGAGTGTAAAGGTGTCATCTAGTTAAAAGAAAACCAAATTAGATGTCCCTTCACTAATGTCACATGTTAGGAGCTTTAGTTTAACATGCGGGAATTAACTTCCTACCTTTTCAGTTGACAAGACTTGAGGTGACACGAATACCTAAAGATATTTTGGAAAGAGTAGTAAACCAAATATCAGATTAAAAACCATTGGACAATAGACTTCCTCTTCATCATAGTTTTATACTATAAAATGACCTCAAGCCATCTCTTCAAATCATGAACTTCTTCTTCACAGACCTGCAACTAGACTTTCACCTTCACTTTCACTACTTTTCACTTTCACCTTCACCTTCTTCTAGACCTTTCTGACTTCTGAAGCTAAGAAGCTAAAAAAATCCATCTTTTCCTTTACCCAAATTTCCTTTCATTGTTCTTCATTTCATTCACCACCTTCACAAGTAAAAACTGGTGTTCTGGTGTTCCACCAAAACACTCAACAACCATTAACCAACCCCTGTCCACTTTAAACAAAGCTCATTCATCCTCTTTTGACATTAGTGGAGATCTCAACACTTGTTCTCCACCTCTATTTCTCATCATTAGTTCTTGTGTTGCTTATTTGCCATTAACAGAAGTGTTTTTCCTCACAAGTTTACTTATCCCGAATCTCTCATCTTAACCATTATTTTTCACTTAATCAATTTTTCACGAAATCCAACCGAATCAGATGCCCAGCTTCTCCCGAGGACAGAGGAGTTCTTTGATGGTGGGGACCTTGCCTCCCAGGCCAAATGGGTGTACCACACTCTTCTCTGGGCTGCCGCAATTGCGAGAAAGGCAGAGCCTGTTTTAGCTGGCCCTCCGTCCTTGGGGTGCTCCTTGGGCCTTTCCCTGTTACCGGGCTGACGAGCTGGATGATAGAAGGGCTGGCGCTTGTTGGCTGCCACGACTTGGCTAACCTCCTCATTGTTGATGTACTCCATAGCCACATTTTAGATTTCTTGCACGTCCACATGGGCTTGGTGGTAAGGTGTTTCCTGAAATCTTCGTTCAGCAGCCCGTTTGTCAAGCACAAGCTGGCCTCCGAGTCGGCCAGACCGTCAATCTCCAGGC
The DNA here is from genome assembly GCF_003086295.3 of Arachis hypogaea. NCBI lineage: Eukaryota > Viridiplantae > Streptophyta > Magnoliopsida > Fabales > Fabaceae > Arachis > Arachis hypogaea. The sequence continues at coordinate 4,385,764 of NC_092040.1, read as the reverse complement.
ATTCATCATTGAACCTATCCAGATACTTCCTGGTCGGTTCCCCACTTCTCTGCGTCACCCCTAACAAGTTGATCGGGTGCTTAGCTTTAGCAATACACGTGGTAAACTAAGCCAAGAAAGCGCGGGTTATGTCCGCAAAAGTTGTCACGGATCCTTGGGGGAGAGCGTTGAACCAGCGGATTGCAGGCCCCGCTAAGGTTACGGGGAAGGCGCGACATCTCACTTCATCACCCACACCTTCCAGATTCATCCTGCTCTCAAAGGTCGTTAGATGTTCTTGAGTGTCCTGGGTGCCGTCATATGTCATTTCCGTTGGCTTATCGAAATGCTTCGGTAGCCGGACCTCGAGAATGGAGAGGTGGAAAGGGGTCGCCCCCATGATCACAGGGTGTTGTCGCCTCCTTGGTCTTTCTCTGCTATCCTCTCGATTTTCCTCCTCGATATGTCTCGCTGGAGGACGGGTATAGATTATAGGGTCTTGCCGTCTCCTCGACACCTCTCTACTTTTCCCCTGGCTTTCTGGGTCGGACCGGGGGTCGGTGTACGTCTGGAGCGATCTCTTCGGGGACTTCTACCTCTGGTTTCTCCCCTCCTTAGAGGAGACCGGGACCGATGTTGGCCTGGGGAAGGCTGGTAGTGCTCCCTGCTCGCCAGCTCCCGCTCTAGGTTCTGCACCCTGTGGCGCAGCTCCTTCATTATTCGAGCGCTGTCGCTCCCCGTCCCTCCAAAGGGACGCCTTTCCTGGGAGCGGGAGGGAAGCTCACCTCGCCAAAGGGGGATCTCGTGCGCTCACGGAAGGAAGCCAAGGAGAGCACCCTACTGGTTCGGTGAACCACTTCATCCCTACGTGGCTCGTCTCCATCATCTTCTTCCACAGGACCTAATAGAAAATCCATTCAGACCAGTCTCCACAGACGGCGCCAAATATTCGGTTGCCGGATACCAAATGGGTCGGGTGGATAGAGTGGATATGAGTGAGACGATGGGAATCTGGACTTGGTTGTTAGTGAACAGGTGGATCTCCCGGGTTGTGGTATTGGAGAGTGGAAGACTGGGCCTCGCGACCTCACGAGCAGTAATGGTGTGAAAGGGAGAGCTACCTACAAAAAGGATTCCGACGCTCAAGTCAAAAATCTATACAGATGGCAGTAAAAAAGAGAGATAATGACGTACCTCGGGAAGGGGAAGGGCCCTCCCCCTGTATACCTCGTATTTAGATTCTAGGACGGGTCCCACAAGAGCAGACCCGCCTTCAAAAAAGTTTCCTTTTTCCCCAGGTGTTAGGTACTTCGCTGGAGGGGTATCGGGTTAATCTCCCGGTTCGGATCTCTCGTTCTCGCCGGGTCGACCGCTCGGATCAGGGCGATGCGCCAGCTAGGCCGGGCCGAAACAAAGAATATAAAAAATGATCTCCAGCTATGTTTAAAATAAAGAGAAAAACTATTATAATTAATTTTTTTATTATGTTAGATTAATGTATTATATATATATATATTTTTTTTTTTTTGGTATTTGTACATAATTCTAATTTCGAAATTATAACTATATATATCAATATCAAAAACAAATTCATTCCAATATATTTTTGTCTCACTGTTTTTTCAAATTGATCACTGAGGTCTGAGGGTAATAGGCTATTAATTAACGTACTACGTACTATTTGAATTAGATGGAGTGAGATGTGGACCACCCTCCATTCTTTCTTAGTGGATGTCTTATTCAAGATAGCTAGTTACTGTCCCGATTTTCTCTCTTTCCATGATTCTTCTAATATTTTTATGGTAATGATGAATATTTAAAATAATTGGAGAGTATATTTACAAAATTATAACATTTTAAAAGAATTTATATTTTGGCCATCATTCTTTTTAGATCATTGTTACATAACACAACTCAAGTTGAAGAGAAAATATTTAATTTATAAATTATCTCTTTCAATAATGTCATCAAAAATAAATTTAAATTAAATAAAATACATATCACACTAAAAATATTTAGAAATTAACAACTAAAATATAACTTTAAACAAATAAATAATAAATAATATTATATAACAAAACACAAATAAATTTTTTTATATTTGTTGTTGAGCATTTTAAATATTGTGTTTGTCTCCTTTTAATTTTTTTCAAATAAATTCACCATATTAATCACTTATATCATTCTAATTTTACCGACTCACTTCGTTCGTTATTTCACTTTTATTATTATGTACTTATATTTTTGTGATCTATTTCACCTAATAGTTATTATTTGTCACGATCACACTCTCTCCTTCTTTTCTTACCTTAAAATCTTCAGTATTCTTATACTTTATCTTAATATTTTATTTCAAATATTTTATTCTATAAACTTTATTTCTTAAGTTTTATTGTTTTTAAGACGTACTTTTCTCTTCATTTGGCCATTTTACTATATTCTTGTTGTCAATAAAAATCACTTTTTATACTCTTTTGGCCATTATTTTAATTTATATAAATCGCAACATTATTCTATAAAATTTTACATATTTTTATATAAATCGCTGTATTCTGTCGCGAATTACGCGTGAATCTTACTAAATCAGTAAATCCTAAACCATAACACCATAAAGTAATAAAAAATTGCACTAAATAAGGTGAAAAAAACAAATAAAAAAAACTCACATATAATATTTAATTAGACAATTTATCTATATAAAATAAATCTTGAAAATCTTTACCTGATTACAATAATTGAAAACTTACTTCGTGAAAGTCTTATTTCACTTTCTATATAATCCGTGGGAGCCAACCACGATTTTAAGATTACACATAAATCGTGGCTGGCAGCAAAGGATTACATGTAATTCGTGCTCAACGTAAACCGTGGAAGGCAGCCATGGTTTACCCTCAGTGAATGCAACAGATAAACCGTGGGAGGCAGCCACGGTTTATGAGAAAGATTTTGTGTGTATAAAATCTTGGAAACAGCCACGATTTATGCATGAGTGGCTATGTGAAGTTGGGTAGAGGCAGCCACAGTTTATGCATGAGCGGCTATGTGAAGTTGGGTGGCTGAGAGAGAGTCCGAGGAGCTTTGTGGTTTATGGACTCAGCAAACTTGTTTACGTTTCAATATGATTTGAATTGTATTAGTATATTTTTATTTTTTAATCAATTTAATTTTATATAAATAATTAGAATTTTAAATTATAAAATTTGTATTAATTTGTAATTTAAAATTTAAATAGACATAATTTAAATTAATAATTTATAAAATTATATGTATTCGTATTATTATACTCATATGATTTTTTTTACTATTTTAATCATATGATTAATTATATTTATTCGATTTAAAAAAATAACGGTTGTTAATTTTTAACTAACAAATAAATACACTTATATTATTTTTAAATTAAAATTTTTTAAATAAATGTACTCTTATTATTTTAATTTTTTAATTTAAATAAACATATTCGTATTATTTTAAATAAAATTTAAAATTAATATAAGTAGGTTCATTTAAAATTTAAAATTTTAATATTTTAAATAAATATATTCTTATTAAAATTTTTTAAATTTAAATAAACGTAATCATATTATTTTAAATAAGTATATTCTTTTAATTTAAAAATAATATGAATGTATTTAATTATCATCTAATTTCATCTTTTATTTCTATTTATCCTCAACATTTTAAATTATCATCTGATAATACCATTGAGTGGTATAATTTAATTTTTGAATTATATGTAATAACTTCAATGACAATCATTAAATATGCATATTGATCTTTGACTGAGTTTTTGATATATTAGTACATATATGTGTAAAGTTCACAATGTAATTGTGTTAGATGTCTTATATCATATATTTTGACTTTGGACTACTTCAAATTACATTATAATCATTGAATTATAAATATAGTGGCTGAATAATGTGCAATAATATTAATAGTGGTTGATTATAATAAGCCATGATAATTTTAATAGTTTTTTTATCTTAATGCGAAATTATAGTGTCCAGATTAAGTATATAAATAATTAACATATTAGTTTCAATAAATATCCTTGTAAAGTACTTTATTTTACACAATTACAGTAACTAACTATAAGTTTACACATATTATTGATTTATATAGTATCATATTTGTAAACTTATAGTATCATATTTGTAAATTTATAGTTAGTTATAGTTAGTTATAAATATTTATATGAATACAATAATACGAATACATACAATTTTATAAATTATTAATTTAAATTATATCTATTTAAATTTTAAATTACAAACTAATACAAATTTTATAATTTAAAATTCTAATTATTTATATAAAATTAAATTGATTAAAAAATAAAAATATACTAATATAATTCAAATTGTATTAAAACGTAAACAAGTTTGCTGAGTCTATAAACCACAAAGCTCATCGGATTCTCTCTCAATCACCCAACTTCACATAGCCGCTCATACATAAACTGCCTCCCACAATTTACGTTGAGTACGAATTGCATGTAATCATTTGATGCCAGTTACGAATTATGTGTAATTTTAAAACCGTGGTTAGCTCCCACGGATTATATAGAAAGTAAAACAAGACATTCACAAAGCAAGTTTCCAATTGTTATAATTAAATAAAAATTTTCATAATTTATTTTATATAGTAAATTATCCTATTTAATATATATATATATATATATATATATATATATATATGAGTAATAAATGTTTACAGAGAATAATTTATCTAATTTTTCACTGTAGCCAAAAATTACACCAATGTCAAGTGATAAAAAAATATACAAGGCTAACATGTAATAAATTACCGCCAAATTTTTATTCTAAAGACAAGTCTTATATTAAAAAAGTTAATTTTTTATTGATGTTTTCAGCCACGTAACAATACAATTTAATCAGTATAAACAATTTTTTTTCTCTTGTAGCCACTAATTTTCTTTTACACTAAGATAATTTATAGACATTCAGTAAATTGACTATAATTCGCAATAAGATATCGTAGATTAGGATTTAGTCAGATTTATATGTAATTCATTTTAGAATACGTTAATTTATATAAAAATTTATAAAATCTTGCCGTTTATATAGATTATAGTTATCACCGAAATATAAATTCTTTCAAATATTGTAATTATATAAATTTGCTCTCCAATTATTTTATACACGTATTTTGACCTATATTATTTGTCATTTTTTATTTTTAATATGGAGAAGAGTGTGAAGTGATATAATGTAATGAAGAATAGAAGTATTTTTCCTACCGCCTGTGGTATTAAGGGACTGAAATTGGACCGAAAAATTTAGAGCGAAAAATTCAAATAGTCCGATTAGAAGGTATCTACAAAAGAATATTTTTTAATAAAATCTGAAGAGTCTATTTTGATTTTAGAAAAAAAAAACAAAACATCTAAAATAGAGAGTCTATTTTCATTTTAAGAAAAAAAAAACTAATCGGATGTTCTATTAGTGGTCAACGAAATTTCCTAGTAAAAAATTTAGACGGTCTAATTTTTTTTGTCATTATTTAAAAAAGCCTGTCTCATACTTATATCTAACATCTATATACACCATAACCAAATACAACTCCCATACTCCTGCGATATCAAAAAAATAAGCCTATTTCTGTTCACATCTTAGTAACTTGTACATTCTTTATATAAGTAGGATTTAATATTGTTGCCGGACCCGGGAATAATCGTGAGTAGCTTTTATCTGAATCCTAATGAATTAGGGTTTAGGGTACATATATATGTGTAATAAATTAAACTATAATTCAAATAATTTTATTTAAAAAAAGGTGAATTCTATCCAATCCCTTCTAAAATAATATGTAAGTTATACTTCATGATGTGTCATACTTTAATTGGTTATTATCTTAACTATAGTTAGGTTATTTTGTAATTTATTATTTTAGATGGGTAATTGTATAATTTTTTAAAATATTAAAATTCTATCTAGTAAGCAGCACTGACTTAGTTGCACGCAATCTCTATCTACAGTGCATCATTCCTTAACGAGTCGTTGAATTCCTATGGCTTGTAACTTTTCCGTTCTTCCCAGTATAGGCAGCGCCGACTTCATTGCTATCTCCTGTCCTCCTTACCAACATAATTAATGGTTAGTTCGGTTATTAAATTTTTTTCATTAAAAACAATATATGGAATATATATTCATATGTAAAATATAATATAATAAAATAAATCTATTCAGAGTACTTAAAAGTATAATTAAAATAAGGAATATACAAATATAATAATAAAATTTGTACTCTAAACAAGTAAATATATCTTTTATCATACATAAATTATTTAAAAAAATATAAATTATTAAAATTAATAACACAAATTTAAAATGATAAAATTCAACTTTCTTACAAGTATTTTTATTTTTTTAATTTTTAATTTATTAATATTTTATTATTTAATTAATGATAAAAACAAATTATTTTCATGAGAAATTATTTTTTGTATAATCTTAAAGAAGAGACCAATATAACAGTTTAAAAATTAATGTAAAAATGATATTTTAAATAAAAAATAGTTAATATTAAAATTTTTAAATACAAAAATAAATTGTATAGATATTCAAGATATAAATATGAAATATATGTTTAAAATAAATAAAGAAGACAAAAATAATTATTTATTTCTCATGAGTACTCCCATTTTATCTGTTTTATTTACTTTATGCATATATTTATATTTATCTTTTAAATATTTATACAAAATATTTTTGTATTTAAAAATTTTAATATTAAATATTTTTATTTAAAATTTTATTTTTACGTTATTTTTTAAACTATTATATTGGTCTCTTCTCTAAGATAATATAAAAAATAATTTTTTATAAAAATAATTTGTTTAATCATTAATTAAATAATAAAGTACTAATAAATTATAAATTAAAAAATAAAAATATTATAAAAAAATACAGTAAAAAATTAGATTTTATTATTTTAAATTTGCATTACTAATTTTAATAATATATTTATTTTTTAAATAATTTATGTATAATAAAAAATATGTTTACTTGGTTAGAGTACAAATTTTATTATTATATTTATATGTTCATGATTTTAAATATACTTTTAAGTATTTTGAATAGATTTATTTTATTATATTATATTTTACACATGAATATATATTCCATCATGTAATTAAATAAATACATATTTTTTAATGAAAAAATTTAATAACTAACTAACTATTAATGATGTTGATGTTAGTAAGGAGTGATTCATGGGTCATGGCAAAAAAAGGATTGAGTAAGAGGACAAGAGATAGAAATGAAGTCGGCGCTGGCTATACTGGAAAGAACGGGGAAGTTACAAGCCATGAGAGACCCGTTAAGAAATGATGCACTGTAGAAAGAGATTGCGTGAGAACGTGCTTCAATTAATGGGGTAGAATTTTAATATTTTAAAAAATTATACAATTATCCATCTAAAATAATAAATTACAAAATAACCTAACTATAGTTAAGATAATGACCAATTAAAATATGACACATCATGAAAAATAACTTACATATTATTTCAGAAAAGATCGGATAGAATTCACCTTAAAAAAATATATAGTTCAACACTTCAACATTTCACAAACTTTGAACAATTATTATCGCCAAATTAAAGGACAATAAAAAGAATCGGATCCTTAACCTTTTCCTTTAAAGATAACAATGAAGACCATATATAGAGAAGACGGTACCTTGGCATAACTAGCACTTTATATGTACGAAGCCTGCTTAATTATATTTTTATATACTTTTCCGAAGGAAGAAAGGAACTATATTTATTTGGGTCCATTTAATGTACAGATGTGTTTTGGTACAGATTTATAGATTTTTGTTTTTTATTAATTTAAAAGTGTATCACTAAAAGTGTTGCTTAAAAAAAAGTGTTACCCTTAATCGTTAACTTGGCTCTGATACCAATATTTAAAAGTAAAATGACTTTGAATAATTCATAATCTAAAGTATTGACCATAATTCTGGTTTTTATAGTTTTTCAATCTTGTTTTAGTTTATAATATTCTTTTTTGCATGGATTATTGTATATAAAATCTTTTATCTGTTTGTCTTTTTCTTTAATATATTTTCTTAAATTCTCAAAAACTTCTTTTATTTCTACACTTTCTGTTGTTTCTAAATATCTTTTTAATTTTTCAACTTCATTCTCCATTTTTTCTTTTAACAGCTTTAATTCTTTTAAGTCATAATATGGTTTTCTAGACATTTATAAATTTTTTAAGTTTAATTCCAACTTGTTTATATTTATTCTTATTTCTATCTTTTTTATTATAAGGTCATTAATTTCAATCTGAAAATTATTTAATTCCCTTTTATACTCCTTTATTTTACTTTTTAATTTTTTCGTCCTTTTCCTTTTTATTTTATTTTCTGGTTTCTCAATCCTTGTATGCTTCATTATTTATCTTAGAATTTCTGCAAATTCTATCATCGATTCATCACTATTTTCTAAAGATTCTATTAATTTTTCTATCTCTTCGACTTCTCTTTTTAACTTGTCATAGATTATTTTTAGAGTTTCAAATGCTCTTTGATTTATTTCAGAAAACTGTAAATAATTCAACCGATTTTCTCTTTCAAAGAGCTCTTGTTTCTTGTCTTGATAAGTTACATATATTTTTTTCTTTATTTATTGTCATAATTTAATGTTTAGGGTTTCATTTAATTTTTCGACCTTTTTTGTTAATTCTTTTATTTCAGAATTTTCTTATTTAATCTTTAACTTGGATAAACTTAAAGGGCTATTAATTTTAGATTCTCTTATTTGAAAATTCGATGAAACTAATTTTTCTGATGGTTCTTTTAATAATAGAACTGGATTTTCAATAGCTTTATATTTTGGTATTTCTGTTTTTACAATTTTCTGAAATAATTCATCAACATAAATTCTTTCTCTGTTTTTAAATATTATACTATGATGGCTATTTGTTAGAGCATAATTTATTGCATATGTAATTGAAAATGGTTCATCGTCTTGTTCCATTAGATTCTTTCTGTGGAATTTATAGGCCAAACTTATAGATCTTCCAAGGTTTTCAGTTGATAAAGGTATAGCATATCCAAAATGGGCATTGAATTTAACATTTACGTTTGCCAAGTTTCCATGAACAATTCCAATTATTTGATCTATTGGGTCGTCAGTAATTCTTTTGTCACAGATTGCTAAGCTTATTGGTGAATTAATTCCTTTCATATATGTAGATTTGATTAAGACTTGTATAGTACTAATATGAATCCATCCAATTTTAGATATTTTTTGTTGATCCTTAATTTTCTCAATCTGTTTACTCAATTCTTCATCATTTATCAAAGCTATTTCAAGTTCTCCATTGGCGGATTTTATCTTTATAGGAGCTTCAAGTTGAATTTTTCCATAGTATATTATATTTTTTCTATTAAAAACTTCTTTTAAAAGATTTTGTTTATTAAAATTTTCATTTGATTTGAGATTTAATTCTGTTTTTAGAACAGCCTATTTTTCATTATCTAATAAAGCAGATAATCTATAATAATCAGATTCTTCCGTTAATTCTAAACTTTCTAAATAATTCATAACTAAGAGATTAGGATAAAGGCGTACCTTTTTGAAAAAACTTCCTTTATTTAGAATATTTTACATAGGATGTTTTTATCTCCAGAGGGGAGATTGTAGATACTAACTCTAGAGGGGAGTTTAGAATTGGGTTTTCCTAAGGGAATTCTTCTTCAGACTTTAGAATCGCCTTGGCAGCTTCCTCCTTGCTCTCCTAGCATATGAGTACTCTTAGCCTTCTGCTTTCTATTGTCTGATGCCTTTTACAATTGCCTAAGCAACCTATTTATAATGGTTGGGTCTGATGGACAATTCCCATCCTTACCCTTCTTATGACGTCATTGCTTACGTCATTGCTTACGTCATTGTTTATTATCTTGCACCAGCTACATTGTTGGTGCTCTATGACCTAAGCGCTTACGTCACTATGCAATAATGTTGAGAGATGCTTCAGATGTGCTGTCTTCTCCTTTCATCATGTGACCTTCAGATGCGTTGTCTTCTTCCTTTATCATGTGGGTTGATTCCGTTTCATTATTGCTTTCTTCAGATAACTCTGAGACACATAGCTGGCACTTGTGGTCTTCTCTGTCTTTTATCAAATAGCAGAGATTCCTCTTTATCCCTTCGGGGAGCTTTTCTAAGAGTCCAGATAAGTTGTAGAATGCTGATTCAAATTCCACTAAGAGTCTCATCTCTCTTTCTTCAATTTCATTTCTTTTACTGGACACAAGCAAAGTATTTCTGCTTTTATAATTGATTCTTGTGTGAGATTCCCTTGTTATCTTTTGAGTTCTTTCGAAGACCCTTGCTAGTGTGCTGGCTAGTCTTCCTTCATGACTGTAGATTGTTAAATCTTGAACTTGATCAATTGGTTGAAAATTTCCTGGGAAGACGGACATGAAGATTACTTGATGTGCTGGAACCAAGCATTCTTCTTCTTCATTAAAAATAGGTTGACTATTCGTAAATTTTAGGGATATATCCCTTGGATTTACGTTGTCAATCATATTTTTAAATCTCTTTACTGCATCAATGAATCCTGCAGGAAACTCACTAATAATTTTTAAATCATTAAAAATTAAAATTGTATCAATTAATCCATACTGGAAAAACTGATAGGTGTCAGATGGGGAGGCCTCTGGAAATATAACCAGCTTTGTTAGCTGTTCTTTGGCAATAGGATAATATCCCAAGATTGCCCTTTTTTCTTCAGTCCAATTTAGGACTATGTTAACGGTTTCTCTGAGATTTGATCTACAGACCCTTTTCTTTTCCTTGATTTTAGCCCTTGTAGGAATGTTTCTTATTATTCCTGTTCTCTGGGTTTGAATTGGAGCTTTATCTGCTCTTTTTAGGGTTTGCTCTGGATGAAGAGCTTCATATTCCCTGAAAGATTTCTTTGCTTCTTCCAGTGTTAAAAACCCTCCTTTATGAATTATCCTTGATTGATGTGTAAATGGTGCTGCTTTTTTTCAGGCATCATATACTCCTTTCATGGGGCCATTATAAATTACATAATATTTTTTTATCTTGGGTGGATTTTTTGATAATTTCAACAATTGTTTTATTTTCTGGAATTTTTTCTTCACCTGATTTGTCCACCACGCTTAGCTGGCTGAACTTTGATGGTTTTGGTTGTTGTGTTGATTTCATTGCTTCGATGGCCTTTTTGAGGGATTGGATCTGTGTCCTTAATTGCTGACAATGCTTGCACTTTTCGAGTTCTTGTTCGTATTTCTGAATTTCTTGATCTAATGCGTTGTAGACGAATTCCATTCTCTTGTTAATGTATCTGCAATAACATTTTTGTCACCCTTAATGTATTCAATTTTTATTGGATATTGTAACAAAAATAATTGCCATCTTACCAATCGTCCATGATTATAATCAACTTTTAAATTATATCGTATAAAACCTGTTAGGTAACTTGAATCTGTCCTTAATGTAAATTCTCTGGGTAGTAAATCAATTTTCCATTTCTTAAGAGATTTAATTGCTGCTAGAGTTTCCTTTTCATGAGTGGTATATCTATGTTCTGTTGGAGTAAAAGTCCCTGAAATATACCTGCAAAGTAATTCCCTTGGGGAATATTTAGAATCTAATGATTCTTTTTCTTGTTCCAAGCTTTTTATAGCTTTCTTAGCTTTTAGATATCTCGACCAGGTTATGTCTGAGGCATCTGTTTCTACTATTAAGTAGTCATTTTCTTCTGGAATATAAAGTTTTGGAAGTTTTTCACATAATTCTTTTATTCTTTGAATTTGTATACTATCTTTTTCATCCCATTTCCATTCTTTTTTAGTACTTATTTTTGGAAATAAGCTTTTAGTGTATTCTGTTATATTCTTTAAAAATCCTTGATCAGAGATATAATTTATACACCCCAAAAATCTTTGTAATTGTTTTCTATCTTCTATTTTATTAGGAAATAAATTTACCTTTTCTAGAACATTTGGTTGAAGTTTTAGCTTTCCTTCGGTGGATAGAATTAATCCAAGAAACTCTATTTCTTGTTTTGCTATTCTTGCTTTCTTTTTGCTAAGAACTAACCCTTTTTCTTTACATCTTTTTAAAACTATTAATAATTTTTGAAGATGGTCTTCTTTATCTTGTTTTGTAAAAACTAGTATATCATCAATGTACACTAAAACAAATTCATTTAACTCTTTTAGATTTTCTTCCATAAATCTTTGATAAATACCTGGGGCTTGTTTTAATCCGAATGGTAATACATTCCATTCATAGAGCAACACACTTGTTGATTCTTTTGTTGGGCAAGTAAAAGCAATTAATTTCTTTGTTTCTTCGTCTAAACGAAGTTGCCAATATCCTGATTTTGCATTAAGAGATGAAAACCAAGTTGCTCCTTTGATTTTTTCTAAAATAGAATCTTTTCTTTGAAGTTTATAAGCATCACCAATAGTTGCTTCATTCATCTTCTTATAGTTAATAACCATTCTTCGTTTTCCCCTTTTAATTTCATTATTGTTTTCGACATAAAAGGCTGGAGCCGCATGAGGACTTTTACTTAATCTTATAATTCCTTTTTCCAAAAGATCTCTACATTCTAATGAGAACTCTTCTCTATCTCTTACGGAATATAGAATTTTATTTGGAACATTTATCTCTTTTGTAGGGTCTTTTAATTTAATGCTTACTAATTCGTTATTTGTATTTTTAATATCTAAAGGATTTTCAGCACAAATTTCATCAAGAATTTATTCTATCTTTGTTTCAAGATTATTTTTTAGAATTTTTATCTGAAAGTATAAATTTAAATAACATGTCTCTAATATAGAAAATATTTTAAATTTTAGAATCTTATCTATAGTAGTGGTTGGTATTTTTATACGTTTCGATTTTTGATTTATTGAAGAATCGTGTGGAGCTTTTAAAACTATATATGTTAATTCTTGAATGAATGGATGATATAGCTTTAAAAAGTTATTTCCTATGATAAAATCCATTCCAGAATCTAACATATATATAGATGGAACAATGAACCTATAATTTTGAATAAAAATTTCAGCCATTTCTGCTTTTTGGTCAATTTTATGTATTGATTTGTCAGCTATTCTAACTCTTAATGGTTTCTTTAATTTTTTCCAATCAAGTTTTATATTTGAACTAGCAAAGCATTGTGTTGCTCCAGAATCTATGAAAGCATTTATAAACTTTTCTGTTATTTTTATAGTAATAAATGTGGCATTATTACTCAATCTCTGAGTCTGTTTCTGAGACATATTCAAAAATATAGTCTAAGTTATCATCAGATTCCTCTAATGGTTCCATGAAACAAGACTTAACAATTTCTATTTGTTTAGTAAGATTCCTTTTATCCTTCTTTTTTGGACATTCATTTGCATAGTGTCCTTCTTCTTGGCAATACCAACACTTACAATTTTCTTTTTTATTTGGGCAATAGTTATTTTTTTGTCTTTTGTTTTTATTGTTATTTTCCTTCCTAAAATACCTCTTTTTTCTCCAGTTTGGATAATATTTTCTTTTTCTAAATTGATATTTTCTTTTTCTTTGAAGGTTTTTATTAAGACCATATTTTTGAGGTATCTCTTCATTATCCTGACAGCAAATTCTAATTATATTTGCAAATCTTTTTTGAGTCGCTTCTTGCATACAACGTTCTTTTATTTCCTCTCTTATTGCAGATGTTGCTCCACCAAAATTATTTTCAATTGTCCCTCTATTTATCTCTCTTATAAATCTTCCCATTATAAATTCATTAGCAGGATATGGAAGTTTTGTTATATACATACTAAGATAATGATTTTTATCTTCTTCTTTTAATTTGTAATAATATATTCTATATTCACATATATAAGACTCTACATTACATAGATCATATATCTGAATATTAGCTAGATGGTTTTTTGCTTCTTGATATTCTTTATTATAGACTTCTTGTCTATGATCTATAATATTTTTTTCCAAAAAATTTTTTATATAGAATCATCATTATATATAATATTTTATCATAAGCTGTTGTTTTTGTTGCTAATTCTTCTATTATTTGGTTCTCTATTGATGTCATATAATCTCTTATAGTTCCTTTAGTATGAGACCCTATGTAATTCCAAATATCTCTTCCAGACAAATCACTAAGTTTTGGATTAGTAAAGGCTTCTAATAAAAAGGAATTCAACCAATTTTCGAAAATTTTCTTTTCATTCTTTTTACAGTCTAAGTCAAGCATTCTTTCTCCTTCCATTTTCTGGATTTTAGGAACGTATTTTGATGGTATTTTTGTATATTTTGAATCTTTATTTATAAACCCTTTTTTGAAAGCATAATTATCAAAACCTGTTTCCCATTTAAATTGAGATTGATTATCTTTAGATGTTCCAGCTTCATTCTTTACTTGTATTGGAATTGCTGGTTCTTCGTCACTTGAATAATCTAGGATGTGTTCTTCATTTTCTATATTTTCAGAATTTACTAATTCTTCTTCTATTTGAAATCCTTGTTCCATAATATTATTTTCTTGAGCCATTTTTAATTGTTTAAAAAGCATTGCAACTTCTTCTAATTTTTCCTCAATATTCATAATTTTAGTGGTGGTTTTACTTTTAAATCTGTTATGTTGATTATATTTTGAAATTTTTCTTCTTTGGGATTCTCTTTTTCCTTATTTCTTTGAAATTTTATGGATACTAATATTTCTTCAAGCATATCTACTATAGAATTTAATTGTGGGTTAAAAGTATGATAAAGATGTGGGGAATCATTTCCATGGTAACATTTCTTAGAAATTCCGTGTGAAAAATAAGTTTTTTCAGGTTTTTGAAGTCCTTCAATAAAACTTATAGTAAAATAAAGATTTTGAGAAAAATCTTTTTGTATTGATTTTAAGAATTCGGTGTCATTACATTTAACATTAGTTAAAATCATTAATTTTTGATCTATTAATTTTGATAACTTAATTATTTCTTCTCTTAACTCTTCTAATTTACTTTTTTCCATTAGGTGACGCTTTTCTTTGTGAAGAGTTACGATTTAAAGTGTGACTTTAGAAAATATGATGTAAACAAATCTTTAAATCTGTACAGATTTAGATCTGTACCATATAATTTTCTTATTTATTTACATACTAAAAACAAAACATGTTCATTTATGCCCTTCTCAGCTAGATGGTGGGAAAAATAAATAAAAAGAAATTCAAAGACTGATATTAATCCACTTGTTGAAGCACCAGAATAGCTGCTCTCTATAGATTTTTAAGGACACATTGATTTGACCTATATCCGTCAGTTGCCAAAATGACAGAAAAGAAAAAACACAAACAAACACGTCTTATTGTCTGCATTTTTATGCTAATATTTTCAATTTAATTTTTAAGGTATTATGTTTTTAAAGCATTTTTCTATAAAAATTAATTTCATAAGATGTTATCATATAAATTTAATGATATTAATATAATAACATGTACATTAACATGTTTGTAAATCATTTGTACTAGCGCCCCGTTTGAAAGATTTTATATAAACATGTCTTCTATATTTTTTAAATCTTACACCATATTTATAAGATCTCAATTGAACTTTATAAAATTTTTTAAAATAATTAAAAATTGCTTAACAATAAGAATTTTAGTTGTACTCATTGTAACATATATGTGTACTTGTTAAAAATTTATAAAAATATTAATAATAATTTTAAAAAAAGTTTATAATAAAAAATTTTAGTATTATTCGTAGTTTGTGTTACTTATATAGGTCTCTAATACACACTAAATTACTGTCTTGAAACATTAATCGTCTTTGTCCTAGTCGATTGTTTTAGGATTAGGACGAGTACCTCTTCTACATGATAAATCCTTCTTACATGTAACGATTAATATAATGTGTATGCTAATTACTAAATTATTGTGGGTAAAAACTAGAAATTATTTATTATTATGAAGTGCTAAATTAGTAAATTATTGTGATTTACAACGATTTTCATAAAACATATATATAATCAAATTTAATTAAGGACAAATAAACATATAATATCAAAGACATAATATTTATTTAGGTGTTTACTTGTGTTTAGGGTTTGTAAATTATAAGAAAAGAAATTTTATTAAAATACTTTGTATATTTATTTAGAAATAACTTATACAAATAGTAAAAACATAACTTTAGTTTCTTTTATTTGAATAGAAAAATAAATTATTGTGACACACTAATATAATGTAAAACATCACTACATTACTAGCCAATAAAAAGTTAATAACTCATCCACTTTGTCTTTTTCATGATATTTGAAATTAATAAATTATAAAAAAAAACAATTGGAAGTGCATTGAACTGTTGAAGCAGTACTGATGAGAATATTAGGTTGTATACGTGATCATAGATAGATTTTGCTAGACCAAAATTTTTTTCACATCATTATTTATAGCAAAAATTTAAGTTTTCAAGATAAATGATTTTTTGATATACTATTAGAATTTTGTTACCTAAAATTTTAGAATTTTTTTCCCCATGAGAAAGCATATTATTTATGTATTTTCTCGTGATTTCATGGTAGTAGCATATAATAAGATGGTGCAAATAAAATTAAAACGAAAGCAATTGATTTTAGACCCAAGTACGTTTTCTTGATAATAATAATAATAATAATAACCGTTTTAATTTTGATGGACTGTCTTTTTAAATGTAAAATAATTTCATACGTGTATCAAATTATATAATAGTATGTCAGAAGAAAACTATATTTTTATATAACCGCAAATACTCATTAAAAAAGGATTATTCCCCACATACAAGCACTTTTTTATATAAGTCATACAAATTATTTATATTTACGCTGTTTTCACATTTTTTTTGTGTCTTCTTCTTCTTCTTCTTCTTCTTCTTCTTTTTGTAATTTTTCTTTCTCGCTATCGTCGTCATCAACACCACCTCTTCCTCTTTCTTTTTTCTATTGAAATTTCTTCTCCTTTTTTCGTTTTCTCTTTCTCCTTCATCAAAATCACCAGAAAAAACGAAGAAACATTATTTAAGGTACTGTTTTACTGTTCTTCTAGACTTTTTTTCTAAATTGTCTCTGCCATGTGCCTCGTCCTTAACCAGCAAAACATTAAAAGATTTCAAGAAGAAATATACTGTCTCTCCCCTATATTGGGTGTATTTCTTAAATCCTTTGGGTGTATTTCTGTAATCGTTTGGTTTATTTCTATAACTGTTTGAGTGTATTTCTGTAATCCTTTGGATATATTTCTGTAATCGTTTGGGTGTATTTCTGAAATTCCATCATCTTCAAAACAATTTCAAAGCTTGATTTTAGAAACCATGAAAATCGAAAAAAAAAAACAGAAGGAGATCGAAGGCAAAGAGAGAATGCATGAAGGAGATCGAACAAATTTGACAAGAAACTTGAAAAAAAAAACGAAGATGAAACACGCGAAGATGGTTCAGTGACGCGCGTATTAGATTTGGCCCAACTTGTAAGAGTTATAAGCCAAAATGACTTGTATGTGTAGCACTCCTCTTAAAAAAATAATATAATTAGACAATTGTGTAAAATTATTTTACACTATCATCTTATTAAAATTAAACTCTAATAATAATAATAATAATAATAATAATAATAATAATAATAATAATATATTTATATAAGTACATATATGCATTTATTTAAATGACTTTGTAAGTAATAAATTTAAAAATAATTATTTTTATTGATATAATAATATACGATTGATTCTTTGTGCATATTTTTTTATATCGACATGAAATTAAACTCTAATAATATATTGCATTAAAATGCACGATCATGGGTAAAAAATATATCTCAAAAATAAATATCTATAAAAATTACCTATATTTATCGAGGAGATAAATAGAATTTACTCATATATTTATATGTTTACTGGTATAACTATTATTATCGTTCTTATTACCGCCGTCGTCGTCGTTATTATTATTATTATTAAAATATTTTCTTTTGATTTTTTGAAAAACACAAACATTATTTAAGTTATATTAATTTACATAAGTTACTCTAGAGTAATTCAATCTTTCATTAATTATAATGGTGTAGTTCAATATAATCAATATTGTCCATTAAGTTTTTCTTGCCCTAAAGTGTATTTTAGAAAGTTCAAAGTTGAAAGTCATAATGGATAGTCACTTATTACTATTCTTGTCTTGTGAGTCTCCACCAAGCTTCTTTATTTGGAACTAGACAGCTGTCCATTCCAATTTACTTTGTCCCAATCCGTTCAATCCCCCGCCTTAAGAAAATGTACACTTTAGTATCTTATCCTATCTTTTTTAATATGTACAGGTCCCACATACTATACTCTTTTTTATAATATTATATGAAAAAAATTTAATTATTAAAATAGAATTTTTAATTTTGAAATTAGTAAGGAAGATTAATTTTAGTAATCTAAAAAAAGACTAAATATTTGTTGAAAAAGATATATATATTTTTAAGTTATTGTTTTATTTATTTCTTTTCTATAAATATATTTTCTTTCTATTTACCTATTATATATAAATCTTTATTAATATAATTTTATCTATATAACAAAAATTTATTATTATAAACCACCAATTTATTATTAGTAAATAATTTTATTGTTTCACTGTACTTTCAAAACCCAACGGAGCAACAATAATATAAGAATAATGAAGAGAGAAAAAAATATTTTTACTTTTTATTATTTTTTGAACTTGAAATACATATGTAAATTATATCTAATTTTATTATGATTATTATTGTTGTTGTTGTTATACATGTTTTCAACTTGATTTTGTCGCTTCTTTTTGTAAGAAGTTAATTTTGATATTGTTGTTAGATAGTGTAAAATTGTCTTCATTATTAACCTTGCAAAATTGAATTTGATTATAGGACTTAACAACTGACGATCGACATAAAAATTTTACAGAATTGGTACACTATAATTGAATTGAGTTTTTTCCATAATTTTCAAAAAATAATAAAAATAACAATATATCCTCTCTTTTTTCCTCTCTTAATTCTTATTATACTATTGTTGTGTTAGGTTTAAGAGTGCAAAGTGAAAGTATAAAATAAAATAATGATGAAATTAGTTATAATAAAAGCAAGACTAAGAAATTAATTTGATGCATAAAAACAAAGTTAAAAAAAAAGAAAAAAAGATTCAATTAAATAAAAAATATGTTTTTAAGAATAAATAAATAAAAATTATTTAAGAGTATATTTGTCTCTTTAATTAAAAAAATTTAGTCTTTTTTAAATATTTTATTAATTAATTATTCTTAATAATTTTAATAAAAAATAAATCTCTTTTAATAATAAAATCTAATTTTTAAAATAATTTTTTCTATTATTATTTGTCTACATAAAATAGGTATTGTTCACACCTCATATTGCCATAATAGTATATCACTATTCACTACCCTCTAACATCACCACATATAGGCTATAGCTACTACGATTCCTCCAAACAATGTTAAACTTATTACCATTTTCACCTATCTTTACCATAACAAGAGTAGACACAAATTCCTTAAAAAAAATAAACATACCCTATATTTTGTTTCTTGTTTTTTTAGTATACTACTAGTATTGAATCGAACCAAATCAGCAACATTGTTGTTTCCGCTTTCTACATACATTTTGGGATTTACCAAATTCAATAAAAGAGGTGGTGAAGATGTGCAATAATATTTGGAAATGAATTAAATATTGAGAGATGTAAGGACTGAAGAATATATGGGATGACTCAGCAGAGCCAAATCAAGATGGCACATTCAATTTCCAATGATGCTTGCTAACGAAACCCTTTAAAGGGTGTGAGAGATTGGGTGTAATTTTGATTGATCCAGACCCATCAAGAAACTGACATTAAAGCTCTAGGCTGCTCAGAAATGATAATAATAAACATCAGTCAAAGTCCCTCTCATCACTCTCATTTTTATTTTTAGTGTGTTTTGTCCTAATAAGTAGATAAGACAATTAATTTTCAAACACTCATTTTTTCTTTTATAAAAAATAATTAACGTCAACACTAATTTTATTATTTTTAAATTTGAGTATCACTCAATTTTAATGTTAACGAATAAAAAAATAATCCAATATATAAATATCTCGTCTTAACATAAAATTTTTAAAAAAAGTTACACCTAATGAGTGTAATGTAAATAGTCAACTTAACTTGATAATTAGATCAACGACTGACTTATAATTTTAAAATAAAAAATACTAGAAAATTATTAAAATATAGAGTAAAGCAGTATATTTTTTGTCTTTAAAATTTGGCAAAAATTTTAAAAATATCTCTAATTTTTATTTTGTTTTAATTTTGTTCCAAAAATTTTCGATTTGTATCAAATATACTTTTGACAGCTAAATTTTTAGAAAATTTAAGATCAATCTAACAATAATATATGAAAATTATGCTTGATTTGCTTGTGTTGAGGGGTTGTTTTTATGAAATTGTTGTTGAATCGGTCTTAAATTTTTTGAAAAATTAGCCGTCAAGAGTATATTTGATGCAAATTAAAAATTTTTTGGACAAAATTAAAACAAAATAAAATTTAAGAGTATTTTTAAAACTTTTCTCAAACTTTAAAGATAAAAATTATATTTTACCCAAAAATTTATTATTTACGACTATTAATTTTAATAATTAATTCAATTCTTTTAGTCTAATAATTTAACGATATACTTTAACCTATATTTTAAATATTAATAATAAACTAATAACAAAAATAATAAATTTTAATAATCTCCTAATATTCGTCGTTTAAAATTATACAGAAACAATTTAACTGTAACTCTAAAACTATCCTTCCCACAAGTAAATCGAATAAAGTGTCTATGTTTTGGTTTTTTAATATGATGATATTTCACTACTGTGTGACATAACATAACGTATCCATTGGATGTCTTTGTCAAGTAGCAAAGGACATACATACATACATGCGATGTAATGTAGTAGCATTGTGAGATTGTCCAGTGGTATTATTATTGAAGTGTGTGGATGGGTTTTTATGAACTGTTGGATGCAAAATGTTCATGTGAAGGGCACGAATTTCGTGGGATTTGACACAGAACATAGGACATCACCCTAGTAAAAAGTCCTACGTAGTTGGAAGGAAAGAGAGACGGAGAGAACATAAAATGGACCATGCTTTATTAACCAACATTTGGCCCAATCAATGCAAAAGCATTATGATTTCCATTTCTCTTTTCTCACTTTCCAAAGCAATAAAATAAACTTGCAACTTGCCACACTTTCAGTTTAATCAACCACTCTCATGCTAACAGTTGGCACGTGCCAGTGCCCAGTGTCAAAGGGACATGGTGTTCTTGCCTTGCATTGTGCATGTCGCATATAGTTTAACTTTTGACACGCGTACACCCCAAACACAAAGGATCTAAATGGCATAAATGTTTAACTTCATCTCTCAATTCAACTTGGATCTTTATATATTTTTTAATTATTTTATTAGATTTTATAATTTTATTAAGGTAAAAATTCAGGTACAGTTAATTTTATATGAAGTTGATAATTAAAGGAACTATTAGATGATAATTTAGTCAAATTATTTAATAATTTTTAATTATTAACTTCATATAAAATTGACTGCACATGAATTTTTATCTTTTATTAATTTAATAATTAAATTTTTATATTATTTTTAATTTTATAATTAAGTTATGTTTAATATAAAAAATTAAAATTAATTGAATACTTTTTATAAATAAAATATATTCATAATTAAATATGTATTAGTTTAACATGCAAAAAAAAAAAAATCAGATGATGTAGTGTCAAGAAAAATGGTAAGGTTTGTTATTATTAGCACCTTAAACTAAAGGCCTATTTTTGTTGCTATGGTTTAGGGTTTTAGTTTTAAGTGTTAAATTATAGCTAAGTTTTCGAATTCTCCCATTCAGAAAGAAATTTACAAATCTTGTATATGTCAAATGCACAGGGCTGGTTAAAATGAGATCGAGTTCATTTAATTTGACGCAAAATTGAAATATTAAATCCATTATCTATCTGAACAAAGAAGGCTTTTAGTTTTTAATAATGTTGAATTAATTAACCATGAGCATTGATGATAAGTTGTACGAACATAGGAGTAAGTACGAAAGAAGATAGATGTAGTTTAATGGTATAGAAAGATGCGTTCAGACCAGGTATTGAAATGCTCTCATAGTTATCTTCTTGAATCTTTTTCTCGAGAAAGTAAACCGGGATTAGGAAAAAATAAAAGGGGATGATGATGAGCCATAAAGCTGCCCTACTTGTTCATACTGATCTGCCACAAAACCAGAGCAAAATGGCAGAATACCGGATATGATATTAATAAAATAAAACTAGAGATTAATTGCATTTTACACCCTTGAATTTTATTTTATATATATTTTAGTTTTTAAAGAATTTGTCAATCGTTTATTTGAATTTTCGATAAATATCATAGATTTCGATGTCTTTATACATGTTGTGAACATTAGTTTTGGTCTTTATAATTCATTATTATTTCAGTCTAGACGATATAAAAATGTTTTGGGGATTTGTCTATGATGGAAGAAGTTGAACCTGGTTCTTTTGAAGATTAACTTTTAAAATGTTAAATTTGTGGGGCAAAATGAATTCCAATTCTGTTTTCTTTTAAATATTAGGTCTACAATCATGAAGAATTACAGCGTGTTATATATAAATAGGTCAGTTTTATTTAGTTATTTAGTTGTTTAATAAGACGGATGCCTTACATGCTCTTTGGACATAAGAAGTTAACAATACTACTTGCTACTTTGCTCCTTCCATTAAAGATACTACTTCAAAATGATGTTTACTTAATTATATTAACTAAATTCTTCTCTTAATTAGTTGCAAGATTAGACTCATTAACCTTCAAATCATCTCCAATAAACACAAATATTTAGGTATGGGCCTATGTTGGAGTCTTTTTCCTAAAAAGTATAAACACAAAATGCCCCAGTTAAAAATTTGAAAACGACCCTGATCCTTAAAGGACCATAAAATGCTTTCATCACCCTAGAACCGTGGTTGATTTTTATCTTTATGAAAACCTCATGTTGAAAGCTTGATTTTAGTTCAAAATTTTTTAAATAAGTATAAAGCTCAGAATAAAAGCGTGTTATACAAAGTTCATACAGATAAGATCAAAAGATACAACTATATCAACCACTCGTACATATATAATTAATGACATCATAATATAAAACATGATAAAGAAACTACAATAATTTGGTATTAAGATTCTGAAACTATTCTTTTAAAACATTACTTTTTGTATAGGGGCAAGGAAAACAAAGAAATAGTGGGAGCAGATAAATCCAACTGCTCTATTTAGGCTCAAAACAAAGTTTCTTTTTATAAAGAGCAAAATTAAATCGATAGCACCAAAATCTCAAACCAAAGTTCCTTTTTATGAGGAGAAAAAAATAAATTACAGACATAGAAACATGTTAAATTTATTTGGCAGGATTGGTGTCTGATCATAACAAAAAATAATAGAACCAAATATTCCTGAGATAAGTTCATTCATTTCGGTTTTACCAAATAAATAAAACTAAAAAATATAGTTATCAACCACTGCATGTAAGTAGATGAGAATGTAAATAAATAGTGACAACAGATGGAAATATCCGAGATTAAAAACTTCCTTACTGATCCCATAACTCAATGTGAGTTTTAAACAACTTTAATTAGAATAAGAATTTGAATAAAACAAAATTGTTATTTTGTGTTTTGTTATTTTGTGCTGTTTAATTAGTATAGCTATCTCGGATATTCTTGCAAAGTTTGATGGAGTAAAAGTACATCATATAAATTTCTATACAATCTAATGTTTTGAGGGATGGCATATATAACTATAATTTTGTCATCCAATATTTAGTATATCATCATATAAATTTTCAGAAATAAGAGTAAAATAATATATCACGATCATAATAGCTAACAGCAATGATACGAAATCCTATTAGCAAAAACAAGCACGGCCACATGGTTTCAGAAATTTCCATTCTTATCAACAAAGCAAAGCAGTTTCCAAAATTTAGAAATGTTTAAACAGGAAATTTGGCAATCACATAAATATCAACTAATATTACTTTATAGCTGCACTGAGTAGCACATTTAGTCTTATTATGTCCCAAATTGCAGGTAGGCATCAAAGTGATCAAACATGTCAAGCATTCCATCAACTCACCGTACATCATAATGCTTCATTACCTGGTGGGACAATGACCCCAAAGATTTTAAAATGCAGCTGAGGGGGCAACAGGGGATACGAAAACAAAATTTCCCCACACGGAAGCAAAACCATACCACCGGTAAGAGCAACACTGTGTCCCATAACAACAAGTAATGGCAGTAATCATGCTTACTACTAACTCCACCCAAAAGATGAACCAAAGAAGAGGACAAAGAATCTGTGTTTTAGAGAGGTATTTACCATTCAGTCCTCTTTGTTGTTCTATAACTTCTTGTTTCTCAATCATCATGAGCTACGCTTTTGTGAATCCCACTGTGCCATACCGAAAAACTGATACCATCTTTAGAACTTTGATTTTGATGTCCTGTTAAGAACTCAGAAAAAAAAGTGCACATTACAACTCTAATTTCCTGCCGAAACAGGATGATCTGCTCCTTGAATTCCAGATTGACCAGTACTCTGGCTATTGGAAAACTGCAATGGATTATTAAATTCCCCAAGAGTATGCTCTGAAAGATCTGTGTGAGCATCTAGTTCACTTGTACCATCATGGTTAGTTGTCCTCAAAGTAATATTTTGTACTCGTTCTGACAGCGAATCTTGATTCACAGTTCCCTGTATTGAAGAGTCTGCAGTGTTGGGAAATTGAACTGTAGGAGGTATGATCCATCTCCTCCAATCATTTCGCCTCCTTATTTTATCACCCTATGATATATAAACAAAAAGAAATCAATTTAAAAGAAGATAATTTTATAAAAATATAAACGAGTTAAAATTGCTAGATGCTACCTTCAATCAAATAAATACAAGAAAATACCTGCACTTCAACAACAGATGAGCTTCGAACAGCATCTAATATGACTTGTATATTGTCAGTCAAATGCATGACCTAACAGTCCACGGAAAGAAAGAAAAAATATATCATTTGATAACAAATAATGCCACTTATCCAAATAGAATTAATTAAAAAATGTTTACAATGATATTCAAAAACATGAGGTAAAACATAAGTATCAAAAGATTATTGAATTGTCCTACACTCTATTGTACTGAGGCCTAAAGGAGGCAGCAAAACGATGATAAATATTTGAGTCTCACTGGCTTTTGTTTTCATTCCCTAATTTCATTTTTAGGATTTACTTTTATCAAGATCTTAGGGAGAAAAAGTGAAAACAATAAAAATACTTGTTTTCATTTCATGTTATCAATTTTTCAATACAAATCTTGGAAATACAAAACAATGAAAATAACAACAAAAAGAATGAAAACAAAAACCAATTGAACCATTCCAATTCCATTTTACCAGTGTCATACCTTATATTGTAGACAATTCAATAAGATAGACCTCAGTATACAATAGAGTGTAGGACAATTTAATAATCATTGATATCAAATCATAAAGCTAATTTTAGTCCACACTTTGATATATATCTATTCAGAACACCACTTATCTAGTCGTGAGATGATAGTAGTGGTAAATAATTATGATAGTAATATCCGTACAGAAAAGCTGGATTTTAATCCAAAAGAACTGACGGCAAAAAGTTTATCAAAATCAGAAAATTAGCTTCTTATTCAAAGATAAAGCTTTTACTATTCTAGTAATAAGCCACCTGAAAAAAAAAATCCTCTTTTCGCTTTTCTTGCTCTGCTATTGTATAGGATAACTCTTATCCCAATTTATATTATCATTCTCTTCATCTTAATGAAATTTTTTTTATATATATGCGTGTGTGGGTGAGCAAGCGTGCGCTAAGATGATTTGTCATTCCATGAGTGTAGCCAAAGGAGGAATAACTTTCTTCTGATAAAAGGAAAGAGGAATGAAATTATAATTTCATCAAAATAACATTGCTACTTTTTAAATAGGTTCTGAATTAAAAATAAAATAAATTAAAAATTATATATATATATATATATATATATATATATATATATATATATATATATATATATATATAAGAAAAGGAATTCTTCTCGCATATGAATAAACCAAGCACACATTTACCCTAAATAACTTACTTTGTTGAAGCCTGCTATTAATCTTATAGGAACCCAGCCCTGGTCATCCATGTTCTGCCGCAAGAATGTATCCTTAATCAAATTCTCATTACTGCAATAGACAAGTAGTGGCATGTCTACACTCAACTTTCTAAACCGGTTAAAGAAAGAAGAATTTACTAACAGACCACATAGAAAGCAGTACCTAAAATAGTAATTAATCTGAGTGACTATCCTAGTATGCAACTGAGGGTCTGGACCTGTGTAGAACAATGTCTGAGGAGGCATTGGAGGACCATAATGAACCCCTCTTAGTAAATTTGGATGTGAAGGTGGTTGTTGGAGATATACTATTGGAGGAACTACATCTGAAAACGAATACAGTCATCACAGAATATGCATATCCTGAAAGAAATCATCTCTAATACAGCGTACTTACCATGGAAACCAATAGGACCACCAAATGCCCTAACTGGTGCTGTGTGAATAAATTGAGGAGCATTAGGAGGTGGAGGTGGAGGTCTTGGAAATCTAGGACCAACT
This sequence comes from Arachis hypogaea, assembly GCF_003086295.3. NCBI lineage: Eukaryota > Viridiplantae > Streptophyta > Magnoliopsida > Fabales > Fabaceae > Arachis > Arachis hypogaea. The sequence continues at coordinate 4,358,987 of NC_092040.1, read as the reverse complement.
CGTGGTGGCATTTGGGGGTCTCTACCATTGAAATTCCGTTGAGTATTCCAGTCCTGATCACGTCTGTTCCCATAATTATGATGGTGAGACCCATCTCCACGCTGATGTGAACCACTGTTACGATTTCTAAATGAATTACGCTGCTGTGGACGATCATTAGACACAAATGCACTTCTTTGTGCATGTTCGATTGGAGGTTGATAATGGGACCCAGTTGTTGCTGTCAAAGCTTGGGAAGCAGGCGGCTGTGGGTGACCACCATTAGAAAACACATTTGGACTGTTATGTTTGAATGGCTTCTGGCGATTTGGAGATGGCACCATATGGTTTGCACTTGCATTATCATTCACTTGTCTTTGTGAAGAGGAAGAGCTTCCCATACCCTATATTTGCACTTAAAACAATGGCATTGTCTATTTGCATACAAATAAACCAGAAAAACAAATATACAACAACAACATATGTGCCACTAAAGCAAACGATCACACACGGCAAAATCAAAATCCAATTTTCCTACATTTTCTAAGACACAATAACATAACAGCAGAAACATGCAATTTGGTCGATTGAAACCTAATAAAAACTTGCATTTTCTAGATCACGAATCAGAAAACCATAGAGAACACAAGTAAACATCAGCTCAGCTAACTTAAAATTTTAATAAACAACACTCACTAAGTGATAGAATAAACAAAATCTCAACCGAACCTGCGATTGAAGAACAGAGGATGATGATCCATCCAACAAACCCTTTGATGATGATTCTGATTTAATAGCAACCCTGGTAGACTCGGAAAGTGCAGGCCAAGAGACCGCGTCCATTACCAGCTTAACTTCCGAAGCTCCGCCATTGGATGATGGCTTGTTCCAGGCAGGCTTCTTCGCAGCTCGGCCCTTGTTCCCACCGTTTTTGGAGCTTTCAGCGGTGGAGCAGGAATCTTCTACCGACAGAGAAGTTGACACGGCGGTGGAACCAGAAGGGAGCGAAGGTTCAACGGCCACCGCCGATTCCATCGCAGAAGATGGAGCTGCCAGTACAGACTCGGACTCGCCACCGCGGACAACCTGATTCCACGGTGAGACAGCTGAGTGGTTACCAGCCATGGCCATGGTGTGGTGTTTAGGGTTAATATTAACCTCTAATCTCACAGCGTTTGCTAGTGGAAGGAGATTGATGATCAAAGCAAAAGGAAGAAGGAGATTATTGATTTGCACGCAAAGTGGCTTCTAGGGTTTCAACAAAATTGAGAAACCAAAATGCAGCAAATTTAGGGTTCCAAAATTTTGAGCGATCTGATCGCAGTGAAGAGAGGAGCTTTTGGTTTGTTGTGTTATGTTGAAAGAGAGAAGAAAATGCGTTTCGAAGAAAGTTTCGTAGAACGCTTCGCGTGCCAGGTTTTGTTCCTCTGTGTGAGAGTGTCACACATGAGTTTACGTAAATGCCCCTGCATTTGTTCCTGTTTCCTTTCTATTTGGACTTTTCTTTAGTTATTCACGTCAAGAAAATACGCCCAGTTCCCATAACTATTGCGGCTGTTTTGTGTTTTTTGGGGGGTTTTTTTTATTATTACTCTCAAAAAAATTAACTTACTTTAAAAATATATGATAAGATTATTATTAATAAAAAATTTTATATATTTTTTTAAATTTTAAAAAGAATTAGCTACCATATATTTTTAAGATACATATAAAAATTACTAATCAAACAATTTTTACTGAAAAAATAAAATATAGTTTTCAATATACTTAGTTTATCTTTTAAAAAAAATTAAAATTTATAATAATAATAATTTTAGAACATTAGTTAAACGTATGACTAAAATTGCCTTAAACAATACTCCATTTAAAATCTTAATCTTGTGTCTTTGTCCCGGACAGCTTGCTTATTAACTTAATTGTTGCATTAAAATATTGTGTGTCCATTAAAATCGTTTTATTATTAAGGGTGTGTTTATTTTGATATATTTAAATTTTTTGAAAGTTTTAATTTTTGGTTTAATTATTTTTTATCTTTGTAAATATAGAAATAATTTTACAGTCAAAAACACATTTATAGAAATCAATAATTTTTAATTTTTGTATTTTATTAATTGATATTCAATCATTAATTATAACCATTTATTTTCTTTCTATCAAGTACCAATCTTACTTTCTATATATGTTATGTTATTATTTTGTTTATAAAATTTTATTATTTTTCTTTATATGAGTCATCTTTTTTTATTGTTTATTTTTTTTATTTTTTAATTTGATATTATATATTTTTATAATTGAGATTTTTGTGTATTATATTTATTATTATTTTTTATAATATAATTTATTGATCCCATTAAATAAAATAAATTAAATAAAAAATTAACCAATAATAATAATAATAATAATAATAATAATAATAATTATTATTATTATTATTATTATTATTATTATTATTATTATTATTATTATTATTATTATTATTATTATAGTATACTAAAAAAAGTACTAAGAGTACTAAAAAAATATTATATAAAAATATACTAGAAAAAATATCCAAAAATTAAACATACATAAAAAAACTAATATTATAATTTATTATCATGTCTTTTTTAGTAATTATCTATTTAAGAGTAATTTTAACTAATATTATTCAAATAATATTTATTTTATCAAAATTAATTTAAGTATAGAGTTGCTAAATATAAATTATGTTGATACAAATTTATTTCTCCTCAAAATCAATTCTATAAAATTATTTTCATTCAAACTTCAGTTTGACAAATGCCAATTCAAACACACACTAACTTAATTGTTACAACTAATACCGTTAATTTCGAGTTTCTTGTTGTTATTTCTTCCATGTGATAAATGTGCTTGCATTTTCATTTGCAGAAAGAAAAACAAAAAGTTAAATATTAAAGTAATTTCCAAACTTACAACAGAGCTTTAATTTTGTCTCTCGCTTTGTAATAGTTTCAAATATTTTTCTAAACTTAATAACAGTCATCCATGAGATATTTTTCCGCCAATATTCAATAATGGAATGATGAGTATATGGGAAAAGTGTAAACAATCAAAATTTGCCCAAAAGTACTCACATTTTCAGTAGAAAACCTATCCATATACTGGGAAATATACCTAGTAACCTTCCTAAAACAATCTTTCTAATTCACAAAGCTTTAAGTACCTTAATTCTAGTAGTTCTAAATACCCTAATCGAAGTTGATAATACATACATTTTTATCACTGCTACCATCAAATTTAATATATTTTTTATCAACTCTTTGACGGCAACAGATTTTTAACCAAAATTTTTTCAAAAACCTCACTCTCTTTCCTAACCAAATTGAGAAATTCTCTAAAGACAAGCTTGCACCCTATTTTCGGAATCTTTTAAAATCAATAAAACCTTGTTAATCTAAGCTTTTTTATTATTATCTCCTAAAGACTTAATAAGAAGAATCATTATCTTGTCTAAATTCGCATCATCGAAGAAGGACAAATTGGACAAAAGATTAGAAAAAAAATACTAGAATTTCGCACATTTGCAATCCTTGAACATTATCTTAATAAAGTAGATGATGGTCGCCTTGTTGTTGACACTGTCCGGGCCGATTTTGGAGGAGAACTTGACAAAGAAGTCAGCAAAGGAAAGAGTAAGAGAGAAGCTTTCATGGGAGACAAGGCGTCGCTTGACGTAGTCAGCGATGATAACGATATTAGGAGCAATGGAAGGGATAAAGCAGTTACAGAGAATGCGTTGGATATAATAGAGATGTTGATGAAGCGAGGGAAATTGAGCTTGGGTTTGGAGTTGGTGGTGGTGGAGCCATCATCATTGGAGGAGGAGAGAGGAGGCGTATTACGAGTTTTTGTACCAGATATGAAACCTTCAGTTGGGAAAAGTTTATGTGTCAATAACTTTTGTTTTTTGTGACCAGCACTTAATCATCAAAAGAAAAGTGAGATTGATGGATATAAAACACAAAAAATTACTGTCCCTTAACACTCCTCACTTCAATTATATTTGCGCACTAAAAAGAAAACTATGACGTTTATAAGTTTGTATGGCTTTTAGTATAGTCTTTATCCAACTATGTGATCAATTTGTCCCGAAAAATATTTTAGGAAGGATTGTGAATCACTTTTGTTAAGTTAAAAAAAAATTGATCAATTATAAAATGAAGGACGACATTAAAACTCAATTACAAATTCAAAAAAATATTTTGAGATTTAACTAAAAAAACACATAGTACTCTTAGTTTAAAAAAAACTAAAAAAAATGAGTTCGACCTTTGACATTTTAAAATCGAATAAAATATAATTTTGGCTAGTTGAGTACAGTTATAATTTTGTTTTAAAAGGTTCAAAATAGATTCAATTTTTATTATTAAATATGCATGAAATATTTAATATTGTTGATATGTAGGTAATAACATTGTTATTAGTTAATTAATATTTTATTTTAATATGTGAAAATTTTTTAATATCGTGATTTTAGATACAAAAGATAAGTCAATAATATTTATGTAAGAGGTATAGTAATTTAATAGATAAATAGAGTAAAAATATGATTAATATACACGGTATAGTCTATGGAAGTAAAACGAGATTTTATTTTACTTATCAAATTAGCATAAATATATTGATGTTTCTTTCGCTATGATGGTATATTAATATACTTCAGTGTAATAAAATTATAGATAAACTAAACAACAACATATAAATTATGTCATCTGCATCACTATTTATTTGTTTATTAATATTAAAATATATTACATAATATTTTACATTAAAATATTTTTTTATTTATTAAAATTAAAATTTTCTTTTAATTAATTAATTAAGAAGTTCAAAAATATATTTTTTTAATTTTATAAAAAAATACCTTTTAAATTTAAAAAAGATTAAAGCATTCTGTACACATAAAACGTTACACAACATGGATAACGAAAGAGTGACTGGTGAGAGTTGGGTGGAGTGTCTGAGAGAAGAATACGACGAGGCTAGAGGTTTTACCAATCAAGGAGATTACGGGAGAGAGTACAACAAGGATTGTTTCGGGTGATAAGGAGGACTTAGGTAAGAATAATGTTATAGTGACTCATAAAGTTTAGTTACGTTATAAGTGATCAGGTCTTTTAAAATTTTGGGACTTGACAAGGTTGATGTTTTGGATAGTGATACGATGGCAGTAGTCTCCGAAAAACAAAGTGATTACACCTCCGAATGTTAACTTTACTGAAGAAGCTAGGAACGCTCTATTAGAACCTTATAAGGAAGTCCATAGTGATTAAAGGCAGCGTTTGGTTTATGTATCTCTTGAGATAAAGATACAAAAACATAGACATTAAAGACATGGATACAAATTATTAGTGTCTATGTACTGTGTTTGGTAAACATTGAACAAGACACAATAAAATTAGAAAACGTCCATATTATCCTTATAAAACAAAAAAAATATATCAGCCACCATCGCTACTACTATCATCCACCATTTCCACCACTACAGATTCATTATCACACACAATTCACCACAAATAAAAAATTTTATTTTTCAATAGAAAAACAAAAAGGGAGGAGAAGGTAATTGAAGAGCAAACTGTGAAAAGAGAAGAATTAAGGTAGAGGAAGGGGTGGCAATAGCAAACTCGAAGAGGAAGAGGGAGACGCGGCCGTGGGCATTGCAAAGAGGGAGGAGAGGCAACAGCCGCAAATATGGACAAAGAAGGAGACGTAGCGGCGACGGTGGATCTGAACGAAGGAGGAGACGAGTGGCAGCGTGCGGAGGGACAACACTCGGATTTGGACGAAGTGGAAAACGCAGCGGCGGCAGCAGCACACGGATCTGAGCAAAGGGGGAAATGCGGTGGCGGCGGTGGATCTGGATGAGGAGATGCAACGCTGACGGCGAATCTAGACGACGGGATGTGACGGCGGAAGGAGGGAGGAGGGAGGAAGGAGAATGGTCATGGTGGATGGAGAAGGAGAAAGAGAAAAAAGAATTAGGATTAAGAAATTAACAAGGGATAAATGAGTAAAAAATTGTGTCTAATTGATTGTGTATCTGTGTCTCGTTATTTTGGAAGTACACTGAATACATGTATTTTGTATATACTTGTGTACTAACATGTCCATAAAAAATTTGTGTCTCAACAAACAAACATAGGACATGTTCTAGCATGTCCATGTCTCTGTGTCTGTGTCTTTGAAACCAAACGATGCCAAAGCTCTTGGGAAACACTTCAGCTATATGGCCTTGGTGCATAAACTGAAAGGGGGTATAGAGGCTTAAAGGTGGCTATAAAGTTTTGCATGTGGGGTTCGATCACTTCCTCGTCAAATTTGATCTAAGGGAAGATAGGAAAAATGTTTTATTAAGGGGTCTATAGATGATGTTAGGTCATTACATCGCGGTTAAGCCATGGTCTCCAGATTTTAAATCATGAGAAAGCCATCATGTTTATTGCCTCTATTGTAGGTAAATTAGTCAAGATAGACCTTGCAACCAAGTCAACAGAGAGAGACAAATTTGCTCGGGCTTGTGTTCAAGTAAATTTAGGATTGCTGGTTATTCGGAGAGTGTTTGTGGACGACTATGAATATAGCCTGGAATATGAATGTTTACAATTGATATTGATGAGTTTGGAAAACTCCAAATTAAGATGATGATCAAACATTATTAAAATAGTAATTAGAAATTATTAAATTGATTTATGCTTCAAATCTGTTTAATTAATAATTTCTATGTTGCTTGTAGATTTTGGTCATTGGGCATAAAGAAAACTTCAAACCCAAAAATATTGGTAAAAATAATCAGCCTTGTGCAAAAATGTTTTAATAATATGTGGCTAAATTATTGCTATGTTTGTTGGGCCAGAAAATTGAGAAACAAGCCCAATTAATTCTTTGTTGCAAGACTAACAAAGCTTAGTTCAAAATTAAAAGAAGGAAGAAAGCAATGTTACATGCTTTCCATGGACACCTAATCCCACTAAAGGAATGGAATTCAAATTTATTTAATTGTGTTTAATTGCCTTGATAACTGGAAAGAAAAAGTTTGAAATTGATTTGATGGCATTAATTGATTTTACACATTACAAGGCATGGGAGTTTTGGAAAGTGGAAACTTAACACATTTTAATTTCTTTCTTCAATTCCATTGAAAGCTTTTCAATTTTCTCTCTCTTCTCTCTCTACTTTCGGTCACTTCTATGTCAGGAAGAAGGTTGAAGAAGCAAGCCATCAGAGGTAGAAGCAGAGAAGCTACGGACAAGTAAGAGGCCAAGGTGATGATGGCTCTTACAAAAGGAAGATCCTCAGTATGGTGTGGCTGAGATCTTTACCACTAAAGGTAAGATGTGGTAAGGAAGTCTCAAGATCTCCATACCTAAAAATGGTGAAAGATCCAATTCGGTTAGAGAAAAAGATCCCAATGGTATGACTCGTCTCTACTTTTTGTTCATCCATCACAGAAGGTAAGCTACTGTAGCTACGTGGAGGAAGAAGAAAAAGTGGAGTAGAAGGAGCTGTCAAGGATCAAGTGTTCATCAAGGGTCAGAAATCCTTCTTGGGGACCAAGTCAAGATGGAAGGCTCAGATTGATGAAGCTTGAAGTGATGGGATGAGGAAGAGGTAATTGCATGTTAGTTTTTGCATTCGGTTCTCTCTCTCCTCTCTCTGTCCGAACCAATTTTGAGATTGAAGAAGAAGAAGTTAGCTCGGTTCAACCGTTTCAACCTTGGAGGCTTCCCCTTCTATAATAAGGGTGAACAGCCAAGGCTTGAGACAATGAGAGTAAATACAGAGTTCTCATAGCTACCCAAGCTGACAGAAGTTCTTCTCCTTCAATGTGTTTTATTTTGTATTTTCTTTAAGTTTTGCCTGTCTTGAGTCTCATGGTGAAAAAGGCAAACAGTGTTAGGTTTGTAAGAAAAAGCTAGTGAGCGGAAAAAAGCAGAGTGTACAAAATTAAAGAAAAAGTCATAAATGTCTTAGAGGTCCTTTGTACATCTGTATTGTGTATCATGATTCTGTGGGAATCCCCTTGCATGTTGGGTTAGCACTTAGCAGTTGAAAGCTTGGTAGGCGACCAAGTCAAGTTCAAGATTGGGGATAAATTCTGGACTTGTCCCGGATAGAAAGGGTAGTTCATAGGGAGAATTGGTGTATGTAATCAAGATTATTATAGTGAAATTCCATCATTGTTGTGATGTAGACTGAATGTAGGTTGCATTGCACCTTAGCAGCTGAAGCATAATACTTCCTGGTGTGATTCTCTCTTTCTCTTCTACTCTATTTCTGATTCTGTTGCATAGGAGACAAAATTAAAAAATATCTCCTGACTGGTTACGAGACAAAAAGAAAAGGTTTCTTGACTAGTTACGAGACAAAAAGAAGAAAAATCTCTTGAAGCTATTTTTAAGGGCAGAAAGTAACACAAAGAAAAATGGGCTAAGATTCAACCCCCCTTCTCTTAGCCACTGATTACCATCAGATATGTGAGAGGTGCAATTGCTTTAGGCATGTCACAGGTGAATGTAGCATGACCGTGGTTACCTCGGCATCTGTGGAGGACCAGGTATGGACAGTTGACATGGCGACGGATCCTGAGAAGCGTCTGTCAGACTATGTTCAGCAAGCTTTTGAATTTGAATCTATATCAATTAATTCCACGCCAGTTGCGGATTCCGCAGAGAAGATAAAGACAAGCACGCTGCATGGGAGAAGGAAAGGATGGTTACGTTGGGAGAAGAAGAGGGCTGGACTAAGATTTGTGGCAAGAGAAGAGGAAAAGTGGGTAAAACAGGGAAGGCCCAATCTTCTACTAAAGGTAAGAAACCTCTCATTTTTGGATAGCAGATGAGTCAGATTGAGAATGGCCCAAAGAAGAAAGTTAAGGGGCCTTCATGACATGTTGGGTCGGGTCGCGGGTCTTACTCCTCTCAAGCGTCTCAAACATCAACAAATGATGGGGTGAAGATCAAGGGTGCCGCTGCGGTCACGCCATCGATTACCCCTACTCTTAAAAATAGCCAGCCTCGTTGCAAAACCCACCGGTGTTCCAAGACAATGATGGTGAGTCGAACCAGCATAACCAGAACCCATCGGTGGTGGCTACCATTGCGGTGGAGAGCGTTTTCGAGCAACCATGAGTTGGAGAGAGGCAAGAAAGTGGTAAAAATGTTAGAGGCCCGTCATTTCTGCATTAAGAGACTTTTGCTGAGGTTGGTTTTTGTTTATGTCCATTTTATTTTTATGAATTGTGTATATATAAGTTTTTTTCTTGGAATACTATAGGGGCTTCTAACAAAATGGCCCGGGTGAATTATAAAGAATTAGTTAGTAAATTTCATCTAACGATTTTTATTGTTATTGAAACTCATGTTCTTTTGAGAGAATGAGATCCTTTTGAAGTAAGATTGGTTATCTTGATATTGGGATTGTTGAGGCTAGAGGCCATAATGGGGATATCTGAGTTCTTTGTTCTAATTCTATGATGACTGTGAGAATGGTTGACATGGCTGATCAATGTATCAGTTTTGAAATTTCTATGGACAATGTTTCTAATATTTTCAGTACAGTTTATGCTAATCCCCATGTCCATCGATAAATGGGTCTATGGAATGATTTAATCAGGGTATCTAATATAATACAAGATCTGTGAATTGTGTTAGGGAATTTTAATGAGATTTTGTTGCAAAATAAGGTTAGAGGAGGAACGTCCAATAATGTTAGAGCTAGGCTTTTCGCAGATGCTCTGACAAATTGTTAATTGTTTGATATGGGAGCTATTGGGAGGAGTTTAACTTGGTACAAGAAGGTCAGAGGGGGTTACATGTTGCAAAAAAGATTGGATAGAGCGATCATTAATCAGGAGTGGCGTTTGCTATTTCCTTAGGCTTATAATGAGGTTTTGGCGCGTCTTCACTCTAATCACTGTCCTTTACTCATCAGAAGTACAAAGGTTGGAATAACTAAGAAGGCCCCGTCCCTTTAAATTTCAAGCTGCATGAATGACTCATCTGCTTTTTCGAAATGTTGTTCATACAACTTGGAATAAAAGGATCCCCAATGTTGTTAGGAGTTTGCTAGAAGTTCAGAGGGATGTGCTTACTGTTAAAAAGAGGGAGTTAGAGAGGTAGCTGAATGATGTTCAGATTTTTCTCGAGAGTGAGAAAGATCCGAAGTTGAGGGTGAAAGAGTAAGGTATTCAGGAGGAGCTAAATTATATCCTTTTTAGGAAGAGCTTTTGTGGTACCAAAAATTTAGAGAGTAGTGGGTTTGATGTAGTAATAGGAATACTAAGTTTTTTTTACCTACAGACGTTATTAGGCGAAAGAGAAATAAGATCCATGGGTTGTTGTTAGATGATAGAACCTGTACTAGTGAGTAGGGGTAGAAAAAGGTCAGGCGGCTTGTCAGGGGTCTGTAGCCTGGCCTGTGTTTGGCCTGGCCTGGCCTAGCCTATTATAAAATAGGCACAGACTTAGACTCTTATAAAAGCCTTATTATATTAATAGGCCAGGCCTATGCTCACTAATTAGCCTTATTGGCCTATCAGGCCTGCTTGGGTCTGTTAATACATAATTACATATATAAATAATTTTTTTATTATTAATAAAATTATGAGATATTTTAAATTTGTTATATTTAATTATAAATAGTTTTGTATATTTTAAATACTTTAAAATTTAATTTTTTTTATAAATATTAAATATGACATATTACATTTAAATATGTTTATTAGAAAATATTTTTTTAAAATAATATTTTTGTTTTTGTAAAAAAAATATCAAGCCTTTTAACAGGTTTCAGGCCAGACCAAGCTGAATAACATGCCAGCCTTAGTACTTAAAAAAAAAGCATATAACAGGCTGCAGGCCAAACTCAAGCCAATTGACTACATGACAGGTCAGGCCTGTTAAGAGCAAAGTCTGGCCTGGCCTGACCTGTTTCCACCTCTACTAGTGAGACGCAGGTGCTTGAGTAGGAATCAAATTCTTTCTTTCAAAAACTATTTTTTACACGAGAGAATATTGACCTGAATGCTATGCGAGATTTTTTCTACCCCTCTCTTAGCAATAAGGCCTGTCAAAGATTTCTTGAACCGGTGGCGTTAGAAGAGGTGAAAAGAGATGTAATGGCCATGAATTCTTTCAAAGCTCCGAGGCCGGATGTTTTTCAAGCTCTGTTTTATAAAGAATTTTGGGACTCTCTTAGATATGATGTGTGAGGGTTAATCAAGATAGTTTTTAGGGTGAGATTTTAAATTTCGCTATTTTTGAGACCTTCATTATTCTGATTCCTAAAGTGGAAGCTGCATCTTCATTAAGAGATTTATGTTCCATTAGTTTATGTAGTTTTTTTACAAAATTATTACAAAAGTACTAGTGAACAAGGTCAAACCATTTTTTTTGGAGATCATTGGTCTGCTCTAGGGTGGTTTTATCCCAGAAAGAGGAACTACGAAGAACATCATTGTTGCACAGGAAATTATGCATTTCATAAAGAACACTAAGTCTAGAAAAGGGACTTTGACTTTTAAGATTGATTTATCGAAAGCTTATGACAGAGTAAATTGGAGATTCCTTGAAATTTTGTTGATTATATTTGGTTTTTCGAGAGCTACTATTAATCTTATTATGACCTGTGTGATGTCATCTTCATTGGCTATTTTGTAAAATGGTGAGAGACTTCAGAATTTCAACCCAAAGAGGGGTTTGAGTCAAGGGAATCCCATGTCTCCATATCATTTTGTATGGAGGCTCTTGTTTATTTTATTACTCATCGGGTTTCTCAAGGGTTGTGGATACCTGTGTTGGTCTCTAGACATGATCCTAAAATCTCCTATTTGACGTTTGCTGACGATCTCCTGCTTTTCTATAAAGCTACAAAAATTTAGGTAGGGGAGGTTATGTGAATTGTGGATTTATTTTCTAAAACATCAGGATTGAAGGTGAATCTTAGCAAATCTAAGGCTCAGTGCTCAAAGAATATTTCTGAAAGAAGAAAAGAAGTGCTCTCGGAAGTTTCTACTATCCGTTTTTGTCAGGAGTTGAAAAAATATCTAAAAGTGAATATTGGGTATGAAAGGTCTCCCAAGAGGATAGCTCATCAGGATGTTATTGAAAAGATTCAGAAGAAGCTTACTAGTTGGGAGGCGTGTTTGCTGAATAAGGCAAGAAGACTTTGTTTGGTTAAATCGGTAATGGCTTCTATTATGATTTGCAACATGTAGATTGCTCTTCTTCTAAAGTATGCCTGTGAAAAGATAAATTCTTTGATGAGACAATTTTTATGGAGAAGCCAAACTAATGGGAGAGGGTTACTGTTGGTTAAGTGGAATGTTGCTATAATTCCTAAAAGGGCGGGTGGTTTGGGTGTTAAGGATACCTACTCAACTAACATGGTGCTTCTTAACAAATTAGTTTGGGATTGCTTCAATAATAGAGACAAATTGTTGATTCAGATTATGATGCATAAATATTTTCGGAATTTAACTTTTCTTGGCAACAACAACAATCAGAACGTTTCAACCATTTGAAAGAACATTCTCAAAATATTTGATGTTCTCAAGGATGGGTTCAAATGAAATATTAGGGATGTGCATCAATCTGTGTGGTATGATGAGTGGACTCTTTTTGGAAGGCTTTATGATCTTATTCCCTTTGTTCACATATCTGAGTATGATTTTGTAGTGACAGATTTGTGGCATGATGGATCTTGGGAGGTGGAGAGACTTGCATCGACAATTCCTCTTAAGGTCAAGCATTTCATTTACTGCCTGTACTATCCGACCTTAGCTGACATGGAACCGGGATAGAGTTGGTGGCCTGCAGGGACAAAAGGGTATAGTGTAAGAGAAGGTTATTGTTGGTTGTTAAAGAATAAAGTGAATTGGAATGAAAATAGCAACTGAAACTAGCTTTGGCACTTGAATCTTACGAAAAAGATCAAATTAACTTTGTGGTTTGGGGTTTATAACGCTCTCCCGATAGAGGTCTTCCGCTTCAGGCGGCATCTAGCTAGTTCAGTTATGTGCCAGAGATGCAATGCGACTCCAAAAACAGTAAAATATTGCCTTAGAGATTGTGTATATTCCAGAATTATTTGGCAGATGTTAGATCCTCAGGTTATTGATTCGGTTAAAAACTTCTCTATGAAAGCTTGGTTTCAAAAGGTCATGTCTGGTAAGGAGGCTTTTTTAGAGGTCAGAGTGTGGTGGTTTTGGAGGCATATGTACAATACTATTTTCAATGCCAAAAATTATTGGACCGATCACAAGGTGGTTGCTCTCATCAGAAGCACGGTCATGAATCTAATGAATAGGTATACTTCTTTTAATACTTTCAGAAACTATTTGTCCTGAAAACTTCTTGTAAGTAATAGTTTTAATGTTAATTGTGATGTTAGTTTATTTACTAATTTGAGCTTGGCTGGATTTAGTTGTCTTGTTAAAAATTTTAATGGAGTTTGGATTGCGGGTTGTTCTGGTAGCTCTTTTCATTGCTCCATCATCCGATGTGAGCTTTTTACAATTTGGAGCGACCTTGTTTTAATTTGGGATTGCGGACCGAAAGACATAGTGTGTGAAACGGATTGTTTGGATATTTTTTATTTTTTACATGACTTTCTTGGTGGGTGTGAATCTAAAGTTGTTAATTTAGTTAACAAGATTCATGAACTGTTACTAAGATCCTAGTATGTATAATTTGATTGGATATGTAGAGAAGCAAATAATGACTAGATATAGAACTAGAAATAATTTCAATCATGGTATTTGGTTTGAGTATTGTGAAACTCTCTAATAAATTATTATATCTACTCTAGGATAGGTGTTTTGCTTTATGTTTTCTTTTGTTGTTTAGGAAAAAAAAAACATTATTTTTAATTTTGTAAGAAAATTATCGCGCTATTTTTTTTCGTTTATATCTTTCTTGTTAATAAGCATGTTTTATAGGAAAAGAAAATACAAATTAAAATTAGTTAAGAGATAATGTAAAAATGAGTGGGAAGAGCAGGGGAGACATGGGGGAAGACAAGAACTCGGAGGACGACAACGCCGCCGCCGCCGCCACCACCACCACCGCCATGACCACCCTCTCTCGCCACTGTTTTGCCGATGATGACCCCGAAGCACCAACCTTATGCATATCCATCATTGAGGTTCACCAAACGAAACCCTGATTTTGACGCCTAACATTTCCATCATTCCCATGCAACTTTTTTCCCCCTCTTAACGCAGAACATGAAGGAGGACTATGGCCTGTTCGTATGGCCCTGCAGCGTAGTTCTCGCTGAGTATGTTTGGCAACAAAAGCACCGATTTCAAGGAGCTACTGTTATTGAGGTATAATCTTTTTCAATTTAATTGTGGATTCAATATGAAGTATGAACTATCATCATTTCCCATCTCATCTTGTTAATGTTTCGTGCAGCTTGGTGCCGGAACTTCCTTGCCTGGTTTGGTTGCAGCAAAAGTTGGGGCCAATGTTACTCTTACTGATGACTCCACCAGATTAGAGGTTTCAAATTAAGCTGAATTTGGTTTTAATAAACAAATAGTGACTGAGTTTTTATTTATTTATTGAAATGGCTGCTTGTTGTTTTTGGAATTTGCAGGTGCTTGAAAACATGAGAAGAGTGTGTGACTTGAATAAAATCCAGTGCAATGTGAGCCTTTGATTGAGTAGTTAGTAATTTAGTCACAAAATGTAGTGAATTGCGTAACATGCTTTCTAGTAACTGTTATTTCATTGGTAGCAATGTGCTTGTTCATTTTACAATTGAAATTATGATTTTACACTCGTGTTTAATATGGAATTTCTATGATGTGCTGAGCATGTGGCTCAAGGGAGCACAACCAGTGGTTATGTGTAGACATGATGTTGGAAATTTTATGTTTTCAGATTTTTCGTTTTGTATAAATGTCAATGTGTAAATCCCTTGTGTTTCTAGGTGCTAGGATTGACATGGGGTGTTTGGGATTCATCCATATTCAGTTTACAACCAACTATTATTCTAGGAGCTGATGTCTTGTATGATTCAAACGGTGAGACAATGTGGTATTAAGGATTTGTCATCTTCCTCCATCAAGTTAACTAAAACATTGTTTATTTTATGGCATTTAGCCTTTGATGACCTCTTTGCCACTGTGACGTTTCTGCTGCAAAATTCCCCTGGGTCAAGTTTTATAACCTCGTACCACAATCGAAGGTACTTTTTCACTCTATGTGATGCTCAGAATTTATCAGCCGATTCCATACTAGCTCTACAACCTCCATATTTTTATGGTGTTTTAAAAATTTATCTGTCTAATCTTTTGCAGCGGGCATCACCTTATTGAGTTCTTGATGAGGAAATGGGGCCTAAAGTGTCTCGAGCTGCTTGATGGATTTTCTTTCCTTCCATCCCACAAGGCATCATTGCTAAGTGGTAACATTCAATTGGCAGAGATAGCTCTTATCTCAAAAGATAATGCATGAGGTAGCTCAAAGTTAACAATTGGGAGTTTCTTTTTCTTTTCTTTTGGTGACACAGATGCTATTATTGTGTTATTCATTTGCTTTTAGAAGGTTAGTCTCTTGTCCAGACAATCAAGCAATGGAATAAAACATAATCATTCCACAGGAGTTTCTCCTGTCGATACATACTTGTACAATACATGAATTTCTATTACAAAGGAAAATGAGTGATGTTCTTGCCATCTTTCAAATATGATCCAACCTCTTTCACACATCTTACTTATTGGTAAATCACTATT
The DNA here is from genome assembly GCF_003086295.3 of Arachis hypogaea. Taxonomy (NCBI): domain Eukaryota; kingdom Viridiplantae; phylum Streptophyta; class Magnoliopsida; order Fabales; family Fabaceae; genus Arachis; species Arachis hypogaea. The sequence continues at coordinate 4,343,245 of NC_092040.1, read as the reverse complement.
TAACTTGAATTAACCTAAGACTTTCTAATTGACAACTCTGCAGTCCTTCCGAATCTCCTGCCCGCCATTGATGCTGCTCATTCTGATCATGGCGTTAACAAAAGCCTCATAAAAAGCCTTTTTTGAGGCAGCAAACTTAAAGACCAGGTTCTTACCCTCTTGGCTATCAAGCAGAACTTGATCAGAAGTAAACAGAGCTTTATGTTGGAGGATCAACTTGTAATATGTATTATCAAAACTTGTTGAAGAAGGATCCATAATGGTGCCTGCATTTTTGGCCTGGTTTTTCGAAGGACAAATTGATTTCAGTTGCACTGCAAATGATGGATTTATTGAAGGGTCCCAATCATGTGTAGCATCAAAATTATGGACTCTCTTGCTGAAGGATGAGCAGTGGGCGAAACCTAAAGTGTGTCCTCCTATGCATGGGTTGAAAGACATGTTACTCTAAACTCTGTTAATCTGTAGATTGTAATAAATGGTAATTGGTTTTTACTTTCTTAATAGCTTACCTGACAGAGCTACTAGGTCTGCTGTTGACAAACCTCTTTGAGAGAAGCTTTGCTTCAATTGTGATATGTTGAAAGTTGGTGCTGGTAAATTTATTGTTTCACTGGCCTTAGATATTCTACCATCCTTTCTTCCTTTAGGAACATCCCATGTAGGTCCTCCAGACTGTAGAATTATATACACCAACTGTTGTTTAGAATTTTAGAATTTATAGTGAGAAAATTGATATATTTGGCTTTGTTCTCTTACCAGAAAAACTGCATCCCTTGCTGCTAGAGCAAGAATATCAGCACAAGAAACCACACCAGGGCATGAAGTTTCTACTGCTTTCTTTGCTGCATCAATGACATAGAATGCATGCAAAGAAATATTTGGTGGTCCATCTTTTTCGGCTTTGTTCTTTCCTTTTGAATTTAGGAGCACAGAGGCATCACATCCCTTCAAAAGTATACCAAACAAGAGATGACAGGTTCAAATTATGCATTAGTACATAGGTGCAAGGGTTAAGTAGGAAACAAAGAGGAAATGAGAAATCCTTATATAGGAAATGGATATTGTCTCTCTTATTTTGGTAATGTCACTCTTATTTTCTACAAATTCATGCAAACGTACAATACAAAAAATTATATATGGAGTGGCATTATCATTTCCCTATTCTTAAAGCACATTTAATGCATGCTCCAGGAATGAAATAGTAGGGCATTACCCGAATGAAGCAGTCATGAAAATGCATTCGCAGAAGTGCTGCAGGAACTGTTTTGTCCCTAGCTGTGGCATCCTTCACTGCTTTGGCAACAATGAACTCAACATTAGGGCATGACTTTTCATAGTGGTTCAAGCTGAGTGAGTTTCCTGAGGAAACTGCAGAAAGTATGATAATCATAGTCAAGAAAGGGACCTTGCTAGCCATTGCCAATTAAGATTACTTTGATGATATGTTAGCTTTTAGCTTAGGAATGCAAAGATGGGTAAAATGGCATTTTATAGTCATAAAAGAGACTAATTATTTTCTAGCATATGATGGACCACAGAGAATCATATCGTTAAGTAGTATTATCAATGGATGGAATCGTAATGTTTAAGCATTATCATTACAAAAAGACAAGTTACTTTAGGCTCCATTTACAGAAGGCTCAAGTAACTGGTAGTTAATAGTGGCTTATAAAGTTCTTTTACTTTGTCATTCTTTCCATGGATTTAGTGATTAGGTGCATGTTCCTCTTAAACGCAATGAATTACATATTGTGGTGTAGTGCATGTTCATTTGAGCCTCCCAATATCTCTAATCCGAAGTTTGTTTTAAGGTTAGGAAATATATTTCAAGGAATTATATTTTCGAAAATATTATGCTTAAGAATATTATACTGGAGTATTATGAAAAAATTTGTGATATTTCTAAGAATAAATTATAATATGCTTGTTTTATTTTACATATTCCTGGATATAGATTTTAAATTTCTAAAATAATTCTAATATCAATTAAAGAATGAAATCTTTGATAAAAAAAAAAAAACATAATATTTTGGGGGATATAATAATAAGCTTATATCTTAATTTTTATTTCCTTGATAAGAGAATATCAAATATCCACATTTTTATATAAAAATAAAATTTTATATTTTAGACAAGAAGTTATTCTTGATAGCAAGTTGTTCCTGGAATTAGATTTTATTAAAACTTCAAAAGAAAATGAAAATATATTTTCATAGAAAATTTATAGGAATAAATTGAAATTTCTTAAAATAAACCTCCAAATTTTGTTTTTGGGGTACAAATCTGTTTTTATCACATTGACATTTCTTTTATTATTCTTAGATTTTTCACATACCTTTCACTTTAAATACCTCAAGGGTTGCTAACTTGTGTTTGGTGTACATAAAAACTTATATTTTTGTGCAGCTATCACTAGTACATAGGCATAATTTGATGGTCTTCCCAAATAAGACGACTAAGCTCAAAATGTGATCTCCCATGATAGATTATTATGATTAGTTGACCATTAGTACATTCTCCTAAATGTGAGAAGTGAACTTTTTAAATTGGGTTTTATTAACTTGTGCCTTAAGATAGCGTTTGTTTTGAGGTACTGAAATAGAGATTGAGAGACTAAGATTCAGTATCATGTTTGTTGGTTTAGATACGGGTACTAAAATTTTTGTCTTTGTCTATAAAATTTCAGTATTTCAGTACCTCCAAAAAGTGGGACATAGGGGACTAAAATTTTTAGAAATGGAGACTAAAACTTTAATAACATTTTATACTTAAAATACCTTCATTTCAATTAATTAATTCCAATTTTACCCTTTGTGCAAATTAAATTAGAGTTTCATTCTTGTTTCAATTTCTGTCTCCCATTTTCCACCAAACAGAATATTAAAATTTATTTCAATCTGTCTCTTAGTCTTTGTTTGTCTCTTGTCTCTCAGTCTCTGTCTCTACACCAAACGCTACCTAAGGGTATAGGTTAAGCATATTATAAAAAAAATATTTTATAAAAATTATTACAAATTTTTTGTTTATGTTTTTAATGCATTGAATATATTAAAAACGTTAAAAAAATTTTATTATTATATTTTTAAAATATGTCTTTAAAATACGAATTAGTTAAATCCTTTTTAATTTTTACTTTTTACTATGCGCTTTTCTTGATTAGACACATTGATTGATATTATAGTTAGACTTTTGATAGAATTGGCTCCATCAACCTAGTTAGTGGTGGTCATAACCAATTTCTAAATGGGGTCACTAACAGTAATACTCTACCAACAATCCAGCATTAGTTAGACACCTTTTGTTTTTATGGTCACCAATATTCACATTTTCTTCTCTCTGTTTTTTCCCTTTATTTTTACCTCCAAGGGAATCAGCATCCTCAATTATGAAGTAGGCATGCACTTTGTTGTTAAGATTGAGACATCTAAGGTTTTTTGTTGTTTTCATGCCATAACTTGTATTGCAAGCTTAAGAAGAGGAAACTACACATTTGTGTCTGTCTGGTGCTGTTTGTAAAAGTTAACAGTATAATTTGGAGGTTTTTTCTCCCATGATTGAGATGAAAAGTTACTGTTAAATAATCCTAATTAACTAACTATATAGATATTAGATAAGTGTAATATATATAAAGTTTATTATTGTGAGTTTGTGACTATCTTTTCCTCCATAGTGGGGTCATAACATTGGATACTTATGCTAATTGATGAAAATTGATTTCTTCACATAATAACTTTAATTACAACTGCTAAAGCTGACGGCAGCTAATATGTCTTCTTAACTGGTTCGCCTTTGTATAATTAAAGGAGATGCATTTTTTCGGGTGGTAATTAATTAACTAATTAATTTACACAGCCAAGATTAGATAACTTGGTCTCAATAATGAAGCCTCTATTTGTTTCTTGTATATGCCGTTATTCATGTGGATCTCATACCTATCAAACAATAGAGAGGTGTCGCCCCTGGTAAACGAGAACAAAAAATTCAATTAAGGGGGAAATAAAGCAAGATTAGCACCACTAATAAATTTGTTTTCCTTCTAATTTTCGTTACAGTTCCCAATTCTTGCACCATTAGCATGATTGGCGAATGTTAATGCACTTCAGAAAAAGTAAAATGTATAATGTTCTTCAAATTTTAAAGTTTAAATCTTAAATCATAAACTATAAATTTTAAATTTTAAACTTTAAATTATAAATTATAAATTGATATAAAATATAATAAATAAAAATTATGATTTATTTTACTAGTAAAAATACTACTCTTTACTTAATAAAAAAGGTTTAAGAATGTATTGCATAATTAGAACTATCAGCATCTCTCACTAAATTAATGTTTGGTTAGAAATATTAAACGGATATAATCTTTTATGATTACAAAATTTATTTAAATTAATCATGATCAGAGTCAGTGCTTCAATCTTTCATAATTAGAAATGACTATTTACTCAACATAAAAAATACTGTGTATTATATATGCTTTGCTATCTATTAATTGTACAGTTTACAACTGAGCTGCACATGCTGCTATATTATTTACAAACTCATAAGCAAAATCAATAAGGCTACTGAGATATCCCCCAAAAATGGATAGAGTAATAATAATGCTTCTATATATGGTGTGTGTATGTGTGGGCTAAAGAAACCTATAAACTCTCCAGTGAAAGAAAATACTAATACTTTGAATGCTGAATAGCTATAGGGTATGATCAAGAAATAGCTAAAATAAAGAAAAGAGCCATCATAAATACAAAACTGGGCCTTAAATTAAATGAGTGACTAGGTAGCAGCCTTCCAGGGTCATTATTAGAAACATTTGAAGTTGCTTCTGGATTCACAGCAATAGCAGGAGAAATTGCAGGAGAGTGAGACTGGTTAATATTTAAGTTGGAGAGTTCATCATCATAACCTGGTAAAAAAAAAAACATATTAACAATAATAACTAATGGAGAAGTAGTAATGAAACCCAAGTTCTTATGGTGATGGAGTAGAAGTGAAACTGTACTCACAGTCAGATTCTTTCCAACTCAAAACCATGTTCTCGCGATCAAAGATTATGCGGTAACCAGTCATGAAGTTCTCTGCATGAAGATAAATATAATGAACGTTTGCAACTATGTATCAAAGCTTCAGCAATAAGTGATGGAACTTTGTGCTTGTATTTGTCATATTGATGCATGAATTGTTTTTGAACATGACAGACAACAAAAAAGTCCCAAAGAATGATGCAGTAGAGGCAGGTTTGCTGACAAGAATGGAAGAATCATGAATCATCGATTGAAAGAAAAAAATTTCCAAAATGATAACACAATCCTCGAATATCGGTCGCTATGAAAATTTAGTACATCCTTAATAGTTAATATAGAGATAGATAGTGATAGATATAAATAAATGGATGTTGTTCAGCTTCTTTGATTCAAAATACTCACGTCCTATGATGTTCACACTGTCGCTTTTCAAGACGCCCAAACAAAGTAACTCAACATCCTGGATATCACAAGAAGCAATCATGAGGCTAGACGGCTGAAAATCATTAGATATTTATCTCAATAGTATCATGAATCCTTAACCAAGTTGTATTTGATGCTCTCACCAATCCAGTAACGGTTACTATAGGGTCCTTGACAAAATAGTTGTCTCCACCTTTCATAGTCAGATTCACAATGGGAACTTCAACACTCTGATTCGAGCTGCCAGAAAAGTGGAAATCAAATCAGTGCATGATAATTTGTACGAAGTTACATTAATTTCTGAATAGAATGGTGGAAGTAATTGCTATGGTTTAAAATGACAAAAGAAGTTTACAGTTTGAGTCAAGTTAAAATAATCACCTTATGTTATAACAGAATTCAAAGGGGAGATCAGAATCAGAGCCAGAACTAGATGAATGCCGTTTTTGCTTTATCATTGAATTGAACTGCAAAAAGAAACAGAAAATATTAACCACTTTTTACGTGACGTGTCACTCTAGATATCATCTTAAACCAATAAAACAAAATAAAATAAAACTCTAGTGTACATTACTTACACTCTCAGTAATCTGTGTATAAGCTGGGTCATTTAGGTATGTAAATGAGGTGCCAGAGTCAAATATTGCATGGAACTCAAGATCAGCAGCATTTCCTCCCAAAATGATTTGGGTAATTGTGATGTTGTAAGTTGGGCTACCAAGAGGCATCCATGTTAAAATAAGCACAAGTAAAGTTGGACAAGATATATTATATATCCTTCTCTAGTTTCAGTTCTATGAGTCTATTTTGAGTTTTATTCAATAGATATTCTCTTGTAGATGACCATTCAAGTGATAAGTGTGAAATGTAGTTATTATCCCCAAACATTGATGGGCACTTACTGCGAATGCACGAGGTTAAATGGTGTTTTTCCTTGGACCAAGCTGGTATTATCCCCAAAAGTGATTCTCCCAATGCCATCAGGTCCAAAACACATTGAAAATGAATTTGAAGTAAGGCCTTGTTTGGCCAAGATGCTTGGAACAGATATATTGCTCATTCCAAGTCCAAAGAGACCATTTGGAGCTGCCCCATCAAGAAATGCTCCTGTCTGAACTTGGCCACAACTGCAACAACATATTCAAATATGAAAATGATGATAATACAACCTGCAGATTCTAATCACAAGTAATGCGAAGAAAAGAAAGTCCAGTATACCAAGCCGTTTCGAAGAACAAGAATGAAAAAGAAAGTAAGAAACCATGACTAGAAGTATTAGTTTAAGGAATCCGCGAGGAAACTTAATATTCTCCTGTTCACTGATAAAAGTCAGTCAAAACCTGCTAGAGATTTCTAGCACATGGTTGTTATTGCAATTATAATCGGTTACATAGCAAGCTCATTTGTATTTCTCTACCCAACAATTCAAGTTTTGGAAGGAAATAGTTTTATGATATGATGTCAAAAGTTGCTATAACTGAGAAATCTAGAGTTCATTTTTTAACAAGATAAGCTCATGCATTATCTATACTTCATCTTCAAGCATCTTGTGTGACGGAATATATGGGGATATAAAAACTATTCATGTGCTTACTTCTATCCAATACCTCAAACTTTTAAGCTTTTAGGAGTGAGGTTAATGATATCATCGACATTCCTAGAAGCTAACTTTCTACTCCCTACACTTACCATGTACAATGAATAGTCCAATTTTATAAATAGCAAGGTAGTATTGAGAATTTTTACCCAAATGTAATTGAACCGTCAACATCTTTTGTTTGATCATCATCTGTAACTAAGTGCAAAACATCCTCTACCAAGATTCCAGTAGTTGAAGTACCATTTGATAGATATTTAACTTGGTATGGACAAGTGCTACCCAATGAAGTGCATTGACTTGATTCTTCACATAAGCTGCTATTGCACAGAACATTTTGGCTTGTAGAAGATCTTTTCAGATCATAGATATTAAACTTAAGTGTCTGTCACATACAATACAAGCAACAAATTCAAAGATCATAAATAGTGCTAACACAGAATATAAATCCAATTAAAAGTCCTATAGATAAAAGTGCAAGTTATACCTTGCCACTTGATATCTTTACACCATGGACACAGCTGGTACAATTGCAAGGTAACCAGAACAAGTCACTTCCGGTATCCAATGCCACCAAAAACCATAAAGCTGGTGTCCCAACAGAAACATTGGCAAAATGCAAACTGAAAATACCATTAAGAAAAACAAAGGAATTACAAATCATTATTACATATACACATGAACACATCATCATAAAAAAATACACAATAAGAAAGAAAAAGTGAAATTTCTTTCTCTGTATGGCAAAATTCATTCGAACCCCACTAGGGAGCCAATGGAATCTTTGTACAATGTGTACAATAGGCTATTTATTTGGCCCAATATGAATTAAAAAATGAACATAGAGCTCTGATAGCATATCATAAAACCACTTATCCCAAAAGCTTAAACTGATAGGAAAATGTAACACTAATGGTTATATCTCTGATACTGAATCGAACATCTCTAAACCTTCATTGTACACATTGTACAAATATTCTATTGACTCCCCATACTTCCTCAACTCATAAAATCTCCTATGAACCTGTGACCTAGTAGCACTTTTGGTGTGAAATATATATAAATTTTTGCTTATAAAAAAAAGAGTTTAATTAACATGCTTTAATGTTCTCATAAAAACTAGCAACCATACCAAAATAATAAAAATAAATAAATAAATCAGATAACGAAGGAGGAATGGAAAATTAAGAATGGTCGAAGAAGTGATACAATCCAAAGGAGTCAATCTGGTAAGTATCGTTGCCGGCGGCGAAAGTGAGCGGCGTATCGTGTTGGCCGGCGAGCCTCCGTCGCCGGAAAACCCGGTCTCTTTGTTCCATAGCAGCATAGTATTGACGAGTTCCCTTCTGAGGAAACTCATCAACACCGAGAATTCCCTTCACCGGGTCGGAAAACAAGTGGTGCATGTCATAACCGAAGGAATGCAAACCGTTGCAACCGCCATGTGAAGCCAACAAACTCATCGTCAAAACCGCCACAATTATACAGATAGAGATAGACCTATAGTCCATCATCATCATCATCATTAACTAAACTAATCGCACTTGAAATTTCTGCACTCCTTTACTGAATTATATGTGTTTTTTCTTTTGGTTTTTGTATCAGTGTTATTGCCAATAACTAATTAAGAAGGTTCTGAGAAAGTTTTGGTCATGGTTGTTGAATTATAAACTCAATGAAAGAAAAATGAAGTGAGAAAGGGAAAGAGAAGACCAAGAAAAGTTGGAAAATTGTGTTGTATTATGTAGTCAAAAAAATTTAAAAGAAAAAAAGAAAAAAAAAGTCTAAAACACTTGTTTGTTAGCTTAAACCATGATCACATAGAAGAAAAAGGTGGGTCCACGGGTTAAGTGTTGAACTTGTACTCTTGAATATTAATATTGTTTTGATGACTTTTTTTTTAGTGAAGTTGGTGTGGATAAAATGAACGCTTTTGCAGGTGGAATTTGGAAACGAGTATTTTAGCCAACTATGTTGAATGTTTTTTCCTCAACTTAAGATTTGTTTAATTTTATTTTGTCATGGTGCGGATTGGACGCTATGATGAATTGATGATGTAAATGTTTTTGTTATTTTTATTCTTAAAACTCAGACAGTAGCTTTCTTTTCTTAAAAATCATAAGTTATTCATTAAAATTTGTGTCTTCGAGGTGTATATATAAATAATAGTCCAATAGTCCATAATAATAGTGTAGTAGTAAAAAGTTAAAGAAGTGGGTAGTAAAAGCTAAAGAAAAGAAGGCATTAAGTTGCTTAATTGAGGAGTTGCCTTCACCAGAAGAAGAAAGAGTAGCGTGGGGTTTCGGCAAGGGTTTTGTACTGTATAGAAACTCATAGATGGTTGTTTACTCAAGCATGGCAAAAATATCCGGCAGGGTAGAATGGGTCAATGGTTCATACCTGCACTTAATTTATCCTCCACATGCTGGGTATGGGCCTATGGGGGGTGTTTGGTCCAAGTTCGAAAAAAAAAGATCGGTGTCTGGTAGAATTTAATTAAAAAGTCAACTTCTTTTAGTCAATTTTTTAAGAGTATATATTTAAATGAAAAAGTATAGAGAGCCAGTAAAAATTTTGTTCAAGAGATTTAGAGAATTCAGTATTATAGATATAACCATTAATATTACTTTTTCCTATTAGATTAAGTTTTTGGAATGAGTAGTTTTATAATATGATATTAGAGTTCTAAATCCAAAAGGTCAAGAGTTATAGATTATTGCGTTGCACTTTTGAAGAACTATTTGTCTAAATAAAAATAATAAATCTAACTAAAATAAGGACTTATATATCTTATTTTTATAAAGTTTAGGGATCTCATAATAATAAAAAAAAATTGAGAATTTTAAGGATTTATTTAGATATATATTCATTTTTTAATTTTAAAATTTAAATATTAAATTTTAATTATAACTTTTTTTAAAAAAGAAGAGTTAAAAATTAATTTTATAATAAAAATTAATTCTATTAAATAGAAGACAAGAAGTACCTGAGAATAATGATGGAGTTTAAAGTTTGTGTAGAATTTTTTGAGAAAAAATTATTCATAAATATAACTATTCATATGTGGTAATATTATTAAAGTTATATTTTTTATGTAAACAACGAGGCATAAATGTTTAACAAAAAAACAGATTAAACAACTACTATTTTAAAAAATATTGTTCCAACTAAATCAACAAAAAAAAAAACGAAGAGAAATACAGAAAAATAAGATGAAAATATATGACGTCAATCATATAATAAGTTATGCTCATGTAAAACCAATCTGTCCACACAAAATTTTGTTTTTCTAAACTCACGGTGGATTCGCCAACTCATTGATTTGGTGCAACTGTTTCGAATCGCCGGATTAAAGGACCCGAAAAATGAAGATGAGTAGAACTTGAAGACATTCTCCCTTTTTAGACATTAGTCTTTTCCTTTATAAAAAAAGTTTCATTCCTTTTTATTTTTCACCATTATATGGGTATAAATATAAAATATATAGATTGTAAATTTTTTAGAAAAATTATTGCTAAAAGAATAATTATTAAAAGGTAAAAACTTATATGCAATTATTTTTATATAAAGTTGATAGTTGAGAATTATTAGATGATAATTTAGTTAAATATATTAAATTATCTAACGATTCTTAACTATCAATTTCACATGAAAATAACTGCATGTGAATATTCATCTTATTAAAAATATAATACTTGTTGAACAACTTTATATATCATTAAAAAAACTTGAATAAGTGGATAAGAAAAGGAATTTTTTTTTTAAACCAGTATGTAAGAATTGAAGGAATTAAAGCCTTAAGGTAACATTTGAAAGAGAGACTGAAAGATTGAAATATGTTTTAGTATTATGTTTGATATAAAAGTATATATGACTAAATTATGTCGAGTATTCTATTTGGTTTAAAATAAAAGTAAAGAATGAAATGTTTAAACTTACAATAATATCCTTAACTTTAAAATGTAACCTTAACTCAAATTATATTTCATTTTCAGCAATCTCCAGTCCCTTTCTCTTTTTTCCTAAAATTTTAACTGAGAAGGGAAGGAATTTTCCGGTCTTCTCCACCACCGACAGCACCACCAACGATCCCAAACGAACAAGGCGCACTTGCAAGTCTCCAATGCTTCACAACCGCACCGCCTCGTCGAATTCATTTTCTTTGTTATGTGGTGATGCCTCAGTTGATTTCTTCATATTGAATGAGGATGTTAGTATTGGTAAGCTTCAAAGTGTGAATAATTTTTTATCTGGACTCTCTCATACTCGTTTCTTGACTTTTAAAAGCTAAATCATTGAGATCAAGTAGTTCAAGGAATAATTAATGGTTGCCAATGTCAAATTTAAAATTCTATTTGCATACTCATATCTGTAACTGTATTACAGTGCCAAACCAAATCTTGAAGTTTCGGTGCATTAATTCTCACCCAACTCTTTTATAATATATGCGTAAAAACAAATTGCCACCTTTAATTTTTTGAATTTTGCACACGAGATATCCAACCCGCTGAAAACATTTCTCTAAACTAAAATCTTCAGGAGCCTTGCAACCAACATAAAAGTACTTTAAATCGAAACATATGTCCAAGTGCAAATTCTTCCGAAGAGAAAACGACAATTAAGAGAACAAATCAAAAAGAAAAGGATGATTATGTTGCAGCTAGAAGTCTTCGAAAAAGGAATGAAAAGACAAAGGAGTGAGGGACCGCGAAGAATGGAGATCTAATTTGATTTGCACAACAGAAAAAGTTGGAATTAATTAATTAAAATCGGAATATTTTAAGTATAAAATATTATCAAAGTTTCAGTTTTTGTCTCAAAAAATTTCAGTCCCTGTCACTTTTTGAAGATACTAAAATACTAAAATTTTAGAGACAAAAATAAAGATTTTAGTATCAGTTTTTAGATTAACAAACATAATACTAAATTTTAATTTTTGAATCTTTGTCCCAATACTTTAAAATAATAAAAAAATTTACTTATTCATTATTAATAATATATGTTTTAAAAACACAATTAAAAAGTATCAGTAAAAAATACCTTATTAAAATTTATCGTAAAAATAATTTTTGTATATTTTTAATATATTAAGATTAGATATATTAAAAAAAATTAAAAAAACTATTATATAATTAAAATATATTTTTAAAACATAATTTCACTTAATTTATTATATAAAAAAGTTAGAGAGTTCAAATTGATCTTAATACTACACAACATACACTCCACAAAATCATATAGTTTAAATGACTAGATAACTTTTTTTATTTTTTTTAGAATATTTTTTAGTCCGAAGTCAAGAATTAAATTAGGTTTTTTATTCACCTTTGACTAAAACCAAATTCAAACTCTTTTTTCTTTTTGGACTTGAACTCAAATGTGCTTGAACCGGGCATGCAATCGCTGTAGCCCATTAGTTAGCATCAATTACATTAGCTATTGAATGGCCCAACGGATCTATTCAATCTATTTTTCCAAAAAAAAAATCTCAATAAAAAGGGGTAAAACTATGAAAAAAAAATCAAAATGGGATTTGAATTTGGAATTAGCCGGTATCGGAATATTTTTTTGAATAAATAAAATAAATATAATATTTATAAATATATAAATATTAGAAAAAATTTATGTAATCTTTTTTATTATTTGCAATTTTTTTTAACATATTTATAACGTTTAATTTCATTCAATTTTATTTCTAATTTTTTTATTTGCATTAAAACTAGTTATTTATGAATGTTAAGTCCGTCTAAAACTTAAAAGACAAAATTTAAAAATTTAAAAATAGTTTTAACATAAATAAAAATATTTAGATATAATTTTAATATAAATAAAAAAATTAAAAACAAAATTAAATGAAATTAAATGTTTAAGATATTTTTTTAAAAAGTTACAAACGTTAAAAAAAACATATTTTACAATTCAATTATTTATTCAAGTTAACGTCACAAAAAAAGAAAGAAAATACATGACTAATCTAAGAGTACATTATATCCTTTTTTTTCTAGGAAGAACAACTTTCATTCATAGAAAAGACACACAACATTTATAAATCACACCAAGATCTACGTCTAAATTAGAAGATAAATATTTTATATATTGAGCTATAAATTAAAAGAAGATATAATATTTTATTACAAAAAATTTTAATGAGCAGAAATAAAAACAAAATTAAGTCTTTTTCGTTTTTAAAACATAGATGTACTTCAAACTTGCAACAGATTAGGATAACTTTTTCTCGATTCTAAATAGATCTCATCAGTTTTTAGATTTGCAAAATTTTCTATGAATATCCAACTTTATTCAAAATGTCTTTTTTCCATATGAGGACCTGATCCTGCACTACTGAAATAAAAAACCCATAGAAGAAAACTAGTGCACTATAAAAAAGAATAATTACATTACGAAAGGAAAAGAATAATTATTAAAGGATTATCAACATATTAAATCTACCAAAGAAAATAAACAAAAAAATCCGAAAACTAAAAATAAAAAAGCAAAAATAGAAAATAATACTAGAAATAGAGAAAGAGATAGAAGAGAGAGTGAAAAGAAAATGAAAGAAAAAGAAAGAAGAAAAAAAGAATATTTTTTTAAATCTGAAATTAGAGATGGAAAAAACTCAAGAAACTGAAAGAAAGAAGAAAAAGGAAAAAAAAGAGAGAAAGTAAATAGGTGGGAAAAAGAAAGGAAAAGGAGAGGAAAAAAAAATTGGTGGAAGATACCGGTGATAATTCTTAACACGGTGAGTGCTAAGATATCAGTAAATTAAATTTTGTTATTTTTTATCATTAATTAGTTATTATTAATATTTTTAATGGTATGAGATTATATTTAATGATATGAGATTATTTATTTTTTTTATTGATTAAATACTTACTAAATTTTAAGAAAAATGCTTATTCTTAAACTTTTTTCTCTCAACAGGTTCGTGTGTTCTTCACTTCTTTGCTATTAGAAAGAGCTGATAATATAAAAGTATTTTCCACTTTAACATTAACATAAGAATACATTATACCCTAGAATAAGCATTAAACAGCAAAGAATAACCATTGTAAGTACTTATTATTATATCCTTCACGATTTTGAATATGATAAAATATTATTTGTCAAAGAAAAAAAAACTAACCGAGGGTTTCAGTTCAAGCCTGGGTCACGTGGAACGGTGGAAGTATGTCGTGAAGGTGGTGATTGGTGAACTTCTCTTCTCCCATAATTACTTTATAACATAGATAAGGAAGAAATATATGGTTAACTATGAAAAAAAGTCATTTTAAAAAAAATAGAAGTAACAAGAACAAAATTAAGAAGTATAACATCTAATAGAATTATCTAAACATATATTCTTCGGCCCATTCATATATTACAGTCCTACTAAAATAAGTAGATATAACCAACCCAAGTTAACACAAATAGATGAGAGTTTGTGTCTATTAACCATCTCTTCTGGATTTGATACTCACTGAATAATGGGAATGAAATCAGTGGCAGAGTTTGAAATAAAATTTTGAGGGATCAGATAGAAGGTAATTGTCAATATATTTTTTATATGAACCTCATTTAAGATAAGTTCGTCTAACTTCATTTCTCTGATTTGGGTAGCATTGTCAAATTTAAAGCCGTTTTACAGTGTCTCATTCTAAAGAATTAAGGTCAAACTCATCAGATGCAACTCTTTAAACATTTGAAGGTTGTATCTCACTTTTTTTGTGATTCATTAAAGTAGAAGAACTATCTACAGGGATTGATATTGTAAAAATTATATGTTCTCCTTCTTGAATATTAGCCTTCCTCTTAAAAATGCATCAATTCTTTGATTTTTCATGATTATTTTATATAAAAGTTTGAATATATATCCTGTAAAATATGTAAAAAAGAAATTAGAAGGATAAATATTAAAATTTATAATATTTATTGAATTTTTTATCAATTTATACAAATACAATAATATCAATACTTATTGAATATTCTAATATTTTTTATCATATAAAAAATTAAATTAAATAAAAAAAGTAAAATATATAATAATATTAAATTACATAAACAAAAAATACCTAATTTTTTATATTTGAACTCAAAGATAGAAGTAATGTTACTTATTGAATAGAGAACTGCGAAATGCGAATATACTTAGTTCAGTCCAAATTCAACAAAGTTTGAATGTTTAAAACTAAAAATTATTGTGTAATAAAAGCAAAAGATGAAGATTAAACTTTAATATTTTAAGTTATAGTAAAGTATTTGAGCCAACTGAACTATTTTTTATTTTCTGAAAAAGTATTACTAATTTTTTTAACAAAAGTTTGGGGGCCGTGCCCCTTGTATTAACTAATTTTATGAAGCTTGCTTGTTTGGAAGGTCCATTTTGTGTGCCTCTACAATATCCGAAAAATTAGTCATTGAACTTCCAACCTGTTAGATAGCTGGTGAAAAAAAAGAAAAAAAAAAGATATACAATGTTAGAAGTCATACCTATTGTGTATTATTCTTTGTATTATAACCTCTCAGATCATTTGTCATCACCATAATAAAAGGGAAAAAATTATAATAAGAGAGACAAATTAAAATAAACACCATTTACTTTAAATCTTCTAAGTCTCAATATTAATTACTTATGTATTTTTCTAATATCTGATCTTATCTTTAGATCTATATATTATTACCTTCACCCATAAAACAATACACAAGACACAAACATATAACAGATAAATTAAGTCATCAAATCAAAACCTAGGAAATATAGGGCAACCCAATATTTTGAGAGTGCTAGCTTCAATCATTGTAATACTAAAATAAAGAACATCTATAAAATATCTCAACATAACCAAATCGGAGGAGGCAAAAGAAGATAGAACTTGGGTGTAGCCGTTTAATACTTCCATGTTTAAGATTGGAAACACCAATATCATGTATGAATGGTAATGCAATCCATATCCACGATCCAACCTGTCGTCTTTATTCAATTCGGGGCGGGTTTCTGCTTCGGTATATATATTTAAAAGGTTATAGGAAGTAGATAGATGTGAAATGGATTTCTGTTGATTTAGGGTTTCTTCAAGAAAGAGATATATAGATGAATTTAAAGACAAAGATATAACATCCTAAAGGCAACATAATTATCGTTTTAAATAATTTCTAGTTATTTTAGGTCACATTTAGATATCACAACTATATCATCCAAAATCATTTAATTATGTTTGTGACTTAACTCTATAGGTTGTTCTTTTTTTTAAAAAAAAAGTATAGGTAATTAATTGTATATATACAATCAACTTGAGCCAACTTTTTCGATTTTAAAAAATGCATCCCAATATTTTATGTTATGCACGTTTTTTTTTCTTTTCTTCTTCTAGATTTTGGATGATTTTTTTAATTAGTTTTAGATGTTTCTTTTTTTTAAATATTAAATATGTTTTAGATATTTTTTTTCTTATGTTTTGAAGGGTTCTTTTTTATAGATTTTTAATAATTTTTAATAGTTTTAAATGTTCTTTTTCTTAATATTTTGGATGTTCTTTTTTCCTCCAAATATTACTGACAAATTTATTATTGGAAATCAAAAACGGCTGATAGACTCACTACTAATGTCTAACGATAAATCCGACATTATTTAGTGTTTTTTTTGTACTGTGTGTCATTTTGTAAGGTTTTAAATTTTTTACAATAATTTAGATTTTTTGTTAGATTTTGAATGTTTTATTTTTGTTACATTTTGGATGTTTTTTTATTATATTTTGGATATTCATTTTACATTAATTTTAGATGCTTCTCACGATAATTTTTAGCTTGGATAAGCTTTTGGTTCCCTATAAAATGTATATATTATTTTTTTGGTTTTGGTTACTGTAAAATATTATTCCAACGTGGAGCTTTGGCAGAAAATCTGAATCAAAAGATACAGACGTGGGAAAGTAGCTAAAACATATTTGAACTTGTGATGATGCGTCAATGGAAGTTGGAGGCGACGAAGGCAAAAATTTATATAGCTAGAGAATATTCGAACCTCACACAACATAGGAGGAGATGGCGAGCAAATCTGACAGACAAAATGAAATAGAAAATCCAATGTCATCGTCTTCATCTGAGCGAGCAGAATATCGTCGATAGTACTTCGAGAAAAAATGTGAAGGTTAGCATGTTTAGGAATATTTTTCTAAAGAGAGAAAAGAGGAAAAAGGGTGCCTCTGATAGAATTAGCGGCATCAAAATGGAAACACATAAAAAATGAGATTAAGAAAATGAAAGATCGAAGTATTCCCAAATTAAAAAAAAAAGGTAGATTAGCGGCGATTTCTTTAAAAGTCGCGCAAAACTAAGTCAAATAGCTACTTTTTTAGCGTTTACGGTTAAAACCGCTAAAAAACCAACAAATAGTGGTAGTTGATAAAATAACCGCTAATCATTCGCTGCTATATTCTATTTTTGTGATAGTGGATGTACTAATGTGATATGCTTATTAAATGTTGGTGTAAGAAACTAAATCAATGAGATACAAAATGCATCATTTCAATATATATTTGACTTAATACATTAGTACTACTTTAGTAGCATTTGTTTTTTAAGAGATTAGGATTGAAATTGAAAGACTTAGAGATTGAGACTCAACATTATATTTAGTAATTAAAGACGGAAATTAAGAGTTAAGTTTTGAAATACAAAATTTTAATTTTTTTAATACTTCCAAAAAGTGAGGACACAAAAAACTGCATTTTTGGAGACGAACAAATTTTAATAATATTTCTTCTCAAAAATACACTTATTTAATTTTTTAAATCTAAATTTATCTTTTAATCTCCATATTTAATTTATCTTAAACTAAACATAATATTCGATCTAATACATTTTGCGATAAACACAATAGATATTGTTAGAATATAATTAGGATCAATTAGTATTATTTAGTATATTTAAATATTTATTATAGGATATTAGGTCTTTATTATTATGATTCTCTTAGTACCTATAAATACCCTTTTATATTGTATCATTCTACATAACTTGAATAGACAATTTGAATAGACAACTTGACTACACTCAATAATACACAAATCCTTTTTCAATTTAGTCTCTTGTTTCTAACATGGTATCAGAGCCATGGTATCCTCCTTGAAGAGGATAGGTTGTTTTCCTTGTGGTGAAATCACCGTAGTTTTTGCATTTTTTCTATGCCATTATTCTTTCCCTTTTGTCACTCCTTTGATGCTTTTTCACTTCACCGACTAGCCTATTTTCTCTGTCTTGTATTTTTTTCGAGTCGTATGATTAAACACCATTGTCATCCGCTGCTTACCTATTCTCATGAAAAAATCATATAGTTTTCGCTCTCTTATGGCAGTTTCTGTCTGCCTTCTCTCGTAGCAGTTCCGTTTGCCTTCTCTCGTGGCAGTTTCATCTGCGTTATCTCGTCTGTTTGTGTTCTCTCGTGAAAGTTCCGTCTATGTTCTCTCGTCTGTTTGTGTTCTCTCATGGCAGTTCCGTCTGCATTTTCTCGTGACAGTTTCGTCTGCGTTTCGTCTATATTTCCTTGTGGCAGTTTCGTCTACGTTTCTTTCAGGCAGTTCTGTCTCACTTCCTTCATATAGCGGCAGTTTTGTCTGCGCTTCTTTCAGACAAGAGGCAGTTTCGTCTGCACTTCCTTCAGACTAGTGGCAGTTCCATCTGCGCTTCCTTCAGACAAGCAGCACTTCCTTCATATAAGCGGCAGTTCCGTCTGCGCTTTCTTCCGCCAGTTCCGTCTGCATCCATTCTATTAGTTTATGCATTTTTTTTATTTCGTTGTTTTAAATATATTTCAAACTCAAGTTGTCACTTGAGTTTGAGGGAGATGTTAGAATATAATTAGGATCAATTAGGATCAATTAGTATTATTTAGTATATCTGAATATTTATTTATTATAGGAGATTAGGTTTTTATTATTACGATTCTCTTAATACTTATAAATACATTTTTATATTGTATCATTTTACATAACTTGAATAAACAACTTAAATACACTCAATAATATACAAATCCTTTTTCAGTTTAGTCTCTTATTTCTAGCAGATATAATTCACAAAACTACGAATTGAGGAGCAAGATACAAATTAAAAATTACTATGATCCTTGAGAAAGGTCAAGTATGAACATAATACACAGAGTCAAACCAAAACGCCCTTAAACACAAAGTATTGCGTTTTTTGAAAGGCACTCACAATTTGGACCAAAACCTCACAAAACACATTATTTCTTCGCAAACGAACAGCTAGGCATAGCACAAGTTGAATTGGAAATGACACAATTTTTATGAAGTTGATTTAACTTTGTAATTCAATAATATGATCTAAATATTGATAAATTTGACATTAAAAAATTTAAATAATAAGAGCAGAAGTAAAGCACAACTATAATAATAAAAAATAATTATTTATTTATAGAAAATACTAAGAGATCAACACTTTTAATGAAAAAATACAAAAATTAAGGATAAAGTATATTTTTTATCTTTGAAGTTTTACAAAAGTTTTAAAAATACCTATAAGTTTTATTTTGTTTTAATTTTGTCCCAAAAGTTTTCGATTTACATAAAATATACTCCTGATGGTTAATTTTTTTAAAAAATTAAGATCAATTCGATAACAATTTCATAAGAATAACTCTCAACACAAACAAATCAAGTATAATTTTCATGTATTATTGTTATATTAGTCTTAAATTTTTTGAAAATTTAGCCGTCGAGAATATATATGATGCAAATTGAAAATTTTTGGAACAAAGTTGAAACAAAATATAATTTAGGAGTATTTTTGAAATTTTTTTGCTAAACTTTAGAGACAAAAAATATATTTTACCAAAAATTAATTAGTATTAACTTAAGTATAAGACAAATACATTAAAATAATATTAGTCACGTTATATTTGTATTATTTATTTTCTATTTGTATAGGATCAAACTGAATAATAAATGTGGTATGTATATGATACATCAAATCTAACGTAGATCAGCGCCATTATTTCCGTATTTGTTATTTAGATTCGATGTTCCTACCTAATTGGCAGTTTGGCACAATCATTCTTGTATATAAAAAAACTGAATAAATAATAATTATATGGGCCTTGATATTCCGTAATCTTGATTAGTTAGGACACGCTTGGTTTGGGAAAAAATGTTTACCGTTTTTTATTTTTAGTAGTTCTCATTTTGTATAATTTTTTACGAAAAAAAGTAAAATAATAAAATTTTATCATTTATTTTACTTTTTTTAATAAAATCATAAAAATAAAAATACTAACACAAAAATTAAAACAGTCATGTGATATAGACATCAAATGCTAGTGCATTTCAGGTCTAGTAAGAAGTGCAATATTTTTTAGAAAATAATTTGTTATTAATCTTTTTTTTATAAAAATACATGTAGTACGTTTAATAAAAAAAAATCTCGTAAACCTAATTACTGAGTTATTCATATAACATATAATAAAATAAAGAACTAAATTTATTTAATAGTTAATAAAAAAATACAAGACTCTTTTTTTAGTAAGTAAAGTTTGAAAATTATTTTACATAGACACCAAAAATTCAATTATATTATAAAATATATGGTTGGTATTCATAAAAAAAATTTAATTATTTTGTCATGATAAGTTTAATTATTTTGCTATGAAATATTGAAGGTTTAATTACTTTGTTAGTCTTTATAGTTTATCAAATTTTTAATTAAGTCCTTATATTTATTATTTTTTTTCAATTAGATCCCTACATTGCTTTTAATTTAATAATTAGGTCATTTTTATGTGAAAAATATTAGAATTAACAGGATATTCTTCCCAAAATACATGAGGTCAAAGATTTAGTTAGATTTTTAATTATGAATACTTTTAATTTGTAAAAAAATACAATTAATTCTAATATTTTTTATACTAGCAAGGATTTAAGTATAAAATTGAAAATAATATAGAGATCTAATTAAAAAAAATATAGAAATTTAATTATAAATTTAATAAAACTATAAAAACCAACCGAATAATTAAACCAATATTAAATTATTATAACTAATTATTTTGTTAAAAAAATATTTTGAGATAATATATATATATATATATATATATATATATTTTATTTGTTTACTATACATCTTTGAAAATTCGGTAACACAGACCAAAAACAAACATTTATTTTGTTGTGTTGAGTTTTGACAGCAGCCACCATGTGCATTGAGTGTGAAATTCAATGGTTATATTGATAGCATTAATTGATGGATAGATATTATTAACCGAGTTAACTACCTTCATGTGAATTTAAACGTATTAATATTGTGTCAGAAATTCGATAGTGCTTGAACGTGATATGGTCAATTTAATCGATCTAACACAGGTTCCACCACTGTTTCTATCAACTTGCATCAACCCTACTTAATTTAAGTTTTGTCCTTTTTAACTTTATCACACAAGATCAATCCCACAGCTTAAGTCCCATCTAAGAGTACTTTCTTTGACACGTTTCAGTAATTAATTTGTTCATGACCCACAAAAGAAAAAATATCTCATTTTCACCATCGTTTGTCATATTTAGTGTGTTACAGTTGAATAAAAACAAAGCCAATTTAGGTTATTAAATTATTTGAAGATCCAATTAAATTACGTAATCACAACTTGCTGTTAGCGGTTCACAAAACTATGGTTAATGTCATAAAATTGAATAAAAAAATTAACTAATTAATGATAAAGATAAAAAATTTATTTTATTTAATACTTTAATAAATACATTTGTCTCTAATTAAAAAATATGATATGTTATGTTATTATTATCTTAAATTATGTAATCTAAGTATTTTAAATTTTTTATTAGAAATTACGAAATGAGTTATTAAGATGATATAATAAGTGTATGATATTGTAATTTAAGAATAAACTCATTCTAATTAAAATATTTTATTATAATTCAATAGTTGAATTAAAATGTGTTATATTATTTGGCCTTTATATATATATATATATATATACTAACTTTTGTCTAATTTACTTCTTACGACAACTTTTGAATATTTAATAATTATTTATTTTTATACTTTTAAAATTAAATATTAATTTTTAACCTTTTTTAGCAATTTATCAATTTTTTGGTCAAATAATTATATTTGTATTTATATATTTATTTTTTATATTTAAAAATTTATAATTTATATAATTAATACGGTCATTTTAATTTAATAAATTAAAATTTATAAAATTTAATTATTTTATTCCGTACATGACAGAGGTTATTAAACTTGTTCTTGTACAATTACTTAATATATAATCATGTAATAACATTATCAAAAAAATGAGTGAAAATATTTACTATCTAGTTATTATATTTACAGTGATGTTCAATGTTAAAAATAGCAAACATTGGATGTATAATTATCAAAGTTTTGAAAAATGTCAATTTATACTTTCAGAAATAGATGAAAAAAAATCAAGTTAAATTTCACCAAATTTAAAAAGATGTGGGTGCATAATTTACTCCAACGATAATGGACCATCTAACTTTAGGGTTTGTTAGTACCTCACCAATAAGTATTGATGAAACTTTAACCACATATAAGCCACATGCATGTGATTATGTGAAGTGTGAAGTTAGTATCACATGATATAAGGTTGCCCATGTCCGATAAAAAGGTAACATAATATCATTAATTACTAAAACACTGATGACAATTGGTGTGTTATGTTTGTCAATTTTGGTGGCCATGATGAATCTATATAAAGATGTGTGTGTATAAATAAAGCTCAACAATATTAACAAATTTCCTTTTTTAATTTCCAATTATGATAGTAGCCACTAGGCAGTACCTTTTACTAATTTGGATGATGTATTTGTATGGGTCCATGGTTTCACCTACCAAGCAAACAAAGTTTATGGTTAGTATGGAGTATTTCATATTATTATGAGGCAGCGTCTGTGTTGTGCATTGAGATTCAGATGCCAATTTGGTTTATGAAAGGACGCAACTATTTAATGTGGCAGATGAAATAGATAATGGTATCGTTTCTAGGGTTGGTGATTCTTCACAATGTGATATGCTACACTTCACTATCCCTTTGTACTATACCATGCATTTCAGCTCTACCAAGTTTCAGTCCAAATAAATTGTTTGCTTCCTAATCACTACTCGCCCTGATAGCATCTCCAATGTTAGTTCTAATTTTATTTTATTTTAGGTTTTATAAGAATATTTGTAGACTAGTTCAATTATAATTCTGTATTATTTTAAATTATTTCATCAATATAAATATACGAATAACAAAATTTTATTAGTTCTCCATCAAGGTGATGTCATATCTCTAAGGTAATATCGATTTCATTATTTTATAAATCAACTTCAATACAGATTTTAATTCTAAATCAATTCATTTCTTGAAAGTATCAAAAGTGATACGCTAAAAACATTTTATTGAAGATGCTCTAACTACCACTTTTCTTTTTTTTTAGTGTGAATCAAAGTTGTTATCAGACTTACATGCAATTGGTTTTATGTAAAGTTGATTGTTGATAATCATTCAATTATTTTATGATGAAAACTCAGTTGAAGTTGACTTTATGTGAAGTTTATACCTGAGAGTCATTGGATGAAAATTTAGTCAAATCAGTCAAATCATCTAACGGCTCTCAGGTATCAACTTCACGTGAAGTCGATTTCACCTGAGTTTCCACCTTATTTTATATGTTTGATTAAACTGTTATCTGATAATTTTTAACTATCAATTTTATATATAAGTCAATTGCATGTGAATTTTGTCTTAATTTTATGAGTAAACCTTAATTTTAGTCCACAGTTTAGTTGGAAAAGGCGCTCATAATTTTGAAAAAATGAGCAATTTTTTTTTTCGTTCAGAAAAAATGAACAATATTTGATGAAGTATTTTATATATTTTTTGGTTTATATTTTGGAGGATTTTGTTAAACATTGTTTATCTTCAGGAGGATCATACCTATTAATCTTTTTCTTAAGGATTGTCACTGTCATAAATTTTTTAAACTAAATTGATACTTTATTATAATTTCTATATATAAACAATGTATAGAACTCAATTATGCCAACATCTATTTACGAGGTGTTGCAAAAGTAGTAAAAAATTCTTTTTTCATATAATAGTGGGAAAATTAACCACTTATATTTATATAATAGCACCTGATTATTTTCCACCGTCACAACATAAAAATTTAAGTATTTTTAACACATTAATTAGTTAAGAAACAAAAACTTGTAGTATTGGTAGAGAGTAGTGAAAATAAACATTCAAGATAGATTTATTTGGAAATTAGAAGCACTCAAGTTCTTGTAACCATTATCCTTAATTAGAGTATTATTATTAAATTGATCTTTTAAGAAACATTACTACGTTAGCACCTTTCTTAAGGTTTACTCAGAACTTATCCCCAAGATAATTGACATGATGACCAAAAAATTCCCTATCAAATTGTCCATGTCTTTGGGTTTTGGTCTAATTGAGAAGTAACAAGTAGTCTGGGTTGTTTTCATTGAATGGAATTAAAATCAGAAGACGTTTAGATTTGGGAATCTAAGCTTAGGTACAGGTTCGTTAGGAAAATCTGATGGAATGGATTACATCCACTTCATTCCCATAATAATGAATCTAGTCTTTTCAATCAAGATTTAATATAACCTTAATTAGTTGTGAAAGACTTCCATTTGTTCTGTGTTTTGTTGGTCAAGCCCATTCTTGTGATGATTTGTCCCTCATTTCCTTTTATGTTGAGTAATGCTTTTTGAGCTTTTGCTTAATCATATATATTATTTTTAGTAAGATTTTGAAAATCAAATCAATTATTGAATTGATAATAAAAATTCGAAAGTTTAAAAGTTCAATCGAAGTTAAACTAAAATTAAACCGGATATAATAAAATATATAATTTTTTAAAAAAAAATTATATTTTATTATTGTACACAATTAACTGCTAAAAATTCATACTAGTTTGACTTATTAATTGGTTATTTGACCAGTTTTTCGATTCTTTAACCGATTTTTTGTCAAATAATTGTTGAGAAAAAGACAAATCGATTTTTGATTTTTTGGTCCGCAGACATTTAAGTCCTTGAGAATTTAAAAATATATTTAAGTTTCTAACCTCTTCAAAATCTGGACATATCAACCCCTGAGTCTAATTTGTTCAATTTTAAACTCTCTCACGTGTGTGCATCCGTATCAACCAAGTCAGTACAATAAGAGTCACGTTTGATTTTTATGTTGAGTTTGACAGACCCAAGTAAACATGAAGAATAGGTTTTGAAAAAGTCAGAGACTTAAACGTATTTTCAAATCCTCGAGTACTTGAATGTTTGTAAATCAAAAGACCAAAGACCTATTTGTCCTTTTCTTATAATTTTTTGTTTGAACCAAATCAATTTGATTAGTTTTCCATTAATCCGATTGAACCGATCAATTCGGTCCAATTCTGAACACTATGGGTTTTAATACACATGATCCTAATAATCCTTACTCTCCTATTCATAATACAAATATAAAGAAATTAAAAAATACAAACCTATATAAAAGAAAAAGAAAGCTAATTCAGAAACAAACAAAATGTCCAAAAATTTATGTAGTTTACTATTCTTTGAAAAAAAGGGTAGAAATAATAACAACGAGGCAAAGACAAAAAATGAATATAGAACTTGTACCACAGGCCATGATTGCACTTGTCTGGTTTGGTTTTGTAGTACAGTAAGAGCTGCTTGTGAAGTCAATCAAAAACCAGTATGTAATGAATATTATGAACATAAACTTCTAATGTATACAATCTTTGTCCAAAAATGTAAATAAATTTAAAATCTTATGCTAAATTGACATAAAAAAAAGTTCAATAGGGTGTATATAATCAGAATCAGCAAAACTAAATTGTTCTACACATAAAAACAAAAATGTTTACAAGCAAATGATGGGTCATTAATTAATTATTATATGCATATCCATTGATCATCATTGTAACTCAATTTGACTGTACTAACAATTTTCATTCATTATGGGGCCAAGGAACCAACCACCACTTTGCACCATTTCCTCATATGGATATATTGAATACAAACAAAGGGAAACTCCTTAAACCCTGCCAAGGACCAAGGTTTAAATTACTGGTTAAATTACATTCAACTCATCAATGTTCACTGTTTTGGAAATTAAATGCATAACAGAACAGGAAAAAGAAGAAGGAAGGACTTAAAAAGAAGGATAATCCACTCATTCATGTACAAAAAGGTAAAATTTATCTCAAAATTTTCTTTACACTAGTTTAGTACAATGATGATACCACTCATAACTGCAAAGCCCCCACTAGAATTAACCGAGTATTAGTCCTAGAACTAGAATTAAATAAGCATATAAACAAAAAGGGAGGGAAAAAAACATAAACAAAAAGAAAGAACCTTTTTTACGGTATGTGACATATACAAAAATTACAGATCCCTTCTGCATAATGGACAAGAACCATGTCTAAACAGCCACTTGTCTATGCAGGGTAGGTGAAACATGTGATGACAATGGGGCAAGCTTCTAACTGACTCTCCCAGCTGAAAGTCCTGCATATACAAATACAGAATTATAACTTGTTTAAGTATCAAAATACACAAGGTTAATAGTACTTTTGTTTCAAAACTTTAATGTCACTTTGTCCAAATTGACTAGATATGCTAATAATGAATGAGTAGTAACCTTGATATCAAAAGATACATAATCTAAATAAATGGTATTAACAAGGAAAACTACAATTAACAAACCTGGAGGCAAACTGAACAAGACACTCTTTCACCAGAAGCATCAACATTGTTGTCACTAGTAATTTTGATTATTGGGATTTTTTCGACCAAATCTCCAGATAAGCCTTTTGAACCACCAGTGTCAAAGATGTTTTGAACTTCATCAAAACCGGTTTCAACAGCACCCATCTGAGATTAAGATAAGAAGAAAGAGTACGAGGTCTCAGCAAAGACAAGTGAATACACAAGCAAAATTTCCCAATTCATCAATGTAAATAGTAAATAATCCTTTGAAGTTTTTTATGCAATGAAAATTAAATTACCTGACTCTGAACTGCACTCAACATTGCTGGACCTATCCTCTCACGAACAAGTCTCCCACTCACTAAGCTAGCAATAACATCAATCTGCATAACACACAACCGATTGTTAGGCTAACACAACATTCCAAAGAAAATGATAAAATACAAATTTAGGCCTGTTTCGTAATTGTCGACAAATATAGATAGATACTTGAAGACACCAAATCTATTTGGAAAAGAAGACACATAAGAAAAATAGGTAAACTTCTTGTAATGGAGAAAAAATTCGTCCAATTTAATGTCTAGTGTCCACCAAAAACTGAGACCGATCTTTCTTTCTTGTCATGTCTTGGTGTCTTTTTATTTTTGTACCGAGACACTTACCAAAGACGAACAGAGCCACAGCCTCACAAAACAGAAACTAAGCAACCATGTAGGCACATGATAAAGCTTCAAAATCACATTTTGAAATTTGAACAAGGCTGAGTTTGCTCACTCACCAGGTACAAGAGACACCCAATTCCAGACTCATCAGATTGCCAAAGAACAAGAGAGGATTCAAAGACTTCAATGGAGAAAACAGCTCCTGAGATGGCACCAACAGCAGCACCTCTAATGAAGCCACTCTCAGTCTCTTGTCCTATCAAAGCTCCAGTCATAGCCCCCAACAAAGTCCCAACTGCAGATACCAAAAACAGAAAGAAACCAAAGCCATTTAGAGTTTCTATTCTGGCCTTAGAACAAGCATGCCAAACCCAAAGTTCAATTAAAAATAATTAAACAAAATCAAAGGACAAAACTTTAGTATGTTTTTAGAAGATGGAAACAAGCCAACAAACAAACAGATGAACCGCATCCCAAAGTTTCATTCATGTCTTTTTAACAAAAACACACCAAAAAAAAAGAAGAAAAAAAAGTTGCAAAATTCAAAACAACGTCTTACAGCACCAAACAATGACATTGACAAAATCAGAGCAAACTAAACCAAACCCCACCACACCCCCATCCTCTATTTTCCATGTTTATCATTCAAAACAAAACAAAACAAAAAAGGTGGCAAATTGACAAAACCAGAAGTTGGAAAACCTGGAAAACAAAGAAGCAGATCAGGTGTTCGACAAAATGCATAAATTGAAAAAACCGATTAGGAGAAGGGATTTAACCTAATGCGAAGCAGAAGGTCAAGATCGCAGAGAAGATGTTGCCAATGACGGCAGAAACAGCGAGGGTTCCAATTTGCTTGATCCTCTCGACGAGATCCCCGAAGGAACCGAACAGAGAGGACCTCAGAGGAGACGGATTTGGCACAAACTCCATCTCTGTAGAAACAAACGAAAGAGGAAGAAGAAGAAGAAGAAAGAAGCAAAAAAGTTTCTTTCTTTTTTGTGCGGTGGTGTTTGATTTCTGAGAATTGGGTTTAAGGAACAAATAGAAGTCCAAATTTATTTATAAATATAAATATAATAATAAAAATAAAATAAAAAATAAATAATAACATAAGAAGAAAATAAATGTTAATGAAAGACGCGCAATGGCAACAATGCTTATTGCTTAGTCCGTAAGAAGAAACTGCTATCAACCAACTCGCATTTAAAGCTTCTCTGCCTTAACGCCATCCCTTTTTTTTTTGTTCTTATAAGGTTGCTATGAATCTTATATTGTTGAATTAATTAAAAAATATTTATATTAATAGCATGTATTAGAAAAAAATAAAAATCGTTTTCAGAATATATGGCACGAGGAGGAGGCAAAGGTGGTCTTTTTTGACAAATGGGTGCAAGATTTATCACAATTCAAGCTCTCTTAATTATAGCCGTACACATACATACATAATCACAAGAATTTAGTCTTTCTTTGAT
This sequence comes from Arachis hypogaea, assembly GCF_003086295.3. Lineage (NCBI taxonomy): Eukaryota > Viridiplantae > Streptophyta > Magnoliopsida > Fabales > Fabaceae > Arachis > Arachis hypogaea. The sequence continues at coordinate 4,314,307 of NC_092040.1, read as the reverse complement.
TTTTTTTTTTTCTCTTGTCACTCATTTTCCATGGTTCACGCGTTCTAAGTGGGAGTTTCCAATGTGAATTCGTTATTTCCTGGAAGAAAAATGTTATGTGTAGGCATTAATTGAATATGTTAGATGAGAAAGTTTAAGGGTCAATATTTTTATTAAAATTTGGTTAATATTTAATTAATAAAAAATAAATAATTTTATATTATTAAAATTATTAGTGATAGTTAATTGATGATTATAAATTATAAAATTTATTAATTTTTTAATATTTTTTTATGTTAGATATATGATGTAAAATATTATTTTAATTTATATGGCATTTATTATTATATTTATTAAATTCTTATTTTATTTTATTCGTTATCTTATTTTTTTATTAAAAACAAAATTTGTTATATTTATCTTTTTTTAAATTAGTTATGTTTATCTTTCTCTAATAAAATTATTTAGAGATTTTAGTTGTTTTAGCATATTTTAAAACTTAAAGTCAATTTTGTAATTAATATAAATAGATAGTATTATTTTTTGATAATATACAACAACAATATACAATAAAAATTTTTCTTTTTTTTAATTTTTTCATAATTTTATTAATATTATTAGATGAGATGTAAATTTTATTTAAAGTAAAACTATATTTTGTTAATAACAACTATAGAATGTCTTCTATTTTTTTATACTGACGACTTGAATTTGTTTGGGTGAGTTTCTAATATTTTATAAAAATATTTTTTTATCTATTAATAATTATGTTTGGATATAATAATATAAAAATATTTTTTTATTTATTTATTATATAAAAAATATTTTTTTAAAAATAATTTTTAAAAAAAAATATAAATTATAGTTTTTTTAAAAAAATATTTTTTATTACTAAAATTTTATTAAACATATTAAAAAATAAAAAAAATTATTAAAATAATCACGTCCAAATAAACAAGATTAATCGTTCAAAATTATCTTAGAATGTTCTATTTAGTTTTCTAAAGCTTAGGCTTAACAAGGGTTGATTGGCCAGGACTTTCTGACCAACACCTGAGCTGACCCGCAGTTTAGAAATATTTTGTTCGGTGACAGTTTCTATATAGTTAATTAACTATTGGGTATTGGGTGAGGTGAGTGATTATATAATATATTATTATTATATATGTGCAAGCAATTAGTAGCTAGAGTTCAATTTTGTAGGTATTCCTTTACTTATTGTTTTGGTGCAAAATATCTTCGTATGATGGGGACAGTAGGTGGATTGCCAGAGACTTTATGGTGGAAGGGATTATGGGCATAATATAACATATATAATAATGATAAAAATTTAGATTCAATTGACTTTACGTGAAATTAATAATTAAAAATAGTTAAATAATTTAATTAAATTTTTATTTAATAATTTTTAATTATTAACATCACATAAAATTAATGTACTTAAATTTTTATCTATAATAATATAAAAATATTTTAAAATATATTTATAATATCAGTATTCTAATAATATTAATTGTTATTTTTAATTGATATATATTATATATATTTATTATAATTGAGATTAACGATAAAATTATTAAAATATTAGTATATTTGATATACTTAAAATTCTTTTAATAATATATATCAACTATATAATAATAATATATTGATAAAAAAATATTATTTGTATATTAAAATTATGTATACATTTTTAGGTGCTTAATTTGAAATAATTAATTAAGTTATACTTTTAACATATTTATATTTCTTAGCTCCATCTTCTTCAACTTCAAAGTTCAATTGATCTCTCAAATAGATATCAAAACAAAATTATATAAATAAATAAATAAATAATACGTACAATAATACTATAGTATGTACTATGTAGCAGTGAACCCAATCCATGTTGCTACATCAATGCTAGTATGCTAGTAAGTGAGGTCCATGCATTATTATTCATCATCTCCCTCCTCAACGCCTTTATTTAATTCATGAACTTTAATTATAAAATGCCTCAAGATTCATTCAACTATTATTCAAGTGAGGCAAAAAAAATAATAGAAAGAAAAATTTATTCGGATGGATAGATAAAGAGTTGACTACTTTTGATGTTTGCATAATGAGTATAGTAGCTAGGTAATGGACAATGTGCCTTTTTTAGGTCATGTTATCTTTTGCAAAACTAATTAAATTAAAACAATGAGAAACAAAATAAATGTTTCTTCAAACTTTTCCATCATTTGATGACTAGCTAGATCTAGATTGGATTGATACATAAACAAACCACATGCAACATGATAAATGCGTTATGGGGTTTTACACGATTATTAACTGATAGTGAAATGCATATTGCTAGCTGTATTTAAATGGTGCTGCCTATAAACATTATGGTATATGTGTAGTACTTTATTTTTAGTAGTAATAATAATAATAACGAAGCTTTCCATTATTTTTGATAAGATTACTAGATATATAACTATTTCTAGGTATCTTCTTATTAACTTAAATTTAAAAAAAATAATTTCATAACATGCATGATATCAGGACTTTTATAATTAAAATATTTAGAATTTGATCAATATTATTTTCAAAAAAAAAAAGTATAAGATAAACAAAAAAGTTTATGCAAAAAATTCAAAAAATGTATTTGTTAGAAGGAGCAGAATTTAGTGTAGAGGAAAGATCAGAGGACAATAACCTCCCAAATTAATAGAATGGATCCTCTTAATTGTTAAAAAAATTTGAGTATAAAGTGTAATCTCTAACCCTTTATTGCTCTCTCTATCTCATATTTATTCTTGATTTCACTTATAAAATTAATGGTATAAGATCACATTTTATTCTCTCAATTGTTAAAAAAAATTGAAAGAATCTATTTCCGAAATTAATAACTTGTACTTATGAAATCTTTTATTTTTATGATTTGGCCCTTTCTAATTTTATATTTGGCCTTTTATTTAGTTGTATTTTTTTTATGTAAATCCCTAAAAGAGATTCTAACTCTGTCTTTAGATGTATTAAAGATATAATTATTTATGTCATTATTTTTATCAGTTTAAAGTTTTAGAAAAAAAAATATTATAAACAAAATTGATCATGGATTTGACGGGATATTTTCCTAACTTAAATTATATTTAGCTTTCTAGTTATTATTTCAGTAATTATGTATTGAAGGCACCCGCATTAATTACTAAAAAAATATATGTTTGTTTAATATTAATTAGGAGTATGTAGGTGCTAGATTTTGTTTCCGCTCCATTATGAACGTTAATTCACTAGTAATTATTAAGTAATAATACTATAAATCAAAGTTTAGTTTAACTTTATGTTAATTTTCCATTCAGCTAGTATATAGACTTATTGAAGGAGCATGCACATTCATTGGTTATACTTAGCTAATTTAGATCTAACGTCCATCGTGAATTGCAAGACATGCAACGTGATGAGCTTGGTCCATTATTGGTTAATATTTGAGAAATGCTTCTAAACTTTACCATAAATATATTAAAATCATGTACTGCAACTAGGTGCTCGCAAGCCAAAAATATTAATTAATTAGTCATAATTATTAGATATAGTATAAAGCTAATTATGTACTTCTACCTAGCTAAAATTTATCTATGTGCATTAAAATAAATATTTTATTTTTATAGAACTCAATAATAACTAACAAATAATATAATTAAAGTTTATGTTTAGCTTGTCGTTCTATTTTTCTAAATAAATATAATTTTACCTGAAAAATATAAATAGTTAAATACTTTGAATGTTCATTACTAAACGTGAGGATTATATATATATATATATATATATGACTAAGGATGTATCAACCAAAAGCGATATAATATTGCACTCCCGTTCTATGCATAAAAGATAAGATCTAGTCTAACCAGCCCGATGGACCTAATTAATTATTGATTATATGAATCAAATTTTCAAGAAATGGCTTACGTAAGATGAAACTCAACTCATGTACATACGTTTTTACGAGTCAAACAATTGGTTTAAATAAATTATATACAATTGATTATGTGAAGATATATATATATATATATATATATATATATATAATTATTTTTTATGAGATATTATTTTAGAATTGAATATTTATTTTTAATTTGAGTTATTCTAATCTAATAAAAATTAATATTTTAATTGATGAAATAGGTTTATTTTGTAATTAACTTTTTTAAATATTAAAATCTAAATTTATTTTTTTTATCAAATCATTATTTTGTAGAAGAACACTTCTTCTATTTACTGAAATACGTTTTCACTTCTCCATTATTCCTTCATCACTTAGATTTGTTCTTTCTAAATTTTATTATCGTCGTTGTCGTTATGATAAGAAGCGCCTACGGCATCATTATCTACTGTCTTTTTATACAATTTTTATTCCGTCTGTGTAACATCGTCATTCCGTGACTTTATTTTGCTACTTGATGTACGTCATTAATTATTATTAGGCAAATTCTATAATGTCTATAATTTTGATGCTAAAATTATCGAATTTATTTTTTATGGTAAATTTTAAATATTAAAAAAATTATATTTTTTAATTTGAATATTTATTTTTATTTTTTTTAGTAAATTAGGCAAATATATATAAACACCATAACATGCACCTATTATTATTGTCGATCGAATAATGAGTTTCATTACATGTTTTTCGTTTCGACAATAGACTTGTTGACAGTAGTAAAAAAATCAAATAATATTATATATTAATAACGAGAGAATATAATTAATAATAATCGTTAGAAATAAAAAACTAAATTAGAGGAAGGATTTGTGTATTATTGATCGTAATTAAGTTGTCTAAAATGATATAATATAAAAGAGTATTTATAGGTAGGGCTGGTAATGGGTAGGGTTAGGGTAGGGTTACCCACGGGTTAAAAATTTTATTAAAATTCTACCATACTCTACCCGCGGGTTGAGAATCTCTCAACCCTAACTCTACCTACACCCTAAAATTCTAAACCCTACCCTACTCTACCCTACATGCAAAAATATCAAATTTTTTCAAAGTAAATATAAAAGTTAATTATTTCGAATTTTATACGTATTAATAACATAAAAAATAAAAAACTAATGCTCTAAATTACTAAATTAACTAATTAGTTTAGTAGTTGTTCACTTATTATAAGTCATTACATAAGAGATATTGTGGGTTCAACTCTTACTTCCTTCACTATATAGAGAGATTTTTATAAATTATATGTTATATATGAGGTGCGGGTAGGGTAGGGTAGGGTACATCTTAAACCCGTACCCTACCCTACCCACAGTGGGTAGGGTAGCCTACCCTACTCGAACGGGTTGGACCGGGTTGGGTACCCGCGGGTAGGGTATGAATTGCCAGCCCTAATAGGTACTAAGAGAATCGTAATAATAAAGACGTAATATTCTATAATAAATATTCAGATATACTAAATAATTCTAATTGATCCTAATTGATCTTAATTATATTCTAACATCCCCCCTCAAACTCAAATGTTCACTTGAGTTTGAAACATATTTAAAACAACGAAATAAAAAATGTATAAACTAATAGAACGGATGCAGACGGAACTGCCGAAAGAAAGCACAGACGGAACTACCACTGTTGGAAGAAAGCGCAGTAAGTGCAGATGAAACTACCGCTGTCTGAAGGAATCGCAGATGAAACTATCACTGTCAGAAAGAAGTGCAGATAGAACTGCCGCTGTCTGAAAGAAGCGCAGATGAAACTGCCGCTGTTTGAAGGAAGTGCATATGGAACTTCCAGAAATAAGTGCAAATGAAACTGTCGGAAGGGAATGCAAACGAAACTGCCGAATGGAAAAGCAAACGTAACTGCAGGACGGGAAAGCAAATGAAACTACCAGACGAAAAAACAGATAAAACTGCCGGACGAGAATGCAGGCGGAACTACCGCAAGAGTGACCGAAAAACAGCTGAAAAGATGCATGGAGAAGCCGAAAAAAACATTGACAAAAAAGAAGGAAAAAAATGGCACAAAAGAAAAATATGGTGATTTCACCAGAAGAAAAACAACATATCATCTTCAAAGATGATACTATGGCTCTAATACAATATTAAAAATAAGAAACTAAACTAGAGGAAGGATTTGTGTATTATTGACGGTAATCAAATTGTCTAGAATAAATAATATAAAAGAGTATTTATAGGTGCTAAGAGAATCGTAATAATAAAGATATAATATTCTATCATAAATATTCAGATATACTAAATAATTCTAATGAATCCTAATTGATCTTAATTATATTCTAACAATAATAATAGTAATTTTGTAAGTGTATATATATACTTGAATATTGGTTGAGAGATTCAGCTGAATTTAAATAGGCCTACTTCTGCCGTGGTATATGCTTGTTGGTGGTTGCATTGTGTAAGGCATTAAAGTCCAAAACAACTACACCTAATGGAAAGATATATATGAAAAGTTTTTCCAAGCATATAATAATCTTCCGATCCTAAACGAATCAAAACATGATTAGACATTTACAATGATCCAAACTTGTATAATAATGTCAATGTCTGTCTCTGTGGATTTTCACTTCCCCTAATTAACGTAGTTGTTATTCTCTGCATTGGTCAATCTCAATTTGGCCATATCTTAAAGTTTTTGTGGATAAGATTGAATATATACCACCATATTCTAATAATATAATATAACAAAAGAATATCGTTAATTAATAAATAAGTCTTCAGTGCTTGCAGAAGAACAAATTAAATGATACTAATTTTCTTCTTCCCTGGATAATATAATATATATTGTCATTTAAATCCACCATGTGAATTTAATTTTGTTCCCTGGAGAATATAATATTGTCATTTCAACCTATATCATGGCCTGCTACTTGAAATTTTCGTTATATTTAAACATAATTCTATGTATTTTAATACAATAAGTCTAATCAAGCTAATTATATGCATTATTTTAAAGCAACTAACAGATGTAGATATCATGAAATATTATATTGCAAGCTTGCATCTATGGCTGGGGCTATCAAATCTATTGCTTCCCTAATTAATAATGGGAAATTAGCTACCACTTGTTACAGAACAACAATAATAATAAAAAATATAATTTTTTTATATATTTAATAAAAAATAACAAAAAATTTTATTTTTCAATAAAATTTTTTTAGGATATATATATATATATATATATATATATATATATATATATATATATATATATATATATTGTATGGGTCCTTTAAATATTACTATTAAGACTGAAAATGAGTCAAGTCAGTTCATGAACTAGTTCAAACTCAACTCGTTAATAACTCGATAAGTTAAACTCATAAGTTGGTGAGCCAAGCTTAAATCTGAAATTGAACTTATAAATTAAATGAGTCAAGTTTGATTAGATCGTGAACTAACTCGATTATTAATATGAATATATTTATAGAGTCGTGAGTTAAGCTCAATTTTCGCGAGTCAAGCTCAAATTCAGCTCAATTCATTTCCAACCCTAATTGCTACCCATTATTGGATCATAAGTAGTTAGTATATAAAATAGTTGTAGTTTGATTTTGAAACAAAAGATAATAAAGGATAGAAAAAATGATCGAGTCATAGTTCATTCCTTTTATCTATTTAACTTTTAAATAAAAAAGTTGTAATGTTTTATTTTTTATATTTTTAAAAAATAACATATATTTTTTATGGTTTCAGTGGCTAAAAGAATGGGGGTTGAATCTTAGCCCCTTTTTCACTTTAGAACGCTTGCTGGTCTTTGAAATAATTTCTGGAGATTTATTTAATTTTTGTCTCGTTCCTGGCCACGAGACTTTTCTTTTTGTCTCGTCATTTGGCACGAGATATTTTGCGGCTTTATCTCATGTGCAGCAGAAACAGAAAATGGAGTAGAAGAGAAAGAGAATTACACCCAAATATATCCTGGTTCAACTGCTCAGTGCAGTGCAGCCTACATCCAGTCTCCATCACAACAATGAGTAGAATTTCACTATAATCTTCTTGATTACAGACACCAATTCTCCCTATGAACTACCCTTCCTATCTGGGACAAATCCAAAATCTAAACCCAATCCTGAACTTGACTTGGTCACTGCCAAGCTTTCAACTGTAAAGTGCTAACCCAACTTACAAGGGAATTCTCACAGAATCATGAAACACAACACAGATGTATAAAGGAACTCTAAGGACATCTATGGCTTTTTCTTTTAATTTTGCACTCTCTGTATTTTTTCGCTCTATGGCTTTTTCTTACAAACCTCACTGTTTGCCTTTTTCCATGAGACTCAAGACATGACAAAATTAAACAGAAAAATTACAAAACAGAATACATTGAAGGAAAAGAAAATCTGTTAATTCAGGTAGCTCTGAGAACTCTGTACCTTGCACTCTCACACTTTCTCCTTGAATCAAACCCTGATTGTTCACCCTTACTTATATGGAGAAGCCTTCAAGGTTGAAATCAAACAAACCAAGCTAAACTTCTTCTTCTTCAAAGCAGAACCGGTTCGGCCAGAGAGAAAAGAGATAACCCATGCAAAATCCAACATGTAATTACCTCTAGTCCTTCCTTAGTCACCAATCTTCATCAATCCGAGCCCTTCATCTTTTCTTGCTCTCCAATATGAACTCCTGGCCCTTGATGCTTCATGATGATGATAGCTTCATTTGCTCCTATCTCTGCCTCTTCCATCACGTAGCCACTGTAGCTACTTTCTGTGGTAGTTGAGCAAGATCAGAGACAAGCCATCCTTCCAAAGATTTTCTCCTTGCTGACCGAAATCTTCTTTAACCATTTTTGGTATGGAGAAGCCAAGATCTCATCACAAAATCTTACCAAAAGTGAATGAGAATCTTAGCCATAGCATACTTTTAGTTTTATTTTTCTTGTCATCATTTTGATAGTCTTTAGGCGTGTTTCTTCTTCTCTATGGTAGCTTGTTATAGCTTCCATGGTTGCTGAGTGATATGACCGAAAGTGAGAAGCAAGTAGAGAGAGAAGAGAGAAATTTGAAAAGCATTGAATTAGGAAAGAGAATGTGATTAAATGAAATGATTCTTCCCTTGCTTAGTAGCGTGTAGCATTAAGTGCTGCAATCAAATCAAATGCCTTTTTCTCTCTCATTGTTCCCATGTAATTAATGATAATTGAATGAATTTGGAATCCATCATATGGTAAAAATTGAGATCCATTGGAAGCATTTTTGCTTTCTCTCTCAATTGGTTTCGGACCAGGCAAGCAAAATAATTTGGGCTTGTATCAATAATAAGTAAAGCTGGCCCATCTAATAAAACATTTCAGCCAACATTCATATGACAAAAATTGCATAAGCCTGAATTTTGATTTTATTGGGTTTAGGATCTCTACTTTTCATTTCGGCCCAAATAATCACAAATTGCTTCAACCACTTAATTTATCATTTTTTATATCCAAGGCTGAAGGTGAGATGCATATATGGACTTGCAACATTTTCTTTTATTTTCGGTCCAATAGCAAATCTGCACACACAAAATTATTAATTAAGCAAATATGAATTAAGATCAAATTAATAATTTTGTAATTAATTATTTTTAATAATGTTTGTTTATCATCAAATTAAATTAGAGTTTTTCAAACTCATCATATTTAAATTTATTCTCATTTAAGTATTTGAAAATAATTAAAAAAATGAATTAAGACTCCCCATTATTATTCTATATATATAATAAATACGTTATTAACAATTTTTTATATAAATACATAAATGTTTAACCATATTTGAATATTCATGGACATAAGTGCTCTATGTATCTCGTTTTTTCCAGTCATCATCAACTTATGAATAATTAATTTTAGTTGAAAATTTATGTTTCCACTTTCTACATAAATGCGTCCTATTTGTTTTGCTCATAATATATTTTTTTTATTCAACCAATCATTTTTTAAAAATGAATAATTCAATATTCAACATATCATTAAAATAGACGACAATGATGACTAATAAAATTGAAATGTTAAAATTTAGGTAAAAATTTTCTATGGGGAATGAAAGAGATGAATCGAACAATTAAAAGATTCAACGTAACCTCTACTATAAAAGTCAACGGTTGCTGGACACAATTGACCAAGTAGAGTAACTCATCACAGGAGCCACAATTCGCCACGATCTCATGGACGGGGTTGTCTTTTCACTTCCGAAACAGGATAGCAGAAAAAATTATCTAAAATTAAAAATTTTAAAACATAAAAAATAAAAATTCATTTCATAACTTACATTATATATAAAATTATAGATCCTAATTTTTTAATTTAATATAATAATTAAATGATTATTTTTTATTTTATCAATCTTCAAATTTGAGATAAATTCAATCCTAAAATTATATGATGATTTTGTTATTTAAATTAATAAAATATAATATTTATTGAAATGTGTATTGTGTAGAGATAAATTACGATTTTAAATACTATTACACATTTTGGATACACGTATAAAAAAAATATTAAGTTTTAATTATACAGACTGAATATTGTATATATGAGATATGATAATTTAAAAAAAAATGATACGATACAACTGCATAATTATATATAAATTAAATACTGAATATCCAGATACGATCAATCATATAAAAGTCTTGACCAATATACTCGGATATGTACAATAATACGAATATATTTATTACTAAAAAGAATTTTTTTTGATAAAATTATTAACAATAATTAACTTTTTTTTAATAAGTTTCATATTTAAGAGGAAGAACCATATTTTTTTATAAAAAAATAAAAATATTTTTAATTATTTTTTTAGTTATTTTTTGTTAATTTGTATGTTAATTTGTTTTATATTTCGTATAATTTTTGTTCAGTAATTATTTTTTTTTTGTGATTTTCTATCATTTTTTTTCTAATTATCAATAGAAATAAAAATAAAAAAATTATGAAAATTAATTAAACTTTGAGACAAATAAAATTTATTGATATAAAAAATTCTCAAATGAATAAAAAAACTATATTACAATATATTTTTCTCAGTATTTAGTTATTTTTAGCTATCATAAATATTAAAAAATTTTCTGATTAATAATTGTGAAATTAATTGTATTGTCTAATAATTCATCTCTCATAACCGTTCTTTTGGTGTCATTTATTTGTAAGGAATTATCTACATTATTTTAATTATAATCTTATATCTTCTATTAGTATTTTTAGCTCTTTAACATTACCAAGAAACATTAAAAAATCAAAGGTCACTCTTTCTTCTCCCACCCCCCTTCCTACCTCCACACACACGCAATCAAAAAACAAAGTTCACAAACATTACACACACACGCGCAATAAAAAAAAAAGGAGGTCAGAAAGAAGACCTAACGCCGTCGCCGTCCATCCTCTCTCTCTCTGGGGTCTCAGCTCACTCAACCCAGAAAGACACCGCCCAACTTTTTGCATGGTTAAACCCCAAATAATCATACAAGATACAAACTTGTCGTCATCTCCAGTGGTCTGTCTCCATTTCTTTCAACAGGTAAATTTTTTGACAATCGAATAACAAGTGAAGGTTTTGCCGTAACTATTGCAGTCCCAACATGATCTTCTCTTCACTTTTTTTTCTTTTGCTTTTCTTTTCATTTTTTCTAGCTTTCCTTTCGGTAATTTCATCAACTAAAGTTTTGTCTTCTAAAAATATCCAGTTAATACCTTTATGTGAATAGTCTCAGTTCAAGTATCTTTTCTGATTATTTTTTTGTCTAATACTCAAATTTTTGTTGCTCTCCCATTTTGCTGAGTTTTAATTTGAACCAATATAAGAGATTGTCATATATTTTGGCATGCATGTATCGTTCAAGGAGAGGTTCTTCCCGATTTAAAAAGAAAGAAAGACATTTTTTATTTCCAAAACAACGGATCTCTGACACTTGGATATCTCCAACATCTGATTGTTATTAAGTTCTTTTTTTTATGCTTTTTGTTAGCAGGTTGTTACACGTGGATAGGTGCTACTTTTGTTAATCATCTTGATTAAGAAGCTATATTTAAGGTAACATACTAAAATGTAAGTTATTAACGTGAGAGAACTTCAAAGGATAATAACAGGAAGTTATTTTTTTTGTTAATTTTTTTTAGCAAGTTAATTAATTCAATTTTAGTGAAGTTGTATTGGCCGTGTGAAATTCGGTAATTTTAGTATTACTATATTGTATCGAATAAGAAAAATTTAAGCAGATAATTTAAAACACTTTTAAGAGTAAAAAAAATAAAATTGTAATTATAATTTTTTGATATTCATTCTGGTCTTTTATATTTTATTATTGATTTAATTTTTGTATATTTTCTTTTTTTTCATATCGTTTGTAATGCATATTCTAATTAACAAATTCATAATTCATGATTGTTTCTTTAAATTATTATTAGTAGTAGTTGTTAGCTTTCTTAAACTTCTCAACATTATAATTAGCATTAGTAGAAATTTAATTTACTAGAATAAATAATGATATTTTTGTTCCTCTATTTCTTCTTTTATTTATAAATGGTTGCTGTTCTTTTTTTATGTCTGTTCTTTAAGTTTCTTTATTCAATTTTATCACCTGTTTTTCTTGACTTTGTTGAAATCTCCTATTAGGGTTTACTTTATTATAATTTTCTCTTTTACAGTAAGAGACAAGATATTTTCTTTGTTCTTGAATCTTTATACCAACTCTCTCTATCTGATAAGGCTGAATGGCCATGGATGCCAATAAAGAAGATCCAAACAGGTATGTTGCTTAGCATTAGAGAAGATGTTTTTTTTGCTGCATTTTTAGTTCGATTGAAGTCTCATTTATTTTTTCGGCCAATGTATTTCAGATTAACTTTTGAAAATTTTAATGTCAATTAAATATCGATGTTATGCCATCTATAGTTTTTTTTAATTCTTTCTCATATATTTTTCATGTTGTAATTTAATTTTATTGACTTCTCATTTATATGTAGGTCAGATTTCAGAAGTTGTTGTAATCTGTAAAATATGTTGTGTAGTAGTTTTCCAACGTGGTCTCTTGGGTATTTTTCATTAATGTGCTTTTAATTTGTTACTTTTTTTTTGTGTATACTTAGTTAGTTGGTTTTTTGATTAAAAGTCTCAGTCTTAAATTCTAATCGTACCATTATGTGCTAATAGGAGGTTTTTAGCAACCCAGCAATACTGGTCCAACGGAAAGGAATTGATTTTTAGATTTCGCCTTTTTAGTAAGCAGGTAACGAAATATATTATGGAATATTATATCATGCATGTTAACTGATTAAAGAGGTGGGTTAAATCTTTAACTTCGAATGATTTGTTTTTAATTTATATTCAGTTAGTGGTCTTTTCTACTTTCCTCCTCTTGATAGTTTTTTTCCTGTTAGATGAGTTTGATTAGCTAATTCTGTGTTCCTGATCTTTCTGTTCTCAAATGGATATAGACTACAATAACTCTAAAAAGATTAGTTTTGATAAATTATCAATGTCGATTTAAAATAAAAAATATCATGTTTACTAATCATACATATATTGATAATGATTTTAAAAATTTAACATTTATTAATACCTGAAAAGATGATTCGAAATTCATGTACATAATTTAGTTTCAGAATCTATCAAGATAACAAAAATTTCTTTTTTATTGTTGAAATCTCTCAGTTTTCTCTTTGATTCTTAATAAGCTTGATGGCCAATGTGCAGTTTTGGCCAATAGTATCAATCTCAATTAATTAGATTCCTGATTTGACTTTATGATATTTAATTTGTTATTTTCTACTATTTTCTGCATGTCTGAGAGTGATTGCTTTGCCCCTTTGTCCCTTTTCTATGGATATTTTGTTTAAATTTTAGCTGTTTACTCAACTATAATGTTCTCAATTATTTATGCTAGGGCTTTCTTTTCATTATAATATTAGTTCATTTACGTGATTATTGTTCTCTTGTGTTGCTCAGTTGGTAATAATGGTAGATTTAAAATACCTCTATTGTTAAATAATTAGGTAAAATTATGTAAAGGTTTTTTAGCATGTTTTGTTACACATGAATTAACTTTGGAAAAATTTAAATATAGGGTGACAGAGCTCTTCCTCCAACTTTTATTTCAAATCATGGGGAACGATTAGGTCCAATGTTTTATGTTATTGACGAGCTAGATAATTGTTTAGTCCTGGAGGTGATAAGAAAGAATGATCAGTTGCTCATAACTGACTACTCATTTGAACAGATTAGAACTTCCTATCTTATCGATAGAGAGGCATCTGTTGAATTTAGGTATGTCGGTTTTGGAATTTTTTTTATTTCATTGTGGGATAAGGACAACCAACCCATACAAGTTCACCTTGATCCTAATGCATATGTGCCTAAGCTAATGGACCCAGAGACACCTGATAATGTATCAAGAGTGTTCCACATCAAGTATACCAGGATTGATGAGGAGTCATCAGCTGATGTGATGGTTTTATTTGGGTCTGAACCATCTGATGATCAGTTTTCATCAGATGGTAATGGAAACAATGATCAAGATGGGACACTGGTAGGGGATAATCTGCATAATCCGATAGATTTATCTAGTGGAAGTAGTTTATCATTGGAGGTCAACGAACAAAGTAACGCGGCAAACAAATTGGCTGATCCTAGGTAATGCTAGATGTAACTTTTTTCCTTGTGTTTTGGATTTTAATATCATGGGATAGCTTGCTATTTTTTAGTCTGGTGACTAACATATTCATATTATCCTAAATTAGATATGCTCCCGAGGTTTCTTATGAAATGATCATCACAGCTTCGGATGTCGGACAATCTAGATTGGTAAATTGATCTCAAAAGAGTGTTTTCTTTTGTTTTTTTTTCTTGCAAACTTATTGGATGTTCTTCCTAAATCTGTTATTCATTGTGTATGAAAATATTATGTTTGTGTTAACTATGAATTATTCATTGCAGTATTTGGCTTCAAAATTTGCTGCGTATCTTAAACTATGTGGAGATGGTTCGATTTAGACGATCACCGGTCCAGATTCCAATGTAGAGAAGAATGTGTTCTTTTTCCACTTACTGAAAAGTGGAGGAAGAGGTACAGAATGAAAATTTGGAGTCGGGTGGAGTGAGTGTTGTAGAATATACAATTTAAAAGAGGGTGATATCATTATTTTAAAACTCGGCTCGATAGCTAACCGCCAGATAGAGTTATCGATTCAGCGATGTTAGGCCTCCTATGTATAACTCTATTTGATGGATATTTTGAATTATGTGTTAAGTTGTCTTGGACATATTTTATTTTTTGTTTAATGAATAAATTTATATATGTTGTATATATTTTATTTTGCTATCAGTAGGTATCTTGACGTTATGTATTTTTAACATAATACGTAATAATAAACTACATCTCTGTTGGACTTTTTTTTAGTGTCTAACAATTATTTGAATATTTTATTATCTTTTATTATCTTAGAAAATATATTATACCATTTATTGACATATTGAATAATTGTTGTATTTTATTTTTTTATTTTAGGTTAGTGATAATTTTATAATTATCTAAAATTAATACAACATATCTATTTTTATAAAATACATTTTAGTTATATTCTTAATATTTTTTTAAAATGGTTTAAATTTCGTGAATCCCGTGTATTACACGGGTTATCACGCTAGTTATATATAAATTAAATACTGAGTATCCGAATATGATCGATCATATAAAAGTCTTGACCAATATACTCGAATATGTATAATAATACAAATATATTTATTTATATTAATTTTGCATTATTGTACAAATTTCAGATACAGTGACCAAGATTTCTATACCTTAAATTATAGATAATTCTTTTGAGATTTATGTTTGTTTAAAATAAAATATATTTTATTAATATTAACATACAACAACAATTATCTTATTAAATTGGACTTAATAGTAAAATTAGAAAAATAATTACATAAATTAGATCAATAAAAATTCAATAAGTAACAACATTGTATTTTATAAAACTAACTAACTAATTAATTAATTACTAAATCAAATCTTAGTTTTTTATTTATTGGTGTCTCTTTTTTCTTAAAAAAAAAACAGAGATAAGAAAGAATATTATTAATCAATCTATTAACTAATATTTTTTATTTTAAAGTTATGCAATATTTTTTATTTTCACTCTTTAATGATCTTGTTTATAACAACTGTTTTAGTTTTTAAAAAAATGCTGTAAATATTATAGAAAATGAATTTTATAATTGAGTGGAACATAATTAATAGTTGGATAATAATTTAATAAATATTAACATAATTATTTAAAAATATAAAAGTTTATTTTCATTAGTTGACAATATAAATAATTTTATACCGTTAATCAATCATATCTATTTTTCGAAT
The DNA here is from genome assembly GCF_003086295.3 of Arachis hypogaea. Classification (NCBI taxonomy): domain Eukaryota; kingdom Viridiplantae; phylum Streptophyta; class Magnoliopsida; order Fabales; family Fabaceae; genus Arachis; species Arachis hypogaea. The sequence goes on along the minus strand of NC_092040.1, from coordinate 4,298,008 downwards.
AATTGTTGATATGATGAATGTAAAATACAACAACATTATATGACAATACATAATTGAATGAATGCATATATTTTTTACAAACAAACAATATATATAGAAAACTATTTAATTATATTAAAAATAAAGATAAGAAACCATGGTAAGTTAAATTTTCGTTGTTTTAAATTAATATACTTTTTATAGGTCTAGTCTAGCTTTTTCTTCTTCTAGTACTTGCATTTAATTTTAATTTTAAAATAAAAAAATATATTTATGTCCAAAAAAATTATTCTAATCTATATTTTTGTCCCCATTTCTATTTTTTCTATATTCGTTACTTTTCTGTCCTCCTGATTTGTACCCTAAATAAAATTTTTAAAAAGATTCGAGCTTTTAAAGGTCCACCTAATTACTAAATGAAAGAACATTTTGTATAAGATTTTAAGATACTGAAAATATTCATATTTTACTTTATTTAGCGTTGAAGAAAATATAAATAAATAATATTTTTTGTTTTTGTATTGAACTAGGATATAAGTTCAAAAGAAAAAAAAACTATTTACACATAAACGATATTTTTTTCCTTTTTTATATTGGGCTATAAGAAATTTTTTTAAGGCTTAGGTATCTTTTTATACAGAGTTAGCAATTTAGGGCCTAAAATTAAAAATACACAACTGGGCCTTTATATAAGGATTTATATGGGCTTATGGACTGAGCCCCGTAGATCAACCAAAACATTGAAACGAGCTCATTTTAGTCATCGCTCATCAGTCATCACCTTTAGCCTCTTAAGCGTTGGCAAAGTGGATAGTCTGTTCCGTTTCGTCAGGACTAAGGCAAAATTAGATTTTCTTTAAATAAATATTTTATTTATTAATATATGTTACGATAAAGATCTGGAACGTTGATTGGACCGAACGTGAGGTTTACATCCGTAGTGTGATAATGTTCGACCTCTTTGATGTCGAGATGTCGTTTATTTAAGTTTTTTGTAAGGAGATGGAGGGTGATACTTATAAAAGATTCCGATATTTAAGTTAGCAAAGATTTTAGGTAAGTTTTAATAGATTAAAATGTGAATTATATCTGGAGTGTCAGTATATTTATAGTAAAATTGATAAGTACTGTGTTAGAGACTTAGAATAGTTCTATTTTTTTAATAAATAATTATTCTTTTTATTTTAGGAGTCTATTAAAATCTCTCTTCTAAATATAGTGGAGAAATATCAGGCGATTACTCGTCAAATTAAATAGAGTTGGATCTCTTTTTGGTGTTGGCCTTTTTAAAAGATAAGACTTATAGTAAAAGGCCACTTTATTAGTGAATCTTTTCTTTTTATTAGACTTGACTTTTATTTTTTGAATTAGGATATAAATAATATACATATGAATATATCTACTTAATATACTAAAACTGGATTTTCTCCCGACTACTAAGGGTGTGTGTGGTTGGAGGGAATACAAGTATATTCCCAGAAATTTTGAGATGGGAATATCTTATTCCCATGTTTGGTTCAAGATTTAAAAAATTATTCCTGGGTATGTTTTATTCCCTGGAATCAAAATCCAACCCATTTCATTCCCATCTCTCCCCTGGTTATCTTTAATTCCAATGGGAATGGAATGTGTATAATAAAGTGAAAAGACCAAAATACCCTTGTTAATTTCACTCCAACCCTTCTTTTCAGATTTTTACTCCTCATTTGATTAGAAACCAAAACCCTAGCAGAGCCCTTCCCCCATCGAAACTAAAACCTAGCCAAGCTTCTTCCCCAAATTCATGGAAGCTCCACCGGCGTCAGCACCGTCTCGCCGCCGATTTGAGTTTGCACAACCACCCGTCACCTTATTCTAGAAGGAAATTCACTTCAATCGTTCGTTTATGTTCGTGTTCCATCATCGCAGCTCACATCAGTTCACCGCGACTGTATGCTTGCCGTCGTTGCTGCCGCGCCTCTAGCCGGATCCTCTGCGTCGCGTGTTCGCGTTTGGTCTCTCTCCTCCATCACTCTCTTGCTTGGCGTCGAGTTCGTCGTCGACGAGGAAGCTTTGTCACCGGTTCTCTAGTGCTTCGCATACGGTTCTTTCTCTATCCCTCTGTCTCTCTTTCACTTTCGATCTCTCTCTCTCTCTCTCTCTCTTTCTCTCTCTCTCTCTTGACCTCTTTCACTTTCTTCTGTTGGTTGCAGGGGATACTAAATAAGAGCAAATTGGTTGCTATTGATGCTGGAAATAGGGGCTACCCTCCGAATAAGATATGTAAGTTGATGATTACGATGTTTTTGACACCAAATTTCTGATGATTTGATGATGACACTGATCTGAGGTAGTTAACATCGTTGTTAAGTTTGCATAAGGTCACAAATTGAAAAGTTGTTTTCCACAGTGAGTGCTTTTGAGTTTTGGTGTTTGAAATTTAAGGGGAGAAAATGAAGGTTATATGGTGAATTGGTGATTGAGTTTTGGAGCACATCACCTAGTCATGTGTTTGCTGTTTTTTATTGTTTTTCAAGAACCAAAATTGCTTGCAATTCTTTTACTCTGCCAGATATTTGCAATTATGTCACTGAGAGCTAAAAAAAGATAACTCTAACCTAGTTTTACTAATTATATGTTTCTTGTGGGGTGTGACAACTGAGAACTGCATACATATCTGTGAAGATGCTCTGTAACATTTGGAAGAAATCAAAGCAGCTTTAAATTTTGATGCTAAACACGTATTTATTTTTCTTCTTGTTACAGAGACTTGATTGCTAATTACCGAAATTCTGTCGAAGAGCTTGTTAAGTCTGAGCCATAGGAGCCTGTCAATTTTCAGGTTGGCTAAAAACCACAACTATTGTATTATTTATCAAGAGATTGTAGCTTCCTTGTTTTACTAGGTGTGTATCTTCAGTTTCTAGCCCCTCCCAGCTTGAACATTATTTGAACGCTGCTGAAATCTGAATGTATATTTTTTTTTGTTTTCAGAAAAGTGGTGCGGCAGTATAATAAGAATGCTAATGAGTTAAATGGTAAGTGGCTTTGAACTAAACATGTGAAGTGAATGCATGTAATGTTGTTTACAAAAGCTATAAAAGAAGAAGTAATTTAGTTATACAGTGTGCTATATTTGGCTATTCCTATTAAGAGTTAGTTCTTGAGGTGATTGGAGGATTGAACGGACAGAGTTTTAACTACTTGTTATACAAGACGCAATCACATTCTATACTTACCTTTTGCAGTGCCATCAAAATAGATATATTAACCATAAATATGTTATCACTGATAAACAACTTTTGATACCTGACAAGTTTCTGCCTAAATCCTAGTTTAATTATCATAATCTTAACATGCTCTCCATCTGGACTTTGTGCCTCATGCAGGTCTTGAGACTTGCACTATTGTTGGAAAGAAGAATGATAAGGCAGTTAATGAAGATCTTCTGAAGGATGAGATTGTTTCTGAACATCTAACTAGGTATTTCATGTTATTGCCAATTGCTTTATTTCTTTCTTTGCTGAATAATTAATTGGTAAGACATGCATGATGCACTTTTTTTAAGACGATTTAGTTTGAGACACATTAGCACTTGTCCATCAATATACTTGATCTTCATCCTTTCTTACAGCTAATTATGATAGTGTGAATGTCTTGGGCGCTTGGCTGTTAATTCTAGAATGAATGGGGCATGAAATATCCTCCCTGTATATTAATGAATGGCTACAATTTAAATGGCGCATCACTAGATTGTATATATGTGTATGTGTGTCCTTATCCCTTCATGAAATTGAAATTTTGAAATCAAATTAAAGGAAAGTTAAGTGATATATATATCTATGGTTTGATCTCATTGTTTAGTTTGGATTTTTTTTTTTGGTCTGGATTTTGGTTCATAGTTATGTTATAATTTTGGATGAAATGTTTGTTGGATTAAAATGGTAATGGACATGAATGCTGGTTAAGCAGGGTAAAGCATATTTAATTAAAGATTAATTATTTTTTTCTTACTTCAATTTATTTCTTCTAATCATATGTTTCCTGTGGGGTGTGATAACTGAGAACTGCATACATATATGTGAAGATGCTCTGTAACATTTGGAAGAAATCAAAGCAGCTTTAAATTACCGAGCTTTAAATCAAAGCAGCTTTGGAAGAATTCCATTGTATTTGGATTTTGGAAAATATAAAGTGGTAATTCTTACCTTTATTCTTTCCACATTTTAGCCTGCTATAGTAATCATTATATAGAATAAATAAATAGTAAAGTCTTCTAACTAAATATTTTAATATTTTAAGATTTGGATTATTTAACATGCGATATATTTCTGAGGTTGTACTTTGTGGAGTTTAAATATTTTACCAATGTGATGGCCACATTCTTACATGTATTCATGATTCTAAGTAAGGGAATATCAGGCTCCTTATTCATATAAATACCTTAATTTTTTATGATACTACAGACAGACCCTTATTCAAAAATGTATATAAAACATCACAAATGTAGGTGCTGGGACAATTTAATGCTCGATCACCAATTTTGTTTTTCTTCTGTTCATTATTCCAACAAATATTTTTTTTCCAGTTTTCTACTTGAATGGATGTTCTCTGTTCATGTACATGATGTTCTGTGCATGCTCCATATTTCATGATTTGATTTGTCAAAATGTGATTTGTTTTATGTTGAAGCTTACATTTGCAGCAACATAAAAACTTCTTTTTCATACATTCCATGTTTTATGATTCTGTTTTGTCAAGTTGTAACTTGTTTATTGTTGGGACTTTACTTATATTTGGAGCAACACGGAAATGTCTTTTTCATATGTTCTTATCTTTGGGGGTAAGAATTAAATAAATTGACAGTATTTCCCAGGTTATTCATTTTGTTATCAGCACCAATTTATGTTAGAATGACATGAGATTTCTGAGTGAGTTTTGCCGATCAATGCTCATGTATTATATTGTTTACATTGGTAAGGCTAGTCTATAAATCAAGTGTTTTCATAGACTTCCTCTCCCCCCTCTTTCCGCAGGTTCATAGTGTTTACATAGAATAAATAAATAGTTAAGTCTTCTAGCTAAATATTTTATTTTATTTTATTTTATTTTTTTGCAGAATGGATCCCAAACAGAAGATGAAAGTTATTGCCTGCTTGATTTTACATTTTGAATTAATGAATGACCTTATGGTTAAGTTGTTGATGATTTGCTATATTTTGATTATATTGCAATTGAAAAAAAAGAAAAGAAAATGGAATGATAGTTATAGTAGGCAAGTAATAAGAGATGTTAGTGTTGATAGAATTATTTATTTTAGTGATCTAGCATGTATAGAAAACACAAGAATGGATAGATGTGCTTTTCATGCATTGTGTAACATGCTTAAAAGGGTTGGAAGGTTAGAACCAAGTAGGAATATGGGTGTGGAAGAAATGGTTGCCATGTTTTTACATATTATAGCACATGACGTCAAAATTAGAGTAATAAAGAGACAATTTGTGAGATCTGAAGAAACAATTAGTAGGCGGTTTAATGATGTATTGCTTGCTATTTTGAGATGTCATAATCTCTTACTGAAGAAACCTCAACCATTTAGCCAGTATAGAATGGATGAACGATGGAAATGGTTTAAGGTAATTTATTTTGCTAATGTTATTAAATCTCATATGGTTGGTGATCTTTAGGATTGAGTTAATTGATCTTTGTTTTGGATTTTAGGATTGCCTAGGAGCCTTAGATGGTACTCATATCAAAGTCAATGTCCTTGAGGCTGACAAGCCTAGATATCGAAACAGAAAAGGTGACATAACAACCAATGTGCTTGGAGTGGTTGCTCCCGATATGCAATTTATCTACGTACTGGCGGGTTGGGAGGGTTCAGCTGCGGATTCTAGGGTATTGCGAGATGCACTATTTCGCAATGGGTTTAGTGTTCCCCAAGGTATTTTATTGAGACTTTAATATGTTATCAAAGTAACCATTTGATCTTTCATTAATTTTGTTCAATTGTGTATGTCACACTAGGTCATTATTACTTATGTGATGCTGGATATATGAATTGTGAAGGATTTTTGGCACCTTATAGAGGACAAAAATATCATTTGAGTGAGTTTAATCCACATAATCAACCCAGTACAGCTCAAGAGTTTTTTAATATGAAACACTCACAAGCTAGGAATGTCATTGAAAGGGCATTTGGAGTATTGAAAGCAAGATGAGAAATTTTAAGGGGAAGATCATTTTATCCTATTAAGACTCAAGGAAGAATTATAACTGTTTGTTGCCTTTTACATAATCATATTAGAAGAGTGATGGTTGTGGATCCTATTGATGAGATAGAAGATCAAAATATACTTGGAGTAGATGGTGAGACGATCCACCATATTGAAACGAGTGATGCTTGGGGTAGATGGAGAGATCAACTTGCACAAGAAATGTGGAACCAATGGAGGAGAAGACATCATGCTCGATAATTGTAATAATTTTTCTATGTGTGAAGTTGTCTGTCGTAACATTGATTTCATTTTGTTTATGTGTTTGTGTTCTTGTATAAGAGTTGTGCATGTATGTTTATTAGTGCAAGTAATTTTTTACTTTTGAGACTTCTTTGTAACTTTCATTTGGATAATAGTAATATTTTTTTAGTGAATTTAATTGTGATAATGTTAATTTTAATTAAATATATTTGTTATTAGGGGTATTTTAGTAAATTTGAAAAGATTAGAATCGATAATAATTTTAATTAAACATATTTTTATTAAGGGTATTTTAGTAAATTTTTTATTAGAAGTATTTTTGTAAATTCAAAATGTAAAAAAAGTAATAATTTTAATTAAATATATTATTAAGTGAAATTTAGAATCAATAATAATTTAAGTAAAGATATTTGATATCAGGGGTATTTTGATAAATTTAAAAAAAATAGAATCAATAATAATTTTAGTTAAACATATTTGATATTGGGGGTATTTAAGTAAATTTTAAAAAATAGAATCAATAATAATTTTATTTGATATTTGAACATATTTAATATTAAGGGTATTTTAATAAATTTAAAAAAATTAGAATAAATAAACAATTTAGCTAAAGGTATTTGATATTAGGGGTATTTTAGTAAATTCTAAAAAAATTTAGAATCAATAATAATTTTAACTAAACATATTTATTATTAGGGGGTATTTTAGTAAATTTATTATTAGAGATATTTTGTAAATTAAAAAAAAATGTAAAAAATAATATTTAATTAGCTTTATATTTAATTTTTAGTCATTAATAATTTAATTTGAATGAGTAAGGGTAATTTTGACATATTACATAATATGACCAAGAAATTTAAACTCAACCAAACAAAAATTTATTCATTCCTAGGATTATTACATAATATTCCAAGACATTAAATTTTATAAACAAACATAGGTATCTTCTATTCCAAGTAATCTTATTCCTAGGTATTATATCCCTAGGAATAACATTCCTAGTAATAAAATTTAATCTTTGAACCACACACACCCTAAAGGTGACGTGTCGATCTCTCATGCCTCCATTTTCCCTCCAAAACGAATAAAAAAATTTTTCTATTCTAAATTATTATTTTATTGTAATTATATTATAATTAATACTAAATGAATAATATATAATTATACTAATTTAGCAACATATCTTCATTATAATTATATTAAATCAATATTTAATGCACTATTAAATTACTTATCAATTATCAATTAAAAATACTTTTAATAATTTTAATGATAATAATAATATCAATAATAGTAATAATAATAATAATAATAATAAAAATAAATCTTTGTTACCCGATTCACGTATATCAAATAATTTTTTTAAATTATTTTATAAAAAATATCTTTAATATAATTATATGGTAATTAATATTTAATGAACAATATATAATTATACTAATTTAGAAACATATCTTCATTATAATGGTATCAAATCAAAATTTAATGCATTATTAAAAAATTACCTTAATAATAGGTAATTTACATATTTATTTTTGTTTTACTAAAGTCTATATATAGTGTTTTCCTGTGATACATGAATCTAAATTTGAGAGTCAATTCATAATTTTATATTTAGTGTTTTTTTACCACTTCATATAATAAGAATATATTCTTCGTTTTTTATTGAAATTGATCCTTTTAAGGTACAATTTATACTTTTTTATAATATTTTTCATATACTCATTCTATTATATTATTTTTTTGGTAATTTTTTATTTGTTGTTACTCTAAGTTATTCTTATCGTCTAATGTTCCAATTCGATTGTCTTTTGCCACAATCATTTACAATGCATCACATCCATGAAATACCTCATTGAGTTGTCTTCACTGATTCGGGTTCCAACTACATGGATATAAACGTTAAAGAAGAGGCAATAGTCTCTACTTTACCGAAGGATGGTTGGATCTATTCACCTATTATAACTAACCCAATGGAATGTGGTTAAAGTTAGATTTCTTAGGAGGAGCTCGATTTTTGATTGAGAAATTGCATCCACGAAATTTTATAGGGCAAGTTCAAGTTCCATCCCCTCCATGCTTTTTACGTCTGCTCGAAAATCTTCGAAGTGGAGCACATAATGAAATTGAATTCCCTCAGTTTCAGTTCAGTTTTGCTAAATTCGTGACAAATTCAGATATGCAATTTCAACTATTGGTAATATATTTAAATTTTCTTAGTTTAAGCTGTTCATTATTAGAATAATTTTTTAACATATTTTGATTTTTTTCAGAAATTACCAGCTTTCTTTTGCATGCATGCAATGCCATTGAGGGGAATAAGAGTTAGTTTGGTTTCTCGATGTGACAATTCTATACCTTGCTGCATTGCATGGATAGCGGATGATGAAGCTTATCTAATAAGAGGATGGTCTGATTTTGCACGAATTCTAAATATTGAAACTTACGATGTTATTTAAGTTGGTTGTCGTTACAAGAATGATTCTATAATATACGTGACTAAGGACTAGAATATGTTCAATATTGTTTAGGTAATTTGGTTTTACTATTAGTATTTGATTAAATTATAATTATAGAATTTTAAATTATTACCTCAATTTATATATTACGATTATTTTTTGTGGATTTGGTATTTTTAAATAATTTAATAAAATGAAGTAGTGTCAGATATTATTAAGTTTATTTTTATCCTTTATTTCTTTATTTGTATTTTCATTATATTTGACAAAAAAATAACCTACACATATATTAAATCATTGACCTAAAGACAATTTATTTGCCAATAAAAACAGATTTTATTTATAATTGGAATAAAATTTATTTGCCAATAATCGGTGAAAAAATTTGAAATTACACCCGTGTCGTATAATTATAATTGATTAATTGGTATAAAATGAAATTATACCCGTGCCATGAGTAATAATCTAAATAATTATATTTTAACAAAATATAATTTGAAATAATTATAAACAATTATCTTAACAAAAATAATTATTTAATAATTAATTTAAAAATTAATGCAAAAAATAATTATTAATAATAGTATTATTAACTGGGTAAATAATATTAATTTGACAAAAATTACCAATTAATTGAATTAACTGACATAACAAATTGCATACTAATTTTACAAAAATTGCATGGCACGGGTAATTGAAATATAAATAATATATGAAAATTTATCGAGTAAATTAATGATTTTGTACCTTAATAATTTGACAATTATTACTTAATTAACTAATTAATTAAATTAGTAATAACAATTTTCAATTTCAAATTTTATATATTAAGTAGTTATTAAAAACTGGGTAATAACGATTTATACGGGAAAATCATTGATAAATTCAATTAACCATATAAAAGATAATATACTAACAGTTTTAGTATATTATTTATGGCAAGTAAAATTATTTCCTCATATTTTCTATTAAAATTGAAATTAATAATAGTTTAAAAAAATGTTTATTAATAAAATTACTAATAGTCACATTTTATACACAGGATATATGTTTTCTATATATTATTTAAAAAATATAATAAAACACGAATAATGAATTAGTATGTTATTTTTTCGAATAGCTAATTAATGCAAAATCGAATACCCTTTTTTATTTCATTGAGGTCATATTCTGTTTGGTGAAAGTTTCAATCACCTTAATTAAATCCTGTGTTTGTGCCTTAATTTATTAAGGTAGTAATATATTACATATTATATTTAAGTAGTTATTTCCCATAGCGGAGATGTAAAAAATCATATTAAGGTTTATTGCCAAATAATTAGTGGATGAATAATAGTAAATTATATTATTTTGGGAAAGTATTTTCATTATAATTATATCAAATTAATATTTAATTATGATAAAATATGTTAATTATAATTATATCATAGAATTATAATAATTACGATATTTATGTTATATATTTTAATCATTAATGTACGTAAATAATTAGAAATCAAAATATAACTTATAATTACCTGTGCCATGCAAGATTAAATAAGATATATAATAACATAGATAATTTGTTACTTATACTGATTAAATACAATAAATACATATTAATTTAGTTAAAAAAAATCACTGTCTGATATGTTTTCCTATTTATTTTTTAATTTATTAAATCCAATAAATTATAATAAATTAATTATATCAACTAATTAATTTAATCAATTATTTTTTAATTTATTTTTTGAATTCAATAAATCAAATAAAATTAATTATACTAATTATTTGTATTGACTAATTGATTTGATTAATTTTTAAAAATATTTTTATTTAATTTATTTTATTTATTTAAATATAATTAATTAATTATTTAATTTTATTAGGATAAATATCAAATTCTATTTCTAATATAAAAATACAAAATTTTATTCATTCCATTTTTATTTAACCGCTATAAAAGACCATATATACTAGAAGAAAATATCATTCATTTACCAATTACTCTTTCATTGGGTAGCTTTTACAACAATTCTTTTTCTTCCTATGAGGCGCCGTCACAAGAAGGCAACTATCATGAACACAAATCAGCACACACTCTTCAACTTCCGTGCTCATCATTTAGAGAAATATATGATATGTTATCCATTAAGCATTTATAGACCATGGTGTTATCATGTTTGCATAAATAAATAAAAAATTCATAATTAAGCTTAAGTCATTTATCTATTTGTGTGGTATTTTGTAGTGTGAAATTACTTTTAATTTGTGTTGTGCAATTATATTATTATGGTTTACTTTAAACTTTTATTTTAGAATTGTGTTATGATTTTATCTCATCTTTTTTTCTTAGATATTAAGTTGATGTATTTTTATTTATTATTATTGAAACAGATGTGATATAAAATTTGTAAAAAGAAAAAAAACTTACATTCAATTTATTTTATTGTAGTCTTCTATTCTTCTATTTTTTATATTCTTTTATTCATTTTATTTTCTTTTTAAATATCATATAATTTATTATAATTTATACCAATTAATTAATTAGAATTTGTTATATCAGTTAGTTTAATTCATTAATTTATAATATACATGATAAAATAGATCATTTGTTACTTATACGTTTATTTTTCTAAAATCTAAATCTGAATAATTATATTTTCAGTTTTTTTTATGAACAAAATATTATTAATAATGAATAATAATTAACCATTCATACTTTTAATTAAAGTGTTTGGATGATTTTTATATTTATTAATATTAATTATTGATTTTTTCATAAATAAATTATATTATAATTTTATGTTAGTTCATAATTGATTAATGATTAATGTTTATAAAGCTATGTTACTCTAAATTTTATATTTTATAAATATTTTATTTAAATATAATTTTTTTAACATAAAAATATATTATTTTTAATAATATCATAATTTTATATTTTTTAATTATTCTAAATGAATATTTTATCAAATACTAATTAAAGCTATTCTTCCATTTGCTTTTACTAATATATTTTCTAACTATTATATAAAATTAAAATCGTATTAATGAATTTAATATTAAAGTTAATTTGGCTTTTTATTATTTAGAGTGTTTTTTCAATCAATAATTTTATAATTTTTACTTTTTTTTAGTTCCATTTTGAATTTTAATTTAGTACTCAAAGGTAGTGAAATTCTATTGATATTGAAATAAAGTTACAAAAGGGTCCATATGATAGAATAAGTAAAATAATGTGATACCCACATGGCAACATTCAAATGAAACAACTTAGGATTTAAAATGTTTATCTTTCTCTTTCTCGCCGTCTATTATATTATCTATCCTATCATATAAAAATCGAATTTTTATCTTTAATGATAGAATCAACGTAGCATGCTTCTGTATTATTTTGTTTAACTCATTAAAATCAATTCATTATGATGAATTAATTATATCAACTAATTGATTTGAATAGATATTTAAGTATCACATAATTTAAAATTATGTATATTAATTATTTGATTTAATTTTTATGATATATAAATTTAAGGAATAAATTAAAATAAGATAATTTATTACTTATTTAAATTGAATACAACAAATATAAATTAATTTAGTTAAAAGTTTACTATTTTCTAATCTTCTATACATAAAAATGATAAAACAAAATTATAAAAATAATCTTTTTATCACTTTTGCTATTTTAATTTTATTTTCTTTGTTTTTTTTATGTATAATTTTATTTTATATTAACTTTGTTTATTTAATAATAAAATATACTCATATTAATTCTATCATATAATAATATATTTTTCTCCTATATTAATCAAAGAATTTCAATAGTTATCAACTACATCTAATAGAATGATTGAGAAGCGAGAACTACGAGAAGTTAAACCCAGGTTCAAAATGCTGAAACAAAGAAAAGAAAATAGTGGATATATGATTAGAGAAAAATGTATAATAATGACAAAATATACTAAAACTGGATTTTTTTCCAACTAATAAAAGTGGCCGTTAATTCCTCATGAATTTATTTTTTCTCTAAAATAAAATCACTATTTTTTTCTAAATTTATTTTAAAAAATATATTTATTATAATTATATTACAATTTACATTTAATAAATAATGCATGATTATACTAATTTAGAGAAATATTTTTATTATAATTATATAAAATCAATATTTAATACATTATCAACTAATAAAATTGAGGTGTCAATTTCTCATGAATTCATTTTCCCTCCAAAATGAAAGTACTATTCTCTCTTCTAAATTTATTTTAGAAAAAATATCTTTATTATAATTATATTACAATATTACAATTAGTATTTAATGAATAATGCATAATTATAATAATTTAGAAAAATAAAATAAAGTCCAGTAATTTATCTTCCGACTGCACACGTGTATATAATAAATTTTAAGAATGAGTCATGTATAGTAAATACGATCGATGATTGTAAAACTGTATACTAACATTGATATAATATTATTTTAGGTATATGTTTTGCAAGTATCAAAGAAAAGTGTCGAGTTCTTTTTTAGTAGATTTAAATTATTCATTGTTTATTAGAGAATTTTATGCATTAGAATTCTCTAATAATTTATTATTTATTTTGAGCTAATTTTGATATGTTCTTATTTGACAGTAAAATAACATATAAAAATTTGTTGGTGGGTCTAAGTATTATTAAGTTATTTATGGTCACATTGAGTATATGTGGTTGATTTATTGAAGAAAGTAGATTACTAAAACTAATTAATAACTATTTAGAGTTAATATATTTAACACTAGCTTAAGAAAAAACAAATAATACATAACATGTTATATTTTTATTAATCAAATTATTATAATTTAAATTAATCTTAATAAAATAATTTAAAATTATAATTTTAATCTTATCACGTGCATGGTACGGGTTAATACACTTGGAAATTACTGCACGATGAATGTGGTATATAGAGAAGTTTTTGAGAGGCCTATAATAAAAAGGTAATAACAAAATGTCTTACTAAATCTATTTATTTATTAAAATTTATTACTATCACTTAAAAAAATTTAGAAATTCTAGGAACTAATAGATGAATTCTTATTGTACATTAATAGTTTGAGAATATTAAAATTATCATAAAAATTCGTATAATTTTATTCTCTTGACAAACAATTTTATAATTACGTTAATCATATAATTTTATATACAAACATTGATACAGTGTTGTTTCATATATATATTTTGCAGGTATTAAAGGATAGCATTGAATTGTTATTCAGTAGGTTTAAATTATTTATTGTTTATTACAAAACTTTCTGCATTAGGATTCCCTATTAATTTGTTCTTCATTTTGAGCTGATTTTGATATTTTTTAACTTCACAGTATACCAACATATAAAAATTTGTTGGTAGATTTAAGTATTACTAAATTATTTATGGTCATATCGAGTATATATGCCTGATTTATTGAAAAAAAGTAGATTAAATAACTATTTTATAATTAATACAATTAACACTATATTAAGAAAAAAAAACAACGCATACAATATGATTTTTTTATTAATTAAATTATTATAATTAAAATGAAATTTAACATAACAACTTAAAATTATAATTTTAATCTTATCACGTGCATGGCACGGGTGATTAAACTTGTTTATAAATTATAACATACTTTTTTTTTAATTTTTAATTTCAGTAGAATTATTTATAATAATATTTATTAATAAATATGTTCTTTTTCAAATATGGAATAAATTAAGTCAAGAACTAATTTATCTGTTTTTTTTAAATATATAAAATTCAAAATTTAAAAAATTAATAAAAATAAAAATGAAAGTAATAGAATCTAATATTTTAATAATAGTGAAGTCCTACAGAACGTAATTTCCTTATATAAAACTTCCATTTTTGTATAGTCGACAAATTCACAAACTTATTAGGTAGAAAAAACCCAAACAATAAAAATCTTTGTTTAAAACTACGAGATATTTTTCATTTTGATTTGATTTGACGTGGTGAATATGGAATATGGAACATGGAGGAGGAAGAGAGTAAGAATATTACGTGCGAGGGAAGGAGGATCAAGCTTGAATATACGCTCATAACATATGACACATCAACGGATCTCGAATTCTCAAGCACACTGTGACGACAACTAATCCAATACTTAAATTAACAGAACAGAATCTTTATACTTTTTAATTATTTTAATTAAATAATAAATTATGAAAATAGTTAAACTTGTCGTATTAAAATAATCAAATCAATAGTAAACAAATAATTTAAATATAATATATTTAATTTATACATACTAATTTAAATTTTTTATTTTCTTTTTATTTTTATATTAGGACAATACCAGAATAGCACGCTCCACTTTGTTTCACTTCTCTTTATCAATTCATATCTGTCTTCGCTTCTCGCTTCACCTACTCCCTCTCCTTCTCGTTTGATCGATCCATAATCTCATAGCTACATTCAGAGACTATGGGTAACACAATACATACTCCTTCACTTTCACTTCTTATCATTCATGCTTTTCATGTATTTCTTCTCTTTTCTTTTTGACAAATTTGATTGGTTGGTTCGTTGTTGCAGCGGCGACTGCAAACCCCTTCCAGAGCATTCTGAAGACGCTTCAGAAGCCTGGTGGTGCTGGTGACTTCGGAAGCTACTTTAGCTTGCCAGCTCTTAATGATCCAAGAATTGGTTAGTTTTTTGTTTTTCCAATTTTCGCTGATATTTTTTTTCCTTGATTGGAAATAACGCAGTATGTTGAAAACTTAGCAGTTGTTATTGTTATTTTTAGGGATTACGGTCTCAGTAGATGTTATTACTAACTAATATTGAAAAAAGAAATCTGGATTCAATGATTCATCTTCTATGAGATCCGTTGTTGTTTTATTGTTGTTAATTGGATTGGATCTGGAGGGAAGAAATCTGAGTGTGAGACGTAATGTAGTGATATCATTTGACGATTGATTACTTGAAATCTGATTTCGAGTGATTACAGAATTTGATGGTGACTGTTTTTTTGTGTTTGCCTCGCAGATAAACTTCCTTACTCTATCAGGATACTTTTGGAATCTGCGATTCGTAACTGTGATGAGTTTCAAGTTAAGAAGCATGACGTTGAAAAAATTATTGATTGGGAGAATTCTGCTCCCAAACAGGTGGAAATTCCATTCAAGCCGGCTAGAGTGCTGCTGCAGGTAAGTACCGTGAAGCCATGAAGATATAATGGATGTTGTTTTTATTAGTATTTGAATTGAGCAAACTTTTTGTGGTATTCAATGAGCTTTTCATGTCAATATCAGGATTTTACTGGTGTGCCTGCTGTTGTTGATCTTGCTTGCATGCGAGACGCAATGAACAAGCTTGGTGGCGATTCTAATAGAATTAATCCCTTGGTAAGCAGTATGCTTGAGCACATTAATTGGTTGAGACTAATATTGATTTTTTTTTTAAATTATTATTATGTGTCTAGGTACTTCAACTCTAACGATTTCATAATTGTTTCCCTTCAGGTACCAGTAGATCTTGTCATTGATCACTCAGTTCAGGTTGATGTTGCGAGATCAGAAAATGCTGTTCAGGCAAATATGGAACTTGAATTTCAGAGGAACAAGGAAAGATTTGGTTTCCTCAAGTGGGGTTCAACTGCATTCAATAACATGCTTGTTGTTCCTCCCGGATCAGGAATAGTTCACCAGGTCAGTGCCTCATTCAAATCCCCACTGTTATAGATGTATATTTGACCTAATTCTGTAACATTTACTCTCTGAAGGTTTTTATCTGTGGCAAGGAAAACTCACATGATTCTTAATGCAGTTTATAATAGTTTGTCTCCTAAATTAAATTTTACAACTCAATTTGTGTAGGTCAATTTAGAATACCTCGGTAGAGTGGTGTTCAACACGAATGGTGTGCTTTATCCAGACAGTGTTGTGGGAACTGATTCACACACAACTATGATTGATGGCTTGGGTGTTGCTGGGTGGGGAGTTGGTGGAATTGAAGCAGAAGCTGCTATGCTCGGCCAGGTAAAAGAACATGTAGATTTGTCATTTGTTATGGAAATCCATGAAATTCTTTTAAATAGTAGCGCGATGGAGTTAATTTATTGAGTATATTCAATTAGTTTTTCTGTGGATTATTTGCAGCAAGCATGTTAATTGATTATTTGGGTGTTAAGATGTTATTAGATTATTTATTTATCTCTCAATGTCTTTGCAGCCCATGAGCATGGTCCTACCAGGTGTTGTTGGATTTAAATTATTAGGAAAACTACGAAGTGGCGTGACGGCTACTGATTTGGTGTTGACTGTTACTCAAATGCTAAGGAAACACGGGGTTGTTGGCAAGTTTGTGGAGTTTTACGGCAAGTCTTAACTTATGCAAATGATGCTATGATTTTTTTCTTGGTCCTTCATAGCACGACCTGCCTGCCTGATTAATCTTCCCTTAAATAATTGTTTTTTTTTTTACCTTTCTTATGCAGGGGAAGGCATGAGTGAGCTACCTTTGGCAGATCGTGCCACCATAGCAAACATGTCTCCTGAATATGGTGCAACCATGGGCTTCTTTCCTGTTGATCATGTCACTTTGCAATATCTGAAGTTGACAGGAAGAAGTGATGAAACTGTAAGTTAACACTTACATCATGCTACTTTTGTTGTCTACATTTGCTTACATATCTCCCTTGCAGGTTTCCATGATAGAATCCTATTTACGAGCCAATAAGATGTTTGTGGACTACAATGAGGTACTATGCTTCCTGCATGTGTTTTTTGGAATAGTTATGTCTCAGTGGTTCGGAAGGGCCTCGTTTGACTTGTGATTTTTATTTCATGCAGCCTCAAGTGGAGAGAGTGTACTCATCATATTTGGAGCTCAAACTTGAGGATGTAGAACCTTGTGTCTCAGGTCCAAAGAGGTAATGTGGAATCATGTTTTCCAGTTAAATGTAAGGGTAAAATGCTCCTGCCGTTATTGTATGCATTTTATACACATGCCTCCACTCTATTTTGAAAACCTACATAACACTTCTGTCTTTCTCAAACACACATGCTTCCAAAATTCTATCATGATTTGCTGAAAGTGTCATTCATTCCCTTGTTCAACTATATATTGAGAAAAAGCGAAGAAACATTCAATTTGTGCAGCTGAATCAATGTTTAAAATTGACCAGAATTCCATAAGATACTTCAACAAATGTGTAACGTCTGATCACAGTTTGGAGTTAATTTTGGTTATTTTGAGGGTATAAAAAGACATACGTGTGGAAAGGCTTTTATAGTAAGTGTAAATTAATAGGGAGCTGACATAATTCAGACTAAAATAAAATCATGTTTTCATTTTCTAGTTTTTACATAGTTTAATCATTGCTTTAAATCTTTTCAGGCCTCATGATCGTGTCCCTTTGAAAGAAATGAAGGTAGATTGGCATGCCTGCCTCAACAATAAAGTTGGGTTTAAGGTATGCTGCTTGAACCATGGATATAATTTTGTCAACAGCTATATACAGATCAGTAGTTTGTATGATTATATACTCATCCTAGTTATCTGCTTTTGATATTTTTTTTTTGCCTTTATTTATTTTTATGGTCTTTTGATCTGTATATTGCACTGTTACAGGGTTTTGCCATACCAACAGAATCTCAAAATAAGGTTGCAGAGTTCACATTCAATGGGACAAAAGCACATCTTAGGCATGGGGATGTTGTTATAGCTGCTATCACCAGCTGTACAAATACCTCAAACCCTTATGTAATGCTTGGAGCTGCACTGGTTGCAAAGAAAGCATGTGACTTGGGATTGGAGGTTTGTCAATGTCTCTGCTTTTTTGTTACCTGTGTCATGAAGTTTTAAGATTTAACTTGATAATCATATGCATGTACTGTAGTTGGGCTACATGATCAGGATTATATGTTTATTGTATGATTGCTTTTATATCTTTTTTTAATATTGTTGAATGCACCCAAATTGCACTCCCTATCCCCCCAAACAAATGACTAAAGCAGTAAAAGCACATGGTGGTTGTCCTGGAATTGCAGGCTTGGTGCATCATTTGTTCTTGTTTCTTTCCTCTTTCTGAATAAAGTTGAAATTAACTAAGCAACTGTCTTAGGCTTGTTTTTGTTTTTAAGGGTGATTATTGATTTTTTCCCCCTTCTAAGAATACATTGCATATTTGCAGTTTCTTCCTTTTTTTTATCCATCATTTTTTTTTCTGGATAATTTGTTGGGTACTAATTGATTGCCATTGTTTCATAATCTGATTTTGACTATTAGGTGAAGCCATGGATTAAAACAAGTCTTGCTCCAGGTTCCGGTGTTGTAACTAAATATATAGAGAGGAGGTATGTTTAGAATATGCGAAGTATATTAACTGTGACATACTGTGACACACCGGCAATAACATCAAGCTTACTGTGGCTGAAACACTTCTATTACATTTCACCTTCAGTGGCTTGCAGAAGTATTTGAACCAGCTAGGTTTTCATATAGTTGGGTATGGATGCACCACATGCATTGGTAATTCAGGGGATATTAATGAAGCTGTGGCTTCTGCAATTACTGAAAATGGTACACATTTTTTTTGTAAGCAGATATTCTCTTTGTATTCGTCAAGGAATCTTAGGTGACCTAAACATTGATTTTCTGAACATTCCAGATATTGTAGCTGCAGCTGTCTTGTCTGGAAATAGGAACTTTGAGGGCCGAGTTCATCCATTAACAAGGGCTAATTATCTTGCTTCGCCTCCTCTTGTTGTTGCCTATGCACTTGCTGGCACAGTATGTCTCTTGCGAATTGAGTTCAGGCCTGCTTTTAATGCCAAATTAGGTCTTTCCTTCTATGTTGGACTTTCTAAACTGGACACATTCTGCAGGTTGACATTGACTTTGAAACTGAACCTATTGGAATAACCAAGGATGGAGAGAGGATATTCTTCAAGGATATTTGGCCATCCAGTGAAGAAATTGCAAGTGTAAGTAGCCTATTGTGTTAGCTATCACTTTTGGATATCAGTACAAATTCATTGTATAAAGGTGATGGTTCTTATTTGTCCAATTTTCAGGTTGTACAATCAAGTGTGCTGCCAGATATGTTTAGGGAAACATATAATGCGATCACCAAGGGCAATCCCATGTGGAATAATCTCTCTGTTCCCACTGGCACTCTTTATTCCTGGGACCCTTCATCAACATATATTCATGAGCCACCTTACTTTAAGAACATGACCATGTCTCCACCCGGTGGACACGGAGTGAAGAATGCTTACTGTTTGCTCAATTTTGGGGATAGTATTACGACTGACCACATCTCTCCAGCTGGTAGCATACATAAAGATAGTCCTGCTGCCAAATACCTTATGGAGCGTGGGGTTGACAGACGAGATTTCAACTCCTATGGAAGTCGCCGTGGTAACGATGAGGTGATGGCACGAGGAACTTTTGCTAATATTCGCATCGTCAACAAACTCTTGAATGGAGAAGTTGGACCAAAAACAATCCATATTCCTTCTGGGGAGAAGTTATCTGTCTTTGATGCTGCAATGGTAATTTTTCTTCTAAGTAGGTGCACGAGGCAATGTTTCTTTACATCATAATGATGCTATGTCATATACCTTCTCATTCCTGTGATAGATAGATTTGATTTTGACTGGAAAACATTCTTGACAATCTGCCTGAATCTATCAAATTATATGGGCACGACATCTATATTGAAAGACCAAAAAAGGGGAGAAATAGAGAAAGTAAATTCAGTTTGGCTTTAGACTGGAAATGTCAAAAGAAAGCACACAAAAAATTTCCAGTGTATTTTTCATTCATGATTACTGTAGTTAACCCAAGCCTTTTTTGGTTGACTTCTTTGTAACCTTGTTGGATCATCATATCTATTTTCAGAAATACAAGAGCGAGGGGCATGATATGATTATTTTAGCTGGTGCTGAGTATGGAAGTGGAAGTTCCCGTGATTGGGCTGCAAAGGGGCCGATGCTACTGGTACTTCCTAGATTCCATTCTACTATAAAAAAAAATGTGTTTTTTATTGGTAAATTTAATGACATATTCATTTGTCAGGGTGTGAAAGCTGTCATATCAAAAAGCTTTGAAAGGATTCACCGAAGTAATTTGGTGGGAATGGGTATTATCCCTCTATGTTTCAAGTCCGGGGAGGATGCCGATAGTCTTGGATTGACTGGTCGTGAGCGGTACACCATTGATCTTCCGAACATAAGTGAAATCCGACCTGGTCAAGATGTCACAGTGGTGACAGATGATGGGAAGAAGTTTGCAACTACTCTAAGATTCGATACAGAGGTAATATTTGGTCTTCCATTTTTTGTTGCAACTCTTTGATCATTCTGTTTTCTTGGTTGATGTTTTAGCCACTTCATTGCAGGTTGAACTTGCTTACTTCAGCCATGGAGGCATCTTGCAATATGTGATCAGAAACTTGATCAATGCTAAACATTAAGGGTGTTAAAAGAAACAATGTTGGCTGGTGGCATTGGTAGGACACAGTCGCACCACTGATTTTTAACTTTGTCTAAATAAAGGTTCCTCCAAGGTGGTAAAAAATCCTTGCTATCAAATGTTGTATCAATAAACCAAGGAACGATGAAGGGTTGTTGTATTGGCTGTCACTTTTCATTTCTCATATTTATTTGAGAATGGAGAAGTCTTTATTCCTTATTTTAGAGTTTGAGTGTTGTGGCGAACATTTACTTTCAAGAGAAATAGAGAATCATCAGTTGAAGGGTTGATAAACCTTTTTTCTTTTTTGGGTTCTGGGGTTAATAAACCTTGTGTGCCTCGAAAAATATGCAGTGCTAGAGACTGAAGTCTAACAATCCACAATTCCACATATCCTATAGTTCATAAAATAGTTATCAGATTCAGAGATGGTTTCTGACAAAAAAAAAAAAGATTCAGAGATGGTTTATTAGTTAACAATTTTAAAACTTTATAATCACCAAATGATAGAACAATTGATCGACTGTACAATTTAACGAAATTTTTATTGTATTCATGTTATACCTTATTTAATATCTGGAAATATATTTACTAGGTTCTGTTACTGCTCTGAGTGCTCTCACAAAATTAAAAAAAAAGGGGGGGGGGGGGGGGGGGGGAAAGGATGAGAGTTTTCATTTATCACTACTTACAAGGAAATATTTGGACAACAAAAATTACAGTAATTAGTTTTCTTAGTCACGTCATCGTCAATGTCCTTTTTTCATAAAAAATTAATAAATACACTGAAAACGTTTATTAGAAAGGTTCATAAGTAATATTCAATATACGTAAAAAATTAATACCTTCAAAAAATTTCTCTTTTGGCAGTTGAGCTTAAAAAAATGGTTTATTGTCTCGTATAATTAAAGCTACTATGAAACTGCATTTTAGTCAACGCCCTTCAGGTAAGAGTGTATGACTGCCAAATATGTTTCGTTATCATTTAACCTTGGCTTATTGCCTTATTCATATTCAAATAACCGGAAAGAATTCTATATATTTATATAGTGATTAATCTGAATATCAATATTTGCTTTGTTTGGCCTTATTCATATCCAGGTGGAGGAGATTAATGGAACATGTATCAGATATTAAGTGATTGATACTTGCCTATTGAAAGGGAAAAGACAACCATGTAGTTATGATTTCTGGGCATAATAAAACTTAAATCTTATAAATCGTATAAACCAACCTAACTTGTTTTTCTTTTTCTTTTTCTTCTTTTTTTGGAAAAGAAAAACAAGACTAATTATTTTAGAAATAGATAAGTATAGTGTGTTATTCACTTTTATGGGTAAGCTGAGTTATTTTTTTTAATATAAAAATAAAAAATTTGACAGTCAGATTTTATTACAGAATTTTACAGATACATAAATCTGACCCTTAAATTTCTGATCTTCGAAAAATAAAAAACAAAATCATAAATATAAATTTGACTCTCAAATTTTTTTTACCGAATTTCTTCTAACTCTTCTCCACAATTGTGTGATAGACCTCTCATTTTCATAAATACACTCTTCTCTAATATTAAAAACAAAAAGCGGAAAAACAAAAGGTAGGAAACTACCAGTATCATGACAGCATTTTCAAAAGGTAAACTCAACACTGCTCTTTAGTCTTTTAGACTGAAAAGGTGCAATGATGTAGAAAAGGCATCTCGTAAAGGGCTAATTAACAACACAAGTAAATAACAACGATAACTACACAAGGTTAAGTGAACTCTGAGGAAAGAGCAGGTACACTGGTCTCATCTATTGGTTTGATACATTTCTCTCCAAAAACCCCTAATGCAAATTGTAACATGTATATACTCTTTTTTATATTTTATTATTATATTTTTACTAATATAAATGAAAAATGTAGGGGGAAAAAATTAGTTAGCTGAGGATACAACGGAACATCCAAAATCACAGAAACATCGGCATCTATAAGCATTTCCTTCAAGGCCGCAAGTATTATCGTGCAGAGTTTTAGCTCAGCCTTTAAAGTAGTACAATATGGGAATGATGGACTCTTAGAAACCTGAACAATAAATCAATCAACGTGAGTGGTCGAGCAACAACTAGCATCATATGAAACTTGGAAAGCAATAGCTAAGAATCATGCTATGCAAGACAAAACACTAGGCCATGAATACAACTTTACATTGCAAACAAGGAAATGCAGTCACAAGTACCGGTTTTCCAATTTTGAAAGAGTTTAATTTTCACGGATGTCCGTATAAAATTCTTAGTATTTATACTTGCATCCAATCAAGTGTTACCACATAGATAAAAGTGATTTTGTTTTAGATAGTAGATATTGCTTGTCTATATGATAACACCTAATTGGATGTTGGTGTAAATTAATAGACTAATATTGTGCAAAATAGCTCTACATACTAAATGTTTTGACACTCTTTCTAAGTCATATCAATCCAACAACTGAACCCTATTTAAGTAATAACCAAACAAAGATCATAAAACTGAGTTGTTTGATGAGTTCAATCTAAGTCAATAGTGACAAAAGAATTTATGTATAGCCTCAATTGTAATATACTATTTTTTAACAGTACAATAAGAGAAGATAAAACCTGTAGTAATGTATGTTCAAGCTTTGTATTCGCTGACACGCATCCATTTGGTACTTGACCACTTATTACCCTTAATCACCGGACAACCGCCTGGAAAATTATCAAGTGAAAATTTCCGTTAATATATCTCCTTTTGTGAAAGCTTGTTGACACATCAAGCAGCACACATAATAATAAAACCACCAACTAACCATGCAGACTTGATGGATCTAAGGTTGCATCCGGCCTCATGCTCCAGAAAAGTAAAGCATCCCCCCTCTTTGGTTTAATTGAAAGTCCTTTTTTACCACAATCCGAAAGCTCATTCCACCACGGCAGAGAGCTGAAGTTCCCCTTGGCAGCCGGGAACACTGTCTCACCCCCTTCTTCAACATCTGTACTGTAATATCATAATATAGATGGAATATGGCATGAACAGATATCCTCATGTTGAAGATAAATAGAAGCTAACAACTAAGAAGAGACCACTTGATGACACTTACAGGTACATCAGTACTGTTGCAATGCGTTGACCTCCATTCTTAGTGTTAAATTCATCCTGAAAGTAGTCATAGTGAGGTTCATACTTCTGTCCAACTTCGTAATGTAGAACTTGAAGCCCTTCACCGTGCTCTGCATTGCAAGACATTGTATAAGTAATGCTTTGTGAAGCATATAACAAAAAATATGCTACTACCTAAGATCAAAGACCACAAAACCAGATTGCAAAGTCAACTAAAATTATTCCATCTTGTTTGCTTGATGGGAAATTAGTTTCCAATATCAACGGGAAAACTTCATGTAAGGATTTAATGTGTGAAATAGCAGAGCAATTGGCAAAAAAGGTAGCATGTCATTTCCAACAAACAAGAATATATCATAAGAAAGACAAAAACAGAGTACTTACCTACAGGTATGAAAGTGAAGTCAGCAATTTTTTTCTCAATATTCCTCACAATCTTATCACGTCCTCTGGCCAGAAAAGTTCCGGAGCTTGTACGGACTCTAAATGTAAAAGAAATACGAAAAGGTAAGGTCTATCATCACGGAAGAGGAGCAAGGGTAGTCTCGGGAGACAACTTTCAATATCAAAGGACAGTGAACAGAGAAAGATAGGGGAGAAAACTCTAACCTGCTGTCTTTACTTTTTCCAGTTTCGCTATCAACAACTGTCGATTTTTGCATGTGTGGCTTTGCAATACTGATTAGATAATCACATTCCTCTTTGGTCTGCTCAGATTAATAAGCTAAATTTCAGTATTTGGAAAGTGAAAACAATACAATCCATCAAATTAATGCTCCCAAAAAACATGAACATCAACCAGGATTTAAACACAATGTCATTGCATCATGTAAAGCTCACAAGCAAACCGTAACATACTAATCTGAATGCCGCTATCAATCATCATCATGCAGCCAAAGAAAACAGAAACACAATTTTGGGTGATTATCCTAATCTTCGAATTGAAAATGTAACAAAAGAAAGGAGGATTCATCAACATGAGCTACCAGTAACTAGAGATCAAATCATAATACCACAAAATTTCAACAATTGCTTGACCTCGCATAAATGCAGGAGAATATTAAAAGTTAAAGGCAAACTCATTTCTGATTCACAAATCCTGATTCCTAGTACAACATCAAGCTCAGGAACCACCCAAATTTTATTTTATTTTAAAAAGAAAAAAGTTCCACACACGATTTCCATGATCTCATGCACAATTGAACTTGAAAACAGAAAGCAATTATAATTAAGAGAAGAAGTTTTCAACTGACCAGGAAATTATGATAAACAAAAGCTCGAGGCTCCCAGGAAACGACTTCAACCCACTGTTCTCCGTTATCATCTTCAGAACCACCGCTTCTGCTCAAAAGAACCGAAAAAAATGACAAAGAGGGAGAAAAATCAAAATTTGAAAACAAATTAAGATAGAAACGAAAGAGAATCGAAATAGGAGAGGGGCAATTACGGAAATTTACCTGTCTCGAGTGTTGTGAGCGATGGAGGTGAGATCGTTAGGCTTTGGAAAACGCGAACGCGAGGGAGAAGGAATGGAGAGGATTCCGAGAGCGAGAAGGATGAGAACGACGAAGGTGAAGGCCACAAGCAGCGAGAGCATCAGCGTCGACGACGATGACTTCCGAGGCTGCAAGCGAGAGTACTTGCCCTTCGCCATTGTTGAAAACGGGGTTCAAGATTTGGATCTGATGATACTGTGAATAACAACAACAAGATCTGAAGAATTTTGAACGAATCTCTCAGACAAGAAGAAGAAGAGTGATGACTTGGTTGTTGTTGTAGTGGCAGCAACGGTGGCTGGCGTTTTTTTTTTTTTATCTATTTATTTCTTATTTTTCTATTTTTCTTCTTCTACGCTTCAAAAATTCAGCCGAGTCCTACTTCTTCTACCTAAGGTTGTTTGTTGTGAAGGGAATTTTTGGATTTTGGAAAAATTGCATGTCACTTTGATTTTTGGTGCATTATTAAATTGGAGTTGAGCTGTCTAAATATTAAATATCATTGATCTCTTTTGGGATAAAGTGATAAAATAAATAATTTTTCCTAATGAAAAAGCAATGAGATGACTTGATTGGTTAGGATTTTTTACAGAAAAAATAAAAAAAGGAAAATTACTTTCTTTCCAACTTAGTTTAATTTTACAAAAATATTATCCACACACTAAAAATTAATTATTGTATATTTATATAATTTAATTTATTTTTAATATATATTTTATATTTTAATATATATTTTATATTATTAATTAATTTTATTAATTGATTTTAGTGTATATCTAATATTATTATTAATTTTATAATTAAGAAAACTTATAGGTATTTATGTTAAATTACAAGTTATTCTAGTATTTTTAGTTAATTCTACTACGTTCTTAGCAATTTAGAATGTGTTTTTGAGTTCTGATAGAATAGAAACGAAAGGCTTTGAAAAAATCAAAGAGAATAGAAAAAAAAATGATTTTATTTTTTTAGCATATTTTTATTCTTAAATTTAAAGTTTTTAAGATGAACAATATGGATTTTTACAGTAACGTTAGGTGAAAAGAAAATTCATCAAATTTCTAATAAAAAAATTAAATATATTATGAAAACATTAAAAAAATAAAATTCTTTGTTCGTAAATTAAAAAAAAATTACAAAGATAATTTAAAACTATTAATATATTTTTTTAAGATTTTTACTAACAAGTGTCTTATTTTTTTAAGAGTTATAACTTGCACCTATAGTAGTTAAGAATTTCCTCCAGCGATATATAAATGAAAGATTTGGATTCTCTAAAGTTTGAATTTCATTTTAAAGAGTAAAGTGTGATCTCTTACCATTAATTTTATAAGTAAAGCCAATAATAAATATAAAAGAAAAATTATTCAAAGATAGAAAATTACACTTTACTTTTTAAAGTGAAATTCAAACTTTAGAGGATCCAAATTTATAAATAAACACATATAAGCGCCCTGCGCCCTGGTGTTAATAATTTCATCATTCAATAATTTCTAATAAATACGATTAAATAAGTAACAAGACCTTCGTCATTCAATAATCACTGGTGAATAACCAGGAAGCGGAACAATACAATGACTTTACATGTACATAGTTTCCAGATTCTTTCCTTTTTTTTTCTTTTCTCCTAATCTCAAACCACTAGACAGTAGAAATGAATCGAAAGATGAACACGTTGACATTTTAATAACAAAACAAACGAAACATTACCATTACATCAATAATGATGATATTAATCAGATTGAAATACATCTTAAGACACCTATATGGCTTAAAATGCGCCAATAGCTGTAGGGTACAAAGCCTTGGGACTGTAAGATATATAATTGGGAACATAAGTTGATGAAATTCGTTTCTTGGAAGGATCCATGGAATCTATGGCTGGTTGGTTCAAATAAGCATACTTGCTTTTTGTCCACCTGCAAATTTCAAAACAACTACAAAATAAATAACAATAAATGTACTAATTCGGTCTAATGTACAAATAACTGCAAAGCAAATTAATAAAATATTTTTTCAACAAGTTATAACTCAAATGATATAATTTCTTTATTCTTATTTAAAGGTCTCGGATTCGAATCTCATTCCTAACTTAAAAAATAAAATAAAATAAAATATCTTATAAAATAATTCTATAGTAAGAGGGAATTTACTAACCAATCCTTTATTCCAACACGCACTTCCTTGTCTTGTTTTCTGCAATCATTTGGCACTGCTACCCCTTTGACCATTTTTTTCTTGGTGTCACCTTCATCACTCTCATCCCTCAAGGACAATTCAAAGTTCAGATAATCTTCCTCCTGTTCTCCATTGTCCAAAGAATTCAACATAAAACGGCAAACAAAAACTTCAGGGTCAGACAGAGGAACAGAACCAAGTAACAATCACAATTCATAATATATTATAGGAACCGTCTTTTTTCTCTTTTTCTTTTTGTTCAACTGGTTTTTATTGTACTAATAAGCTCTTGTACCAATTTAGTTGAATTTGGTTATCAAAATAACTCGGTCATATAACATTATCAATTCTGTTTGCAACATTAAGATTATTTTCTATCACTCTTTTCCTTAGTTGTCTTATACAACAAGAAAGGAAAAAAGCATGTGGATGATCATGATCTTACCGAGAGATTTCGAGCTCGAAGTCTTGCTGCTGCCTTGATGGCAGCAAGGAGATGATCCTCCTCCTCGATCCGCTTCTGCCTCCAAAACCTCGCGATTTCCCGGTTCGTCACGCTCTCCTCTACTCTAGGTCTTGTGAATCCCCGGAACTTTGGAAGCGGAGGAGGAGGAGGCGGCCTTGGAACCACTCTCTTTGTCCTTGATCCAACTACATCACTTTCTTCCTTCCCTTGCTTCATTATAAACAAACTTTGCTATATATATTCACCTTATTGTTTCCTATAAAAAAAAATAATAAAGGTGATCATAGAATGAATCATCAACATCAAAATTCTCCTATTTAAAACCATGATCTTATGATCTTAGCTAACAATCTAAACCTACCTTTCACACACTATACGGAGTGGTGGTAGAGATTACACTAGCATGTGGAATAGGAATATCTTAGTCAAGTGGAATATGCAATAATAACAATAATGTTGTGTATATAGCAATCCCTCTTGTTGCGTGTGGACACCGAAGATTCAATTAAAAAATAAATTGGAATGGTTGTTGCGGCTTTCATTTCTCAAAGAAGTGACTTCTAAAGGAGGTTACCTCGTCCCTATCAGGAATCTTCAATGGATTATTGTGGTACTTAGATCAGCATAAGCAACTAGTCACTATTAAATTAAAGTAAGGATTTTGTTAAAAAGCATTTATTTGATAAGGTTTTCAATTTGAGAAGCTTTGATGATTTTTATATAAAAAAAAATTATACAGTAAATATTTTTATTTATTTTTTTCAACAGAATTTTTCATATTTGACCTCTTATCAAAAGTGTCTAGGGAATTTGTTAACTAAACTCTTGAAAATAAAATTTTATTCGAAATTATGGCCCAACCTCTGGTTATTGTAATCAGTGGATAATGCTACTAATAATACAAGACCAACTATTCAATGAGAATGGGAATTAGATCAATGAAAGCGAGTTAAATCGTAAGGTGAATTCCACACTTAAATACTCTTCTTGAGAATGGGTGACATTTACCATTCAGTTTACAAGTCTTAATGCTTTAAGTTTCTTTCCCTAATCGTTTTTTCATCTAAAGAAAAAGTAAAAAACTAAAGTATATCGAATCACTATTTTTACCTGATTTCATCTCGAACCACTATTTTATAATCTACGAGGAAAAGACCGAAATCAACTTTCTTGTCAAATATTTTACCTGATTAAGTTTTCTTTGGGAATGAGCTAATTTACTTTAGTTTTTTTTACTGGACTTTAGGTTAAAGTCCTAATGTATAACCTAGAGTTAATATTCAATTTCACCTTCAAAATTTGAAGTCAAATTTAGATTGACTCTTAAAATTACATTGACTTTTTTTGTGACTAAATTATGATTAACTTAATTTGGCTCCCAAAATTTACAATAGAAACTCACGTTAACTCTTGAGCTACTTTCCATAAATTGTGTTGATTTTGCATGTTAAATTTATTAAGATTTGAACTCCTCGCCTAAATTTCATGTGACCAAGACCTATTAAATTTCCTAAAAGCTTAATTAACTCTCCAATATCCTTACAAAAGATGACAATAGCAAACTCAATTTGAAAATTTTGCGGTCCTCACAAAGAAATCCAAGTCGCAACAAATTAATGTACCGAATCAATATGTCATTAACGGAGATTGGCTTAAAGATTAAGGTGAGTTACGATTTTAAATTTCGAAATCTAATTTGAGTCTATTAAAAATTTCAAGATCAAATTAAATCCCACTTCAAATTTCAATGATATTAACTCATATAAACTATGAACCACTAGACAACCAGTACCGGCCCTTCTATAAAGCAAAAGGCCAACTGTTGGCAAATGGCAAATACGATCAATTTAATAGAGGAGAATACTGCAAAATCAACGTTTTTAGTTAACCACCTAATATTTCTCTTTATAAATAAGATGGGGATGGAATTATATTCTAAGAAGCATAGTTATAATATTACATCGTAGGTTGATCACTATCTAAGTTTCTTATTGAGGTTTGACCAGCATCCAAAAACAATTAAGATAATTGAATCCAATCCCTCCGCAGTATCAAAATCTTCAAGATTAGAATTGCACAAGTTTCTTTAGATAACGTTAACATCATCTGTTATTATCATAATTCGGTTCAAAGAATCTCAGCTCCAGATATGTATATGCTAGATTTGAGGACTAGGGTTTTTAATGTACAAGAAATTTATAGGACAGCCAAGACAAAAAAACTCGTAATCTTAGCATTTGGTGGAAAGACTGAGATTGAGAAATAGAGACTAAGAGACAGAGATTAAAATAAATCTCAGTATTCTGTTTGGTGTAAAGTAAGAGACAGAAATTGAAACAAGAATAAAATTTTAATTTAAGTTGTACAAAAGTAAAATTAGAATTAATTAATTGAAATAAAGGTATTTTAGGTATAAAATGTTATTAAAATTTCAGCCTCCATCTCTAAAAATTTTAATCCCTTATGTCCCTATTTTTTGGAGGTATTGAAATATTGAAATTTTGGGACAGAGACAGAAATTTTAGTATCAATCTCTAAACCAACAAACATGATACTTAGTCTCTGTATCAATATCTCAAAACAAACGCTACCAAACTGTTCAAGGTTCGTGACATGACACAGGGATGTGCAAAAGCTTGCGTTAATGAATAATGCATATAGTTTTGTGATTTCCCTAGCAGTTTCATTTCAATTTTTCTTTTTCCTTGTTCTTATTCCCAAAAGGAGAAACATTTGTGCTTTGGATTCCTTTCCTTCATAAATCACTTACATTAGAAATTTGATTATTCGCATGCTAGTTGCCACTATACAAGCTTTACCATTATAATATAAAATGGAAATCAGAATGAACGGTTGGCAACAAAAGAATAAAATATATAATAAAAATATAAAATACGACCTTTCGGTGCCCAAGACCAACAATTACTTTGTATATTCTACCGCCAACGCTAGAGTTTCATAGTAATCTTGTATACCCCAAAATGCACACAACGAAAGAAACAACCAAAATATGAGAAATTGAGAAAACAATCGAGAAAAGAGACTAACGATGCATCTAATTCAGGTAGAAGAAGGTTTCTTCTAATGGAACATATTACCAATTTACCATATAGCATAAGCTGGCATCTAGTGCTGTAGATTCTACTCCATGTAAATTACCTATAAATATTTAAATAGAGTAGACTAAAAAAAAGTATTTTCTTTTCTCGTTTTTTAGACACGCCATGTCATATAAGAAAATAAATTGCAAGAAGAATTCTTGGGGACTAGCAATTTTTATTATTTTTTACTAGCACAGATATTAAATTGTCATTTTACTCATTTATGTGTGTAAATTCTAAAAAAGCGTGGATACAAATTATATTGATTCATTGGTGCAAACTGTATTGATTTATGTGTATAAAATTCTAGTAAATATAAATGCAAATTATATACTTCTTGTGTGCAAAACATCTAGAGATATGTGTGCAATTTATTGCTGGATAAGTGCGGGCCAAAAATGAAAATATTTACTAGCTATGTAGCATTGCTCTTGTAAAAAATTATATGTGACAAAAAACATATTACAAGACATGAATTCATAGTGAAAAGATCACATATGACAATATTATGTGAAAAAATAACATGGCAAGATTCATTTTTGCAAGGAGATACTCAAGTTAATGTTCTAAATCGCACTCATCTCTTCAGCAGCAGCTTTGGATTTGGTACGATTGTGGACAAAAAAATGGGGAACATGGTTTTTTTGACAGTCAATTTCATACTAGTCATAAGAGAATTCAAGAAAAATCTGTCTGATGCTAAATTCATAGGAGTGTGTTAAAGCATCTCCAAAGAAAAAAAAAGGATAAATTTGTTAAAAGAAGTTAGAAGGAATCATTGTACATTTCCTGCAGAGAAGAAAATATCACCTCAACCTTGATCCAGCAAAAATGAAAGACTATCTTGGATTACTTATGGTTACCAAACAGAACAATTCAACATGACAATACACATATCTAGAATTATTCTCTCAAAACTATCATAGCCAGACATAATTCATATCCAACTTGACATTCAATCAGAATTCAGAAACCAAGCATAAACTATACAATAAACGCAATCATATGCAAATGATGATTAATTTTGTAGACATGATAATGAAAGCTCGAAATATAAAGTACATAATATACAAAAGGTGAATAATCAGGTGAAGTGATAATTGAGAGCCTTGAAAATTGAAATGATTTAACCGATTTAACTAAACAGACTATTCAGTAAAGTCGACTGCAGCTGAGTTTTCACGTTAAGACTTAAGAGGGATGTTGAAGAATTGCGAGAGCTTTGGTCTTGAAGCGGTACCTGGGGGCACGAGGTATGACCTGGCTGGGACCCATGTGGAACTGACCGGGAGTATCGGTGAGTGGAGGGCCGTCGTCGTAGATGTAGCCAAGGAGATGGGCGCAAGAGTTGCAGATCATCTTGGTCCTCTTTCGTTGGATGCCCCAGTAGTTTAGGGTTTCGAAGAAGGGTTTGATTTTGTCCTCTTTCTCGAATCGGAGCTTGGCGGCGTCCACGGCGGAGAAGGAGACGGAACCTTTGTTGCCGGCCTC
Source organism: Arachis hypogaea (assembly GCF_003086295.3). NCBI lineage: Eukaryota > Viridiplantae > Streptophyta > Magnoliopsida > Fabales > Fabaceae > Arachis > Arachis hypogaea. The sequence goes on along the minus strand of NC_092040.1, from coordinate 4,264,814 downwards.
GAAGTAGAAGTCCGGTGGGAAGGCGTAGAAGGATCTCAGGTTGAGGTTGGTGCCGCAATGCTTGCAGCTGTAGGTGGAAGCCATTGTTGTTGCTGGTTTTATGTGAGACTGAAAAGAGAAGAAGAAGAGGGGAAGGTAATAGCGTTGTACATGAGAGAAAGAGATAGATGAAAAGTCGAAAACGCGTGAGTGTTGAAGGGTTGAAGGTGGAGGTGTTAGTTGTTGTTTCAACGGAGGCAGATGGCGATGGCGTAGAAGACAAGGTGGCTTCTTTGCGCCAACAAATACAATTTGGTAGCGTTTGGTCAGGGGAGTGAGACATAAGAATTAAGAAATAAGAAATTAGAATTAAAATTTCAGCGTATGTTTTGTAAATTTTAATTCTTTTAGGATTTTTAGAAAGTGAAGATATAAGAGATTTAAATTTTGAGAATGAATATTGAAATTTTAATTAAAAATATTTTTATTTAATTTTTTAAATTTTAAATTTATTTTTTAATTTTTATATTTATTTTAAATTATATATAATACTAAAATTAATTTAATTTAATGTATTTTATACTAAATATAATATAAAAATTTAATTTAATTTAAGTCTCTTAATTTTTATTTTTTTGTCTTAATCTCAGTTTTTCAATTTAAATTTCTCTTCTAAACGCAGCCTAAAATTAACTGGGACTAGTGTTAAAAGATTGGATCAATACTGTATTTCACATTTTTAACTCTCAATCTGTAATTAAAATTTTAGTCTTAATAAATAAATTTTTTGTCCTTTTAATATCTTAAAAAATAGACACATAACTACAATTTTTTAAAATGAATACTTAAATTTTAATATTTTTTAAAATACTCTTATTTTTTAATTAACAAAAGTATTTAATTAATTCTATTTATTTTAATTTTTGTATTTATCTTAAACTAAATAAAATAAGACACAATTAAATTGAAAAAGTATAAAAAAAAATTTAACAACGTAAACAATTTGTTAAAAAAAAGTTCATTTGAATTTTAAAAATTAAAATTTGAATTAATTAGGTTAATCGTAATTTTAAATTTGTTTTTATTTTTGCTGCAACTACTCTCTCGTAATTTTGTGCCACCGTCGCTGCTGTATTTCGATCTCGGTATCCCACATATATTATCTTGTTATTTATTTCTTACTAAGTAAATTGGATGTTTATTTTATTATGTATACGGATATTTTTTTATTCTAATGTGGATGTTTATTTGGGTATACTATTAGTATTTTTCTTGATTTGCTTTATTATGCATGCACATGCTTCGCATAATGTTTGTTTTACTATGTATGTGAATGATTCTTTTCAATAAGATGTAGATGTTTATTTAGGTCATATCATTTGGGAGAACGAAGCAAAGCGGCATGCGATAGAAGTGACGAAGACATGACGCAGCAGCGTGGAAGCAAGGGCAAAAGTGCAGCGCTGAAACAAGGGCAACAATGCGACATCACGGAGGGGAGAAAGAGGCATATAGCGGCAGCGTCACTTGAGGGGAAAACAGGGGCAACGCAGCGCATAGAAGAAGAAGGTACAGCGGCAACGTCGAGAGCAGGGGGCGCGAGGCAAGGAAGAAGAAGGTGTAGCGACGGTGCGGGACGCATGGAAGAAGAAGGTGCAGCAGCAGTGTGGTGCGTTGCTTTTTCAGACAGTGGCAACGGCAGTGAAGTGCATTGGTGACAGTGCAACAGGAAAAGGGAAGTGAAGCGACTGCGGTAAAAAGAGAAAAATGCGAAAGGGGAGAAGATAGGGTTGTGGTGAATAAATAAAATGGAATGTTTTTTTTGTTTTAGTGGTCTTAGAGGGCAGCCCAATATTACGTTGTTCGCACCCTTCATTATTTATCTAACAGAACTCAATTCAATTATGTATAATTTACACTAAATACAATACAAAAATTTAATTTAGTCTTTATTTTTTAGTTTTTATCTTTTAATTTGAGTCTTCTTTTCAAATACAATCATAAAAAACTACTCTCTAAAATATATACAAACTTCTTTTCTTATTTAAAAAAAACTTTGGCACATTTTGCTTTTTCTTTTTAATTATAGAAAATTATTTTTTAATTAACTAATATTAACTAATTAATAGTTTATGATTACAATCTAAATAGTCTCGAACCCATAAAATTTTAGTTTTTTTAATATTTAAAAAAATAGAGGCCAAAGTTTTGGAGATAAATATTTAAATTTTATTTTTTTTAATATTTTTATTTTTTAATTAATAAAGATATTTAAATAATTTTATTTATTTTAGACTTTATATTATTTTAAATTAAATAAAATTGAGACATAACTCAATCATATATTTATATTACATACAACATAAAAATTTAATTTCATATCGATTTTTTAATTTCTATTTTTTAGTTTTACTTTTCTTTTTAAATGCAGCCTTAGAGAACTATTTTCTTTTTGAAAAATACATATATTTTTTTTTCTTACTAAAAAAAACTTTGGCAAACATTGATTTTTAAAAAAATATACGAAACTAGATTTATAATTTAGAATTAAAAATTATAAGTTTATGATTAAATTTTAAATTTAAAATAAATAAAATAATTTTAAAAAATGATTAATATTATCTAAAAAAATTAATTCTTTAATATTTTTTTCTAAAGATAATAGGTTATATTTCATTAATTATTAAAAAATGAAATACAAAGATGTCCAAAAGCAGGACAGCATAATAAAAGGTGGGGATTTTCCAAAAATACTACACTGAAGGTATTCATCCAACGGTGCGTGGTCGAAAAACGAAGAAAAATCTTAAAGAAGAAATAATGATAAATCAAATTGAATGCACCTAAGAGCTTGTCTCATGGAGATGACGACCTAAACTGGGAGTTCTTTGGATTTCACGGAGCAACTTGACTGAGCTTGCTAGAATGGCAGACGGCATAGAAGTAGAACCTTCAAAAATCAACTGGTTGCGAGCTTTCCAGCAGTTCCAGCAAATGATGGCAAGCAATTGAGAATTATGGTCAACATTCTTCAACGGGATAAGTATCTCTGTTGATGCAGTCCACCATGTCCAAAAGTCGTTAGAACTCTGAGGGGGAAGACAGTCACGAAGATAACTATGAGACCATACGTCTTTAATTCTAGAGCAATCGATCAAACAATGAGTGACTGTTTCTGTTGCTTCATGACAGCAAGGGCATATTGGTGATATAGATGGGATGCGGTGATGAATCTGAGCAAGCACCGAAAGTCGGCCATGAAGAGCTTTCCAAATAAATAGCTTAATTTTGTGAGGCAAGTTCAACTTCCATAGATCAATCCACGGCTTTTTCTGTTGCATATAATTAGGGCAAAGCTCCAGAGGCGGATGGTAAAATAAATAGCCAATTCTGTAACCTGAAGTTGTATCATAGTGCTTGGATTTGTTCAAATCCCATTGCAATTTGTCCCTACTCTGCTGAATTTTAACTGATAAATCCTGTTTGCAACGTCTTGGGGAAATAGTTCTTGAATGAGATTCTGATTCCAATTTCTATTTTCAGTAATTAGATCTTTAACTTTTGGAAACAACTCAGAAATAGCTTGTCTATTTGGCATGTCAGAAATCATTAAAGGATACGGAGAAGGCAACCAAGGATCCTCAAAGGTTAATTTATAATAGGGATTCGATTAATTTGATTACAACTGTTGTGGACACGCGGGTGAATTTGTATTCTAAAATTCAAAGCTCAAATATAGAATTCTTTTATTTTGAGAATTTTATTTATTTTTTATGATATTTTTTAATTTGATAAATAAAAAATTAATTTATCTAAGGAATTACTATCCATTATTTAGCTACCATCAAAATTCGAACTTAAATATAGTGCTTGTTTGGTTGTCATTATTTTGATAAAAAAATATATTTTTTATTAAAAAATATCTTTTTTATTTTTTAGTGTGTTTGACAAATTTTTAGTAGTAAAAATAAAAGTATTAGAAAAATAAAAAAACATCTTTTTTAATAACTTGTAATTTACATTTTTTTTAAATATTTTTTCTTTAAAAAAAGATTTTTTTCATGTAATAAATAAAAAAATACTTTTATATTATTATACGTACCCAAACATAATTGATAGAAAAAATATCTTTTTACATAAGATACTCAAATATAAAATTATTTTTATTTTTTTATAAAATCTTTTAAAAAAAATAATTTAAAAAATATCTTTTTTTTTTTAAAACTCACCCAAATAAACTTATAGTCCATAATATATTAAGAGATAATACATTTAATCATTCAATAAAGCCTCGGTTGTAAAATCGGTTGTTTTTATAATTTCGTAAAAAAGAGTAAAAGATAAAGTAAAAAAATGAAAAAGTCTGCCTGGGAAGTTTTCAAAAATATATCCAGACCACTAGTGTTTTGATAAACTAAATTGGCCTTTTTGGGACCAGAAAGGAAATGGATTTTTTTACAACATAAAAACAGATAATATAATCCCATGACAAAAACACCCCTAATATAATTGATCTCACTCGGCCCATAAGAGGAAAAAGAATTCTCACAAACAATTGGTGGCTCAATTAATTTTCTAAAAATTAAGATTATGAAAATCGAACCATTCATTAAATTACTCAAAATACTGATTCATTGATTTAAAAGTTCAATAGTAATTTAATTAAAATAATCAAATTATAATAAAATAATATATAAAATTATAAATAAATATATAAAAATATAAATATATATTATATAAATTTAAAAATTACATAAATTAAAAATATAAAACTAACTAAATTTTTATAATTTTATATAAGTATAACGTAAGAGTTAAATAAAAAATAAAATAACCAAATATAAAATTTATATTTGTATAAAATTCATGATAGTGTATATTATATCTTAAAGAATAACCACAGAACAAAAATTAATTTAATTATATCACAATTTGTAAAATTTTCTTTTTCATAATTTGTATTTTTTTATTTAAAAAGTAAGTGTATTTTATATCTTTTCAATATATACAGTTTAAAATAGACGTATTATATTATTATCTTGAAGATAAGATTAATTTATTATATAAACAAAAAATATTAACAATAAAAATCTTATAAATAAAAAACAAAACAACTTTATTTATCGGGTCTAAGAACCCATTCCGATAAATACTTAATCTAATTGTCAAATGATCAACCTAACTCTAATTTTTTTTTTAAAAAACAAAAGGTTTAACATACACATTATAGTAGTATTTGTTTTCAAAAACTGGCACCGACACTAAGGTCCAATTTGGGTAAATAACTTAATTAAGTTACTTTTGAAAAAATAACTTAAACAATAAATACTTATATAAAAGTAACTTATAAATAAGTTATTTTGTATTTGGTTTTTTAGTTTTAAAAGTGCTTATTTTAAGATAAGAGTGATAAAAAGTTTTTTATTATAAGAGAAGAAATTTTTTTTAACTTCTCCATAAGCACTAAAATAGCTTTTTTTTTGTTTTTTTTTCCCACGGTATTCCCCAACCCGACAGGTCAAGGACTAATCCGTCGCAGATTTGAGCTCCATTTAAGGGTCTGCCGCTGGTCAATGAGTTGTTGCATGCACAATGCGAGATTCGAACCCCCAACACTTGCTTAAGTGGAGGAATGAGCTGACCACTCGACCAACCCGAGTTGGTTCTAAAATAGCTTTTTAGAAAGATAAAATTTGGTTTTGAAAATTGTACCAAACATTAATAATATACCTTTTCATAAGTTAGAAGTAAAAAAAAAAATAACGTATGGACCTATCTAAACGGGCCCTAAGAGATTCGGATTTAGTATTATTTTTGTTGAGTTACAGATTAAAATTAAAATTTCAGTCTAAAAATATAAAATTTCAATCTCTTCAAAAAGTGAGAACATAGAGAATTGATATTTTTTGGAGACAGAAACTAAAACTTTAATAATATTTCTTTTTAGAAATACCATTATTTAACTTTTCAAATTCTAAATCTACCCCTTAATTTTTATATTTGTTTTAAACTAAACATGATACTGAGATATAACTAAATTTAGTATATTTTACAACAACACACAATACAAAAATTTAATTTAGGGATTAAGTACTGAAATCGTCCCTAAGGTTTGGGGAGAAAATCAAATTCGTCCCCGACCTTTTTTTCTATTAAAATCATCCCGAACGCTCAGAAACACTTTAAAATCATCCTCAAGTGCATTAAAAAAATTTTAATTACAATTTTGCCCTTGAACCCTTTGACGCTTCGTGTTTTATTCCCGCGAAAGGGCTTCATTCTCTGAGTAACATTACACAAGAAAAAACTAATCCTCCACCTTCATTTGATGCCCTAACAGAGTGAGGGCTTGCCTGAAGAGTAGCGTCACTGCGTTTGCATTGCGTGAGAAAGAGTGGGAGAGGAGCTCGTTCTCGTGGCAGTCATCTCAAGTCAGGTACGTGTGCAGCATTTGTTTCGATTTTTTGTAGCTTGAACTTAATAATGTATCATGGGTATTTGTTGGTTTACAAATAAGAGTTAGGTGTGATTTTTGTTTGTAGGTTTTAGGTGATGGGAATCTTTAACTTGACTGTCTATCATGGTAGTAGATTTGGATATGACAATGGTACATTGGAGTATATAGGGGGAGAAAGGACAATGATAAAAAAATGTTGATATGGATTGCTAGTCTGTTTTTTAGGCATATGCTGAGGTGGGACAGTTTGGGTACACAAAGGAAAAGATTTCAACTTTCTGGTATAAGGACCCAAGTTCTGAATGGTTAGAAAAGGATCTGAAGTTATTTGAGGGAGACAAAGATGCCATTGAGATGTGTAAAATAGCGGGGACGAGGGGTCATGTCGAGTTTTTTGTGGTCCATAAGGTTGAGGATGATGAAAAATTTTTCGAAGTAGGGTTTCTTGATGTTGGAGGCTAGGGTGAACAGGATCAGGAGGCGGAGAGGGGCAATGATGAAGAGGTACATAATCATAATCAGTTGGTGATTTTTCAGGGTGAACAGGGTCAGAAGGTGGAAAGGTACAATGCGGAGAAAGTTAACGAGGGAGATGATAGCGATGATGAGGATTTTATTCCATCTGATGGTGAGGTTGACAGTGCAGATGATGTGATGTTTACAGACAGTGAAGTGGAGTACGACGATGAGAGCGGATTTGATGAAGTAAGAGGTGGGACGGATGGTGATCGGGTTGATAAAGGAAAAGGGGTTGCATGAGGTGATTTCAGTGATGAAGCTCCAGACAGCAGCCAGTCCCACTTGTCTAGGAGGAGACAAATCCAAAGGTGCTCAAACTGTGGTGAATCTGAACACAAGAGGGGAGGATGCAATAAGCCATCCCTGGATGTAAGTGTGTGTACATCATATATGTTAGAGTTACAATTTTATTTTTTCATCAGCTGCATTTTTAATGTGTTTCAGGCCCAACAACCTAGGCAAGCTGCTAACAAGAGAACTAGAGGAGGGAGGAAGCCTTCATCTTGCAGACCCATAACCAGTTCTAAGGCTTCATCACAACCTAATATGCAATCTGCTGCAAGTGGAGGTATGAGGAGGTCCACTAGGTTGAGAGCATCATCTCAGCCCCCAACTAGCCACCACCTCATCTAAACCCAACTCAACCCATTCCAAGTCCAAGCCCACATCATCCTCAACTAGGCCCAACAGTCCACCAGCAGGTACTCTCTACCAGGGGCGGAGCCAGGTACAAAGAAAAGAGGGCAATGACCGCCCTAATTTTATTTTTTTTTACATGTAAATTATATGTAAATTTTAGTTTAGCCCCCCTTAAAATTTTATTTTAGTCTTATTTTATTGTGTAAATATTTTTTGTCCCCTCTAATATTTCATCTAGCTCCACCCCTGCTCTCCACCGAAGACCCAAGAGAAAGCCCACCAAAAACAACACACAGCAACCACCAGCACCAAAGGAGATGGGTGCAGCCAACTCCAGCCAACCAGCCAGAACTGTTGTAACACCCTAATTAGCCTAAACCTTACCTCGCGTCGTAAAACAAATGTTAATCAAAGATTACGACAGATCTAAGCTCTATATATATATTCTCTTAAGCAGCAATAGTATAAGTGAGTAGCCCATAGGTAGGGGATACAAACGGTTAAAAGTTCTTGCTTTTTAGTGGTACGTGTAGTCACTCGAAGACGCAATTTACCAAACCGGTTCCCTCCATACAATCTTGGTCCTTACCTTATATATATATATCCTTTATTTAATATTAATTAAAATATTTTAATTCAATTAATATTAGTTACTCGGATAGATAGATAAAAATATCGAAAAAGCAAATAGAAAAAATATTAGAATATATATTATTATTATTAGCATATATAAGAATATATTATTCTTATTCCATAGTCCAAATAGATTCCAATGTATTCTAATACATATTCCAAACAAATACTTATGATTGTTGATTGTGATAAGAAAAAGAAAGGAAAACTCTACTCGAAAGATAGAATTTCAAAAGCCCGATGAAGGATATAGCTCAAAGATAGAATTTCAAAAGCGCAAAACGTGCTAACGAAGCTAATATCTTAAGGTACAAGAAACAAATGTAATATAAACAAGATAATAGTATCATAGTGTAATATCATAAGGAACTAACCAGGACTCGCGGAGTTTAAGCCGGCTAGACATATACAGACCCTAAAGAAACCAGACAGTAACAAAAATCAGCTTATACAAATTTTGTTCTCTCAAATACATGCCTCTAGGCAAAACAAAATACAAAAGGAGAGATGTATAAACAAAATAAACCAAAAGACTCCAAAAGAATCCAAGATCCTCCACTATCCGTCACCATCCAAAGCAACTCACCGAGGTGGGTTGTGACCTGCATCTGAAAAATACACCAATAATATGGTATGAGAAATTTCAAAAGCCCGATGAAGGATATAGCTCAAAGATAGAATTTCAAAAGCGCAAAACGTGCTAACGAAGCTAATATCTTAAGGTACAAGAAACATATGTAATATAAACAAGATAATAGTATCATAGTGTAATATCATAAGGAACTAACCAGGACTCGCGGAGTTTAAGCCGGCTAGACATATACAGACCCTAAAGAAACCAGACAGTAACAAAAATCAGCTTATACAAATTTTGTTCTCTCAAATACATGCCTCTAGGCAAAACAAAATACAAAAGGAGAGATGTATAAACAAAATAAACCAAAAGACTCCAAAAGAATCCAAGATCCTCCACTATCCGTCACCATCCAAAGCAACTCACCGAGGTGGGTTGTGACCTGCATCTGAAAAATACACCAATAATATGGTATGAGAACCGGAGGTTCTCAGTATGGTAACAGTACCCAGTGATGTAGGATATAAGACCCCGAGATGCCAAAGGCAATCTTAAGCAACATATCCATCACAAGATTCAAGCTTAAAGCATTCTAAAACAGATAAGCATAAATATACCAATGTTGACTTAAATAAACCAGGTCATCTATCTTAGGGGATTTCTACTCTAACCAAACACCGCTGTCCCACAGCCTTCACCAACCGATCCTCCATGCGATCCCATCGTCACCGCCTTCCGAACCTCCTCAATCCTAGCAGAAAACACAGATAATATACAATGCAAGTAAAACACAAGTAGAAGCATATAAGGCAAATAATTCAAATAGCAAGTAAGCATGTTATTCAATTAGGCAAGCCTTTACAAGTAAACAAAGCATACAAACAGATAGAAAATGCATATGATGAATTCTTGCCCTACTGGCTGTAATATCACATTGTCGGTTCAACTGCCAACCTGACACATCTCCATGGAGACGTTGCCCTTCGGATTTCTCATATGGGAACCCCCAAGATATAGTGCCTGGATCACTGTCCAGGTACCGGCGCCTGCTCACCCTATAGATTCGAAGGGATGCGAGCGGGATACTCTTGCCTCAGACCTCACATCTCAACGTAAGCGGGATTAACCACCTTCCTTACGCCGCCGCTACTACCTCAACAGGCGGAATTAACCACCGTCCTTGCCAGGCGCATAGCGTCTCATAATCTCAGTAAAAACATTATTTCAGTGGTTTTCAAAATATTTTCAGTATACAGAGATTCATCATCTCAATCCGAGTCCCCGACTCATCTCAACCACTGTCCATTCATAACTCAGTATTCAAATATCAACAGTTCATCATTTTCTCATCTCATATATCAATCATCCTTCACCTAACGTCAAATCCTTCTCAGCACACCAAAAACCTAGGCCTCTGTTTTCTATTTTATCGTAAAATCAAGTACTTGAACCCTTAAGTTATACCCCATGTTCTAATACTCAAAACTAGGCTCATAAGTCTTAAAATGATGTTAAAGAAGCTTACAACCATGTTGGGAAGGTATAATAGTTGAAAATAATAAAAATTTTGAGAAATAGGACGTGTGTGGCCGCACAAGGGTCTGTGCGTGTGCACACTCCTAATAGTTTTAAAATGCGTGCGTACGCACAGGTGTAAATTTTTACAAAAATCTGTTCACTCGCACAACCTGTGCCAGTGTCCCCAACAGACAAGTCTTCCCAACGTGTGCGTCCTCACAGGTTGAATTTTTTTCTTAGATATGCGTGCGCACAAGCTGTGCTAGCGCTGCAAACAGAACGCACTTCCCTGCCTATGCGTGCGCACAGGTGTGTGTGCTCGCACAGATCAACATTTCCGCAGGGTGTGCGCCCACACAAGGGTGTGCATCCGCACATATCAGAAATCATGAAATTCTGCAACTTTGCAGATTTTCAGATTTTTAACACCAACTTTGCCGGATCATAACTTCCTCTACAAAATTTCAATTTTCACATACTTTATACCGATTTAAAGAGTTTTCAAAGATCTTTAATTCTAAACAAGTTTCAAGCAATTTTGAAAACCGGAGTAAAAGTTATGATTGAGTAAAGTTTACCAAAAACTCAATTTTACCAAAGTTCACAATTTACACAATTTCTTACCATACACATTCCAAACCATACCATACCATTCCAAACCCCCTTCTCTCATCAGAATTTACCTTTTGTATCATATCACACTAATCATACCATAATTTCTTTCACCTTTCATTATTCCCAACTTCAAATATCACATATATAACATATCCACCAATCATCATCATCTCACTACCAATTCTCATCATCAATTCAACCATTATTCATATTCATAGTCAACAATACTCATGCATCTAATCCATTGTATTTCATCTTCATCATTTAATCACAACAACACATTAATACATTATATCTCATCAACACAAACAACAATCAACAACACAAAATTTCCAAACCTATCCTATAGGTCACTAGTCTAAGTGTCCATGAATATTATATACTACATAGAGGAAACCGAAACCATACCTTGGTCGATTCTCTTTATGCACCCAAATTCCAACTTAGCACAAACAAGCTTCCAATCACAATCCAAGCTTTCAAATCCACTCCAATAAGAACAAATAAGTTCCAATAGCTCCCAAAGCCACAAACATCAAACTATATACATACAAATCACCTCAAATCAACCTAGGGTTCCAATTAAATACAAATTCACAAGGGTTTAGTGGCTCTTACCTTCTCCCACAGATTTGGATGTCAAAACCCAATGCTAAGCAAGGATTAAAGTGAACCTAAACATCCAAAATCACAAAAACTCATTTAACCAAAAATCCTTTATACCCGAAATTTTCAAGAGAGAAACAGGGAAGATTTTGTGATTACCTTGAGGGTTTCTTAGATGGGTTTTGTAGAACTCTTCACAAGGAACGCGTAGTCACAAACGGTGCGGCGATCGGAGCTATCTAGCTCAAAATATGAGCTTTGGAAGATTGAGATGAATAGTAACCATGGGGTTTCTCCCTTCTTCTCTTTTCATCATGTGTGAGTGTGTTTGTTTGTGTGTTAGTGCTGAAATGGTTTCACTAATGAACCTTTTATATGTTGGGCTTGGGCCCAATTTGAGTCCGGTCCAATCCGTTAGGCCCAACTTCGGGCCAAATCTTTAAAATTAACGCCCGATTTTTAACTTCTAATATTTTCTAAGGATTTTGACGGTTTTCACTTTTCTCGTGCGGTACCAGACAAACTTGAACCGGTTCAACCGGTTCAACTGCCGGTTCGCAGTTTTTTACGGTTTTCGCAAAAAGTACATTTTCTGACTCAGAAAGACCTACTGAGTCCAAAAATTGTATTTAAAAACTCAAATTCTCACTCTAACTTTTCGGAATCAAATTTGGGCAATTAATCACTTAATTAACCAGTTGATTAGTTGCAGTTCTTACAACTATCTCCTTCAGTCATAGAATTTCACCTCATGTATCTCCAAGAAAGTTGAGGCTCATGGCAAAACTTCCACCAAGTCTTTGGGAAAAACTTTAGATTATTGTGAAAATTTGAGTTTTGTGCTGTTATTAATGTATTGTTGATTGAGTAGACACAATGTTTGTGACACTTTTTTTGGTTCCTAATGAAATTTACATAACATGGTTTATGATTCATCTTTCTTAGTGAGCAACAAAGTTGCTCTAGGTTTCTAGATGTCCTAGGAATCCAGCTTTTGTTGTTGTTTCCTTAAGGCTAAAGACTATATTTTGTTCTGTGTCCATGTAATGGAAGTGATGGTGACTGAAGTTTTCACCTTTTGGTGTTATTTTCCTATGCTTATTAATGAATTACACATAGTTGTGTTCTGCCTAATAATATTATGGTTATGTTTAATGAATTTCCACCTTGTAGTTCATATGTTGTAAAGTGAATTAACACAACTATTCAGTCACAATTTTCAGGCTAACAGATGAATTTTTCTTTTTAATTAATTGTCAAATTACAAGGACATCATTTCACTCACATAATTAATCACCAAAACCTTAAACCAAACCCACATGTTCATTCAAAATTCAATACAACTCAATTTACATAACTCAGACCAATCAAAGAAATCCAAACTGAACCCTAAATTCTCCCATAATTTCATCAACCATACTTCAACGGCATCACACATGCTACCCCCTGTCTCTGATTGAACTAAATCTGCGACCAGAAGCAAAATAAAACAACCCTTCCAAAAATTCCTAACACTGCAGCAACCTTGAACTTCCACTCAATGTCCCCCACTTTTGCTTTCAGGGCCGCAACTTTCTTCTTCATCCTTGCAACATGAAGATACTCACTCTCTGCTTCTGGGTCTGCCCATCGGAAGAAATTACACTACTCTTGGATCTGCAGCAACCCACCAGAGTTAGTACCCAGAACAAACAATACATTGCCATCACCCACCTACAGAAACTTAAAACCCTAACCTCATAGTAGACACATCCCCCAAAATGTCGTTCAGGGTTCTTCTTCGTTCCCAAAATTCTAAGCACCGGTCTCTCCTCATGTCCACACACAAGCTCCCTCTTCTACGCAGACGACCGACTTCGACACAACCATGAGCTCTCGGCAGTCATGGCTCCACTCACCTTCGCAAGCCCTAGCTCCTTCTCTGCTTCGTTGGTTAGGGATGACTGCTTTGATTTAATCCCAACCCTCCCCAAACCAATAATTTATAAAAATAAATAAATAAACAAATAAATTAACTTTATTCATTAAAATCTCCAACAGTTAGTAACGACTAAAAGGGCAAAATTGTCTAAAAATTTTGTTTTAAGGAGGGGATGATGATTTTAAAGTGTTTCTGAACGTTCAGGATAATTTTAATAACAAAAAAAGATTGGGGACAAATTTGATTTTCGCCCCAAAATTTAAGGACGATTTTTGTACTTAACCCTTTAATTTAGTCTCACTCTCTCTTTCAAATGCAACCTCCTACTCCTAGTACTTCTTACCCCTATACACAGAGCAGCCAAGGGAGTAAAAACGAAAAAAAAAGAAAACAAAAAGAAATAAAAAAAACAAAGAGGGAGAGCAGAAAAAAAAAAAAAGCAAGAAAAGGAAGAAAAAGACGTCGCTGAGCATACTGGAACAGAAGAGGATTGGCATCGGAGCATAGGAGGAGGGTAGAACTAACGGTGAACATATGTAGAACATAAGATTGGAGGATGAGTAGCGAAATATAGAGGAATGATGAAAGTTGAGGTGAGAACCGCTAGAACAAAGGGAATAGTCACGAACAATGGCGAATGGTGGCTTGGAATGGGAGACAAGAAACTGAGGACTAGAAATTTCAAGCATTATTTCCTTCTTTATTTTTCTAACTTTATTTCTTTGAGTTTTTTTTAAATTGGCATATTGCCGATTTTGTTTTACTAACTAATTTTCGATCGGTTTTTAGTTTAACACCGATTTTAAAGATTATTAGGTTCTAATGTAGTTCGAATCACATTTTTCGCCGGTTTTTTTATTGAACTAATTTTTAGAATACTATTGAAAATCAAATCCATCAATGAAAATATAAAATTAAAAGTTCGTTTGTTCCAAAATTTAACTAAAATTAATTATAATAACATAATATATTTTTTTATAACATATTCCTAAAAATATTTTTTAAATTAACAGTTTACTGAACAAAAAAAAAATTGGGTATTCATTTCATCAATTTTTGACCAATTTGTAGTCTTAAACAAATTGATCAAGTGACTATAACTTGAACTAATATTTTACTTTGAAACGTATTAATCAAATAACTCTCAATTGGATCAGATAATTCGATTTGGTTATCAAAACCATACAATTAATGGTTTACATACAAGTAAAAACAAATACAATTTGGCATCATTATCAATCATTTTCGTAAGAGCTAAAAAAAAAGGTGAGAGTTTACTACTAAAATTATTTTTTTGAACCCAAACTAGTAAATTTGAGGGCGGTTTTCTGGAAATAATTTTAGGTATTTTTCTTATTGAAAGGTTTTTTAGCTAAAATAATAAAAGAAATACAGTTGAATCACATAAGTTAAAGTAATAATATTTCGAGCATTCTTTTTAAAAGATGTAAAGAAAAAAAAAAACTCATTACACATGAGATTAGTGAATATATATCTAATTTATTTTATTTAACTTTAAGTTTAGCCAATTTATCTCAATTTAATTTAAAAAGATAAAATCAACTCATTAAAATATTCTTTCAAACTTTATCTTTTTGACTCAACACACATATAAAAGATATTATCTTATTTAGCCATCCTTTAAAAAACCATAATCATTCCTAAAAAATTAGAATATAATTATATGTTTGGTGTATAATCACTAGTCTAAACATACATATTTAAAATATGTCATAGCCCTATATCCGTATCTTACATATCTTATTTTAAAAGAGTTCAAAGTTTGTTTCAATTAAATTATTTGAGAGTGTATCAGAATGTAATTGTTATTTTGATGTTGAAGTTTAATATAAGATACGGTAAAGTTTGGTTTTGACTTTTGATATTTGCGAAAATCAATAATACAAGTCCAAACATTTTCAAATAATTTTGTTTAATTTTTTTTGTTAAACGAGTTGGACAATCTCTAATTTTAGGTCACATTTATACATACTACACCCAGAGATTTTATTTTCTTATTTTTTTATTATTGAAACGGGATACAAAGTATATTAAATTATTCTTCCATTTTAGTCCATGACAACAATAAAGAAGTTTCGTGACCCATAAATTCAATCCAACAGAATACATAAATTCAACTACAATTTTAGTCTTTATTATCTTATCTTTATCTTATCTTTAATTATTCTTATCTTATCTTTATTTGCTTTTATCTTTCATAGCACAATGCTCTATATATATTTAATTTTACCTTCATAGTTTACAACACACTTCAGTACAATTCAATCAATCAACAATAAATAAAAATTCTTTTTCTTTGCTTTTCTTATTCTTTCACAATTTTATCACAAAAATTTTATTTACTACTTGACTATTATTAAGATTTAAACTCAACTACAACGTATTAAAAAACAAAGCATATAGCCACTCAACTAAAGTTTTAGTTGCAAATTTTTAATTATTTTATACACAGCCATTTGCACAAGCCCAGTAGCACTTACAAGCCCAGTAGCCCACAAGGGATACATGAAAGTCGGTCAACTGCGCAATGCAGCGCACGATAGAAAATACGCGTAGGATACCGTGACCCTCCGTCTATAAATATAGGGTTAGGGCTCCCAATTTCATTCTCTACCATGCAAGGAGAAATCCTCTGATCTGCGATAGAGAGAGAGAGGGTTTTCGCAGCGATCTCTAAATCTGATTCGCGCCTTGAACACCCAGTAACTGAAAAAGACTGAGCTCTATTGCACCATTATCATTACCATCGCTATTCGAAGTTTAATCAGCAAACAATTCCTCTGAAACCCTAGAAGCAACAAATTCCACATTCCCCACCACCGCCATGGATATTCGGTTCCCTTATTCTCCGGCGGAGGTCGCCAAAGTCCGAAGGGTTCAATTCGGAATTATCAGCCCCGACGAGATTGTAAATTTGTTTTCCTTTGACTCTGATTTCTCCTCTGCGAATTTCAGAAATCGAAAAAAGCGTTTAGTTTGAGCTATATTGCTGTTACTATAATTATATGTTTCTTAAAAGTTTTCTTGGTTTGTTTTTTGCAGAGACAAATGTCTGTGGTGCAAATTGAGCACGGCGAGACTACGGAGAGGGGGAAACCCAAAGTTGGAGGGTTGAGCGACCCTCGCCTTGGAACCATTGATAAGAAGTTGAAGTGTGAGACTTGCACGGCTGGTATGGCCGAGTGCCCGGGGCATTTCGGTCACTTGGAGCTGGCTAAGCCAATGTTTCACATTGGATTTATGAAGACGGTTCTCTCCATAATGCGTTGTGTTTGCTTCAACTGCTCCAAGATTTTAGCCGATGAGGTCTTTTATTAACTGAAGCTGTGTTCCAATTCGATTGTGAACTGTTGCTGACGTTTAATAGCTGGAATTAGATATGAATGTTTATATGAAAGTTTGTTTAATGTTATCTTTATTGTGAGTGTACGGGAAGATGATGTTTGATGCTTATATTTTGTTTGGTGCAGAATGACCATAAGTTTAAACAGGCGACGAAGATTAGGAATCCGAAAAATAAGCTGAAGAAGATTTTGGATGCTTGTAAGAACAAAAGCAAGTGTGAAGGTGGTGACGAGATTGACCTTGCTGGTGGTCACGACACAGACGAGCCGGTTAAAAAGAGCCGTGGCGGCTGTGGTGCTCAGCAGCCTAAGATCACCATCGATGGTATGAAGATGACTGCAGAGTACAAATCTCAAAGGAAGAAGAGTGATGATCAGGAGCAGCTTCCTGAACCTGGGGAAAGGAAGCAGCATCTTACTGCAGAAAGGGTAATTTATTCAAATTGTGAATATATGATGTGTCTGTTGGTGCCCGAGACTTATGTAGTTGGTGACTGTTATATTGTTGAAGGTTCTTGGTGTTCTAAAAAGAATAAGTGATGAGGACTGCAAATTATTGGGCTTGGATCCCAATTATGCCCGCCCAGACTGGATGATTTTACAAGTTCTCCCAATTCCACCTCCACCTGTGAGACCTTCTGTTATGATGGACACATCCTCAAGGAGTGAGGCAAGTGTTTTCAAACAACTTTTTATGTGGCCTTCGCAAATTCCTCCTTTTTATCTAATTATCTCTTGCCACTGATTGTACGACCAATAATGTTTGTTTCGAAAACTGTAATCTTACGCTGCAATTATCCTTGTGTTTCTAATGCTGACATTTTTGTTTCTGATATCCACAGGATGATTTGACCCATCAGTTGGCCATGATCATCAGGCACAATGAGAATTTGAAGAGACAAGAGAGGAATGGATCACCTGCCCATATTATACTTGAGTTTGCCCAGTTGTTGCAGTTCCACATAGCCACATATTTTGACAATGAGTTGCCTGGGTTGCCAAGAGTATGATTGCCTTTCAATAGTGACATGATATGCATCCTTTAATCTCAGTTGATTTCAAACTTCTGATAATGCTTGAAGTTACATGTTGATTTCCTTTACTTTGCAGGCTACCCAGAGATCCGGAAGGCCTATCAAATCAATATGTAGCAGGCTCAAGGCAAAGGAAGGTCGTATTAGAGGAAACTTGATGGGAAAAAGAGTTGATTTTTCTGCCCGAACAGTGATTACACCAGATCCAACCATTAACATCGATCAATTGGGGGTACCATGGAGTATCGCTCTGAACCTTACTTATCCTGAGACTGTGACTCCATATAACATTGAAAGGTTGTCATCTGGATATATTTTTCCATTTTCTTGTGTTTCAAGCATTTTGGGGATTTTAAAAGGGAACCTATTTGAAACTTGAAAATCAGGTTGAAGGAACTTGTTGAGTATGGACCCCATCCTCCACCTGGAAAAACTGGTGCTAAGTACATCATTCGTGATGATGGGCAAAGACTTGATCTCAGATATTTGAAGAAAAGTAGTGATCATCATTTGGAGCTTGGGTACAAGGTATTGTTTATAGACTACATAATTTTTTATATGCTAGGCTTTTTTTGGTTAATATTTGATGTGTGTTCTAATAGTCATAATGATGTTGTGGTCTCAGGTCGAGCGTCATTTGAATGACGGAGACTTTGTTCTCTTCAATCGTCAGCCTAGTCTTCATAAAATGTCTATCATGGGGCATAGAATCAAAATCATGCCTTATTCTACGTTCCGGCTTAATCTGTCTGTAACTTCCCCTTATAATGCTGATTTTGATGGGGATGAAATGAATATGCATGTTCCTCAGTCATTTGAAACAAGAGCAGAGGTGTTGGAGCTTATGATGGTGCCTAAATGCATTGTGTCACCTCAATCAAACAGGCCTGTAATGGGAATTGTGCAAGATACACTTTTAGGATGCAGAAAAATCACAAAGAGAGATACCTTCATCACAAAGGTAATGTTCATTGAATTTCTCTTTAGCTGCAATTGACTTTAGTATTGTGGTTGTTGTACAAGTTATTCAGAACTCAGAAGTCTGACACATGATTTTATTTTACAGGATGTTTTTATGAACATTTTGATGTGGTGGGAAGATTTTGATGGGAAAGTTCCGACTCCTACAATATTGAAGCCAGAGCCATTGTGGACTGGGAAACAAGTTTTCAATCTCATCATTCCTAAACAAATAAATTTAACAAGAGTTTCAAGCTGGCACAATGATAGTGAACGGGGATCCATAACCCCTGGGGATACCTTGGTCAGAATTGAGAAGGGAGAATTACTTACTGGAACTCTTTGCAAAAAGACACTTGGTACATCTACTGGAAGTCTAATTCACGTCATCTGGTATGCAGCTCCAGCATACACTAATGATACAGATATTGCCTTTTGAAATTACTAGCTGTGGTATATCATGTGTCCCATTCACCTTAACAACAATCAATAAGCACCTTTTCAACTTTTTTGTAAAGAGGGGTGAAAATGAAATGTTCCAACTATATTTATGAAAATTTTGTTTGGCTCTGGGGAGACTGTCATATTCAATTGCTTTCCTTTTTGTTTTTCCCCTGCAACTGACTCTCTGCTCGAATACAGGGAAGAGGTTGGCCCTGATGCAGCTCGTAAATTTCTTGGCCATACTCAGTGGCTTGTAAACTACTGGCTTTTGCAGAATGCGTTTAGCATGGGAATTGGTGATACAATTGCTGATGCTTCGACTATGGAGGTTATTAACCAGACTATATCAAAGGCTAAGGAGGAAGTGAAGCAACTCATTAGGAAGGCTCAAGAAAAAAATCTGGACCCTGAACCTGGTCGGACAATGATGGATACCTTTGAAAATAGAGTGAATCAGGTAATTCCATTATATTGGCTGTCATTTTGCTATGTCAGTTAATTTCTTTGTTTGAATCTTATGTTGTGTTGATGATTTTAGGCACTGAATAAAGCTCGAGATGATGCTGGAAACAGTGCACAAAGAAGTTTATCCGAGAGCAATAATCTAAAAGCAATGGTCACAGCAGGCTCCAAAGGAAGTTTTATCAATATATCTCAGATGACTGCTTGTGTGGGACAGCAGAATGTTGAGGGGAAGAGAATTCCATATGGGTTTATAGATCGGACACTGCCCCACTTTACAAAAGATGATTATGGGCCTGAAAGTCGTGGCTTTGTGGAGAACTCATATCTCCGTGGACTTACCCCTCAGGAGTTCTTTTTCCATGCCATGGGAGGTCGAGAAGGTCTTATTGATACTGCAGTGAAGACTTCTGAAACTGGGTACATCCAGAGACGGCTTGTGAAGGCTATGGAGGACATCATGGTTAAGTATGATGGGACAGTTAGGAACTCTTTGGGAGATGTTATACAATTTCTTTATGGAGAAGATGGTATGGATGCAGTTTGGATAGAAACACAGAAGTTGGATTCACTGAAAATGAAGAAGTCAGAATTTGATAGGGCCTTTAAGTATGAGTTTGATGATGAAAACTGGAGGCCCACTTACATGCTAGAAGAGCCTATAGAAGACTTGAAAACCATCAGAGAGTTTCGCAATGTGTTTGAGGCTGAAGTTCAAAAGCTTGAAAATGATAGACTTCAACTTGCAACTGAGATAGCCACTACTGGTGACAGTTCTCTTCCACTACCTGTTAATCTAAGGAGGCTTATCTGGAATGCTCAGAAGATGTTCAAGGTTGACTTCCGAAGGCCTTCTGATATGCATCCAATGGAAGTCGTGGAAGCTATTGATAAGCTACAAGAGAGACTTAAGGTTGTTCCAGGTGAAGATCCCTTGAGTCAAGAAGCTCAGAAGAATGCTACCCTCTTGTTCAATATTTTGCTCCGCAGCACTTTTGCTAGTAAACGTGTCTTGGAAGAACATAGGCTCTCTCGTGAGGCATTTGAGTGGCTAGTGGGAGAAATAGAATCAAGGTTCCTGCAGTCACTTGTAGCCTCTGGGGAAATGATTGGTTGTGTAGCAGCGCAATCAATTGGTGAGCCTGCTACTCAGATGACTCTCAACACCTTCCACTATGCTGGTGTTAGTGCTAAGAACGTTACACTTGGTGTTCCGAGGTTAAGGGAAATCATTAATGTTGCAAAGAGGATCAAAACACCTTCTTTGTCGGTATTTTTGAATCCCGAGACTGGCAAGACTAAAGAAAGGGCCAAGGGTGTGCAGTGTGCTTTAGAATATACTACTCTTAGGAGTGTGACTCAGGCTACAGAGGTTTGGTATGATCCAGACCCCCAGAGTACAATAATTGAAGAAGATGTTGATTTTGTGAAGTCTTACTTTGAAATGCCCGATGAAGAAGTTCCTCTTGATAAAATGTCACCTTGGTTGCTTCGCATAGAACTGAATCGTGAAATGATGGTGGATAAGAAGTTGAGTATGGCTGACATTGCTGAGAAGATTAACCTTGAATTTGATTCTGATCTGCAATGTATTTTTAATGATGACAATGCTGAAAAGCTTATACTTCGTATCCGTATTATGAATGATGAAGCTCCCAAGGGAGAGATTCAGGATGAGTCGGCTGAAGATGATGTTTTCTTAAAGAAAATAGAAAGCAACATGCTGACTGAAATGACCTTACGTGGCATTCCAGACATCAACAAAGTTTTTATAAAACCCACCAAAGTTCAGAAATTTGACGAGATTGAAGGTTTTAAAACTCATGAGGAATGGGCACTTGATACAGAAGGTGTCAATCTTTTAGCTGTGATGTGCCATGAGCATGTTGATGCCAAGAGGACCACAAGCAACCATTTGATTGAAGTTATCGAAGTTCTTGGAATTGAGGCAGTCCGAAAAGCTCTGCTTGATGAACTGCGTGTTGTCATTTCTTTTGATGGTTCTTATGTGAACTACAGGCATCTGGCTATTCTTTGTGATACCATGACTTATCGGGGGCATTTGATGGCTATTACACG
Organism: Arachis hypogaea; assembly: GCF_003086295.3. Classification (NCBI taxonomy): domain Eukaryota; kingdom Viridiplantae; phylum Streptophyta; class Magnoliopsida; order Fabales; family Fabaceae; genus Arachis; species Arachis hypogaea. The sequence goes on along the minus strand of NC_092040.1, from coordinate 4,243,009 downwards.
TCATGGTATCAACAGGAATGATACCGGGCCAATGATGAGATGCTCATTTGAAGAGACAGTTGACATTCTCCTTGATGCTGCAGTATATGCCGAGACTGATTACTTGAGGGGAGTCACTGAAAATATTATGTTAGGTCAGCTTGCCCCTATTGGAACTGGAGAATGTGCTCTATATCTAAATGATGAGATGCTTAAGAATGCTATTGAGCTCCAGCTACCTAGCTATATGGATGGTCTTGATTTTGGCATGACGCCTGCTCGTTCCCCAATTTCTGGAACTCCCTATCATGAAGGCTTGATGTCTCCAAGTTATTTGTTGAGCCCAAATCTGCGCCTGTCACCAACTAGTGATGCACAGTTTTCACCTTATGTTGGTGGAATGGCTTTCTCTCCTACTTCATCCCCGGGGTACAGTCCTTCATCACCGGGATATAGTCCATCATCACCTGGATATAGCCCTACCTCTCCTGGCTACAGCCCGACATCTCCTGGCTACAGCCCCACCTCTCCAGGCTACAGCCCTACCTCTCCCACGTATAGTCCTAGTTCTCCAGGATATAGTCCTACAAGTCCAGCTTATTCTCCTACTAGTCCATCATACTCTCCCACTTCACCAAGCTACAGCCCAACTTCTCCAAGCTACAGCCCAACTTCTCCAAGCTATAGCCCCACCTCACCAAGCTACAGCCCCACCTCACCTGCCTACAGCCCAACTTCACCTGCCTACAGCCCAACATCACCTGCATACAGTCCTACTTCTCCTTCATATAGCCCAACATCACCTTCATATAGTCCTACTTCTCCTTCATATAGCCCAACATCACCTTCATACAGCCCAACATCACCTTCATACAGTCCTACATCACCTGCGTACAGCCCTACCTCTCCTGGTTATAGCCCCACATCACCTAGTTATAGCCCCACTTCTCCCAGTTATAGTCCTACTTCTCCCAGTTACAATCCACAGTCTGCAAAGTATAGTCCTTCCTTGGCATATTCTCCAAGTAGCCCTAGATTGTCTCCGTCAAGCCCGTATAGTCCAACATCTCCAAACTACAGGTGAGTCATTCTCTAGAAACTTCAGTACTGGTTTTCTGGACAGAATGTTTTCAATGGAAACAAATTTTTTTTTGGTCAAGCAATGGAAACATTTAAAACTGAAATTTTATCCTATAGTGACAACTGTTTACTCCAACTAAATACATAACAATTAACTATATTTTGCAGCCCAACATCTCCATCATATTCTCCAACATCTCCATCTTATTCTCCATCAAGCCCAACATACAGCCCCAGCAGGTTAGTGAACTTCACTTAGTATCCACTCAACCAATGGAAAGTTTTATTTTCTGTATATGTATGTATATACCCTTAATGTGTCTTATTCATAATTTTGCATATTCTGTAGCCCATACAATAATTCTGGTGCAAGCCCGGACTATAGCCCAAGCTCTCCACAATACAGGTATGCACCTATACAAACATGGTTGGTTATTGTACGGAGCCATATTTCTGAGCATGGTTGGTTATTGCTGTGTGTTTTTTTTATCATTTGCAGCCCCAGTACGGGATACTCACCGAGTCAACCTGGTTATTCACCATCATCAACCAGCCAATACACCCCACAAACAAGTGACAAGGATGATAGGAGCACTCGCTGAGGTAAGCTATCACACCTAAAATGAAGCGGAGTAAATATACTTCTGTCTGTATTTATAATTCAGAAAATCCACCAGTTTGACTTCGACATTAGTTTAAGAATACATTTAGCTAAAGCATGTTTCAATTTTCCAAAACATGGTTTAAAACCTTGGATCAATGATAACCTGTTGCTAGTTTTCTAATTTAAAAAGGCTAATTGTGAATAGTGATATGAACGTGACTGCTGCAAATTCAAGCATCACTGGAAAAATATCCAAGGATGAGGAAGTCAGGGGAAACACGAGGCAACAAGGAAATGAATATGATCAAGTGTATTTGGTTTTCATAGTATTTATTTGCCTAAAGTATTAGATTCCCTGTTGAGAATTAGCAGCAGTTTGTGGAACTCTGATTTCAAATTCTGCTTTAATAGTTGAACATTTTGGGTCTCGCTTTATTTTCTGTTGGTGTCTTTGCACCACTTCTAGTTCATGTTCATGTTAAGCCTTAATGATGGATCATTGTAAAATATCTCTCTTTGTAACAAATGTAAGATACGGACTTTAAGCAAAATGATAAATCAGATTCTAATCTTTCACTGAATCAAGTGTCCCGTGTCATGTCAGTTGATCAGAGCCCCCTTTTATAGTGGATCTAAGTCATCGATGAAAGAAAAAACGGCGAGAACAAACAAAGATGTTAATCGTTATAATTAATGTAATGTTTACGTGTAAGAAACTTTATCTCCAAGCATAATAATCATTTTAATAACTATCTTGCAAGTTATTTTATATGTTCTTAGAACAAGTAGAAGGTGATTAATAGAGTATTAGTGGTATGTTATGAAGTGGCATACCGCATACATTTGTCTGATTTAGATCGGAGTTTTTACCGTTTCTGATGTTCTGACTTGTGTACCTATTCTCACAAGACTTTCTATACAACAAAGGGTAGGAAGGAACACACAACACGGAAAAAAAAATGGTGCTTTTGAAATATGATTGCGATTCCGTAACACATCACAATTTTCCTTCAGTAAATATTCTAAAATATGTAATAACATGCTTGTAGATCTTGTTTAATTATGCCTAAATTCCTGCCGCCAAACAAGTGGAGCGTTTCCATCGATGAGACAAAATCCAAGCTATATATTTTATGCTGCCGGCAACCGGATCTGCAGCCTTCATTTCTCTTAATTACTTTACTATAACTGCACGCCACTTCTCTAATATGAATATGTGATCAATAATTCAATATTAAAGTTGTTAACTGTGCTCTCAGTCTTTCTCCAATTTCCCCTCTATTATGCTATTACCGGACTTGATATATTAAACTATATATGAAATTAGGAGTCACACCAAAATTTAAAGATAGTTTATTTCTTCATAAATTACTAAGATATTCTAAAAACATTTCTCTATTATAATTGTTTGTTTGTTTGTTTAGACGTCTATATATTGTGCTGCTATGTTGTCTAGCATCATGACACTATATATAAGTGCCATTGAAAGTTGGAGCACTAAGTTCTAATTCCAGTTTTTTTAAAAAAATGGAGAAACTATCTCAAATTAAGAACAAATTCTTAAAGTTTCTTCCAAAAGAACCTGTAGCCTCAATGGGCATTCAGAATCCGAGTCTAAGTCCTCGTCGATCACCAGTTTCTATAATTCCGAAGGAAGCTCGAAGAAACCACAAAAGGGGTACAAGCTTCAGTGCTAAGGAACCCTCCTCTCCCAAGGTCTCATGCATTGGACAAGTTGAGCGCAAGAAGAAGAACAAGAACAAAAACAAGAACCATAAGAACGTACAAAAAAACCAAATACATAAGAATATTGACTCTGTTCTAAGCCCTGAAAAGAAGATTCTGCTGTGGATTGCCAAGGGAAATTGTAACGAGGGATCAAAGCAAAGTGGGAAAGCTTTTGTATTGGAAGAGAAAGAATCAGCTACCCCAACTTTGGGCACCATGAAGAAATTTGCTAGTGGTAGAGGAACCTTGTCTGATTTTGATTTTACACTTGAACAAAGGTGAACATATGTTTGTAACTTTCATTTTTGCTTTAACATTATCATCTATGTAATCTATAGCCAAAAGGATATATCCTGTAACATTATCATGGTTGCAAATTGCATTGAATGTGAAATATGAAATGTCACTTCAATGATATATATTCATATTATTAATAAGTAAATTTGGTTTTAGTTAATTATATTTATTTTCTCTTGTGCATCATTATCACTATTTAAGACTATTAAGTATTTAACTTCAACTCTTTTTTTGTTTTTGAAAATTTTTCAAAATAACTCTATTTAAGACTATACGTGACACTGCTTCAAAAACACCTAATCATTTCTCCTTTTTAGATTAACACTAAATTTTGCCATAAGTCTTTACTCTTCATTTTTCTTGGTCTTTCATCCATAAATTGTTACGCTTAAAGATCATTAAAAATTATAATATTGGACATAATTATCCTTCTATCCTCTATACCATTAAGAAAAGTATCTATAAATTCATTATTGTAAATTTCTAGGGATTTACTTAGTACCCTTTTTTCATCATCTACCTGTAAGTCTAACGCAAAATTTTCTCAACAATTTACTTAGTATTTTGTTTTAATGAGCTCATAAGTGTATAACACAAAATTCATGGGATCAAATTTTTTTAAAGCGAAAAAATTAGTAAAGTGATAAAATAATAAGTTAATTATTCTTAAATTAAAAGTTTGTTTGGGTGAATTTTTATAAAAAGATATTTTGAATTTTTATAAAAAGATATTTTTTAAGTATCTTTATTTTAAAAGATTTTTTAAAAAATAAAAGTAATTTTATATTTAGACATCTCATGTAAAAATATCTTTTTATCTGATAATTATATTTGGGTACAATAATATAAACGTACTTCTTTGTTTATTTATTATATTAAAAATATTTTATTTTTTTAATTAAAAAATACCTTTAAAAAATATAATTGTAATTTTTTAAAAATTATTTTTTATTTTTCTAATTCTTTTATTTTTATTACTGAAATTTTGTTAAACACACAAAAAAATATATATATAATTTTTTTAACAACTACCTAAACAAGCTCTAAGATAATAAAATACACATTTTATAAAAATTTTAAATTTAATAGTGATTAAATTTTTTTATTATTACTTTACCAATTTTATCACTTTGAAAAAATTAAATTCAAATTCACGAGGGAGCTACCGAGCTAGTCGTCTTATTATTTTTTCTATTCTATTGGTCTTGACATACACGAAGGTTTGGGCCAAATGTTTTTGGCTCATGTGAATAAAATAAAAAGATCAAAGCCCAGATACAAATGACAAATGATTTATCTCTTGCCCTTAATAGAAAAAGGTCCCATGTCACAACAGAAAAAACAAAAACAAAAGATAGAAGAAGATCCTAATCTCCTATTTGACCAAAACAAGGGAAGAAGATCAAACATCCCAGTATCAAAAACTAAAAAGGAAGATCTTATTGATTTTTCCTTTGGATATCAGCCACGCTATGAGTTTGCACCATTTGATGTTACGGTGCACCAACTCAAAGGTGGAACTAACTTTCATTCATTTCATTCTACCATTTCGGGAAAAGGCGATATAGTATTGAACTTTTAAGTGTATTGTTTCAGTAATTTTTAACTGTTAATTTTAATTATAAAAAATATATATAATATATATAATTAAGATTAACGATCAAAATTAATATCAATATATCAGTATATTTAAAAGATTTTTTATAGTATTATTAGATTACTTCATTATATTATTATTTATTATTATAAGGTATTGAGTAATAAATATTAACTTATCTTTTAATTTATATTTTATATATTGACAGCAGTTATCATTCTCAGGTTGTTAAATTAGTTATATATATTGAACAGCTAAGACCAAAAGGCAAAAAAGTTATTACTATTATTATTTTATTTGCATCCCAAAAGGCAAAGGAAATTAAGTTTTACAACCGTGTGAGATGGAGATTCGAATCTTGCGTCTGTTTAGTGAGAAAGCAAAGACAGTGATGGAAAAAATTGTGTTTCTAACTTCTGAAGAAGCTTAATGAAGATACGCCAACTCAACAAAGGAGATTCTATACCTCATCTCATGGCTCACGCCCAACCCTACACTACAATATTCTATTCTCGCTTAATTAATTCCAAAATAATTAAAAGATTTAATTATTTCACTAAAAAGATAGTGAATTGTTTATTCAAATTCTACCATAATATTTAATTTAATCCTTAAAAATTTAAAGATACAAACTTTTAATTTCACATGACTGAAAATTTTTAGATAACAATTTAATAATTTTTAATTATCAACTACCCATCAAATTAATTTCTGAATTTTTGCCAAATTTAAACTTATTAAAATACTTTCTGACTTTCATATAGAGTTAATTTAATTGTATATATCCAAATTCAACTCTGCATAAAGGCAAAAGCTACACCCAATGGCCAATCAGCTGTTAACTTTAATATCTGTAAATTTTCAACCCAATCATATCCAAAGTAAGCGAAATGGATATTTATGAATATAGATAAATGATCTTTATATATTTTTTATTGTATATTAGATAATTTTTTTAAGTCAGTCGTTTGGATTGTTTTCCATATCATTTTTACTTTTATTCTCTCTTCTCTTGTCTTGTGGTTTTGAATATTTTTAAAGTCTTTAATTTCTTGAATTTGTCGATTTCAGATAATTTTATTCTTCTATTTTTTTTACTATTTAATTATTGTTGTTTATTATATTAACCTAACATGTTTGACTAGTTAGTTTGATTAAGTTATTAGATAAAGATTAATTAGTTTGATAATTTAGTTAATTTTAGTTTAGATTATTGTTTATGTCTAATTAATTATATTTATTAGATTTAATTTGAATATGTTTGATAACAATTTAACTAATTTAAAATTATTTTATTATAATTTATTTTATTAGTACCTAATTTTATGGAACAAGAGTTGTTGGGATATGAAGATGGCCTTTATAGACTGGATCAGGTTAACCGACTTGGTCTAATGATACATTTTATAACTCTTATCTTTTATATGTTTAAAATACAAATTTGTGTTATTAGTTGTTTAGGGTTTTTTTTTTTTTAATGATTTATTTTGGTTTTTAGGTATCTCGGATTTTGTGTACCAGAAAAAATATATTGGGACGTCCGCTCGAGCATATTAGGTCATATTTTAGACGACTAGAATTTGAGCATGTTGCATACACGGTTGAGTGGGAGCATGACTAGCCATTGGTCTCTGCTCTGATCGAGAAATAGCGACATGACTCCCATACGTTTTATCTGCCATGCGGAAAGATGACTATCTCCCTACATGACGCGGCGTACCAGTTAGGAGTCAACATCGATGGGGAGCAGTTTTACCAGGGATGGTCTATTGAGGACCTCTGTCAGCAGCTATTAGGTGTTGTTTCTGGCCCTAATGATAAACAGTCACAAACTAAGTGGATTGTCAAGCTTAGTTAATTTTAGAATACTGTTTTCGGAGAGTTGGAGGAGCACCAGACGAAATAGCGCCTGCTTCGTTACACCAGGGGATATATCATATAGATCATCGGGGACATTCTGTTTTTGGATGCCTCTAAACTCTCGGGTGCACATTAGGTGGTTGCCTCTATTAGAGGACATTGATGGATGTGGTAGGTTGTCGTGGGACTCAGCAGTGTTGGTATGGTTTTACCGCCAGATATGTCGAGCGACGGATTATTGTCAGTGGAACATATATAGGTGAATGTGGCAGATCGTTGTACGACTCCTCTCAATTTTCATATATCCTAGCAATGACTCTCTACCTTACAAGCCAAACCTTTTTGTACGACGGCTTTTATTCGAAGTGATTCTTCACACCTCCTCGCTTTTTTCACTTCTGATAATATATGCACAAAATTCTATTAATAAATAAAATTTTGACGAAAAAATAAATATAACATTATAATGATAATTTTTGAATCTCACTCATTCTCAAATTCAATTTTTTTTTATCAAAAGATGAATCTTAAATAACGTGTTTTCTTTTTTTGGGATTGTATTTTGGAAAAGCAAATAATTGCCAGGCAAATAAACACAAAAAAATTGATAAAATACACCGAAAAATAATACTTACTTCTCTACAGGTTTGTGAATTTTTTTCTTATTTTTACACTTTTTTCACTTCTGACAATACATTCAAAAAATTTGTTAATAAATAAAATTTTGATGAAAAAACAAAACATAGTATTTCAATGATTGTTTTTGAATCTTACTCATCATCATATTCACTTTCATTTTTGAAAGATGAATTCTCAATAATATGCTTTCTTTTCTTGGATTCTATCTTAAAAATCAGGTAAATAAACACAATAAAATTGTCAAAAATACACCGAAAAAAAATACTTACTTTTTTGTCATTCTTTTAGGTTGTTTTCTTCTTTTTGGTGTCTCATCTGAATCATCTTTAGAATCAGACTCGTATTCAGCAACACTTTCACTTTTCGAAGACATAGTTGCCTTCTGCTTTTTTTTGTTTTCTTCCTTCCTTTTCACCTTTTTTTTCTTTTAGTTGTTATCTAAGTTGTGCTTTTTTTATGATTTCCTAAAATAGAAAAAACATTTGTTTACACAATATATATTTATAACAAATACACTGAAATTAAAGAAGGAATTCTGTTGAGTTACCATATCATCCTTTGATCCCAGCTTGTATTCTTTCAACCAGTAACTCCCTGGTCTAATGTTAGACTCACGACAGTCTATAAATTGCATCCATTAAAGTCTTGTCTTAAAAGCTTCTAACAACTTTCTTGTCCTCCTCACTAAGTTCTTGAAAGTTAATTTCAGCTGGATAGTGTGGCCCTACAAACACAGCAAAAAATATTTCAATAACACAGAAATAATTTGATAACACACCTAAATTTGATTTTCGCAGTATATTACAAAATAGAGTTTTACCTGATACACTCAAGTCAAGGACAACTGCTATATTTTTTGGGGGTGATGTTGATTATACCATACCGTGTGTCAAATATGTTATGGTAGAGATCAAATAAATATGTCAATTCTTTCAAGAGCTTATGTGACACATTCATGGCAGCATGATATGCATCAAACCACTAAATCCTAGTTCTTGAACAATGGATTTCTTGTCATTACTCATGTTGTGAAAATGATCATAAATGGATTTTGTGGAGCATCTCAAATTATGATATTTCTGCAAATAAATCAGAATCATGTAAATAAACTATATTTATACAAAATAAATTGAGTTGTTCAAACACATATATGCTTATATTATATTTTAGTGCTTTTTTTTTGGCCAATTTTTTCTGTAAGAAATAAAAAAAAGTTAATAGGTAATAAGAACACCAGGTGCACCTCAATTCACACGAAATACATCAAAACATAAATCAAAATCAGAAAAGTAAGAAAATTAGACGATTAGTGAATAGTACGTTTAATAATCTTTCATATTTTCTTTCTGTGTTTCATGGTGATAATTTTGAATTTAGCTTTAAAAATTTTTTGACTTTTCGCGATGATTTTAAATGTAGTTTAAAGTTTGAGTGTTACAATTTTAATCTTGAGAGAAGAACTATTTTTTATAATAATGTTTGCCCTATTCAATAGTTGAAAAAAGTGCGTGTTATACATACTATAATTCGAGATTAATTTTTGTTAGACTTGGATAAATTTAATTAAATTTATTTATAAAAAAATTTGTATATATCACAGGATTGTAATTTATAATAGACAAAAAAACCTCTCAATTGTATGTTTTTGGGGATAAGAATAAGATAAAATCAAAGCCAATTCAATGGATTTATGACACGGTAAAACGAGGACCCACATGTAGCCTTTTTGGGTTTAAAAGAGGGTGCCAATGAAAAGGATTCATTTCATTTTCTCTAACCATATTCCCAACCGCCACACCAAACGTGTATCATGCATCCAAGGGCTCTTCATTTTTACTCTCCAGTCTCCACGTTCCCAATTACGATAACATACACATTTCTTCAACATAAGATCCACCTTTCATAAAATAATAATAAATAAATACATCTCCATTCATGTTGTAATTGCAGTTTCAAAGATGATGATCATGATAATGATGGTCCACGCCACGATGCATATAAATACTAATTAAACTCTAAATAGTATTGGAAAATATATGGTATGTTATAATAATTTAAAGCTCGACGTGTAATTGTGTAAACGATAAAAGATCTGTTGGGCGTTAGCCATTGGTTTTCTGGTGTCCTACTATGTCACATAATCTGTACCATACACCTTGCTGGCCATCCGTTTTCCCCTAATCCATCTCTTTCAATTTCAGTTTCATTTTATCTTGTTACAACTTCAATTTAATTATCTATATCTATTATAAAAAAAATTAAATGAGTTGAAATAATTATGGATTTTATATGTATTTATTAGATTTTGTCAAATTAATAATAATAAATATTGATTTGAATAGTAAAAAAATAATATTACTAAAAAATATCAACAAATAATTCTCTAATTATTTAGATATATTTAATACACAAAAATAAAAAATATATTATATTCAAAACATTATATGAAAAAAAATCAATGTAACTATTGAAAAAAAATATGATATAAAATATTATAATTATTGACAATTTTATTATAATTAATTATTAAATATTAATAAATCTAATTATTAAATACATAATATTTTTTAACAATAGCATTAACATGTAAACTAGCATTAGAATACGCCACATTAATAAATCTTACTTTAAAAATTATGCTCATAAATAGTAAAACAAAACACTATATATAACTTTCACAGAAATATAATACACATAATTGAGATAGTTTTTAAAAGGATATAAAATAAATTAGAATTATTTATTCACAAAAATATAAAAAATAGTTATGATAATTTCTAAAAAGCTATAAAATAAAATATTAGAATTATTAATAAATCTTAACGTAATTAATCACTAAATGTTATTTTGTGCATGATTGATTACATAATACCTTTTTAAAAAATAGTTGAGAAGATAGATGTATTTAAGATGGCACTAAAATGTGTTATATTAGCATGTTTGGTGTCAAAATATAATTTGTTGTAGAATTAAAATCATTAATTATTGATGGTTAATTCACTAAAATATAAGAAAGAATTGTAATAATAAATTAATAATTACTAAAAATATATGAAATATAATATTATAATGAGTGAATACTTCATCCGGTTCTTGACAATTATCTCGAAAGGACCACGAGGTCCCAAAAAAAAAAATATCCAATTCGGCTCTTGATATTTTTTTTAGGATTGATTAACCATTGTGCAAAAAAAAAAAACAACATTGATTTTTTTTGGTACATAGGCTAATCTGTCCTATAAAAATAAAGCTCAGGATTGGATTGGTATATTTTTTTGTCAAAGACCTCGTTATCTTTTGAGGTAATTGTCAGAGACTGTATTAAATTTTTGTTCTATTAATTATTAATAAATTTTATATATTATCATTAAATATTAATTTATATATGATTGATTATATATTACTTTCTTAAAAAATGGTTAAGAAGAAAAAATGTATGTAAACTATGTTCAAAATGCGTCACATTTGTATGTTTAGCGTCATAATACAACTTGTTGTAGAATAATATAATAACAATTGATAAATTTTACCAAAATTATTTAGTAAATGTCAGCAAATCTAATTATTTAATACATAAGATTTTCAAAATTAGTATCAATATGTAAATTGGCACTAGAATGTGAGCATATTTGATTCTAAAACTTACATGAATGATAAAACAATATACTATATATAATTAACATTCACATAAATATAAAAAATCTAAAATAAAATATTAGAACTATTAATTTATGGAAATATAAAAAAATCATGATAGTTACTAAAATGAAATGAAATAAAATATTAGCATTATTGATAAATATCAATATAATTAATCATTAAATATTAATTTGTATATAATTAATTATATAATACTTTTCTAAAAAATAGTTGAAATTTGAGAAGAGAAAAGTATCCAAACTGATACTAGAATATTTCACGTCAGCTTGCTTGGCGCCAAAATATAATTTGTTATAGAATTTGAATTATTGAATTATTGTTTGTCGATGATTGACTCACTAAAATATAAAAAAGAATAATTAAAAAAATAATTACTAAAAAAATATGAAATAAAATAGAATTTATCTATGTTGTATTTTAAAGACACATATTAAAATTATACATTAAAAAAATTTTGATTAAAAATATAAAAAATTTAAATTTTTAATGTATTTGTTTTATACTTATTAAATAAAAAATTTAAATTTTTACTACCAATAAATTTATCATGTGCTTTTATTACAAATGTTAGTTAAACTTAATAAAATATTAGAATTATTGACAAATTTTAGCATAAACAATTATTAAATGTTAATTATGTATAATTAATTATATAATACTTTTTTAAAAAATAATTAAAAAATAAATGTAAACTAGCAAAAAATCCACCACGTCATAATATAATGATAATGATAAGAATTATTGAATTATTAATTATTGATTCACAAAATATATAAAAGAATTATAAATAATTATTAAACATGAATTTATACATGATTGATTATATAATATTGTTTTAAAAATATTAAGAAAAAACTATATAAACTGGCATTCTGCGCCACTTTAATATCAGAAATTCAGAATACAATTCGTGGAAGAAAAATATATATTAATGACGGTGGAAATGGTTGTCAAATAATTTTGGTTTTTGGGATGGAAACCGTTCATAGAATTAAGTGAAGGCGCCAGCGGGGTAAGAGTAAGACAGTGCAAAAGTCTGCAACACAACACAAGCAAGCAAACCGCAAAGCAGCACGTGATTTCAGTTCCACTCTCCCAAGCCAAAGCCATTCCAAACTTCAAGAACCCTCTCTTTATTCTCTCTTCTCTTCATATTCTACACTCGCCCGCACGGGAACACTGCCTCCTTCATGGCGGAAACCGGTAACGGCAATGGCTTCATGTACCTCCACGGCGACCTCGACCTCAAAATCATTGAGGCTCGACACTTACCTAACATGGACATCGTCTCCGAGCGGTTTCGCCGCTGCGTCACCGCCTGCGACACCATCAACTTCCACTCCTCAGAACCCGCCGATACCGCCACCGCTGACGGCACCGACAACCCTCCTACCACCGCCCGCCGCCACCGCGGTAAAATCATCACCAGCGACCCCTATGTCACTGTCTCTGTCCCCCAGGCCACCGTGGCCCGCACGCGCGTGATTCGCAACGCTCAGAACCCGCGTTGGGACGAACGCTTCAGCATCCCGCTTGCTCATCCTCTCGTCGACCTCGAGTTCCGCGTCAAGGACGACGACGTCTTCGGTGCCGAAACTATGGGCACCGTCAAGATTCCGGCGACCCGTATCGCCACCGGCGAAGCCATTTCCGGCTGGTTCCCTATACTCAGTTCCTCCGGCAAGCCACCAAAGCCGAACGCGGCGCTCCGCATCGAGATGCAGTTCACGGCGGTTCAGGACAACCCGCTTTACCGGAGCGGCATCGCCGCCGATCCAGAGCACCGTGGTGTGCGGCACACGTACTTTCCGGTGAGGAAAGGGAGCTCGGTGAGGCTGTACCAGGACGCACATTGCCCCGAGGGTTTGTTGCCGGAGATTGAATTGGAAGGAGGGAAGGTTTATAGGCACGAGAAGTGCTGGGAAGATATATGCCACGCTATTTCCGAGGCTCATCACATGGTTTATGTTGTTGGCTGGTCGGTTTACCATAAGATTAAGCTCGTTAGAGAACCGACGAAGCCTTTGCCTCGCGGCGGAGACTTGACCCTTGGCGAGTTACTCAAGTACAAGTCTCAAGAAGGGGTTAGGGTTCTCTTGATGGTTTGGGATGACAAGACTTCACATGATAAGTTCTTCTTTAAGTCGGTGAGACCCTAATTTGAATTTAGTTACTCAGTTTTGCTTTCTCTTTTTGGTTAATGTTGTAATCATTTCAATAGGACTTAGCTATGCGGTATTATCTGATTCATGTAGCCAACCCTAGTATGCAAGGTTTAGGTTTGTTAGTTGAACTTTACAATTCAAGTTTACAAGATCTCAAGTTTGATTACCTTGCTAGTATGATTTGATTCATCTAGCCAACCAACAAAACAAGGCCTAATTCTTCTTGAAATTGCTTCAATTAGTTGTTGCTTAATTTTTGGTTGTTTGAGGAAGTGTGCGTGCTTGTGTTGCTATTCTTCTGATTCGGGATTTTTGGTGCAGTCTGGAGTGATGCAAACTCATGATGAGGAAACCAAGAAGTTTTTTAAACATTCCTCTGTTATGTGTGTTCTGGCACCTCGCTATGGTAGCAGCAAGCTGAGCTTCTTGAAGCAGCAGGCAAGTGCTTGTTATAAATAGGCATTTTAACGTTTGGTAATCTAATTTTGTTTGAGTTTGACAACCTGCATTTCATTGATTGATGTTATCTGCATATCGCTCATAACATAGTCAGATTGCATTGATGTGGTATTTCTGTTCTTTCTTCCCCTTATGACTTTTGAGTTCTCTATAGTTGATGCACTCTCCTGTATGTTGTCAGGAGCTAGGGTTCTTTATGAGCTATTTTTCAGTGGAGTCAAATACTCAAATGTGAAATGCCCTGTGTTATGTGGCCTAAGCTCTTAATCGTGGGTATGTCTTTTTTGTAGACACAAAATGGAGAATGGGAAATGTATCTGGTCCTCTAAGTTTTTTTTTTCTATTAAATGGATACATTTCCTATTTCTGATTTTCTTATCCATGTCTTTGCTTCTAACTGCATTATTCATCCCCATGACATGATCCCGTGTTTGAGACAGATAGCTTATTAAAGTTGATTGTGATTGGAATTATACAGGTTGTTGGAACTGTCTTCACACACCACCAAAAGTGTGTTATTGTGGACACACAGGCTCCTGGTAATGATCGAAAGATAACTGTTTTTATGGGAGGTCTTGATCTGTGTGATGGTCGCTATGACACACCTCAGCATCGACTTTTCAAGGATCTTAATACTGTATTTGATGGTGATTTCCACAATCCTACATTTCCTGTAAGTTGTCAGCCCAATCAGACACATTAATTTGTTAAGTATTACATTTATTTCTTCCGCTTCGTCTGGGCAGTCCTGGTTGAAGCCATGATTTGATCGTGAAATATACAGAAGATTTTCAACAGTATTTCTTTAGATTATATACTTATGTTATCCATGTCGCCTTGGTCAAACCCACTAAAATTATGAGGTTGAAGTTGCAATGTTTATACTATATGGTAAGTGGTTTGTAGTGTGGTTCCTCTAATGGCTGCCAAGTATATATTTCCTTCCCATAGAATTTTTATTTTGAATATGAATACTATTCCATTTGAAAGCAATAAATGATAAGTCTCAGGGATGAATTAGAGGGCTACACCATTGGATTGTATGAAAAGTTTTATTGTAGATATTTGCTGAATCTCTAAAGACATTTTTGTATCATTTCAGGTTTACTTTTCTCTTTCCATTAAGATGAAAAAAAAATTACACATAAAATAGCATCCAATTCACTGCAGTTCTCACCTCTCTAACATCTCAGCTTTTCTTTTCCCTCTACTTTAAGATAAAAGAAAGATACATGAAACAAGATCCAATTTACAGCAGTTCTCATTGGTCTTATATGTGCTGTTTGTGATAGGCTGGAACAAAGACTCCAAGGCAACCATGGCATGATTTACACTGCAGAATAGATGGGCCTGCTGCATATGACATTCTTATTAATTTTGAGCAGCGATGGAGAAAATCTACTAAGTGGAGGGAGTTTGCTTTAATGTTCAAAAAAGCTTCTCAGTGGCATGATGATGCTTTAATACGAATAGAACGGATCTCCTGGATAGCAAGTCCTGCCATTCCTCATTCAAAAGAAAAGCATACAATTGTTCCAGATGATGACCCAAGAGTATGGGTTTCTCATGAAGCTGATCCTGAAACCTGGCATGTTCAGGTTGGATAATGCAAGCTTGCTGAGAAAATATTACTTGCTTGATATTCTTTTTTTCTTGATTGTGGAGATAATTTATTTCATTATGTTTTGTCCTACTTATGATTCTGCAGATCTTCCGCTCCATTGACTCTGGATCCCTGAAAGGATTTCCAAAGCGTGTTGATGTTGCTTTATCGCAGGTTTATTAATTAACTGGCATTTTCCTTCCAGTTCATCCTATTGTGCAGGGAAACTAAAAAAATGTTGACTTGAGTGAATGCTCTGCTACATGCTTGCAAATCAAACTAATATATTATGATCTTAATTCTTACATAAGGGATTGATTTGAAATATATTTTGTAGTTCTAATAGCATATTTTTTGTATGCAGAATCTTATCTGTGCTAAAAATTTGGTCATAGACAAAAGCATTCAAACAGGATACATTCAAGCAATCAGATCTGCTCAACATTTCATTTATATTGAAAATCAATACTTCATTGGTTCATCATATGCATGGCTAGATTATAAAGACGCAGGTCAGACTCAAAGTGTTATTTTCAAAAATTTAGATAGTTGGCAATACTTCTAAAATTATCCCCATCGGGTAAAGTATGTTTTTTCTTTTTTTTTTTTGTCCTTAAAGTTTTCGAGAAGTTTCAGAAATACCCTGGACATTTAATTTGATTTAATTTTTTATCTTTAACGTTTGAATAAGTTTCAATTTTACTCTTACTATTAATTTTTTGACAATCAACTATTAGTCAAATTTTTTTCTTCCAATTTTTCCCTTCCAAACAACATTCATCATCATCATCATCTCCAAATCCTCTGCACCTTTCACCATAACTCTCCCTGACCAAAACTCTATATATATCTCCCCCTAACCCTTCCCATCGCCACCCCCACCACAATCATCTTCTCACAACATCACCACCACCAACACAAACACAAACCATCACCACCACCAGACATTATTCCGTCGAAGAGAACAAAGAAACATGAGTCCATTGTAAATATACCACCACACTCATCCAAACAAAGTGCCTTCTTCATGGCTGTTGTCCGTTGAGTTGGTTCCGAGTTAAAAATCTAGTCACCATCAAGCAGGTTGGTGTTGAGAGAAGGAAAGTGGATTGAACAGTGTTTGTGTTGGATTAGGTGGAGAAGACAAAGTGTTGGGTGTGTGAAGGAATTGCAGTGGTGCTGTGGGTGGTGGTGGTGGTTTGTGTTTGTGTTGTTGTGGTGAGGAGATGATGGTGGTGGGGTAATAGTGATGGGAGGGTTATGGAGAGAGAAATAGAGGATTTGGGATGATGATGATGATGAAGAATGTTGTTTGTTGGAAGAAGAAAGTTGTCTGACAGGTGACGATTTGTAACTTATTTCATCAGATTAAGGACAAAATTGAATGAAATTAGACGACAGAGTTATTTTTGAAACTTTTCGAGAACTTAAGTGACTAAAGATATACTTTATCCTATTACCATCTATATGCCCTAGTCCATCTTTTTCTTTTTAAATTTATTTATTGATGCCAAACTTAATAAATTTTTTATGAGCCATGGTCAGAAATTATATTCCAATAATGATTGTAGCCACCTTTGTACTTATGATATATTTGCTTTCAAGTTCCTTGATATCTACATCTTTTGCTCTAATGAAGAGGGGGTAAAAAAAAAGAAGAAAGATAAGGAGATGTTCCACTGTAGGACTTGTTCTTTTTCTTCCTAATTTTTGGTCATTGTGAATTCATCTGTTGTTATGTGTGGTTAGGGGCTGACAATCTTATCCCCATGGAACTGGCGCTGAAAATTGCTAGTAAAATCAGAGCAAACGAGAGATTTGCTGTTTATATTGTTTTACCAATGTGGCCAGAAGGTGATCCCAAAACTGGAGCAATGCAAGAAATCCTCTTTTGGCAGGTATAGAATTGTCTGATGTATGAAGTTTACAGAATTGTTCGATGGTTAGAAATTTACTTATATCTGAAGTCTAGGGAGATCGTTTCTGTGGTGAACTTTAGAGGGTATTGTGTAAGTGTTGCTAATAAGGAAATGAAGGGACCAAATTCTAGTAAATCATGATTTATTGTCTATGTGGTATCCTTCTCAAAATCAAAACTATTGATTATTTTTTCCAATGGCTGTCAAACTTGCACTACAATTTCTGAAGGCAATCCCCTCCCCCTTCGAATAAGTACTTGAGTTGAAGTCTAATGCTTCCAAGGCAAATATTTTCTCAGTTATTTCTTTTCTTATACAGAGCCAGACAATGCATATGATGTATCAACTTGTTGCTAGAGAATTGAAATCAATGCAGCTTGATGATGTACGCCTGCAAGACTATCTCAACTTTTATTGCCTTGGAAATCGGGAAGCATTCAACGAAGAACCTGCAAGTGCAAATAATGGTCCCGTAAGTTTTCTAATAAATAACATTTATCTGTACGCCTTTTTACAGCATGATACTTTTGTTCTAAGCATCTTTTTTTTTTTCATATGGTGTTAGTAGTATATTGAGCCTTATAATTTCTTATCAGATCTAAAATGGTAGACACTGATCAAGAACACGGTGTGATTGTAATTTTCTTGTCAGGTCTCAGGAGCATATGAGCATCGCCGATTTATGATTTATGTGCATGCTAAGGGGATGATTGTTGATGATGAGTATGTCATAGTGGGGTCTGCTAATATAAACCAAAGATCTATGGCTGGCACTAAGGATACTGAGATAGCTATGGGTGCATATCAACCCCATTATACCTGGTTTGGGAAGAAAAGACATCCATATGGTCAGGTCTGTATTCTCCATAAGCTCTAATTACTCTGGCAACTTTCCTAGTAGAGATCAATTTCCCTTTTCCAGCTTCAAATGGCATGTGACTTCACAACTGGAGCATGCTACAGAGCTGAAAATTGTGTATCTATTGTTCCAAATGAGTATATCCTATAAATATGTTGAATAATAATGACTCGATACGTTATCTGGGATTCACCCTTGTACTGAATATGAATGCCTTGTTTTCAACTCGTTAGAAGTACTAATGATGTCATGGATAAGCAACCTTCTCAACTATGTTTCTGTCGTATCTTTTTGTGCTATGTCTGTTCAAAAGTTGAATTAATTATTATTTGATGTCTTAAAGGAAAAACTTAATATTACAAGACTACAATTACATCAGCTGGTTTCTGTTCCTGCAGATTTATGGTTACAGAATGTCGCTGTGGGCAGAGCATCTTGGCATGTCGGGAGAAATTTTCAGGGAACCAGAGAGTTTGGAGTGTGTGCGTAAAGTGAATGCAATTGCAGATGACAACTGGAAAAGATTTGTTTCTGAAGAGTTTTCAGAGCTGCAAGGACATCTCCTGAGGTACCCTTTACATGTAGATCAGGATGGGACGGTTAGTTCTCTCCCTGATTGTGAGACTTTCCCAGATGCCGGTGGTAAGATAATTGGGACTCACTCTCCAACAATTCCAGATATCCTAACAACATAACGATCTCCAAAAAACTATAAAAAAAAAAACGATCTCCAAAATTAATGCTTGATTCAATATTTGTAAATGATGTGTAATTGTGTTGGGTTGGGTGCCCTTGCTGGGCTAGATGAGAGAAGAGGAAGTTGTAGTTTTCTGTACTTAAATTTGTTTGTTACTTCAAACTCTTGTATATTATATAGACAGTAGTGATTCATAATCTGAATTTCAACAATAATAATGTTTGATCATCGTTGTTAGACAATGTTTTCTTTATTGACTTCTCAAGCTGATGTTATTTTATGTTTAATTATGCTAAAATTACTTTTATGATTAGATATGCTTATACTTTTTTTTATATAAAATTAAGAGTAAAGTGACAAATAAATTTTTGAAGATTTATATTTTGGACAGATTAGTCTCTAAAGAAAAAAAGTATTAATAAAGTCTTCTAAGGATAACAAATGTGGACAAGTTAGTTCAAATTAAGATTTTCTATCCTAATAATAAGAGTTATCCTAATAATATGAGTTAATAATTATAGGAGTTAATTTGAAGGTAGTGTGTTTGTATTTGTTATCTTGAAGAACTTTAAAGGTATTTTTTTTTTCTTTAGAGACTAATATATTTCAAATGTAAATTTTCAATGGTTTATTTGTCATTTTACTTGAAAATTAATATGATGTATGTATAAAATAAATTATTTAGATTGACTTAAATTATCATTACATGGTTAAGAAAAAGCCTTTTGAGATAACCTCTTGTCAGTTGCAGAGTAGTCTCACTTGTAATAAAACTTGCCTATGCTTATCTTTCTGGGTTGCTTGAACACTTTCAAAATACTAACTAGCACGTTTGAAAACTTGTTAACTAGTTGAAGAATTGTAAGAAAATCGATTTAGTGATGACAATGTGTCCAGAGAAGCCAGACTATGCAAGGAAAAATGATATGTGAACTGTGTTGGGGTGAATATACTTGATGCTGAATGAATGGATAATTGGGTAGCATTTTCACAAAAAGTACAATAAAAACATATAAGGAATGGATTGATGAATCAATTAAGTTGACATAATTGCCTAAGTTGGACATATACTGGAATACGTTTTGTTTCAAAGCTTAGGATACTGTAGATATTTTTCCTTAATCTTAGTCAGACTGAAACAAAACTTGGGATTATTGGGAAGAAGCAAAAGATCTATTGAATTGAATATTGGATTTTGTTAGCCAAGAAAGACCCGTTTTGGAAGGAGCTGTTCATATTAAACTGGGCCGGCCCATATATAATTAGACCAAATTGACCCGTTTAGCAGCTCCAGTGGTGAAAAATGTAAAACGATTCAGAGTATATATTTACGGAAGAAGGAAATCGGAGGTCAATTCGCTTCTCCAAAACCCTAACATTTCGTCTTTCTTCGTTGAAACATCCGAAGCTGTTAACCCGTGCGAATGGCAAGTCTCTCTCCCCATCTCTCTTGTTCTTTCGAGCCATTCAACGACTATAATCTAACGCTTCATTCATTTTTTTTCCTTCTGTTTTCTTTATTTTGCAGGCGGATTCTCCTGTGAGAAGGTAAACCCTAGAAATTCTCTTTTCATTACGTACATCATAATCAAATAACTAGCAGCTCAATAATCTGCATTCTACGCTTATAGAACATCTTTGTATTTGTGTGTAGCTCTTAGTTTTTCTCCTCTAAACATCGTATTCGCGGTATCGCCATCGCCAAGTTGTTTGTGATGTTTGGTTGGTGTTTAATTGGGAGGTTTAGGTTGTTGTGCATTTTGCTTTACATTTGGACCAATGGAATTGGATCCCGCCCCCCTTTCTTTTTGAACGGTATTGTGTCCATGTAACGAGAAGGCAAATTGAAAATGAGTTTGTAGATTAAATGAATTTCTAAATTCTGTACGTTACTCTGAGCTTAGAATGATCTGTTATTTCAGGAACTCAAGGTCCCCTTCCCCGTGGAGAGCTCAATCAAGATCAAGATCCAGGTCAAGGTCCAGGTCTAGGCCTAGGTCTAGGTCTAGATCACGATCTATCCCAAGACAAAGGCCAAGGTCCCGTTCAAGAAGCCGCGGCAGGTTTGATTTCAACATTTGGGTCTGGTGTCTATAAAGTTCAATGCACTCCTTTCTTATATTTCTTTATACAGCACCTGACAATTCTTCCCTTTGTTTTTGTACATTTGCTTGCTTTATTTGTCTTTCCAGACCAAGATCAAGAAGTCATGAGAGGTAAGCCATCTTTTAATTTTTAGTTGTGCATGATCTTAAATTCTTAATACATAGCTCAACATCACAAGTTTGAAGTTTGATTTTGAAAGTATTTCTGAAGGGCACAGCTGCGCTTGTGTGCTCTGTTGATTAATATGTTTCAGGAAGTCTAAGATCTTTATTGATGCTTCAGGGTGGGAGAGACTCAAAATCCAGGGAATACACTTTATGTGACAGGTCTATCGTCAAGGGTGACTGAGAGAGACTTAGAGGAGCACTTCTCTAAAGAAGGAAAAGTTAGTGCCTTTTATATCTTATCCATGTCATTCAATCTTATAGTTCATTGCTAAGCCCTTGATCTTTACTAACAATTTCCTTTATTAGGTTGCATCATGTTTTCTTGTGGTGGAGCCTCGAACACGGATTTCTCGTGGTTTTGCTTTTATCACAATGGATACTGTTGAGGATGCTAACCGCTGTATCAAATACCTAAATCAATCAGTTTTAGAGGGTCGCTATATCACAGTTGAGAGGGTAATGTGTTTTAAATTAACTAGTAGCTGATGAAACACGTACTTGTCTTTCTTCTTGACTTTGAAGGTTTTCTGGTTATATTCAGAATACATTGCATCAGCTATGTTGGCAGCAATCAAAGATGATCAGTTCATCCATGTCAACTTTAGTGAAACAGCTTGATCAATGGCAAGCTTTAACAGCTAATCAAATGCTGAAATGCGTCTGATCAACTAAACATAGCAACTATATTGTCCAACAACTTTACAACCTCTCAGCATTCATTTCAACTCTCAACTAATCAACGGACATTATCATCAACTTTCTAATCAGTCTTTTGTGGTATCTTACACCTGGCATTAATCATGAGTCTGTGAATGGAGTTTTCCCCCCCTTTCTCATAAGCTAGGTTCTTTTTTATGATGCACTTTCGCTTAAAGGTCGAACTCAATATAATGTAAAAAGTGGTACATCAAACTATCCATCAAGGACAGATGGGTATCATAGAGATCAAGCTGTTATGCCATGACAAATCATTGGATGGTTTTTCCATTTTCTTTTATAACGATGAAACTCATAATTTATCTTCTGTATTTTTTCAGTCGCGAAGAAAGCGGCCAAGAACTCCCACACCTGGACACTATCTTGGGTTGAAAAGTACAAGAGACTATGGTAAGTTTGAGATGCATCTTCTGAGAGATTTTCTGTATATACTTGTATATCCAAGTTGAGGATCTTGAATGAGTGGAGAGTGAATACTAGTATATCTATTTTTTATTGTTACAAAATTCCAAATTTTCTCTTGCAGTACTAATGTTTAATAAATTTCCATCTTCTGATTGTTTCTAGGGCACCGTGGTGACCGTGGTGCTGATCGTGGAAGGTATCGAGGTGGACCTGGACGTGATGATTATCAATATCGACGGTCCCCTAGGCGATCACCATATCGAGGTGGCAGGGACTATTCTCCAAGGCGCTCTCCCTATGGTGGGGGTGGAAGATCTAGGAGGGAAAGGTCTAGGTCACCCCCTTACTCTCCATACGGCAGCCCAGATAGGAGATATGCTCGGGGATCTAGGTGATGTTTTTGTTATTGAAGTTTTTAGAGGGAAAGCAAGAATGTGTAGCTATTATGGTACCTTGACCATCTATTTTTGCGTATGTGATGTACTTGTGTTCCCGAGGATGTCTGCAGTTGTGTGCCTAGTTGTTAAAATGTTAAAAACCTAGTGTTGGAATGTGAATCACAAGTCAGCATGTGTCACTAGTGCATATCTTTTTATGATATTTACTATATACTGTTCGAACTATTTATCTTTTAATTTTCCTCTCATGTTACCGCTAAGTTCTCCAGTCCTTGGCCTCTACATTAACCCCCCATACCAGCCGCCTCAAAGGTAGCTGAATTTTGCCTGTCTGTAAGAAGATGCTTGTTCAATTCCATTCCAGGAATAGTAGAGGATGATAGGTTTATGTGGTGGTCAAACGTTCAATTCGGTCTGAATTTGCAAATGCTATAGCGGGTGTAATGATGGCAATATGAATCCGCTCCAAAATTTTACTTTAAAATAGTCGAGATGATCAAGGCAATTAACATGTTATATATTGACAAATTGTTGGAGTGTTTTTGAATTACATTAGCTATGTTTGTTTGAGTGGAAAATGGAAGGAAAGAAAAGGGAGAAAAGAAAATGGGAAGGAAAATGATTATTTTTCATTGTTTGGTTGAAGAGAAAAATTGAGGGGAAAGAAAATGGATTCACCAATTTTTTTTCTCTCCTATTTTTTCTTTCCAATTCTTTCCAATTTTTTCTCTCCAACATTTGAAAAAAAATGGAGAGAAAACTAATGTTTCTCTTTCTACTTCCAATACTACCCATTCACTTTTTTCAATATATGTTATAATATAGGGGTAAAATTATTTTTTTATAACATTTTTTTCTTTCTTATTTTTCTTCCAACCAAATACATCCAAAGAAAATAAAAATCTACTCAATTTCTTTTCTTTCTTTTCTTTCCTTTCTATTTCTTTTCTCTTTATTTCTTTCTTTTCAACCAAACATAATTGAATAATTGAATGACTGACTAAAACTGATGGCATGGATATCTGCGAAAAGGAATGTACATACATTAAATTTTTTATTTTTTTATGAAGTATAAATGCTTAATCTATCATAATATTATGTTTTAATACAATTCCTTTTCTTTGAGATGTTCTTTTCATTCAGAGTATATTCCCCATTCTCCAATGAATGATTAAGTAAATAACCCTCTTATTTTGGAACCAATCCTGTTCCAAGCTGCTTAGGAAGAAAAAATTCTGCATAATGTTCAACAATTAATAGCTAGGTGTATTTTTTGGTAGTTTTTGACTTTTGTATTTACATCAAAACCAAGTGTATTTGTACATTATCTGATTATCATCGATTTTAGTAATTTGGTTATACAGAAGTAACTTTTTAAAAAAGATAAAAATAAAAACTGATTAAAATATACATATTTTTAATTTACAGACATTCAAGTATTTAAATATATCTACCAAATAAATTTAAATATAAATAAATGAATTCTTATATAGTCAATTATCAATTATATTTAAAAAAATAGACAATAACAATCTATCTGTAAGTCGGACCGAAAAACCTGTTCCTTGGCAGAGTATGGGACGGAGCAAGGAATAAAATCGGTGAGAACCGGACGGGTTTGGTAAAAACTGATGAACTGATGGTTTGAGAAATTCAGACTGGTTCGATATTTTAATTTTTAAAAATCCCGACCCCAAAATAATGTCGGTTAAATGCAAAAACCGCCAATTTCAGAAATCGTTATCGAACTGTCGAACTGGCTGGGAACCAATCGGTCGAACCGAATTGTGATCCGGCCGGTTTTTTGAATTGGGAAGCAAACGGCGCCGTTTCATTGATTCAGAATCAATGAACCCTAACTCCTCCACAGCCCTATCCTCCAGAACCAGAACGCGCTAGCCTCTCTTGTATCTCTCACACTCAGTCCAGAATTCCTGCTCCTCCCTCACTTCCGTCCAGCCACCGCCTGCTCCCTCACTTTCCCTTCATCGCGCAGCAGCCGTCGCAACCTTCCTTCCCCTCCATCGCGCAGCAGCCACCGTGCGAACGTGGAAGCCTCCGTCGCGCAGTCACTTCCGTCGGCGCCAGCTCTGTTCCACTGCAGCCACTGCCTGTTCAAAGGCCGTTCGAAGCCCATTCGAAGGTGAACCTTGTCGTGGTGTCTCCCTCTTGCGTGCTCTGTTCAAAGCTTCTAGCTTCTAGGTAATTTTTTTTAACTATAATTGAATAATTTGTTGTTACTGTGAAGTTCTGTGAATTGTGAACCGTGAACTGTGAGCTATGTCTATGATTTATATTTTTTATTTTTCTGTGAACTGTGAAGTGAAATGTGAACTTTGTTGAATGATTGTTGAATAATTATTGTTACTTAAGTTGTGCACTTTGTTGTTGTAACTTGTTACTAGGTTGAATTATTATCGAATAATTTTGACTTATGATTATTGGGTTGGAGTGATTTGATGTGGGTACTTGTGAACCTGTGATTTTGCACTTGTTAATTTGTTAAATAGTTATTGTGATTCTTGCAATTGAGATTATTGGGTTGCTTTGCTCTTCTCAAATTGTTAATTTGCTAAATTGTTGCTGTTATTGTGATTCTTCATTCTTGAGATTGAAATTGTGTTTGTTTTTTGTTATTGGGTTGCTGGATTTTCTATTTAGATTTTGTACTTGTTAGTTCGTTAAATTGTTGTGATTCTTGAAAGTTGAAATTGAGATTATTGGGTTGCTTTGTTCTTATCAAATTGTTAATTTGTTAATTTGCTAAATCACTGGTGTTACTGTGATTCTTGAGATTGAGATTGTCTTTATTTTTTGTTAGTGGGTTGCTGGATTTTCTATTCAGATTTTTTGTAATAATAATTGTTGAAACATTGATTAATTGTTGGTTCTAAACCTTGTTGTTAATTGTTTGAAGCATGATTAATTTTTGAAGCATTGATTGATTAATTGTGATGCTTGGTGGTTGTTGTTTGATCTCACCGCATTTCAGCATTTGATCAATGAAATGTTTTGCAAACATTCAGTTTTTGGTTTGCATTTTCATATATTGACTTGGATTTATACCTTACTAAAAGTTATCCAACGGAATAAGTCAAGCTGATCTCATGAAAATCCCAAATGACTAATAAGATTGAATGACAAACTTGATCAGTTGGATGTTGGCATTTTATGTATGGTTGGTTGTTTTTGTTATTTGACTTTTGAATTTGTATTTGAATATGTTTATTTATATTTTATTTATTATTTTATTATAAAACGGTTTTTTCGGTTCAACTACGGTCGAAACGGTTGAACCTATGAACCAGTGAACCAGTAACTAGAATGGTTCAATGACTGGTTCGGTTTTCAGAACCTTGCACCCCACCCCAGCTCTCTCATTCACACTTTCTTCTCTCTATTCCTAACGGCCCACACACACCACAGAGCTGGTCGCTGGGAGCTCACCTCGACATCACCGCCGTCGCCGCGCCTCTCTACTCTGTCTGAGCTCGGCTGCTCGCGCGTCTCTCGCCTTCGCGTCTCCTCGAGCTGTGCTTCACTTCTTGCTCGTCAGCTCGTGTCGTCGTCCGTCCTTGCCATCACTGCTTCTTGCTCGTCAGCTCGCTGCTCGCTGCTCGTTTTGTGTGTTTGTGAGCTCTGATTTCTTATGATGCTAGTATGTAATGTAATTGACTAATTGATTGGTTATGAAATTATGATAAGACTCGAATTTGTTAATTTGTTGAATGGGAAGCTTGCTACATATTAATTTAGTTATGCTGCAGACTGCAGATTTTGTGTTGGTTTGCTAATTTTGAATTTTTAAAGAGAATTTTGGAGATTGGTATTTAGTTATTTAGTTTTACTTTGTGGTTATGCTATTATGATTCTGCTAATAAAAATAATAGGGATGCACCTTATTTTTAATTTTAATTTTGAGGGCCCTGAAATTACCATTGTTAGAATTGATTGTTGATTGGCTCTAATTGGTTGTTAATTGTTTAATAGGCTCCATTGCTACAATGTGATTGTTAATTGCTTAATTGGAATTGATTGCTAATTGCTTAATTGATTGTCAATGTGATAGTGTGATTAGAATTAGATAATAAGCTCCGTAGAATTGATCGTTAATTGCTAATAGACTGTTAGAATTGATTGGGAATTGTTAATAGGCTTCATTGCTAAAGTGTGATTGTTAATTGCTTAATTGGAATTGATTGCTAATTGTCTAATTGATTGTCATTATTATTATGTCAAATTAAGTTATTAGTATAGTATTGACTAATAATATGTCTTTTTATTTAAATAGGATCGGATCAGTTAGTTCAACCAGTGATCCAGTAGACTGATCGGTTCAATCCCCGGTTCGATTCTGACACCTATAATTGCAGTTGAATCCTTCCATAATCCACAAAGCCTTTTGCAGGCAAAGATACGGTTCCGAGCAGCAGCATCCAAGTGGGCTATGTTCCACTACATGGCTCTGCTGAATCCTCCTCATCCTCCCTCTATCTTCTCTTCATTCCCATTCTTCACTCCTTCTCCGCAGTTTCTCAAATTCCCCAGAATCTGGAAGAACCCACACTCTCTCCCCACATCCTTCCAGTCCTTCAACGAAGAAGAAGACGAACACGTTATTGGCGACTGTCTCGTCTACGAGGAAGGAATTTTCGATGACCCCATTTCGCAAAACCAGACCAATTCCCACTCTGATAATTCTCGCACTCTCACCCCAACCAGAACCAAACCAAGTTCCAAGAAGCAGGTTCCTGAAATTGCCACTGAAAACTTGGTTCCCGACAAATGGAGGGAGGTTCAGGCAGAACTCAACATAACCAAGAAGGAGAGGCGCAAGATTGCTCAGGAGATGGAGTTCAACAGCAAGGTTATGAAGAAGAGACAAGGCTTGGTTCCATTGAGGGACATGAACCTTGACGAGTATAAGGCTTATAAGGAGGCCAAGTTGGCACAACTGAAACCCCTTGTTCTCGATAACCCTTCTGGTTTTCCAGTGAAAGAGGAAGGTTCCATCAGAAATGGAGGTGATTTGAATGATGGGTATGATAATGGTGGTGGTGGTAGTCGGCGTGTAGAGCCTAAGAATCCTAAGTGGGCTGTTTATGGGAAGGGTTTGGACAATGTCACTGAGTTTTTCAACAGTGAGGACTATGACCCTGCCAGTGCTGATACTAAGAACAACGAAGGTATCTCCCTTTTAACTTGGTCTCTGGAAATTTGCAACCTTGATGTATGTATGTATGTACGCTATAAGAGTTGACACAAATATTTCATTTTTACTCGTGTACGTGTATCTGCATCAAATACTGCTACTTTAAATTTCTTAAATTTGTGACTAGTTCTTTCATAGAAATGCGGTGTTTCAGTATTGTATCATGTTGTATTCAATACTTCGTATTTGCATTTGTATTTGTGCAGCATAGATGTATGATTGGTATGATAACTAACTGATTGGTTCTGTAGGGCTTTACATTGTGGTGGTTATTGAGTGGCAATATACGGATTAAGATAATGGACTTGTTAACTGTGATAGAATGAATGGTTTTATTCGTTGTTTGTTTCATTGTTCTCAGAGAGTGGTGTCTTAAGCTTCTCTTTGCAGTGTGTAATGTGCATGCCTTTTCATAGGTCACCGGAGGTTGTTCACTAAGGAGGAGAAGGCTTTATTGAATAAGCGAGTACCAGATTTGGAAGCTGCTACTTCAGTAAGTTTTCCATGTCTTATCAACAATGATTGATGGCTATTTGCTGGTTTTAATATGATTATTGGGAATGAGAATCTTTCACTTTCACCTTATAGAGGTGGTGTATTGAGGCTTAGTTTGGTAAATATTTTACTGTTTAAAAGTTGTAGCATTTGTGTTTGGTAAATTAAATTAAAAATGGCTTTTATCAAGCATAAGCAACAAGAAGTGCGTCTGGTAAAATGGCTTTTAAAATTTAAAAATACTATAATAGACATTAATATAAGAATTAAATTTGAATATTAATTAATATCGGAGGTTATATTAGACTTTTTAATTTTGATAAACACAAGCCAACTTTAAAAAGCTCTCCCTTAGATACTTTCAAAAGCACCCATGACTTTTAAAAACTATAAGCATAAGCACATGAGCTTTTTATTTACCAAATGCAAAATGAAGTGTTTATACTTTTAAAAAGCACAATCACCTCTCCAAAAAGCTTTACCAAACCAAGCCTGAGTAATCTCGGTATTTGCAGATGTTCTATGCTGCTTCATTCTTGGAATCAGAAACCTTCTACATTTTCCCTTTTTTTTTCCCTTGGCAGAATTGTAGTATAGGTATAGAGAAGTAGGTCCTGATTTACTTATTTGTAGCCTTTTAGTGAACTTAATTATGTTATTTATTTAACTTATGGCTAATACTGATATTTTCAGGAAAAATGGCTTCCGCTGCACACTCTTGCTGCATGTGGAGAATTCTACCTTTTAGATTCTTTGATGAAGCATAATGTAGATATTAATGCTGTTGATAAGGTATACATATTAACTTGCCGCGTTAGAGACTAAAATGTGTGCGATCCTCTCGCAGAGCTGTAATGATTCACTTGTTTCCAGGATGGTTTGACAGCTCTTCACAAAGCGATCATTGGAAAAAAGCAAGCGATTACTAACTATCTCTTGAGAAATTCAGCTAATCCTTTCGTATTGGATAGAGTGAGTAAAAACTACTAAATTGTCTTGTTGTTTGGATTGTTTTCATTGCATATGTGAATCTTTTTACTTGTTAGTTTTCTTTTGGAAGTTAGATTTTGTGCTTATTTTGCCACCAGTTGGAAATAATCAACAGTCAAATCACATCTAGTCATAAGGATTTCATCTTAATGTGAAGAGCATATCGAACATTAGCCTTAGTTACCTGTTGCTGATACTCTACTCTGTTGTTTTTGTAAACAGGATGGGGCCACCTTGTTGCACTATGCAGTACAAACAGCTTCTAGCCAGACAATTAAAATTCTCTTATTATACAATGTGGATTTAAATCTTCAGGACAATGTATGATTAGTACTCTCAAATTCATCTTATAAACTCTTTCTTTTGTCAATTTTGTGATGAACTGCTTGATAAGACAATTGATTTGCTCCATCACAGGATGGCTGGACACCATTACATCTTGCCATTCAAGCTCAGAGAACAGATTTAGTTAGGCTTCTACTCATTAAAGGTGCTGATAAGACAATAAAGAACAAGGTAATTTCCTACTAGTACTTTGGCTTGGTATTGTTGTTGTTGATGAGAATTTCTAAAATGCCTGAGGAATTGTTAATTGCTGCATATGTTATGCTAGTTTCTCGCGACCCATAGTAATTAAAAAGATTTTTCTTTTACAGTATCACAATCTAATATTTAGTTTTGGCAAATCTTGACGGCATCAATTAGTCTGTTTATTGAATCAGTTTCAATAGAGCTTAATAGATTTTGTTACACGCTGCTTCAATAATTTGTTTGGTGCTTAAAACAGTAAGAGTGTTCAAGGCTCATAGTTTCTTGTTGTGTTGGCTTCTCTGTGTTGTTTGTCTCAGGATGGTTTAACACCACTTGATCTTTGCCTTTACTCTGGTCAAAGTCCCAGAACATACGAGCTAATCAAGTTGTTGAAGTTGCCGCAAGGGCGCACAAGACTCGAGTCCAGGTAGGGCTAATAATCAATATGACGACAGAAAGATTTGGCGCGCGAGTTATGAGCAGTCATTGTGAAGTCTTGCATGACTATTAGCACGTAATGGATTCTCTCGGATGAAAATTTCCCATGATCTTGTAACACATCCTTTTGGGGCGAAATTTTCCGGTTTGCTCAAGGAGGAAGTGATAAAGGACATTATGTAAGGAAGGCAAAGATCACTCCATGTAAAATTGATTCCTACATGGAACAAAAGAGCATGCGTGTTTAGAAGTTAGAACCAATATAGTCATCATAGGAGAATGTGTGTGTGTAAGTGTTCAGTGTCGTGTATCCAACTTCTTGATACTCACTAAATTCTAATGGCATTTTCTTTGCTCGTTTTTATCTCTTGGATGGTTTGACTTGTCTTTTTGCCTTTAACTGAAACAGATGGATGACTTAATCAAAATTGTTAGAGGCAATATCAAATGTTATGACTGATGGGGCTAACAAGCAAAACAACTTTTCAAAGATTTTGACAAACAGGCCAATAATAGTCATTGTAATTTTTCTTTGCAGGAAAATAGAAAAAAAATGACGTAGCTAAGCTGTAATCAACAAAATCATTATTGTGTATAAATAAAATAAGGGGAGTGTTAAGTAAACAATAATCATCTTGAACAACATGAACAACCACTAATTAAATAAAAATATACTACATTTTTAAATTAATCATCTAAATTTTAATATTAAAATAACCATTTGTACATCTAGTGAAATGAACATTCGATATATCTATTGTTCACATTATTTAATATTTTCATTGTCTACTTATACTTTTCCATAAAATATTAATCCTTTTTGTGTGCAAGTCATGCGATTATATTTTAATATTCTATTAATATAAATATAATAACCAAGTTTTTTTTCAATAAATTATTATTTGTATCCTTTTGTTTATAATTACTATTAGATTAATAGACAGGTAATCCAATTTTTTATATTCAACTTATATATGGATTGTGATTCTTTTATCACTGCAAAATCAATAATTCGTATTCTATATTTTGATATTTTCTTCTCCATTCTTGGGAAGACTATTTTCTCTTTTTATTCATCAAAATCTAAAATAAACTGGGCCCTAATTTGATCTTCACTATTTTATACTTATTCATTTGATTTATAATTTAATCACTACTTGCTACTTCTGTATTCTGAAATCAAGCATTGCAAGTTTGCAACCGAATAAATAAAGCCAATAAGCTATAAGAAAGAAAAAAAAAAGTTGCTACTTGTTAGGATAAAGACCCTAACAAACTTTGACGAAATGTACACGTTTAGTTCTGAAAATTTTGTTCCCTTTCTATGTGTCATTGTTAGCGATCTATTAATTAAATTATTTTTTTGTGAAAAGGATTGGGAGAAAACAAAAATCAGTAAATTGAAAAATATCTTCATACATTTTTTTAGCACAATAAAGATATTTCTATGTATAATTCGTTTCTTGATAGGGATTTGTTAAACTAAGGTTTTGATGGTGACAATTAAATTTCGAAATAAATTACAAAAAAAAAGGATTAAAATGCAAAACTAAACAGTATAAAAAAAATAAATTAGCATCATAAATAATAATTTAATTGCTTCATAAACAATGGTAATTTCTCATATAATACCCTTGGTCCATATCAGCACGCAGCATTAAATAAATAATTTTACATATGCATGAGTTTCTTAATTAAATTAAAATATGAATGTAAGAAGGAAAGTAAAATGAAGTGAGATGAATTATGTTAGAATAAGAAAGATTACTAAGATAAGGTGTGAAATTGTGAATAATACCATGAATAATAACTTAGAAGATAATATATATTAATATATAATATATCTTTGGTTGTTGGTCATGTGCAAAATTAGAGGGGGACAAGGATGACAATAATTTTTATAGTTCTATTCTGATAATTAAAATTTAAAAGTAAGAGCTGAGCTAGCATACCAGAAAAAGCTCTCTATCCTTATCACCAAGCTGCTAAGAATCTCATGCTTTTTCCTTAAATTTCAAAATAAAAAAGCAACAATAATATTAATAAATTAGGACTCCAAATTAATTTTACATATGACAAGATTTTAAAACCAACAAGATAGAATCTAATATAGTGGAAAACGAATATTATGAGATCCTAAAATTCCAATATTCGCAAAAAATAGTTGTGATTTAGCGTCTGATTTTTTACTATTTATATAATGAACTTTCTTTCTCATTGTTGAGTCATTGAAAACTTGTGTGTTTTTTTGTTAAGATATATTAATGAACTTTCTCATTCTTATACAATACTTTACTGTGACTACTTTTTTCACTCCAGTTCCACGCTACAAGAATTAATTCATCACGAATTTAAATTTTATTTAATAATTTATTATTGACTAATATTTTACTGTATATATAAAAGATGAAAATTTAGATACGATTTTATACGAAGTTGGTAATTAAATGCTGTTAAATAATTTAATTAATTTGACTAAATTTTTATTTAACAATTTTCAATTATCAACTTCACCATAAATTTAATAACTGCATCTGAGTTTTTACCATATATAAAATAAATTACAAATTTTAACACTTATTTAAGCTTTAAATACTACTCGATCGATCTAAGTTGATTTATTATGGTGACTCTATAAACCAAAGAAAACGAAACAAAACGCATCGCGTATCAAGCAACGTCTCTTCATCCTCCACCTTCACCACAATGCTCTGTTCCCGATTCTGCGTCCGTACGATCCCCGGCGTTGCCACCGTCGCCGATCACGGCAATGCCACTCGCTGTTCCTCCACCTGCCTCCCTCACTCCTCCCTCGCAATGGACCTCTCCCCTCTCCTCCACCACGCTCCTTCCCTCCGAACAAGCCGCCTCCGATGCCGCAAATCGGTCCTCATTTCATGCGATTCCTCGCGTGGACCCTCCCGCACCAGATCCAGCTTCGGCGATCATCACGATGACTATCTCGAAGCTTCTCTTCTTCTCTCTGGTACTCTGCCCTAACCTCACCTCTCTCTTTCTCGCCTTACTTGTATTAGTCTCTGAAGAGAAATGAAAAAGGAAATAAAAAAATCATTTTCCCCTTTTTTACATAACAAATTAAATTATGAAATTGAGCTATGAAGTGACGGTTTGGGATGATCACAATTCACCAGTGGATATATTGTTACAGAAGACGCGGTTTTTCCTCACTCTATGCCTTTGCTTTTGTTGAATTCGTTACTCTGAGTCTGAGATTGATGGCTTCATCCTGTTGAATGATGATATAATAATTCCACTGTTGTTTTATTTATTTATTCATTTATTGAAGCTTCACCCTTTATGTTTTTCTGTTTAATCACACTGAACCAAAAAGTTTTGTTTTTTCCTCCTAAACTTTAGCTTCAATCCTTTTAAAAACTTGAGCTCTGAAATGTATATTATTTATATATACTATTGTTTTTATTCAGTGTTTCCTAGAGTAGAGCCATCAAATTTTGTTGTTCTTGAGTCAATGTCCTTTTACCTCTTGGCCCTCAGAGTAATAATATGAGAAGCAGTGTTTGTTGTTGTTTTATGTTTAGTCTTATCTTTTCCTACATGATTTTATTGTTCTACATTTTGTGGAAGATAGCAAATCCAGACACGTTGTACATCCCCGATTATAAACATATAGTAAAATGAATTCTAAGTCAATAAAGGGATATATTATATATCTTTGCAATGGGGATTGTTCTCTCATTTCTAAATTACCATTATGCTCAAGTTAGAGGATCACCAAATCCATATTATAATATTACCTACATAGGCGTGTGTTTGTTTGAGTAGCATTTACCACAAATGCTTCTCTATGAGGACAAGCTGATAGCTATTACCCTCCGTTCTTTCTAATATTTTTTTTCCATTTCAAATCATTTTAGTGTGTTGTAGTGACTCTGTTTCTTTTTATCATTTAGGTTATACATGTGTATGCATCCCTGAAATCTTTATTACTTAAACTAGCGCAGAAACAATTTCACACTATCATATGTGGAGGCATCGGTCTCAAGAAGAGTTACAATGGAAATCCTCTACACCATCAATTCCCATAGCTGTCCAAGGAAGAAATTTGAGATCAGATAATAATTTGATGAGACAAAGCTTTCTACAGCGTTTCCAGAATCCAACCATTTTTCTCAAGATTTCTTGTGATGGAGACTATATTCTGCCCATTGTTGTAGGTATGTGTCAAAGTTAAAATCTTTAATTTATCGTTCCCCGTCATTTGTGAAAATCAGATTTTTATTAACTTCATTTCTTTGTCACTGCAGGAAAGGTCGCTATTGAAAAACTAATTGATCCTGAAGTTGAAGAAAATGGGGTAATTCTTTGCATTCTTTTATTCCATTCTTTTGCACAGTTCTTTTCTGTTCATAATCAATCCTTTGTTGCAGGTTTGTCCAGACCAGTTCCAGTTGGCAAAAAACGTGGTTGAAAGACTAGACCATGAAGTATGAAGCTAAGCATTTCCCACATTATATTTATGTCAATGGTTTTTTATTTGTTAATTTATTTTGTTCATTCTGATGCATGTCTGTTGGGTCTATGAAGTGATATTATTGATGGCAGCAAGAAAGAGTATATGACCTTTTTTGTTTAGCTTCCTGTATTACCTTAAATTCCCAAGACTCCCTCTATAGGGAGAGTAGGTCATTATAACATCTGTCGTGGAAACCACTTTTGATTGTTATGAATTCTTCTTGATAATAAATTCAAGAACCATTCCTTATCCTAGATTCCTAGTGCAGAAGTTTTACAGCAATAGCATTGTACCCCATAACGCTACCATGCTTGGTCATTGTCAAATAAATTGTTCAAAAGTCTTTCTTCATTTACTCTTTCAGGTGATAATGGTGAGGATTACAGAGAGAGTGGTCAGTACTTATTTTGCCAGAGTGTACCTTAGCCAGGTTATAAATAAGTCCTTTATTATATGATATGTAACCTCTAGTTTTTGTTTCTCTCCTCATGAAAGTTCTCATCAAAGTTATTAACTTATCCAGCCAGGGAAAAGCAATATTATTAGTGTGGATGCACGGCCCTCTGATGCCATTAATATTGCAAATAGATGCAAGGTATAAATTCTGCATCGACCAAGATCTGTTAAGGAAGTTTTTGAAAGGAGGCATAACCGAAGATTATCATATCTGTTCTCATGCTTAAATCATATTAAAAATGCAATTTATGCATGAATGTGAGACAAATCCACTTGTATGACTTTAATTTGATTTGTGCAGGCCCCAATATATGTTAGTAAACAAATTGTCTTAGCAGATGCTATCAGGCTTGGTTATGGAATGGGCAGAGCGCATAACAAAAGACCTACTTATGATGTAGTACTTGACAGGTATTGCATAATTATTGAGTGGCATTCGTTCCTTACTGTTAGGCATATTATTCTCACTTTTTACCACCAGAA
The DNA here is from genome assembly GCF_003086295.3 of Arachis hypogaea. NCBI lineage: Eukaryota > Viridiplantae > Streptophyta > Magnoliopsida > Fabales > Fabaceae > Arachis > Arachis hypogaea. The sequence continues at coordinate 4,206,970 of NC_092040.1, read as the reverse complement.
TTCTCTATTGAACCCTTTTCCTTGGTATATATCATCTGCGATTTTTAACTTTGTATATTTCTTACAGTGCTGTAGATGGTCCTGATTTAGTAGCTGAAGAACTTAGTATGATGAATAACATGCATATAGCTATCAAACATGAAAGATTTGAAGATGCTGGTAAAAATATATTTTCAAGTTTTGGGTATAATTATAGTTTAATATCAAAATGCATTAACAACTCGCAAGTATTAATATCACATTTTGTTACGAATTAATGCTATGCAGTTGATTTGATTTTGCAGCTATATGGAGAGATAAACTTGCAAATCTTCGTAAATCAAAACATGAACACTAACTGGCTCGTTAGGTTTGAAAATTACTTCTATGCAATTCAACCTTTTGGAATTTACCTTAAAAAATGTCTTGAGTATAGTTGTCTAATTGTGTATTGAAATATTTCATATGGTAATGACAGGATAACTTGTGAGGAAGAGAATGCATCTTCTCCTAATTTTTCAACAGGAAGAATATATTATTGAGGCATAAGATACACAAAAATGAAGGAAAACTGGAAAAAGTATGATATGTATAGTTGTGAATTATAGTCATCAACCCGTGTTAATGTATATAAAATGTATTGAAATTCCGCTTCTACGAATACTCAGAGTTGCAATGTTGGCTACGAATTCCTTCACATCAGTGAAAGGAAGTGTGGAATTGATATCTGGTGATGAGTACATAATATCTTTCTTGATCTTGAGTATTTAAGTGACTGATTATAACTACTCTTTGTTAGGGGTTCAAATTCAAATCGATTTAAATTAAACTGTTCATCCAATTCAATTCAAATCAAAAACTGATTAAAATCGCACTAATTCGGATTTAATTGGATTCTATTTTTTGCAAACCATTGGATTGGATCGGATTTTAGATTCACTTTTCATAACCGATCCGAATCAATTCAAACAGTACAATGTGTTATTATTTTATTATTATGTTTACAATTATACTTATGAAATATTCGATTTATTATACATTTTTATATTATTTATGTAATATTATTATTTAATAAATATTTTATATTCAAAATGTTATTTATTTATCTTAACTAATTTATAATTTTATTTCTATTGTTATGTTTTCGTTGGTTTTTTAAAATATTGTTGAGACTTGTTATGTCATTGTTAATTATTTAAAATTTGATGTTGAGACTTGTTATATGTATTTAATTTTTTTTAATTTACAAAATTCTAATCCAATTTAAACTACACCGCAAATAAAATTAGTCTTCGAATTAGATGAATGATCAGATGAATTTTTAACGTAAAATCGATTTAAATCATACCGTGAACACCCTTAGGTTTTGCTAAACATAAAAAATATTTGACTAATAAATAATGATATTAGGTTGGCAATCAATCTAAAAATTAGAGAATAAATTATTTTTAATATATTATTGTATAACAAGTTTAATTTTACATGTATTAATAATTTAATATATGAAATAAATATTTTTATATATTTTATTTGAATATAAAATATTATGTTAGAATTAAACTTTAGATAATTTATCGTATTATTTCTATACTCTTGGAATCATAAAATTTAAGAAAAAATTGTGTAATCTTAGAATATATTTAATGTGTGGTTTTAAAATTTATTTTATTCAAATTTTAACTATGTATTAAATTAGTTAGTATAATTATTGAATTTAGATCCTCTAAAATTTGAATTTCACTTTAAAGAATAAAATGTGATCTCTCACCATTAATTTTATAGGTGAGACCAAAAATAAATATGAAAGAGAAATTATTCAATGGTAGAAAATCACACTTTATTCTCTAAAGTAAAATTCAAACTTTTAGAAGATCTAAATCCATAATTATTTGTTAAAAATATTCACAAAGCAGAATTCAAATTCTAATATTTATTTAAATAGATTGGATTAATAAGGTAATAATTAGACCAACCCAACTTAAATATATATATATTTGGAGGGGATATTATTTTATGTTACTGACACCCGTCCAAATATTACTTCCTCCATGACCTTATGTACTGAGTAGTATTGTTTTGACCAAAGTAAATTCCATGCCAACAAAAGAAGCCAGCAAAATTATGAGAATGGAGCAAAATGAGCATAGTTGAGTTTTTGGAATCTTTATTTTACTTTATGTTGACTATAAAATTAATGTTCAATCACTCATAATGCTAGATAGCATATTTATGCTTCAGCCTCTTGCTCTGAGCATGTTAAAATTCCCGCTTAAACAATTTTAGAGCATTTTTTTACCGTAAATTTCAAAGACAATTAATTAGATTTTTTTTTAGAACAAAAAGAAATTAATAACTTTAAACCCTACTATATATATATATATATATATATATATATATATATATATATATATATATATATATATATATATATATATATATATATATTGAATTAGGATTTAGATCTTCTAAATTTTGAGTTTTATTTTAGAAGATAAAATATGATCTCTTATAATTTATTTCATAAGTGGGACCAAAAGAAAATATAAAAGATAAATTATTCAAAGATAAGAGATAATATTTTATCCTCTAAAATAAAAATTCAAAATTTAGAGGAGCCAAATTTATTGAATTATATCAAATAAATATAGCTAACTCCACCAAAAACAAAAACAAAAAAACATCTAGCTAAGTATAAAAGAAAAAGCCTTTTTCTGTGTGAGACGAGATAAATCAGTGGTAGGGGACTTGACTGCATAAACTATAAAGTCAGCAATTCAGTAAATTATGTGACTTCACATTATTAAACGATGCAACTTGTTATATCCACAGCACATATCAATCAAATTCACACCTTTAAAATAAAATTTAAGTATAATTTTATTGCATGCACTATGCAGACAGGCATATTATTTAGAGAGTACTTTCTAATATAAGTATCTCTTAAATTTGATTTATCATGATGTGAAAATAATAAAAGATAGAGAATGACGAGGAAAAGGATGTAAACTCATGCAATTTTTAGCTAATTTTTTTAATCTCGCATAGTATATTGCTATGGTTTTAAATTATTGTTATTTTTTAAATTCAACGTGAAAAGGCTCATTTTTATTGATATGGAGGCTGTGTGTTATCTGGATATAGATGCATGAGAGCGCAATGCAGAAATGTGGGGCAGCTTTTTTTCTAATGTCAGGTTCTACAACTCGGATGGTCCGAGTTGTTTGGGCGTGCTGTTTTACAAGCAAATCGGTAGGTCCGATTTAGGAAAGGAGAGATGATGAAATTCTGGATGATTGAAATCGTACCATCCGAGTTGCTAGAAGTGTGATTTTTTTTTTGGTGTTGTCTTAGGAAATCGGAGGATCCGACATGCTATTTTTTATTATTTTTTTGAATTCATTAAAGGTAATCGCATGGTCCGATTTTGTTGGCACTTTAAATAAAAGTTGGTGAAAAGTGCATCAGAACAACAACTCTCTCATCTTCTTCGTCTCCTTCTTCAACGGTCCTCTGGTTTTTAGTTTCTCTATTTCGTCACTTGTTTAGTAAAGGAGCCAAAAATCCAAAACTCAAATTTATGAGTTTGTTAATGTGATTGAGAGAAATGAGTGACAGAGTGCTATTGAAGGTGTATTATTTCGGTCAGATTTTATTACAAACATCTGAAAGAGTAACGTTTGTTTGTGAAAATCCGTTAGATTTGGTGATTCCTTTTTCAATCTCATTTGAAGAGCTCAAGGGTGTGATCTGTGAAAAGATTCATTCTGAGAGGGCAAGAAGGATATCATGTGTTCTATACAGAAATCCTATACAAGTGTTTGGTGGATTCGTGCAGTTTCAAACCAAATATGTAACGGACGAAGCGAGCATGCAAGATATGTTTTCCATGTATATTGAAAATCGGAGTCAACTCTCGTTCATAGAGTTGTATGTTGAATTTGAGCAATCTGAGGCCGATCGGAATATTCTACGGGAGGATTACAATAGTGCCAGTGAAGAAGAGTTCGAAAGCAACTATGAAATTGTTGGTCCAGATGGAGATGAGGTTCAAGGTAACGGAGCTATGGCTCCGGATGTGTCTGATGTGGCAACTGCTCTGGCAAATGATGTGCCATTTGAAGAGCCATCATTCATGCGAGTATTGGATTTGGAAGCCATGCATGTTTCGGAGTTTCCGGATTATACCAATGCAGATACGTAATTCTCCGTATTTATACGAGATATTAGAATTTTTTATTAATTTATGTTGATAGCTGGACCAAGTAGCTAACTTAGGTTTGAAAATATACTCGATCAGTACGCGTTTTTGTTTACCTATTGGTGTATTTAACTTTAAGATATTAAATTTATAAGAGAGTTATTGATTTACTTGAATATAAATTAGAACGTATTGGTTAAGTAGTAAATTAGTTAAATATCCGTTAATATTTATTAGTTAAATTAGTAAATTAAGTAATTATAAATTGAAATTTATTAGTAAATCAATAAAATTAAAATTGGTTAAATTGGATTTTATTAAGTAAATATACGTAAATTAGTTAAATTAAAATAAAGTCAATTTAAATAGGAATTTATTGGTAGATTAAGTGAATATAACTAGTAAATTAGTTTAGTTAAAATTGGTTACGTTGGAAGTTATTAAGTCAATATAAGTAAGTGAGTTAAATTAAAATTTGTTAAATTGGTTAAATACAGTTAAATTAAAATTAAGTCAATATAAATAGGAAATTATTAGTAAATTAAGTAAATATAACTAATAAATTAGTTAAATTAAAATTACTATCTGTTAGTAGATTAGTTGAATACAAATAAGTATTTGTTAGTAAATTATTTAAATATAAATAGTTTGTAGGGTTTTATTATAATTGATATGTAAAATTTTGTGTTACCTTTATATTCGAATGTTTAAATATTTGTGTTTTCTAATTTGGTTGTATGGCTGTTCTGCTGGCAGAAATTCTTTTTCTTGCAGATGGTGAATTTGCTGTTGGGATGGAATTCAGTTCCAGGGAAGCTGTTATTAAAGCGATAAAAGAGTATACTATACGGAGAAGCGTAGATTACCGGGTGTATGAGTCTGAGCCGTTGACATTTTATGCGAAGTGTACAAATCATTAATACATAAATACTATATACAAACCATAGTCGAGATCATTGTTAATACATAATAACCCTAAACCCTAAATAGTACAAGTCATGCATACATAATGACCAACACATGCAACGAACTGTAAACATTGTCCACATTTTCTAAAGCATAAATAAGAGTATTACACCACAACTACTTTCTCATTGTCCACTTTACATCATTCACGAAATTCTTGCATTTTTTTGCGACCTTTTTGAACACAGATGGCGTGTAGCGTTTAGCGCTACGACGTGGTGGATCAATCCTTAGATTGTAACCTTTGCCTTTGTTATCCGGAGTTTGTGACCGGCCTGTATACAAAATAACAACAACAATTAAATATGATGACATTAGGTAGTCAAACCAACATGGATACCACTTATGAACACAAAATGAATAGCAAATCAAACATGTAGAGCAAAATACGAAGCATAATACCATCATTGCGGGATTCCTCATCCTCATCGAACTCCTCTATTTCGTCCTCATCATCATCGTCCTTGTCATCCGGGTCATCTACTAGATACGCATTAGTCTCTTGCTCGAGTGGGTTAGCATCTTCTTGCAGTGGTCCCATGTCAACACGGTTAGGATTTTGACTATTAAGAACTCCGCGTCCACCTACACTTCTACTAGAGTCAACTGAGACGAACCCTCCGGAAGCGACCGATGAGGTATGGCACGGGAGCCTGGCATCCAATGAATACCTACCTACCAAGAACTCAGGCTGGTTGCCATATTGTGGTGGTCCTGCATCTCCAGCCATGAACTCAAGCAACTGACTAAAAGAACCTCCTTCTCCGGGTTCAAACTGTGACATACCCCAACATGGTTGAGCCATTGGAAATGACGGGGAGAACTGTGTCTGAGGTACATACTGGCTTGAGAACTGAGGTTGTTCTTGTGGAAGTGGATTCGAAGTAGGAGGTGGCACCGACTGTGGCTCCAATTCCTCATTGTCATTATCCGCATCCTGACTATCCTCATCCATACCCTCACCACTTTCATCCACATCCTGATTACCCTCATCCATATCCTGATTATCCTCATCACTTTCTTGACCCACAAGATTCGACAAGTTCAAGTGGCCTCCATATTTTGACCGGTACCAGTACATATAAGTTTCCAATGGATGTTGTGAAGGCATGGGAAGCTCAGAAAGAACATAGTGATACCTGTTTGTCCAATGCATAACCCAATTTGAATGAGTCGGTGTTGTGACCCAGTTAAGATTCTTAGGACCAGTCAAGACTTCTCCATGCGCCTTGTCCAGATTCTGCTCCTGCTGAGGTACTCTCTGAACTAAACCGAACTGTCGCCTATACCTATCGGTAGCATATCACTCGATACATTCAAATGACACCAACGGAACAGTAGCGGACCACACAACCGACTGCATATAGATCTCAGGAGGAATTATGTTTGGATCCACGCGATCCACAGCATATGCAACCCACACAAACTGGGAAAAATAAAAGAAACTCATGATTACAACTCAGAATATCAAATTCAATAAAAATGCCTCATAAAAATGCCTGAAAATCATAAATCTTTAATTAAAACACACCTGGCCTTCCTGCAGTTCATCAAAGGCCTTCCTAAAGTGAGCTAGATTCAAATATCTATATCTTCGGTCACCACGCTCCCAGTTATGCCACCTAATATCATATATTCAATTAGATAAACTGAATTTTAAATATAAAGCTACGGGTAGATTGTAACGTAACATTACCTGTTGGCTAGTGGAAAACTGTGGGGTTCTCTGGGGACCGGCGATAGATATGGCAGTCGGATCCAAGCCCAACCGAGCAGAAGTGTTATTGGACCATCTATTTCCTTACAGTTATAACGAGATGCCCTGCACAACCCCCTGTATAGGTGTGCTAGGCATGCCGAACCCCAACTATAATGTCCAATACTGGCAAAATCACGAAGCAAGGGAAGAAACTTCCAGTGCACACCTGCTCCAGATTTATCCCCAGACAATATCGTCCCGATGAGCAACATAATATGGCACTTCACATACCTCTGTATACTTAATTCATCAGTCAACTGAATGTTTTCTTTTAGTTCGCGAAGCCAAGTCAGTTTTACACAGCATCCTCTACACTCCGACTTACGCGGTGCCACGCCAAATTGAAGCAAACATTCTGCCTCCAACGCTGAGAAACTACTCATTGTCATCCCAGTAACTGGAAGACCATCCGTCGGGAGACCAAGAATTATAGCCACGTCTTCAAGAGTTACGGCACACTCACCAATTGGAAGGTGAAACGTATGTGTATTTGGGTGCCACCGTTCTATTAGAGCATTCACGAGTGCTTTCTGATTTTGTACGACACCAATTTGAGATGCATGATAGAATCCAGTAACTCGTAAATGGTCCTCCACCCGATCGTTGTACCGATCCGGCAGAATTAGATTGTCACAGGTCAACATTCTTAATTTCTACAAAAAAACATAACAAGTTATTAGTCAACTCACAAACTATTGCTAATTTACTACTACAAAGCAATAATTTTTAAACTACAGACACTTATTAAGAAAATCTTCACAACTAACTCAACAACAAATATTACTTGAAACCAAACATCTGTTCTAAATTATTTGACTAAAACAAATAATTACTACTTCCAAAATGAATTATTAATAACATTAACTAATAGATACAAATACATAGATAATACATATATATACATACTTTCCAAATCAAATCTCAATAAAATTAGTAAATTAGAGATGTTGTTTGTTTTTTTATTTACGATATATCAATAATTTTTCTGAATAATAACATTATTATTATTTGTTTTATTAATTACCTATTAGCTATTACTTAAATAAATTTAAACACAAATTTCAAAATTTTTAAAAATATTAATAATTATATTAAATATCTTCTTAAATTCATTTTCTGATAACAATAATAATTAACTGTTCTAACAATGATAATTACAATTAACTAAAGTAATACGTTTTTCTAAATTAATACTAATAACCATTCAGTTCTTATTTATTACTATGTTCAACTGTTCATTGTGGCCACAATAATATTGAATAATATTGTAACAATTATAAATAGTTAAAAATTTATAAAAAATTTCAAAAAACAAATTGTATCCAAAAAAATTTTAATAACAGTTCGGCACTTCTCTTTTTATTTTTGTAATTTATTTTCTAACTATTTAATATTTCACTTCTACCGAAATTCTAAAAATTATAAAAAAACATTAAACAAATTAAAAAAAATATTGCGTTTCTATTTTAACCACGGCAACAACAACAATTTATATACAGCATCATCATTAACACACTAACAATAATAATAATTAACACACTAACAATAATAATTTTTATACAAAAATAGTGAAAAAAATAAAAAAAATTAAAATTACTCCTAATTATTCTATATATATTTTTAAGTTCAGATCCTAACAATAATAATAACAATTAAATTTTTAACAATAATAACTATAATTATAAAAATTTAAAAAAATTTTAAACAAACTTACATAATCAGACAAACTGAAATAGTACATAATATATAGCTCAGGACGATCAACATCTTTAATTTTATTTTTTTTTAACATTTTTTTATTCTCCCCACCATGCAAACCACCAACACCATAGGGATGAAGAACAGCAATGGAGTTTTGGGGATGGAAAGTGAAAGTGAAGGCTCAAAGGTGAAACTCGGATGGTGAGAGTTATTGTTGCATCCTTTTTACTATGTATGTGGGGCACCATCTGGAGAGCAAGGGTTGAGTGCCGCGTGTCCAACATGCATCAACTCGGACCCTCTGTTTTTGCCATTACAAGTCGGACCGTCCGTGTTGATGGTGGTGTGTCGCACGGTCCGATTTCGTTGGCTTCCTGACACCACATTCATGTTCAGCACCCTCCCTTCCCATAACCCGGTTCAACACATTTGCTAGTTCCATATAAAAATTAAAAAGTGTAAAAAATAGTCGCGGTTCAAAATTGCCACAACTTTATTTAAAAAAAAACTAATTTAACAAATATTTACGGTTACTCCAATAGTCCAATGCTAGTTGAAAATCATCATTAAAATCAGGGGTGTTATCGATTTGGTTTGGTTCGGTTTTGGATTAAAAACCAACTGAATCGATATGTTCAGTTCCTACAGATACACAATTGTTCGGTTTGTTGCTTTTACAATAATTGAACCGAACCAACATCAGTTTGGTTCGGTCAGTTTTTTCGATTTTTAATTCTTAATGAGCAAAATATGAATCACAATAACTAGAGGTTCAAAATAATCAATAAACTAAAATAATAAGAGTAAAACATTGAAATAGTTAGGAGTTAGAGGTTTTTGTTGTTAGGTTAAAGGTTAAAATGATTAAAATATTGATATGGATGCATATTTTCGGTTTGGTTCGATTTCTATCGAGCCAACCGAAAATCGAACCAAACCAATTGGTTTTGTTAAAAAAAACTAAAAAAATTCGATTTTTTTTTAATTAATTGTTGTAATTTTTGGTTCGATTTATGATAATTTTCAGTCGGGTTCGATAACTTACACCCCTAGTTAACTGCTGCGAACTACTTACTGAACAATTTGTGTGTGTGTTTTTTTTTTTTGCCATCAAATTAAACTAAACACCATTATCCAGGAGAGGAATTTATATATGAACACACCTGTTTTGTTAGTGTTGATGCCCATAAAAAATATGGATATGATGACACATATTTATTGTATGTTTAGTTATTTGGACACAAATTTCATAAAAAAAAGTGGTACACAAATGAAAATATGTATTTAGTTTCTAGAATTTAATTTTAATGTATTGTGAGTATAAAATAATTTTATATGTGCATTTAATATTAGTGTAAAATAATTTTGTATATATATCTAATTATATAATGGGCAAAGTATTAAATTGGTTTCTTATATTTGGACATAATCCTGTTTTCGTTCTTAAGGTTTTAAGTGTCTTATTTGAATCCAAAAAAAATTTAATTAATTTTAATATAGTCCCACCGTGAGGTCAAAGTTAAATAATAAACGGAATATCCTATATGACAATAGTACAAGAACAAGACGATAATCTGGAAAATAAGTATTAGTTTCCATTCAAAATATTGAGATAGATAAATTAAACTTGAGATATATATAAATTTCATCATAATTTTGTCTTTATTTTTTTTATTTCTAATTTTATCATTTGTTTTCTTTTAAGTGGAGACTATCGTGTACTTATTTTAATGTGAAATTAATAATAAAAAATTGTTAAATAATAATTTAGTCAAATATATCAAATTATATATAACGATTCTTACTTAGCAACTTTGCTTAAAAAATAATTATAAGTGAGTTTTCGTCTTTCTTTTAACCCTACCATCTTCACTTCTTTCTTCCTTTCCCTATTCTTCTTACCCTTCCTCCATTACTGAGCTTTCTCTCCTCTTCTCTTTGCTGCCACCTCTCTTAGTATTCATTGGTCACATATTCCTTTGCCTCTTTTCTCCCTCAAAAACTTTGTTGTTGTTGTAGGGTCTTGTCACTGTTTCTCTAGCATCTCCTTCTTTTTTGTTGATTGCTGATGATTTTTGGTGGATGATAATGACTTGTGATGGTAGTGGTAGTGGCGTTGATAGAGTTGACATTCAATTATGATTGTGAATGTATTGTTGTGCTTAATTAATTACCAAACAAGATGTGAAATTTGGATACTTTTATATTAATGTATTTATTTTTTGAAAAAATATAAAGAGATAATGAAAATATTAAACAATGTGAATAATAGATATATTGGATGTTCAATTCAATAGATATACAAATAATTATGTTGATTATTTTTAATTAGATGGTTATTTTTTTTATTATTCTTAATTGGATGGTTATTTTTTTATTCGATTTACTCATACACAATTAACAATGGTTAGATGTTCAATTTACTAGGTGTGCGAATGATTATCAGGTTTATGAAGTAATTTGGGGATGGAGTATTTTTTTTTTACTTTATTGGGTCAATTCTAGAGCCCATTCTTCACATTATTTAGAAAAGTCATTATCTACCTAACAAAACCATTATTTTTTATTATTTTGAGAGAACAACTAAACATATTCTATATATAATTATATATACACCGCATTTATATATGTCTTGTGTATATATATTTTTTTAAGTATTAGAAATGATTGATAAACCTAGAGGAAAAAATAAAAATTGTCTTTTATTTACACTCTAAAGAAAAGGTATACACAAGAGATCGAAGTGTACAAAAAATTGGTGCGAACATTATTTTTGTTTACAAAATGGTTGAATGAATGAACATATGTATAACTCAGGTTCTCTTAGTAAGTAGCATTTACACTTTAATTGTTACTAAAAAGATATTTACAATTGTATCAAATATATGCATTGAATTCACTCATCATATGTTAAGTGCTAACTTAATGAAGAGTCAAGTTTAAATTTTGACATGACATAAGAATACATAAAATAACATAACATTTCCTAAACTCAAGTCTATGTACAATATCATTATTTAAAAAAAAAACACTATTAATTCATGACTTTACTAAAGTATGAAAACAAGAGGGGAAAAAGAAAAAGAAAAAGAAAATTATTTGAAGGTTGTAGTAGTCAATACTTGCCATATTTGTGCCAACAAAGAAGCATGACTATACATCTTCTAGCAATATAGAACCTGGATTTGTGCTCCTTTACCATGGCAAAGCACCCTTGATGCCTTTCTGAATGTACATAGCCTCCACCACCACTAATCCCTCCATTATTATTATTATTATTATTTGTTCTACGTGATGCACATTGACCCATCTAAATGATACAAACTATATCCAAATCATATATATTATATTTATATCTATAGATATAGAGATATATATAGAGTACTATGAATCAAAATAAACCTGGCTTGTATTGGTTTGGACAAGATAGAAGCCCAAAGGAATCTTAGCTTGTTTTATGCAACTTCAATTCTGTTGCTTTCACATATCTTTGTGTGCTTCAATTCTCTTTCTCTATCTATTTTCTTCATCAAACTTGAGACTATTCGATTGTGGTGTATTTATATACTTGAAGCCACATAGAGATGTCTTCTAAGTTATTATGTTCTAGTATTTGTAGGTATAGCCTTTTGCGTCAAAGCAAGCTTTTTTCTCTTGATTATATGTGTTTAAAGGGTTACCATTATACAAAGAATTGTGTTAACACTTTAAGATATATTAATTTTATTTAGGTATAATTATTCTGTCAATCTTTATAATTTTACCGTATTTTTAATTAGATTTTTATATTTATTTATTTTTATTGAGTTCTTATATCATATTAGATTTTGTAATTAAATTCTTATGGTGACAAAAATATTAGAATTAACGGAATATTCTGTTAAACAAAATAAACATGCCTAATATTCGACTAAATATTATAATTTAATCAAACATTCTATCAATTTTAAGTTTTAACGTTTTTATCACAGTAAAAACTTAGTTACAAAATCTAAAATCTAATATAGTATAGGAATCTAATAAAAAAATATAAAATTTAATAAAATTATAAAAAAACAATAGAATAATTAAATATTTTATTTATTAATAATTAAAATAAGAAAAAAATTAAAGTACACTTGAAATTTAAAATTCAGTATTAGATAACACATTTTTATCTATATTTTATGTTCTACACAATTACCAAACATACATACATATTATTCTAGAGCACAAATATAATATTTGTTTATGGAAAAAATAGGGTTAGTCCACGCTTCCTCGAAGGTTTGGTTGGCACTTTGAAGATTCTTGGACGCGACAATTTTAAGCCTGCGTCATATCCACACTAACATTACACTTTGTGGGCCCTTTCATAAATTATTCCAGAAAAAAATATTATATATACTTTATAATATATCAAAAAGTAACACAAATATAATTTGTCATTATTATTTGATCATGTTCACTATCACAAATGATGATTTCATATTATAAAAGGTAGACACATTACATACACTTTGATTGTATGAATTACCTTATATTAACATGATATAAACTAAGGTAATTTACGCCTCATGTTTTTTGGGCACATGGAATTATTATGCATATATAGATACATTTGTGTGAATGACGGAAACATATAGTGCGAACTGCGAATAATAATATGTGGATTGGCATTAATTTATTTCTCTTCTTCTTTTGTTTTCTCTAATAATATATATAGGAAGGATATATATGGTGCGTAACAGCTTTTATTTGTTCATCATATTTGGTTGTTCTAACTAATTAGACACCGAGTTGTCTCTTATTATTCCCATAATTGAGTTTTGTGATAATACAATCATCAATCACTTGTTATGATTTTTATAAAAGTTTAGGGTATTTATAGCTGGATATCTCATATAATATATTTGGTTTTTATTATATATATTTCTTTGATTTTTTTTTTTTTGCAGTTATGTATTCTTATTTCTTCTAACACATTCTTAATCAATATAATTTTTTTATGTTAATATTTAATTATATTTTTATATACATAAAAAAATTATTTTTAGTGGCAAATATAAAAATTAATTATTACTATTTGTATAATAGATTAAATATTCAATTAAAAATATACAAATTAAATTATTTTAAATTTTAGATAATAAATATTAAAATTAATTATTAATAATAAGTTAAATTCTTTCATATGAAAATAATAAGTAAAAATTTTATTATTTAATTTTTTATTTACGTAAATTCTAGTCTTTTTAGCTGACTAGGACTTTTATCTTCTACGATCTTTTTGTAAAATTAGTTTAATTCTATAAATTTTTTGCACCATAATCTATAATATCATAATAAAATTGACGTAATTTTAAAAGATTTATATTCTCGTAACGTAATTACATATAAAAATACTAGTTTCATATATATTTAATTTTTATAAAATATACTTTTTTATTTTTTTTTGCATAGTTATGTATTCTTATTTTGATATTTCTATCACATTCTTAATCAATAATCCAATTTGCTAAGACCCCAGGGCATTTGAATTTAATGAATGATATTCCATCTATACAGTTATATCTCAAACAAAGTTTAAATAATTAATAATTTTTTAGTCAATAGTCCAATTTTTTATTCCTATTAAAAAAAATGCTTCATTAGTTTCCTTTTTATATTAATTATAAAATTATTAGTCATATAGGATATAGCATGGCTTCATATTTACTTAGCAATTAGCATTATTATTAGTATTTTCCTGGTAACTATCCATATATAGAAAACAACTTCACTTTATCTCTTGGCCATAATTAGGGTTATTAATTATTATGCGTATGGTATTTAGAAGTTTCTTCCTCCTTCTTCTTCCTTTTTTTTCTCTTTTTCTTTCTTCATTTTATTTTCTCTTCAAAATATAGATGGGCATACAATGTGCCTAATGTGTAATCCACTGTTTGGGAATACTCTATTTTTTTTTTCTCTTTTGCATTGATCTCTTCCTAGTAAAAAAAAATCAAGTTTATTTATTCTAAAACACATTAATTACATTAATAATTTATAATTTTACTTTATTTAGCTATCTTATTAGTATTATATATGATTGTATGGAGGCAAAATTTTATTAATAATTTTTGTTGTTATATATATAATTTTCATATATTATTAATGTAAAAGAGTTTTACATAAATTACTAATCACATATTATCGTATCAACAAAAATCATTAATTTTTTAGTTCACTACTTAAAAAGTCACATATATCTAAATCTTATTATTAGATAATTGAATAAATTTTTTTATAATAAAAGAAAGCTCAAACAGTTTAAGAATGAGATATGATAATATATACACAAAATATAATTAAATTAAGAGTAACAAAAATGTTTTAGTCTCTAATTAGGACTTTAATTGTATTTGGTTATAAGAATAAAATAAGACACAAGACACTGAAAATAAATACAAAGAATAAAAATATAAAAATTAGTAATTATATATTTTATTTAATAATAAATTAAATATAAAAAAATATATTATAAAAGTTTAATTTATTCTTTTTTTTATATAAAAATTTTAAAAAAGACAAAATATAATTATAAAAATTAATAGAAATAATAAAAAATAAATTGTGCATTTTATTGGTGTTTTTATATTTTTTGTAAATACACTAATTTAATATTTCTTGACACAATATCTATATCTATATTTTATCCGGAAATGTTTGGTAATAAAAAAAAATCAGCCAAAAACAGTTATAACTTACCTTATTTAACATTTATTAATTGTTGCGACAATTAATGAATGCTAAATAAGGCAAGTTCTGGGTCTTTTTTGCCACAATATCTATATCTATGAGTAAAGGTAGGGAACCAAAAGCATATCAGCCAAAACCCAGCCAAATACCTTTGGATGAATTCAAAATTTTTACGAGTTAATATATATGGATGTTTCTTCTACTAAGTATTAGAATGTTTCTTTTTCATATTAAATAGATGTTCTTTTATATATTTTTTGAATTTGTGATTGTTAGAAGTGGATAGATTAATGTGAGAAAAAAGAGGAAGGTTTTTATAGGTTTTAATTAGGTTTACTTAATCAATTTAAAATTTTTTAAATTTTGAATTTAAAAAATTTAAAATTAATTAATTATTGATATAAATTAATATAATTTTGTTTAATTTTTGGTTGATAAACTTTTGGTTCCTTATACTTTTTCTATCTATATTTATTTTATCTTGTCAAATATAATTATATCTCTGTATTTTTATCTCAATATCCTGTACATATAAACAAACACAACATTTATTATTTTTTTTTTAAAGGGGGAGAGGGGCCATGAAGAGAGGGATGGAAATTCCAGATGCCAGAAAGAGAGAAGCACCAATGTGGTGTCATAAATAGAGACGCTGAGAACCTGCAAACTGCAAACTGCAAATGAGATTCCATCTGCGAAAGAGAAAGAAAAAGGGTCGTAGATGATATTATGGTGCATTAATTGTTCCCATAAATACCATATCAACCTAACCGCCAACACTGTTTCATGAAGGAATGCCATACATAAAAACAAGATTCCCAATTGCAACAGAGATACTGCTTTGTCATATCGAGCAACACATAAGAGATTCATTATTTTTTTTCCTTCTCTAGGACTATTGCTACTAGTCAACTCCCTTCCACCTAAAATCAACAAAAGTCAAAAACTAATCGGTAAAAATTCATATGTAATTATTTTTATGTAAAATTATTAATTCAGTTAAATATGTCAAATTATTTAACAGTTTTTAATTAATAATTTTACATAATGACAATTATATGTAAATTTATAAATCTTGAAAATTCTTATTTGGTAGTTTAAATTGGTGTGTAATTATTTATATGATTTATATATCTAACATATTTTTCTTATGCAAAAGTTTTCTTTTAAATTCGAAGTATGGAATATATTTAAAAGAATGAGATATTAAGGATCAAAATTTAAGAATAAGTTTGGTTTTTATTTTTATTATTTTTTTAAGTTTTGTGTAAAAAATAAAAATAAAAAATATAATTTTATTATTTTTAATATTTTTTAAGCCAATATAATTTTAAGCCTTTTAATTTGGTCTTAAAAATTTTATTACTATGTCATAATCAATTATTTTAAAAGATTTTGTCAAATAAAAATGCGTATATATATGATACAATAACTCTAGTCTTATTTTGTAATTTCAAAGAAACACATGAAGAAATTATGGAGGAATTTCCAAATGGGAAGACCTAGCTAGAAGGCCAAAATGATAACAATAGAAGTAGGGTTGTTGTGGGAGCCAAATGAGGTTTTAGTTTTGATAGATAGTTCAAAGGCACAGTGACAAGTCTCAAGGTCAAGGGTACCTTGCCTATTAATGTTGAGGGCTGTCTAATTTTCAGAGGGGAGATTCCCTCATTTAATGTTATTTGTGGGTCTCCCTTTGCAATCACACTGCCAGTATCGCCATCATGCCCAACAAATCATCCCCTTTCTTATTATTACTTCTTCTCACTTTAATTTCTCACTAATAATATTTACCCCAACTAAATTATTCCTATATCCAACCAACTTAGGATGGTCGACCAGTCAACTAATTATCTATTTAAATAAATATTAGAGATTTAAATTTTGGTTTGTTCATATAATCATTCATTAATCAGTAACAAATTTTTAAATAGGGTCAGATCCATAACGAATTAAACTTTTGTCTGTTAAACTAAAAAATATCATAGACAATTAAAATTATTATTGCTTTAAACTCGCAAATTAATTCGTAAAATCCTATGAGTTTACATCTTTAATTAGCATAATCGAATTGATTTTGTTTCATTGTTTCCGATAGATTCAACTAAATTTAGTCAAACCCGTAAGTTTACTTTAATTCTAATTTTTGAATTAACGAGTTTAATTTTTTTTCCTAATTTAAACTAAAATGGTGTCATTTTAAACCTTTAAAAAAAATGTTCATCATTGTATTAGAATTTCGCCAAGACCAAACCATCACAACCTTTCTCTCATTTGCGTTGTTTCACACTTTCTTTTGCCTATTTCATTCATTATGCCAAATGCAACCACTCCAAGAAAAACGTTTAATAACATCAAATTTACGTGAGAGATTAGTGGCGGATTTACCAACGGATTTATTGGAGGATTTGATAATAAATTCTTCGGGTGAAAAAATTATCGTTGGATTTGGTTTTTCGATGATAAATTCACCGATAATAATTGGAGGAAAAAAAAGAAAAATTGGCGCTGTTATTACCATTGAATTTAGGAAAAAAATTCGACAGTAAGGTAATTAAATAAAATAACGTCATTTTTGTCACAAGTTGTGCGTTACCGGCGATTTTTTCCAAATGATGATATTTTTGACAGAGTTTCATAGTTGATAAAGTGTTTTTCCAATTTGAATTTGTTGTTTAGTGCTTGTTCTTTTAACGTGTCTAATATTGTATCACTTGTAAACAATTCATTGAGAAGTTTAAATTTTAACATGAAAATTCCATAACCAATTTAGTGCCTTTCTGCTTTGAGTTTTCTTGCTTTAACAAACAGAGTTCCAAATATTGTTGTACTTTTTTATTTATGTTCTGAATAATGAGTGCATTATGATAGCACCAAATTAAGATTTTGTAGTGTCAATATGCTACTATGAATTATAAAAATTTTATATGTTGAACTACTTGTTGCCTTATCATATTTGAGTTTTTTTTTTTTCTGTCGTGCTTTTGTGCAATAGAAAGATTGTCAAAGATAAATTGATAATTGAAAGAATTGATTATTTCATTTTTTATACTTCTTAATTGGAATAATGATAATTGAAAAATGATGGAGAACTTTGTTTATTTTATGGTGGAAGTACTGTTATATTTTTCATTTTTCGGTGGTCATTTATTTGTTTATTTTCTTGTCACTCAATGAAATATTCATTATAAATAATTTTTTATTTGGGTTCGTATTCATTATAGCCTGTTATAGTTAGTTTCAGATATTGAAAAGAGGAAAATAAATTGGCCATTGTATAGGTGTGTTAAATAATTGATAATTATTATTTATTTATAATATTTTTTTATACTTGTAGTTGATAAATCTATTAAAAAAGTGATTGTATAATCTCTTATCTAGGTGGCAAGTGAAAAAGTTGGTGTGGGGAGTATTTTTGTTAATTTTAAAATTATTAAATTTAAATATTTAAAATTATATATTAATTTTTCAAACATTTTTTTAAATTAAACTTTTTGTCTATTATAACTATTAATTTAATTATTAATAATAAATAATATATTATTGTCAAATTTATTGGGAGAAAAATTCACCAAAAACAAACTCTAGAATTTCACTGATTAAAAATTTATATCCGTCGATAATTAGTGATGGACGAAAAAATTCACCAATAAATAATTACTAATAAAATTTATACCGGTGAATTTTTTTAGTAAATCCACCAGAATAAATCTGATGGCATCCAATAACTTTTTTATAGTGGACATCTAGCTTGCTATATCTCAAGAGCAGTATCTATGCTTCACCGTTTATCGTTTGCTTTGATATGCGCGATGATTTGGCAATGTGACTCATGCCATCGCCGTTGGTCGTCGTTGTTACTCAAGCTCAGGTAAATCGATTAGTATTTTGATTAGGAGTTTTGATTATTATTCTGATTAATATTTTAATTATTGTTCTGACTTCTGATTACTGTATTTTCTTTTTTTTTCTAAAAAAAGTTTAATTAGTGATGGTATTTTGGTATTCTAATTTTTGTTTCGATTACCAATATTTGCACTGATAATTACTTGGTTTTTTTTTATTTGTTCTTAATTTAGTTGATGTGTTCATTGTTGATTTTTTTAATTATTGTTATTAAAGGTCTGTTTTTTATTTAATTTTTATTCGGTATAATTGTGGCGCGAATATATATAAGTTTTATCCGATTTATGATCAAATTAGGGTCTAAAAATTAAATTAGACTCGATACATATTTAGAATCGAATTTGAGATAGGACAAATTTGATTTCACCAGATCATGTACACCCATAACTATGACTACTTATTAGGTATATGATTCGATGGCCCCAAAATGTTTGGACCATTAAATGGTCCAATAAAAAAATATGTTTTTTAAATTTTTTATAATTACTAAACAATCCTTATTTAGTTTTATTTACAATTTAATTCTTTATATATTATTTAATTATAAAATCTATCATCTATTTTATAAATTATTATTTTATTATCATCTATCATATTTATTAACAATTAGAAACAAAAACAACAACGAGATAGATCTTCCATTGATCATGATAAATATTTTGGCAATCATAATCAATTAAAATTTTATCCTTAATCTGTTACATCCGTAAAGATTTGTGAAAATCGTGTTTGTTGGCAATTCAATTGATTGGACGTACAACACAATCGATTAAATGTCACAAGACAGCATGAATTTTTTTCAAAATTCAATCGATTGGAAATGTAACACAATCGATTGATTTTTGTAAGGCAATATGGGTTTTCAAAATTCAATTGATTGAAACTGCGCTTAGAATGTGAATCTTTTCTTGTTCAATCGATTGAAGTCTTCAAAGTATTTTCACAATTCAATTGATTGGTTGTGTTACCCAATCATTGAATTGTGCACTACGTTATATATTACGCCATTTTAAATTGATTCGATTTTCTTTGACGTGCAACCAATTTCATAAATTGAATTCATCTAATTCTATTTGCCATTAGATATAAGCTATATAAATACCATCAAAAGGTTGGGCATTCATTATAGTGGAACTCACAATGACCAAAAAAAAAGTATAAGCTATATAAATTCTTTTACTCTAATAATCCAATAATATGTTTTAAGTCCACACTTTCAAATAATATTAGCTAATTAATAATAAAAAATAAAAAATTTTATTTATTTTATAGTATTTTTCAATGTATATAAATTACTAAAAGATAAAAAAAGATTTTTCATTACACAATCAATTTCATGAATAAAGAATTGAAATGAGAAATTGTAAAATTAGAGATTCTATTCATTAACCTCAATTTTGTAATTAAAACAATGGATTGTTTTTTAAACGACGTAAGATGAAAAAGACTCTTTCACGAACTAATTGATTACTACAATGAAGAAGAAATATTGGATATTCAAGAGATGGATAAACAATGAAAAAAAATTGGATATTAAGTAAATGGATAAATGATGAACAAAAATAATGAAAAAATTAATAATTAAGGAGATTGATAAATAATTCAAATTGTAGGATTAAGTAATTAAAAAATAAATTGATGATCAATTATCAGTAATTTATAATCTTAATATTAAAAAAGATAAGATTAGAATATCTACATCAAAATAAAAATTTAAAAACTGAAGATAGAATGTTAAAGATAAGATAAATAAATAATAAAATAATAATTTATAAATAGTAGGAGGAAAAAATTTTAGAATGACATAACATATAATATAGTATACAATTCAATCGATTAGGTAACACAACCAATTCAATTGATTGAATTGTGAAAATCCATATTACTTTTAAGACTTCAATTGATTGGTAATTCGAACAATCGATTGAACAAGAAAAAAACTCACATTCTAAGCGCAGTTCAATCAATTGTTTAACAATTCCAATTGATTAAATTTTAAGAACCATATTGCATGCAAAAATCAATCGATTGAGTTCTGAAAAAACACATACTGTCTTACAACATTTAATCGATTGTATTGTACGTCCAATCGATTGAATTGCCAACAAATACAATTTTACAAACCTTTACGAATGTAATGGATCAAAGATAAAAAATCAATTGATTTAAATTGCCAAAATATTTATTACGATTAATAGAATATCTATTCCGTATTATCTTTGTTTTTAATTATTAATAAACATAATAATAAAATAATAATTTATAAAATAATAAATAAATTTTATAATTAAATAATATATAAAAACTGAATTTATAATTAAAATTAAATAAAAACTATTTAACAATTATTAAAAAACTTAAAAAATATATTTTATTGTAAAACTATTAAATAGTCCAAAACGTTATGAGAACATTGAATCCTATCTCTACTTATTATAACAATCTCAATCCAAAGTTCATAAATCAACTTGCCGTTGCCTATATATTTAGTTATTTTGAAATTGTTAAAAAAAAAAACACTAGACAATTACGCGACACAATAGTAGGGCATAGGTTGCCATACTAGCTAGTAGTGTGAACGAAGATGAAGCAATAAAGTTTTCATCAATGAGTGGTTGGTGGTTGTCGCTTATTAATCTCTTTAAGCAGGTTTTAGACTAACACTTGTTCTTCTAAAGAGGGGGTGTAAACATGGTTTAGAGTAAGTTTGGATAGATTAGGCTTTGAATTAAATAAGCTTAGTGATTCTCTTATTATTAGAAATTTAATTAATTGAATTCAATCAATCACATAAGTTGAGGTTCTAGATCTTTTAGTAAAAAATCTAATACACACGTTTAAAATATCGAAATAGTTAACTGTTTCAACTAACTCCATGTTAGTTTATCAAAATACGTCTAAATACTTTTGAAACAGTTTTTGTCAAATAAATTTCTTAAAATAGCTCAATTTTATTCTTATTGGTGGACAAAATTTTGTTTAATAACTAACTATAACTAAAAACATGTTTGGTTTGTGCAACAAATTTAAAATTAAAGTATTTTTTAGTTTTAACATTTTGTGAAGAAAAAGTGAAAAATATTTTTATTTTTAGATTTTTTTTATATAATTTTAAAATAAAAATAAAAAAACACAAATTCAAATCAAATAAACTCTACATTTTCTTTTATGTTGTTTCCCATCCAAAAGCTAAGCACATAATAATAAAGATAAAGCACTAATATCATTTTAAAATGATATATTTGTCTGAGGAGACGATTATATTATTTTTACTCTTTTAAAATATTTGCTAAACTCTTGAATGAAAAATAAATCTTTTAAATTGAAAATATGGATTTGGATTCTCTAAAGTTTAAATTTTATTTTACAGAGTAAAGTGTGATCTCTCACTATTTATTTTATATATAGGACAAAAAATAAATATAAAAGAAAAACTATTCAAATATAAAAAATCATACTTTACTCTTTAAAGTAAAATTCAAATTTTAGATGATATAAATCCTGAAAATATATATCTAGTATGACGTTTCATGTTAATAACTTTGCATCATGTATAAATTAGTATCTTATTTTAAGGATAATTAGAGTGTGTTTAGTATGTACCTATACTAAATGATAAAGAAAGAGACACAAAGATAATAGAGATAGTAAGATAAAAATTTTCGTATTTCAATTTCGTAATTGATTATAATAGACAAAACTTATGAATAAGATAATTCACATGAATAAATAGTTTGAGATTTAAAATTATGTAGATATTTTAAACTAAATTTTGTTATATGTCTTTTTTAAATATATTTATATAAATGGAATTAATTTAATTTGATTTATTACGATATATGGTATACACAAATTTTATATTTTAGTTCAAATTTTAAAAAAATATATTTTTATAAATTATAATTATGAATTCAGAATAAAATAATAAATAATTTTTAAAATTTTATTAAAAATAATTTGTTGACTCGTTAATATTCAAAAAATCAATACCAAGATATTTAATATTAAAAAAATTATTATAAAATATAATCTTTTAAAGTGGTATAAGAGTTTAAAGAGATAGAGAGAAAGAAGAGCAGTCTTGATCGTTGCCAATGTGCTTCGCCACTGCATAGTTACCAGAAAGGCCATCGAAGCGATGAAAAATGAGGGAAAGGCAAATGGAGAACGAAGATTGGGGATAAAGGTAAATTTATCTTTTTGTTAATAGAATTATTTTAAAAATATTTTTAACGTTAACAATGATTTTGATTTTAACATCAAATTATAAAATTATAAAGATTAAAATAATATTTATCTCTAATTAAAAATAAAAATTTCTTTAAATTCTTATGGATCTCTTTTTTTTTTTCTTTTCACTAAGGATGGCAGCACTACCGAAATTCGCAGGTATCCATTCCTTTCTTATCTGTTCGAGACGGGTAATTACCTGCCCTGCATCGAAACGAATTTTAATGGAGTGAGTTATTGGGCGGGGCGGATTTAAGTTAAACCCACCCCAGTATATATAATATATATAAATATATATATTTTTAATATATAATATATGTAATATACTAATTAGTAAAATAATTAATAATATTATATTATATTTAAATTTTTACTTTAATTTATGTTATGTATATAAAAGATGGTTATATAATTTTTAAAATTTAATTTTATTTGTTAGATTAAATAATCATAGAAACGGATAGAAGCTAAATGGATTAGGATTTAACATTTCACTACCTATAGATAAAAACGAGACGAATTTGATACAAATTTTTATAAAATAAAACAGAATCGGATAAAGCAAAAACTCGCTACTACCTACTCCGTAGTAGTAGATAGTAAAGGAAAAACAACCATGACTCCATGAGAGACTGAGGTGTACAAGAGTGTAGACTCATAATAGGGAAGACATGCACATTGAAACAATTTTTTTTTATTAAATTTGTGTAACTCTTATTTTCAATGTCTTATTCCTCTAAAGATGCACAATTTTTTATTCTTTCTGTCTAGTGGCGGAACTTGAAACAAAATTTTGAGGGGTTAGATATATAGAAGATAATTATCAAGATACTTTTGATATAGAGCCCATTTAAGATAAGCTCATCTAACATTATCTCTCTGATTTAGATGATATTGCCAAATTTAAAGTTGTTTTTCAAGGTCTCGTTCTAAAGAATTAAGGTCAAACTCATCAGATGCAACACTTTGAACTTTTGAAGGTTGTATCTCACTTTTTTCGTGATTCATTAAAGTAGAATAACTATATATCTACAGGTGTTGATATTGTGAAAGTTATATGTTTTCCTTCTTGAATATTAGCCTTCCTCTTAAAAATGCATCAATTTTTTGATTTTTCATGATTGTTTTATATAAAAATTTGAATATATATCATGTAAAATATGTAAAAAAGAAGTTAGAAGGACAAACATTAAAATTTATAATATTTATTGAATTTTTTTATCAATTTATACAAATACAATAATATCAATACTTATTAAATATTCTAATATTTTTTATCATATAAAAATTAAATTAAATAAACAATAAAATATAAAATAATATTAATCTACATAAATAAAAAATACCTAATTTTTTATATTTAAAATCAAAAGTAGAGGGAGTGTTGCTTATTGAATAGAGAGCTGTGAAATGCGAATACACTTAGTTCAGTCTAAATCCAACAATGTTTGAATGTTTTAAACTAAAAACTATTGTGTAACAAAAGTAAGAGATGAAGATTGAACTTTGATATTTTAAGTCATAGTAAAATATTTGAGCCAACTGAACTATTTTTTAAGAAGTACTACTAATTTTTTAATAAAAGTTTGGGGGGCCATGGCCTCCTTGTCTTAACTAAGCTCTGCCCTGCTTTTGTCCCATGACCCAAATTTTAATCCTTTTACGCTTATTAATTTTGTAAAAAATATTATGAATTTATTAAAAATTAACTACTAAATTAGTATCATAAAATTATTTATTTTAAAATTTTAAATTAATAAAAAAAATAATATTGATAGTTATGTTTTTAATATTTTTTCTCAAATTTTAAAATTTTTAGACATAAAATTCTGATATCATATTATAAAATTACTAATACAAAAGATAATATTAATAATTATATTTTTAATAATTAATTAAGATGTAGTAATTAATTTTGAATGTACACTTAATCAGTCCATTTATGTGTTATTTTTTACAGCTACCAAACACATGTTAAGATTATGAGGGCTACTTAGATAAAGATGTTAAAAATGTCTTTTTTTTTTAAGATATTTTTTAAAAATTAAAATTTAACACATATAATTAATTAGACTGTGTTATTTTCACTAAAATTAGACTGGACAAATTAATAAATTTAATTTTGAACTAGTATAAATTAATATTTTTTATAAAAAAATGACTACAATATCTCTCTATTATAAAAAATAACTAAAATACTTCTATATTATATATATATATATATATTAATTTTGAAAATTCTAAATCCTAATCTTATAATGACAGAGAAGAAAAATGCTAGAATTTAGAATTTTCAAAATTTATATATATAATAAAAATATTTTAGTATTTTTTATAATAAGGGTATTATAGTAATTTTTTATAAAAAAATAATATTAATTTAAAGTGATTCAAAATTTAATTTATCATTTTTTGGTTAAATTAATTTGTCTAGCCTAATTTTGACAAAAATAACACGATTTAATCGATTATATGTGTTAAATTTAGTTATAAAAAAATTTTTTTAAAAAAAGAGGTTTTAGACGTGTTTATCGGAGTAATTCGCTAAAATTATTTATATTTTTTCCAGTTGACGAAACCCTAGTACGGAACTTAGAATTGAGGGGGGTGGGGGAGGAGTTTCTTGAAGAGAGGGAACATAGAGAGTTGAAGGCAAAAGGGTGAAGAAAGGGAGAAGAGAAGAGAAGAGAAGAGAAAGCATGGGATATAAATGCTATGTCCCAGCTTTATGCTTTGGTAGTCGCGGGCTTTTAATGCTTTACACAGACCCCCCCCCCCCCCCCCCCCTCTTCTAATTAAAACCCCCCACCCTTCTCAACAATCACCACTACTCTCCTCTCTTCTCTCCTCTTCTTCTTCATTCATTTCTCTTTCTTTGAAGAATGTATGTTCATGTATGTGGAGTAGTTATTGTGATATTGGCTTGGTTCACTCAGACAACACACATATACATTCATTCATATTCTTTTGATTTTGATTGAGCCGTGCCAATATCTCACTGCTATTTCATTTCTTTCTATTCAACACAATCCACATCAACCCAAGGTTTGTTTTTCTTAATTCGTTTCACCTCTATCTCACTCAATATTTTCCTGTCTTAGTTAGTTATCATTCTTTTTCTTTATATACATTCATTTATCATTTATATGGCTGCTTTTTTTTTAAATAAAGAAATAAAAAATTAAACAATAAATAACTCATACATAGGAAGCGATCACTGTTTTAGTCTCATATATATATATATATGAAGCATAATCAGACATATGATTTCTTTTACATAAAGATACCTAATACTATTAGGTGAAAACTCAGATAAGTACAGTCAATTTTACGTGAAGTTGATAGTTGAAAACGGTTAAATGATTTGACTAAATTTTTATCAAATGGTTTTCAGTTATCAATTTTATGTGAAGTTAACTCTAGGTGAGTTTTACCAATACTATCATGTATTCAACTGAAAGGGCAAAGGGTAATCCAACAATTTTCTGCTTTTAACATTTTATTTGTAATTTAAAAAAAATCAATAAAATAAGCGAAATAATGTGACACTTAAATTTCATAAATGCTTTCAGCAACTATAACTAACGATGACTACATGTACGGTTTAGCGTTTTAAACCTTTTAATAATCTGTCTTAATTGCAATACAATAAGAACTTGTTAAGTCTAATCGGTATATATATATGAGAGTAATATTTGTTTAAAAGTTAGAAAGATAGTTAGGAGGATCGGATGAGGTAATACTCTAAATTATTTTTCATATTGTAATTAAAATTATTTTATAGGAGAAGAGAAAATACGCCACGAAATTATTTTATAAGGTGGATGTTCTATAAGAGAGAAGATCAAATTTAACTAAACAAAGATTCCTACACAAGGATCCATTGGTTTAATTTATATGGAAGTAGCATGTATGATTCTAATATTTCACAGCTCCTTCAAATCAAACCTTTGAATTTGTTGAATCGGATTACACAACATTGCTTTCTTTTAAGATTAAGAAAAAAAGTGAAAACAAAATATGATCCATGATGAAATTTAAATGCTTCTGTTTTGTTTGATTAATTTTGATGTAACGTTGATGACAATAATAATATAATCTATATTTGTTTTATGTTGTAACGGGCCAAAGCTATTAAGTCGAAATTAGAATTTGCCAACTCTAGTTCGGGTAGGATTATATTCTTCTGGGCTGGGCCTCACAAAAAATACATATTTGGTCTCAACCCGTCGCAGATCCCCGGGCTTTTATCCAAACTATCAATGTGGAAAATTCATAACTACTACTTAAAAAAAAAAAAACGAAACAATAAACTACCAAAAAAAAAAATAAAACAAAGAAGAAACAAGCAACGCCATGCTCCAGTGATTATCTTTATGCCTTGCTATAAGTGTATTCGTAAATGTGGTGTGAGTAACTTTATAATGTCTAAAATTAGATGTTAAATCTATCTAAACAAAAAAAGAAAAAAAAAACTACATGAACAAAAATGGTACGTTAAATTTGTTAAATGCACTGAATTTACTAGTTCTTTCATCAAAGCAACGCATAATTAGAGAACACAACTGTTGCCAAGCGAATTTTCTTTGCCTTTGAATAATTATGATAAGTAAACATTATTTTTATCTTGCGTACCCATTCCAAATAAGTTTTAGGATGGTTTCTTCCTTTAATGATGATATTTGTATCTTTATGATGATATTAATATTACTATCTTATCTTCTCTATTGAGGTGTTATAGTCCCATTAGAATGATCATGAGAAGTTTCATGAATATAAATGAGAAGGTTCATGAATATAATGTACTACCTTTTTTTTCTATTCTTCCAATTTCATTTAAGTAATTAGTTAGGTGCTGAATGACCCTTTACATTATCTCCATATTATCAATTAGAATATCTTTTGAGTGGGTCGTCAAAACAATGAATCTGCAAAAAAATTATACTAAAAAATGAACAGTTATGTCTATTCTCAAAATTAACTTTTACCCTTTATTAAACTCTTCACTCAAATACTCTTTAGTTATTATATTTTAGAAATCAAATAAAAATTAAAAAAATTCGATCAACAAAAATATAATTAAATCACCAAAATACTTAGAATAATAAAATAACATATTGAGGTTTTTCCGTTTCTTTTTTAATTATTAAAAAACACAAAGGGGGAAAACAAACAATGAAGACGAACTTCTTTTATATATATATATATATATATATATATATATATATATATATATATATATTGATCGGATATTTAAAATCTGATACCAAGTATTATGAAATAAGAGATAAATAAACAAAATAAAAATTAAAATTGATTAAAAAATAAATTAAAATTCAAATAAAAGACAAAAAAAAGATTAAAATTAAATAAAAAAATTACTATACTTTTAATCCAATTTATTGATATAATAAGATACGAATTTTTTAACTTTTTAAGCACTTATCAGAAAGTGAAAAAAGCTATTCAAAATGCATTGATCAAACAAAAGAAATCCGTGCTTTAAGACTTTTAAGTTGCTATTTCAAAACAAAAATTCGTAATTTAGCTGAAGCCAATTGTGTATGCAAGTGTATATAGTGTAGGCGAGTGTTATTGACTTATTGTATTGTTGTAATAAGAAAAAAAAATAGTGAATATATTGTTTGTATATATTTTATTACCTCACATTTTATCTATTATCAAATTAAATAAAATCACAATGAATAACTTTCCTTGGATATACTCCATAAGAAAAAATAAAAAATAAAAACCTTGCTTAGGTATACGGCTAAAAAATTTGACTATAAATATTTTTTGTGTGTGCTATTTTCGAGCATAAAAATGTGTGGTATTATATTTTAGGGTAATAGATTCCATCTTTTTGCAGTGGATGAGATATATATTAAATTGAATGAAAAAGTTTTAGCATTGTTAAAAAATTTAAATCTTCCATCTCACAGTGTGAGAGTTTATTTTTTTTAAATAACAAATTATATATATATATATATATATTGTATAATTTAACAATATATTTAGAATAGATATATTAGTACAAATATATTTTATTAACATGAATATAAAAGGAGAAATGAAAGACGATCTTCATAAATTATGTTATTAGATTACTAGATTAAAAGAATTGAGTTGATAGTTAACATGATGAATATATTTTTTCTAACTAAAAACAATAAATTTTAATATCTTTACATCTCTCTATCTAAAATATTTTAATATTGATATATATAATAACTTTCACATTCGATAATAATTTATTATACCATTAGAAATATTAATATTAATATATAATTTTCAGATTATTAAATATGAAAATATCATACTTTTAAAGTTAAGAATAATATATATAATTTTAAGATTATTACACATGATATAGATAACAATTAACAATGAAAAGAAAAACAAACGCTAGTTACATACTCAAAAAATATTTAAATTATGTATTTTACCTTCTAATATTAATATTTTTCACAATAACATATAATTCTGATCAACATTACAAATTTTGCTTAATAATAATTACTATATTGTTAACATTCACATATATATATATATTAAATTATTAATATCATATTTTACATTATATATATATATGTATATATATATATATATAATATTACTATAATAAGATTAGCATAACAATATAGTATAACTCTATTAATATGCAAAACTAATAATATAATAAATATAAACTTACGTAACACACAAATAAATATTAAAATTTATATAAACACTCTCATTACTTCATGAGATACACTCTCATCAACATAGCAGGACATAAGTATAGAATCTTAACACGTGGCAACTTATTATCGCTGGAAGCAGAGAGACAATACGTAAATTACGAAAAAATAGTGTTAACATTTCGAGAATACGAGAAACACAGCTCACCATATCTATATTTATATTTAACTCTTTATTGTGTCATTTATATGTTCATTACTAACAATAAATCAAATATAATAAATAATTTCTGTAGATATACATATTTTCTAATTTAATATTACATAAAATATGAATTATGACGATATTTAGATATAATTTATGAAAAATATCCGGATATATAAATTTTTGGTTTAGTTCTACCTTTTATTTTCGTTGTTAACACTTATTCAATGGTGACTAAAAGCAAAGCAAGTATTGTTAAGCTTCTTATTTTTGTTGCAAGTATGAAGCTAAGGTCTGTCAAGCAAGCATTAGATGACCCAAAGTGGAAGAGTGTCATCGAGTCTGAATTTGCAGCTCTCCAAAGGAATAATACCTGGTCCCTGGTTCCTCTCCCAGCTGGCAAGGAAGCTATTGGGAGCAAGTAGGTGTTTCGCCTCAAATACAATACTAACGGTAGTTTACAAAAGCACAAGTCTAGACTTGTTGCTCAGGACTTTTCCAAAAAACCTGGATTTGATTTTACAGAGACATATAGCCCTGTTGTCAAGCCAACATCTATCCGAGTTATATTGACCATTGCACTGGCAAATTCGTGGCCTATACGTTAATTAGATGTGAATAATGCCTTTTTCCATAGGGAATTGCATGAAGATGTTTATATGAGACAGTCACAGGGGTTCACTGTTGGTGATGGTTCATTGGTGTGCAAACTTACCAAGGCTCTCTATGGGTTGAAGCAAGCCCCAAGAGCCTGGTATTTCAGATCTCCACGGCTCTTTGAAATCTGGGATTCACTACCACCAAGTCTGATGTTTCGGTCTTTGTTTGGCACACTTCATTCTCTTTTGCTTATGTTCTCATTTATGTTGATGATATACTCATCACTGGCAGCTTAGAAAGCGAAATATCTGATGTTATTCAACGCTGAACTTTGTCTTTGTTCTAAAAGACATGGGTCCTTTACATTATTTTCTGGAAATTCAGGTCACTAAAACCAGTGATGAAGGACTGCTCATGACACAGAGCAAATATGTCCAAGACCTGCTGCTCAAAGCAGGGATGTCAGGGTGCAAACCATGCCATACACCCTTGCCTTCCACCTTGAAGATTCAGGCCACAAGGGGAGCTCAGTTTGCAAACCCTCATATGTATCGCTCAGTGATGGGGAGTCTGCAATACCTCACCATTACCAGACTTGAACTAGCATACAGTGTGAACAAAGTAGCACAATTTATGCCACATCCACTAGAGGCACATTGAAAGTTGGTCAAACGAATCCTGCAATATGTTGGTGGCACTGCGGCCTATGGCTTGAAGCTTGACAAAGCTTCACCGACTTCCTTGCTGACACTAAAAGCCTATTGTGACTCCAACTAGGCAGGGGATCTCAATGATCGCAAATCAGTTGGAGGGTTCTGTGTCTATTTGAGCAGGAATTTAATATCATGGTAGTTTAAGAAACAAGGGATAGTAGCTAGATCCAGCACAGAGAGACTGAGTACAGGGCATTAGCAGACTTAGTTGCTAAAATGATCTGGATAAAAGGATTGTTAAGTGAACTAAAGTGGAATGTTCCCGAAGCCCCATGGCTTATTGCGACAATCAGAGTGCAGTCCTGCTGGCAACAAATCCCATTCTCCACTCAAAAACGAAGCACTTTGAGATTGACTTGCATTTCGTAAGGGATTATGTGACAAGAAATGAGGTTCAGGTAAGTCATATACCAGGCTCAACTCAGATTGTTGACACTCTCACCAAGGCTCTTTCATCAGCAGTGTTCTTTGATCTCA
The DNA here is from genome assembly GCF_003086295.3 of Arachis hypogaea. Taxonomy (NCBI): domain Eukaryota; kingdom Viridiplantae; phylum Streptophyta; class Magnoliopsida; order Fabales; family Fabaceae; genus Arachis; species Arachis hypogaea. Next base: position 4,174,836 of record NC_092040.1, on the reverse strand, counting down.
GAGGCAAACTCAAGGTGCAGAATTTTGAAGATTCAACTCCATTGAGTTTGAGAGAGCATGATAGAGTGAAAGAAGATATTGAAAGTGAACAAAAAAGGTCAGTTAGTTAATCAAGTTTATCTAGCTGTTAAGTTTGTTAGGAGGTTAGTTAAGTCTGCTGAACTGGCACAAGTTGCCTAACTCTTCAGAAGCTTTTAGTGTATGTTATATAAACTTTGTACTGCTATAAGTCACAGTCAATGCAATAAAATTCTCTACTGTTCAAATTACTCTTCTCTGAATTCTCGTTTCTTTCACTCATCTTTTTTGTTCTCATTTACTAGTCTCTAAATCTTTGTGTGTCATTTATATGTTCATTACTAACAATAAATCAAATATAATAAATAATTTCTATAGATATACATCTTTTTTAATTTAATATTACATAAAATATGAATTATGTCGATATTTAGATATAATTTATAGGAAATATCCGGAAATACAAGTTTTTGGTTTAGTTGGTAAGATTTTGAGTTTTGACTCGCGTGTTAAACATGACGAACGCGTTCGATACTTTATATCAGTGTATAAAACTGTTTACATGTGCTATTTGCAATATTTAAAACTTAAAAGAATGGTGTTGGCCACGGAACTTTCAGATAAGATCATAATCATCATATTATAGTGACCAAAAAAAAAAAAAGAGAGAAAGAGGAAAAACATCATAGTAATAATGTATTCGATTTTGAACTTGTATAATTCGAGTCAACAGTCTACGTCCTAATAAATAAAAATAGAACATTGCATTTACTTAATTATTTCAAACGGGTTTTATAGCTTATATAAAGAAAAAAAAAGGATTGGATAAGTATTGTTGTTTTTTGACTTGTCAATGTAAACTAGGCAGATATATCCAACAACAAACGACAATGTTGAGAATTTGCGAGCGTGGAGTGAGAATATTTTGGTTTGGTGAGTTAAAATTTTGTACAAAAAGATAAACTTTAGTGATTGGTTAATAAAGTGTGCAACAAAACTACATTTAGGGGGACCATCTCTCACCCTCAAGCACCTAAATTGTAGGGCTACACACACATCAAATTAAATACATGCTATTTTTTAATGTGCCATAATCAGATCATAATCATATGTTGACACTAGTTCAGTAGCTAGCTAGGTCAAGTATAGTCAAAGGTGGTTTGATTTTTGGTAGGTTGGGAGCTGTAGAAAACTGTGAAAGGGTAACCATGGTTGGCCTTTTTTTTCTTTAACTTTTGTTCTTTCTTATTGTTTTTTTTTTTTTTTTGGGCTGATGGCATAGTTATAGAGTCATGTTTATCCATGTCAAACACTCAATTCGATAACCAAGTTGGCTTGGTACAGTGGTTAGTTTACTAATTCGCTTAAATAAGTGTCAGGGGTTCGAATTCCGCCTTATGTATGTAGCAACCCATTGGTCAGCATCAAATCCTTAAATGGAGCTCAGTACCGCAGCGGATTAGTTCTTGGCCTATCGAATTGGGGGATACTGTAGGAAACAAAAAAAAAACACTCAATTCGATAAATCAACTTGGGTTGGTCGACTCATTTGTTTAAATTAATGTTGAGAAATTTAAATTTTATCTTGTATATACAACAACACATTAATCAATAACAAATTTTTAAATAAAATTTATATCCACAGTGAATTAGTTTTTAACCTGTTAAATTGGATGATACCGTGAATAGGAAAAGAAACATTCAATGCGACACAACATATTGGAGTACATGTTGTGCCTTATGAGTAAGAAAAGCACCAAAGCTTTAATCATTTTTCCATCTTTCTAGTCTCTCGATCATCGTTAGAGAAATGCTTTGAATATTTAATTTGCATCGTATTTTAGCCGATGACACTAACACATCAAGTCATCACTTCATTTTTAAAGTTGAGTTATATGAATAATTACGTGTAATTGTCATATTTAGGGTATGAGAATGCTACAAGATTAACTTTTTTTAGTGAAAAAGAAAAAAAGAAAGAAATTATTAGTATTGGGTAAAATACAAGGCGATTGTAAGAAAAAAAGGAAATGCTAAGAAAAAATAATCTAAAATTACTTTTTTGTATTTAATATTTATAATTTCATACATGTAACATCTATAACTATACATTCATTACATCTAAAGTAATTTAATTATTCTAGCAGTAATTAAGAATGTAAAATAAAAAAATTAATACAAAATAAATACTTTAACATTGTTTTGGATTGATTTTCTATTGTTTTCTAATTTTTTTTTGAAAAGATTTTGGTTACTTAACGCTTTTCTTGTTTGATTATTATTTGATGTCATTGGATGATAATTATAGTGATAAAATAGTTGTCTAAATAGAACAATTGTATTTAATTATGCTACTTATTGGATAGATGTGTAAAAAATCATTTCATATAGATTTTATGTATTTAATTATGTTAATTATTGGATATACGTTAAAAATTTTTTGACTTACTTTTTTAGAAAATCTTATGTGAAAGTAAAAATAATTTTATGTTTGGATATGTCATGTAAAAATATATTTTTATCTATCAATTATATTTGAGTATAATAATATAAAAGTATTTTTTTATTTATTTATTACATGAAAAATATCTTTTTTTTAGGAAAAAAATATTTAAAAAAAGATGTAAATTACAGTTTTTTAAAAAATATATATTTTTTATTTTTCTAATATTTTTATTTTTACTATTAAAAATTTGCCAAATACGCTAAAAAATAAAAAAATATTTTTTATCAAAATAATAATAATAAAAAAAGTACTTTATTAATTAGTAAAGAAGTATGAGTCAACATGGAGTATAAGAACAATATATGATAGAATAAGTATAGAAAATTAATTTTTGATTATAAAATTATTTTAAACCTTATTTGTTCAGAGAATTTAAAGTTTAGGATTTGAAATTTAGAAATTAAAATTTAAAATAAAATAATTTAAAAATATTTGACTGACATTACTGGAAAAAATAATTTCTTAATTGAACTCTAAATAATAATGCGATGCATTTTATTTCACTGTATGTGATCTAAAAAGAATAGTATATATATTAGCTTTAGAAAGAGCATCGTCTCTCCGTAATTTATAATTATATAAATACACACACATATTCTATGGATATTCTATAATCTGACTAAACAATACTATAGTATGATGCAATTATAGATGTTTTAAAACTAATGACCTTGTCTTTAGTACTTTCAAATCATCATTGACAAGATCAAGTTCTAAGTTTTAATTTTCTGACGGATGGGATTATATAAAGTAGAACATTAGGTAATTGTATTTAACTAATTATCTAATATAATTAAGCATGATACAAGACACTATGTTTGAGGTATTGAAAGCAACAAATTTTTCCTTTCTTGGAAGACTAATTTCTCCAACCATAAATTCAAAAAGATTAATTATTTTTTGCTTTGACTTAAAATATGTGAAAATACCAAATTTTCCTGTATTTTTATTTTGTGATTAGTTTCCAGACAACAAATAAAGGGAGGTGATAACAGATTATGCATAGTTCATAGTTTTGTTTCTCTTCTTGTAAACATGGTTTGGTAGGCCCAGGAATTTTCTAGATGAGGGGATAAGGATTAGAGAGAATGAGCCCATGTTTTTGCCATACAAACCTTAAAAAATCATAGGCCTTGTGGGTCCTATGTCCTAACACTGTTTACTTTATTACATTCTATTCTGTGTTTCTTTCCCCATTTTCTAAATTTAAGAAAAAAAAGAAAAGAAAAAACACCTCGTTTCTTTCAAGTATTCAACCAAAGAAGAAAAAGAGAAGCGGCTTTAATAAAATAAAAGTTTAATTATTTTGTTTATAGTTTTATTAAATTTTTAATTAATTTTTTAATTAAATTTTTATATTAGATTAAATTTTTATCGTAATAAAAATATTAAAATTAACAATTATGTTATTAAATAAAATAAAATATTTCATCAAATGTTAATATGTAAACAAATATGAGTTGTAAAAATAAGATAAAAAATATTTTAAAATTTTTTTTAATGAGATTTTAGTTAGATGGGGTGGGGTCTAATAATTTTTGAATATCAGTTATAGATTTAATGTAAGTGCTAATTTGTTTATAAAATTTGTATTTTTTTAAAATTAAGATATAAAAATTTAAAAGAAAATATTATACGTATAAATTTTTTTATGAACAATAAGATTTGAATGAATGAATGAGTAAAAATGATAGAAATAATTTTTATTGATATTAGATAAATTTAATTAGATTTAATTAATAAAAAATTTGTATGTATGGTATTATTCAAAAAACAATAACACTATTTATAAATTAAATATTTGAACATTTGTTTAAAATATAATTGTTATTAATGAGCTATATATGATTAATTCCTTTCAATATATGTACGCCTTTATTTCATTTATCCTTTTCAAAATTTTAATTATCAACGTGTGTGGATATTGGGCGGAAGTAGGGTCCACAGTGACGTGGATAGCTGGGAACAAACACACTGCACTGAAGCCAAAAACATTTATTAAAAATATTTAAATTATAATAATATTTTAATATTTTATTAATATTAAAATATAAATTAATTTTTTAATTATAAAATATTTAAATATTTTTTATTTTAATAAATAATAATATATATTATTTTAAAATTTAATTTAAAAATAAAATTAAATATATTAATATGTGATAATATTTAAGTATGTGTAAGGATAAAAATTTGAACACAATCAATTTCACATAAAATTAATAATTAAAAATTATTTAATAATTTAATTGATTTAATTAAATTTTCATCTAACAACTTTTGACTATTAACTTCATATAAAATAACTATATCTGAATTTTCACAATGTGTAAGTGCTTGTTAATGACTGCAAATACTACCAAACCAACTCAACCAAGCTAACACCCAGAAACATTTTTAAAATTTAAAAAAAAGAAAAAAATTGAAAAATGTAAAAAAGAAGAAACACTTGAAAAGCATTTTGCGTCAACTGAATCTGCCCTCTTTCCTCTTCCCTCTTCACTCTTCCTTTCCTTTCCTTTCGCCATTTCTTTCTTCTTTTCCTTCCAGTTTCCCACGATCCACTTTCTCTCTCCTCTCTCTTCCCTGTTTAAGTCTCTCTTTCTTCTTCGTCTTCTTCTGTGCTGTGGACCGGTTTTGATTCGAAGTGTTGGTTGGTCGTTGTTGTTTGATGCTCCTTCGATGGTGATTGAGAACGACATTGAGAGCTGTGGGAGCAGGGCGGTGCAGTCCTCGTCGTCTCACGCGCATCCACGTCATCACCGCCAGAAGCTAGAGGTCTACAATGAGGTCCTCCGCCGTATTCAGGACTCAAATTCCGACGAAGCTAACGTCCCTGGCTTCGACGATCAACTCTGGCTTCACTTCAATCGTCTTCCTGCTAGGTTTTTCGCCATGCTTCCAATTACCTTCACTTCTTCTTTTTTCTGCTTCTCTCTTTGCAAATTTACTTAGTTTTCATGTGAACTCGGGAAAACTCTGGATATAGTCGTTAAACAGCGATTTAATTTATGTTATGTGATATCCATTTGATATTTTGAGACATTGGATGAGAATTGAGAAAATTGAGATAAGAAGAAAACCGAGCTGAGTGTTTTTTTTTTCTCTTCTTCTCTCTTTTTTTTTTTTTTTTTTTTTTTTTTTTTTTTTTTTTACTTTACCTTTTTATAAGTGGATTTGGCGGAGTGCTTTTTGTACGAGTATGGTGGGTTGTGGTTGGTCACTGTGATTGGTGGTACTACATAGGTATGCTTTGGATGTGAACGTGGAGAGGGCAGAGGACGTTCTTGCTCATCAGAGATTACTCAAGCTCGCTGAGGACCCCGCTAATCGACCAGCATTTCAAGTTCGCCTAGTACAGGTTTACTTTTTCTACCACACAAATTAGTGCGCTTTGATTATTTGTCTTTTAATACTTATTATTAGTACTATTAGTACTACTTCACGTTCTATCTTAGGTCAAGATTATTGTGCTGATAGTTTATTTCTAATTGATTTTTAGAGTACATGGTATTTTCGTCAAATGGTTGTTGAAATTTTTTCCTGCTATTATACTGAGAATTCAGTATTCTAAAGGGTGTCGAGGATGTTGGAAAGTGGTTATTACTTATTTATTTGGTTGACTATATTGTTTTTTGCTGTAGACTTCATTTATAAATGCCACCTCTAACCTTAGATTGACGTAAAATTTGGAACTCGATTCAGTTATCTTTTTATTAAGTTCTTAAAAGTAAGTCAAGACTCCAGAGTATTACTATATCCTGACCTATTCGTGTATATTATCTTTATTGCAGGTATATCCTTTTGGTGGTGCCAATAATGTTGATTCCATGCACTCAGATCCTTCTGAGAAAGAAGATGCACAAAGTTCTCTTAACCATTCATTTAAGCAGGGGTATGTCTCATGCACTTAGATCATGTGTATGGCTCATACACATGAATTTTTTCAGTTTTTTATTTATTTCCTATAGTTATTCCGTGATCTCATTTTTCTAATCCCATTTCTCTTGTCTCTCTTTGGCAAAAAGAGTTCATCCCCCGCCTACTTTTGGTTCATCCTCTAATCTTGAAGCTCTTGCACTTCAAAATGTTGAACATGGGGGCAGTCCGATGGGTGTGATGCCATATATTCAGCGGTACGCATTATAGCTGAATCATTATTTTGGACTATTTTTCTTGTAATTTTATTGCAGCTGGATTCATCTTTTTTCTTTTGCTTAAATTAATATTGTTCAAATCTATGAAGTACCATCTAACATCAAGTAGAAACACGCATTCCATGTTGAGGTTGATATAGAGACTGAGAAAAAAGTATGATAGACCTTGAAGATAATATTTTCCAAGTGCAAAAATCTCTTGGTCTTGTAATTAAGGAATTATGTCCTCAGTTGGGTGCTAGAGTTATTTTGTCCTTCCATATTAAATTTCTTAGGGTTTGTTTGCCACTTGAGATTTTTAAGCCCTCTCTTGTTATCAAGTTTAAAAATAAATTGGAAGGATGCGTTTGGAGGATTTACTATATATTCTTACAATTTTATCATTTACTAGAATATTACGTATGAAAAGGTAAATGGTAATACGATAAATTTATTAGTAATAAAAAGGTTATTCAAACTTAAATCTCATAAAACTTCCCACTAAGGGGGAACTTAAAAATGATGAGTTTGGAGGATTTTGAAGGGCATCCAAAACTCTCGTCTCCTGAATAATAAAACTCGTGAACACACCTTTAAGATTGAACGTACATCCATGTTCTTATATACTTATAGTCGTAGTTAATGTGTTAGTATCTAAATTTCTAACCAGTGCTAATTCTTCCATTTACTAAATTTTAGGCCCATGCACGAGATCACTTTTTCAACAGTTGACAAGCCTAAACTGCTTAGTCAGGTAGTTAATTCTTTTTCTATCTTTAATTTTCTTATACTTTTGTTTTATAAATTGTGCTTTTAAATTGTCGTGTGACATACAATTTTCATTTAGTTTATGTTCCACTGAATTATTTGGCTTCCAACATGGCAACAGGCAATATCTTCTGCTTTACTGGGAAGTTAATTTAGTTAGAGAGCTGTTTGCAAGGCAATCCAAGAAATAATCCTAGTTTGTGATTGCCTCTTGCATCAATTATAGATTTACTTCTTTCCATGTGCTTTTGCTGTTGTGAAACGTAGGCATTTTAAACTATTGATTGAAGGTTTTTCATAAGTTGTATAAGAATGATCCTTTGAGAGTTGTTGCAAGTTGTAATTTTCTGATAGCCCTGTTATTCACTTTTCACACAGATTGGATTGAAAATTTATAAACATAACGGCATACATGTATGAGAAAGCCATGCAAGATCAATGCGATAATATTGTCAGCAGTTACTATTTATTTGGATCCATAAATTTATACTTTGACTAGTATACATACACTCCTGTATATGTATAATGTGTAAATTTTGCAGAGGGGTAAGTTATTTGTATTCAAATTTAATTGTCTGGATCTAACAATGGAGAGATCATCATTATTTTTAACTGGGAAGATGACTGCATTCTTGTTCATTTCACAAACTCTTAGGTTTCATCAGTTATTCATTTCACATGGATCACAATATGTGGAGAGATTGAACAATTGCTTGTTATGTAATGCCTCTCACTTTTTGCTATGTATTTCAGTTAACCTCAATTCTTGGTGAGCTTGGACTGAACATTCAGGAAGCTCATGCCTTTTCAACCTCTGATGGGTTTTCTCTGGATGTCTTTGTTGTTGAGGGATGGCCTAATGAGGTACGGTGAACTTGTCTGAGCAATGAGCTGGTACATTCCTGTAGTCTGTAGATAATATAGAATTGCTTATGCTATCTTGATAGCAATTCTTTTTATATGGATACAAATACATCAACACAATGGTTTCTTACAAATTTAGGTGCATTTTATTGCATTTCAAAGCCATATCTGAAATGTTTCAAACAAAATTTCTGCAGAAGTGGAAATTTAATCTCCAGCAGTTCAACACTGCATGCTCTGTTGAGTTGCCCTTTTTTAATTGGTACATACCTAATACAAGGACTAGATCCAAAATATCAGTATGACCTAGACAATGGGCGGCTATATCTCATGTAATATTATTGACCCACCTTGATTAAAAAGTTATGCGACTCAAGTTTTTTTGTATGTAACATTAATTTCATGATCTATAATTATTCCTTGTCCATTCAAATCGTTATAACTGGCAGAGTACATGTAATTTGATTTCCTTGATATATACATCATGATGTCTGTTATAACTTGTTTTCAAGCATTCTCCTTTGCTTCTCTGAAAGTTGTGGAGACATTGTTTATTTGTCTTGCATGCATGTGTTAATCTACATTAACAAGCATTAGAAAAATATAAAATTTCACGAGTATGTCTCTTATCTCTGACAGAATTTACTTCTTCCTGTTTCAAGTTTACTTTAATCTCCTTGGTAGAGTAGTTTTTGTGTTTTGGGAATTCTCTATACAAGCTTCATTGGTTGGTTTCAGCAAGGTAACACAGTTGCTTTTGAAACTAGTATTAGTGGAAAGTATGAAGACTCTTTTGTCAACATTGAATATGACATTACATATTGTAGATTTCCCTGATCTTTCATCAATCCTAAATCTGAATACAAATTGCTTCTTGTGTTTTCTATATATTTTTGGTAAGATAACAGCTTAAATTTATTGTCCCTTTCTTTACTTCTGGACCATTAGGAAACTGAGGAGCTTAAAGGTGTTCTGGAAAGGGAAATTTTGAAGGTTAAGGTACAATCTCTCTTTTACGTGTTTCACAAGAGCAAGCTTTAGAGTGTTCAGGAAAGATATCTTAGAGTCCTTGCTATAGTGGCACTTATATTCAATAGTGAATACTAAGAAGAGAAGACGTGATTACTATATTTTGACTTGAGAAATAGCTAATAGTTGTTTGGACTACCATTGATCAAGGAGCAACATCTGTTGAAATTAGTTGTTTAGTTTGCATATTAGTATTCTTTTTTGTATTAATATTGATATAATTACATTGACTTTCACATCAAGTAACAACATATGTCAAAACAGGGCATACTTTCTGGTGCCAGTGAACATTACCAAGCAAGGATGGAACCATCCCCACATTGCATAGAAATACCATCGGATGGAGCTGATGTATGGGAAATTGATCCCAACCAGCTCAAATATGAAAACAAAGTGGGCTCTGGATCATTTGGTGACTTGTGAGTTATACATGTTTTAAATATTTTTTAACTCTACATAGTTCCCTTGGTAATGGATCTCTTTAACCTTTTTTTCTTGTGCATCCATAGGTACAGGGGTACATATTGCAGTCAGGATGTGGCTATCAAAGTTCTTAAGCCTGAACGCATAAGTACAGATATGTTGAGGGAGTTTGCACAGGAAGTTTATATCATGAGGTTTGTTTGCATAAATGACTGATTCATAGAGCAATGGCTGAGATTGTTTCTCATCTTTGTTACACTCTACAACCTTGCATATATACTTTTTAGTTGATAATGGAAAAGGGGAGGGTCTTTGTTATTTGAGAAAACTATCTGACTCGATTAAAATATGTTATTATCTTAATAAAAAATAATGGCTCATTTTTTTATGATATTAATTACTCCTTTCATTTCAATAATATCTATGAAGTTTAAAACATGTAGTTGTAGATTAACTATCAATTTCCAATATACTAATATAAACTTAATTAGTTTTACCAATATCTCCTTTAATTTAATTGCTATAATTAGATAACCACTAATTACAATTTTATACATCATCAAGATCTGTTTACTTTTCTTATGTGGTTTTTAATTTTTGACAGTTATTTTCCATCATGACAATTTCATTTTTTTCTATAAAACATCGTCTTTTAATCCTCTGTAGTTTGTAATAGTATTCTGAGCAAACCACTCTTTCTTTATAAAGACTTGCCTTGTTGCAGGAAAATTCGACACAAAAATGTTGTTCAGTTCATCGGCGCATGTACTCGGCCACCAAATCTTTGCATAGTTACGGGTAAATGGGAGAACCCTGAGAATCTATTAATGTAATAAATTTATGATTTTATATTGCTATGGTTGGTGCTTTGAGAATTTGTAGTTCATATTTAAGTTGCAGAAATAATCTCTCTGCTTTTGGCAGTAAGGTTGCTTACATATACCTTCTGTATCCTGCAATTTTCAAAGCCTTTGTGACAAGGCCACTTTTCACTCAAGTAGCTTGTTTATATTAGATTTGTTTTAGTTTTAGAATCTCTATAATATCTCTGGTTATGTATTTATGATGTTTCATGTATTTGATTTCTAAGATGGTTTGGTTGCCTTATTCAGTCTCCATATAATTGAAATTTGATGCTTATGTGCTTATGTTTATGCCTTTATCAGAGTTTATGTCTAGAGGAAGCTTATATGACTTTCTGCACAAACAAAGGGGTGTATTTAAGCTCCCATCTTTACTAAAAGTAGCGATTGATGTTTCCAAGGGAATGAACTATTTGCACCAAAATAATATAATTCACAGAGATCTCAAGACTGCCAATCTTCTGATGGATGAAAATGAAGTAAGAGGATTCAATGAATGTGCACATTGATACTGCTTTTTTGCATTTCAAATGCTATTGGTGCATGCTTTGCTGCTTGCCGTGTTCAACATTTGTCTTGAAATTTACATTTTAGTATATTCTATGCCACATTCTTGCGCTTGTAATTCCCTGTTGGAAGTGATGTATCTATGCTGGATATGATGCTACTATTCCTGTGTGTATTATGACATGATTGTTTCGTTTTGTATTGCTGTGTATGTCTTTGGCCATGTTCACAATGGACTTAAAGTGTATGACATCATGAACCATCGGTGGTAGTTGGGGTGTTGCTGCACCATACAGTAAAATATGAACTTATGCACTCAGAAACAGAACTTTTTCTAGAAGAACAAGCGCATCTCCAAACCATGTCATTTTATATATAGTTATGTACTCAAATATTATATCTTTCTTCAACAGGTGGTCAAGGTTGCTGATTTTGGGGTTGCAAGAGTGCAAACTCAATCGGGAGTGATGACTGCCGAAACTGGAACATACCGCTGGATGGCTCCTGAGGTATGGATTTTCTTTGATTTGTGATTGGTTGCTGATATTCATGATTGTGGAACTAGAATGTACGGTTGATATTTTAGGTACATACTAGGTTTTGATCGGTTAAAAAGTAGAAAATATGGACTTGTGTGAATATGAGAATAGTTGAATTCTATGTAGATTTTTTCTCTCTATACTGAACCAAATCCTTGCATTTTGAGTTCCGAAATTCAATTGAAACAGAAAAGGAGTTAGATACAATGTAGAAGTGGGTCTAATATTTGGGACATGGATCAGAGAGATGCACGAAAACTATAAAAGAAACCATTTAAACTTAAGAGATTTATATTTCATGATATGACACTATGGCTTAGCTTAATCTGTCTAATCAATTCCACCTTGGGGAACGTGGCTTATTTCTATTAATATGGACCTTTGCTAGGTTATTAGGTGTTTTAAGTTGCAAGTTTTGCTACAGTATCTTATCTTGAATTTTAGATTTTTGAAAATAAAAATAAGAATAGGTGAATTCGAGCCACTGTATTTTTATGCCTTGGCTATATTACCAAGTGTTAATGCGGTGATGTCATTCCTTAGCTTGATGCCTATTTCAAACTTGTCTGTGATGATTCGAACTGAAAAGTTGTTGCTTGCAAGATCATCATATTTTGCTTTATTTCATTATTTTATTTTAAATTTAGGTGTAAAATGGTACATTAGGTAACTTTCAATTGATTTGACTTTTACTTGAAGGTCATTGAACACAAACCATATGACCAGAAGGCAGATGTTTTTAGTTTTGGAATAGCTCTTTGGGAGCTTTTAACGGGAGAAGTGAGTAATTTTGTGCCAGGCAGTGGTCCTTGCTGCTTTAACTTCCATTAGTTTTTCGTCTCAATCCTTGATATTACCTTTCTATTATTTTCTCATTGTATATTCTACCTTTTTTCTTTTAATCAGCTACCATACTCTTACTTGACCCCATTGCAAGCAGCAGTTGGTGTGGTGCAGAAGGTTTGTTCTGTTCTCTTTGCCAATAATTTTGTCGTAAACATTTTGGTACTCTTATTTATGCAAGATAATTCTTTTGGTAGACTTATGCATGACAATTCTGTGTGGTTTAAATTGCTCTTAGGGCCTACGGCCTACAATCCCCAAAAATACACATCCAAGACTTTCTGAATTGCTCCAGCGGTGCTGGCAGCAAGATCCATTGCTGAGACCGGATTTCTCTGAAATTAAAGAAATTCTTCAGCAGATAGCAAAAGAGGTAAAAAAAATATTAACTGCAATTTACAAAACTCTCACTTAGTTTGACCTATAAGCTCTAAATTTGACATTGTAATGTTTCTTTCAGGTCAATGAAGATAAAGATCGACACAAAGAAAAGTCATCCCATTCCCACGGCTTTCTCTCATCACTAAGACGTGGCCATAACTGATATTTCGAAACTATCTAAGAGGTGATCATAGGAAAGCTCCTTGTACAGTAACCTGACCAAAGATCAAATGAGTTGATTATTTCTACACCCGAAAGATTGTGTATTGTATTGCCTCAATTTCTTACACGATACGCCCCTCTTTTGTGCACCTAAACTATTCTTATTTGTATGTGAATAGGATGGGTGCAAGAGCGGTAGAAATCGAAAATTCACGGCATCTTGTAATGTTAAATTCTTGCACTTTTTTTAATAGGAAAGGTGACAAGGTGCAATATTGCAAAAACCCATTTGAGTAGTAGAAAGCAGAAAACATTGGACCTTGATATGCTTAAGGCTTACAATAAATAGTCACTTGTTATTTATCCTCGTTTCTTCTGGAACTGCTAACTTGAAATCTGTCGTTCGTTATAGTCGGACTTAAAACAACCGCAGAACTGTTAAAATTTCCCTGATACTCTAATAACTGAATCCGTTGAAACTTGACCTCTAAAAAAGAAAGTGACCAAGGCCCAGTTACTCTAACATATTCCTTCTGATCGATAATGAAGACTAATATCAGTCGGGACGACAGCAACGTGGGTAAAAGGTGAATACAGAGTAAAACCAATTTCCCTTTTTTAATTTGCTGATGCAATCTCTTATCAATGTAAAGATGGGACGGGATAAGCGCTTTTTATTCAGCAAACTAAATAAACATTTCTAGGGTCAACAAAATATACAGAGTGCATATAATTTTGTGTACTTTTCCCATTTATGTATTTCTTTTTGGGCAGTATGCAAGTTGCTGCTACTGCCTTACGACTCGAATTTTATTGTATATATACAGCTGCAGCTCCTACATGACACATCACAGTTCTGTTGGAAGGTTATTTTGGGTCCAAGCCGCATAACCACCAGCTATATCCGTTACTCCGGTGAACCCCTATAAGATTAAAGATATCTTTGTCAGAAATCACAAAAAGCCTTGCATAAACTTTTATTATGACGAGATATTCTTATCAAGCTGTAACATTATTTTTTCTGCACTCTGAATGTATTTTAACAAACTAGCATATGCTTGTTTTGGACTCCAAGCAAGAATGGCAATTGCCAAGATGTTAAGAAAAGGCATTGAATAAGGAAATCTTACAGCGGCTAATAAGTCAGTAGCAGCCATCATGGACCTTTTACCGAGCTGACACCCCTGTCAACCAAAATTATGTACATCAGCTTCAGCAATCACAATTGGCCATGAATAATATATATATATATATATATATATATATATATATATATATATATATATATATATATATATATAACAAAAAGTAAAAAATAAAGAAATGCACTCACTACAATAATTTCATCATCTTTTCTGAACTCTGACGAGACCTCTTTAACGAAGTTGGTGTTTTTTGTCATCCCTGAATACACACACGTAGCAAAAAATACAATAACAATAGTAGTGTTAGTTTTACTTTTACACCATTTGTAAAAGCTTTTCACTATTTGGTATTTGGAATCCTATATGTGAGAAAAATTCTAAAGTAGTAAACTGATGGTCTTCCCATGTAAACAATATAAAGAGTATAATAAAAACATCTCAAATTATGATGATTGCAGAGGTATACATAACATAATAACGAGAACTTGTTCTTAGTCTCTGATTAAGAACTTGATTAGTATAATTGAGATGTGAGATATATAGAACCTGATCCAACTCTGAACATGTAAGGTATGTTAATTGCGCCAGGAGCATGTCCTGCATGGAACTCTTCTGGAGTCCTATGAACACAAAAACACAAGGACTATGGTGTGAGATACATACATCATTGTTTCTCACATGATGTCTTCTTTCCAACCCAATACACAATGATCCCGCGTTAAAGTAGGGCTAAAAGGGTGCATCCAAAGGATATAATGCAAATGTGTTTAGTATTGACACATATATTCAACAGTTTGATCAAGTATGTCAAATTATTTCTAACATGCAAGAAGTTACTATGTATGTACGTATTTCAAAAATGTTATTGGTATACTAAAATTAGTCATTAATGTATTTCTATATAAACATATATGTGATTTAATTTATTTTTAATATATATTTATATTTCAAAATATATTTTATACTAATAATGACTGATTTTGATGTCTACCTAAAATAATTCGATTATTATTACCTGACATCCAAATAGCGATGGCCAGCAAGAAGAAGCTCGTGTGCTACACGCACCGGCACCGAGGTTGGAACTCCAACAGCTTCTAAGCTCCCACTCAAACCAGCTTCCCTCCTTCAATTCAATAAATCAATTAATCATCATCACCATAATCATTTCATACAATTCACAACATGCTAGTAGCTTATTAGCTCTAATTCTTTACTTACCGAAATGGAAACTTGGGTTCAACAAGAATCCTTCTACTACTATATCCCTTTTGATAATTGATGGCCACTATAGATGAAGGCCTGCATGTAATAAAGTACGATATAACAAACTTTCAACTTTCTAGTTGAAGAAATTAAATAGCAAAATATATAGCTCTAGATATATACGGTAATTAATTATGTACGTGTTTTGATTAGAGGCACCTGCTGGTTGTGTGGTAAGCATTAAGGAGGGAAGGACGTGAAGATAAACATGCGCCGGAGACATCAAATGAGGTTGCTATCACTGATTTCATGGTGGATGCTGATGATGATGATGATCTGAGGTATGTAGTTGTTGCGGCTAATATATGTAATGTGCTATAAGCAATGTTTTATTGTGCTATATTTTCCAAGGAACCAGAAACAGAAAAAGATCATAAAAAGGATAAACACAATATATGTGTCAGTGGAGTAGGGGATAGATATACCATTGCAGGTTTGTTACGATCAGTTCAAGAAATTAAATTTTAAAGTAATTAAATAATTTTATTGTTAATAAAGGATTTTTCTTTGCAGAGATGGGCTATTATTGGATAGAGATGGGCTACCGCACCATCACCTTAGGTTGAGTGTATTTTCATTTTTCAAATTACTGTTCCATAATATATGCAACATATTAAACAAACAGGAACATGTATCAAATTAAATAACCGGTCTAAAAATCATTGAATAGCTAAACTAAAAAAGAGTGCCGATTAAACTAATTAAACTAAAAAAGAATTATTATTTTATATTTTTTATAGTATAAAAGAACAATTTTTTACGATATAGTATTCATCTTTTATGTTGGTAAAGTTTTTTACCTGAGAAAAAAATATTATTTAGTCCCAAAAATAAAAAGATATGTAGTGATAGGCATTAGGCAATGATTGACTTATTTAGTTTGTTATTTCTCTTTTCATATAAATGCAAAAAAAATTCCTCAAAAACTAAATCAAAGCTGTGTCAATTTCTTGTGTATAAATATCCAATCATACATTTAATAATAATAATAATAAAAATGGATAACGTAGTGTCAGATTACACGTAATGGCACGTAGTTTCGGTACAGGGATAAGCCCAGCAAGCAGCTGTCCAATAAAATCAAAACACGTGTGGGACCCACCGTCCACCACTTCCTCAAGTCTTGGTATCTTGGATAAGTCTCCACCTCACAAAGCCCATCTCTTTTTTGTGAGAGAGAAGCAAACACGTGGCTTCACCACAACTCAAATGGGCCCAGATATTTTAATACTCAAGCCCAAATACTATCCTCCAACATGGGCCCAATAAAACGAAAGACATTTTATGTAATCACAGGCCCAATATTAAGCCCAATTAACACCAACCACCACTGCACCCAGCAAATTTGTTTGACTTTTTCGTTGACTCCCATTCAGTGGAATATGGTAGATGAGCTTATCGAGGAAGAAGGTGAGTTGGTTAGCTTAAGCTACTAGAAGCTTCCACCACCATGGCCACTTTCACCTTCTCCATGTCCCTATCGTCTTTTCGTTCCTTTGTGCCCATTTGGCACCACCGTGCTCCCAACCACCGGAGCTTGGGCCTCTTCGACGTCACGCAGCGTATGAGGTTGCCGCCGCCTCTCAAATGCTCCGCCGCAGAACCCGACCAGGAAACCAAGGTTCCCGCCACTTCCTCCGGCTCCGGCGAATGGACTCATAAGCTGACCGCGGGGATCGCCGGGATCGGCTTCCTTGAAACCTCGTACCTTACCTACCTGAAGCTCACCGGTTCCGAAGCATTTTGCCCTATCGGTGGTTCTCCCTGCGGCGACATACTCAACAGTGATTACGCGCTTATTTTCGGTATTTTTTTTCTTTGCCTTCTCTTGAATAAGTTGCAACTATTCGATGGTGCTTGCAATTGAACTGTTCTATGATTTGATTCCGTTAGGGTTTTGGCTTGATGTGTGTGTTTGCCATATTGTTGTTCTATGTGTGATTCTTTTTGGTCTCTGGATTTTGTGGTGTGAAGGGTATTATTTGCAGGCAATGTGTTTGAAAGAATGTGTGAGTGACATTTTTCTGTTTTGTGTTTGATAGGTGTTCCTCTTCCTTTGGTTGGGATGGTGGCGTATGGCTTGGTTGCGGCGCTTGGTCTGCAATTGGCCACAAAGAAGATGTTGCCTTTTGGGATTGGCAGGTCCAGTGCCCAGCTCATGGTGTTGGGAACCACTACCTCCATGGCAGCTGCTAGTGCCTATTTCTTGTTCATTCTCAGCACAAAATTCTCTGGGTCGACTTGCTCGTATTGTTTGCTTTCGGCATTCTTGTCTTTCAGCTTGTTCTTCACCGCAGTAAAGGTTTAATTGTGTTCAAGTCTTCATTGTTGATTTTGGTGGTTGTTTTTTCATGTTGTTGCCTAATTCGTTTTGCTATTTTTCTTTGGAATTTCTGCTATAGGACATTGGATTGCAAGAGACCAATAAACAAGTGGGCATGCAGTTGCTTATTGCTAGCTTGGTGATTCTCACTCTGAACACCTCCTATAATAATTCTATATCTGCCTCCTCAAGGTGAGTTTTTCTTTTTTGCGCAAATCTCTATTTTCATTTTCTCAGGTCCAAGAAACTAAGGCAATAATCTAGTTTCCAATTGTCATTTTCTTTTGTAATTTTTAGGCCAATATTTACTTATTTAATATAACCTTTTCCACGCTTCCTATACAAAACTTCACTTTCTACTCATGGATATACATGTTTTTGTTTAATGACATACAAGGAACGTGTTTGAGCCAATATGGAGCATTTTGCATGATCTTCATTACGTTAGCCTGTGACTGTTACATCACAATGTGTTATTAGTATTGTTCTACTAAAATGTGCAATGTGTGACATGGTTGACGTATTGACTTGGTGGATAATATTCTGATTTAATTTTCACCTAAAGCATAAACTTACTTTTCAAGGAAACATCTGCTTGAAATAGATGTATCGTTTATCTGTTTATGCAATTGGAGATGAAACCAATGTAAAATTTTACACTTGTAACTTACAATTTGAATCTCAATTTTTCTGTTCTAACAGCCTGGCTGAAATGGAATTGCCATATTATGCAACTGAGATAAAAAATCCGTCAAGCCCCTTTTCACTCTCTCTAGCAAAGCATTTGCACTCAATAGGAGCTAAAATGTATGGAGCCTTCTGGTGTTCACACTGCTTAGAACAAAAAGAGGTATGTGGTCTTCTATAATTTCCTTCATTGTTTTAAACCACGCTAAGAAAATTAATCATCATTAATTTTATGGATTTCTCTATGCAGCAAATTGTTGTCAATTCTAGTGATAATTGAGTTACCTGTCATCAAGCTTGGATTGATTATCAAAATCTAACTGCTAGTGCAAGTTTATATAAAGAATTCAATTCACATGGATATGGCATCTTATTGTGAATGTCTTTACCGTGATTGAGACATGCTTGTTATTACATATATATACCTTTCTGTTTGTCATTATTTCTTTGTTATATGTATATGTTATGACGAGCAGATCCCATTACATGCATAATGATACTGTCCACGAACAAGACGCACCACAAGCCTTCCATGCATGCAGTTTATTTGTCTTATATGCCTTAAATTATAATGATCCTAATTGTCACGGGCTCATTCACTTTAACCCTCCATGACAGATGTTTGGTCGTGAGGCAGTGAAGGAGTTGGATATTGTGGAATGCTATCCTGAAGGGTTTCGGCCTGGAACTGTGATGAACAAAGCATGTGTGGATGCCAAAGTTGATGGTTTCCCCATGTGGGTTATTAACGGTCAGGTAGGTTGTGAATTATAACTGTCTCTGATTTATCCATATTTATTGATTTCTCATCATTTTTGTCATTTCTTGTAGGTTGTGAGTGGTGAGGTAGAATTATCTGAGTTGGCACGAGTCTCCGGCTATAATGGATCCGCTCAACCTAGCTAGGGTTTGAACTTCGGAACTAACAGATATCACATTGTAGAAGCACATATATTGTACAGCTTATAGACGAGTTTGTTTGTCCTTTTTTAGACCTATTCCTCCCTGTTGTTCTATGATGCCAAGTAAGAATGTATCTTATGTTTTTTTTTTCCCCCCTTGCCCTAGTTGAATGTTTTGTACACATTAGGGGTCGGAATCAACCTTGAGTAATGTCACCCATTTGTTTCCTAATAGAATAAATCGTAGTTCTTGTAGATTAGAAGTATGTATGTATGTGTATAAACGGCCAGCGCAAAAAGCACAAAAGCTAAGTAAAAAACATTAAATGCGTAGTTTCTGATTTACAGTCTGAATAGAAGCATTGGCGGCATCGGAGAAATTAGATCAACGAGCTTGTGTGAGAAATATTTGGAATGGAATAAAAAAATTTGTAAGTTTTGGAGTTATTTTCTAAAATCTAAATTTCATCATTGCGTGTTTCACAAGAATGGCTTTTACAAGGCCACTCCAATACTTATATCGTCAATTGGACATGGACGATTGGACGTCACCTTCCCAGTTCCCCCAACTACTAAAATTTACCAATCACTCGTGAATTGATTAACATTTAACAGTTAATTATGGAGAAAGCTATTTAAATTTAACTGATATTATATTCCGGGGTCAAGAGTTCAAATATATTCATTTGAAAATGACGGTAATATCTTCACTCAGTGGGTTGAAAATCAACAAAAATCAACCATTAATATAATATTCGAATATAAAAATTGAACAACACATTTTTATGTACAAAATCCATATTAAACTATAAATATTAAACAACATATTTAGATATATTTATAGTTCAATATTTATATTCGAGTATATATTAGTAGTTGATTTTATACAAATCAAAATTGCATTCTCCGAAAAATTGGGATTAAATATTCGAGTATATATTAGTAGTTGATTTTATACAAATCAAAATTGCATTCTCCGAAAAATTGGAATAATCCCAGACTGATTTAAATAATTATTCTATTTATACACTTGATATAAAAATAAATTGACAATAACTGATATCTAATTTCTTTAATTATTAATTTATTAATAAAAAAATTTAACTAGAATTGTAGGACTTTACCCGAAGGGAGCCCTTCCAGAAATTCTCGAAGGCCTAGGGTTGACCTAGGCCTAAGAGGGGGTTTGGAAATAGTTTTCAACCAGCAATAGACGCGCCTCGGTTAGAACCTCACTAGCTGCGTCATTGCCCCAAGCGCAAAGATAGGTTCTGCTTCTCCCTTCCCTCTGATTTTATAGGCATTCTTACCTCACATCATTCATAATCCCACCGATGTAAGACTTCTCTGCTACACTGCTCATTGTTCTATTCTCCTCTCTCTAACATCTATGGCAGAGTCTCCACGTCTCAATTCCCAATTATTCAATGACTCTCTCGGGATGCTGATTCCACCTTCCAAGCTAAACATCATTCAATGAGATTATTGTTTGGATAATCAATAAAAAAAAAATCATTTTACCCCATATTTTATGTAATGCCAAGATAGTTATTGAATAGCATATAATCCACAAAACAAGTGTATCATATAATCCACAAAAAAAAAAAGTAACTGCTGTTGTCTGTGATAAAATTTATGACCTGACACTAATTGCACTACTAATAAGTTTCGTATGAATAATCTAGGAGGAATCATGATATGTTTTGTTTCTCGAAATTTGGACTGAACTGACATTGCATCGCACATCAGTATATAGGAGTAATTGTTCATCCATCCTGGTGAACATTCAGGTACACCTCTGATTTCGTTAGTGCTTAATAACAACGTAAGAATTATAATTCTTGGTCAAGAATGATGTGGATGGCGTTAAAATCGAAAAACAAGCTTGCTTGGTAACAAGATCGATATAGGTTAGTAATGCTTTCATGTTTATGTTCATGACTTCATGTAGTGTGTGAGCACAAATTTACGGAACTCATTTTGCGAACATTAAATTTATGATTGTTGTGAAATAAAATTTTTGGGAAACAGAAAAATTAGTTCAACGTAGTTTAAAATTATTATATTTTATATTTTTTAATTATTACTAAAATAATTAAATAATATTAAGGGCAAATGACTATAATAAGTCGAGGAGCATAATTTTACACAAATCAGCCAAACCAAAAACTAGTTCATGAATCCATCAATGCACATTACTATATAGTTCGAACCCACCTCATTCGAATCACTTTTCCACTCTCATACCCCACCAAATCCCAGAGAAAACGACCCAGATTCGCTCCGACAAAGGCTCGAGCAGGATATTTAGACAATGAGAGACGATCCAGAAAGACTATATCGTTTGGATGGAGTGGCTTATATAGCCGGGGTCATCAACGACAAGGTTGGTAGTTACAGTTTTTTTTAGTGGTTTATTTTAATGGTTTTGCATGTGGGTTATGTTAGTGGTTTTGCCTGGGTTTATTTTAGTGGTTTTGTTTGCGGTTTTATTGGTGGTTTATGTTAATAGTTTATGTTAGTGGTTTTGCAAATGGTTTTGTTAGTGGTTTTGAATATGGTTTATGTTAGTGGTTTATTTTAGTGGTGTTGTTTGTGGTTTTGTTTGTGGTTTATGTTAGTGGCTTATGTTAGATTGTTAGTGGTGTTGCAAGTGGTTTTGCAAGCGATTTTGTTAGTGGTTTTGCATGTGGTTTATGTTAGTGGTTTGGCTTGTGATTTTGTTGGTGGTTTATGTTAGTGGTTTTGTTAGTAGTTTCGGGAGTGGTGTATGTAAGTGGTTTATGCTAGTGGTTTTAGGCCTGTTCGGATCTGCCTCGTCCATAGTAGTCCGTATCCTAGTGGACTTAGGACGTCCTTCACTTGCACGCCTCTTGTTGGGGTCTGGTATCACTGTCGGCCCATCGTACGGTGGCCAGAAACCCTCGGAAATGGGCGGTGTGAACCCCATCCGGTACACACTGAACACGGAGCTAAGACGATACACCTGGTGGACATACGGCTCCCAAGTAAGCCGTGAATAGGCATAGTATGCCAGGGCATGAGGACATGGAAAATGAAGTGCCTGAAAGTTTCTACAGTCACAAGTCTGAGACCCGAGTGACACCCTGTAGCTACCAAGTGAGAAAGAACCAGTAGGAGTCGTCTCCGAGATGGTGAACTCCGAGTTATTTCTGTCGTACAAAGTCACCGTGAAGCACTTCGCCGTCTTCAAATTGGCCTCTATACACTTCACTAGATGTTGACTGAACTGTTGTTCGGTTTCCAGCTGGGTCTCAGCCTCTCTCCCCTTGCGAACAAAAAGTTGAGCCAACCTCCCGTAAATTGCCTTTACCAACGAGCACACAGGGAGATTCCTGACCCCCTTCAGGATTGAGTTAACACACTCGGAGATATTTGTCGTCATGTGACCAACTCTCCGACCCTCATCCTGATGCTGAGTCCACAATGAATACTCGATCCGGTTCACCCACTCACACATGGCAGAGTCTTCAGACCGCAGAATATCAAACCAGTAATCAAATTCCACCTCAATCTTAGCGTAGGCTGCATTCACAAGAAGCCTCCTTGCGTCCTTGCCCTTGAAGGTCAGAGCAAAATTTACTGTCACATGTCGAATACAGAATGCACGGTAAGCACTGGAGGTAGTCATCCTCCGTCCGGAGCCTCAAGCGCAGCCTTGATGCCGTTATGCCTATCTGATATAACCAGCAGACTCGGTTGCGGGGTCACGTGCTGACGGAGGTGGGAGAGAAAGAAGAACTAAGACTCAGCATTCTCACCCTCAACCAGTGCAAATGCTACAGGCAGAATGTTGGAGTTACCGTCCTGTGCAATCGCGACGAGCAACGTACCCCTCATACTTGCCATAAAGATGGGTGCTGTCAATACTCATCAAGGGCTTGCAATGACGGAATGCCTCAATACATGGTGGAAACGTCCAGAACAGTCGGTGAAAATAAGCTTGTGAGTCGTCCACCTAGCCCCCAACTCAAACTGGGGTCGTCTTAAGGACTGCAACAGTACTAGCAATCGTCAGCTGAACTCCTAACACCCACCTAGGGAGCTCGTTGTACGACTCATCCCAATCACCATAGATGTGGGCAACGGCCTTCTGCTTCACCAACCAAACCCTCCTGTACGTCGGCCTGAACCCAAAGTGTGCTACCGTCGCATTCAGGAGCACCTTGATGCTGACAGATGCATCAGCTCTAACCATTGACATGATGAATGCCAAGATCACATGATAATCCAGACTCATGTGGTCGCTGGAGATGGACGTCGCGAGACACATATGTGGTCCGTTGTACCATTTGACCTCCCAAATGCCCTTGCGCTGCCGGAGACTTAGCTTAATCAACCATGTGCACCCATTCCCAAACTCAGAACACTTCCCAACATACCAGCGATAGTCAGACTCCACCACCTTGTACTGTATCCTGCGTCATATGCTGTACGTTTTCACACTTAACACAACCTCATCTTTATCTTGAAACTGCTGGCCAACCTGAAATTCTGTCAAACCTGAAAACCCTTCAGCATCTCTAGCACCAAATTCAGCAGGCTAGCCAGGAATCCCCTCCTGTCTCATGGCATCCAAGTCTAAAGCTGAAAAGTGCGGAGGGTACTATTGTGTGCCAGAGCTAGAACCAGCTCCCGCCCCAGCTGGCTCACTCGCTCTAATATCATCGCCGCTGTCATCAGCAATGATGTCCGGCTCCACATCATCATCGTCTACATCATCCAACAATGCATCGCCTAGACTAGTCGGTGCAGCACACTGTAAAGAGGTCGGCACAATATCCCCTATTCCAACTTCGCCGCCTCCACTACAGTTGAGATCAACAACGAACGAGGGGAGGCGACAGGCTCGACCGGAGGTTCATACACAGGGATGGACGAACATGCACCAAAAGGTCTGGAGCTAGAACCGGCTACCGTGCCTACGGTGTGGGTATTTCGGTTTGAACCCCCCGAGTTGGATACCACATCAACCAACGTCGCCAACAGTATAGGTGTCCTAACTTCGGGAAACTGCCGACGACAATGAAGCATGACCTACAAGTCCTCATCACTCCCGATCGTGAAACAATCATACTTCACGATTTCTTGTAGCACCGAGATTGGAATCCGATAGAAAAACTTCTTACCCGTTTCACGCCTTCCAGACCAAGTTTCTGTAGCACAGAATTAACAAGGTCATCATAGCTTGTCATAGGCCTCATAAAAATACTAAGAGCATCCTTATCAGTGAACTTCACACTGGATCGTGTTTTTCTCTTAATCGATCTTCTGTGATGAACCAATACTACAAAATTCTCCTCACTAGCCATTTTTTCACTCTAATGAGAACAATCACGTTTACACCATATTTATACACATATGGCCCTTTATAATTCGAACCAGCCTAATTCAAACTATACATTGTGTAATTCGAATCAACCAATTTTGAATTACTTGAGATTGCGTGATAGGGAGTAATTCGAATCACACTGATTTGAATTACTCTGTGTGTTATTCGAATTAGGTTGATTTGAATTAGTGGGTGTATGCGTGTGTACATAGTTCGAATCAATGTGATTCGAATTACATGTAGTTTGAGTTCGAATTGACCTGGTTCAAACTATATAGAAATGTGCATTGATAAATTCTTAAACCAAATTTTGGTTTGACAAAGTTGTGTAAAATTTTGTTCTCCATGATTTATTATAACGATTTGCTTTAATATTAAATATAATACGTGTAAATATTTTATAAATTTTAAATTAAATAAAATAATTTTAGATTATCATCTCTTACATCTAATTGTAAAATTTGTAGCCTAATGTGTGTGTGTTTTTTTTTTAGATTTTTTAGGATTGTTGTGGGACTGTGATGATTTTTGGTGAAGTTAGACTATGGTGGACGAGTAATATGATCTTTTAAAAGTTTTGTTGTACCTTAATCATTATTATTCTAAACACAATATAAAAATTATGAATAATTTATCTCTAATATATATGCGTTAGAGTGAATTTTCTTAATTATTTGATAAAAATGTGATCTTTTATTATTTGATATTTTTTATATATTTTCTCTTACTTTTACTTAAATAATGTAGAATAAAAAATTATACTTTATCAAATAATTTTAAAAAAAATTAAAAGTCCATTCCCATACTATCTTTATGTCTACAATATCATAATATACACAAATCAACCAAGCATGTGGATAGCGAAAAATATAAAACCAATAAATAAGCTGGTCTATCTTAAATATGGAACATAAATAAGCTCAATTCTTGGAACATGAAGACTCTTTCCTTTGCAGGGAGATGTACCCTTGTTCAATCCGTTCTCTCTACTATTCTTATTTATGTTATGCAAACTATGAAGATCTTTAAAGAAGTGTGCAATCATATCAATAGAATTTGTAGAGATTTTCTTTGGGGGGCTAGTGAGGATGAAAAAAAATTCATCTTATTAATTAGGATGCTGTGTGCAAGCTCAAGTATAAAGAATGTCTAGGCCTTCGTAAAGCTCAGGATTCGAACCGCCTTTTCCTCATGAAGTTAGCATGGAACTTAATTACAAATACAAACTCCTTATGGGTTAAGGGGATCGCAAATATAGATGCAGTGGTGATACTATGCCTAAAATTCACTTAAAGCCTAATTGCTCTAACGCCTGGAAGGGAATAGCTAAGGTATGGAACCAGTTCAAGACTAACATTGTTTGGAGATTAGGAGATGGTGAAATAGCCCATTTTTGGGAGGATCATTGGGTCCCAGGCATTGAGTCTCTTAAAATTGTTGCTCTGGAGAACCTCACGGCAAATGCCCTTCAAGAAAAAGTGAATATGTTCGCTGATCAGAATGGTAATTGGAGGTGGGAGAAGCTTCAACAAGTTCTTCCTGAGGATATCCTAGACATCATTCGCCTTATGAAAACCCCTCAAAGGGAGTTAGGGCCTGATAGTTTAGGCTGGCTACCAGAATCGAATGGAGAATTTTCTATCAAGTCAGCCTACAAAGAGTTTTATGATAATGATGACACTACTGGTAATTACGTCAAGAACATCTGGAAACATAAAATCTCTCAAAGACTAAAAACTTTTGTTTGGCTGATTATGCACAAAGCTCTGTTCACAAATTCTAGAAGACAAAGGAGGGGCTTACCAATGATGCAAGCTGCCCCAGATGCCCTGAAAATGATGAAACGTTGCTTCATGTGCTAAGAGACTACCCTTACATCAGAGACACATGGGAAAGAAGCGTTGATAGCACCTTGCAAAGTAACTTCTTCAATCAAGATCTTCACAACTGGATGGAGGAGAATCTGAATTGGTGGCTCGAAAATTTAATGGGGGATCTCTTGGCCCATTTACTTCATCACTATGTGCAACACTGCATGGAGAAATAGGAATGATCTGATATTCAATCATGAAAACAGACCTGAGAATAGTATTGCCTACTCAGCACAGATCATAGCCAAAAGATACGAAGATGTTATCTCTCTAACTGAGGCTAGTAAGAAAACTCTCACATTCACTAGAGTGCAACACATTGGCTGGGAGTTGCCGGATGAAGGAAGATACAAGCTCAACACAGATGGCTCCTTATCTTCAGTCTCCAAAAGTGGTACTTGTGGTGGCTTAATCCGAGACTCTCACGGTCGTTTTGTAGCTGGATTTTGGATGAATATTGGGAATACTTTCATAACCAAAACGGAGCTTTGGGGAATCTACATAGGTCTGAAGCTTGCTTCGGAGCTCAACATCCAGAATCTGATTGTTAAAACGGACTTGCAATGCGCCTGCAACTCCTCCACAATCACCCTGCCCAACGGCACTCAGCTTCTTCTATTATACGTGCAATTAGGGAGTTATTAGCCAAGCCGGATCACTTTCAAATTAGACACATCTTCAGAGAAGCAAATTTTTCAGCGAACGCTTTGGCTACGCACGCCCAAAAAGTTCCTCACGGCCTTCATTGTTGCAACCATGCGCCAGCTTTTCTTGCCCTGCAATTAGAAGCAGACAGAAGAGGGATAGCTTTTCCTAGAGGCTTTTCTCCTTAGTGTTGTTGTCTTTTGGGCCTGTGGCCCCGTTTTCTTATAAAAAAATATATATACCGTGATAGTAATTTACTAATTTGTGAGGCCCAACCAATAAATAAATAAATAAAGTACTTAAAAAAGTATAGATAAACAATAAAAATACTAAACAATATAAACAATAGATATATCGGATGTTCATTTCACTAGGTGTATGGATAATTATTTTAATATTAAAATTTAAGTGAATAATTTAAAAATGTAGTATTTTTATTTGATTGGTAGTTATTCATGTTGTCTAAATCACACAAATTTTTATTATATTTCATCCGTCAAAAATAAAATTCAAAATTAAATCCTTATGAGATATGAAATTTATGAAATTGTTTCTAATCAACTCTGCTAGCCACTTTGATAGTGATGAATAAATTATGCATCTAAGCAGTTGGTATTATTAAATGCAAAAAGAAAATAATAATAATAATTTATGCATTTAAATTATTTAAAAAAAATTATGTTATTAGATTATAATTTTCGGAATATGCAGACACGAATGCAATTTTTGTAATTATATAAAAATTGCGACACTCTCCTGCGGATTAGATTGCACGTAAACCGCTACACCACTACATCTTGTTAGGGGTGTTCGTGGTGCGGTTTGGATCGGTTTTAAGTTAAAAACTTATCCAATCTGAACACTGATTTTACTTGCGGTGCGGTTTGGATTGGATGCTTTTTTTAAAAAAAATTGATCTGATCCGATTCAATTATTTTATAAATTAAAAAAGTAAATACGTATAATAAGTCTCAACATCAAATTTTAAATAATCAACAATAACATAACAAGTCTCAACAATATCTTAAAAAACCAACAATAACATAACAATAGAAATAAAATTATAAGTTAGTTAAAATAAATAAATAAATAATATTTTGAATATAAAATATTTATTAAATAATAATATATGAATAATATAAAAATATATAAAAAATTGAACATGTTATAAGTATAATTGTAAATGTAATAATAAAATAATAATATTATAGCACATTGTGCGATTTGGATTGGATTGGATCATTTATGAAAATTAGATCCGAAATCCGATCCGATCCAACGGTTTGCAAAAAATATAATCCAATCAAATTCGAATTAGTGCAATTTTAATCGGTTTTCGTTCTGGATTGGATTGGATGAACGGTTTAATTTGGATCGGTTTGGATTTGAACACCTCTACCTCCTGTAGCGGTTTATGAAGAGATTGGGTGCATGAAGAAAGCGCGATACCTACTAGCAGTAAATGGCATCCGCTTGAGGCATTAGCGGATTATTCATTTGGAGATTTTTCAAAGTTTGGTAGAGAGGAAAAGTAGTGAGAAGGTAGAGAGAAGAAGTTGGAGATAGTTTGAGTTTTTCGGAGCGATCTCTTCAATTGAGACCACGGCGGATGAAGAGTGCTTATACCGACTCAATGGCGTTACTCACGTTGCCGGCGGCATCAATGAAGAGATAAGTTTGTTTTCTTTTATTTATATATTTACGTATATTTATGTAGTATCCATAGTATATTAATTAAAATATAGAATCTAAGGTATGTAGTTTAGAGTTTGAAAATTAAAATTTAAAATTTAAAAATAAATATAGAGAATTCGAAATTAGGTATTTAAAAATTAATATTGGAATAATTTGAAATATAGGATTTATGGCTTGTTATTAGTATTTAAAAATTAATATTTAAAATTTAAAATTTAAAATTTCGAAAGTTTAGGATTTATTATTTAAAATTTAAGATTTAAATTTTAAATAAATAATTTAAGATTTGTTGATTCGTAATTGAAATTTAAGATTTAGATCTTAAATTTTAAATTTTAGAACCTAAGACTTATGAATGTAAAAATTGGACATTCTTTAGTTGTTGTAATGTTTATACATTTGTTTTATAATTTTATATAAATCATCATACATATTTCTCTTTTTTAATAAAATTTATATTAATAGTGATTATAAGAGAACTATATTTAACATTTTAGTTAACCGATTGGATACATAAGGCAATCGTAGTTTTTGTTTTGAGTTATAAATTATGGTTTAAATCTATAAGTATTAGAAATTAATCAGGTTTTGGTTATTTTTCTCACAACACGCAGCTAAATCGGTGTGTTCACCGTATTTAGAGGCAACAGAATATGTCATTGTATGATAGGATTATACTTTATTTAGAGAGGATTGATTTGTACCACTTGACTAGGCTAAATATGAGTTGGTTCTAGCTAGATGAGCATTTATTGAAAGGTGCTATCGTGAGACCCACATTTTTCGTATGCTTTTAGAGAGTGCACCATCACACTTCATGATGTGGTATATCAGTTGGGGTTGTCCATGGATGGGAAGGCTATTTTTGGGTACCTGACAGACTTTCACCAGTATATGAAGGGTGGCAGACTGGCTTAAAAGTGGTTCCAGGAGTTACTTGGTGAGTTGCTGCCTCTCGGAGAAAGTGAAGCTATTCACAGTTCACTTCACATGGTTCCATGAGAGGATTAGGGTGTTACCAGCTATGCTTACCAGAGGCTTGCAATGTCAAAATGCCTCAACATAAGGAGAAAATGTCCAAACAAGACGATGAAAGTAAATGGTAGAATTGTCAACCTGATCACCGACTCGGGTCGGATAAGTCTTCAACAACGATAGGAACTATGTTCGGCGGTTGGCTGATAGCTTCCAAGTTTAGGGTTGAGAAATGTAGAGGATGTTGTTGTTTGCCGGAACTTGACAGTCCCTAATGCGTAACTGAGTTTGTTCGAATATCCCCGCCAATGTCAGCAGGCTTTTCATCCGAATCATCATCTTGCATCGCATTTTCAACCTGATCTGGTTCACCCTCCCGTACAATATCCAGAATCAGACGGGCTGACATAGCTACCCCAACTGCATCAGATGGACGATTAGTCAACAGACAATCAGGTGCAACGATAGGCATGGAGGTAAAAGCACCCCATCGTAGTCGTTTGAGGCACCGATGCCCCAGAACTGTTGACGCTATGTTTCAACTTGGGATACAACTCGTGTATTCTCACTTCGGGAAAACTTCGCTAACAATGAAACAAAACCTGCATATCTTTATCGGATTCTATCGCGAATGTTTCATACTTCACGCTAGATGACACAACTATAACATGAATTTTGTAGAATAGCTTCTTCATCCACTTTGTCCCGCACCGGCCTAACTTTTGTAATATACTGGTTTTCAGATCTAACAGCGTATTGGATGACTGGATAAAAACACTCAGTGGTTCTCTATTGATAAACTTTACACTGTGTCTTTTGTTTTTTTGAATTTTTTTACAAAATAATGCACTAGAGCTAAAAAGCTATCCCCACTCTCTATTCTAAAAATTTTGAATGAAAATGACACTCTACACATCATTTTCTCTTGTTGGGTATATATAGATTATAAACATTTTTCAAGTAGCCACACCGTGAAAAAATTGCTACATGATGTCGTGGTTTCTTCATGCACGCAACTTCTTTAGAAACCGCTACAGAGTGTACTGGATTCTATATTCATGCAAACCAACGTAAACTGCTACAGAGTGTAGTGGTTTACGTGTAATACTCTAAACTGTGATATCCTATCGTAATTTTTGTAAAGTATATTTTTTTGTCCCTGAAGTTTGACAAAAATTTCAAAAATATCTATAAATTTTATTTTATTTCAATTTTGTCCCATAAATTTTAGATTTGCATCAAATATATCCTCAACGACTAAATTTTCAAAAAATTTAAAACCAATCTAACAATAATGCATGAAAATTATACTTAATTTGCTTGCGTTGAGAGTTGTTCTTATGAAATTGTTGTTGAAGTGGTCTTCAATTTTTTAAAAAAATTAGTCGTCAAGGGGTATATTTTACAAATCGAAAACTTTTAGGACAAAATTAAAACAAAATAAAACTTAAGGATATTTTTTAAATTTTTATCAAATTTTAGAAAAAAAAACATATTTTATCCTTATATAATTATATCAAAGTTATATTTATGTCTATATATTTTAAACATTGTAATTTGGTAACATATTTTTTTTAAATAATTTAAATACGTAAATTCACTAAATTGTCAAAAAAAAAGTGAGTTTTAATGATAAAACGTGTGAATATCTATTATCAATTTAGATAAAATCACATTTATCTATTTTTCTATGTATAGCGTATGATACCATTAATCAATTATAGATAGACACAAAGGTATTTGGAAATATCTTATCTTGATTAGGCATTCAAAATCCAACATTTGAATTCCGATTTTGACGATTAATTTCGTTGGATACTACTACGTGGTAATAGACTAATGGTACATGATTGTTCTCAAAACAAGTCAAAAGGAAAAGGCCGCCCAAGACAAGAGACAGTAACAAGATAAGCTAGATTAATCCCAAACAAATAAAAAAATTATTTTTAAATTGTTTACCCCAATAAAAGAAATCATCATAATCCCCATACCCAATCACATAGGAATAGTACTAATTAGTAATAGCTAACACTAAATAATTGCAATCAAAGCAAACCAAGAAGATATCGACCCCCGGTTTTCACCACCAATACCATCAGCCACACCACATTCACACGCCAATCACGTTAAACTAATCACTAATCAGCATTAAATTAAGGCTAACTAAAAACATTCATTCCCGTATGATCAAGGAACCGACGGCTCTGATTGCTTTGTGCTTACTGAACCCAGATAAACACCCCCCACTATTGGGCCCCAATTGGGCCCAATTAAAATTAAATGGAAGATGCTTTGGAATATGCTCTGTGACCGCGCAGCGCAATCACAATCCCTATCCCTACTATTATTACTTCCTTAGTTCCTTTCCCATTCTTCTCCCAAATTTCTTATCTAATCTAATTTAAAAAAATTATAATTTAATTTCAAGATTTTTTTCTTCGAATCTGTCCATAACGCGAAACAATTATTACTTTCTTGGCTTCATCATCTTATATTAAACGCTTCCACCTCTCAATCCACACTTGATCCCTTATCATCTTGTTCCACTTTGGAGAGAAATTCATAAGAAAAAGAAAAACAATGAGCGGTGTGAGTAGCATCTCAGAAGCTGAACAAGAAGAGTTGCTGGAGAAGTTGGAGGTTTTCAAGGTCAAAGGCAAAGACAAACAAGGACGCAAGATCCTTCGCATTATAGGAAAATTCTTCCCCGGTAACTTACTAACCACTCTCACATCAATAATCATATCGTTAATTATGTTATACTGGCGAGTTCATTTGAATCTTTTTTTTTTTCAGCGCGATTTGTTAGCGTTGAGGTTCTGAAGAAGTACCTGGAGGAGAGGGTGTTTCCGAAGGTGGGAAAGAGGAAGTTCACGGTGGTTTACGTGCACACTGGGGTTCAGAGGAGCGAGAACTTCCCCGGGATCTCGGCTCTCCGATCGATCCACGACGCCATTCCGGCGAACGTGAGGGACAATCTTGAAGCAGTTTATTTCATCCATCCTGGACTCCAGGCCCGCCTTTTTCTCGCTACGTTTGGTCGTTTTCTTTTCAGTTCGGGGTACGCACTCTGCGCATTTTAGCACTCTTTTACTCAATTTTGCTAACCTAGATTTTACTGATTTACCTTATCCTTCACTAAATTCTATTCAAAATTTATCTGTT
Source organism: Arachis hypogaea (assembly GCF_003086295.3). NCBI lineage: Eukaryota > Viridiplantae > Streptophyta > Magnoliopsida > Fabales > Fabaceae > Arachis > Arachis hypogaea. The sequence continues at coordinate 4,141,770 of NC_092040.1, read as the reverse complement.
TATTTAGAATTAAGGCTTAGTTCGGTAGAGTTTTCTGAGGAAGGACAAGCACTTTATAAATAAAAATATAAGAATTTATGTGGTTGTGTTTGTAATTTTTAAAAGTCAGGAGAGAAGTTTTTCAAAATTGTCTTCTAATTATAAAAATTAAAAAATTTAATATAATTTTATATATTAATTAATATTTAAATATATTTTTTGTTATTTCTGTTTATTAAAATTATTTTTAATTTAATTTATTAAATATAAATATTATATTTTTTAAAAATAATTTTTATAAGTTATTTTTGAAAAATCAAATCTAAATATATCGAATTATCGAGTTCTCCTGTTAGGCTGTTAGATATTTTCTTTATTTTCATTTCAAAATAATTGTGGTTTGGATCTTTTAACACACTAGATTTATTTTACGTCTAGATACATCTATTTTACCTTATCCTAAAATTGGCTTGTCAAAAATTTGAATTAGATATTTGAATTATTAGTTGATAGGATAGGATAGAGAATAGGATAGGATATCTGTAACTACCTCTCCTAATTTTAGGGCAGATTTGTCTCGTCTTTGTTTTTAAGTGAAATAATTAATAATTAATATTTCAAGTATAGATTGTATAGTGGCTAATATTGGGAATGTGTTATACCATGTGGCAGGGTGTACGGGAAGCTGAGATATGTGACCAGGGTTGATTACCTGTGGGAGAATGTAAAAAGGAACGAGGTGGAGATTCCGGAGTTTGTGTTCGATCACGATGAGGATTTAGAGTACCGTCCGATGATGGATTATGGTTTAGAGAGTGATCATGCAAGAGTCTACGGTGTGCCACCCACCATGGACTCACCGGTGAGCACCTACTCAATGAGGTGCATCTCATAGAATCTCCCTCTCTATCGGATTCCATGTTGGGACCTACTTAGTTTCTTTTTCTTTTCTCTGTTTGGGTCTTGATGGGGACGTTAGTTGGTTAGTGTATTGGTGCTTTGTTTCTTTTTTTTTTCGGTTTCTTTTATACTGGGCCTCACAAGTGGTTATCTTGGCGCGTCCCTTTATGGCTGTTTATATTATATATAATTATAAATATAAATAATAAATATTGTGCACTTGTATAAAGGAAATCAAAATGAAAATTGGAAAACAATATATGTTTTTTGCTTTGTTTTGTTTTGTTTATTTCACCCTTTCACATTTATGGGGATGCCATTTTCAGTTCTTTTTGGATAATTCAATGATATTAAGAATTAGCGGGTTTCTAGGAAAGGAACCTGGTTTGCGGTCTGTGTTCGGATAAGGTTACTTTTAAAAGTTTGCACAAAAAATATAGGGATAAAAGGTGAATAAGATGTTCAAGAAGTATGATTATCCAATGTGTAAAGTTTGTATATAAAGCATAAACTTGTCCACCGACGGAAGTTTCCTGTCGATTCGAATTCTTAGGAGGATGCAGCTTCTCTAGTTTATCGTCATTTATAAGATATTACAAGTACTTTTTAGTTTTAATCCCCGCTTATTACAAAAGGAAATTTGATGCGGTTTTCATTGCTGATGAGGAAATCACGATGCTTCTAGTTGTGTTAAAAATTTGTAAGTACTAAAAAAATATCCTTGCTTCTGCACTTTACCGAAGTTCCTTACAGTTACAAATAATTTATTAAACAATATTTTTTTAGATTATTTTTTTATTTATTATATTAATATTTTTTTCTAATAAATTATTAAATATATGGTATAATAAGTACAAACTAATTAATAAATTATTCAAATTTAAAAATATCATTTATTATGAAACTAAATAAATCATTCTCAAATATAATTTTTAAATACATAAATAATAAATATTAAAATTCAGTTAATACATTAATAATAATAACCATATGATATACTATTAGTATTATGATCTAAATAATTTTTCACAATAAAATTAAACTAGTGAACACATTACTTGATATATAGTAAAATATTTTTGAGTAATAACAAATTTAATTTTTTATCTCTTTAAACTAAATTAATAATTCTATTGATATCTTTGTACTAAAATATACTATGAGTAAGTTACTAATACTAAATAAAATAATTAAAATATATAACCTTTAATGAAATAATTAAATACTAATTGAAATAATTCTATTTTTTATCTCTTTAATTGAATTTTAATATACTTAAAATTTTAATTAATCTATATTATTCTTATATTGATAAATCTTTATCAATCTATAACTTTATGATCATATGTATTATTAATAAATTAATAATATTATTGATACTTTAAATTTATTGAGTTTATAAATGCTCTCCATCATATATTAATTATATTTTAATTATTTAATTTAGTATTAATAGTTTACTCATAGTGTATTTTAGTATAAAGATATCAAATAGAATTATTAATTTATTTTAAAGAGATAAAAAATTAAATTTGTTATTATTCAAAAACATTTTACTATATATCAAGTAATGTTTTATTAGTTTTCACTTTATTGTGAAAAATTATCTAGATCATAATACTAATACTATATCAAAGGGTTATTATTATTAATGTATTAACTGAATTTTAATGTTTATTATTTATGTATTTAAAAATTATATTTGAGAATGATTTATTTAGTTTCATAATAAATGATATTTTTAAATTTGAATAATTTATTAATTAGTTTGTACTATTATACCATATATTTAATAATTTATTGGAAAAAGAATATAAAGATAATAAATAAAAAAATAATCTAAAAAATATTGTTTAAAAAATTATAAGGACAAATAAATTTCTAACCAATTTAAATTTAGAGACAATTAGACTTCTGTCCATTTCCGAACCTGACACGTCAGCATTTTCCGTTCAGAGTTGACAGAAAAATACCTACAAAAGCTGCGTTGTGTGACGAAATCAGGGAATAGGGACTGAAGTGGATCAATTTTATTTTGAAGAGTCGCGTTGTCATTCTTAAAAATGGACAGAGATCAGATTGGTACTTCACTCACAAATAATAGTTTGTTGTGTGTACGTGGCTGTACTTTTATAAAAAATCGTAACAATTGGCTATTTGCTACTATAACTTTTGACGATGTAATTATTCATCTTTATCCGCATTATATAGAATAATCAGAACCTTTTACGATGTAACATATTGAATTTCTTGATTTGTAATTTGACAAATAAAATATTTTTGTAGAAAAATTATACCACTGATTGATAGAGATTATATTCAGTTGTCACATCTTCAGTTTGCAGATGATACTATTCTATTCTGCTCTTTAGAAAAAGAGACCATTAAAAATTACAAAAAAATTTTTCGTTGTTTTAAATTGATGTTAGGATTAAGTATTAATTTTGATAAATCCAGTTTGATTCCTATTAATTGTGACGAGCAGTGGGTACAGCGCATGTGTAGTGTGTTGGACTGTAAAGAAGTCGCTCTCCCAGTTAAGTACTTTGGAATCTCGTTAGGAGCTAACCCGAGGTTGATTAAGACTTGAAAGCCTATTATAGATAAAGTGGAGGAGAAACTTAGCATCTGAAAAGCCAAGGTTCTCAATAAAGCTGGCAAGTTGGTGCTCATTAAATCGGTGTTGAATAGTCTCCCTGTATATTACTTGAGTTTATATAAGATGGCGAAGGCTGTTGTAGAGAAATTGATTTCCTTACAGAGAAGATTTCTATGGAGTAAGGAGGATGAAAGAAATGGTATGGCCTTGGTTAGCTGGGAGGTGGTGCAAGCACCCAAAAAATTTGGTGGGTTGGGAGTTGGGGATGCCATGGTGCAAAGCACAGCTCTCCTGTTTAAGTAATGGTGGCGTTTTTTGAAGGAGGAGTGTCCGTTGTGGAAGAAGGTGATTTGCTCATGTAATAACATGAACCCAAATGTCTTACTGTCCTATCAGGTATTACCTGTTCGGGGGGGGGGGACCGTGGAAGGATATTTGTCAGATACAATTCAAGGATCAGCGTATAAGACAGAAGATGATTACTGAGTTGTCTATAGAGGTTGTGATGGAAGAGAGACTCGATTCTGGGAGGACGTCCAAAAAATAGGCTAGGTTCAAAGTTGGACAAACAGATTGCAAATGCCTCAAAGAAGAAGAAATCGAAAGCTTTAAACGAGGTAAAAGTGATGTTCTTTAAATATGTGGTGATTGAGTTTAATTTTGTTGTTAATAGTTTTGCTAATATGTGAGTTTAATAATTTTTCAGTTAAACCTCTTTGATGCTGCATCAGTGGTGCGTCCAAATTCCAGCCAATATCACAGACATATTATGAATTATCAGTTCAGTGAACCAGCAGCAGAGGATAGTTTTTTGGGTGTATAGTTATAAAATATGGGTGTAAAGCTTATTTTTTTGGGTGTATTTCTGAATTTTCTTGTGTTTGACATTTTACATTTATATATTTTCAGATGTTGCTGTTTGTGTTATAAATTATTGTTTTGTTTAGTTTTTATGTTTTAGGGTTTTATGGTTTAGGGTTTAGGGTTAGGGTTAGGGTTTAGGGTTTAGGGTTTAGGGTTTTAGGGTTTAGGGCTTAGGTTTTAGGTTTTAGGCTTTAGGCTTTAGGGTTTTAGGTATTTAGGGTATATATTTGGGTGTTTATGGGTTATATTTGGGTGCATATTTAGGGGTTAGGGTTTTAGGATTTAGGATTTAGGGTTTAGGATTTAGGGTTTTAAGGTTTAGGGTTTTAGGGTTTAGGTTTTATTGTTTATGGTTTAGGGTTTAGGGTTTTAGGTATTTAGGATTTTAGGGTTTAGGGTTTTAGGTATTTAGGGTATATATTTGGGTGTATACGGGGAATATTTGGGTGCATAACTAAAGTAATTGGGTGCATTATTTGGTTTGATTTTGTTTTTCTTTATTTTCTATGTACTTGTAATTTACAGCCTTTGAATACAGCACAGACAGTTTATTTATGCAAACAAATTTTATAATACAAATCAATAAAATATTCACAAAAATGTTCATACTATTTCAAAACTACATAAAACTGACGTCAATCACTGTCACTTTCAATATCATAAGAATCTACTTGACAATATGGGCTTAACAAAGCTGCAGATGGCCTCAACAATCTCATTGTTTCACTTCCCTTGATCGCTGCATCTCTGTCGTGATTCATGTCATGAAAAATAATTCGGGAAGCAAATTCAACTCTGAAGTGGTCGACCTCTGCCTACAGTTTGAAATAATATTATTCGAATTAATTCTTTTAATTTAGAAAAGTAATAGAGAGATATATAGTTTTAAATATAATTATCTGAGTCCAATTGTCTCACTCATACTTTCCCTTTTTAACGTTTTGAGGCACAATTATTTTTAGTCATTTCATGACATAAATAGCACAATCATAGCTGAAAACCAAAAATAATTTAGCAAATTAAAATAGGAAAGGAATTGAAAACACAATTTTTCAGAGTGAAAGATATGTACTCTGTGTTTTGGCCTGAAATGTCAATGTAAGGAGGCTTAATTTCATGATCTTTCCTTTTGAGAGGTGTCCCCTAGCATATACTCTAATTCTTGAAATTACATACCCCTAAAAATAAAAAACGCCGAATATAAGAAGGAATAAGTCAAATAAATCAATACACCCAAATATAAACAATATACACCCTAATTTGATTTAAAATGCACCCAAATTTCATAACGGAAAAAACATGTCCAACTTACAATAAACTTATTTACCTTCATTCTATCTTTGGAGGGACACGTCTTGTGGTAGGGGTCAAGTATATAAAACTTTTTCTTTCTTACATCAGCCCCCACATCCACCAATGATTTGAGTAGCAAACAGGCGCAAAAATCTAAAACATCTTCACATTGAACAATGTTTTAGTTTAATTCATAGATAACCAAAGAATTGTGATGAGAAGTTTTAGAAATGAAAACTTACGTATGGATGTGATGCTAATTTTTTCCAGTTCAAATAGGGTAAAAACATTGGGTAGTCTTTAACTTTAAATGGCTTTTTGGACTTTGGCTGTAAAAACTACCTATTTGGATGATTGCCAATGGCCATGTTCTGCAGCATTTGTGGAACACCCAAAGAAATCGTTTAATGCACCCAAAAGATAACACAATGCACCCAAAAGATAACAAAATGCACCCAAAATTTTAAACATTACACCTTACTATAATATTAGGTGGCAGACAATAATTTTCTTCCTAGAATCTTTTAATATTCTGTTGGTTGAGGATCAGGCACATGGCAGTAACAATCTAGAAAAATAAAACAACCAAATTAATTACATCAATCAATATTTGCAGTCACATGTCATAACATAATCATTAACCTTATTCTAATCTTACGTCAGCTTCAATATATGATTTAGCTTTTAAGGATGCAAAGTGGACTCTTGACAGCACCAACGGTTCTTGGGCGTTCAGTGTGCAAAGTGAATCATACTCATCAGTGCAGTCATCCCCGTATGTCCTGATACGTGTTGTCCAGAGGTAGCATTTTTCTCTCATGCTCTCATTTCGGGCGACATTAAATTTCTCTTCAAAGGAGTTTCAAATTTTTCAAAAATCTGGCCCACGGTTTGCTTTGCAGTCGGCGGAGTTTTACCTTCTAGAAAATTTGGTATTTTGTTTTCTCCACTCTTTACAATCTTTTCCACCAGAACATCTAATTCTTCTATTAATATTGTGGTTTCTGGACTTTTTACCACCTGAGCTTCTGCTTGCTCAACACCTTCTTGCGTCTGTGTTTCTTCTTGGCTAGAATCAGTCAAGCCAAGGCTGAATGATGGCAACGACAGTTCTTTGGGTACATAGGATGCTGTCCTGGCCATCATCAATAGTGCAGCAGCAATCGCTTTAGGAGATGGATCCTTGCGTGTTGACATAAATCGTACTATGAGAATAAGAATAAACGAATTATATCGAAAATCAGTTTCTATTTTGACGAACTTACATTTTAGATGGAGCTGCTGGTATTGTTGGTGTGCTTTCATCAAATTTTTAGGGTTCTAGAGTGCTGTGGGGTTAGAGAAAATGAATCAGACTATAAAAAAATATCAATTTCAGCTCAATTTTCAGGATATATACCCAAATAAGATAACAATATACCTAAAGAATAACGAAATGAACCCGAATAAATTTGCTCACCTCTCTGTTGGGGGGGATGGTTCAAATGGTGGCACAGGGCTTTCTGATGTTGCCTGGGATGAAGGGATGCATACTTGAATTGGAACTCTAAACAAGACAAAAATTAAATGTTAAAAAAACCTTTTTAAAATAGATTAGAGGGTTGAAATTTAGTTATAAAACTTACATATCAAGCGGTTGAGAGGATGGTCGAAAAATGATGATCTGTTGTTGAGCTGGGTCACTCAATGATTCTTCTTGCTGATTGAACCTGAGATACACCCAAATAAGATAACAATGCACCCAAATAATAACCAAATGCACTCGAGAATGCTTTTTTTTAGAACTTACATAGTTGCAGATTTATGTTTTTTTCGTGCTTTTTTTTTCTTGAATAAAACTTTAAAGGGCTTTTTGTTCTAAAAAAATATATACAAAATTAGAAGAATATGGTAAAAAAAGAATTTAGAAAATGGTATAAGAAAAAGAAATTACATGGAATCCAAAGGTTTGTTTACACTGCTTTGCTCCATTTGTCCTTGATATAAAGAATCAGTCTCGGTTGCTAAGCTCATCTCCGACATTCTAAGTACAGAATAAATATCATTTAGTATATCAAAATTCTATCAATTAACAGAAGATAAATAATCAGCAACCAAAACACCCTAAAAAAGGTAATATGCATCCAAATTCAACATACCCTTGTTGACGTTGTCTTAAAAATTCTTCTATTGTTTCAGTTCCAATTTTAGTTCTGGCAGTACATTTAAAAGTACATGTTAACAAAATATAGTTCTGATTACAGAGTTTAAGATAGGTTTAGAAAGTATCTTACCCGTTATAAGAATGATTTTCTTCTTTTGAAGATGAATCCTCAATTACGTGCTTCCTTTTTCTGGATTGCGTCCTGAAAATAAAAAAATTATGAATCAGACAAATACAACAATATTGATGATGAGTACCGTTGAAGGCAGTTCATACTTTTTGGCAGCAATGTGAATTTTTTTCTTGTTTTTTGTTTTTTAACTGGCAAGGATTCTTCACTCCTAAAATTAAATGAGAAATAATGTGTTAATACATTAAATTTTGATAGAAACAAGAAAGAAAGTGATGATAATTTCAGAATCTTACCCATCAGTGGATTCACTTTTGCTCTCTGAACTGGAATCCTCCAAAATCAGTTTTCTCTTTTTGGATTCCATTCTGAAAAGCAAACAGTTATTAGGGAAAAACAATCTAAAATTGACAAAATGCACCCAAAAATATTACTTACATTTTGGCTCCCCTTTTGGGTTGTTTCCTTGTAGGTTCCTCTGAGTCTTCTTCCGACTCAGACTCAGAGAAAATATCAACATTAGTCTCTGATGAATCATTCTCAGAGGAAGAACTTGGTTTATTTTTTTGTTTTTTTCTTTTCTTCTTTCTTTTCTTTTTCTTTCATTTCTTTCAGTTTCTTTTTTGTCTCTGCCATCTTGACGATGCCCTGAAACAGTAGAAATGTTAGTTTACAATATCTAGATAAATAAAACACACACAAATTAGAGAACATATTCTGTTTGCTTACTTATGGCCATCTATCTCTGCTCTAATTTTTGCAACCAGCTGCTCTATGTTCCAGTTGCTACCCAGGGCACTGCAGCTTTTTTCTCTCCTTTCTTCTCGTTTTTAGCAAGATGGAAATATATTATCATCAAGGCATAGAGGCACTCGTCGATTGATTTTATACTGACATATACACCCAGAAATGCTCCATACACAGTTTATATGTATACAAACCTACTTAAAAGGCCTCCTAACATTCACAAAATAGAGTTTATATGTATACACCCAAATATCATTTCACTTGAACTACGTAAAATAGCGTAAACAACTTAAAGAGTTTTATTAGAACAGTAATATGAGATCTAAACCTAGAATAGTCAAATAGAGAGAAAAATACCACGATATAGTACTTTGATTTCGAAAAATACAACTTGAATGATGTTTGTTCGTTCTTTTTGGTGTTTTTTTATGGAGATTTGAATATTTGCTTCTTGATTTGTTGTACTTTTTGCGAGAACTTGGACGGTTTCTTCAGAGCTTTTTTTTGTTTTGAACATGGCTTGAATCTCGAGCGTTTGTGTATTGATTGAGGAAGAAGAGGAAGAGTTTTTCATTATGAGCGCGCTTTGGAGCAAGTGAAACGGTTGGGTATCGCGCGTGGTTTTTACATTCGAGTGTGGAGTGTGGGTGCGCGTCGTTTTTTTGTTGGGCTTGGGTAGTTTGTATAACTTGTAAGCCAAAAAGACTTGTATGTGTAGCAGGCCTGTTCGTTATTTTTCTTTTTCGTTATCGTCGTCATCAACACCACCTCTTCCTCTTCCTCTTCCTCCTCGTTCTCCTTTTTTCGTTGGATTTTCTTCTCTTCCTTTATTTTTCTCTTTCTTCTCCATCACAGTTATCTCGTTGTTGAACATAATGAATAATTCAAGTTCAGATTGTTAATTGAACCAGAACAAAATTAATTATTATTTTTGAATCCAATCAAGTGACTGAGGCGTGGTTCAATTCAAAAGAAAAAAAATGCAGTATTAGAAGAAATATTTTTCTGTATTTGCAGTAAATTTGGGTGTAACACGAAAGTATTTGGATGTAAAATAAAAATATTTGGGTGTATTTTTATTCTGATAAGTTCTGCATAATTCAAAACTCTTCCTCTTCCTCCTCCTCATCTTCTGCTGCTGCTTTTTTTTCATCATCATCACCATCTTCTTCTTCTTTTTTTCTTATTCATCTTTTCCTTTTTTTTACCTTCTCAAGTTTCTTCTTGTTTTACTCTCTTAACAAGAATAAAAATAAAAAAAATCAAATAAAGAAGAAGAAACACATAATAATGTAAAATTACTTGAAAGATGATGAACTTACATTCATTTAACTGAAAGAAAGAAAAAAATAAGGGAAAAAAAAGAAGAAAAAAATGCAACATTAGAGAAAATATTTTTCTATACAAAAATGCTATTTATACACTAAAACCAGCCACCAATGTATTTGTGTATAAATACATACATGTGTGCTTTAATTTATTTTCAATGTATATTTGTATTCCAGTATGTATTTTATACTAGTGGCTGACTTTGGTGGCTGATTTTAATGTACAAATATCATAACTCATTTCTGTATTTGCAGTAAATTTGGGTGCAAAACAAAAATATTTGGGTGTAACACGAATATATTTGGGTGTAAAACGAAGATATTTGGGTGTATTTTTATTCTGATAAGTTTTGCATAATTCATAATTCTTCCTCTTCCTCCTCCTCATCTTCTGTTGTTTCTTTTTTTTCATCATCATCACCATCTTTTTCTTTTTTTTTTTCTTATTCATCTTTTTCTTCTTGTTTTACTCTCTTAACAAGAATAAAAACAAAAAAATCAAACAAAGAAGAAGAAAAAAATACATAGTGCTGCAAAATTACTTGGAAGATGATGAACTTACATTCATTTAATTAAAAGAAAGAAAGAAATAATAAAAAGAAGAAGAAGAAAAAAAATGCAGCATTAGAGGAAATATTTTTCTGTACAAAAATGCTATTTGTACACTAAAACTAGCCACTAAAATCAATTACCAATGTATTTGTGTATAAATACATGTGTGCTTTAATTTACTTTCAATGTATATTTGTATTTCAATATATATTTTATACTGATGGCTGGCTTTGGTGGTTGATTTTAGTGTACATGTAGCATAACTCATATCTGTATTTGCAGCAAATTTGTGTGTAAAATAAAAATATTTGGGTGTATTTTTATTCTGATCAGTTCTGGATAATTCCTCCTCCTCCTCCTCCTCCTCCTCATCTTTTGTTGCTTCTTCTTCTTCATCTTCTTATTTTATATTCTCATCATTCTTTTTGGGAGGAAAAAATCGAACAAAGAAGAAAAAAATATATAATATTGCAAAATCAAAAGAAGAAGGAGGAGAAACACGACGATGAAGATGAAACATGCGAAAAAAAGAGGAGAAACACAAAGAAGAAGGAGAAGAAGAAGGAAGCAAAGGAGGAGGAGAAACGCGAAGAAAAAATTACCGTTGTGGTTTCCATCAAGGAAGAAGAAGAAGAGTCGTTCATAATGGTGAATGAGCGCTTTGGAAACGTGATGCGCGTGTTAACATGCTTTTCTGGGTGAACGTAGTTTTTGTTGGGTTTAGCCCAACTTGAAAGACTTGTAAGTCAAAAAAACTTGTATGTGTTGCATAACTGAATAACAAAAAAGAATAATAATAAGAAGAAGAACGGGCAAGAAGAAGAAGAAGAAGAATGTGCAATAATATGAAGAAGAAGAAGAACAACGTATGCCCGTTCATTGAAAAATCTATTAAAGAGGAGCGTGAAACATACGTGCCATAAAAAGCACATTTTAGGAGTAAGTGAAATTTCAAAACTTGTAAAACTTATATAGCAAAAAGACTTGTACATGAAAATTAATTCATCAAATACATATCATATCCAAAAGGGCAAAATGCCATATTAAACCAAATGGAAGAGAAAATTACGTAATTCTACTAAAGCAACAAATATAACATACATCAGCCAAAAGCATATTTTAATATAATTCGGATGAGGTTAGTTTGAATTATGCATGAGTGGATCCAAGGAGTAATTTGAATCATATTGATTAGAACTACATGCAAACGTGACCCACACTAGTTCGAATCAGGCTAATTCGAACTAGCCCACCATTTTGACACGGTGACACCCATAGTAATTCGAAATAGGTTGATTCAAATTGCACACATAATAATCCAAACAATTATTTCGATACACCAACAATTATATCTATATGGAATCAATGCTAAATCAATTAGTTCCATAATACGAATCTATGAAAAAAATTGCATTTTATAAAGTTTTAAAATTTTTATTATGTGATAAGTTTAGTAAAAGAATACATTACAAATTTTTATACTACTCATCGTAATAATGTTTAATTTAAAAATTGTTATTTAAATTTTAGTTGTACTTATTACAAAATAAATAATTACAATAAAAAATGTTAAAAATTAACTGATTTAAAAATAGGACAATCTAATAACATTGAAAGCCATTTAATTTAAAAATGTAATTTAAAAAATAAATCCTTCGTATACTTACATAATTATCAATTTATGATATTATAAATACTTCTCAAGAAGCTATTATAATGCTTGATTTCTAAACACCAAATTATTTATTTAAATAGTTTAATTTTTATCTAACCTACTATAATAAAGTATGTTTAAATCTTATTATTATTATTATTATTATTATTATTATTATTATTATTATTATTAGAGATAAGTCTCAATGTAGTCCCTGAAGTTGCACTCGAGTCTCATAGTAGTCCCTGAACTTAAATGTTCCTCAGAGTCATCCCCGAACTTGCACTCCAGGACTCAAAGTTGTCCTTCCGTCAATTTCTGGACACCTGATGCAACCAGAAAGCTGAGTTGGCAAGCGTCGTGACACGTGGGCGTTACAGAAACGACGCTGTTTTGGTTGTGGCGGCAAAATGACATGAAACGACGTCGTTTCACACTGAATATGTCCCTCGCTCAACGTTTCAATAACGTATTGTTTTCCTCCTCTCAAAACACGAAACAAACGCAACAAAGAGTGAGGTTTCTTCTTTTCCCTCCCTCAATCTCCAATGGCGCATGTGCGATTGCATTAACCGCACCGATTTCAGTGGAAGACTTAGGCTCTGAAGTATCGCTGTTGTCATCTCCTTCATACACAAAGTTGGGAATCCTGGTTTCTCTGAAAGAGGTAAACCAAAAATGAAAAAAAAATGTGGTTCCTCTGTTTTTTGATATTGTTGTTAATCTAATATTCACAAAAGTTCAGGCCGTTTTTTTCGATTGTAATCGGTGGGTATGAACGCCTCTGTTTTGTGCTCTGTGCTAGGGTTTGATCAGTACTGGCTTTCGTAGTGGTTTGGCCAAGAAAATTATAGACTAGGAGTGTTTCTTGTATTTTGATGATATGAAAACTTGTTCTTTATGTGTTAGGGTTTACTTCTCTTAGTGGTGGAGTTTCCAAATTGTTAATGTGTTTCAGGACAATGACTCTGATCAATAAATTTGTTAAACAGAGTTTGCATGATCACAGTAGAACTAAAGATCATTCGGGATATCCATGTTAATCTTGTTAAACGAACTTTATGTGTGATGATAATGGATTCTGAATTTGACTGATTTACCTAACTGCTTTTCTTTGTATTGGGTTGGTTTAGTTAAACTGAATGTAATATGTAATGTTATTTAGTTAAACTGAATGTATGATCATAATGAATTCTTGCATACATATGGTAGAATAAAATTATATTCAGATTTATTTGTGTTAACTTTAATTATAAAGTAAGTTTTGCAATTGCTAATGAAGTTAACTTAGCTATTGGAATAGTCAAGTTGTTTGATGAATTTGGTTTAGACTAGTAGATTAGTTGTTGGAAAGGATATGTAAATTTGAATGGTTTGATCCATCAAGATTGAAGTTAGTGTCTAGAGAACTACCATCCTTAATTACACTAAAATAATGTTCTTGATTTCACAATTTTTCTGCACAGCTGGATCTGATTTCTTGATGTGACATCAATAATGTTTAACTTTAACAAAGAAAATTTCTACTTATCATTAATAATTTAAGAAATTGTTGCTACAAATAATGGTTAGTATGGAGTCAAAACAGGCAGTGCATAGTCTGCCAATAGCCTGACCCAAATTTAAGGATTTTACAGTATATTGAAGTGAAAAAAATGGGGTCCAGTTGTTTAGTTAACCATTGTGATGGTACCTGTTTTTATTGTATTTTATCAATTGCTGGCTATTGATAGTAACATGAGTATGCACTTCGTGCAGTTTTTGGTTTTGAACAACATTCAATTTTGCCAATTGGTGTTGTTGCGCTTGCCGACAACACAGGGTTTATGCCTCTTCCAAAGATAAAGGTTCTTGCTAGCAGTGCGGTAATACTTTCGCTTGAGAGTTGCAACTCTGCTTTATAATTGGTTCTTAAGTATGTAACATTAAAATTTTCTCAATTGATGCATAGGTATTCTATACACCATTTTTGAGACACATATGGACATGGTTGGGTCTTACACCAGCAACAAAGAAAAACTTCCTCTCCCTCTTGTATAATGGATACATTGTGTTAGTTAGATCTTTTAGTGCCTACATCTTGCTGGTTTTTCTTAATATTTGATTTTGTGCTGTATTTCTCCTTTCTACTAATTTTAAAGACACGCTGAAGAGGATTTGAAATAAATTGTGTCTTTCAAGATGAGCATCATTATTGTCATTGCATGATTTATGTTAAAAACTTTAAATTGGGTCAGTGATATTAAGATATTTTTACCCTTTAGACTGCCTATCTCAAGGCAAGAAAAGGATTTATCCGCATAGCCATGCAGAAGGGCCAACCCCTTGTTCCGGTTTTCTGTTTTGGACAGATACTTATTTCTTGTCCAAATCAGCTTTACAACACTAAAAATTATTTAGTGTTTCACATCCTTATATGTTAGATTTACTGATTTATGTTTGTCATTAACTACCATTTCTCATTTTCCTTCATTACTGCAATGTTTGCTATAGTCAGATATCTATAAGTGGTGGAAACCTGGTGGGAACTTAATTCTGAATTTTGCAAGGGCTATCAAGTTCACCCCCATATACTTTTGGGGAATTTTTGGGTGTGTGTTTCTTCTACATAGTTTCAGGAAGTAGCAATCCACCAGCAATCACCCCACCTGCTGCTATCCCACCAGGAAGTAGTCATATAGCAAGATCCCCCATCTAACCCTATGCAAGGTGCAACACAGGAAACTGCTACAAGGCTTGCAAACTTCATGAAGTTTGTGCCCAACCCTGGATTCAAGGCACCCAGCACAAAAAATAAAGATTAGGATGATTATGTTTAGGGAAAAAAGGTTGTTTTTTGTATCTATTTTGCTGAAGTTGTTTACAATGCCTTAAACGTTGTCCTAGTGTTGGAGATTTTAGTATTTGAATTTTATCAGGTCAATATGTTAACAACTTTGATATACTTGGTGTTTTGGCTCTATAATGCTTTTTTTGAATCAAACATTACCAATATGAATTATGACTTTATTGAATTGAGTTTTGTCAGCCTTTTGTTTATATTTTATCTTCTGTTACAGACTTAAGAGTAATTCAAATCCTGTCCATTTCTATTTCATTGAAAAGAAGTCCAGGAACAGAAGTATGCATATAATCAAACACTTTAATTTGCATTCTTTCAAACAAAAGGACAGGAACAAGTACATGAACAACATATGCATATAACATGCATGTCATTTGTTTTTTTCTAGATACAGTTCACCCTGCTGCCTATTCAGCTTTAATACAAGAACACCAATTACAATCAGCAGCATGAATACAAACATCAAAATTCTTCCCATTTTTAGAACCCTAATTTCAGCTTCTAATTTACCAAATTTCTAAGCCATCTTCATCTTCCATTCTTCATCATTAACTGAATGTCTTGTTCTATCATCACATGGCATGACATCTTCCAAAACTTTATCAACCCACAAAAATAATCCACACAATTTCTTACCCATAGTCTACACATCCAAGAAAATTCAATCAGCAAAATTTATATCCTTAAATACAGCAATCAACAATAATAATACTTACATTGTAGTTTGGGCAACCCAGGAACGGTCTCCCTAGATTAGACTCCGTCCCTGACCACCACAGCACCGGTCTCGACCTGCAGGCACACCATTCTTGCAAACGAGCTTCTCTATTTCTGTTCATTCTCCTCATGATGCTTCCAAATGATCGTGGGTTGTTCGAGCTCCCAGCTGCATTGCTTGTGCTTGCCATAACCGTCGGGCTTCAAAGAGGGAGAAGACAAGAACACAACACCGACGAGAAGAGAACATATTGAGCAATGTGGCCTTCAAATTTGGGGATTAGGGTTTTAACTTCACCTGAGGGACCAAATTGATGCGGGAGAGTTTACTCTGCCACATCAGCTAGTCGTTGTAAGTCCCACGTGTCACGAACGCTGCCAGCTAAGCTTTCCGGTTGCGCTAGGTGTCCAGAAATTGCCGGAAGGACAACTTTGAGTCCCAGAATGCATGTTCGGGGATGACTCTGAAAAACTTTTTTTAAGTTCAGGGCTACATTGAGGTTTATCTCTTATTATTATTATTATTATTATTATTATTATTATTAAATATTTTAGAAGATTTTATGAGTACTATAAAAAGTTTGTAAGCCAATTTTTGTAAATTGATTACTTTTTATAATACTCATGGCATCTTTTACCGAAGTTTTATAAAAAAAATATTGTAATAATTATTTTGTAACGAGTACAACTAAAATTTAAATAACAATTTTTAAATTAAATATTATTATGATGAGCACTATAAAAATTTGTAATATACTCTTTTATTAACCTATTAGATAATAAAATTTTTTAAATTTTATAAAATACAAATTTTTTTCATAGACTCGTATAATTGAACTAATTGAATTCGATTTAGCATTGATTCCATATCGATATAATTGTTGGAGCATCAAAATAATTCGAATCAATCTGTTTCGAATTACTATAAATGTCAACATGGTGGACTAGTTCGAATTAGTCTCATTCGAACTAATATGGATCACGTTTACATGTAGTTCGAATCAATATGATTCGAATTACTCCTTAAATCCACTCATGCATAATTCGAACTAACTTCATTCGAATTATATTAAAATATGCTTTTGGCAAGATGCATGTTATATTTTTTGTTTTGATAGAATCACGTAATTTCTTCTCTCATTTAGTTTAATATGGTATTTTGCCTTATCCAAAATGTCTTCAACATATAAGTAAAGCAACTCAGTCACTATTATTGCATTGAGCGCAATAGCCCTTGGGTGGGTTAAATCTAATAATAGTGTGAGGAAACTAGTTCATGACTTACTAGTAGTTACAGCAAAATATGCAAATCCACTCGAACCAATGGAATTTATTCCAATGGGGATTGGACGAAACAATGAAGCAATTGGAAACTGTATTGGATGCTTATGTCAGTAGAAGAAAAAATGTCACGCCATTTATATAAAGTGTTTAATTTTGATACATTAATGGTGTAAAATTATAATATCTTATAATCATATCTGTTTTTTTAATAACTATTCATGAATTAATTTATGTTGTTAATAACTAGATATACATATACTGTTAATAACTAAATATATATGTAAAATTATTTTATATTGACCATACATTAAAATTAAATTTTTATATCAATTCACCTATTACACTACTTTACATACATTTTCCATTTTAAAATATAATTCTAACCAAGCTTCACCAAGTGGATAATAAGAAGGTTAATTAAAATTAAGTAGAAACTCAGGTGTCACATAAAGTTGATACTTGAAAGCTGTTAGATGATTTGACTGATTTGACTAAATTTTTATCTAACAGCTCTCAGGTATCAATTTCACATGAAGTCAACTGCACCTCAATTTTCACCTTAAAATGATTAGCCAACTCCAAAATATCTTGAAAATTGTTGGGGTATCAATCATGCTTTTTTATTATGTGGTAAACAATCTTTTTCTTTCTATGCAGGCAAGCAAAATATTTGCTGATGCAGAATCAATTATTTTCCCACAGAAGTATAAACCAGTTATGACATAATAATGATTTACAAATTTGTAACCTTCAATCTATGAATGACATAATAATATTAATAGGCTTTAACAGAACCAGCTTGTGCTTCCAACAAGAGTTGAGGCACTTACAAATTGAACTTGCGTTGAAAGAGAGATGGGCAAGGCCAAAAGCGATTAGGGAGCTTGAACCTTGAATCGTTCAAGGTGAAAGAAGAAGCTCTTTTAGCAGAGAAAAAATAGAGAGAATTGGGTTCACAACCATAGTAATCTTGAGCCAAAAGAGAGAAAGTAAACATCTTACCCAACACAAAAGCATAGCCACCCAAATCCTTAACATCCAACCACCTACCCCATTCTTCATCAAGCCTATGAACCTTAACATCCACCACCTCCCAATACATGTCCCAAGGGCTGTCGGGTTCACCTTCTATGTACATGTCAACTACATACAGCCACCCACCACACTCCACCAACCGTTTCTTCTTCCCCAAACCGCACAGCATTGGCGAGAATTGAACCAATTTTAGGGTTTCACTATCCACCCATGAAATCGTACCTACTTTGTCAACCACGTAGAGTTGACCATTGTGGACGATCATGTCATCGAAACAGTTGGCGTCATCGAGAATCGTCCAATTGTGGTCGCCGATCTTCAAAACGTGAAGCTTGCCGTGGTTGTAGAGAGCGAAGACCTTGCGGGAGTCAACGGAGGAAGTCAAACTCGGGAAGAGAATAGCTTTGTGGGTTTCAGGGAGAGGCATGAAGGGTTGGAATTCATGAGTGTGGTGGTGAAGAGAATGGGATTGAAGGAGGTCGAGGAGGTTGAAATTCAGGAGATTCAAGTGGGAGGGGGAAACGAAGGGGGGAGGGTTTGTGTGTGAGAGAGAGAGTGGCAAGTTCGTGAAAGGGTCGAAGATGCGAAGAGGGAAGGAATCGTTGTGAGAAAGGAGGATGATCCATCCTTTGGAGGAGGAGGAGGAAGGGTGGTGGATGCGGTACAGTCTGGTTTCGAAGAGGGTGAGTTTGATGTTGCTGTCGGGAGGAGGAGGGAGGAGGGGGAAGGCGGTGGTGGTGGTGGCGGTGGGAGAGGAAGGGGTGGAGGAGTGCCAGGTGGAGCAGGTGCTGCGGAAGTGGAGGAGGTCGACGGTGGTGGTTAGGCGTTTGGATATGAGGGGCCATAGTTCCTTTGGGAGAGCTAACCATTCCACCGATTCCTTCTTCTTGTTATCTTCTTCGTTCATAGTGGACATGTTTTTGGTGAATGAGTGGAATTTTCAGCTTCTTTGATTTTAACCTGCCAAGTGCCAGCCTTTTCTTTTCTTTTCTCTCTCTCTCTCTCTCTCTCTCTCTCTCTCTCTCTCTCTCTCTCTCTCTCTCTCTCTCTCTCTCTCTCTCTCTCTCTTCCAATCACGTTCAACTTCGATAGTGCATAGATTTTAGATTAAATAAGGTTTTTTGGTCTTAACGTTTTTCACATTTCTTAAAATTCGACTCAATTTTTTCATTCAACGTCAAATTTTTCTTTTTCATTTTTATCCCTACCACTTCTCACCACCACCCTCTTCTGCTTCCACGCCTCGCTTAAAAGAATATCCACTACCACCGTTTCTGACCTCCATCAGAGGATGCTGTCAAGCTCGAAGAGACAAGGTAGAGGGGGAAAAGAGGAGGAGGTGGTGTGACAGTGAAGGTGAGGGAGGAGAAGAGGTGGAGGTGGAGCCAATGTTTAAAAGGGATGAATTGGTAGTATATGTGCATGAATTTGAGTTCTTTCTATACTGCATTCTTCATATTCATGTGTTCTACAAAAGCCACGTTGCCATTATTCTCTCTCTACCACTCTACTGCTTTACATGGAAAACTATTTTAGGAGATACGTGCATATGACAATTTTATATAGTAGCAGCAGCAATCATTAATCGGAATTGTTTTTGTCACTGTCTTCTTGGTATATCTGATACTCTTCATCACTTCCTATCTCCTGTGCCTTGTTATTGTCATTTTCATCATAGGGGAAGCTAACAAAAAGATCCTGTAAATGAGTCCTTGAAAGATTCTCCATGCTGAGATCTAATCATTATAAAGGAACTCAAAAGTGCCCACAACATCTTCCACTTATATATATTAAACATGACATTAGAAGAAAATGGTAGTGCACTATGATTTATCTTTCGTATTAAACCGGTGTCAGGCAATAACCAATAATGAGAGTTGAGTATTAAACATGAAAAATTAGAGTTCACATATAAAAGGATACTAGGATGAGACGGCAGAGGTATTTCACAATCTCCAACCTACAAGAGTCAACAGCACAAATTAAAAGTCAAAAGCCATTGATGATATAATCTATTAAGAAAAACTTAAAAATCAGAGTATAAATAAGAATTACCAGATCAAGTTCTTCATAAGCATCCCATTCTTCATCACTATTATTAGCCTCAGCTGCTGCCACTTCTTCATCATCAACATTGTCAGCCTCACCTTTCTCTTCCAAACCTGTATGCTCCACACAAAAATTTATAATAATTTCTCTTAAAAAATATCAATAATTTCTCAATCAAACTGAAGATTTCTTCCTGTTTGGTTTCATACAATATAAGATAACAAGTTATGTAGAATTTGTTACCAAATGCAGTCATTTGTTGACTCTATTACTAATGCAATATCAAATTAAAGAATCGTGAAAAGAGAGACAGTGTAACCTAAATTAGATTGTTCATGACCCTCCCCTTCAGGCTTTGTGGCAATCTTACTGTAGTCCCTTTTCATTTTTTCAAACTTTGCAGTGGCAGATCTGAGTAAATTCTCTGCACCAGGCTTTGGGAATACTGATAGGAACCTCACCATGATACGTTGCCTAATACAATTGAGCATGTTTTGTGTAAACCATCCAGTTGCAAACTGTGAAATTAGCATGTTAGATGCAACTCAAATAATTAATTTGAACGAGTGTCATTGTCATCCAATTAAACGTTTGTGTCTATAATAATGAGTGGTTGAGTTAAAACACTCATACTCACAATGCATACAAATTAGAATCCTAGTTGAATATCTTACAGTAACTTCAAACATTAATGGTAGTGATACCATAATCAACATATTTTAATCAACTCAAAAGCACAAATCTTCAGAACTAAAAAGGAATCTATAGAGTAACCATCTATCTCTGTCATTCAAGCATAACAGAAAAATAAAGGGCAGCTCTGCATCCCCATAGTATTTGTAGAACTTAATGCCAAAAAATAAGACGAAAATGTTAAGAACATATCAAAAGCAGACCTATCTCTTATTAAAGATGTGGGCAATGACATCATGACATGTAGTTCAACATAAAATCTGAGATAGTAGAGAAACTTACGGTGCAAACTGCCAGCAAGGGAGGCTTATTTATTTCTGATTGAATATAATCATCAACAAGCTCGAATAACTGTAAAGATGTCTGAAACTTGCAAGGGAAAGCATGGAAGGCACATATATCCCCCCATCTATGTTTTGATCTACAGGGGGAAAGTAGTCTTAAATAAAAATGAGCAAAACAACACAAATGGCAATATAATAACCAGAAATACCGAAAACAGATATGTTCAGGCATGAGAATAATCAGATTGTTTGTAAGTCTGCAAACACACACACACACACAAACACGCATAGAAGAACAAGAGGAAAACAAAGAAAAATTGAAAAGAACTTACGTATTGGTTGATTGAGCATCACAGTAACTTCGTAACGGGATTGGTACTCGATAATCAAGTCTTTGATAGCTGCTAATTCAAACATCTAAACATATTCAATAAAGACCCAGTGCTTTATTCTTTAAGAAAACCAAAAACAATTTAATAAAATCATTTACAGGTATGTTAAGAACACATTATTTAAATGAATAACACTATACTTTCTCGTCATAATAGAAACCATAAACTAGTATTCAAACATCCTTATTCTTCTTATGACATCACAGTTCTGGATCAACATAACCAATGAACTGAAGCTAATGAAGAACACAAATCGAATTTTAAACATGATGACATTGAAAATACCAAAAGAGCACAAACAAATAATAAAAACTTAATCTTCCTGTCTATGGACCATAAAAATTCCTTTGAGATAAATAAACTTAATAGTTAAATGTTAATAATATCTAATCTCCCTCTTCAGGAAAATGGAACCCATATGTTATGAAGTGCAAATAAAGCAACACCAAACTGGGTAACTCTGTAAATTTTTGTTGATCATGATAAAACCTCAGACAAACTTCTAGATTCCTCAAGATTCCAATCATTATTCCTAATTGATCTAACATTTCATTTTTATGAAAGGTTTAAAAAAATAACATGACCTGTAGTGTGTTGGAAGACTGGTACTACCCTAAAACAAAAAAGAAAAGAAGGAACAAGAAACCCACCAGATATTTGAGTAACTATAGCATGCAGGGACCAACATTTTGAGCGCAAATGATTATTAATATCTAACTCTCCCAACAGATTATTTAGAAAAGAGCAAGTCTCACATGCGAGAATCGGGATCCTTGCGTGGATCATATCCTTTCTTGATCCAGAACCTTAAGAAAGGTCCACTGGAAAAATAGTAAGAAATTCTGGATAGAAGCCTACAAGAAGTGAGAACAGAAGGGCAATGCCCACTCATCAAGCTCGAGCAATTCAACTGCTGCAAGTTAGAAAGGTAATCAGCAGAGTTTGGGTAAGTCACCTTCTAAGCATGGCATGTGAAAAGCTTAATCCCTTATCATGCAAGCGTTCAATTAATGAATCTTTGGACCAAATAGGTCGCTCATCAAACATTCTAGAGACAGCCATCTGTGACTCCCATTGATCTGAACCTTGGGGTATATATTCCTCCCAATTCACTATCTTAGGAACCTGTAAGAAGGCTAAGAAAAACCAGATCCACAGAAGTGCAGTTTCATAACCGGCGACAATCAGGATAAGTATTAAAAAGGTGCGGACATCAGAACATGTAAATTTCGAACTCCAATCAGGAAGCAGCTAGTGGTTCCTTTGGCCTAATATAAACTTACATTACAGAAGGCTTACTTCATGCACGTAATTCAAATACTTCTTTAAGAAAAATCTGCAGGTCCATGCAAAGCTATGATGAAAACTGTTTCAATGTGTTTAATATCCATATCGATATATACTGACATTTCTACAACTTCAATAGATCTACATATAATGGTTCTACCAACTGAGAAAAGGATATCTTTAATGTCAAAACCAATTGCAAGAACTGGCTCTGTGTCCATCTGTACACACATGGCAATGAGTAAGCTTTCTTACTTAAGCTTTATACATAGAAGGATGAGTAACCATAGATAGTCAAAGTGATTATTTCAAATTGAAGTTACCTCAAGATGTGGTTGTACAATTTCCTCTTGTTTCCTTTTTGAACTTGATGTAGCAGGTGGTCTCAAGCTGAAATAAAGAAGACTAATTCACTTTGAAGTTAAAGAAAGATGAAACTGCCAATTGAAACTTCACAAGGAAAACTGGGGAAAATGATATATTATAAAGCTTATGGATATTGGATAATTAATCAGAAAATATAGCATAGTGCTAGGAAAAACATAGCTGAACTAAGAACCTCATTGGCACCTCCCACTCCACCAGTTGAGAAAAGATATTAACATATGAGAATTTAAAAAATTCAATTTAAGAAATGGCATGTTCTGTCTGTCACCTAAACACCCCAAACTACAGAAACAATGGAATAAGCTACAGAAATGAAACAACGCAAAGCCTCATTGAAGAGTAACACAAAGACAAGGATCTCTGAATGTAGGCAACAAGTTATACAAGTGATTAAAGCTATTCACATGATTGGAACTGCCATCCTTTTCCTCATATTTATAAAGTATGATCATACACAATTATGGTATTAGCAAGAACCATGCTGATCCCAAAATGAATGCCAACTTTTCATTCTCAATATAAGAATTAATGAAAGTGAGAGAAACTAACACTAAATTTTCTGGCATATCCTTCGGAGCAAAAAGTGGAGGCACAATAAGCATAATGTCCTCATGATCCACATCCATAAGACCACCCTCACCTATGACAGAACAGAAACACACACTACAAACTTGGTAAAAGCCATCAAAACACCAGGTTTAAATAACAGAATATTGAAACTAAGATATTCACCGAAGTGTGGTTCCTCAAGTTCTGACCAATTTCTCTTTTTCCTCTGGGCAACTTCCGCATGAACAGGAACAACATATTGGTAGTCAAACATTCCTGTGTAATATTGAAATAGGAAACAAAAGCAACTAGTTAACTTGCTTCTGAGGTTCTATAAAGCTAATTAATATACATGATGGATGGCCACATGAAATCACCAAAATCAAGCCCATCTAAAAACTTCTAACCATTAAAATGGTAAGCCTCAGAAACATGAGCAACAACATCAGCACAAAGGTTTGCTTCTTTATCTGCAGATATACATTCCTCGACTTTATCATCCTCGGTTAATCCCTCACTTTCTGGTTGATCAGCTTGCCTCTCATTTTCCGTTATATTTCCAGGCACACTTCCATTAGCTTTGGCATCATGCTCACTGCAAAGTTTTCTCTTGGATATTTTGAGAAGAAAACCATTGCAGGGATGAAGCTCCCCAAATGCAGGATGCGAATACGGGTCTTCAGGGCGGAAACAGAGCTCTAGTTTGTTTGCTTGCGAACTGCGAGCCTACAAATGTCACCACACAGACCATAACAAAAGTGGAAATCCACATAGAAACCAAACCTCATTGATAAATTACAAAATATAAGCCAAGCAGGTTGCAATTAAAAAAGAAAGTAAGTATCATAATTAGCAAAATTATCACCATATTAATAAATTTTGTCTAATAATACCTTAAGGATGCCTTGGATTCCACCTAGAGTGTCCACGGCACGAGAAACCGTAGATGGATACCCAGGATAATGGACCACAAATCCCTGATTTTGTGGTAGAACCCCTGAGATTGTTCCATCCTTTATCACTCCCATTAAACTACTACTACCTCTGAAATGATTATTCAAATGCTATTTTTATCAACATGAATCAATTTTCAGCTTCATCTGACTACTGATGTTACATAACTATATCATTGGCATGCAATGTCATAAAAAGAGGTATACTAAGTGAAACATTCACTGCACTGGGCACCAAAGTTTATCAAATTTACCAAAACTTAGAACACACTAATTAATAGCCCCAAGATTTTATAGTCGATTGGAGCAACGGAAGCAAAATTCAGCTGAGAGAACTATTACAGGTTTAAACACTTCCTGTGAACTGAAATCCAAACAGGGAAGAAGAGAAGAACCACATACGGTTGAGAAGGTATGCATATACGTAGCTTATGCGTATTTGCTTTGTCTTCTACTCCTTCCTTCTCCTGAGTTTTCGATACTCGTGAAATTTGGTGTCTTTCTTTTCGAAGAAAACGCAAGGTGCCACGTCGGTACTGTAATGAGAGAGTGTTGGAGACAGTCTAATGTGGAACCTGTAACTTGAGGACCTTCGTGGTCCCCCAATTCTATGGGCTGGGCTAGGCTGGGCTAAGTGAGAGCTTACGAAATTGGGCCTTCTTCATTCTAGTTGTACTTAAGGAGAAGAAAATTACAGGTCCAAAAATATGAGAAGAAAATTATAAAACAAAAGCCTCATTGGTTTTTTTTTTTAGTTGGATGGATCCGACAAACTCCAATTTTAGGTATTACATCTCATTCTCACCCACACATCTGATTTTATATACTTATGCAAGTTGGCACAGATGAATGAGCGTTTGTGTTTCTTAACTATCTCTCCTGGATTCGATACTCTTTGGAGGATGGGAATGAAGTTTGCTTGTTTGGGAGGGTTGCCCTTGTTTGGGAGGGTTGCCCACTTTGTATACTTCAGCAGTACTCGAGGAATTAGTCATTGGACTTTCGACCTGATGGATATCCTGGTACAAACAAAAAAAAAAAAAATTAAAATATAGTTAACAAATCCATAACAAAGATGATATATAATATAAATTCATCTGACTTTATTTATCAAATAAATAAATAAAAACAAATTAGCTAATCCATACTCACTCAATTCAAAGTTTCAAACCCATTTAACTTGCGAATTATTTAAACGAGACAAATTGACCTACTTCTAAACAAATCATAATTTCAGTGGCTTTTTTCCAAGTGAATTGAACTAACTCTCAAGTTGCAACTCATTTTGATGATGGTTGATGCTTCAAAAAATACCATAAAGATGATAATATTTAATTTTCTTTTAGTAGTACTCTTAATTTAATTGTGATAATTTAAAAAATACGAATATTCTACATATTTATGTGAAAAAGGTTTCGATTCAAAAAGTTAAAGGAGGGAGTAAAATTAAATCATGACAACAAATATATACACTAACAAACTAGTAACGTATTGGACAATACTGTTAGTTAGGAAGTTGAATCTACTATAATTAGGGAATGATTTTAACTTTTAATGTTTGACACTTAGTAATTGGTAGTTTGAAAATGATGATTTTGTTTTTGGCCCTTCACTTTTGCCATATTTTCCATAAAGCCCCAGCAGCCACCGCTACTAGCCTACCACATGGTTGTTGACTTCTTGGCCACTTAAGACTTAAGAGAGGTGATGGATGAAACTAATTACATGCATGTCCCTATTGGGTGTTTTTTGTTGACTAGGTGTTGCAAATTGAAATTCTTCTCCCAATAAATACAATTTTTAATGCAAAAGGTGGCGGCATCGAATGAAAATTTTCTCTCCCAGAAGAAAATAATCAATGAAAGCAATAAAAAGGAAAATAACAACATGCTGTAATCTAACGTTTGCAATTCATACAATTCTTAATTCGGTAGCTTGAAAAAATGACCAATTCTAAAGTTGGGTGACAACTAATTTTTTTTTTTTTTAGTTTCTAATTGGTCAAAGTCTATCTGCTTAAATTATTTGGTCATAGCCCAGACAGTGTCTCAAATATAACCACTGTAATCCCCCTTTAATTTGAGTCAATTTCGGATGCTAATTGGATGGGTTTATAATTATATATATAGAACTACTTTTAACACATGATTTATTTAGTTAATAAATTAATTTTTAAATATGTTAACTCGATAAACATGAGTACTATTAGTTTTTGACTAAATTATACTGAATTTTCTTCAAATAAGATAACTATACAGAATAACAATATATTTACACAAAACAATTTTTGGTATCTCTAATTATATCACCTAATATTATTTATCTCTCGTTTATCCATTTTGTGATCTTTTACTCTTTCGATTTAAAAAAGTGCCTGAATAAACACCAACTTCACTACTTCAGTGTATAAGTAATATAATATATTGTTTCACATAAGACTTCTTGATTTATTATAGCTGCATTAATATCTCCTCGTACTTATGTTGTCGACTAATATATATAAACATACATGTATTTTATAAAACTGAAAAGTAATAAATGATTTATAACATAAATAGCATAGAGATTAAGATAAACTTTTATAAATAAATAAATATTATGGGTCATATTGAAAATGCTAATGCGCTTAAAAAAAAAGAAGTGCAATGTTCCTTAAAAATTAACTTACTATTAAAGAAAAAATAAAATAAATAAAAAATAAAATATTCTAAATTTTAAATTCTAAATCTAAACAATTAATATAAAAGTAAATTTAATTACTCTGTTCTTTATAGTTTTGCAAAATTTTTAATTAGGTTCTTATACTTTTTTTTATTTTTAATTGAGTCCTTACACCAAAATTTCTTTTTAATTAGATTTCTACATTTTTTACCTTTTATTTAGATCTCTGTACCATTTTTTTTAGTTGGGTCCTTATAAAATTAAGTTAATTATTGTCAAGAGGGACTTAATTGAAAAAAATTAGTACAGAGACTCAATTAAAAAAGAAAAAAATATAGGAACTTAATTAAAAATTTTGCAAAATTATAGAGACCAACAAAGTAATTAAACCTTAAATTTATTTAATAAAAATAAAAGATATTTAATTAACAATGAGCCGGACTAACCTATAAAAAAATATAAACTAATGCTTTTTATTTTATTTTCTAATCTTTGAATGTATGCAACTGTGCATGATGTACTATATAGATTGAGAAGTTGTGTCAAAAAAGGAATGTGGAAATACCATGATTCCAAGTCAAGATATTTGCATAGTCTCAATTAAAATTAATAATTGAACACAATATCAACCACCTAACTAGTTACATGTATATAAATACATAGCCAAATAAACAAACACAATAGCACAAATAAACAAAAAAAAGGGTGCTTGCAAATTAGAAGACATAGCCAGAGAGGGTGAAAAAACAAAGATGGCTATGGCTACAAATGAAGCTAATAAGAAAACAATGGAAATAAGTTCAGCACCAATAACACCAAGAACAGGGACACCAATGGTGTCATCACCACCAGTTTCATGTCCACCCTCTCAGTTTCACTCACCATCACTAACAAGGTCACCACTTCTGCATTCAGAGAATGGAGATGAAGTAGATGGGATTGCAACAAGTAAAACCAAGACACCAAAAACACCAAGAACACCAAGAACACCAAGAACACCATTAAGGATCTCAAATTTGACACCAAGGTTTATCACACCTTTGGGAAGCCCTGTGAGGAAAGCACTCAGGTTCACAAAGCTTGATCCTCATGATGCTTGGCTTCCAATCACTCAATCAAGGAATGGAAACAAGTTCTATGCTGCTTTTCATACTCTTTGTTCTGGGATTGGAATTCAGGCTCTTATTCTTCCTTTCTCCTTCACTGTTCTTGGTTGGTAAGTATTTCATTCATTAATTAAATCTTTCATTAATAACTTTTTTAATTAATAACAAAGGAAACTAATTAATCAGTGTAATTTTATATGCAGGACATGGGGAATAATCAGTTTGAGTGTAGCTTTTGTATGGCAATTATACACTCTATGGTTGTTGGTGCATCTTCACGAATCTGTAGAGCATGGAATTCGTTTCAGTCGATACCTTCAACTCTGTTTTGCTACATTTGGTATGAAATTATTTACGATAACTCAGATGCCATTAATTTCATGTAAATCTGATAGTTGAGAGTCAGTCAAATGATTTGACAGATTTAACTGAATTGTCATGTAATAACTCTCGATTATCATCTTCACATAAAGTCAACTGCATCTGAGTTTGTGTTATGTTAAGTAGGTGGAAACTTAGGTGTAATTAACTTCACGTGCCTGAGAGCCGTTAGATGATTTGACTGATTTGATTAAATTTTCATCTAACGGTTCTTAGATATCAACTTCACATGAAATCGACTTCACCTTAGTTTTCATCTGTTAAGTAATTTAGTTGAATATATTAATATATAATCACTTTTTTTACTCATAATATTATAATTATAAGATGAAATTCTTTGCATAAGGTAAGAAATAATATAATGTTTAATATGAATTATTATTGCAGGGGAGAGACTGGGAAAAGTGCTAGCAATGTTTCCAATAATATACTTATCAGCAGGGACATGCACAACCATAATAATATTGGGAGCATCAACGGCAAGAACATTCTACCAAATAATATGCGGGACCACGTGCACCGCAAAGCCCATGACCACAGTAGAGTGGTACCTAGTGTTCACATGTGTGGCAGTGGTGCTGTCCCAGTTGCCAAGTTTGAACTCCATTGCTGGGGTTTCACTCATTGGTGCTGTCACTGCTGTAGGGTACTGTACCTCCATTTGGATCACCTCTGTTGCTCAGGGTACCCTACCCGGTGTTAACTATAATCCTGTTAGGCATGGAACCAGTGCTAAGGATGCTTTTAATATTCTTAATGCACTTGGGATTGTTGCCTTTGCTTTTAGGGGACATAATCTCATCCTTGAAATTCAGGTACATATCATAACTATCTTGTTTTACTATGCAATTATTTTCATCTAAAGTTAATAGTTAAAAGTCGTACCATAAATTTTCACCTAATAATAATAATTGTGTGTCACGCAGAGAATGTTGAAGTTAATGGATGACTTTTATCCTTTTATATGTATGACTATTGAAATGGTCCAGAATGAATAAGAAGAAAATTTGGATTAGTAGTGTGAATACAATGAATTATTGGAAGAGTTGTTATAGACAGGGACTTGTATGTATGTATGTATCTCTTGAAGAATTTTCTTCAATTAATAATTGAATATCATGTTTGATTATTATTTCAGGCCACTATGCCTTCAAGCGAGAAGCATCCATCGCACGTGCCAATGTGGAAAGGAGTGAAGGCTTCATACGCACTCATTGCTGCATGCTTATTTCCCCTATCCATTGGCGGCTATTGGGCTTATGGCCAAATGGTAATTATAATTTATTATGATCATAAATATCTTATACTTTAATTAATTATAATTTTATAATTGGTAGAAATTCAGATGAAGTCGAATTCATAATAACTGAAAGTTATTAGATGAAAATTTAGTCAAATCAGTCAAATCATCTAACAGTTCTCAGTTATTAACTTCATGTGAAGTCGACTGTACTGAGTTTTCAATTTTATAACTCTAGAATGTTATCAATAATATTTTTATAATTAAATTTTGGTGATGAATTTTGCAGATTCCTTCAGGAGGAATGCTGACTGCACTATACATGTTCCATTCTCAAGACGTATCAAGATTTGTGCTGGGATTGACGAGTTTATTCGTAGTAATCAATGGATTGTGCTCATTCCAAATCTATGGCATGCCGGTTTTTGATGACATGGAATCAAATTACGTAAAGATGAAGAAGCAGCCATGCCCATGGTGGCTAAGGGTGATTTTCAGGATCTTATTTGGGTTTATCTGCTTCTTCATTGCTGTGGCAATTCCATTCTTGTCAAGCTTGGCAGGTTTGATTGGAGGAATTTCATTGCCTGTGACATTGGCATACCCTTCCTTCATGTGGCTCAAGTTTAAGAAGCCCAAGAAATATGGTCCTTCTTGGTGTATAAATTGGTTCTTGGGGGTCTTAGGGATGTGCCTTAGTGCCCTTTTTGTTGCAGCTAGCATCTATGTTATTGTTGATACTGGAGTTAATGTTAGCTTCTTCAATCCTAAGTAAGGAGATAGAACATTAATGTAGTACCATGTTTTGAACTTAGGTAAAAGCTTTTGTTCTGTTTGATTTATTATGTAACACATTAGCTTTGTGGGTTGTTAATATCTTATTCTTTTTTTTTTTAAATATATTGGATGATGTAACAAAGTGATAAACTAGCTAGATGAATAAGTAGTACTAAAAGGGTTTGTGATTCTTCTTTAAGTATTATTTTTGCTTTTTGTAGAAATTCAAAACTGTTATAGCAAATTTTCACTAGTGTGAAGTGTGAACGTGTACTAATTGTTCCAAATGAAAAAGATAAGATTAATGAATGAATGTTGTATAAATTTTCTTGTTTGGAAGAGCCAGTCACCATTTTATTATAATTTATATACATGCCATTAAATTTTGTCATAGTCAGGTTGGCAATTTAACAAAGTAGCATTGTCAAAGGTGGCGGAAACTTTGTTAGTGAGTTCCGAAAATTTGATTTGAAAATGGGGTGTGCGTAATTTAAAGGATAAGCATCTGATATCATATTAGTTGATCCATTTTCTAAAGATATTAAATACGGAGGCTTTGAGCATAGAATATTAATTATTAAATACGGTTGCTATCCATGGTCGCTGACAAATTAATAAGGGGCTGCCACCATTTTCAACCTGCTAGTAAATGATTAACTATACTACATTTATTTTTCCAAATTTTCACATCATTTTCACTGGTGAAATATAGAAATGGTTTTCAGTCTTTTTTTTTTTTTTTTTTACTTTTTAAGGGAAATGTCAGAGTCAAAATATGCATGTGAGAAAGAGTATCGTTCTAGCTCTGGGACCTAGTGTAACCAATAAATATAAATATAGTCACTTAATCAGTATATATCTATCGAGTTTTGTTAACATTTTCTCTAAGAATCAATGTTAAAATTATTAATTAAAAAGTTATAAAAATAACAAAAACTCAAAATTAAATTTTGAATGTATTTATTAAAATAAAAATTTACTAATAATAATATTATTACATGTTCTAAGAAGTCATAGAAACTAAAACCATATCTATATCTAAATCTAAACATATAAAAAGACTTTGTCCCATCTTACGCACCTAGTAACTCATTTAAAGTATTTTCTAATAGCAAATTCTTAAATAGAAGCCTTGTTGGATTGAAAATATCATGAAAAACCAAACTTAAAAAAAAAAACTTTGCTACTAAATAACTAGGCAACTATCATGTTAAGTAAGGATAATAATGATTTCTAAAAATATTATGTGTATATTAAGATCAACCACCAAATATTATTTATTTATGTATAAATAAATGTAATATTTAACTTATTTTTAATATATATTTTATATTTCAATATATATTTCATACTAATAATTATTTTGAAAGACTTAGCTAACTTATGCCTTAGAGGCACAAGTTAAGGTTGCTAATAATAAAAAGTTTTAAAGTAAAACACAAATGTATTGAGAATCTAAATTTATATTATTTTCTATAAATATTTTCTTAATTTATAACTTTATAATGTGTTTCCGTAGGAACACATGGTAGTTAATCCTTTATTTTAATAACTAATAGTTGAAGTTGATTAACGTCTTGCTCGCCAGTTGGAGAAAAAGATGCCATCCTCATCCCCCGTTATTTAATGCCATAGATTGCGACAGAAAAGTGGAACTAACGGCGTTTACTTTGTTAAATACTCAAATCGATTTCCTCCTTGTTCTTAGCTTCTTTAAAGTTTAAACACGAAGCTTCTTTTGAAGTATTTTAACTACACCTGTGCCGCTGACCAAAGCCACATTTTACGGTCAAATTAATTGGACATTCAAAAATTTGACTTCTAATAAGATGTGGAAACCAAAAGTCAAAAAAAGCATGTGAGCAACACTCTGTTCATTCATCTTACCTTAAACTTTAATTGCTTCGATCACAATCAACACTACCACAACCAACAATTCCGCATGGTGCCCTGTGTTCCAAGAATCCCAGGTCTGAGAAATTCAACACTGGCAAAATGACACACACCCTAGCACTGCAACTATACATTAAACTTAAAACATCCACTTCCAAAAAACAATTAAACAAAGAATGGATAACATGGAAAATCACACTGCAAATGGCCTTAAGTTCACAATAAAACTCTCAGGGACAAAGACTCCTACTTATACAATTTGTTTACAACAGTCATCAGCAACATCGACAGGTTACGACATCCAGACACGTGTACGGTCTTGACTTTTCCTCTGTCTCCTGAGGTGTCGGGAGCCGCTCCATGTTGTATACGCTGCTACTTCCGCAGCAGAAATTGTATACATTTCTAGATACTCCTTTACTAAATGGGTGCACTCTTTCAGGAATTCCCCTGCAAATGAATTGATGAATGGTGTGCTTAAGAGAGATATCCCAAGAAACATAAACAACTAACATACAAATATTAAAACACCTAAACGCCAAGATTCAATATATTGAAAATTCTAAGTAATGGAAAAACAAGGGACTATAGCTAATCTAACCTTAGATAAGGAATTCGTCTTCTCCTTACAAGTTCATAAGTAGTCTGATTTGTCAAAATAAGATAACTGCAGGGAAATCAAAACATCAGTGATTGTTATAGTCTTTAACCTGGATGCTCAACTAAACAGTGAACATGATGGAGACATTGGACCATAAAGTAAAAGTAAACCTAGAGCTTGCATTTGTTTCAACTATGTAAAGAGTAATACTGTAATAGAGCAATACATGTAAAGGAAGATAGTAACACTGCATTCACTTAGCATAGTCTATATATAATTATATATATAGGTATGCTGTAACATATATACATAGACTATACTAAGTGACCGCAGTGCTACTATCTTCCTTTACATGTACTGCACTATTACTCCTTACAAACTATTTCTTTGAGTAAGGAAAATAAATCACTTTTTGATTTTAATTAAAAAGATCAAATAATTAATCACAATCTTAGAAGAACTTACCCAATATTTTAGCAGAAGCTAAAGGAATAGCTTCTCAGATATAAAAATTTAGTCTTGGCTCTTTCAAATATATAAAAAATTTACAAGTTAGTGAGTCACATAGTTTTAGTCTTCATTTTGTAGAGTTAAAGATATTGAACCAAAATGAGAAATGAGAACCACATGCAGTCATATTAAACTGGTGCACTGAAAGCAAACAGAAACCGAGTTCCCATCCCTCCACGTGAAGATCAGATGCAAAAGACATCAGAAACAATTAACTATTCAACATAAAGGAGCATGGCACTCTAGAAACAGTTAAGTATACATGAAAATCTAAACAAATGCAACCAATGCAAAATACAGAACTAGAAAGACAAATATGTACCTATGAAATAGAAGTAGCAAAAGCAGAAAGATAAGAGAGATTGACAAAGTAATCAACAGTACTATCATGATTGCATCCCGCCACCTGACAGCATCATAAAATCATGCTCTAATTTCAGATATAAAGGGAAAAAATGTAGATTGCATGAGCATTGTGCTTGCTTCCTTTTGTTTTTGCTACTTTCTTTCTTTTTTGTGTGTGTGCTTTGGGACGAGAGTCTGTATCAGTATAAAAAAGATTACTACTAAATAAATCAGATATCATACCAAGAACTTTTAATGTGATCCTTCAAGTATGAAATATATAAGATGCCAGTCCAGAGGCACAACGCTGTCTCTTCACAAAGGTACCACCTAAAGTATTTAGACATTAAGGAGAAGGATTCATAACAAGGAAAATATAGTTATAATACTTTAACACATATATACATAAAACAACTTAATATAAGTAACTCCTTTGCATCATGATCACATATCATTTATAACATAGAGAGCACAGCCTTAATATTCTCAAGATAGATAGTATCTTAAAGGGTAAAATATACTTTTTGTCCCTAAAGTTTGCCAAAAGTTTCAAACATACCCCTAACTTTATTGTGTTTCAATTTTGTCTCAAAAGTTCTCGATTTGCATTAATTATACCCCTAGTAATTAAATTTTCAAGAAGTTTAAGACCAATCCAGTAGTAACCACAGCTCTTGCATTCAAGTAAAATTGATTGCTTAAGGAAATCTTATTTTAATCCAATTAGTAGTACATATAACTCAATCTGGAGAAGAAAGCACCTATATTTCAAAATAAAAAAATAAATAACGTGACAATGAAATGCTTAAGTTCACTATAGATTTCCAAATTCATCCAACACATTTCTTGCTGGTCTCTCTTATAATCAGCATTAAAAAATGATTAACAAGTACATGTTGCAGCTTCATTATTGTAACAAATGCCATGACTATGAAACAGAACAAATCAACGGCACTTTACTGAAAACTTTTAGTGATTCTATTTCCAGGTCAATGATTCTTCAACTAAATATCCTTACTGATATAAATCCTAATATCAACAAGCTAAAGATTTGTTAACTGTGGAAGTTCTTATCTCCATATTAGCTAGCTCAAATTAAGTGTACAATAGAAGAGCTTCAATAACGGCATGCAAATGATGAAATTACATATAATTGACTCACCAAAATCGACAATGATTGCCCTGCCCAATGCAGTTACCAAGCCAAACACAATGATGATCAAACTGAAGAACACACTTGTCACAATCATGACAGTGCTTTGATCGTGGAGGCTGGATAATGGCCATGAAAGGAAACAAAATATGATTGATCATCAAATAGAGTGTTACATTATTGGAACAAAAGAAAGCAACTGCAAGAGGTGCCCAGTTTCTATGCAAAGTAGGAAGTCCTCATGTGCAAAAAGTGATATATAAATCAAATAAAACCATTTTATAATAGTGCAGCTAAGTCCACCTTTTTTCATTTGTAATGGAAAATTTGTTTATTCATTTTTGTTTTTTTCGGAGCATACAATCCAGCAATGCAATAACACAAGTATTTACATAAGGTACCTTCATTTAATATGTCGTAATACATAATATATATCATTACCTGTTCCACATTGCAGTAGCTGCATGTCCATGTTCTGCAAGACAGAGAAAACCCTAAATAATGCTAAAAACTTAATTAATAGAGGATGAAATTAAAGATTATCTAGCCAGCCCAGTCTACCTGATTGTTGTTCCCATAGGATACAAGTCTGCCACTAACTTTGACCAAGTTGGTGTATTATTTCCTGAAATATTTTTTCCTGCCTGAGATCCCTCGACAGCAACAACGAAACTCCCATTTTTGCCTGAAGCTGGTAGACTTTGCTTAAACATGACAAAATTGACAATAATAGTTAGGTGAGATCAAATACATCAATTTTCGTCATATGTCACTATATAATAAACCTTTGAAGAGGATGAAAACAACGATAAATTACCTTGAGGCTTCTGATGTCTTTCTGTATAGGACATTTCTCTCAGTAAGAGTCATCATGGCATCAAGGACATAGCTGTAAACACAAATGTAGCATATACAAAAACAAAGAAGATCAGGAAGATATAAATATAAATATCACGTTTACACATCATAATCCACATCCACTTCATCCAAAGGAAGAAAAGTTGTGATGTTTACCCCGGAGAAGAAATAGATGTAACAAAGTATTGTATTAAAGTAACAAAGAACAACAGCAAGTAACAAGCAGTGTACCTGACAGAAAAACAAAAAAAAGAGAATAATAATCATAAAATAAAAAATTGGAAAAAATAAAGACACCTCAAAAGTAAATCAAAGCACTGAAACAGACATTCATGCAGAACAATACGTAAATCTAGAAAATTATTAACGTCTACTAATTATTCAGACTTCCAGCACACTTCTCGTATTAATTGATGGAAGTGCAAAAGGAATCTCATGCTATTCATCGGCCATATTAGCATTAGAAAAGATGTATCATTCAAGAACAGTCACAACTAAATGCTTATTAAATGGGAAAATACTATTTGCCTGAATTTTGAAGCTGGAATTTTGCCTGAATGATTTGCCAAAAATTCAATCTTTACAAATTCTAACACCAATTTTAACTGCTATGCATCTTGGACAAAGTATAATGCCAAGTAGTCTATCCGAAAAAAAGAAGAAGGAAAGTATAAGGCCTAGTAGTCCTTCTCAAATTGGAACATTTTTTGGAAGCAAACAAAGAACCATTGATAGAGGCACTACATTTACTGAAAAGCATCCTTGCTTACGTAGCTAGATATTAAATAGCCTCAAACAATGGGTAGGTCCCTGCCAAAAATGTCTAAATAGATAATTCTCAGACTCATATTTCTATGCATCCTTTGCTTAATTTTGCCTCCTTTTAAAAGATCAATAAACTTGTGAATTTGTAATGTATCATCAAATCTAAAGTAAGAATACTTCCATAATATTATAGTATCCATATAAATTCATTAACCCAAATGCACATTTATCACTTTACTTTACTTTGCCAGTCACAAACGCTCACTATGTGCAACTCACCAGCAAAGCTATCCTCTCTTTCAAAGGTATCTCAATCTATTTCATTTCATTAGATGGTCTATTGAACAAATCTTCAAGTACAAATAAATGTTCCACTAAACCCATTAAAGTGCCAGCGAATCAGCACCATCCACTAAGTTGAAGCTTCAGTATGGTAAAAAAAACATGCAAAAAATAGAATACAGTGACTTAAAAGTGGGAAAAAAACATACACCGGTTCCTTCTTAGTCTTTTCTATCAAATCTCCATCAATTAAGAAGAGAACGCCAATATAAACCAAATGGACAGTCACCAAGACCAATTTCACGCACATCGCAGACCTCCGAGCTGAAATTCAGTGACAAAATTCCAAAATGCATAAATAAATAAAAAAATTCGCATAGTTTTTGTTAGGAAGACACATAAATGAAAGTCAGAACAGTTCAGCAACAGCATTCACCATTCAGCACGCAAATTCAGATAAAACAAATACTAAGCTAATTTAAACAAAAAAAAAAAGGAATTGCAGCAAACGCACCAGGGTCAATGAGGCATGGAAAGAATCTGAGGCAGCGATCCATGGGTTGATCCCAAGGGGAACGCATAGGGCGGCATATACCAACGATCGTCATGAGACTAAATTAAGAGCAGAGCCATGTGAGAATGAAGCGATTCGCATCAGAGAGTGTTGGTTCGGTCTTCGGTGTTGTTTGATTCCAGGGGAAAAAATATTTCTTGGTGAGAACCGAACTTTCCCGAGAAAAGCAAAAGAGAGAAAATGGATAGTGGCAGTAAGAAGTGATTTTGGATGTCGGATTTCGATCTTAAATTTTTTATTTTTATTTTTTTATATTACATAGGTGGATGATGTTTATCAATCTTGTGTTGAAAGGGGAATTGGGGAAAAGAGAGAAGGTGCGCAGTACGCAGCGAAGGCAAGGTTAGATTGACGAGCGTGACTGTTAGTTCAATTTTTCTTTTCTTTTGTTTTTTGTTTTTTGTTTTTTGTTTTTCGTATTGTCGTAACTATGAGTCTATGACTGAGGGAATTAATTCAAGCGAGTTAATCCCTATGTCCAAATCATTCATGATTCAACTACCCCCATATCTTGGAGCAAGTTAAGTGTCTGTGGACAACTTGTTTAATTGATAAGATAAATATTAATTTAGTATTTTAAAAGATTTTGGCATTGATAAACTAGTATTTGAATAATATTATTGATAAAATAATTTTTGAAAAAATTTAAAATTGATAAGCATGTCTTTGAATTCATTAAATTATTTTTTTCTAAAAAAATATTGAAATGACTACAAAATTTTGATTATATGACATATTTTTTTAGCTAATTACTGAATTGTCTTTTATAATTAATTTAAAATAAAAAATTTCTAATTTTTTTGCCTAGTTTTTTACTAAGCAGGAAAATGTGCCTTCACCTCTTTTTTTACTATGGTCTGTCAGTTTTCTGTCATATTTTTCTTTCACCTCCAAACTCTTCCCTTCTTATTCTTAAAGTCGTAGTAGAATTGTCGTCGCGCGCTTGAGATCCAATCTAAAGAGAACGTCGTCGTCACATGCTTGAACCCTCTCGAGGAGAATGTTTGACATTATCTTCTACATCTTTAAATGAGTAATTAATGTTTTTTCAATTATAAGTTGAATTTAGCTAATATGTGCTCTTAAGACACATAACAAGACTACTATTAGTAGAAAATTGTAATTTTTTAATAAATATAAAATAAATACATTAAAAACTTAAGTTTTTTGTATTTCAAATAAAAATTTTCTCAATTTGTATCTTAACATGTGTCTTTAAGATTAAGTTTGAAAGAGAGATTGAGATCGAAAGAAAAAGACAAAAAGACAAAGATAGTATTTGTATTATATTTTGTGTAAAATATATTCGATTGAATTATGTCTTAGTATTATGTTTAGTTTAAGATAAATATGGAGATTGCTGAATAAATTTGAAATTGAAAAAGTTAAATGACGATATTTTTTAGAATAAATGTTATTAAAATTTTACTATTCGTCCTAAAAAATTTTAGTCTCTTGTGTTCTTATTTTTTAAAGGTATTAAAGAGATCGAAATTTTGTAACATGACACTAAAATTTTAGTTCCAATTTCTAATCACCAAGTATAATATTGTATCTCAATTTTCTAATTTCAGTTTTGGTCTCTAAAAAAAATACTAATGCTAATTATTCTTAAAGAAAAAAGTGCAGGGAATCAAGTGTCTAACAAACTAAAAATTGAACAACTCAATTAATTATAATTATTAATAATTAATTTTTAAATTTTTAAATTCAAAATTAAATAATTAAAAACTGATTAAATAAATCTAATTAAAAACTATAAAAACATTCTCCTCCTCTCCCACATTAATCTACACACCCCAACAACAACACACAGATCTCTCTCCCTCACTGTCAGGTCCTCTCCACAAGACCATCAAGTAGGGGTGTTGGTGGTACGGTTTGATTCGGTTTTTGAGAGAAAGGTCATCCGATCCGATCGTCTAATTAAACTGCGGTTTAATTTGGTTCGATTTTTTTAGCGAGACCATTTAAACCAAACCAAACCAATTAAAATCAGTTTGATTTGGTTCGATTTTTTCAATCAATTAAAAAAAATACTACCATACTTGTCGGGTTGTCCGGGTCTGACACAGCTAGCACTGAATGTTTGTTTAAATTGAAGTAATCCCAAATACAGGCCTAACATCATTTTTAACCAGGAAAAGAAAAGAAAGACAAAAGGGGAAAGGATTATTGATTACAGATGAGGGAAAAAGAAAGCAAAACATAACCACATAAGAAAAAATATAAAAATAAATAAATAAGCACCTTTTTTTTGTTCTACTCCTTTGATTTTGCACACCAGTTCATATAGTTCCCTTATGTTCGCCTAAAATATATCAGAGAAACAGAAAAGCAATAATCAGAACTACGTTGGTCTAACATTTCAATTATCACATTATGCCAAGTTAGAACCAAAGTAGATGGCCTTGGAAAATATGCTAATAAGAAAGAATAGAAGAACTTTACATATAAGGTGCAGTCTGGTGGCCATTCTCTTTCCGTGCCTATAATGACTAGAGTCATTCGACTGTCTCAACTTGACACTTAGAATAGTGAAATGCTTTTTTACCAAGCTTTATGACCTATTAACGATGACCCCATGGAAACTAATCCAGCCCCAAGAGGCATTTTAGGTACCAACCCAGAAATGTCACCACCACCACCACCACCACCCCCTTCCCATATTTTGGATGGGGTCAAAGATCCGACCCAACCCGCATAACACCCAGAACCCCAACCTTAGGACATGCATCCCTAACCGCCATGGCGATTAGGTACCCTGCGACGATGCTATCGCTGGAGCTTCATCACTCGCAGCCTTTATTATCTGATTTCTGTTCTTCTAATTTTGCTTTATTCGGTATCACCAAAATTGCACTCTCAAAGTTGCACTCTCTATTGCTTTGGTTTCACATAACTTGCAATATTCATTCTCTTCTCCTTTTGGTTCTCTATTAGTTTCGGCGATTGGCGCAGAATACGATCACATGTCCCAGAGCTGGTTCCCAAGAGAGCGTCCCTTCCTGACCCAATTTACCTTAGGTTCGAGGTCTCCACAATGCTGCTCCATGGCCACTACTCTCAGAAATGCGATCTCCATCATTCCCAGCCTTTGACCACTTCACCTTGTCCATCGCCATGTCCATTTGTCGTTTGTCATTGCCCATCCATGTTCGAGACACTTTTTTTCTCCACCGCATTGGCCAGCTTCTCATTCAATTTGGGCCTAACCCGATTTTCCATGCTAAACTCCTTAGATTACTGATGAAAAATAAAAATACTTACATCCAATGATGCCAGGTGTTGCTCTTTCATTCGCTAGTCAAATTGTGGCCACCTGTAGTCACCCTATGCAAAGCCACCAGAGTCGTGGCCTACATATAATAGCAAATCATGTTCTTTACTTGCAATAGGCTATCAAGTAATGTCAGTGTTCCAATGTCTTCCTCACATAAAAACACTCAACAGTATTTTTTCTTTTTGAATAAAAGATGAATATCATTGACATAGCAATGCCAATGTTTATTACATATGCTTTTAAAATTGAATACGTGTCGTACTTTAACGGATTCGATACTCATCTGTACTTAGTGCAACATAACCGCAAAACCAACAAGACAACCCCATATGAAATCAATTGGTATCTTTTTGCTTAATTTTACAGTTGACACACTCTTATCTGTGGCATCAGTCAACTTCAAAATAAGTGGGTGAACCTCAACACTATATTGCTTCTGTGCAGCACCCTGCGAGATCAACTTCTTCGGTAATGCTGGTCCACCTTTATACCTAGACCATGGTAGACAGAAATCTGTTACATATTGTACAAATTAAACAGTAGTGACCATCAGATGACACAATTGAAATATAACCTTAACCGCCCAAGTTCCAAGACTTCTCCATTTATATGTTACATTCATGATGTCAATACTAAACCTATTAAAAGATAGCAGGTACAATGACGGAGGTAATCTAATACTTCAAATCTGTTTCCATTTTCTCATTATTCAAATTTATCTTACCATACTGATTTCAATCTCTTCCTATCAAGATCCAGAACCTCCAAGACTTGATAAATCATACTAAATCACTTCAAAAGTAATTTTTTATTTTATATTATTTTTCCAGAAAAAACTAATAATAATAAACCAGAAGCAGTTTCAGATAAAGTTTTTAGATATTATCACTTTATCAGATAACAAATATTCAACAATACCAACAATACAAAGTACAAACCAAAGCAGTTTCAGTAATTCAACAGAACAGCAATTGAAAATGAACAAAAAACAGAACAGCAATTTCAGTCAAATTACATACCTGACTCGGTGGCTCGGGCTCCATCTCTGACTTGAATCGGTGACTGGGTGGGAGGTGTTGTGTTGTGGGTGGCCAGAAACGCTGCTGGGTGGTGGCGTGGTGCTCTGTCCGCTGGGTGGTCCTGGGTGAGTGGGTGGTGCTGTGCTACTGCTGGCCAGCTGGGTGCGACTGTGCGAGGGTGGTGCTGGGCTGCTGGGCGCTGGCTGTGGCTGGGGCTTCGTGGTGCTCTCTCTGTCCGCGAGGAGGTCCTGGGAGCAGTGGGAGGAAAGATTCGGCGGCGCTGGAAGGAAGGCTTCGCGGCGCTGCGAGGTGGTGGGAGGAACGGTCTCGCCGGCGCTGGGGGTGCAGAGAGCGAGACTGTGAGAACTGAGAAGAGAGGGGCTAGGTTCCGTTTGGGGGTGGGACGTGGGGGTTACTGGGTTAGAAGTTACGTCACGTTCATTTGGGGGGTGGGGTGGGTTGGGGTGGGCTTGGTTTTTTTAGGTTTTTTTATCTTACCGGTTCGGTTCGGTTCGGTTAGGATTTTATTATTAGAACCGAAAATCAAACCAAACTACAATAAAACAGCAAAACATGTTTTTTCGATTTTTTTGGTTTTTGATTTGTTCGATTTTTTATTTTTTTTTGTTCGGTTAGTCAGTTTAGTTCCGAACATTGTATTGGGTCTTAAATATATTTATTATTCGTGTCAAACTTAACTGTAGAACAATATTACACTTATTTAAATTTTTTGGGGCTGAAATATGACTTTTAAAACATTAAGGACTAAATCAAGCTATTTTTCCACGGGACCTCCCCTATAATCGTAGTAGAGTAAGTTTTTTTCTTCTGAATCAGGTAGATTCATATCTGAAAGAAGTTTATAATAAGTCATTAAACTTTCAGTAATACAAACATGGAGTTCCTTTTTTATTTTTATTCAAGAATAAAGAGAGGCTCGGTGAAATAGATATGTTTGTGAAGATGCAGACTACCTCCACCTGGACAGAAAGACTGTCCAACTATAGGGGTCAAAATAATATTTTATCCTTTATTTTGTAAGTCCTATTTTTTAAGTCCGGAGAATATTTTTAATAACTTTTAATTATTATCTTCTACATCTTTAAATGAGTAATTAATGTTTTTTCAATTATAATTTGAATTTAGTTAATATGTGCTTTTAGGACATATAATAAGACTATTATTAGTAGAAAATTGTAATATTTTTAATAAATATAAAATAAATGCATTAGGAAATTAAATTTTTTGTATTTCCAATAAAAAAACTTTTTAATTTATAATGTTAACATGGAGAAAATACTCAATTTAATCCCTTAAATTGCACTCAAACTTCAATTTAGTCCATCAAGTTTTAATTGTCTCAATTTATTTCTTAAATTTTTCAATTTTTAATTATGTTAGTTTCTGCGATAGTTTCCGTCACAGAGTCAATTGAAAATTTAAGAACTAAATTAAGACTCAAGTATATTTTTATGAACAAAATTGAGTATTTTCTCATTAGCATGTGTCTTTAAGACTGCATTTGGAAGGAAAACTGAAATTGAAAGACTGAAACTGGAAGACAAAGACAGTATTTATATTATGTTTAGTTTAAGATAAATATAGAGATTGATGAATAAATTTAAAATTTAAAAAATTAAATAAAGATATTTTTGAGAATAAATGTTATTGAAATTTTAGTCTTTTGTGTTCTTATTTTCTAAAGGTATTAAAGAAATTGAAATTTTGTATCCTAACACTAAAATTTTAATTATAGTTTCTAATCATCTGTATCTTAATTTTCTAATTTCAATTCTAATCTCTAAAGAGAAATGCTAATACTAATACCATCATCATTTAAAAGAAAAAAAATTGATAAACTAAAAGAGTATTAAAAAGAAATCACGATAAAAAAAACATTTAAATTATGAATAGATAATTTGTTAACAAATTTAGCACAATATTTTGTTCAAAAAGAAACATTACTATATTTTAAAAGAGGATAAAATATACTTTTTGTCCTTAAAATTTGGCAAAAGTTTCAAAAAGTACCTTTACATTTAATTTTGTTTCAATTTTGTCTCAAAAAATTTCGATTTGTATCAAATATATTCTCGACGATTAAATTTTAAAAAAATTTAAGATCAGTCTAACAATAATGCATAAAAATTATGCTTGATTTGCTTGTATTGAGGGTTGTTCTTATAAAATTGTTGTTGAATTGGTCTTAATTTTTTTAAAAAATTAGCCTTCAAAAATATATTTGATATAAATCGAAGATTTTTGGAATAAAATTGAAACAAAATAAAATTTAAAAATATTTTTAAAATTTTTGTCAAATTTAAAAAATAAAAAATATATTTTATTCTTAAAAAAATAGCCATACTTAGCACAATACTTGATTAACTTTATTTAATTGATATTAAAAAAAAATTATAGAATGCACCTACATAGTTAGATGAATCGGGTGGTCTATTTTGTATAAATTTATAGAAGAAAAAAAATAATATTCAAATAGAATGATATATCTCCTATTATCAGAGTAAATATTTTTTTTATCCTC
Organism: Arachis hypogaea; assembly: GCF_003086295.3. NCBI lineage: Eukaryota > Viridiplantae > Streptophyta > Magnoliopsida > Fabales > Fabaceae > Arachis > Arachis hypogaea. The sequence goes on along the minus strand of NC_092040.1, from coordinate 4,097,119 downwards.
TAACTATTTATTTAAAAAATAATATTTTTTCATAATTCAAAAAACTCTAACCTACTCTTAATTATTTGATAAATTAGTTTAAACAATTATTGTAATCAATTGTTAAAACTGATAATATACTGACGTGTCAGGTATAAAAAATCACATGAATGTCATACAGAAGCGATTTTAAAAAGGGTTTTGTTAAGTAAATAATGACTTTTGTAGATAATATTGAACATCTAATTATTGTTAACTGTGCATGAGTAAATCAAATCAAAAGAAATAACTATCTAATTAAAAATAATCAATATAATTATCTGTACACCTATTAATTCAACATTCAATATATCTATTATTCACATTATTTAATATTATCATTGTCTATCTATATATTTTCTTTTAAAAAATATGGACTAATAAATCCTTAAAAAGGTCTCTCTCTTCTCCAACTTCATGCCTATCTGTCCTTAGGATTTGAGGAAGACAAAAGCTCGTACTCACAGCCTCATGCAATTGAGACAATGGAGATGGACATGACGACGTGGCGCTGATAATTAACACATTACATTACACATAATCTGACACATCATTATGTAATCGTTTTTGAGCAAATGGTTGTAGGAGTTTATTAATCTAATTATTTAAACGGATGAGGACCATCGTGATATTTCAGGATGATTAGGGGAATAGTTGAAAAAAATGGACTAACCCGAGTGAGCGGACTAGAAAATTGGCGATCTGCCTTCTAGGCCGGTCCGGGTGAACATTGGATTGGATAAGGAACAAATCCGGTGAGAACCAGTTTGAATCGGTCAGATTTTGTGAAAACCGATGAACCGGAAGGTGTGAGAAACCGGACCGGTTCAGAAAACTTTTTAAAACCACAAAAGTCCAAAACCACGTCGTTTGTAAATTGTAACAGACCTAGGCTAGTTCTCTGCCCACGCCATCCCCAAACTCTCCTCTCCCTCTCACTTTCGGAAACGGCACACTACACACACAGGCACAGCACTGGCAGCTCACCTCGGTTCACCGCCACCGCACGCTCGCCGCCATCGCCGCGCCTCTCGCCGGATTCTCCGAATGTTGTGCTCGCGATTCGCGTCTTGCCCCTCTCCTCCGTCTGTGCTGTGTGCTCGGCCTCTCGCGTCTCGCCGTGCCTCCGCCGGTGAGTGCTCGAGCTGCGGTTCCTGAAGCTGTGCAGCGTGTCGTCGTCGTCCGCCATCACAGCACCGAACGCCTGGTGTGCTCCACTGCTCGCGTCTTGCCTCTCTTCCTGCAGCTGTGCTTCCTGGTGAGTGCTCGCGTCTCGCCGCGCTGCGCCTCCGTCCCTCCCTCTCCTCTCTTCCGTGGTTGTTGCTGCCTGAACTGCTTCTCATCGTCCACCTTCTGCCTCTGCAACAACAGGTGAGCATTTAATTTTTTCCAGGTTGATTCATTGATGTTATTGCTGTGAATTTTATTGTTGATTGGTTTATGAGTTGATTAGAAATAAACATGGCAGTGGTTGAATTGAAATGTTGAATTGATTTCTGAATTGGTTTATGAATATGAATATGCAGGGGTTTTGCTGATTATGAATATGGTTTAATTGTTGAATATGTAGTCGTTTTGTTAATTGTTGAATTAGTTTATGAATTGGTTTCGCTGATTATGAATTTTGTTGATTGTTAATTGTCGTTGCTGTAATGATGCTGGTTTCTTTTGCTATTTGTTACTTAGTTGATTGATTTTTTTTCTTTTATGGGATTTTAAGATGGCTTCATCAGAAACACCATCATCCCAAGAACATCAGATGAAGATATACCTAGACTTTCAAATTACTCCTTGGACATAGTTTATGGATTGTTATTTTTAGTGTGTCAAATTAAGATACTATTATAGTAGTACTGACTAATTTTATGTCTATTTTCGTATTAGTTATTTTTATAATTTGAGATTTGATTGTTGTTGTTAGTGAAGACATGCATTTCAATTTTTGACTATTTTATATTATATTATTTAAATAAGACCGGGTCAATCAGTTGAACTAGTGACCCAATAGTCTGACCGTTTTGATCACCAAGTCAGTTATGACAACTATATTTTGGGGACGCCACTGCAAATGGCCAGGGGTGGAATATTACTCATATTGTTTGTATTTTTAGATATTGGTAAAAACTTTGGTGTAACATTCGGTTATTGGATTTTATGGTGTTTTTCAAAATTTTGAGGGCGGGACAATATGCCATAAAATCCAATAACTGAGTGTTACACCAAAGTTTCTTCCATATCCAAAAAAATTAGCCAATAAATCTATCCAAAATTTTTCTCATGTCCTTTTCTTATACGGTAGTAACCCAAGAGGCACCCGTTAACAGATTAGTATTTGCAGCGGTGGGACATGGGATGCTGAGAACCTCGCGGATGAGCTCTTCATTCACTCCTTTCTTGGCAACTCCATTGCCTTATGCTTCAATTTCAGATTCCAATTTGTGATTAACAAGAGTTGGGTGCTTTGCTTTATTCCACTGCGAAATTCTTGACGCCCCTCTCCAATGCTATTTTGTCATTGTTCCTAATCTCACCCTCGTTCCTCTCAAATTGAATCATCTGGCGGCGGTGGAGTACCAAACCAGGGTTGAGTGAGCCTCAAGAAAATGCAGAGATTTTCGAGAAAAACATTGCCTTTCTTCAAAAAAGTTAATTTTTTCCAACTTCCCTTGACAAATTCATTAACAGTTATTGGACAGAAAAATACACTATCCCAGCTGTTTTCTACTAGTTTTGAGGTGTGTTCACCACATTCGCCACCACTCAATCATAAGTCCTCAGAATTTGATAATAGTAGCAGCTGCATCAGCAGTGCCGCATCAAAAAACCATTTTGGCCTTATTCACCTTCAATGTAGTCCAGAAAAGGATGTAAATGACCAAAGCTACGATGATGAGTTTGCTTCTGATGTGGAAAAAGTTTATAGAATATTGAGAAAATATCATTCTAGGGTTCCCAAATTGGAGCTTGCTTTGAAAGAATCTGGAATTGTTGTGAGGCCTGGATTAACTGAGCGCATCTTGAATCGATGTGGCGATGCCGGGAATTTGGCATATAGATTCTATGCATGGGCTTCTAAGCAGTCCGATTATCAACATAGTCAAGAAGTTTACAAAGCTATGATTAAGGTTTTGGGCAAAATGCGGCAATTTGGAGCTGTTTGGGCACTAATTGATGAAATGAGGCAAGAGAATCCTATGTTAATTTCTCCACAGATGTTTGTTATTCTAATGAGGAAGTTTGCTTCTGCAAGGATGGTTCAGAAGGCTATTGAAGTATTAGATGAAATGCCCAATTACGGATGTGAGCCTGATGAATATGTTTTCGGGTGTTTGTTGGATGCATTGTGCAAGAATGGTAGCATTAAGGAAGCCGCTTCGCTTTTTGAGGACATGAGATATCGATTTCCTCCAACCATCAAACATTTCACTTCCTTGTTGTATGGTTGGTGTAGAGAAGGGAAACTTATGGAAGCAAAACATGTGTTGGTGCAAATGAAGGATGCAGGCATTGAACCGGATATCGTTGTTTATAACAATTTGCTTAGTGGTTATGCTCTAGCTGCGAAAATGGGGGATGCTTATGATCTTTTGAAGGAGATGAGAAGGATAGGTTGTGGACCGAATGCAACCTCGTACACAATTTTGATCCAATCACTATGCAAACATGAAAGATTGGAGGAGGGAATGCGGTTATTTGTTGAGATGCAGAGAAATGGCTGTGATGTGGATGCCATAACCTATACAACATTGATTAGTGGGTTTTGCAAGTGGGGAAAAGTTGAAAGAGGTTATGAGCTTTTGGATCGGATGATACAACAAGGCCATGTGCCAAATCAGCTGACTTATCATCATCTCATGTTTGCCCATGAAAAGAAGGAAGAACTGGAGGAGTGTATGGAACTGGTGAATGAGATGCACAAGATTGGTTGCACTCCTGACCTTAACATCTACAATACGGTTATTAGGTTGGCTTGCAAGTTGGGAGAGATCAAGGAAGGTGTTTGGATTTGGAATGAAATGGAAGCAAGTGGGCTTAGTCCAGGCATTGACACCTTTGTCATAATGATTAATGGCTTTCTTGAGCAAGGTTGTCAGATTGAAGCTTGTGAACATTTCAAGGAGATGGTTGGCAGAGGGCTTTTTACCACCCCTCAGTACGGTACATTGAAGGAGTTGATGAATTTCCTTTTAAGAGCTCAAAAGCTTGAACTGGCTAAAGATACTTGGAATTGTATCACATCTACCAAAGGGTGTGAATTGAATGCGGGTGCATGGACAATATGGATTCATGCACTCTTTTCAAAGGGACATGTAAAGGAAGCTTGTTCATTCTGCATAGACATGTTGGATCAGGGGTTAATGCCACAGCCGGATACTTTTGCCAAGCTAATGCGCGGTCTGCGGAAACTATATAACAGACAATTTGCGGTAGAGATCACTGAAAAGGTGAGGAAAATGGCTGCTGATCAGAAGATCAGTTTCAAGATGTACAAGCGGAGAGGAGAGAGGGACTTGAAAGAAAAAGCGAAGGAGAAAAAGGATGGGAGGAAGAGGAGGGCTAGGCAACGCCATTGGGGTGGAAGCCGGCAGAAATCTAGCACATTATAAATTTCACTAGTGAAGCTTGACATACATTCTAGAGGTTCCCCAAACGAGACTCTCATTTTGGACCAGAATTTGGTGAAGCAATTTAATTGGATGAAAATTAATGATGTTATTTGGTTTGATTCAAGGCATGATTGAAGACATAGGAGAAGTTGCTTTGTTCTTTGAGGTATCAATTTCTATGTTTTACTTAATGCCTTAATGGATAGATGTTGAGGCAAGGAGTGGTTTGCATTTTAAATTGGACAAGGGTTTATGAATGCAATTGAATGCTTTATATTAAGCTTATTATTACTTTTTTTTTTTTATGTGAAAAAGGGCTTGTATCGTAGCATCGGTAGTATATTGTATTACAGATTATTTGTCGAAAATTTTTAATATATGCTGCTCTTTTTTATTACTTCTCTAACAGAGGATAAGACACTCTACTTCACCATATCAGTACTATTAAGCACATTGCTCATGGGCAATTTGAAGAGGAACTTCTGAGATTCCTGCAGCATTGTGCAATATTGATTCAAGGGGCTCTGGATTGCAAAAACGCATTGCTACCTCTTAAAAGGTGAAATTAAATGCTTCACTTGCTTCTTGTACATTATGCTCCGATTGTACTTTAGTGTTTTTGGCAGCAACAAATTTAAAATATTCTCTATTTAGGCAAATAAAACCATGAATAACAACAAACGCACCAAAAAATATAGTATAAACCTTTCTCTATATTTGATTTGATTGTATAACTATTGCATTGTGTCATTACATATATACAAATTTAGTGGGATCAAAATTGCTTTATGTTGAAATAGTCTCTATTGGGATAATATGTTCAAAAGGGATGTCTTAGTCTTAATCATGCTCCTAAATAAGCTTTCTAATCTAATCTCAATGCTTTCAATTGCAATCTCCAAAGCCTCCAATTGCTCATGTGCTACTTTCATGTTGGAACCATTAGCACCTTCTTTTAAAAGGATGTTCAAAGTTGCATCCACCAGTTGTAATTCATTGCAATTCTCTGAGTTATCTTCAGATGCAACCACTCCTTTATGCATCAACTTGTTCATCCATTTGGCTGCCTTTGACTTCGATGCTGGACGAGCGAAAAAAGTCAAAAGGGATTGGAAGATAGACACGTTCATTGCAATCACTTCTCTTAAAACTCTCATCATTTCTTCATTCAACAGTTGAGATGCTCCGAATTTGCTTTGTAGCTGCTTCAAGGTTGTGATCACCTTGTTGACATTTTTCTTCGTCTTCTTTGAGAAGGAATTGTATTCAGCTATGCTTGTTTCGATGGTTGAATCACCCTTTCTCCTTCTAAGAGCTGAATGAAGGAATTGCACATTCTCCTTGATCTGCATAACTGTGTCCCTTGTGATGCCACATATATCCAAGACCTTCATGGATCCATCCAAGATTTCTTCAATGCATTTGTCACCTTGTTGTTGAGAGATGACCTTTTGGGTTGATGCAACATTGAGAAGATCATCCAAAGAAGAGTGTAAATCTTCCAAAAAGGACAAGCTAGTGACAATTGACTCAGACGTCGAAGTTGCTTCGAAAGCCTTGAGATTATTCAATTCATCTCTTACCCTGGAGAAGCATGGATGAGATCCATTTGGCAAACTGTTTGACCGAACATGCAACTTGCTTGCCATTTTTACTACTCTTTTCTTGTTTGTTCTTTTTTTTTTTCCCTCTTCCTTTTTTTGGAGTAAGCTCAATGCTTGTATTCTGCAGTCTAATTCCTTTGAAACTCTTTATATAGGGGCAATTCCATAGACCAAAAGCCAACACAAGAGACATTACAACTCACCTATCTTATAATCAAAGTGTATAAACCAGAAAGCATGTGGATCATGCATATACTTTATTGGAATATGTTAAGCTTGTCACATCTCTGCCTAACAATAACAATAACATTATTGAAAGTTACATGGTTTCAAAGTTTATTAAATGACACCACCTAATGTGCCTCAACTTGCTCCCCATTAATACATTACCCTCTTTGATTCCAAATAATATATAGTTGATGCTGCTTCAGAGATTGTCTCAATATGAGGGGGTTGGAGCTATGCAAAATTAGATTAAATTACAAATTTTTGAGATGCTGGGATCTGGATTGTGATATGGAGAATGGTAATAATATATATGACAGATAAGTTTGTTAGATTAAGAGAACATAATGATGGGCAGATTAGCAGCATTGGAGTAGTTCGTAAGTCATGTATCCCTTTCTTATTATCATAATTTCTTTCTAATAATTTATTATTATAGAATTAAAGTATTTAACTCAATTATCTTCTACCTTAAGGATTTTAAAGTTTTAAATATGTGATTAAATAAAAGCGTTAACATTTTTCACAAAATAATATCTTGATGTTGATTCAAGAGTGCATGCTCTTAGTTTGTTTCAATATTTTCAAATTCAATCAAGTTTTTTCTGTTTATTAGCAAATAAAAGAAAGAAAGACCCAAAAAAAAAAAAAACAAATGTAACAAAATACCAAAGGAAAAGAAAGAAAAGAGTTTTGTGACTAATCTTGATAAAAATATAAACAGTAAAAGCTGCTATAGATTTAGTTTGTATTTCAAGTAAGCAGGTTAATAAATTTGGGAACTTTGAATTTTTTTTTTTTTTTACTTGAAGCCTAAAAGTCAAATCTAATTACTGGATATTAATTGTTTTGTTCATTAAGCAGGAGCATATTCATATAGTATCTGCTATTAGATAAATAAAACAATGATTAAACAAGAAAGACACCAAAATTTAGAGTATAAACTTTTGTATGTATTTGATTTGATTGCATTTGTACACATATATATATACACATATGGTAGATCAAAATTGGTATTCTGAAGATAGTGTGTATTCTATTGGGATAATATGTTCAAAAGGGATGTTCTAGTCTTAATCATGCGCCTAAATAAGTTCTCCAAACCACTCTCAATGCTTTCAATAGCAATCTCCAAAGCCTCTAATTGTTCATTGGAAGCATGAATCTGGGAGCCTTTTGCACCTTCATTTAAGAGGGTGTTCAAAGCTGCATCCGCCAATTGCAATTCATTGCCACTCTCTGAGTTCACTTCTCCCTTTTGCATCAACTTGTTCATCCATTTGATTGCCTTTGACTTTGAAGGACCACCCAAGAATGATAGCAGACATTGGAAGACACACATGCTTATTGCTATCACTTTGCTTAGAATGCTAAGATCTTGATGCTGATTTAAGATTCCATATTTGCTTTGTAGGTGCTTCAAAGATGTGATCAACTTGTTGACATTCTTCCTCATCTTCTTTGAGGAGGAATTGTATTTGGCTATGCTCTTTTCAATGCATGAGTCTCCCTTTCTTCTTCTAAGAGATGAATGAAGTGATCGTACATTCTCCTTGATCTGCATGACAGTGTCCCTTGTGATGCCACATACATCCAAGACTTTGATTGAGCCATCCAAGATCTCTTGGAAGCATTTCTCACTTTGATGATCAGAAATGGCCTTCTGGGTTGAACCAACATTGAGAAGACTCTCCAAGGAGAAGTATACGTCTTCCAACATGGACAAGCCTTTGGCAACCGACTCAGATGTGCAGGTTACATCAAAGTTCCTGAGGTTGTTCAACTGCTCTTGCACTCTTGAGGAGCATGGATGAGATCCATTTGGCAAACTGTTTGATCGAACATGCAATTTGCTTGCCATTGTTCTTTTTCTTTCTTTTGGAGGAAGCTCAATGCTGTTTGTTTTTTGTAGTCTATGCCCTTTGGCACCTCTCCTTATATAGGGTCTATTCAATTATTCACAATTTGTTTCCATAGACCAACTTAAGAGATAATACAGTTCACCAATCTTAATCATGTGTAGAAAGCATGTGAAGCATGCATTATTCTCTTGGAATATGGTAAGCTTGTCCCATCTCTGCCTAACATGTGATACTTTTGCATCAAATTATTCAAAGTGAAATGGTTTTGGAAACTATGAAGTGTATTATCTGGCATGTCCCCGTTACTCATCACCTAATGTGGCTCCTATGCTGCCACACTAACCCCTTTGATTCCAAATATATAATATAATTCATGCTGCTTCAGTGATTGTCTCAAATCATGAGGTTGGAACTATGCAACATGGATTAAATTACACTTTTCTGATAAGGTTGAGATCCTCATTTTGTGATATGGAGAATGCTAACTAATATATTTATAAATATATATATGACAGATAAGTTTGTTGAGATTAAGAGAACATAATGATGGACCAATTATGAGCATTAGAGTAATTTTTAAATGTGTGCACGAATAACATGTAGTCTTCATGTCTCCCCTTCTTATTATCAAAATCTCCTTCATCATGTAGTATTAATCTGGTTTTAACTTTTAGCATATCAGAAAGAATGTTGATCCCAATATTTAGCTCAATATTCTTGTGAAATTTCAAAGTACATAAAGGACATTCAGTACTGTTCTTGCTGTTTGTTATATAGGATCATAGATATTTGTCAAGATTTCCTGTGGAAAATATCAACAAAGTAGAGGATGAGCAAAGATTAAGTAAAGAAAAAGAGAAAGTTAAAGAGAGAAAAATGTTGGCCGAATAAAATTAGTTTCCAATGTTTATAAATCTTACACCATAGCAGAAAAGAAAAGGAAGAATATCTCAATACAAATTTATAGAGACTAAAAATTTAATAAATCAAGGATTAGTTATTCATCAAATATCAACAATGGTACTGACTTATTTATCCCTAAACATAATTTTGTCATAATAATTGCCTCAATGGTTTTTATTGTCAAAATAGAACAATATGGTGGATTCTCTAGTGGAAGAAAATTGTTATGATAACTCTAACTGATGTTGATCAAGTGTCTTTCATTTTTCTAGTTCCATAATGTATAATGCTTTTGTTTCATTTTGGACTATGTCTAATGATTTATAATAATTGAGGTACTTTCTCTAACAGATTGTTATTCAATGAATTTGATTTAACTTCCTCTTAAAGAGAATTGTTCAGTGCACGAGTGGCATGTCATTAGTAGATATCATTAAAGTTTAATTAATTATTCTACTTGCTTAGTAGATATCATACTCCACCCAAGTTTTAAGATAAGTGATGGAGAGAGACTAAATTAAATGTTAATGTATGTGCAGAGAAACTTAAAAAGATGACCCATACAAAAGAAAAGAGAGCAAAATATATGAAATGTGAATTTTCTTTTGTATTTGATTATGTAACCATAGAATTTTATACATGTACAAATCAAAGAGATCAAAATTTTCAACCTTCCAGAGATCCTTAAAATTGGGATTCTTTTGTAGGATTTAGAGAGAGATAAGAATAAGTGAGTAGACTCTACTGAGTCATAATGTTTAAAAGAGAGGCTCTGGTTTTTACCAAGCGCCTAAATAAGTTCTCCAAAGCAATTTCAATGCTTTCAATGGCATCTTCCAGAGCATCCAATCTTCCATGTGCTACTTGCATGTTGGAACCATTAGCACCTTCATTTAAAACGGTGTTCAATGCTTCATCAACACACTGCAGCTCATTGGAATTCTTTGAGCTCACTTCTCCCTTATGCATCAACTTGTTCATCCATTTAGTTGCCTTTAATTTTGAAGGAGGACCAGCCAAGAATGAGAGAAGGGATTGAAAGACAGACATGTTCATCACCATCACTTCCCTTACAACACTAATCACTTCTTCATTCAGGAGTGAGGAAGCACCAAACTTGCTTTCTGATTGCTTCAAAGATGTGATCAACTTCTTGATATTTTTCTTCATCTTCTTTGAGAATGAATTATATTCTGCTACAATCTTTTCAATATTTGAATCTGCCTTTCTCCTTCTGAGAGCAGAGTGAAGTGATTGTACATTTTCCTTGATCTGCATCACTGTGTCCCTTGTGATTCCACATATATCCAAAAGTCTCAAAGAGCCATCCAATATCTCTTCACCTTGATGATGAAATATGGCCTTTTGGGTGGAAGAAACACTGAGAAGATCGTCCAAGGAAATGTATAGATTTTCTAACAAGGACAATCCAAATGCAGATGCAGATGTGGATGTTGCTTCAAAAGTCTTGACCTTGTTGAGCTCCTCTTGAACCCTTGTGGAGGATGGATGAGATGCAGATGGCAAACTGTTTGAACGAACATGAAGATTGCTTGCCATTGTTTTCTGTTTTTTTTTTCTCTCTCTTTTTTGGTGATTATTGTTTCTGAAAGAGAGCTGTGAATGCTGATGTGTTGGTACCAAGTCCTTGACTCTCTCTCTATATAAGAGAAGCTATTGATGATTGGTTTCTAGAGGCATCACACACAGCTCATCAATGATCTCCCAATCAGAGAGTGAGAATCATTCATGTGGTCCATACATGAATTCCCTTGGAATATGTGAAGCTTGTCACATCTCTGACATACCCTCTTGTTATTATATTATAATGTGATGTTATGCAATTGTGCTACCTGTCTTGTTTTGCTTGTGTTGGCTCATTAGTCATCACCAACATTGCCTCCTCTTGCTGCCACATTGCCCTCTTTCATTGCAAATATTATAATGATTGCTGTTTCTGCCATATTTGCAAAATCCATTAAACAAATGGTTTTAGTTTTATGAGAGGGTTGGGATCCAAATGCATTGAATATGAAACATGTAGAGAATAATTTACATACCTACCTATAAAACTCAATATAACTTTGTTTTATGACTAAGGTAAATAGGCTGATCTATTAAACCTTGTTCCTTAGGGATACAGAGGGAACAAAGAGAAAATGAGCAGAGTTATTTTGCATGTTGCTTAATATATATATCTAATTAAATTCCAGAAGTTAAATAGCATATGACAATTACTAGGATTAAAATATTATTACTTAAAAAAATTAAACAAGAGATCTTTGACAATTAGTAGCAAATGCACCCCTTAATCCTAGAACAGCAAGAATAGTACATGTCCTTTCTGTACTTTGATATTTCACAATATTGAGGTAAAGATTAGTGTCAACAGAAACAATGTACATGAAAAATCTTAGCAGAAAATGATGAAATCCTAGCAAGGAGGAGATTACCATTAAAAAAGGTGAGACATGAATACTACATGCTACCCGTACACACACTTATGACTTAACTAGTCTAAATGCTACTAATTGAACCATCATTTTATATGTGACACCATTAATGATTGACCATATTTTATATTCACAGGATCAGAATCTCAACCTTGCAGGAGCCATTTTTTAATCCATGCTGCAGCTCCATAGCTCTATCATATTGGGACAAACCAATGGACATTATTGAAGTGAATCATATAATATTTGCAATCAAAGAGGATAATGTGGCAGCAGAGGAGGCAATGTTGGTGATGACTAATGAGGTTCTGTGAATGCAAACACAAGGAGAACATGACAGGTAGCACTTCTAATGCATTTATAACAACACAATAATGTTGGTTAGAGATGTGGCAACCTTAACAAATTCCAAGAAAATCCATGCATGTAACCCATGCTTTCATTGGTTGAGATATGTGAGCTGTGATGCTTTATTATGTTGGCCAATAGGAATCAATCATGAAAAAGTAGCTACCTTCTATATATAAAGACAATGAGCCAATGGATTTGATAAGAGAACACACACAAACTAACATTAGAGCTTTCTTCAATCCCTTAGAAAGAAGAACACACAAATATATACAACAATGGAAACCAAATTTCACATTCGGTCAAACAGTTTGCCAAATGGATCTCATCCAAGCTACACAAAGGTTCAAGAGGAGCTCAACAAGCTCAGGACTTATGAAGCAACATCTGCTTCAACATCTGAGTCAATTAGCACTGGATTGTCCTTGCTTCAAGACTTATATGTTTCCTTGGATGATCTTCTCAATGCTGCTTCAACTCAAAAGGTTATCTCCCATCATCAAGGTGACAAATGCTTTGAAGAGATCTTGGATGGCTCAATCAAAGTCTTGGATATATGTGGAATCACAAGGGACACAGTTATGCAGATCAAGGAAAATGTACAATCCCTTCATTCTGCTCTCAGAAGGAGAAAGGCAGATTCAACTATTGGATCAAGCATAGCCGAATACAATTTGTTGACAAAGGAGATTAAGAAGAATGTCAAGAAGTTGAACACATCTTTGAAGCAGAGCCAATTTGGAGCATCCCCATTGTTGAATGAAGGTCAAGATGCTGCTAATGTGATTAGTGTTTTAAGAGAAGTCATTGAAATGAACATGTCTGTCTTCCAATCCCTACTTTCATTCTTGGCTGGTCCTCTTTCAAAGTCAAAGGCAGCTAAATGGATGAACAAATTGATGCATAAGGAAGAAGTGAACTCACAAAATTCCAATGAGTTGCAGTGTGTTGATGCTGCTTTAAGAACCATGCTAAATGAAGGTTCCAACATGAAGATAGCACATGAAAGATTGGAGGCTTTGGAGAATGTCATCACAAGCCTTGAGAATGATTTGGAGAACCTATTTAGGCATTTGATCAAAACAAGAGTCTCTCTTTTGAACATCATGGCTCAATAGAGTCTGTTGTTATTCTTTATAAATCCTGAGATAGGTTCCAAATTTTGTAGACCTTAGAGGATTAAAATTTTTGACCTACTTAGTTTGTATATGTATATGATTCAATTCAATATATAACACAATCAAATACAAAGAAATGTTTATACTCTATCTATATTTTGCCATCTCCTCTGCTGTTTAGCCCATGCTCTAAAACTTAATATAAAGTTGGTTGAAGCATAATGTCTAATAAGCACAGTAGAGTAGTTACTTTCTCTGATCTTTTAGGATTTTAAATATAAAGCTTCTCACTACTAAGGATTACATAAAGCAATAGGTTGGACTTTGGATTCAACCTCTCTCACAAACAATGCAATATCCATTGACCAGTCTCCATGCCCCAAGCAACCTCATCAAACTCAGCAACAATTTTTAGTCATTGTAATTTCTTATATATTGCAATTTTAAGACTTCTTTTTGGTATAAAGTGCTATAAAACAATTTCATTTATTCAACAGTGACAACATTCATGGGTTGGTACTTGGTAGTAAGTTGCACAATCTTCTGCAATTTCAGGTCAAATCGACTATTATTTGGAAACAGAGATTAACAAAAACTATGGGGAAAAACAAGAAAAAATATATAAGTAACATTATTAGATTCATATGAATTTATTTTCATCAGAACTAGTCTCAAATCCTTTTATAACAACTATAATGTAATACTAGTTCTAACAAAAAGAGAGAGAGATCAAACATAAATTTGTATTAAAAAATACTATTATTGAACACCATATTATAGTTCATAAATATCGTTATTGATAATCCAGAATTAATCTTTTGTGTAAGTTTTCAATACAAATATATATATCAAAATTAATTTAACAGAAAAGTTCATGGATTAGCTGAGGCTGATTTTTCACAAAGAAATCTTGCCAATTATCTTTGATCCCATAACAACAAAAATCCAACATGTCCTTTAACTTGAACATTTAACAAGAATATCAGGTTAAAGATTAGTGTCAATATTCCTCGTTCTATATATAACAAACAGCAAGAACAGTACTGAATGTCCTTTATGTACTTGGAAATTTTACAAGAATATTGAGCTAAATATTAGCATCAACATTCTTTATGATATGAAAGTTGAAACAAGATTAATACTACATGATGAAGGAGATTCTGATAATAGCAAGGGGAGACATGAACACTACATGTTATTCGTGCACACACTTAAAAATTACTCTAATGCTACTAATTGCTCCATCATTATGTTCTCTTAATCTCAACAAACTTATCTGTCAGAGCATTCTCCATATCACAAAATGTGGATCTCAGCCTTGTCAAAATGTATAATTTAATCCATGTTGCATAGCTCCATCTCATGATTTGAGACAATATCTGAAGCAGCATGAATTATATTATATATTTGAAATCAAAGGGGTTAGTGTGGCAGCATATGAGGCACATTAGGTGATGAGTAATGGGGACATGCCAGATAATAAACTTCAGAGTTTCAAAAACCATTTCACTTTGAATAATTTGATGCAAAAGTATCACATGTTAGGCAGAGATGGGACAAGCTTACCATATTCCAAGAAATTAATGCATGCTTCACATGCTTTCTACACATGATTAAGATTGGTGAACTGTATTATCTCTTAAGTTGGTCTATGGAAACAAATTATGAATAATTGAATAGACCCTATATAAGGAGAGGTGCCAAAGGTCTTAGACTACAAAAAACAAACAGCATTGAGCTTCCTCCAAAAGAAAGAAAAAGAACAATGGCAAGCAAATTGCATGTTCGATCAAACAGTTTGCCAAATGGATCTCATCCATGCTCCTCAAGAGTGCAAGAGCAGTTGAACAACCTCAGGAACTTTGATGTAACCTGCACATCTGAGTCGGTTGCCAAAGGCTTGTCCATGTTGGAAGACGTATACTTCTCCTTGGAGAGTCTTCTCAATGTTGGTTCAACCCAGAAGGCCATTTCTGATCATCAAAGTGAGAAATGCTTCCAAGAGATCTTGGATGGCTCAATCAAAGTCTTGGATGTATGTGGCATCACAAGGGACACTGTCATGCAGATCAAGGAGAATGTACGATCACTTCATTCATCTCTTAGAAGAAGAAAGGGAGACTCATGCATTGAAAAGAGCATAGCCAAATACAATTCCTCCTCAAAGAAGATGAGGAAGAATGTCAACAAGTTGATCACATCTTTGAAGCACCTACAAAGCAAATATGGAATCTTAAATCAGCATCAAGATCTTAGCATTCTAAGCAAAGTGATAGCAATAAGCATGTGTGTCTTCCAATGTCTGCTATCATTCTTGGGTGGTCCTTCAAAGTCAAAGGCAATCAAATGGATGAACAAGTTGATGCAAAAGGGAGAAGTGAACTCAGAGAGTGGCAATGAATTGCAATTGGCGGATGCAGCTTTGAACACCCTCTTAAATGAAGGTGCAAAAGGCTCCCAGATTCATGCTTCCAATGAACAATTAGAGGCTTTGGAGATTTCTATTGAAAGCATTGAGAGTGGTTTGGAGAACTTATTTAGGCGCATGATTAAGACTAGAACATCCCTTTTGAACATATTATCCCAATAGAATACACACTATCTTCAGAATACCAATTTTGATCTACCATATGTGTATATATATATATGTGTACAAATGCAATCAAATCAAATACATACAAAAGTTTATACTCTAAATTTTGGTGTCTTTCTTGTTTAATCATTGTTTTATTTATCTAAATAGCAGATACTATATGAATATGCTCCTGCTTAATGAACAAAACAATTAATATCCAGTTATCAGATTTTAGTTTTAGGCTTGAAGAAAAAACCATTCAAGTTTCCCATAGTAATTAACCTGCTAATTTGAAATCAAAATTTTCTAGTCCAATTATGCAGCAGCAACGAACCGTCGGATCTACCTCCGATCACTGACAGAAGGGAGTCGGCGGAGAGCAGCACAGCCATCCACTGCGGTGGAGAAAGGAGTGCCCCGAACCAAGATGTGTCAGGCGACGGCAGAAAGCAGCCAGCGAAGAAGACCGGCCTGGCGGAGCACATCGATCGTGAAAATGCCGGAGGTTGAGCGCTGTCGTCAGTCATCGCAATTCGCAGCAGCGGCCAGGAAGAAGAACAGAGTGAGTAGGAACCGGGTCGGGCAGGTGTAGAAGTGGTTCGAGTGGCGCTTGTCGGGTCGGGTTGGGTCTTGCGTGAGTCTAGACACTGTCCAAAAAAAAAAAGAAGCCCAATTGTATGATTTTGTATAGTCCTATTCTGAAAAAATGTTAATTTGCATAATCCTAATGTTTTGAGACGTTTTAGAAAGCATGGTGCGTTATGGCCCATTATTATTGACCTTATGTTGGTGGATTTATTATTCCTGACATCAATTTCAAATCATTGATGCATTTACCAGAATTGGCTATAATGAAGATTCTCTTAACAATGATCAAAGAAATAATAATTATAATTCAATATAATAAGATCTTTAAAAGATGTCAAATGCCTTAGGAATAAAATGTTAATAAGAAAATGACAATTCCTGCATAGATATCTATGGAAACGGTGATGCTACATGCTAAAAGCGTTTTTGTAATTAAGTATAAATAGATTGGTATAAGTCTAGTGTAAAAAAAAATATAAGCACTCAAATTAGTTCTTAAAAATTTTCAAAATTGATATTTTAGTCTAAAGAAAAAATTAATACATAGATTAATTTTAAGATTTTATTTCGACAGACAAATTAATCTTCAATTTATTTTTTGGCAAAATAATTATCTAAATTAGTCCCAAAAGATTTTAAAAATAGACATTTTAATTCTAAAAAAAAATTAATATACGAATCAATTCCCAATATTTTTTTCATCAGAAATAACAGTTCGTTGTCCAAAAAATAAAATTATTATTATTAATTGCACAATAATACTGTACTATAATTTTTTATATTTTTTAGACAAAAATAATAATAAATTTATTTATTAGATTCTTATGTATGTATTTATAATATAAAAAGTATATATATATATATATATATTCACTCAATAATAATAATAATAATAATAATAATAATAATAATAATAGAGATTATTCTACAAGAAATTCAAGATTAAAATTATTTGATATTTTTGTATTTAATATAATCAAAAGATATCGTATTTTTAAATTATATTTGTATTAAAAGAAAATGTTTTAATTTGAATTTCAAAACATCATTATTCACCTTAGTTGTTTCTAACAAAAAGAGTGTATTAATATAGTAGCGTCGTCCATATACATTCACAAAGCTAAGTTAATAATAATAAGATCGACATATAATGATTGATTTGTGTATTAATTTTTCTTGAG
Source organism: Arachis hypogaea (assembly GCF_003086295.3). Lineage (NCBI taxonomy): Eukaryota > Viridiplantae > Streptophyta > Magnoliopsida > Fabales > Fabaceae > Arachis > Arachis hypogaea. The sequence goes on along the minus strand of NC_092040.1, from coordinate 4,079,637 downwards.
AACTAAAATATCTATTTTTAAAATTTTTGAAGACTAATTTAGGTAATTACTCAAAATATATATGTATGTATATCTCATTGTCCTTTTTAATATAGCATAAATATTTATATATTTGACAACTTTATTAATATAATATAAAAGATTTTATACATAACACATAAATATTTGCACAAAGTATATAAATATTTGTACATAATACAAGTTATACATGTGATTTAGGATAATTTATATAGATAAATTAAATAAGAAAAAAATTATACAGATATCCTAAATTAAATTTGGTTACATGCATATTTTGTTTTATTCTCTATATAAATCGAATTAAATAAATTCGATTTACACTTTTTAATATAAATCAAATTACCTTATTCGATTTACTACTAATATAAATTATTGACATTAATTTTAAAATATAAATATCAATAAAAAATAGCCATTATTTGAATTTAAATAAAATATTAAAAAATAAAAAAATAAAAAATTATATTTTATGTTTTAGTTCAAATGTTAAAAAATTTATATTTTTACAAACTTATGAATTTAAAACGAAATAATAAATAATTTCTAAAAAATTCATTAAAAATCATTCTTTGACTCATTAATATCTAAAAAATCGTTATTAGAATTTTTAATATTGAAATAGTCAATATAAAATGTAGCCTTTTAAAATAGTACGAGTTAAAATTTAAATTTTTTTAAATAAAAAATAATAAATAATGATAGTGTTATACAATATAAAAAAAATTAACTAAATTTATATAATTTAAAAAATAATTAAAATATCATGTCAATTAAATTATCATTTGATTTGAGAAATAGTTCTTATAATTTTTTTCCTTAATGGTTTTAAATTGAACCTTGGAAATTATTTATTTTAAAAAAATGAAACAAATACTTACTGTTTCTTGAATTGGATAAATCATAAATCAAATTTAAATTTTAGCATGAAGTTGAGATAGCACTAATAAAGACCAAAAGGATTTGTCCATTTCTCCGGAAATTGGTTTCTCTAAAGTCTAAACAGGTGAATGCAAATTCCATAAAAATCTGCAAGACATCCAGATTAGGTTCATTGAAGACTTTGGAGACAGTGACAGTGACAGGAAATGGTTGCCAGAATATTCTGAAAATAGTCATGCTAAATATACATTAAAATTAATTATTAATATAAAATATATATTTAAAATAAATTAGATAATATATATTTATACAAAAATATATAATAATTAATTTAATAATTTTTTAATATATAAATAATATTTTTATTTTATAAAATATTAAGTAAATTTTATTAATATCAATCAATAATTTTAAAATTATTTTATTTTTCTAAAATTTTAAATTTAAATTTTAAATCTAAACACTAAAATTAATTAATATTTTCTAACTAAAAATAATTCTTTATACTTTATGGAATATCTTTGGAATGGAAAACTCAAGGCAGAATTGTGAGGTGCACCTTAATTACAGCATTGAGAGATGAGGGCCTCCATTTTAAAACTATATGAGTGGTTAATTGTGTAGCTGCTTGAAGACGACCATATAGGATATGAATTTAGTTTTGATGCACACCCACAATGTAAAATAATTTTATAAGTGTATTTAATTATGCACTAAAATTAAGTACTATTTTTATTAACCGTCATAAATAATTATTCAAAAGAACAGATATAATTGTATAATTGTGTAAAATATTTTATACTATCAGTACATTAAAATTAAAGTAATAGGATATACCCCACATTTTCTTCACATGTTATATATATATACACAAACATATTTCGTAAAAAAAAGTATATAAAAAAGATGAAGAATGAGCAGTAGTAGTATGATGAAAAGGGGAGCTATGGCTGGCATTTCACAAAAGCATTATAGCAGTAATACTAACAATATTCGATCTATAAGCTTGCCAACAAGATCACATCCAAGCACAGCAAGGGTTGAAGAGGAGCTGAACAAGCTCAAATCATGGGAGCCATCATCATCATCATCAAAGGTGGTGGAAACAATTTGCTGTGGCCTTCATGACCTTAAAGAGTTGTACAAGTGTGTGGTTGAAGATCTTCTGAATCTTCCACTCACTCAACAAGCACTTTCCCAACACCACAATGAGAAATGGGTTGATGAGCTTCTTGATTTCCCTCTAAGATTCTTGGAGATCTTGGGGGAGACAAGAGATTCCATCATGTTGCTCAAAGGGAATGTTGGTGAAGTTCAATCAGCACTCAGAAGGAGAAAAATGGTTGGTGATTTTGGTATTGAAAACCATCTCAATTCATATTGGACTTTGAGAAGAAACATGAGGAAGGAATGCACAAAATCTCTTCTTTTATTGAAGCATTATGTGGATCATCACTCTTTTGGATCATATTCTCCACCCTTGGATCTTAATCAGCACCTATCTGCAGTTGTAAGGGTTCTGAGAGAGTCTAGTTTGATCACAAGTTCAATCTTTCAGTCACTTCTTGTGTTTCTTTCTTCACCAATCTTCAAGTTTAAGGCTAGAAAGTGGGATTTTGTGTCAAGATTAATGAAGAAAGGAGTGCTTGTATGCAACAATATTCAACAGGACAATGTGAATGAAATAGAAAAGGTGGATTTAGCACTCTGCAGAATGGTTATGGATAATAATAATAATCAAAGCAAGGATTTTGAGACTCAGAAGATTATTCAATCTGCACAAAGAGAGATAGAAGCTCTGATTTTAGTCATTGAAGGGCTTGAGAATGGATTAGAGGGCTTGTTTAAGCACCTTATTAATACTCGAGTATCTTTTCTTAATATAATTTCTCCCTGAAACTATATTTAATATCATGAACATTCTAAGCATGTGTAGTTTAGAACTTAAGTTTAATGAGGGTTATATATCTGCATAAAGTTTATTGATGCTTTTATGTAAATGTAAAGAGTTGTTGCAAATTTTGTTAAACATATTTTCACTTTGTTATTACATCATTTTTGTTTTAATCTCTCTGCAGTCCATATAGTGTAAAATTTGCTATTTCAATCTGGGGCGGAGCTAGGTGGTGGCAAAGGGGGGCGATGACCTCCCCTAATTTTAATTTTTTACTTGTAAATTATATGTAAATTTCAGTTTAGCCCCTCTTAAAATTTTATTTTAGTCTTAGTTTATTGTATAAATATTTTTGGCCCCCTCTAATATTTTATCTAGCTCCGCCCCTGATTTCAATGCTGCAATTCAATAACAACTTAGTTGGTATTCCTTTTCTTAAAATTAACGACACTAACATACCTTATGATTAGAGAGGCAAAAATAGAAATATAAATTTATTTAGAGAAAAGAGATATTTATTCATCTATAAAAATAATGGCACAATTTATCTACTTTTTCTTTAATTTTCTATTATTATTGTTGTTGTTAAACTTTTACTAAACATAACCTAAATAATTTACTATATATAATGGGAATATGAGAGAGAAAGTAAAAAGTTGGTATACAATTTTTTTTAAAATATCTTTGATCATTTAATTTATAAAAAAAAAATTCTTAACTCTAAAAATTAAACCCATGTCATTTTGATTTTAATGTAACATACTTATTATTATTTTAGTTAACTTCAAATTTATTATTATTATTATTCATATTTAATTAATAAATTTGTGGATTAATTAATACAGACGACAACGTTAATTGGAGGGCATCGTTGAAATTGGTAATCCTGTTTAATTATGCTTATGACTATGGAATGAGATAGGGCCCTTCCAATAATTGAAAGAACAACAATAATAAAACCACCAGTCATATACTCATGTCCAACCCTATGAAACTAGATTTTTTAGTCACTTTCATAGTGTCATTATTTTGATCTGCTATCCAATTTATGGGTTCTCATCATCCATCAACCTATTTTGATGTTACATAATTATTCTAGTTATAATTGTGCACAACTGAATGTATTAATCATTGTTTTACTCTCTATTTTTATTGATAAATACGTAAACATAAATAATTATGTCATTCAGAATGGATAATTACTCTAATATGTGACTTAGAAGTTAAGGAATCATGTTAATAGTTACTAAGAAATCATATATTGAGAATATTGGAATAAATTTAATGTATGTGTGTGGTTCATCAGTTAACAGCAAACAATTTCTTGAATACCCAACTAGTAATAATAACAACTAACAATTCAGGAGATAATGGGACCGATGCATTAATTGAAGAAAAAATTACTAAAAAAACTTTATTTTGCTCACTCAAGAAAGAAATAACTTCTGGAAAGAGTTTGCAATTTTTTTTTATCAGAACTAGAATGAAACTAACGCGTTATGAAGACTCAAATAAATAAAAACAGCGATTAATTAATATATTTTTATTATATAAAAATTGATATTAAATTTATGTAAAATGAGTTTATAACATATAGACATATAGTTATTTCTCCTTGTATCATGTCAACTATTTTGAATAGGTGACAATCATTAAAAAACTTTTTTTGTTATTGAATTATCTTATTTATTTTAAATAGATGGCAATTATTAAAAAAATTATATTATATATTTTCTTTCTTTATTACAATAAAAAATATATACCATTCATTAATACGCTTAATTAATTAAATTTACTACACATCATTACACATTTTAGTATTATATAAATTTTTCTATAACTAATTATGAAATAAAAGTTCATCTATTATTTTAAAAGTTTTTTACTCAAATTAATAAAATATATTTATTGAAATGTATAATGTATAGATGAATTATGATTTTAAATACCCATTACACATTTTGAGCGAGTATATAGACTAAAAAATTATGAATTTTTTAATTTAAAAAATTTATAGCGTTATATTTTTTTAAAATCAAATATATAAACATAATTAAACATACAAATATAATAATATGAATACGTGTATTTATATTGAATTGAATTAAATCGTTAATTTAAATTATATTCATCTAAGTTTTAAATAAAAAATTGTAATTTTAAGATTTTAAATTATTTGAATAAAATTGAATGAAATAAAAAAATAAAAATCAAACCAATACAATAGTATTCAAGATATTATTTTGACGTATCAAATCCTGAATTTATTTTGCACATATGATGCATTTAAAATTTTAAATTGTTAATTTAAAAACTGTATACCTTTTTTTTCAAAATTGAATATATATAAACATACGAATACATTTATTTGTATTTGATTGAATTAAATCATTAATTTAAATTATAGTCATCTAAATTTTAAGTTAAAAATTTTATAATTTTAAAATTTTAAATTATTTAAATAAAATTTAATAAAAAAAATCAAACCAACACAACACTATCCAAAATATTATATTGATTTTGAAATAAATACCACTGTATGAGCTAAGGGAAGCATAAAACATGACCAAGAGAATATAGTGTTTAAACTATAAAATTTTTGTTGTATTTGATTGTGTAACTATTAAATGTATACATGTACAAATAAATGAGATCAAAATTTTTAATCCTTATAACATCCTCAAAATTTTGGATGCTTTTGTAGGATCTAGAGACAAAAAAAAAAAGAAAAAAGATTATGTAGATTCTTTCTCTATTGAGTCATGATGTTCAAAAGAGATGCTCCTGTTTTGATCGTGCACCTAAATAAGTTCTCTAGACCAATTTCAATGCTTTCAATGACATCCTCCAAAACCTCCAATCTGTTAGATGCTATCTGCATGCTGAACCATGAGCAGCATCATTGAGAAGGGTGCTTAAAGTTGAATCCACAAATTGCAATTCATTCAAATTCTCTTTTTTGTGGATCAATTTGTTCATCCATTTGGTTGCCTTTGACTTTGAAGGAGGACCAGTTAAGAATGAGAGAAAGAATTGGAAGACAGACATGTTCATTGCAATCACTTCCCTTAGAATACTAGCATCTTGAAGTTGATTCAAGAGTGGAGATGCTCTAAGTTTATTTTGTAAATGCTTCTAAGATGTGATCAGCTTGTTGAGATTCTTCCTTGTCTTCTTTGAAAAGGAACTGTACTTAGATACACTTTTTTCAATGCAAGAATCAACCTTTCTTCTTTTAAGAGCAGAGTGAAGGGATCTGCATCACAGTGTCCCTTGTTATGCCACATACATCCAAGACTTTGAATGTATAGATCTTCTAAGAAGCATGGGTGAGATCCATTTGCTTGCCATGTTTGCTATTAAGTTCTTGTTTATTAAAGGAAGATGAATGTGGATGTGGTGTTACCAAGTCTCTTGAGTCTCATTCTATATATACCATAGGACATAGGAGGAGCCACTAAATGATTCATAGATGAATGCTTCTAATCACACTGACATACAACTCACCAATCATGTGCTTCATGCATGCATTCAAATCCTTGGTATATGTGAAGCTTGTCACATCTCTTCCAAACATTATTCTCTTATTATTATTATTATTATATGGTGCTACCTATCATGTCCTCATAGTGTTTGCAATCAGAAAACCTCATTAGTCATAAAAAACATTGCCTTGTATTGCTGCCACATTAACACTCTCCCTATCTCAATCTCATGTTTTATTTGTTGAGATCCATATCCATTGGATGTGACATGTGAACATCACAAAGTAGTTGATTATAAAGAGGAGGAAGGAACTGAGGCTACTATCAACTAAGGCCAACAATTAGTATAGCAGCGGCAACTAGTATAGCAGCGGGTATAATGGTTTGTTAAAATTTAAGAATACTTGTCCTACTTATAGTTTATTGTAAATTTTTGTGTTTATATTTATAATTAGTTAGGAGTTAAGTGTCTCATAAATTTTTTCACAAGAATTTACTTGTTCTACTTTATTGCCGTGTATTAATGATACGACAGGAAGTGTTTTGTCTTTTGGAATGGTTATTTTACACATAAACATAATCTATTAATTTTGATTGCAAAGTTTAACAGAGGCCAAAAAATATGACGAAATTAGTGATTAAGAGCCATATTGTCATTTTTCAATTGATGAAGGACAAGAATAATAACGGTTAGGGTGAGATTTTACTCTAAAGTAATTAGGACAAGTTACTATTTTTAAATTGAGTTAAATACTTTTACTTAATATAAAACTTTTAGATTTTGCACAAAACTTTTCTAATCAAATTGTATATAATTAAATTCAAACAATAGAAAACTCCAATAATAGTCACAAGCAAAAATGAGGCTGAATTGTCACAAGAAATCTTCACAAACATTCATGATCCTATATAAGTATAACAAACAGCAAGAACAGTATCGAATGTCCTTATGTACTTGGAAGTTTCCCAAGAATATTGAGCTAAATATTAGTATCAACATTCTTTATGATATGCTAAAAGCTAAAACAAGATTAGTACTACATGATGAAGGAGATTCTGATAATAGGAAGGGGAGACATGAATACTACATGTTATTCGTGGACACACTTAATAATTACTCTTCTGCTACTAATCTGCTCATCAGTATGTTTTCTTGTTCTCAACAAACTTATCTGTCACATATTAAACCATTCTTCATATCTCAAAATGTGGATCTTAACTTTGCAAAGATGAGTAATTTAATCCATGTTGCACAGTTCCAACCTCATGATTTTGAGACAATCTCTGAAGAAGCATGGATTATATTATATACACATTAGGTGATGAGTAATGGAGACATGCCAGATAATACACTTCAGAGTTTCAAAACCATTTCACTTTGAATAATTTGCTGCAAAACTATCACATGTTAGGCAGAGATGGGACAAGCTTACCATATTTCTAGAAAATAATGCATGCTTCACATGCTTTCTACACATGATTAAGATTGGTGAACTGTATTATCTCTTAAGTTGGTCTATGGAATCAAATTATGAATAATTGAATAGACCCTATATAAGGAGAGGTGTCAAAGGTCTTAGACTACAGAAAACAAACAGCATTGAGCTTGAACAAAAAAAAGAACAATGGCAAGCAAATTGCATATTCGATCAAACAGTTTGCCAAATGGATCTCATCCATGCTCCTCAAGAGTGCAAGAGCAGTTGAACAACCTCAGGAACTTTGAAGCAACCTGCACATCTGAGTCGGTTGTCAAAGGCTTGTCCATGTTGGAAGATGTATACTTCTCAATGGACAATCTTCTCAATGTTGGTTCAACCCAGAAGGCTATTTCTGATCATCAAAGTGTGAAATGCTTTCAAGAGATCTTGGATGGCTCAATCAAAGTCTTGGATGTGTGTGGCATTGCAAGGGACACTGTCATGCAGATCAAGGAGAATGTACAATCCCTTCATTCATCTCTTAGAAGAAGAAAGGGAGACTCATGCATTGAAAAGAGCATAGCCGAATACAATTCCTCCTCAAAGAAGATGAGGAAGAATGTCAACAAGTTGATCACATCTTTGAAACACCTACAAAGCAAATATGGAATCTTAAATCAGCATCAAGATCTTAGAATTCTAAGCGAAGTGATAGAAATGAACATGTGTGTCTTCCAATGTCTGCTATCATTCTTGGGTGGTCCTTCAAAGTCAAAGGCAAGCAAATGGATGAACAAGTTGATGCAAAAGGAAGAAGTGAACTCAGAGAGTGGCAATGAATTGTAATTGGTGGATGCAGCTTTGAACACCCTCTTAAATGAAGGTGCTAAAGGCTCCCAGATTCAAGCTTCCAATGAACAATTAGAGTCTTTGGAGATTGCTATTGAAAGCATTGAGAGTGGTTTGGAGAACTTATTTAGGCGCATGATTAAGACTAGAACATCCCTTTTGAACATATTATCCCAATAGAATACACACTATCTTCAAAATACCAATTTTGATCTACCATATGTGTATATATATATGTGTACAAATACAATCAAATTAAATGCATACAAAAGTTTATACTCTCAAAATTTGTGCCTTTCTTGTTTACTCATTGTTTTATTTATCTAAATAGCAAATACTATATGAATATGCTCTTGTCTAGTGAACAAAACAATTAATATCCAGTTATTATATTTGACTTTTAGGCTTCAAGTAAAAAAAAAAAAAAAATCAAATTTTCCAAATTTATTAACCTGCTAACTTGAAATACAAACTAAATCTATAGCAGCTCTTACTGTTCATATTTTTATCAAGATTAGTCACAGAACTCTTCTTTTCTTTCTTTTATTTGCTAATAAACAGAAGAAACTTGATTGAGTTTGAAAATATTGAAACAAATTAAGAGCATGCACTCTTGAATCAACATCAAGATCTTAGCATTCCAGGAAAGTGATAGTGATGATTGATGAACATGTCTGCCTTCCAAGAAAGAGAGATTATTTTGTGAAAAACGTTAACGCTTTTATTTAATCACATATTTAAAACTTTAAAATCCTCAAGGTAGAAGATAATTGAGTTAAATACTTTTATTTCTATAATAATAAATTATTAGAAAGAAATTATGATAATAAGAAAGGGATACATGATTTAAGAACTATTCCAATGCTGCTAATCTGTCCATCATTATGTTCTCTTAATCTTAACAAACTTATCTGTCATATATATTATTACCATTCTCCATATCACAATCCAGATCCCAGCATCTCAAAAATTTGTAATTTAATCCAATTTTGCATAGCTCCAACCCCCTCATATTGAGACAATATCTGAAGCAGCATCAATTATATATTATTTTGAATCAAAGAGGGTAATGTATTAATGGGGAGCAAGTTGAGGCACATTAGGTGGTGTCATTTAATAAACTTTGAAACCATGTAACTTTCAATAATGTTATTGTTATTGTTAGGCAGAGATGTGACAAGCTTAACATATTCCAATAAATTATATGCATGATCCACATGCTTTCTGGTTTATACACTTTGATTATAAGATAGGTGAGTTGTAATGTTTCCTGTGTTAGCCTATGGAATCAAATCATGAATAATTGAATAGCCCCTATATAAAGAGTTTCAATGGACTTTGGACTGCAGAACACAAGCATTGAACTTACTCCAAAAAAAGAGTAGTGACAATGGCAAGCAAGTTGCATGTTCGATCAAACAGTTTGCCAAATGGATCTCATCCATGCTCCTCCAGAGTAAGAGATCAATTGAACAACCTCAAGGCTTTCGAAGCAACTTCGACGTCTGAGTCAGTTGTCACTAGCTTGTCCTTTTTGGAAGATTTACACTCTTCTTTGGATGATCTTCTCAATGTTGCATCAACCCAAAAGGTCATCTTTCAACAAGAAGGTGACAAATGCATTGAAGAAATCTTGGATGGATCCATGAAGGTCTTGGATACATGTGGCATCACAAGGGACACAGTTATGCAGATCAAGGAGAATGTGCAATTCCTTCATTCAGCTCTTAGAAGGAGAAAGGGTGATTCAACCATTGAAACAAGCATAGCTGAATACAATTCCTTCTCAAAGAAGATGAAGAAAAATGTCAACAAGGTGATCACATCCTTGAAGCAGCTACAAAGCAAATTTGGAGCATCTCAACTGTTGAATGAAGAAGTGATGAGTGTTTTAAGAGAAGTGATTGCAATGAATGTGTCTATCTTCCAATCCCTTTTGACTTTTTTCGCTCGTCCAGCATCGAAGTCAAAGGCAGCCAAATGGATGAACAAGTTGATGCATAAAGGAGTGGTTGCATCTGAAAACTCAGAGAATTGCAATGAATTGCAATTGGTGGATGCAACTTTGAACATCCTTTTAAAAGAAGGTGCTAATGGTTCCAACATGAAAGTAGCACATGAGCAATTGGAGGCTTTGGAGATTGCAATTGAAAGCATTGAGATTAGATTAGAAAGCTTATTTAGGAGCATGATTAAGACTAAGACATCCCTTTTGAACATATTATCCCAATAGAGACTATCTTCAACATAAAGCAATTCTGTACATATGTATATAAATAGTTATTCAATCAAATCAAATACAGAGAAAATTTTATACTCTATATTTTGGTGCCTTTGTTGTTATTCAATCAAAGTTTATACTTTCAGTACAATTACAGAGTATAGCCAATTGTATAGTGGATTAATTGCTTGTATTAATTTTATCTTCAAAAACTAAAGTATCAACTTTTCATTCCATCTTTTGTTCCAAATTATTTGCACCAACCAATATTAGACCTAATAAATATAGTGCATGAAGTTTCTTTTGTATCATACAACTATTACATTTACAACCTCTCTATATCCCAAAAATTGTGATGCATAAGAGGATTTGAACATAATCTAATTAAAGAGAAAGCATGTTCACTTGTCTCTTATGTTCATGTTCATTGCTATGACTTTCCTTAGAATATTAAGATCTTGATGCTCAAAATATGCTTGTTCATGGTTATTTTTTGTGTGTACAGTTGATATTTTTATTTTATTTATAAAAATATTATGTACACGCTAAAAATTAGTCATCATGTATTTATGTGTGTGTATATATATATATTTATGTGTGTGTATATATATGTATTATGGAGAGTTGGTATTTTTTGTGTGAATATGGAGATATTTTTTTTTAAATTAGAAACTACAAACCAGAAGTTCAGATTTGGATAGAGATAGAAAATTGGGATCAGATTTTGGGTGAAGATAAAAAATTGAGGGTCAGTTTTGGGTATAAAAACAAAAAAAAAAAGAAAATCCAAATTGGAGATTCAATTTGCATGTTTTAAAAAATTTTGAACATTAAAATATAAATCTGACCTTTATATTTGTAAATTTTTAAAAAAATAAAATAAAATCTACAAATCTAACCCTTGAATTTGTAGCATTCATACAAAATAAAAACACACTAAGTTTTCACATTATTGAAAAACACTAATATACTACAATACAAAAAATAAAAAGCCTCATTTTCCTTATTTTTTAGGGTAAAGTATACTTCTTATCTCTGAAATTTGGTAAAAAATTTTAAAAATACCTTTAAATTTTATTTTGTTTCAATTTTGTTCTAAAAGTTTTCGATTTGCATCAAATATAGTTTCGATGGCTAAATTTTCAAAAAATTTAAGACTAATCTAACAATAATACATGAAAATTATGCTTGATTTGCTTGTATTAAGGGTTGTTCTTATGAAATTGTTGTTGAATCAGTCTTAAATTTTTTAAAAAATTAGCCGTTAGGAATATTGATGCAAATCGAAAACTTTTGCGACAAAATTGAAACAAACTAAAACTTAGGAGTATTTTTAAAACTTTTATTAAACTTCAAAAGACAAAGTATCATTTCCCCTTTTAAGTAATGTTATTACCTACAAGTTACTCTACTTTTAGGTAATGCACGATTTAATATGCATTAACCAGTCTAAATTCTCAGTTTATTATACTAAGTCAAATGGTCAACTAACCTTAGCCTGCTTGAGCCAAAGAGAAAAATGGGTAAATTATGTGCTATTTACCTTAAGTAATACAATAATATGTGTTTCAAAGTATGCTTACATATTGTCCTGCTATGCTTTAGTACTTATAATATGATATCATGACTTATGTGAAGAAAAAATAATTTTGTTAATAAAAAACATATCAAAGTAATTATTGTGTTTTGTAAAATAAAACATGCTCGATAGCCCCAAAAAAAGGACTTAGTTGTTAGAATAATGTGATATATTATTCAAATTTTGATGGAAAAGCTCCATCTCCTGAATTAATTATTAGTGTTTGATCAAATAATTGTATCTATCTCTTTCAAAAAAAAAAAGTTTATTCCAATTTGGTAAATTTAAAATTTAATGTATCTAAAAATTTTGAATGTATCAAATTTTACAAAGTGCAAAACAATTTGTTTCAGGCTTTAAAGTGACATTGACAGGATCTAACTTTCAAGAAAAAATAATGAATATGAAAACTTTTAGTAGACAAAATTGAATTCAGAATCATGATTCTCTCATTCAAAATCCTTAAGAGTTAAAACTCGGATTACATGATCATTCTTAAATTTACAAAAGACATTGAATTTATATGTACCTCACTCAAAATCATTATGCTAATTAATTACTAATGAGTAAGCATATTAAGAAATGAAACTCTGTTTCTTACTAAACATCTAAACATACAATTTAATCCACCCTCTAATCCATCAAGATCAGCATTTAGTGTCTCTAGCACTCTCAATGCTCCTTGAACTTCACTCTTAATTGAATCACCACCATTTTTCTCTCTTCCAAGGAGAGAACAAAGAGCAGTGTTGAGATCTGCTACCACTCCATCATTGTTCTTATTCTGTTCCTTGTTTGAAGAAGAAAAAAACAATCTTTTTGGCTTCAACTTTGAGATCAAAGATGACCCTTTTGTTCCAAGTGTTGGCATTGACATGAACAATAGAAGAGAACAAAATATAGATGTGGTTATAGTTCTTGATTCTCTTAGAACTCTAGCAAAGAACACTAGATTCTGATCTTGACTCAACAAAGAAGAAATTGAACTATCTTTGTTGCTTTCCATTTTCTTCAGCATACCAAGTTGCTTAGTGATTTCTTTCTTTGCCTTCTTTCTGAAGCATTCATAAGCAGAAACACTGCTTTCAACAATGCTTGAATCTCCTCTTCTTGTTCGTCGAATCGCCAATTGAAGCAACTGAACTTGTTCCCTTAGAGCTAACAACAAATCCCTTGCAGAACCACAAGCATCAAGCAATGTAACTGATCCACTTAATGCCTCTTCTACAAGCTTTCCATCTTGGTGATGCAAAAGAGCTTGTTGAGTTTGTGTAGATTGAAGAAGTTCCTCCATGAAGTTGTACAAATCAGCAAGAACAACCAAACCATTCTGAATTGTCTCTGCATCAAAGCAACTAGTGCTTGAAACAGACTGAGAAGAATAATAATGTGGTTTAAGGTGTGTGAATAGTGATTCAATTCTTTGAGAAGAAGGGTGTGTTCTTGAGGGAAAACTAATAGACCTTACTGGTTGATGTGAAAAGGGTAATTTAGAAATGGCTTCATGATCCATCTTTTTGTTCTTGTTTTAAAGAAAAGAAAGAAAAAGTTTTGTTAACACAAGAATGCTTTAATGCTTGTGACTCATAACATGCCTTAATCCTCCATTCTATTTATACAAGAACATTCACACAATAACCTTAAAAAACTTGTGTTACAAATGTGTGCATGTGATTACTTTTCACAAGGCTTATGTAACATTTTAGGCCAACAATTTGGTAGTTATAGTCACCCTTTTATTAATTAATCCAATGGCCTAAGATATTGCAACGTAGTACTATGATCAAATTTGTGGTAAACAATGCATACAGTGCATTGCTGGTATGTGCTCCCTTGCTTCCCCCCACTATTAAATATTATCCATCAATAATTTCATCTTCAAAAAAGAAACATTATTCAAATACTAATTGTCATGTGTATGATTGAATTGCCAATTCATGTATTGGGTCAAAGAATAATTAGTGATTGTTGATTTAAATATTAGTTTAATTACTCTGTTGGTCCTATAAATTTACTAAATTTTTAATTAAGTCTTTCTATATATATTTTTTAATTAGATTTCTATATATACCATATCAAATTTTGTAACTAAGTTTTTACGGTGATAAAAACGTTAAAATTAACAAAATATTCTATTAAATTATACAGAATATTCAGTCAAATATTAGACATATTCATTTCGTTTAATAAAATATGCTGTTAATTTTAATATTTTTATTATGACAGAAACTTAAATATAAAATTTGATATAGTATAGATATTAATAAAAAATTATAAAAATATAATCAAAAATTTAATAAAATTATAATAGAATAATTAAATCTTAAATATTTTCTAAGAATAATAACAAGCTCAAACAATGCAGTAGTTGTAGCCTAATGTTGGCAAGCATCATAGGCCTGGAATCTAGGGTAACATTAGAAGGGTTATTAAGGAGACATATGAGCTATTTTTTTGTTCAAATTGATATAATTAATTTCTTGGTGGCTTATGGCTATGAATAATGGAAACCATAAGGTGTTGTGTTGCTAGTGCATTTACTCTTATATGGAGACATAAGGGTTCAATCAACCATATGATACTATTTTTCCTTCTACATTGGAAATTGAAAATTTGAAACAAAATGTTAACATAATGAAAGCATTGCAACAAATTATTTTTTGTGTGACCTATGTTTGATGTGGTGCTTGTGTTAAAAGTAACCAATTAAAAGGGGACATATGTAGAAGAATATCACATGTATATTGTATAGTTCTTCTGCATGCATTTGAAGCTTAAACAACTTTACGTATCAAGATCAATGTATCTAGGAATCATATTCTCTGCTAGACTGTAAGCTTAGGAGTTAGGAACTTATTATGATATAGTTGAAGTTTCACATCTTTCTATTCAAATCTTCAATAATATATTCACATTATGTTGCCGTACTCACTTACTTCAATAGTATAAAATTATTGTTATTATTGTCCTTGTAGTACATATAGAATTTTCATTTAAAAGGGGAAAAAAAATTTTTTTTTTCAATTTAATTTTCTTACCTGAACTAAATAGGTAATAATCTGTGTGCATTTTTTTAGGGCAATTATTTAAATGCTCTTTGTTAAGTCTAGAGTATTGTGTTGTTTTATTATATGTACAGATTTTCACTTTTTAATTTAGATGCTGAGGAGAAAATGGTGTAAGACACAGTCATGGAGTGTATAAGTGCTTTACGCAATTGTGGTGTCAGCAGCAAAAATCGGACCGTCCGATTTGTGTACCCCAAATTTTTTAATTTTTTAAACACAAATCGAAAGGTTCGATTACTTTCGCCAAAATTTAAATTTTCTCTCTTACACTAATTGGACTGTCCGATTAGTAAGCTTAATTTTTTTTCCTGGTTCAGAAAAAATTGTCCCACATCTATGTCCAACACCTGTATTTTCCACAACAATGCACAACACACACATACTTCTCATATTCAAAAAAATGACCCACAGTCCACAGATTTTAACTATATATTTAATTATTTGCTAAGTTTTAAATAAATTATTTATGTTTATAAGAGCTATTTATTATTCTAATTGACTAGATTCATTATAATATGATATTTGTGATAATAAAAAAATAAATAATATCACATATTAAAATTTGACTATTTAATTTCGAATATAAATATACAAATTTTTTATTTATATATCTTTTATGATTCGGTAAATTAGTAGGATTTAAATCCCAAAAGAAAAAAAAAGAACATTAAAGAAAGAGAGAAACAAACTCTCACCCTTGAAAGTTACTAATAGTTTAAATTGAAATAAATTCAATATTATAATCTTTAAGACTAAAATAACATTTTTTTCTTTTTAATTAAAGGGTGCACGTTATTAGTGTCAGCATATATATAGTCACAATAATACTATTCACCAAGAGATGTGGCCAAAAGTAATGGGCTTGCTCCATTATATTTCAAGCCATGAAAACATGTCGTGTTCTAAATCTATATAGTTCATGCTTCATGGAACATTGCTGTTATGCCATGTTATGTACTCTACCCTCAATTGCATTGGTATCATAAACTCTCTTGTTTCTTTGAAGCCATGATTTCAATTTATTTAGGATTTATAAAGGGAGACACCATTTTCATCACCATGTGCACCAAAATTATCATATGCTGCTTCTTACTTTAAGAGTTCAGATCAATATGGCAAACTCTGCCACTGCCAGTGAATGAATAGCTTTCTTTGTGCATAGCAGAATGGTCCATCTTTATCCATTATGTAAAAAAAAATGTTGAAAAAGTATACGAATTTATTATTTTTAGCTAAAAGATTAATCCGTTATGGATTTGAGCTCCATTTAAGAATTTATTGTTAGCAAATGAGTTGCTGCATGCACAAGGCAAAATTCAAACCTCCAACACTTGTGACACATGCTTCAAAGGTTCATGATATAAAAAGTTTAAGTATTATTTAGAAGTTATTAGGTTATATTTTTAGAACGTTCAATTTAGTTTGATATATTTTAATTTTGTTTATTTAGTTATTAAATTGAGATTTATGTTATAGGTTTAGGATTTTTCTTTATTTTAAGTCTAATAAAAAGTTATAAATATTTCGTAAACTATTGTAGTGTGATTAAATGTGTGAAACCTCTCTTTTGGTTTTATGATAAAATCATAACGTGGATAAGTGAGGTTGAGTGGGTCTCTCTTTTGTTGCATCAGGAATCGAGTAGAAGGTTGAGAAATCCTTTCTATTCAATTCTAAAACTATGGCGTGGACAAGTTAGCTAAGTAAGGTTAATGAGTCCTTTCTTGTTGCGTCAAGAAATTAGGTAGAAAGTATAGTGATTTTCTTTGTATTCAATTTTAATTTATCCATTTTGTTTCTATTTCAATTTTAATGTTTTTTTTTATTCGATTTTTATTGATGTCTTTTTACTTATCCTTTTTTTATCAACTTGTTTAAACGGACGAGTGAGTTTATCACTCAGCCAATTCAATAAGTTGGTTATCAATTCAATTTCTTTAATCTAGTAATCTAACAAAATATTTTAGCCTACATTTTTAAACATTGATAATTAACTGCGAATTAAAGGTAATAAAATTTGATCACTCTCTAATATTCTTCTTATGTAAATATAAGAAAAAAATATTTTATTGGAGAGCAATTATAATAAGAAAAAATATATGGAACCAACTCCAGATCAGGCAAAAATAAAACAACTTAATTAATTATAAATATAGTAATTAGTTTTATTTATTTATGATTTAAAATATTGGTTATTAAATGTTTTATCACATTCAAATTAGGAGGAGATACGTTTAGTATCATTGCAATGTGAATCACGGAAACTGATTCAATTAGTTTCCGTCTCTTCACCCTCTTTCTCTTCTTAAATGCCTAAAACATGATAAATCAGAAAATAGATTTAGAACCATCCAATTTATAAAAAAAAGAAATATCCTAATACCTAGTATAAACACTATCTACGTAAAGATTTTAGATTCACCCAAAAGCATTTGATTGGTTTTTAGATGATATTCTTAGTTCCTAGCATTGTTGTTATGATAATATGTAGTTGAATAATAACTAGTGAGGGAATTCATTTCTCATCTAAAGGATAAGGATAATATTTAATATCTTGTAGAAATAAAATTGTGCCAAAACTTCTTATATAGTTAGTATTTGTGTAAAACCAAAACTTCTCATCTTAAGGATACTAGTTTTCATTTCCATTATCGTCTTAGGTTAACCACTTTAGGACTTGATAGAACAAATATTATTTTAGCATAATATGTAGATTGTTAAACTTAAATATCTAACTCATATATCTCAATTCTTCAGCAGAATTACATAAAGGTCGGTAGTATTTAGTTTCAATAATCATGGATTATTTATTATATATATGATAGCATGGCATAAAAAATTATAGAATTCATGGCTCTTGGGAATGGATCATGTGATTTTTATATAAAGCATGTGTATCCTCATGTGTCTCATGAAAACTGGAAACAATGTCTTGTAATATTATTATTATTATTACTATTATTATATTATACATTTATACTTCAAACTTGATCCATGATTTCATGGTTTCCACCTCAGAATTATAAAGAAAGAAAAATGAAAATAAAAAGATATTAGTAAAAAAACATTATTTATAACATTCAAATATTCTTTTAACAATCAAATTTTTATTTTTTTATCTTATGCATTTTTAAATTGTAGATGTCTAAAATACTAATTTTAGATATTCAATCAGTTAACGCTCTTAATTTTATTGGATTCTCACGTGGAATCAAGGTTCATATTCCGAAGGCCAACCATTACTATTTTGTCTATTTTAATAATGCCAAAAATGTTGACATCCATATGAATTGAATACTCCTTAATATGTAATAAAATTATTAGTCATACAGCTCTTAGCAAAATATTAATTAAGAGAAATTTTAGCTTTGATTTTTATTCGGAAAATAGGGTAACACAACTCAATTTAGTAGGGGAAAACACCCCTCTCTTTTTTTTTCGGTAATAATATAAAGCATACTACTAACAAACAATTGAAAAGGTGCTATATAAATAAATAAATGGCGGACACTCCAATGAAGTCATGGAAAATGACTTTTGCTGAATCTCAAAATTGGACCGTTGAATATAATTTTAGATTGAAGATTTGATGGACATGTGTTCTTTTTAATAGACCAAAAAATTGAAGTTGGTGCAGCATAATTTTTTTTTTTTTTTTTGGTTTAACATGTTGAATGAATCTGGTTAGACCAATATAAAAATAAACCAGTTTATAACAAATTAACAACAATTAAATTTAATACAAATTCAAAAGTATAATCTTCTTAGATCAAGTTTGTGCAGCATAATCTTGTTGATTGCAAACTATTTTTGTATCCACAAATCAAATATTAATACAAATTCAAAAGTTCATCTATATGAATTTTTATAATGTTAAATAATTTAAACCATAATTATTAATTGACATATATATCTAATTTCGACAACATATTAATTTCTGATTTTTCTTTGAAAAATAAATAACTCAATACAATCAAAATTTATTTGGGTAAATTTTTCAAAGATTTTCGTAAGTGATTTTTTAAAAATCTTTAATAAATTTTTTTTTATCCATTCATATTTTATATTTAATCCCATAAAAAAACAAATTGATGCTAATTTTTAGATGTAAGAGTAAATTTACTATGAAATAATATTATAAATTTGATATCAACACTTAATCAGAAAAATAATAGTAAAATTCACATCAAATAATATTCTAAATACTATCTCAAATTAACTTTTAGTTGTAGGTTTACAAATAATCATACATTTAATTCAAATTACTAATTTATAAATGTCTGAGAGTATATTTCATATCAAAATTACTTTTTAAATTTTATCTAAATCATTAATTTACATATAATAGAACTCTAAATTTATTCTAAATCACTAAATCACACTTAATTAGAGATTCAACGGTGAACTTGACATTGAATTATGTTCTATATTGAATCTCAACTTCTAATTAATATTAATTTTCAGTGTATTAAATAGTCATAAATAAATTTATTTTCTTAATGAATGTTAATTTTGTTGTTAAATTCTATATTACCTTTAAAATTTTACCGTAATTGAGTCTAATTTCTACATTTTGAAATGAATTTACCCGTAATAACTTGTATTTAATGCGTTAAAAGAAATAAATCGAAAACACTCTCAAAAGCATGTCACGTGAGCTCCATCATCTATCTATTCTATCTATTCTATTATATAAAAATCGGATGTCTACACTTAATGATGGAGCTGAAGTGGCATACTTCAGAGAGTGTTTCCCGATTTAATTATTTTAATTCATTCAATATAATTTATTACCATGACTTAATTATATCAGCTAATTGATTTGATTAGATATGTAAATATTAATATAATTTATTATAATATATATTACTTAATTAATTTTACTACGTTAATTGTAATTTGTTATATTAGTTAATTAATTTATTCATTTATAAAGTCTGAAATAAAAGAATAAATTTGTTGTTTATTCTAATTGAATTCATTAAATTTAATTATATTTTATATACGAATTAATAATAATTTATAAATCACTCTAATTTAAAATATTCAATAAAATAATTTGTAAATCACTTTATATTATATATGTATTAACAAAATATTATATATATCTTAATATGTTAATTAAATATTATATACGCACAGAAAAATAAATACAAAGATGATTTATATAATATTGATAATATTATATTAGCACGGTGATTCTTTTTTGTTTTGATATCATATAGTATAGATTAATTAGCATTATTTAACATATCTAAATATTTATTATAGGATATTACGTCTTTATTATTTCGATTCTCTTAGCACCTATAAATACCTTTTTATATCGTATCATTTTACACAACTTGAATACACACAAACCTTTTCTCTACTGCTCTCTCTCTTACCCTTTCTAATAATAATAAGTACAATTTAATTTAGTTAGAAGTTCATTATTTTATAGTCTTCTATAAAATAATATTTTTATCACTTTTGATATTTTAACTCTTTTTTCTTTTTTTTTCTCTTTACATGTAATTTTGTTGTGCATTAACTTTGTTTATTTAATGATGAAATATACTCATGTTAATTCTATCATATAATAGTTTATTTTTCTCCTATGTATTTTGATTTGTATAGTTACTATTGATCTTACTGTTTTCGATCTTGCTGTTTTCATTTTCTTGAATTATTTTTTATTTTTTTATGACTTGATAATTTAAAAAAAAAACAAAGAACAGAAAAAAATGGCCAAAGACAAAGGTTAAAAGTCTAAAGCAGCAACATCATTCCTCAGCATTATTATTATTAATATGAACTTTATTATTTCTTTTTTAACATTCTTTAATACAAGCTTCGTTTCTTTTTCTCAATTATTATTAATACTTTTATTCTTTTCTTCTCTAATTATAAATCTCCTTATAATAATTTTTTGATCGGATATTTTTTTGTCTAATGAATTTTTTTCTCTATTTTTTGTCAAAAATAATTGATATTAGAAAAAAAAGATAAAAGTAAATTTTAAGATCCAAATTTAAATAAGATGTGCAAAGGATAACTATTGAATTCATTTGGTCGATTTAAACACTTTGTATTATCGTCATTGAAAATTTCAAATACTATTATAAAATTCTAGATATTTTTATTTTATTGTTCTTAAATTATATATTATACTGTGTATTTGAAGAGTTTCATCTTTTTAAAAATAAGTGTGATATTATATACTTTTTTAGATACAATAAATGAATAATAAGGTTAAAGTGAGTAACAAAATTGATTATGGTAGACTAATTATATTATTATTAATTAATTATATTAAAAGATTAAGATTATGATAGATTATCATTATTTTATTATTTTTTATTTTTTGATGTTAATTCAGAGGTTTAACTTCTTTTTATTATCATTTTTTATTCTCTTATTTTATGTGTTTATTCCCATAAATTTTGCTAAATTAAATAAAGTACTGTATATCTTCTTTTTATTCTTTTTTATATACACATAAAATTTATTAAATTATTTCTCTTCCATCTAATAATTTTATTTCTCTTCTATTTATATTTCTTTTCTTCAATATTTTAATGGTTTTTATTTTTCTAAATTTTATTTTAATTTATGTATTTTTTCTTACTATACCTAATTTTTTTATTTATGTGTAATATACATTCTTATATATGTTATAGAAATATAATTTGATTCCATTAACTTGCCAAATTTTTTTGAAAAATCTAAAGCTAAAGTACAAAAATATATTTATAGATATTTTACTTTAATTTTTTAACTAAAAAATATAATATTTTTTGTCATATTTGTTGGAATTCTAAGTTAAATATGAATATTAATTTTTAAAATAGAATAAATATATTTTAAATTTTTTGCATCTAAAAATAATATTCTATCAATGTTAGAATTATTTATATGGATAAGTAATAGTGAATATAGAATTATTTAGGATGAATAGAACTAAGTATATTTTTTTATTGAAAATACGAATTTAAAAATATTATACTCAATTCTCAATAGTCAACCTCTCATTGAACCATTGTATTATCAAAAAATTTTTGAAAAAATAAAATAGTTTTAGGTGTATAATTTTTGTAAAAATTTAATTAATTTAAGATATTTATTATCGTTAATTAAAAAAGTAAATTGAAATGATAATTTAATATTTTTATACTCTTAAAATATTATTTATTTATTTTTCTAGCATTCTTTATTATCCAATGATCACATTAATATAATTTAATTCAATAAATTATTTATTATCATTTGATTGAATAAAATTTTTATTTTAGCTAAAAATTTTAGGATTTGTCAACCTCAAGATCATTCATGTTAACTCATTAAAAAATATAACTAAGAGCGTGGAAGCGTCTCTTTATTTGAGAGTATGATTGAGATCAGAGAGTTTGGCTCTTGTGGTTCTTTAATCTTCGTCAATTAAAATTTTCTGTATTTTTGATAGGGTTGAATCTTAATTTTACTATGGGAAAAGAGTTACGAACGCGAGTTTGATGTGTTGGAGACCAAAATTCTAAAGTCATTATTTATATTTGAGTGTGACACTCAATAAACCCTAAAACTCAAATAAAATAGTATCCATGATTTTAATCTCATTTATCTAAATCAAAAGTAATAATAACTTATTTAATTCAATATTTATGACAATAAATAAGATCACCGTTGTATAAGTCATTTAATGTGAAATTACTTAATTTACGATTATAATTAATATATGTATTATCAATAAATATATTAAGAAATAATAATTTTCTAACAATCTTCTACGTACTTGGGTTATAAATATATATTTTCCTGAGACAACCTCTTATAAATTTTACGCGCAAATCTGAATGTTATTTCTATTATTACTTTCATAATCTGGTCTATCTCATATATTAGTTATGAAATTATCGAAATTTTTATCACATTAGTGTTACAACAAAACCACGATAATCCCATACTAAAATACTCAACCACATAGATCAAATTTAGATGAGAAAATTCAGAGATTACATGCAAAAATAATCTCATGCATGCCTATTTTTAACTTGAATAAAAATTTTATTTTATTCGGTGACAAACTCAGATGAAATTACAACAGCAACATTCGGGCTCATAGCAAAGGCGACTAAGTGATGAGTCTGTGGAAGAAGAAGAGAAGAATTTAACAGACTCACAGTGAGAGAGAGAGAGAGAAAGAGAGAGGGGGGGGGGAAATTTACCTAGAGAAAAGGGACTCGACAGGAGAAAGGTGGCGACGGTAACAGGATGAGCAGCGATGATGACATAAGCTGTGAATAATAACGGACCCAGAAAAATTTAGTAATAGGGACAAAAATATAATAAAATTTAGATATAGATATTTTTTTGCTTCCCACAATACTTAACAAGTTAAGGACAAATCCGTCGTGAATTTAAATTTCATTTAAAAATCTACAATTGGCTGGCAACGATTTGCTATACATACGAGACAGAATTCGAACCCTCAATACTTACTTAAGCGGATGACTAAGTTGATCACTTGACCAATCTAAATTGGTTTAGATATATTCAAAATTTAAAATTAGAACTATCTAATACATATTGATAAGAACTAGAAATATACACACAATCATTATTATAATATTTAAAATAATAAAAATATAATTTCATAGACATAGTATAATATTTAAAATAACAAAAAAATATTTATAAGGACTTTTTTATTTTTAACATGACTAAATATTATTTTTATATATATTTTTAAACAATTATTTTACTTTTTATTATCTCATATTTAATTGTCAAATCTACTTATTATTATTTTTATAGTATAAATAAATTTTTTAACCAAAATAATTACAATATATTAATACATAGATAATATATTTTTTTATCTTAAACAATTTTTAAAAAATCACTAATAATTTAAGTTGTATTTAATTAGAAAACTAAGTTTTAATTTATTTATTAATTAATTAACTAATATAATATAATTAATTATCACTTTTTTTAGTGTATTTATTTATTTTTTATACTAAATCAAATTTAACAATATAACTATTATGTGTTAAGTTTAACAAAATATTTTTTAACATAAAATACAAAAGAACTGTTTATATTTTATTTTAAGACAAATATAATATAATAAGTGGTATATATGTATATAAGTATTAATTTTTTAAAAAAAAATTGTGGGGACAAATGCCCCCTCTATATTAAACGTGGGTCCGTCTCTGGCTGTGAAGGAAGATGGGAGTTGTGAATAGGTAGGCGACGGTGGATTCAGCAACAACATGACGCGAGCTATGCAATTTTTTTGTGAAGATGACTGAGTTTATCTTGCATGGCTATAGAATATAGACTGAAGCTATGAATCATCTGTGATGTGAGGTAAATCTTAATTCCTAAAAAGTGTTTATATGTATATATATTCGGGGCAGGTACACCCTAAATCCGACCATATACCCTGTCTTGAGCAAAATCTATCCCGACTTGGGTCAAGTTATTACCCTTTCCATCCGGGTATGAACGGGTCGGGTACCCTTGTATTCAGAAACTCCTGCCAAGTCTAACCACGTATTGATACTCCATTTATTAAGAGTTTAACACTAGCCAATGCATTGCTATATACACAAGGCGAGATTCTAACTCCTAATAGTTGTTTAAGCAGACGAGTGAGATGATCACTTAACAAATTGATTAAGACAAATACTAATTATTTTAACAATTTAATATTAAAAATATTGAGAGTTTGATTTTAATTATAATTTTATAAAATATTTATAATAATAATTACTATATATATTATTTAATTTTTTAATGAAATTTTTAATATAATTTTATGTATTATCCCATATAAGATACGGAACATACACTAGTTAAATACAAAAATTTAATTTTTATATAATAGAATAGATAATACATTTTAAATAAAATAATACTTTATTTTAAATAAAAATTATACTTAACAATTAATTACAATTGAAACACCATTCTTAACTTTAACTAATAAAATTATAATTGTTAACACTTAATAAAAAATTATTTAATTATAAATATAACTAATTATCTAATTTTTTAGTTTAAATTAACTGTTTAATTAATTAATATTTTTTAATATAATTTATGTTATTATAATTTATTTATATTTAGATATATAAATTATAACTTACTTTTTAATTACTTTTTAATTATTTTATTTTTATTATTGAAGGACAAAAATATTAAGCAAATTTATTCGTAAAACTATTATCCTAAAAATATATTAATATTTTTAAATTTGAATCATATAATTTGAACCTATGATTCAATAAGATTCAATAAAATGGTTTGGTTCAATATAATTCAATAAAACCAAACCAAGTTAACAAAAAAATCATGATGAAACACTTGTTCAAATCAGAATGGCCACTTTAGCGGAAGTCATTTTTCACGACTTCATTTAAGTGGCCGCCAAATAAATAATACTTCTTTTTCATCCGTAGATCATACTCTATTTTTACAACAAAAAAATAAAATTTAAGATTCCAACTTTCAAAATGGGAAAAAAAACAAAATAAAATTCCTTTTCGTTTCCTCTCTTTTTTTAATTTAAACACCCCACACTTTAACGATTAAAAAATATAATCTATTCCGTATCTTTTTTTTTTTATTAGATGCATAAGTCCATCTACGAGAATTTCTCGCAAAAATTGACAAAAAATATTTATGTGTGACATTAATTTATATAGTTTGATCTTTATCTATTTTATATAGATGATAATTATTTAATCAGAATAGTTTATCGTCTATATAATTATTAAAATATTATAAAAAAGATGATAATTATTTGATTAGAATATTATTTTAATGATCATGTAAAAATTAAACCGTTTCAATCAAATGATCATCATTTATATAAGATTAATGAAAATCAAATTATAAAAGTTACGTCACACATAAATATTTTTTATCATTATTTGTTAAAAATTCTCATAAAATGACTCATTCTTCTAATAAAAAAAATAAAAAATGAATTATCATTTTATAATCGTTGAAGTGCGAATTGTATATGTTGAAAAAGGATAAAAACAAAAAGAAAAAAAGATTTTATTCAAGAAAAATTCAATACATAAAGAATGACGAAAATATAGCATGTGTAGTAGTCACAAGCAGAAGGAAGGGTAGAGAATTTATTATTATTATTATTATTATTATTATTTGGTCAGGGAAAGGATAGAGAATGAATGATTGGTTCTTGGACTCAACTCAGGTACAGGTAGTCACACTTCACAGGCAAACCATTTCCTAATTTTTTCTTATTATACTACTCTTTAATTTAAGGATTTCATATCGTTTTTACTCTTGGGAAAAAAGGATGAAAAGACCCACACTGAAATCATTTTAAAAAATATCAGACATAATAACTAAATCCGTTAAGTCGCGCGCTTTGACGGATAAAGAATCTCCTTTTTTTTATAATTTTATTTTATTTTATCTATCCTAAATATGAGAGACTTATGCACTTGTGAATAGGCCAATAGAAATGGTAAACAAGCCAAAATTTATTAGGTCAAACTGCGTAACTCGTTAAAAAAGCAGGTCGGTTAAAAATTTAATACCATTATAATTAAAAAGTCCGCTAATCTGCACCGTCTAATTAAAGATATTTAATTATATATTAAAGAATAAAAGATATATGAAATTAATTCTAAATCAGTCAAAAATAAAACAACTTAATTAATTATAAATATAGTAACTAGTTTTATTTATTTATGATTTAAAATATTAATTATTAAATATTTCATTACGTTCAGTATCATTGTAACGTAAATCATAGAAATTGATTTAATTAGCTTCTGTTTATTTACCATTTTTCTCTCTCCAAATACCTAAAACATGATAAATTAAAAAACAGATTTAGAACCATCCAATTTACAAAAAAAAAATATTCTAATACCTAACATAAGCACCATAACATTTGGCTGATTTTTTGTTGGAACCATCTTGGTTCCCTAACATTATTGAGGAAGGAAAGGATGAGTCGGTTCGAAATAATCAATCAGGATGATAAGAGGTGTGTTTTATGCAACAGGAATGTGAGCAGGTCCACTTGTTTTTTTTACTGTGATTGTGCTTGGCAGGTGTGAAATACTTGAATATCTGTGTTTGACCGACTATGGTCTCTTCCAGGATTGATGAAGGATGCGTAGAAAGTTCCGGAATTGCAGAAGAGCTGTGTAGGAAGGAGGATCGAAAGCAACAATTGAGGTACTTTTGTGCGGTCATCTAGAACATTTAGAAGGAAATAAATAGGAGGATATTTCTAAATAAAAGCAAAGATGTAAAAGAAATCATCAATATGATCGTGTTTAGCTATAACCAGTAGAAAAGCGTGCTTTCTTCGTGTTGTTGATGCTATGCTAGAGATGACATAAAAAGTTTCTTTATTTTGTGTTAATTTCTAGACGTTGCTCGTCTGATTTATTTATTGATTTCTATTTGTTCCATTCTGTTGTGTTTGAACTCTTTTATTTAAAAAAATATATTTTTTGAACAATATTTTACTTATTATTTTGTTTTAAAAAATTTAATTAATAATTATATTTATAATATATTTAAAATTATAAATATTTTAATATTTATAAATTTAAAAATTATATATATTATTTAATATTTAATAATTTATTAATATAATTAGCAGGCTTAGCTGACTAACCTGGCATTAGACGACGCAAAAAAAGAAATCGAAATCACCTTACTAAACAAAGCTGACTAACCTGCCAAATGGCAGACTTTTGATAAGACAAGATGAACTAGCACACTTGACACCTCTATTTGTGATTTGTGAACATGTGATGTAACCGCCCCTCCTTGAGGGACCAATAGTTGACCGCTGATGACTAGCATGTGACTCCGTTTGTGTTTAACTAACATAACTTGATTAATCACAACCTCAGCTCATGGCAATTTTTAGTTTTATACTTAACATTATAACTAATCATTATAGTTTAATTTTTAATATTGGGACAAATTAGACCACACTTATGAATTTGGTCAATCAACACTTCAACTAAATGCATGTGATGAGATGCATAAGACTATAAAAAGCCTTCAACCTTAACAAACTTTCTTAATATGAATATGAATTCATAAAAATTTCAGTATCAAGAAATAATGTAACTAAGTTTTAAATTGTCAAAGCAATAAATAGATAAATATATATTAAGCATTGTTAAATACAACACACAATATGCGAAAGTTATTACAACGTTCAATATAAATCACAACAATGTTCTAACCATAAAAAACAATTTATACTTGTAGTTTCTTCAATCCACCAATAGTACAAGTCTTATACTCATCTCAAGATAAATTTTAAATAAAAATAAAATTTTATAATAAAATAAGAATGACTGTTAAACAAATAACAGTCTCAATTCAATTTACTAATCATTATTATCAACTTGAGATGAGGATAAAGAAGCAAGACAATTTGGATACTTAAATGGAAGGGTTGTCAAAGGTTTGTCACTAGACAAACCTTGATATGCCAAACCAAATGTATATCCCAAAGCAAGAGCTACAGGTACAGCAACAGCATTTCCAACTTGTATGTACCTAGATTAAAATACCAAATATGAAAGATAATTGAATATAAGATTGAGTTAAATAATCAACTTAACCAAAGTGGTAATAAAATGATGGATGCTATTAAGTGAAATGATATATTAGGGAGGAAAAATTTCCTGAACCATGGTCAAGGACTTGAAATTTAAAGATTTCAAGAAAGTAACACATTTCAAGTAATAATAACTAAGTTTGAAATCCTGATTAACATACCTTTCCTTAATAGGGCCAGTAAGTTTGTAGCAATCAGGAAATCCTTGTAGTCTAGCATTTTCTCGAATTGTAAGCACTCGATCTTGTTTTGGGTGAATAATGGCCTAGAAAATTAAATAAAAACAAACAAACAAACAAGAAAAATTGAACTTGAGTTGATACATAATAATATATACAAAAGAGCATAAGCAACTTAAAACTAACAATAACACTCTAAACAGTTAATATGACAACATAAGGTTAACTAAAAACCCAGGCAGATTATAATATTTCGCTATTCAAGAAACAATAAAATCCACTCAAATATATTCTAAACTAAGAAAAAGATTAGTTTATTAAATTGATCACAATGCAAGAATAATACCTGATTATGAGGCTCAGCTCTAGTCACAACTGTTGACACAATTTCATCCCACCACAAACGACCAAATGGCCTGTATTTTATTCCAAAAAAGTTAATTTGAGAACTCTTATAGTTCAGAAACTTGAGATCATTTCATAAAAATCAAAATCATATTACTTGATACTTACTTGCTAGATGTTCCACGAACAAATTGCATAGCATAATCAGGAACCTAAACAAAAACATATTACAAAGATATATTTGAGCATATGTTTTAATATTAACAACAAAAAACCTATAACTAAGATAAATATTCGAGATAAGAGGATAAAACAAATATAATACCAAAGGTTTTCCAGAATTAAGCAGCACTCTTTCAACCGTCGGATCCCATTCAACTTTGTTGCCTATCACTAACACACCTGGTAGGTCCCTAAAGTTTGCACCCTATAAAAGATAAACAAGCACCGTAAACTTAACCAATAATAGATGAGGAAAACAGAATTCAATCACTGTATCTATAACAATACCTTCTTTTTTGGAATTTGACAAACTCGATCAAAATCATCATTGTTTAATCGCAGGGGACGATGATCATATAGCATTCTGGGTACTTTGCTTTGAGAAGTACTCCCATTGTTCAATATTTCTAAAACAGACAAAAAGAAACTATAATCAGGAAATATTCAAATTGTTTTGAAATATTGTGTGCTGAGTGCATAATACTAATCTAATTGTAGAAAAAAGTCATGGATCTTGCAAAGACAGAGAATGAATAAACTATAACTAGCAGATAAATTAATTTACTTTTACAAATTAAAGACACACACTGTAAAATCAGATATAATTCATATAGAGTATAGAATCATTTTTGTCCCCAATATTTGGGGTCTCAAAGTTATCCCTAACGTTTGAATCGTCATATTTAAGTGCCTAACGTTTTAAAATTGACTCAATGAACAGAATTGACCGCAAGACAAAATTGAAACAATTTTGAAACGATAAGAACTTAAATAGAACGAAAACGTTGGGAAAAAAATGATACCTAAAAATAAATTTTAATTTTATCCTTCACTAATATCAATCTTTTACGGTACATAATTATTCAATTATTTTTAATCACATCTAAGTAAATTACACTTAATCACATTATTTTGTCCCGTAATAATTGAATAACTATGTACCATAAAAGATTGATATTAGTGAAAGATAAAATTAAAATTTTTTTTATGTATCATTTTCGTCCCCAAAGTTTTCGTCCTATTTAAATCCTTAACGTTTCAAAATCGTCTCAATTTTCTCCCGCCGTCAATTCCTTTAACAGATTCCTAACAACATTGAGTCAATTTTAAAACGTTAAAAGTTAAAATGATACTTTACTCAATTCATATAACATGATACCATGCATTAACCATGTTAAAGGTAAAAAGCGTACCACTTTTACTCAATCTAATATATTTTTGAAACTCAGTACGAGCACTTGTTCCATAACTTCTTTCATCTTGACTTTCATCATTTTCAACCTAAATAATAAGAAGATTTTAAAAATGATCATAATTAATTTTATTAAATGACATCAGATTGTATATTAATAATTAACTCATTAATTCAATTAGAGTAACAAAAAACAGTTTAGAGAAAAATACTCACTGGAGGGAGATCTGAGATTGCATCTCCAAGAAGAAGAGCTTCAGCAAGATTACAAGTTTCGTTTTTGTCATAAGCTACTGTAGTTTCCTACATTATGACAATACAAAAACCCATTGAATATTGAAAAAAAAAGACATTTATCTTCGAATAAAGCAAAAGATATCTTAGTCTTTTGAATACCTCAAACTCTACCGGCGGAGCACCTCTTGACACAGCCTCATGAGTTGGTAACGGATATGGAGGCAATCTCTAACCACAAAAGGTATAGTTAAATTAGAAATATTCTCCCTAAATAAGGAAAAAACTTGAATTCCTATCAAAATAAAAAATAATAATAAAAAAAATAAACACTATAGTATCCTTACTTCAGTGAACAGAGTTCCCCACAAAAAAACACGCATGCGAAATTGTGGAAGACCATAAGAGCCCGCAGCTAGAATGCCCATTCTTGCTTGGTAATTCATAGAAACAAGGCGGCCTATAGCATAGCGACCCAAAAATCCACCAGAAAATTTTAAAATGTCAACCACATTCTCCATAAGTACATACTTCGGCTTAAGAAATTCGATAATATCCATAAATACAAGTAGTTGTTTATTCTTTATATCTGTCAACGGATCTTCATAGTTTCTAAAGCGGTTAAAACCGCTTACTCCTTGACATGGTGGTCCTCCGCAAATAAAATCAACATCACCCTACACATTTTTAAAATATACAAAACCGATAAATAAACCATTAAAAAGAGCATGTCCAACTAAAGATCAACTGCATGAAACCAAAATTTAAATGCATTCATAGAAGAGAAATAGAAAACTTACTGGAAGAGGCAATAACTTTTTTTTTAGTCCTTGCTTCACAAAAACTTTTAAAACTTCCTTGCAATCACTATAATAACACAATCTCAATCAATTATGCAAAGCAATGGCAAAAATAGCACATAATATCTAGCAAATAAAACACACACACAGATAAATAAATATATATATAAAAACTTTCATGCTTTGACAGCATAAAAAATTTTATACAGTTATTCAATCAAATTCATCCATTCAAATTACTTTTCAAGTAGTGGATTTGAAAATTAGTTATTTTTGCCAAAGGACGATGTACGAATAGTTATCTGTGTAAATCTCCTTTATACTCACAATGCATAAAAATTATATATACAGCTCAAATAACAAGTCTATACCTTAAGCCGTCTAATGGCTCCCATGTATCCTCACTGGAGTCATAACCCTTCCAACGCACCTGAAGGATTGTAAAAGCAAGATTTGTTTGCTTATATTTTTGAAAAAATTAAAAAAAAAAATCTTAAAATTATCACTGTACAAAACTTCAACACAATTAAAACATCTCTAATACTAAATTCAATGTCAAATTGTAAACTAGGTTGCATAAGTAAAATTTGCATACCTTAAAATATATTCCTGGTTTCTTAACATTATTAGGATCACCATAGCAAATAGCAAGTAACCTTTCCACCTCAAATTCCTCAGAATCAGATGGTTTTTCTGAAGATTCATGGCCATCATCAACTTCATCATTAGCACCATCTTCATCCATAATTGAACTAGACTCAATCCTGTCGGATCCCACAAATTTCAAATCCTCACAAAGCTTAGCCCAAGCTTTTATCAGATTTAAAAAATCCTCTGCTGGCTCATTTCTCACCTAATTATCATTTTGGAAGCAGGTTAAGTATAGCAATAAAGATTTTAAAAATAAAAATAGCAAATGTAACAACCCAATATTTTTAAACTGGGTTTAAGCCTTATTTGGATTATATTGGTCATTGATATTCAAAATCATGCGAAATTTTTAAAACAATATAAAATCTTTATATAAAATAATTTATATATGTAAAAATAGTGAATAACTAGTTTCTATTAGAATAGTTACTAGTTAAAAAAATATAAATAGATTTGGAGGTAATAACATTAAAAACGGACGTGCTAAACTATGAAGGCATAAACAATGACAAATTTTACTTATATCAAATAATCATAAAAAAACATCATAGTCACAATTGTAATCACTCAATAAAGATAAACAAAACGCATAGAAAATCTTAATTCTCTTAATTTGTATAACTATGACAAAAACAATCGCCTATTTTTTTTCCTTAATATGAATTTGGGTAAGCGCTTAACATTTTCTATCTACGTCCTTGATATTTCACTCCTAATAGTGCATTTGTCTTTCCTCCAAGCAGTGTATTACTTTGTACTGCATAATTCCTGAAGATGGTACGGAAAGAGGGTTGAAAAACAAAAATTTTTCAATAGTTTATCTATATGGTGTTATCGTATCCATCTCTAACCACTCCAAATTTTAAAAAAAAAACAGTGATGATGCAATGTTGTTCAATTATTATTTCTAAAAGTTTTTGTTAGTCAGAATGGTGTGACTTTTAGATGCTTCTCATTTACTTATGACATAAGTGACACATAAAATGTTTATAGCGTTAAAACATATAGAATGCAAACTCATAAACCTCGATTTGATGTTTTCATAGGCCATAAAACAAGGCAAAATAAATAATAAATAAAAGAATAATAGCATTGGCATAGATAAGTCAAACAGAATGGATCTAAATAAAATAAAAATCTTAAATAATATCATAAATCAAACAAAATAAACTTAAGATAAAAGAAGGATCTTTTAATGAAATATGAATAATAACTATAATTCTAAATCAAACAAAAAGGATAAAAGAAAAACAATCTTAATCACATTTTTTATTGTACTGTTAGTTACTTTTTCTCGTGGCTTTTATAAAAAGTATTGAGTTCAAACCAATATATATGGTGGGAGTCACATCCTATTACTGAAGATTCTTATCTCAAACGTTTTGCAGATCACATTTCGTTATCGAAAGATCATCTCGATTGATCACCTTCCGTTACCAAATGATCATACCGATATCTTGTCTTTCGGGGTCATCTTCTCTTACCTAAGGCCTCAATTCAATTTACAATCAAGGTTATGTCAACAAAGATATATTATTATATAAAACTGATGGGAGTTCCCTTCTCTTACCGAAGGTTCTTATCCCAAAAGTTTGTCGATCACCTTCACTTACCGAAAGATCATATCATCACTCAAACCAATATAAATGGTGGGAGTCACATCCTATTACTGAAGATTCTTATCTCAAACGTTTTGCAGATCACATTTCGTTATCGAAGGATCATCTCGATTCGATCACCTCCTCTTACCAAAGGATCATTTCGATTATCTTATCTTGGGAGTCACCTTCCCTTACCAAAGGATCATATCATCACTAATGTGTATGAAATAAAAAGACGTTATATCATGACATGCAATGCTAACATCTATATGAAAATAAAACATTTAAGATTTGACATATTAAAAAAAGTAGTATAATACCCCTATCTCGAGTGAAGTTTCTATATGTATTCAGATGCAAATAGACGCAATTTGATACGAAGAGAGACTTGTTTCATAATTATACTTTGTATATGTTTTGATGTATGTATGAATCCTTTATTAGATAGAAAGGAAATTTTCATATTCCGTAGTTTGCATAATTCAAAAAGGATATCTTCTTGAATAATATATGAGTAGACTTTGTAAATACTTTGGCAGAAGATTTAGAATGGAGTAAGGAAGTGAGAAGAGATAACGGTTTTTTTTATAATGGAAAAAGTATACGAATGACAATTTATAGAGATAATAGAAAGTAGAAGGGATAAGTTACCTAGAATATTTTGTATAGAAAAATAGGAATAGAATGAGAAAGAAATTAGTCAAATAGCTTTTAGATATGTACAGATTGTATTAAGATAATCTAATTCGCGTTTAAGTAAAATCTCCAATATGAATTGTCACATGATAAGCCCTATAAAGTTTTTTACGTTTGGAATTTGGAAATAGCTATTAGACACAAATTTATAGAGAATTGAGTTAGTTTTAAAACGAATCTCAAACGAAATCAATTAGATAACCACAGGTTGAGATATTTCCAAAATACTGTTAGTATATCAAGCTGGTTTGTAATAGCACAATTTTTTACTATGAATTTGTAACAAATTTATCTACCTAATTTAATTTGAATTTGATTGTGTACTAAACTAAAAGAATAAAGTTAATTTCCTTATCTTTTCATATAATTAAAAATCATCAAATCTCATAAGTATGAAATTAGTTATGACTATATCTTAAAAGGTGATTTATTGTTTGTTAGAAATTTACTATAGTTAATATTTTTATATATTTAAATTTTAAATTAAATATGTTAGTTTTTCAAATGGATTATTTTTTAATTTTTTTATTTTAAACTTTCTTAAATCATTATCATTTTAATTATTTAATTGGTTATTGAATAGTGACAAGATTCAAAAAGTTGAAATGTTACAGCAAACGCCAACAAACACTCACCTGAGTTTCAGGATGATTTAGCTTCAGACTTTTACATGCATGTTCATTTATGTCCACAGCCCACCTCTTTGAAGACAAACAAAAATCTTTGTCAAATCAATAATAACAAATGAATAAAAGTTAAATAAAAGAAATTTAATAAATTAGTCAAAACAAGCATTACTCTGCTTACCGTGACAAGCTTAATGCCAGATATGGATGCACCAAAGCAAAGTCCTGTGGACATAGCACCGCAGCCAGAATACAAATCTAATAAAGTCCTTTCTGATGAATCAAATACATTATTTGGACATGTTTCCTCTTTCTCAATAACCGTATCATTAAGCTGACTGGGACATCCGGATTCACTAGAGACTGTTGAATTCCCATCACTTTCCATCCTTGTTTCTGGATTAACAGAGTAAATCACATTTAATTAACAAATCAATAGTTCATGCAAAAATTAAAAATTAAAAAAAAAATCAACAGTAACTAATATCATGCAACAAATAAGTCTTATTCCACTGGATGCAAAATGATCTGTCACTACACACAAATAATTAGAATATAAATCTTCTTGTAAAGCTCAGATATTATGTTGAGTTGTTATGTCTGCGTGTTAGACATAACATTCATCCAACACAATTGTCTTATGTGTTTAACTGTAATTTAATACAAAATAAAAAATTATTTTTCAAAGTTTGGATACACCTAAACATTATGACATGTTATTATATTTAATCTTATTCTTAATATGTATTCTTTAAATGAGTTCATAAATAATATATATTATTATTTATTAAAACAAAAAATATTCTAAATACTTTATACAATTAAAAAATAGTTAAAAAATTAATTTATATTTTAATATTAATAAAATATTAAAATATCATTACAATTTATCTAAAAAATAATTTATGTTTTATATATGGTGAAAATTCAGTGCAGTCAATTTCACGTGAAGTTGATAACTGAGAACTGTTAAATAAAAATTTAGCCAAATTATTCAAATTATTTAACACTCTTAATTATCAATTTCACGTAAAGTTAAATACACCTAAATTTTCACCTTTATATATATGTAATGTCTCCATATTTTATAAAAATTTTAAAATTTCTATATCTAAATGTCACGTGCCCATGCATCATAAAATCTTCTAATACTCATGATTCATATATAGCTATTAAGATATACTCAAATGTTATTTAGTATCCTAAACCAGGTTTTTATAGATTTCTCCACACGCATTCAAACAATCTAAAGCAAAATTGAACCTACAAATAAAGTGTAATGCTACCAGTCTTATCTAGAATGTCTATTCATTTAAGATGGCATCCTGAGATTTAGGGTAATTCATATGAATAAATAATTTGGAATTTAAAATTATGCAGATATGCTAAACTAATTTTTGTTATATGTATGTCTTAATATTTTTATTGAATTAATCTAATTCAATTTATTATTATACAACATACAATATATACATAGTAAATTAAATCGTTTGTTCTACATTTAATTTCATAAATTAAATGATAATTTAATTATTATATTTTAATTATTTTAATTAATTACATATTGTATAAATATAATTAATTTTTTTGTATTGGATAGCTATTTGTTAATTTTAACTCTGAAATAATTCAAATTTTAACTTCTATGTTACCTTGAAGAGCTATACTTAATAATAACTTTTTCAATATCGAAAATTCTGGTAACGATTATTTAGATGCTAATGAATCAAAGGATAATATCTAATAAATTTTTATAAATCGTTTATTGTTTTGTATTGGATTTATAAGTTTATTAAAATGTAAATGTTCTGAAATTTAAAGAAAAACACAAAATTTGAATTTCTACTCATTTTCATTTTGATTTTTTTAATATTTTATTTTAATCTAAAAGGATTTTTTTTATTAACGTTTATATTTTAAAGTTAAATATAAACAAGAATAAAGTATTAAATTGGTTCCTTCTATTTGAGCATAATTCTGTTTTGATCCTTAAAGTTTAAAGTGTTCTATTTGAATTCAAAAATATTTTATTTAGCATCAATTTAGTCCCACAGTGAGGCCAAAGTTAAATAATTAATGGAATGTCCTACATAATAACAGTAGAAGAACAAAATCAATAATCTGAAGAACAAGTACACGCTCCAGAGACACAAAATCAACCGAAGCTTGTACTTGTTCTCCATGTTATCAATTTTGTTCTTGTATTGTTGTTATGTAGGACATTCCGTTAATTATTTAAGTTTGACCTCACTGTCGGACTAAATTGATGCTAAATAAAAATTTTTTGGATTCAAATAGAACACTTTAAACCTTAAGGATTAAAACAGAATTACGCCCAAACATAAGGGACCAATTTAATACTTTACCCTATAAACAAGTAACTTAAAAGTAAGAAATTTCATTAAGCTATATAAGTAATAAATCCGATCAAGTTTATTCAGTTTACTATGTATATGTTGTATAGTAGTAAATTGAATAAAGTTGATCCAATTTATCATATATATGTTGTATAATTGATTCGATTTACAATGTATTGTTGTATTAATAGTAAATCGAATTAGTTGATTCAATTTACTATTAGTAAATTATATACATATCAAATTGAATCAACTGCATTGAAAAAGTATAAATCAAATTTATTTGATTCAATTTACAGAGTGAAACTAAACATGCATGTAAACAAATTCAGTTTATGAAATATGTGTAACTTTTTTTCTTGTCTACATCTACATAAATTAAAATAGTGACATACAAATCAACATACATCTGAATAAAAATCCATACCTGTTACAAGACTAGAAAAGGTATGGTATCTCTCTGTGTACTTCATGTCATAATAGAGATCATAAGGAGCAATTATTTTCTTCTTTTCTTTCAAGTCCATCTGATGAAGCAAATTGCAAATATTTACGTCCCACTACTTGAAAGTTGCGTAGGAAGCCACAAGTAATTTACAAATAAGAATGTGATTACGAAATAGCACTCACATCAAGTGGGATTTGAACTATTTTAACTTTGGAAACAATAGAATTAAGAGGATTGTCATCTTGTACATCAGACATAAACACCCTTTTCTCATCAATAAGTTCTGAATGTTGCTTGATGACCTGCAGCAATTTCAAAATTCGAAACAAACAGGTTTAATTAAAATAGTTTCGGAGTGAAAAAACAATAACTAAAACTGACTAAATTCTTATTTTGGTACAGAGATTCACGTGATTACACATTTTAGTCCTCGAAATTCAAAATTATCTATACTAGTGCTCCAGATTCAACTCCGGGCACCAATGTGGTCCTTTAACTCTTTCTGGCGATAACTAGACAAATGGAATACTGAGATGGCACCCTCCCTGCCACTGCCAATCCGATTATGAGTAAACAACATCGTTTATCCTTGGCATCCAAACAAGTCAGAAATATCGTCGCTTTGTATATTAAGGGAGAAGCAACAATGGAGACCCAAAATAAAATATTTTTCTTATTCTCTACCTCCGCTATTCTTCATTTCTAACTTGTTTGGGCGCCAAAGATAAACGACATCGCTTCCTCATCATTAAGCATGGCAGCGAAGGTGTCATCTAAACATTCTGTTTGCCAAGTCATCGCCGGAAAAAGTTGAGTGACCATATTAGTACCCGGACTTGAATTTAGAGGACTAATACAGGTAATTTTGAATTTTGGAGAACAAATTGAGTAATTGCGTGAATCTCAGTTACCAAAATGGATATTTAGTCAACTAAAGCTGGTATAACGAGCGTGCAGAGGTGATTCAAGCAAAAAGGATCGCACCGTGTCCTGAGCTCTGTAAAACCACTGGGCTGTGAAATATTGTTCACCATTAACAGTTTCAAACATTTCAACAATCCGGGCAATGTAGTTAAGCTCACCATCCCCAGCCTGAAAAACATGCAATACATGAACAACCGAATATGCAGTAAAACAGTAGCAGTTAACAATCGAAAGCGCCATTCAATTTTGCAAATTTTACTCCCACGTTAGAGTAACATGGTGCTATAGGAAAAGGATTCTATAAAACTCACAATAACACACCATATTTACAACTCTTGAATGAACAATTAACTGAAATGAGAGAAAATTGAAGGAATTGAAAGCAGAGAAGATGAAGAAAGAAGAACACCTTAACATAGGCATGGTCGTTAAGCTCGAAAAGAACCCCATCTACCGTAGCTTGACGGTAATGGCACTTGGCCTTCAAAACGTCACCGTTTTCAGTCTTTCCACTGCAACATTATACCCACTCAGAAAATTCGCAACCAAACTAAAATAATTATAAAATAAAAAAAAGGAAAATGGAAAATGGAAAAACTGACGACTGACTTTGTTACCGCTCCTTTGTAGCGCGTAGGCCATTTGGCCCGGGCCTCGTTTGGCGGAATGCGGTTTCCGACGAAGCAGCAGTCGTCGGGGTTAGGGGAAGATGATGAACCCTTGGACTTCTTCTTTGACTTCGAAACGGCGTCGTTTGTGGGTTTGGATGGGGGTGTTACTGTTTTCCTCTTACCCATCTCGGGCGAGGGAGACAAAAAAAAACAGAAGCACCGAGTGATACAGTTGGATTCAGCTGAGTGAGTGAGTGAGGGGGTGAGAGAGCACAAAGGGGGTTTTGATTTTTGAAACTCCTCGAATTGGGAGGGAAAAGCCAAAAACAGCCCGCCGATTTTTTCGCCACTTTACTTTTTAGGTAGCGTTCAGAATAGAAACAGAATCTGAGAAACAGACTAAAAGATAAAGACAGAAAGACAGATATTGAAATAAATTTTAATATTATATTGATGGTGTAAGATAAGAGAGAGAGATCGAAAATAAAAATAAAATTTTAATTTAATTTGCATAAGAAATAAAGTTAGAATTAATTAATTGAAATATAAATATTTTAGATATAAAATATTATTAAAATTTTATTTTTTGTTTTTGTAAATTTTAGTTCATATGTCTTTATTTTTTTAAAATATTGAAATATTAAAATTTTATAGACAAAAACTAAAATTTTAATATTAATTCTCTTGATTAATAAAAATAATATTAAATTTTTAATCTCCGCTCTAATATTTCAAAATAAATGTTACCTTATTTATTTATTTTTTCTATTGATATACATATATTGAAACAAATGGAGTATTGGAGCTTTATGAACTTTTATTGGTGTTATTATATATTATTTTGACTAAAAAAAACCTTTTCATATTTGAAAGTTATCCATTTATGGTAATAATAAAAGTTGCTTGTACCCGAACGATATGTAAGTGATATTGATCAGCTTACAAAATTATAGAAAGTATATCAATTTAAATCAATAATTTCGCCCCCAAAATGTTGTGATTCTTGTACTATGATTGGAATGAACTTCGGAAGTTAATTTTATAAACGGTAAAACAAACGGGTAGATTAATCCATTATTATCTATTCTAATTTCTACATACTTGGAATAAAAAATCAAAATGAGATCAAATAAATTTAAATTGATTCAGATAATTTATTATATGTTTATAAATTATAATATTTTTTAGAAAATGTTATTTGTACACTAAAATTAATTACTAAAATCAGTCACTAATGTATTTAATATAAATACATGTGTGATTTAACTCAGTACCTATTTTATATTGATGACTAATTTTAGTGACTGATTTTAGTATACACTTAGTATAATCATTTGTTTTTTTTGGGCGTTTTTGGAACTAAAGCTTCTTCGAACCAAAAAAAAGGACAACAAATCGTGCTTATAAAATGTTCGATTAATTAGGCCAACAACCTCTATATATATATCAACAAACTGAAATTTTATTGCAAGGCAAAAGAAAGATACACCCGATAGGTGGATCTAGTTTGCACACGCTCTTATTACAGTAGTGCTATACTGGCTACTGCTATATAACTATAGCTATATTTATTCAACAACTTAAACATAATAGTTTACCCTAGGGGTGGTAATGTTAATTTAAAAGTGCTGTTGATTTGCACAATCTAAGTTACTCCCATAGCCAATCTTCAAGATATCACAGTACCTCTTGTAAAATCCAATCCTATTGTTGGAGTTTGTGTTGGCACCTTTCCCACATTCAATCCCACCGTTGATTATGTTGGTGATGACACCGTAGCCTGGGGCTCGACCTGCCGCCGAGTCAGTGGCGGTTGGCCTCCATGCATTGGTGATGACGTCGTGGCACGAGGGCTTATTCCCTTGTGGTGTCATCCAAAACCATATAGCTGTTTTGAATGATATTACCGCATCTGTTGCTACCAAGTCTGGATTGTTTATCAAATCTGCCTTTATAGCTTGTCCAGCTAGCTGATAGTTGGAGTTACTAAATGGAAAAACAATATATGAAAAATAAATAAAATTAGACTTAAATTTGTTTAAAAAAAATATTAGATATAAAGTGTCGGACTGATCATTTATTTGTATAAAGACTAAAAATATTGTGACAACATATCTTAGAGGCCAAAGCTAATTACAACATATATGAAATGAAATATATATACTTTCAAATTAATAATTACCTTGTAAGCTGAATGGGACCACGGCCATAATATTGCTTGCCAGCGGGGCATGGTGCTTGTGTAGAATCACAGTGCTGTTCTTTAGTCTGTTCCCTCAAAAAGCAATAACCCCATTCAAATTCATCTGGAGCATTAGTCGTTCCTCCTGCAACATATAATTAAAACGGTAATATTAAAAAAACAAAAAAATATAATCAAAATTTAATTTATTTAATATTTATTAATTATAATAATATAATATATCATAAATATTAAATAAGATAAATTTAAGTTATTTTAGTTAATTTTTTTA
This sequence comes from Arachis hypogaea, assembly GCF_003086295.3. Classification (NCBI taxonomy): domain Eukaryota; kingdom Viridiplantae; phylum Streptophyta; class Magnoliopsida; order Fabales; family Fabaceae; genus Arachis; species Arachis hypogaea. The sequence goes on along the minus strand of NC_092040.1, from coordinate 4,037,236 downwards.
ATTATTAAATATTTTTATATTAATTAGTACACTAAATAAATATTAAATAAAATAATTTTTTGTTAATTTTAGCTATTTTTTTGTTATTAAATATTTTGTAATTCGATAACATATATAATATAACAAAAATGTTATTTAATTTGTCTTTTAAAATCTAATTTATAGTCAATCTTTTTAATAATTTATTATTATTTAATTAATTTAAATATTTATTTTTACGTATTAATTGTTAAAAAAATAAAAATAAATACTTATTTTTTATTTTGTCTCTTTTCTAAAAAATGAATAAAGAATAATATTTAAAGAATACTTAGTTACCCTGAGAATATAATGCACACACATAGTAATCAATTAACTAAAGTTTTTAATTAATTTGTGCACGTTATATACAGTTGTTTACTGAAAAAATAATGTTTAGTCTCTGAAATTTTCAACGTTAGTCATAACAGTTATTTGTTTTTGAACATTACTAAATTATTCCGTAAATTTACAAACATAAAATCAATTTGATCATTTTAAAATATCAAAGACTGTTATTAATTTCAAGAACTAAATTGAATATTAACTTTGTATAGTGATGTGTACGTACCTGTTGTCTCGTGTGATGTTTGGCCGAAGAAGGCGGCGAGTTCTCGCTTGCGAGTGACGTCATCACCGGTTGTTCCAAAGGCGGGAAATGCTCTGGCGGCGGTGACAAAAGCATTGTAGGTGTAGAAGCCATGGGCTTCGCATCTGGAATCGGTTAAGTGCTTCAGGAATTCATTATAGAGAGGCTGAGTGATTATGGTTCCAGCATCGTCCGCACTTGCACCTAAGGCTTGAAGCACTACTATTAAAGCCAAGGTGAATGTAAAGAAATTGCAAAACTTCATTGTTATTTGTTGTTTTTACACTCTAACACTCTGTTTTGAGTTTGGGATGTACCATATATCTATATCTATATATAGGTAAAGATATAGGAAAAGTATATATATACGTGTCATATTAAATAATTTTTTATGTCAAGAATATTAATAATTTTTAAGTATAATATTTTCTATTTAAATATAATGCATAACTATATATTATCCTATATTCGAATGTATCAATGTCTATTATTATGTCAGCAAAGTTTATATGTTAGAATTTGTTAGTCGAAAAATATTTTTGACTAGGATAAGTTAATTCGAAATTTTGAAGAGATATTAAAATGGAGCGAAGGTCGAAATGACGCACGTACATGTATTTATTAGAAGTTATTTTACAAAATCTCGATCTATACATCATGGAAAATCAAACAAGCATTCGATTGAAGAATCGAATGGGACTTCGAATAAAGAATCGGACCGTTACACTAAATAGAGAAGTAGAACGTTGTTTTCAAGTGAGGAATTTATGGATAACGTTTATTAGCAAAAGAGCAGAAATGGCTACCTGGGAATACGCATTGGAACTTTTCTTCAAAAATACCCTGAAGACACTTACATCCCCAACGAATTTCTGAGTCTACATTCGAGTTCAATTTCTGTAGAGTTCCTTTCATTGTCTTTAAATTTTCATTTACACTTTATGTACAACTTTACTTTTCTTATCCAATTTATCTTTCAAGCAATGTTTAATTTCTTTACCCAATTTACATTTCAACATCTTTAATTTCTATGTCAAAAGTCCTTTAATTCAATCGAATGCATTTTACTGCTTTGTTTAAATTTAATGTAAACATTTTTCGATTTTAATCAATTTACTTTTCGAATTTTTTCTTTTACACTTCTTTTATCTTTTTGGTATTTTTTTATTTATTTTTTGTTCTAAAACTCATCTAATTCGAAAACTTTTGATGCACTTATAGAACTGGTACGCGCAAAAGAAGAATAAGTTTTGCTCTCAAACCATCAGAATGCAACTACCATAAATTTGTTAAAAAATAGACAAATAGAGTTAATTTAATTTTTTAATAAATATGAAGTTATTGTTTTATTCCATTAACATACGTATATGAAAAGCAATTCTAGCCCAATATGATTAATACACCAAATTTAGTTGTTTTCCAAATCATGGCGAGTGAATTCTAGCATCTTGAAACATGTGATATTTTTGGTCTCCTCTAACAAGAAAAAAAAATTGCATTCAGGTTTCAATTGATGAATAACATTCCAAAGAGTTCAAAGACTTTCTTTTCTTTTGTGCCCCACAAAATTGACTATATCAATGCCGTGAAGTGGAGGAATTGTGTTATATAAGCTGATGAAGCGTTCTAACAAAATGGTGACTCTTAGTTCGAATTTTGACAAAAAGGTTGCACCGTCCCCTTATCTCATTAGATTGAGATTTTTCAGATACGGAAAAGTAATACTTCTGGATTAATAATTTACTTTATTTTCTTAATTCTAAGACAGAACTATCATTTCTTTTTCATATGGACCGTCGATATGTCACATAAATTTATGTCTACTTATGTTAGCTAGACTTGACTAAGTCTTTTCTTAAGTCTTTGCCGTGACCAATAAAGAGAATACGTAAAGTAGGGAAATGCTTAGGTGGTATTTTTGTGGAAGTTGCTGGGAAATTTATTAAAGGGCATTCATGGAAATTCACCCACATTCAAAACGGTTACTATGAAGCTAGCTAGTCAATAATGCAATACCATATATTATATAAGAAAATTTATTTAAAACAGCAGTATTCTACTAACCTTAATCGTTGATTTTAATTAAATATTATATATATATATATATATATATTTTATAATTAATAATAATAGTTAAAATTATTAAAATATTAATATATTTAATATACTTAAAATTCTTTCTATTATATATATGAGGCTGTGTTTATTTATAAGACGGGACATAAAAATACAAAATCAATATTTAGCATATATTTAATTAATATATTTTGTAATTTGACAAAAAATATAAAAATATTAACAAAAAATATAATTTTTTTATTTATTATTTTTATTAATTTTTTATAATTATATTTTTTATTATTATATTTTTTTATAATTTTTTAATAAAAAATAAAAAAATAAATTTTATAATTTATTTTATTTTATTATAAATATAATATAAAAATATTAAATTTTATATTTTTACTTTTTATGTCTTATTCTTAATATTTTATTTTATCCCATTCTAACAAACAAATACAACTGAAATATTATTTTAGGTTTTGCATTTCATCAATCAACGTCTTCTTTCAAGCTTTGTTACATTTGCCATGGATGTATAATCTAGTCTTTAATGAGACCTCCGTGACAGATGATGCAGACACGTATAGCCGCTTAAAAAGAGTTATCATCATGTAATATGCATGAACAAAATAAAGACATGATTTGTTGAGGCCACCACACATACATTTATATTCATAAAATTTCGTGTTATCAATAATAATTTATTATTTTTTAAATGTGTTATGTTTTTTCCCTTAAACTATGTTAGAGTCAATTATTTTGAAACAAGGTACACAGTATTTTTTAAAAAAAAGTTATATTTTAATGTAATATTTTATACAATTATTTAATTATATTCAATTTTTTTATATAATCATTCACATCATTAATATAAAAAATAATTATTTTTATTAAACAGTTATAATACTTAATTAGAATTAAAAGAAGACAAAAAATTTTTTTACATTTTTCACATTCCAACAAATTTTTTAGTCTTGTTCAAATTACTTTTCTATGTAAAATTCTTTTTATCTTTCTTTTTTTTTGTATTATTTTATTTTAAACTTTATATTCATGCAAAGTTTATATTTTCATGCAAGTTTGCTGTTATTTTCTTTGGTAATTTTATAGCTTTCACTATGCAAATGTGTAGATTTTTCCTTTTGTATTTATGAACACTTCAAATCTCTGTGAAGTATTGTAAATTTTAAATTTGTCACCTAAAGTTGCGTTTTTTTTCATGTTTATTTTACGATTTTGCAAACTTCTTTCTTCTTTATTAGTGACAAAGTAAACAGAATTTAATATATATAAGACATATACTCGTAAAGAGGAATAGATTTTACTTTCAAATATTAGATTTTGAACCACTTTAACTATTTGTTCTCATTAAAGTCATCTTTTGCAGTCTATAAAAAAAAATAAAGTGTTTGTTTCGATACGATGATAAATTCATATTTAATGATACAATAAAAATGTGGACAAATTAGAACAAGACATGTGGATTATTTTTCGCATTAAGAAAAAAATGCAGCATTAGAGGAAACATTTTTTTGTATTTGCAACAAATTTGGGTGTAATACGAAGATATTTCAGTGTATTATTTAAGAATATTCAGTGTATGATAAATTCTATATAATTCAAAACTCTTCATCTTTCTCATCCGCATCTTCTGCTGCTGCTTCTTCTTCGTCATCTTCTTATTTCATTTTCTCATAATTCTTTTCGAATTCAGCTTCGCAATGCAACTTCCTTCACTTTTCGCGACGATTTTAAGATATTTTTGAAAAATTTTGCTCCTTCTTTGAATTTTAAGCATTGCAATTTTGATTGAGTTTGGACCAATTTGTATAAACTTGTATACCAAAAACACTTGTATAGGTAGCGAATTTCGTTTTATCTTCTTTTTTTTCTTTTATGTATATATATATATATAATAAAAAAAATTAAAGAGAAGTATGAAAAGGCTTTTTAAAGACAATTGGTCCTTTTATTTAAAGCTTTGATGGATATCAACTATACGGACACAATATGCTACTTGCTTTACCCAGTGCGAGAGAAAAAAAATATTCTGTGAGCATTCGTAAGGCCCAAAGCTTTGCCACTAGAACAATGCTATAATTGTGAGTGTCAATTATTATTTTTACCCAAAAAAAAGTGTTAGTTATTATATATTACATACAATTCCAAACGAATTGTATTATATTGTATATATTCATATAATTTTAATAATTAAATTTAAAATAAACAATTTGGATAATAATTTATTGGTTGAGCTATTTATCCAATAAATTAGCTAGTAAAATATTTTTCACACCAAAATTTTCTTTCTCTATCTTATTTATTTTAGATTTCTTACAAAGTATTAAATATTAGATTGACTTAATCTTAATTTAAAAAATTAAGTAAATTCAAATACTAATAAAATAACGTTAAGACGTGTCTAAAACCATGACTACATCAATGATAGTCTTTTACAATAGTTTTAAAAAATGGGTGAGGGAGGAGAGTCCGGTGAGAACAGGGGAGAAGGTCCGAGGGTAGCACACGGTGAGAACGAGCATTTCAAGGAGAATAAGGGGGAGAGCATGGGGAGGGTTGCGCTAGGTGCTATGGAGGATTCGCGTAAGGGTAGTCATAGTGGGATTCAGAGGATATCTTTTCGCGATAAGGTTATTGGTTCTTCACAAGCAGCGGGACAACGCATAGTAGATGGGTTAAAAGGGGACGCCTTAGCAATGGTAACGGAGAAACAAGGTGGCCCCAAGCCGCCAACAGTAACTTTGACTGACGAAGCCAGGATTTCTCTTTCAGAGCCTCACAACGAAGCTATTGTGATTAAAGTTCTGGGATAACACTTCAATTATATGGCCTTGGTTCATAAACTGAAGGGGATATGGAGACTCAAGGGTGGCTACGAGGTTCTCGACGTGGGCTTTGGTTATTTCCTAGTCAAGTTTGATCACAACGAGGACAGAGAAAAGGTCCTGTTAGGAGGTCCATGGTTGATATTAGGCCACTACATCGCGGTTAAGCCATGGTCGTCAGATTTTAGACCATGCGAAGACTCTTTTGGGGATACGATGGTCTGGGTAAGAATTGCTGGATTAAGCATATGGTACTATCATGAGAGAGCTATGATGCGAATTGCTTCTGCTATTGGTAAACCCATAAAGATTGATTTAGCGACTAAATCGGCAGAAAGAGGCAAATTTGCTCGTGCCTGCGTTCAAGTAAATCTTGGATTACCGGTTGTTCGGAAGATTATTGTTGATGGCTATGAATATGATGTGGAGTACGAATGCCTGCAATTGTTATGTGAGAAGTGCAACTGTTTCGGCCATACCGCAGTCACATGCAAGGGAGAGGCAGTAGATGTTAAGTCCGGGGATGAGACTCGCAGTGATGGGGCGGTGAGGAAGGCAACGGATCTGAGTGGCCAACGCTTAAGAAACCAAATTTGTCCCAATTTGTCCATGTCAGTTACGGATTATGTGGAGAAAGATGAGGTTACATTGCATGGCAAGGAGGCTAAAAATGGGCACGTGATGGAGGAGGAAGGGTGGACTAAAGTAATAGCTAAGGGAAAAGAAAAATTGGTCTTTTCAAAAGTAGCCCAAAATGGTTCATTGAAAAGAAGCACTTGGTTTCTACAAAGAAGATTGGTCTAAGTTCAGGTAAAGGCCCAGTCATAAAGAAAGAAGAGAAGGCTTTAATGGGCCATGGGGCAAGTATTGGGTCTTCCAAGTTCAGGAAGCACCATGCTCCAATGCTTGGCAAAGGAAAAAATCAGGGTGCCAATCTCATACCCACTGTAGCGACCTTCACTCCTATAATCAAGAACGGCCATAAGAGGCTGAGACCGGCATCTCTCCAAAGCTCGCCGGTGCCGCTGAGCAATGATGGCGGAGTGGGTCAGCAGCAACGGATTTCACCTTCTACGTCACCTAATGCGATGGGGAGTGCTCCAGAACAAGTGTTGGAAATGGAGAAGCAGGACTCTCAAAAAAATTCTGGCGGCCCGTCTACTTCTTCATAAAGGTCCTCGCCTGAGGTTGGTGCCTTTTTTGATAATTTAGTTTTATGGATAATATAGATATCAATTTTCTTTCCTGGAATATTAGAGGGGCTTCTAACAAATTGGCCCGAGTTCACTGCAAAGAGTTAGTTAGCAAATATCATCCAACTTTTTTTATTATTCTGGAAACTCATGTACCCTTTGAGCGTTTGAAATATTTCTGGAGCAAGCTTGGTTATCGGAATGTTGGTGTTGTAGAGGCAAGTGGTCATAGTGGAGGAATCTGGATTTTATGTTCTAATCCTTCAATATCAGTGAGAGTTTTAGATGCAGTTGATCAGTGTATTAGCCTTGAGATTCAGATGGGTGCTTTTTCTAGTTTTTGTAGTGTTGTGTATACTAATCCTCATGTTCGTCGGCGTATGAGGTTGTGGAATAATTTGATCAGGGTCTCTAATATGATTCAAGGCCCTTGGATTGTTCTAGGTGATTTTAATGATATTCTGATGCAGAACGAGGTGAGAAGAGGTTTCTTTTATAATGCAAGATCGGAGAAGTTTGCTGAAACCTTGGCTGAATGTAATTTGTTTGATATGGGGGCTATTGGGAGAAATTTTACTTAGTTTCGAAAGGTGAAAGGTGGGCTGCAGGTAGCAAAAAAAATTGGATAAAGCGATGATCAATCAAGAGTGGCGCCTTTTATTCCCGGAGGCATATAATAAGGTGTTAGCGCGTCTTCATTCTGATCATTGCCCCTTGCTCATTAGATGCAAGAAGGAGGGGACTGCTGAGAAAGGTAACCGTCCTTTTCGATTCTAGGCTGCTTTGTTAACTCACCCCCTCTTTCGGGATGTTGTTCATACAGCTTGGAGTAAAGGAGCCCCAGATGTTATTAAGAGTTTGCTTGAAGTCCAAAAGGATGAGCTTAATTTCAATAAAGAGATTTTTGGAAATGTGTTTGTTAAAAAGAGGGAGCTTGAAAGACAACTAAATGATATTCAAGTGTCTCTGGAAAGATGGGAAGACCCGGAGCAGCGGATTAAAGAGCAAGGTTTGCATGAGGAGCTGAACTCTATCCTCCTCCAAGAAGAGCTAATGTGGTACCAAAAATCTAGAGAAAAGTGGATTAGATGTGGAGATCGAAATACTAAATTTTTTCATCTTCAAACGATAATCAGGCGAAAAAGGAACAAGATTCATGAATTGTTTCTTGAAGATGAAACTTGGTCTTCTGAGGCGACGGTTTTGGAATCGGAAACAAATTCTTTCTTTCAAAAACTTTTCTCTACAAGGGAGGCAGTTAATTTGGATGCCATGGGGGAATTCCCTTGTCCTTCTCTTAGTAGAGAGACCTGCCAAAAGCTTGTTGAACTAGTAGCTCTCGAAGAGGTGAAAAGAGCTGTGTTCGGCATGAGTTCTTTCAAGGCTCCGGGTCCAGATGGATTTCAAGCTCTCTTTTATAAAGAATTTTGGGAATCTCTTAGCAGTGATGTGTGAGGCTTAGTGAAGAAAGCCTTTGAAGGTGAGAACATCAGTGCGGCTGTGTTTGACACATTCATTGTTCTGATCCCCAAAGTTGAAGCTCCGTCTTACCTGAAAGATTTTCGTCCTATTAGTTTATGTAATGTGATTTACAAAATCATTACAAAAGTCCTTGTTAATAGGTTTCGTCCTTTCCTTTCTGAGATCATTGGACCGCTTCAGGGTGGTTTTATTCCAGGGAGAGGAACAACGGAGAATATAATAATTGCGCAAGAAATAATGCATTTCATGAGGAAAACCAAGTCAAAGAAGGATTCTATGGCATTTAAGATTGATCTTGAAAAAGCCTATGACAGAGTAGACTGGAGATTCCTTGAAACTTCCTTGATCAAATTTGGTTTTCATGTGGCTACTATTAATCTTATCATGGCTTGTGTGACTTCGTCCTCTTTGTCTATTCTGTGGAATGGTAATAGGCTTCAAAGCTTTAAACCCATGAGGGGGCTGAGACAGGGGGATCCCATGTCCCCTTACCTTTTTGTGCTCTGTATGGAGAATCTTTCTTGTCTTATATCGCATAAAGTCTCTCAAGGATCCTGGATCCCCGTATCTGTTTCTAGACATGGCCCAAAAATCTCTCACTTGATGTTTACTGATGATCTCTTACTATTCTGTAAAGCAACAAAAACTCAGGTGACAGAAGTTATGAAGACACTGGATATGTTTACTCAAGCGTCGGGACTGAAGGTGAATATCCATAAATCTAAGGCTCAATGTTCCAAGAATGTTTCAACGAGAAGAAAAGAGGTGCTTTCAGGGATCTCTAGTATCCGATTTTGTCAAGATCTGGGAAGATATTTGGGAGTTAATATTGGTCATGATAGGGCTTATAGGAAGATGGCGCAGGAGGTCATTGACAAGATACAGAGAAAACTTGCTAGTTGGAAAGGGTGCTTGCTTAACAAGGCAGGCAGACTTTGTCTTGTGAATGCGGTGATGGCTTCTATTCCGGTTTACAATATGCAAGTTTCCCTTCTTCCGAAGTATGCGTGCGACAAGATTGATTCTTTGATGCGTCAGTTCTTATGGAAAGGTCAAGCGAATGGGAGAGGGTTGCCGTTGGTCAAGTGGGACATTGCTATAACTTCTAAGAAGGCAGGTGGCTTAGGTGTTAGAGATACTCTCTATGCAAACATGGCTCTACTTGGCAAGTTGGTTTGGGATTGTTTGAATAATAAGAACAAGTTGTGGGTGCAGGTTCTAACTCACAAATACCTCCAGAACTCCAAGGACTTGGGCAGCAGTCATTGTCACAATGCCTCAACTACTTGGAGGAATATTCTAAAGGCTTATGATATCTTAAAAGAAGGATTTCGATAGAATGTGGGAAATATGCAACAATCGATTTGGTATGATGAGTGGAGTCCTCTTGGCAAACTTTGTGAGCTTATGTCTTATGTTCACATATCTGAAACAAATTTTTCTCTTGCTGATTTTGGAGCAATGGTACTTGGGAGGGGGATAAGCTTGTAACGCCAATTTCTCATGAGGTCAAACAGTTTCTTCATAGTCTTGGGCCTCCTTTAATGTCAGAATCGAAGCCCGGATGGATTTGGTGGCCCGCATCACTAAAAGCCTATAGCTCTCGAGAAGGTTATCGTTGGCTCCGAACAAAGAAAGTGAATTCGATCGAAAATAGCAACTGTGGGTGGATTTGGCACCTTAATTTGCCAGAGAAGATAAAGATGATGATGTGGTTGGGTCTATAAAATGCGCTTCCGACAAATGCCTTTCGGTTCAAGCGTCATTTAACTGATTCGAACAGATGTTCGAGATGCAATGCAGATCTGGAAACAATGGAGCATTGTCTTAGGGATTGTGAGAAATCAAGATGCATTTGGCAAATGTTGGATCCTTTGCTTATTGATTCATTTGAAGGTACTCCTTTGGAATTTTGGATTCGGAAGGTCATGCCGGGCAATGAAGCAATTGTAGGGACGGGTCTTTGGTGGGTGTGGAGGCATCGTTGCAATGATATTTTTAATAATGGAGATCAGTGGTCAAACTATAAGGTTGTTGCTATGACTCGGATTACTGCTAATGATTTAAGAAAGTCTGCCAGTACCAAGTGTATAACTTTCAAGGATCGAAGGAGGTGGAAACCTCCAACAGGTGACACTTTTAAAGTTAATTGTGATGCGAGTCTGTTTTCTGATTAGAACCTAGCAGGAATTGGTTGTGTTATTAGGGATTCTAATGGGCGTTGGATTTCGGGTTGTTCTAGTAGCTATCCTCCAGGGCTTATCGTCAGATGTGAGCTTTTTGCTGTTTGGAGGGGTTTGATTTTAGCTTGGGATTATGGCTTGAGAGATATTGTGTGCGAAACAGATTCTCTTGACATTTTGCACATTTTAAAAAATCTGGCAAATGGGCTAAATTGTGATGTGGTTGATATTCTTCAGAAGATACAGGGCTTCTATCAAGACCTTGGGTTGTGGATTTTGAATGGATTACTCGTGATGCTAACGCTGTGGCAGATTGGCTGGCGAGATATGCGGTCAAGACCAATCCAACTCATGTTATTTGGTCGGAACCTTGTGATAAGTTTCAGCATCTTATGCTTGTTGATTTAGAATAATCTCTTTTTTTTCTTTGTTTCTTTTTGTTTAGTCACAAAAAAAAAATCAAATTTACAAAACTATTTATGTATTGAATACTAATAGATAAATTAAATTACTTTTGGGTCACTATCAATAGTGTAAAAAATCACTTTTTTAAATCACACAAATTTAGTGATGGATCCGGCAAATTTTTTATAGTGGGGCGAAATATATATAACATTATAATCATTTTTATAATAAAAATATTATGTTTACATAAAAAATTAGCTATCAAATAATCTATTATAAATTTGTGTATAAATACATATATCATTTAATTTATTTTTAATATGTATTTTGTATTTCAAAATTTATATTTTAAAATTTATTTTATACAAGTGATTATTTTATGTATACATAACATAATTATTGTTATAATTATATTTTGCTATTGTAAAATATGATTAGGTTTTAAAATATCTAATTACAAATTAAAATACTAAAATAGTAATTTAAATAATAACATATAATTTAAAATTTACTTTTTTATATTTAATATTTTAATACCTTGACAATATAATTAAAATGTCTTTTTTTGTATATGTCGTTAAACAATCATTTAAAACTCAATTTTCACACAATCAGCTCTTGATGATATTCATAGTTGAAAAAGTTCATTCAATTAGTGTAATTATTATGAAAAAAAAACTAAAACTAATTTTAAAAGAAGAAACACAAATGGATAGATAATATTCTTTCAAATCGATTTCTAAGAAAAAACACCAATCTTATTTAAATTTAAAAATTGATCATTATAATAGACATCTAATACGAAGTTCTCAAATTGACTATCAAATATTAAACGTTGAATAAAAAATTATTATGGGGTCAAATTTAATAATTTACTAAAGACAAATAAATATTATTATTATATACTACTCAATAAAATTTTAAATTATAGTGGATACATTTGCCCCTAAACCCACATAAGTGGATCCGTCCCTGCATAAATTATAATAAAATATATGTTTTACGTCTCTCAAAATTTTCTATTATACTAATATAAATAAATTTGGTTATTACTAGTTTATCGCAGGTTTAATTAACTTAATTAAACTATTATAGCATATCTGGTAGATTAAAAATTACATAATTTAATTTATTAAGTGTCTGGTTGGCATCTAAAATGTAAAAAATTCTAATAATTAACAACTAAATATTACAAGAATTCGCTTTTAATTAACATACTTGTCTCCTATTATTTCTTAAGAATATACATAGTGGGATTGAATAAGATTCGTATAGCATGACCATGTTGTAAAAGAGATTCCGTCAACTAAGAAAAAATAAAACAAAACAACAAAAAATGTCCCTGCACAACAATGCAACTATCTATAAATTAAAATAAGAAAGATATAACGAAAATATAAAAAAGAAAGAAGGAGTTAAAGTAAGAGTAAGAGCATCAATAGCCGTGTAAAAAAAAAAAAAATAGTAAAAAATGAACTCTGCGTAAATAATTGAAAACTGTGTGTAATATGTTGGTTCTAAAAAATATAATTATAAAATGACGTCGTTTTATAGATTACTATTAGTTATAAAGTAAGGATTTTTTTTAATTTGTTGTGTCTTTACTCAGATATATTTTAAACATAATACACATTTATATTTGTTCAATACACATATTTTTTGTGTTTAATTGTGATTTAATAAAAAATAAAAAATTTGTTTGCAGATATACTTGAACACACATAAATACTATATGTGTCAGTGTGTTTAATCTTATTTTTAATATGTATTTTTAAAATGAGTTTAGAAATAATATATATTATTAATTATTAAAACAAAATATATTTAAAATACTTTATATAATAAAAATAATAAAAAAATTGATCTATATTTTAATATCAATAAAATATTAAAATATCATTTTAATTTATCTAAAAAATACTTTATATTATATTTATTTACCGTGTCTCTATATTTTATAAAAATTTTAAATTTACGTATTCACATATTTTATGTCGTATCGTATTACGTGTCTGTATTAATATCCATACATCCTAGACGGTTATTTATTTTTCTCAAATTTCTAATAGCAAATTCTTGAAACTGTAAACTTGGTAAACTTTATTCACATTAATTACATACATTTGAGAAATAATAACAATTAATCACTGGATCGATTAGATCTACGCATTGCACAAAAATAAAATAGATATATATTGTATAAAATGTATAAATTATTTTAAAATTTAATAATTATATTATATAACTAAAATTTATACATAAATTTGATTTTAATAAAATTATAAAAATAATTAATGCAAATTTATTTATTTAATTTCATATTATTATCTTTATTTTTGTTCTTTTATGTACTCATTTTTATTTATTTATTTTTAAAATTATATTTAAATATTATAATACAAATATAAAATTATTAGATGAAATATAATTTTAAATATAATGTTTTAGTAGTTAAAATTAATATTTAATTTTTTAATTTTATTTTTATAATTCACGATAATACTATATATTTTTAATAATATTATAATTAAATAATATTAAAAAATATAAATAATTTAAAAAAAGGTTGGATCATATAATTAATGAATACAAATAGGTTAAAAATTAAAAAATTCAAAAATATTATAAAAGACATGATATTAATTGCAATTAATATTTAATTTTTTAATTTTATTTTCTATGACTTACAATAGTAGTTAGTATCATATATTTTTAATATATTATAACTAAAATTACTAAATAATATTTAAAAATATATAAATGGTTTAAAGAAACAAATATGATACATGAATGATATAACAAATGAATATAATTAGATAAAAAAAATTAAAATATTATAAAAGTGTTAAAAATTTATTACTTAACACATATGTTTAGTAAACTAAAAAAAAAGTTATGATCAACCGAATTTTTTAAATACTTGTGTAAAATATTACTAAGAATGAAAAAAAAAAAGAGGCCAGATATTATGTAAAAAGAGGAGATAAGAGATGTGAAGTGTTGATTTATATAAAAATATAAGAAGAAGTAAGTACAAAAGAAGAGAGTAAATTGTGTTTTATTATTCAATGTATACCTATTAAAAAGAAATAACATTAATATTAAAATTATATAGTATCTTATATTAAAATAAAGAGTAAGAGAATATAAAAAGTATAGAGTAATCTAAAGAAAAATAAATGACATAAGAGTGAGAAGAAAAATAAAAAAGAATCCTAAATTGCAATTCTATGTAATATTCATAAAAAAGAGTGAGCATAAAAAATTTTAAGTTGCAATTCTATATAATAATCATAAGAAAGAGTGATTATAAAAGAAAGTAAATTATGTTTATACTTAATAAAGAATATTAATATTAACATTGAAAGTATATAATATTTTATATAAAGTAAAAAATAAGAAAATATTAAAATTATAGAATAACATCAAAAAAAATAATTGTCATACGAATGAAAAAAAAATAAAAAAAATTAACTATAATAATAAAGTACATGAAAAATAAAAATTAAAAGATTTAAAATCAATTCAATTAGACAAAAAAAGTTAAAAAATAATTCAATTAGATAAATAGTATGTGAATTGTGCCAATTAATTACTTATGTTGATATCGCATAATATTAGAGAACTAGAAAATTAAAAATGTATTAGTACACTTTCTCCAATTCTGTTTTAATTTATTACAAATAAATAGATGCCCTAATTCATGTACCAAACACCGTACATACATATATTTCCCTGTGCTATCTTTTGCACCTAATAACATCAATTCCAGGTTCATGATGAGCCTAATTGGAAAAACTACTATAAAAAAATATTAAATATCATCAAATTTAGGATTGTAGAATAGCAATAAATTTGTCAGATGATAAAAGGTGTCGAATTTTGTTATATTAAATTATTACTGATAAATTTACATTTTTGACGATAAATTTGTAGTAATAATTAAAAAAAATAGGTGCATAAATTAGTATTAAATTTACTGACAGAATTTATTTAGTAAAATCGTTACCTTTAGCTGACTTCACAATAATTTATTGTCGAATTTTTTGGACGATAATTGAAGAATAATTTTGTCCTAAATTCAAAGCGCCAACATTTTTTTCTTCATTTTGCATCTGTCTCTCTCTCCCTCTCTCTCTAGTCCTCTCCCTTCCTGCCACTTCGTCAGCCCCGCTGTCTCCTCAATATGTCTCTCTCTTTTTTTTCTCTCTCTAACCCTCTCTTCCTGCCGCTTCGTCAGTCCCGTCGCCGCATCTTCTCTAGTAGCCTTTCTCCCTCTCTCCTTTATCTAATTTTGCCGGCTGCCATCAACAATGCCGACCATTATCAACTTTCTTTCTTCCGTTTTGTTTTCACTAAATTTAAAATTTATTTGGTTTTAGTTGTTAATTAGTATAATAATTTAGTTAAAAGTAATTTTTTTTGTTAAGATAGAATTAGATGATGCTATTAGACTTTTGTGAATTCTAATGTTATAACGAAGTGATATTGTTATTGTTGTACTGTTAGTTTTGAATTGAAATTGAATTTAGTAAATTGATAATGTTTAAATTTAAATACATATAGTTCATAAAATTCAAGTTATTCTCTTTAAATAGGTATATTATTAAATGTTTGACGCGAATAATTTTTAAAAATAAAAACTTGTTAAGATTCTTGAGAACATACCTGGGTGTTTAAACAGTACTTTATAACATGGTTTTATTATTTGTAGAGGTATACGGATAAAAATAAAGTGTGAAACATGAATATAATATTTAAAATTGGGACTATCTAATCTATTTTGACAAAAAAAAACTTATAAAGAGTGAAATCTATACCATTAAATTGAGCAAATGTTCCTCAAGTTAAATAATAAAAATATATAAAGCACTCCAAATTTACAAATTAAATGCGAGGATAGGATGACACTGCAATGCTGACGAGTGATGAGTGATGAGTGATGAATGATTCCATTAATCAGCAACCGTGTCTTTTTCTTGATGCACACTATACACGCCTTTGACACGTTATATGTATTTTAATTTTTAAAATAAAATATTAATCTTATTATTTATAATTTATTTTTAATAAATAACTACTATGTACAAAAAAGTGACTAAATGATGATAGACGACCAAAAGTCAAGAAAATTTTATTAAGAGTAATGAGAGAGAAAAAATGAATTTTAATTTATAACAATAAATATATAAATTTCTATAAAGGTTAATTTATATAATGATCAATTTAGATGAAAAATTCAAATACATAAATTCAACAATTTTAAAAATTAAATATCGAAAGAAATCATTAATTTAGTGAAACAAAAATAAATTTAATTATTCAAATTAAATTATAACCAGAGAAAGGAAATAAAATAATCAAATTAAAATTTGTTTAACAGTTTTGCTATAGAGACTTTTCTTAAGCAACAATCACGTTACAAAGAAATGACGAATGAAAGTTAACTTTTAATTTTTTTCCTTTGGTTTACAACATCATTTGAGTTTTTAAAGAAAGAAGTAGTTAAAAAGAAGGATGAAAACATAATTGTGTATATTGTCTCATTCTATAAATTTAAACTTTTAAAATGAGTAATTTTATGACATATTGTATTTCAATTAAGCATGAATATAAAAGTGTGACTGATATTATTGTAGAGACAATCTCAATTCAGAATTTGCTACACGTTATCCATACTCCAATGACAAAATCACCCATAATTTATTGTGATAATATGAATGTAGTTATATTAGATGTAAATTTAATTTTGTACTCCAAATCTAAATATGCTGAATTAGACCTTTATTTTGTATTCTAAATCTAAATCGCCAATATTATCACTAAGTCCATTTTTTCTTATTTGTTCAATGAATTTTGGAGCAAACTCAAATTTATTGGCAAGACAATCCTTCGTTGTTTGTGGGAGATAAAGGAGATAAAGAAAGTTAATTTATTGTTAAAGGTTAATTACAACAAATTTGTTAAGTTATTAGCGATGAATTGTTATTAATTTAGCCCGCATTCACTCTAACTATATATAGTGCGATGCATATATAATTAAATAAATCATAACTTTCTATTTTATTATTTTTTAACCGAATAATGATGATGAGATTTAAAATGGTAATTTGTTAATACTAATCAAGTTAATCATATTTTATTAAAAACAAATATGCTATTTAATTTGTATATTAAAATTAATTATTAATATATTTATATATAATATATAAATTATTTAATTTATTTTTAATATATATTTTATATTAAAAATAGATTTTAGTAATTAATTTTAATATACATATAATATAATTGTTTTAAAAAATGTTAAAATAGAATAAATATATTTTAAAAAAACACAAACAAACAACATTAAAATTCGCAACCTGCTATCTTATTTAGTACCTTTAATAATAAGTTTTATTTTTTAAAGAAACGCTACACTTTTTTTTTCTTGAAATGCATTACCCACTAATCTGAAAATTAAGCTAATTCTACTAATAAAGCAAATCCCATTGGGTTGACGGCGTCATGGTATGAATCTTGTGCACTAAGAAGCCATGTACATATACATACTCTATCTACCGTGTCTTGTACTTCACAATCTAATTTATTATATATATCCGAGAGAGAGTTTCTTTTGAAGAAAGAATTTTATTTGATCGTAATTACCTAGCAATATGAAAAAATTAGAGATACTTATTCCGTGCTCTGCAAACTATACTGCTTTGACACCAATCAGTTTTCTAGAACAAGCGGCCACTATTTTCGGTGATAATAAGGCCTCGATCATTTATGGTGACTACGTTAGATTTTCTTGGAAGCAAACCTATCAAAGATGTCTCAACCTAGCTTCTTCTCTCCTCAGCTTTGGGATTTCCCATCCTCATCATATTGTAAGCTAAGTTCCTTTAAATTCATGTAATCTATGCTCATAATTTCTTAGCTGCTTTTTAGATTTCTACATTATTTCTCTTAATTTATTTTGTGCGTAGAAAATAACCACCGACATAAATATATTTTTATATAAAAATAATATTAAAATATAAATACATATTATATTAAATATATCAAATTAAAATATTTAACAATTTTCATTATTTATTATCTTTTAAAAAAATATATTCATGTCACTAATTATTATCCGTGTGAAATTCAAACTCCAAAATATTCATGATACATTATAGTTTAATTTTGTCTAGTTTCATATGTTACATAACATGAAGCTAAGATTGCTATTTAATAGAGAATTATTTTTGATATGTCATTTGATATCTCAAATCCCAATTCCTAGTTTCTACCTTATTAGCTTTATTTCTGAAGTTCTTGCATTAGCTATGTTAGCTTTTAGAGCTAAAAGTTAGTTATACCAGAGTAGTGTGTAATAATCCTTGCAAGTTTCTTTTCCACCTGTCCTAATTATTGATAAGGTTATTGCCTCATATGAGAATTTTCTTTTCATTTTATCTACTATTAATCACATCTTATAAATGCCATTTAGCAATAAAATACTAAGACAATTTTATTTTAATCAATCATCATCTTACAGTGTATGCTAAGAATAATTATATAAAATATATAATTAAAATATAAAATATATTTAAAATAATTAAAATAATAATATATTTATATATTTTAATTCAAATATTATTACTATATAGTGTTATAGTGTCCAAAAAAGTACTCAATTTACTAGAAAATTTAAAAATTAATATTTAAAATTTATTATAAAAAATTAAACAAAAATTAAATACAAAATTATAAACACCGTAAATTCACCCTACTATCTATACACTCCGTCTTTTCCAAAATCTTGTACTAGGATAAGAATCAAGCTGGATATATTTTCCAAAAGCTTATGTTTAATGTCCTTATACACTCCCTCTTTTCCAAAACCTTGTACTAGGATAAGAATCAAGCTGGATATATTTTCCAAAAGCTTATGTTTAATGTCCAGCAATTTATTTGGGTTCACGATGTCAAGGCATTATTATTCAATACGAGTCTTTGTTTTTAATTTGAAATAATCTATTTTTATACTGTTATATGATTATCACTCAATCACTGTCAATTCTATTCAACCGTTTTGGAAAAGAAGGATTGTTTATATTTGATGTTTTTGTCATTTGTTTAGATCTGAATCAATAAATAAGCGCGTGATCATGGAATATTTTCATGTTTGTAAATTGATTTCAAGTATTCTATCATTATTGTTGAACAACCTAGGCTTCGTTGACATTTTGATCCTCATATACCAAGACTTACGCCAATCAAACTCTTCTTTAAAATAATATTTATATTTTTAATGAGTCAATAATCTTTTTTTGTCAGACATACATACGCATTAGAATATTAAATAGATCTGGCTAATATATATCATGGTGGGAAGAGTACTATGATATGAAATTCATTTTAGTTTTGAATATTATTTAATTAATTTATTAAATTTTAATTTTGACATATTTACGGTCTAATTTTTATATAATTATTTAATTAATTTTACTTTTTTATGACCATTTTGGTAATATGCATGTGTGAAGTAATTATTTATATACATGTAAAAATATGTAATTTAATGCATAAAGTATCTTTGTATAATATGTTAGATGGGAATTAAATACTTAATTTTTTTCTAGTCATATGGAATTTGACTTTTTGAGAGGTTATGATGTCAAAGATAAATTAAACTCCACGGAATAATAATATCACGTGAAAATATTGATCAATAATACTTAAAAATTTCAAAATGATAATTAAAAGAATATTTTATAAACACAAAATATCAATTATTAAATATATACACTATGAACAACTTCTTATAAATTTGAATGTTTATTATAAAGGTAAATTTGGTTTGATTATATGGTCACATAATTTAATTGTAATTACAAATTTATTTTATTATAATTGTATATCTGATTGGAATATATATATATATAGTGTATGAACTACGAAATTTGATTTTAAATTAAAAAAAATTATGTATATATCAAAAATTAATCATTAAATTAATTATTATATAAATATATATTATTTAACTCATTTTTAATGTATGTTCTATATTTTAATATATATTTTATATTAATAATTAATTTGATAATCGATTTTTAATGTACATCAAACATAAAATCATTATAAATGTGAATTTGATTTATATTTCTTAGATATTGTGGAGTCACTTTCTATATTCCTAAGACTACAGATTTTTTATATAGTAATGGTTGATTTATTAATTTATGTGTTCATGTACCACTACTAATAATTAAAATTATAATATAGTTAAACAAACTATAAAAGACTGTTGGTTAATTAAAGCTAAAGCTAGTAGAAGCCTTATCAGTAGGGACTAAAATATTGTTGTACATACATCAACTACATCTTCAATTATATTATTTTAAAGCCTTTTAGGTGCAGCTATTCTATTACACAAAGTGTAATAACCAATCATTGTAATATTATTAAATTTTTATAATTTTAGTGAAATAAAGCTCATTTACTACCATCATTATTGTCTATGCATGCATTACTGAAAATTTTATTTAATTGTTACTACAGATTTTAATATTGATGCTTGGCTGCTTGCATTAAAATGGACTTTCAGTTAAATCTTTAGTTTCTATGAGAAATAATAATGAATATGTTTAATTGTTTATAGGCAAGATTAATTATATATATATATATATATATATATATATATATATTAATTGACTAAAAGTCTAAAATCTCTTCAGAATGAATTTGTCTAGGCATATTTTATAAAATAGAATTACTTCTTAATTTCTTTTGAGTGGAATTTTAAATTAAATACGGTGTTATATATATATATATATATATATATATATATATATATATATATATGTTTGAAAAATAGCAAGCCATTAAAGATATGAGATGTATAAACTTTTTTTTTCTTTTGAGTAATATATATAAATTCTTGAACTAAAATTTATATTGCATGCACTCAAATATTATATAATAATACTGTACATATATGTAAAAAAAAATATAAAAAATATTCATCAAGACCTTACTATATGTAATTTATTTTAAAAAAATATTGGAATTGCAATTTATACCCTAAACCCTAATCTTGATTTGTGGTTATTTCTCGTTACCTATTTGATAGGTCTAGAAAAAGTTTAATACTCCTTAAGCTTTGAACTTACATATAACATGCGTCTGATATTACATCTAATATAAAAATAATAAGATTTATCGAAATTATAAAAAAATGTAAAAACTATATATGCCAACTAAATGTACGTACCTAATAATCTAACAAACGAAGTGAAGATCTATAAAATATAAGGATCATTTAGAATGTATATTATAAGACCCACTATAATGATGGAGTCAATGCAATAATGAAAAAAAGTTTAATTAAAATAGAAGGGTACTCTTTGTTTTTAGCGGTGAATTAACATAGAATTAGAAGACTTTTCTTTTAATTTTTGGCCCTCTTTATGTATAAGTCTTGCTAACTCATATTAAAATGGAGAAGCTTCAAATGGTGGTGGTGATGAGTTAGATATGTATTAATTAAGTACTCATTATTTGTACCACACAACATAAAGGTTTAATAGCTTCCTTTGTTATTCGAGCTATAATAAAAAATGATTTAATAATAAGAGTCAATACAAATATAATAATAAGAAAAAAAGAAAAACGATAAAAACTCGATTTAAGGAGAAAATAGTTTTTGGATATTTATTTACTTTTCAGGTAAATAGAATGATTTTTTTCCCAAAAAAAAAATACTATTCCAAGAAATAAAAATAATGTTGTTTATTATTGACGTGTAAAAAATGTTGTCTATTATTTGAATAAAAGACCAGTAAAAAATAAATAAAAAATTAGCCTACATACTTATTTATATCATGACTTAACACTAGGGTTCAGACACAAATATACCTAAAAATCCAATCTAAAGATTGGTTCTCGCTCCCCACTGACCAGTTGGATTTGATACAGACTCCACTCTAAGGAAGTCCGGATCAAATGTTAGCTCGCAGATAACACTTATTCAAATAAGTAATTGTCTCTAAAATATCGCAACCGATTTCTAGGAGCCATATCTCAACTTCCTTAAGATAAAGGGACGGTTATTCACCTTAAAAGATGGAATTACTCTAATAGTGGTTGATGGTTCACCACTATAAATACACTGACACCCCTCAGGTATCTTTAAGTTCACCACCCCATTCCTTCATACACACAAGTCGGACGACGGCTCACAGACGCACACCAAGTCGGAGACCCCATCCTCCACACATATAGGCCATTCTCACAAGTCCAACCCATTAATCTCCGGTTACCCATCGTAACATTGGCGCCTTTGCCGGGGACCCGAGAGATCAACCAGTGATGGCGGATGACTTACACGAAGATGGCAACATAGCATCCGATTCTGAGCAAGAGAATCAAGATGTTGGAAACAACGACAGGGATATAGTCACTCACCAAGGGGTGACTAACCAACATAGAGAAGGCACTTCAGGGGTAAAAGACCCGAAAGTAAACTCCTCTGAAGGGCGTGAATCAGAAAAGGAGGGACAACCCCAATGCAGCTGACTTCATGGGATTGTTCCACGGACACCAAGGGCGCATGGAGTAATTGGAGCAAGAGTTGGAACGGCAGAGAGAAACAGATAGAAATTTGAGAAGCGAGATCGAGCGACGAAAGGAGCTTGAAGAAAAGCTCCTAAGACTAGAGTCTGCTCTTCGAAGTCGAAACTCTCGTAGCGACATAGAAGACTCGCCCTTGGGAGGAGAAGATCCGTTCAGTGAGGACATAATGAGGGCAAAAGTCCCAAGGAACATTAAAAGCCCTGATACGGACCTCTACGACGGAACTACAGATCCAAAGCATCATTTAAGCAATTTTAAAAGCCGGATGTACCTGGCTGACGCTTTTGATGCTACTCATTGCAAGGCTTTCCCGCCAACCCTTACTAAAACAGCGATGAAGTGGTTCAATAGCCTCCTCCCGAGGTCGGTCACTAGTTTCGATGACCTCTCGCAGAAATTCCTCATGCGATTCTCAATCCAAAAGGACAAAGTAAAACACGCACCGAGCCTACTGGGAGTGAAGCAGGAGGTCGGAGAACCTTTGAGGGATTACATGGAAAGGTTCAACAAAGCGTGTTTGGAGATCCAAGACCTGCCCACGGAGGCAGTGATTATGGGCCCAGTAAATGGAGTCCGAGAAGGCCTCTTCTCCCAATCCATCTCGAAAAGGCACCCGACCTTCTTGAGTGATGTACAGGAAAGAGCTGAGAAGTACATCAACATGGAAGAAAATGCAAGGCTGCGAGAGCCAAGTTGGCAACCTGGGCACTCTCACTCATCAAAAGAAAAAGAGAGAGAGCCCAAGAAAAAAGAGGAAGTCGGCCCTGAAAGGCCTAGGAGATATCATTCCTATACTCCTCTACGGGTTTCCCTAGTTGATATATACAGGAAAATCTGTCATACTGAAAGACTACCTCTCCCTAGGCCCATCAAAAATAAAAAGGGGAGAGTCATGGCGACTACTGTGAGTACCACAAAATATATGGTCACTCAACAAATGATTGTTATGACCTAAAAAATGTGATAGAAAAGCTGGCCAGAGAAGGACAGAAGGTCAGCTGGACAGATATCTCATAGAAAGGTTGGACCATTATGGCAAGAGAAAGCGAGATGACAAGGACCGAAGAGACCCACCACCACAGACTCCGGAAAGACATATACATATGATCTCGGGATGATTCGGTGGAGGTGGCCTCACAAAGTCATCTCGCAAGAGACACCTAAAGAAAGTCTACCAGGTTGGGGGCGAAGCTCCCGACCTTCCAACCATCTCTTTTACTAAAGAAGATGGGCAAGGTATCATTCCTGGACATGATGATCCAGTTGTGATAACCATTATTCTTACCAATGCCCATCTTCACAGAACCCTGGTGGATTAGGGAAGCTCAGTCGACATCCTGTTTAAACCGGCATTCGAGAAGCTGGGATTGGATGAAAAGGAGTTAAGAGCTTACCCCGATACTCTATATGGACTGGGGGATACGCCAATCAGGCCATTAGGATTCATACCCCTACACATGACTTTTGGAAAAGGGGTAAAATCCAAAACTCTGAGTATCGACTTCATAGTCGTCGTTGTGGATTCGGCCTATAATGCTTTAATAGGTAGGACAACCCTAAATTGGCTCGGAGCAGTGGTGTCCACCCCCCACCTTTGCATGAAATTTCCAACGCCAGAGGGAATAACAACCATTAGGAAAGACCAGAAACTGGCGAGGAAATGCTACAATGAAAGCCTAAACTTGAGAAGAAAAGGCAAGGAGGTTCACACCATTGAGCTCGGAGGGATCAGAGCTAAAGAAGAGTTGCGACCACAACCCGGGGGAAAAACTTAAGAGATACAGGTTGGAGAAGAGGAAGAAAAAAACACCAACATAGGAGCTAACATGAAAGAATGTATGAAACAGAAGCTTATAGGGCTCCTACAAGAGAATTCCGACCTCTTCGCTTGGAAAGCCTCCAACATGCCAGGGATAGATCCCAAAATCATGTCACATAAACTGTCAGTATACCCTGGATTGCGACCTATTCAGCAAAGAAGACGGAAGCTCGGACTTGAACGGGCCCAAGTGGTGGAAGAGTAAGTACAAGCCCTCCTAGAAGCCGGCTTCATCAAAGAGGTTAAATATCCGGGGTGGCTGGCAAATGTGGTGCTAGTCAAAAAACAAAATGGAAAGTGGAGGATGTGCGTCGATTACACTGACCTGAACAAAGCGTGTCCTAAAGACCCATATCCACTCCCTAACATTGATACCTTAGTAGACTCCAGCTCAAGGTTTCAATACTTGTCATTCATGGACGCATACTCGGGATACAATCAAATCCCGATGTACAAGCCGAATCAAGAAAAAAACATCTTTCATCACGCCAAGAGCAAACTATTGCTATGTGGTCATGCGTTTTGGGTTTAAAAATGCAGGAGCCACATATCAAAGGTTGATGAATAAGGTGTTCGCACCCCACCTTGGGAGTCTAATGGAAGTCTATGTAGACGACATGCTAGTAAAAACCAAGGATGAGGCCGACCTCCTGGTTGACCTCTCGCAAGTTTTCAGCACCATAAGAATGCATGGGATGAGGTTGAATCCCGCAAAGTACACCTTCGTGGTGGAGGCTGGAAAATTCTTGGGATTTATGCTAACACAAAGGGGGATTGAAGCCAACCCCGACAAGTGCAAAGCAATCCAAGAAATGAAAAGTCCGACTTGCTTAAGGGAGGTCCAGCTGTTGAATGGCCGACTTGCAGCCCTTTCCAGGTTCTTGGCAGGATCAGCGTTAAGATCTCTACCACTCTTCTCTCTACTAAGAAATAGATGCCAGTTCGAATGGACTCCTGAGTGCGAAGAAGCATTCCAAGAGTTCAAAAGGTTTTTAATCCAACCTCCCATCCTGACTCGACCTAAAGTAGGGGAAGAACTCATCCTGTATTTGTTTGTAGCCGACAAAGCTGTAGCATCATCCCTAATACAGGAAGACGAGGTCGGGAAGCATCCCGTATACTTCACCAGCAAAGTCCTATAAAGCCCTGAATTAAGGTAACAAAAACTTGAAAAGTTTGCATATGCATTAATAGTAGCCTCTCAAAGGCAACGGCCTTATTTTCAAACTCACACAGTAAGAGTTCGAACGAACCAATCCATGAAGCAAATCCTTCAGTAGACTGATATTGCGGGTAGAATGGTCCAATAGGCCATAAAGTTATCCGAGTTTGACCTTAAGTACAAAACTCGAACAGCAGTTAAAGCTCAATGCCTTACCGACTTCGTGGTAGAATATGCAGGAGATCAAGAGGGAGCCTCCACCGCGTAGGAATTATACGTGGATGGATCCTCTAACAAAGTCGGGAGCGGTGCATGCATAATATTAGTCAAACAAGAGGGAACTTAAGTAGAAGTCTTCCTTAAATTTGAATTTTCAGCCTCTAACAATCAGGCAGAATATGAAGCCTTGATTGCAGGGTTCAAACTGGTAGAAGAAGTCGGAGCAACCAAAGTAGTCGTGTTTAGTGACTCTCAGGTGGTGACCTCCCAAATAAATGGAGAATATCAAGTTAATACCCCAATATGAAGAGCTACTTAGACAAAATATTGGAACACCTTAGGCGATTTGCAGAGATCGAGGTCAAACATATATCTCGGGATCTTAACAGCACAGTAGATGCCCTCTCCAAGTTAGTTAGTACCAAACCTGGAGGGAATAATAGAAGCTTGATCCAAGAAACTCTCCAAGAACCCTCTGTGACAAAAACAGAGGACAGACAAGACGTCCTTAAAGTATCTGGATTGGACCTCGAATGGATGAACCCACTAATCGAATACATAAAATTCGACATCCTACCTAAAGATAAAAAGAGGCCATGAAAATCCAGAGGGAAGCACAAAATTACACTTTAGTGCAAAATATTCTCTATAAAAAAGGAATATCCACACCACTATTGAAGTGCGTTCCGGCCTCAAGGACGAAGGAAGTACTGGAAGAAGTCCACAATGGTATATGTGGAAATTATTTCGGAGCAAGATCTTTGGCTAAGAAGGTATACGAGCCGGATTCTACTCGCCGACCTTGTATAAAGAGGCCACCGAGTTCATAAAGAAGTGGCAGTCATGACAAATGCATGCAAACTTCCACGTCGCTCCCCCCCGAGGAGCTCATTAGCATAACTTCTCCATGGCCTTTTACCAAATGGGGATTGGACCTATTAGGGCCCTTTCTCCAAGCGCCTAGACAAGTAAAATATCTAATAGTAGGGATAAACTACTTCACGAAGTGGATAGAAGCAGAACCATTAGCCACCGTTACAACCCAGAGAAGTCAGAAATTCCTCCACAAGAACATTATCGCAAGGTATGGGGTCTCTCACTCCATCACCACTGATAATGGCACTCAGTTCACTGATTCCACCTTTAGAAACCTGGTAGCCAGTATGAAGATCAAACACTAATTCACCTCGGTAGAGCACCCACAAGCAAATGGGCAAGTTGAGGTAGCTAATAAGGTTATACTGGTTGGGTTGAAGAAAAGGTTGCAAAATGCAAAGGGAGCCTGAGCTAAAGAACTCCCTCAAGTACTATGGACTTATCGGACTACATCTCAATCTGCCACAGGAGAAACACCCTTCCGGATTGCTTATGGCATAGAAGCCATGATACCAGTTGAAATCAACGAGCAAAGCCCAAGCGTGAGCTTTTACAATGAGGTTGGCAACATACAGGGGCACAAAGAAGAGCTCGTGCTACTCCCTGAAGTCCGAGAATAAGCCCAGATAAGGGAAGCAACGCTGAAGCAAAGGATGACGAACAGGTACAACAAAAAAGTCATTCAAAGACGCTTCACTCCAGACGACTTAGTCTTAATAAAAAACGACGTTGGAGTCAACAAGTCTGGGGAAGGAAATCTTGCTGCTAATTGGAAAGGGCCATATAAAATCACCGAAGTCTTAGAAAAAGGATACTACAAGGTAACCGATTTGAGCAGTACCGAATTTGGACGAAGACCGTCTCAGGACGAGGTGGAGAGACAATGGCCCCATTCACTACAATTTTGTCAGGGTTAAGAGGAGAAAGGTCCAGATCAGAAGCAATGACTCCGACCTGCTCCTTAAAAATCCTCCAAGCCTCCTCCGAACTCTTAGCCACTGAATCCTCCAGGTCCTGGTAGGCCTCCCAACCTCTTGCCAGCTCCCATTTTAGATCGATGTTCTCCCCAAAGAGCCAGACATAGTTCTGCTCCGCCTTCTCCTTAAGACCCTCTGTCATGGTACACTAGCCCATCAACCTCTTCTCCCTCTCCTGAAGCCGGGTCCTCTCCTTCCTTAGCTCGGCAACCTCCTCCTTAAGCCTCTTCTCTTCCTCTTGATAAAGGAAGATCTTCCCCTCCAACTCCTCAACCTTTTGGGTAGAACCCAAAGAGCTAAGGAGAGTCTTTTCCAAAATATCAAGGAGTTTTGTACACACCCCAGTAGCTCAAACACTCCCCTGAACCATAATATTAAGATGGTTTTAAATGGAAACATCGTCCATATAAATTTGAGTATGGGAAAAGATGTGATTTCGAACGAATTTGGGACCATCAAAATTAGAACCTCCAGAAGAAGAACCAGAAGTCTTGTGCTTTTTTCTTCTCGGGTTCAGGGGAAGATCGGGCCAGGGAAATGGGAGGAGGAAGAGAAGAAGCAGAAGAGGAGGATACCAAAATAGAACCAGAAGAGGTCCCCAAATCACGAGGAGGAGGAGGAGGAGGAGGAAGAGTACCTGCAGCCCTCGCGGCATCAACTTGAGCTCGAGACCTCCTCTTGGCATTTTGGACCTTTTGGTAGGAGGAGCCGGATCCTTTCTTCACCATCTCTGAAAAAGAGGGAAACAAAGAGTTAGTCTATAAATCGGAAGGCTACAAGTTGGAAGCAACAAATCGAAAGATTACAAGTCGGAAGTTATCAAAATCATTAACAAAGATACCTAATTGGGTCCGCACAAAATTCGGAGACCCCCTGAAAAAACTTTTTGGTATCCAAGTAAGGGGCTCTCCCCCAAGCTTCCCGGAAGAACCCTACTACGGCATCCTCAACTTCATCCAAATCGTCAAGGATATACTTTTCTATAGGAGAAGCCTTCAGCTAGTACAGAGAAAAGAGGGGAGTGGAATCTTCATCAAGAAAAAAGGGATGGTGACCCTCTACTGCTAGGACTTTAAAAAAGAAATTCTTGAAGTCGTGGAAAGACTCATCAAACATAGAGAAAATTTTCCGACCTTGAATAGCTCGGAAAGACACCCACTGATGCTTACTATTTTGCCCACTAAAAGGCTTACTCAGATGAAAAAGATAGAAAAAGATCTTTAAGGAAAAAGGGAAGCCTAGCTCTCGGCTTACGAGCTGGTAAATCCTCATAAATCCCCAAGAGTTGGGATGGAGCTGTGTGGGAGAACTCGGCAGTGATTCAAAACATCCATCTCAAAATCAGAAAAAGAAAAGAACCCAAGGCGGGTAAAAAGGCAGTCATACATAAAGAAGAAATGGGGATCAGAGTCAGAAATTCTCCCAAAACAAACCCAGTCTCCAGGACCCGGGGCAACCAATTCATACTTAGACTCATCATTCTCATCACTACAGAGCCTATGGTGGGTACGAATGTCAGTAAGATAGTCTGTATCTACTAGGGGACCCTCTTCAAGAACAGTGACATCTACCCACTCAGAAACGTGAGAAGTCATCCTTTCCAACTAAAAAGAAATAGGCAAAAACGAGACAAAGAGCTACAAAGAAAAATGGAAAAAGATCAAAAACAGGATCTCTAGACGATCAAAGCAAGCCTCTCAATAAAGCAGGGTCACTAGGCCTACAGACAGACTCGCTACGAACATGCAAAAACTCCTCTAAAAATATTCAATAATAAAAGAGAAGGAAAAGAACTAACCTCTGTTTGCGGAAATAAAAAGGAGCAAGCACGACAGCAACTAAGGACTTGAAGAAGGAAGGCTAAAAAAGTTTCTTTCGGAACAAGAGAGTGTAAGCAAGAAGTTTTCAGAAATAAAACAAGGAAAGAAGAGGGAAAAGTATTTATAAACACACCAGGGGCATAAGGGTAAAACGACGCGTTCATTAAAGGGGCGTGCCGTTACCAATGTAACTGCTCCCACGTGTAAATATGAAACCCCTAACGGACACGATGTTTGATTAGACGCGACTGTTGAGAAATTTAAATCACGTCGGTTTCAAAGATCACGTCGGTTTCCATGACACGTCGGCTACATGCTCGAGTTCAAATACTTGAATTCAACTCCTAAGTCAAAGAGATTGGATTCGAGTAGGGGCACTGTTCATACCATGGACCAACACTAGGGCCCAGACACATATACACCTAAAAGTCCAATCCAAAGATTGGCCCTCGCTCCCCACCGACCTCCTCTGATGAGGTCGGATTTGATACACACTCCACTCTAAGGAAGTCGGGACCAAAGGTTAGCTGGCAGATAACACTTATTCAAATAAGTAACTGTCCCTAAAATCTCGCAACCCACTTTCAGGAGCCATATCTCAACTTCCCTAAGATAAAGGGATGGTTATGCACCTTAAAATGTGGAACTACTCCAACGGTGGTTGATGATTCACTACTATAAATACACTGACACCCCTCAGGTATCTCTAAGTTCCAATACTCTGTGAAACCCTTTGCTGACTTAGGCATTAGAGTGTCTTTGTAGGTACGACCCTCCATTCCTTCATACACACGAGTCGGACGACAGCTCCCAGACACACACCAAGTCGGAGACCCCATCCTCCAGACATCTGGGCCATCCTCACAAGTTCAGTCCATTAATCTCCGATTACCCATCGTAACAATATCTAATAATTAATTATTGCGATAATTTATTATAAGAATTCAACTAATTTGTACTCTACGCATATATTTTAAAAAGACAATAATGAAATTTTTGTAATGCATAAAGTAAACAAAAAAATTAATTTTTGTAATAATTTTTATAAAATTTTTTTTAATAATATGCTTAATGTATACTCATAGGGTATAAATTAGACCCTTTTCATAAACTCCTTTTCTTATAAGCATTTCACAACACATAATCAATGGGGTCAGATAACTAATCATGTTCAAATAACACAGGTTGTAGCTTTGGCGCCAAATGTTCCAGCACTCTATGAGCTACATTTTGGTGTTGCTATGGCAGGTGCTGTTCTTTCTGCACTCAACACCAAGTTATTGGATGTAACAACATTACCCCAAATTTTGGATCTATTGGAAACCTGCAAAATCATATTTGTGGACTATCAGTTCTTTGATTCTGCCATCCAGGTGTTTGAAATTATCTCCCAAAGAAAATGCAAGCCACCACCCCTCATTGTCCTAATCTCTGATGACTTTGATCAAATTCCATATTCCCCAGTGATGAATAATGTGAGTATCCTACCAAATACCTTAAGTTACAATGATCTTGTTGCTAAAGGGCACGCGGATTTTGAGAGTTTTAGGCCAAGCAATGAATGCAATCCTATATCAGTGAGTTACACATCAGGCTCCACAGGGACTCCTAAAGGAGTTGTTTATAGCCATAGAGGTGCCTACCTTAATTCAATTGCGGCGATTTCTCGTTTCAACTTGAAATCAAGTTCAGTGTTACTATGGACAGTTGATATGTTTCGCTGCAACGGTTGGTGCCTTGCTTGGGCAATGTGTGCTGTTGGTGGCACCAATGTTTGCCTCAGAAATGTCTCAGCAAAAGGGATATTTGATGCCATCCAATTTCACAAAGTGACTCATTTGTGTGGTGCACCAACCCTTTTGAGCATCATTGCTAATTCATCCCCCAATGATCACAAACCTCTTCAATTCAGGGTAAAATTCATAGTTGCAGGTGTGCTACCACCAGTTCAAATCCTCAACAAGGTAGCAGAACTTGGATTTGATGTTAACATCGGATATGGAATGACAGAGACTCTGGGCCCTGTCATTGTAAGACCGTGGAAACCCGATTCGGATAATGAAGATACAAAGCTGAATTATGGTGAAGGAGGGCTTCCAAGCTTCATGATGGAAGTAGAGGTTGATGTGAAGGATCCAAACACCATGAAAAGTACCCCTCATGATGGAAAAACCATTGGTGAAATCATGTTCAAAGGGAACACCCTAATGCTAGGGTACCTTAACTCGCAAGAAACCGAGGAAGCTTTTAAGAGTGGATGGTTCAAAACTGGGGATCTTGCTATTAGGAAAGAAAATGGTTCCATAACATTGAAAGATAGAGCAAAAGATATTATATATTCAAATGGAGAAGCTGTGAGTTCATTAGAGGTAGAAGCAGTGTTGTTGAGTCATCCAAAGGTTTTGGAAGCTGCTGTTGTTGGAAAATATGATGAGTGCTTGTTGGATTCATCACCATGTGCAGTTGTGAAATTGAAAGATGGATGCAGTGCCACTGTTGAAGAAATCATCAAGTTTTGTGAGGGTAAGCTGGCCACTAAAATGGTTCCTAAGAGTGTGGTGTTTGGGGATCTGCCTCTCAACTCAACTGGGAAAGTACAGAAGTTTCTTATAAGAGAGAAGATCAAGAGCAATGGATTGTGAAAGAGAGGGATAAAAAAACTATATCTTAGGAATAAATCAATAAATGTTATGTAACACACTATTGCTTACCTTGTTCTATGTTGATCTTATACTATTAAAATGAATGCTAAGACTTAAAGAAGCAGATTGGTATGGGTTTAATGTTTTTTTTTCTTTCAATAGAAGAAATACTTTTTTTTTTATGTTGAAAATTATGTAATAATTTCCATCGTCAAATATTCTTGCTTGGTTGATATTTGTATGGTACTTTTCCATAACTCATTAACTCGTCTAGATTTGATTTGAGTTCTTCAACTTCTTTTGGGTAGATGAGATATACTTCAATGAATTAAAAATGCCTTGTGTGATTATCTGCAAAAGACAATTCCATACTCTAGTTTTTAATACTTTCTTTAATTGTATCTAAATGAATTTTTCACATACCTTTTCCTTAATTTGAGTTGTTCTTTCATAAATAATATAGTATCTATATGGTCGTTGATCGGTTATTTATTAGAGTTAACTCTCATGTAACCAATGTATAAGGTAATAAAATATATTAATATCTAACTTATAATCAAATAACAGTCAAGTTATAATGACAACGAGTTATAGTTAAAATGACATAGTCTTTTTATATTCTTAGATGTAGTGAAAATGAGGCTAATAAAATATATTATTATTATTATTATTATTATTATTAAACAAATGTCAGCTGCATAATGTGAAGAAAAGAAACAAGAAAGGTTCCCACTGCAATAGTGCAATTCCCACAACCGAGGATAATAATGATGGATGGCCCAAAGCACATGTGAAATTATTACTAGAACTAGAATCTTATAGTATATCCTATAAGAGATTCATGTGACCTATGATTAATGCATGGCTTCAAGACTTTCAAATAGTGATAGGTTTTATGTGGTGGTATGTATATATGCCATTGCTTCAGGTTCAAACAAATAATTCTTCCTACATTTGTTAGCTTTTGGAATAAGGAGCTACTCAAATGAAGATGAGAAAAACATCTTTTTATAAAGATACTTTGTATAAAAGTGTGATTTATTAATTTGGTCATATTTTAAATAAAAACAATATTTTTATAACATATCAAAATCTAACTTTACAATTCATCATTTAAGGATTAAAAAGAAAAATCATCACATAAAAACAATTATAATATCTTTATGGGAGTATCCACTTTTGGAATATACTTCTTTGGTAAAATGAATTTGCTTGTAAAGTGAAAAAATAAATAAAAAAGACAAAAAAAGGTAGAGCATTTGATTTCATTCATAATTGAAATTATTATATTGACCTAAAAATGGTGAAATTAAAGGAAGCATGTAAATAATAGTTGATAGTTACAATTTTATTGCTAGATTTTTTGTTGGATTAATTTGACATTATTCTTAACATTTAAATGAAAAGTAAATTACTATTTTTATCTATAAAAATTTAAAATATTAATAAATTTATTTATAAAAAATAAAATTAAATTTATACTAATAAAAAATAGTTGTTATATAACAAACGTATTAAAACATTAATTTTATTGGTAGGTAGATATGTTATTAACTATAA
Source organism: Arachis hypogaea (assembly GCF_003086295.3). Lineage (NCBI taxonomy): Eukaryota > Viridiplantae > Streptophyta > Magnoliopsida > Fabales > Fabaceae > Arachis > Arachis hypogaea. Next base: position 4,003,774 of record NC_092040.1, on the reverse strand, counting down.
AATTTTATAGGTAGAAGTAATATTATTCACCTTTTATCAAGTTCTTGGTGTTGGTTAACCTGCCTCTAGTAATCACTATGTATCATCACTCTTCAATAATTCAACCATGTGATCACTAATTCAATGGAACATCATTATTTCAATAATAGATCTATCACACCGACAGCTTTATTTTTAATTGTGTAATTAGATTTTCAAAAGGATTTGAAGTGAATTGCAACTAAATTATACAATCTATCTAATAATAATAAAGTTTTTTTACTACATTATTTCAACTTTTTGGGAGGTTAATATAGACTATGAAACCCAACAAAAAACGATCTTTAGCTCATAATAATAACTAATAAAATAAATTTCTGGTAATTTAAATAGTTAACAAGCATGATTAATGTGACAAAATGACTTCAAAGCCCAAATGGGTTGGTGAAGGAACTCAATTATTTCTTGATGTAGGCCATTCAACCCATGTCTATAGTACAATAATATAGGCACATAGCAACAAAAACGTGGTTTGATTTTGACTTGGCAATAATTATACTAAAAATTTATTGGCCAACAACAAACCATTAAATGGAGTTTCGATCTGCAATGGATTAGTCATTAACCTGTTAGGCGAAAGATATCGTAGGAAACAAAAAAAATTATACTAAGAAAACCAACTTGGTTTAATGGTTAGCTTACTAGTCTACTTAAATAAGTGTCAGGAGTTTAAATCTCGTCTTATATATGTAGTAGTTGACAAACCTTTGAATAGAACCAGATTTGCGACAGATTAGTTACAAAGAACATTAAAAATGATAACATAATTGGTAATTAATAACCTTTCATTGGATATAAGTAAGTTCGATTTTAATTTTCAATTTTCAACAATAAAATTATAGGTACTCAATATTTGAAGACCAATCAAAACTCTTGTGGTAATAAGAACGTAAAAAAAAAAAGAGAAAAAGAAAAAGAAATTGGACCAACTAACTAACGTTCATTGCATTTTAAAAGTTGTCTGTTTAATACTATAAAAGTGCAAGTATAAAGAATGTGAAATTTGCACTAGCTTGACCATAGTAAAAAAATTGGCATTACAGTTAGAAATTGATTCTTTTCTGACACTAACAGAAAACAGGATCAGCTGAAAATGGAATAAGAGTTTTCAATTATCAGTTGCTGCTTATAAACCTTATACTATATCTTCCAAGTTCACCGTACTTGAATTTTGAATATTTGGAGCTAGGAAAACAATAAAGGTTGGTACTTTAATGGTTTAAACCCCACCCCCCTTTTCTTTGTTGCATTCTCATGCTGGAACTGAAAATTGGGTTCATTTTTCAGTGAAGGATGAACCACATTCATAATTTATAATCTTCTAGTACCCTTTATTCCTTGAATTAAGCAAAGCAACTTAGATATATGATCCGTTTCTTTGTTTTGAAATATCTGCAGTGAGCTAAGTTATACCAATTACATGGCTACTCAAATTGGTGGTTCACTTGTTTGTGGAGTTGCTATTGAAGGGGTTGTGAAAAGAACAAAACTCAACAATGAGGTTGGGAAGTGTAATTTCCATTTTAGAACAGCAACAGAAAGAAGGGCTTGGAATTCCATCGGGATTCTTCACAAGAAAGTGGTTTCTTTTGACAATTTTGTGAGGCACTGTGGTTTGGTTGCTAATGAACCCATTTCTGATGTTGGGTTGAGTCACTTTGATGTGCATAATGATGATGATGATGATAGTGCATTATCAGAAAATGGCATCTTGATCAACAAGAAGAATTTGTATGATTCCGACACTCTTTTACTCGAATTAGCATACTTTGTCAATTAATCATGAGTCCTTTTGTTCTTGAATGCTAATCAGGTACGATGTAATGAATATTATGCTTATATATGTGATTTTTGGCTTTCTTTTTTTCAATTCAGTGTGTTTGATGGGGTAAATTTAGAAAACAAACCTAAAGTTCCAAGTGTACAAACTGAGCTTATAATGCTTTCTATACCTGCAATTGCTGGACAAGCAATTGAGCCCTTAGCGCAATTGATGGAGACTGCTTACATTGGCAGATTGGGTAAGTTGATTGATCTTTGGTAATGTTGATGGTTTTGAAAAACTTGCATTATGCTGCTTTTTCATTCTTATGTTATGGTATGCATAAATTTACTTTTTAGTTACTAATGAATTGCTCTTTTTGCATGGTGATTATTTGAATAGGAGTATTGGAGTTGGCATCTGCTGGTGTTTCCATGTCAATTTTTAACATAGTATCAAAGGTTTTCAACATTCCTCTCCTTAGTGTGGCAACTTCTTTTGTAGCAGAAGAAATTGCAGCCAAACCAATCAATAATGAAGGTCCCCATGATCAAGCTAAAAGAATGTTTCTACCATCTGTTTCTACTGCCTTAGTCTTAGCAGCAGGAATTGGTATGATTGAGGCTTTGGCTATGTTCTTTGGATCTAGATTGTTCCTCATCATGGTTGGAATATCCTCAGTGAGTTAAACCTTGCATCACAAACTTCTAAATTCTTATGTACAATCCCTCTTCCGTATCCTTGTTATTTCATTTTTTGGTCCATTTCCATTATCTGATGTTGCTGTCCTAATGTTTTTCTGCATAGGACTCACCAATGCGGATTCTATCAGAGCGATTTTTGTCGCTTAGAGCCATCGGTGCTCCGGCCGTTGTCATTTCTCTGGCCGTGCAAGGAATATTTAGGGGATTTAAAGACACTAGGACCCCTGTACAATGTTTAGGCAAGTACTTCATTACACTTTTTGAAACAGACACTGATAGACATTTAATAAGGTTTATGTCACATTGATCACACTGTAATGGTTTTTACATTACTTGAACTTTTGCAGGTTTTGGCAATTTGGCTGCAGTGTTTTTGTTTCCTGTACTTATTTATAATTTTAACATGGGTGTGGCTGGAGCTGCCTTGTCCACTGTCATATCTCAGTATGAGCTCTTATGTTTGTTCTTCCTATTGCATATTTTCAATACAGTAACATAGAGATCAATCAAATTAATAGACTCTGTATTAATATTATTTCAGGTACATTGTGGCCACTTTGATGATATGGAGTCTCAGTAAAAGGACTAAACTGTCAATCCCAAATATTAGAAGCCTACCTTTTGGTGGATACTTGAGATCTGGTGAGTATCTTCTCTATCTGATTTGACATTAATTCAGTGGTTACACTTGTAAGTTTGATTCAAGCCATTGATAAAAATCATGGTTTTATTGCTTTGGTAGGTGCCATTTAAGGAATAACATATCTCTATGGCTAGTCAAGAGTACTTACTTTGTTGTTTCACGTTAACTTCCATGTGTCTTTGATTAACATAGGAACTATCTAATCCATATATAATAATTAGATATGACATTTCTGATTTAATTTTGTAGCTTTTGCATGTTTATGCATCTTCTGTTTTGAATGCTAAATACTTGAGAAACCAGAGGGGTGTCTTGAGGGAAGTTTTTCCAATTTATTGCACAGGTGGTTTTCTTCTTGGAAGAACTTTAGCTTCTGTAATGACAATAACTTTGAGCACAACAATGGCTGCACGTCTCGGACCCTTAGCCACGGCAGCACATCAGATATGTTTGCAAGTATGGTTATCTGTATCACTTCTTGTAGATGCACAGGGAGCAGCTGGTCAGGTACACTAATCTCTCTTCATAAACATTAGAATCTCTTAGTCTTCATGTCAAAATTTCACAAATATTAGATGACAGGATCATTGGAATATTAATATGAGAAGATCTATTCAAATTTTTATTTTCTCATTCCCTTTGACTTCATACAATTGACCAATGGAGTTATATTACTGAATAGGCTCTTGTTGCAAGTTTCTTGGCTAAGGGTGACTACAATACTGTAAAAGAAGTAACTTACTTCGCTTTAAAGGTTGTCCATCTCATTCTTTGTGTTAAATTATCATATACTTTGCCCCTAGTATTCATATTTCTAATTTGATTTTATGTATTCTCAGATTGGAGTACTCACTGGAGTCATGTTAGCTATAATTTTGGGTACCTCTTTTGGTTCTCTAGCAACCCTTTTCACTCAAGACATTGAAGTCTTAGGTATTGTTAAATCTGGTCTACTGGTAAGAAACTAAGAATACTTACCTGCATTTCCTTCTGTTAATTATTTTCATTAGGTAAATTACATTGATCTAGTATATGCTAATTTCTGGAGGTTTAATACTCAATATCATTGTATTTTAAAAGAGGTTGGTATATGCATGATAATCAAGAATGTTATAGGTAATATCACCTCATTTTAAAATAAATTAGTGTAATTTAATTAGTACTTATATATCATATGCAAGACCTTAATTATATGATAAATACTTGCACAGTTTGTCAGTGCTAGCCAACCTTTAACTGCTTTGGCTTATATCTTTGATGGACTGCATTATGGAGTTTCAGACTTCTCCTTTGCTGCTTGTTCTATGGTAAGTAAGTGGTAATGTCCATAACTTTTTTTTAGCCTAAAAGCATAGAATAGTTTCTTTAATGGGTAATCTATCAAAAAAACGTACCTGATTTTTGGATACGTAGACAAAAAAATTCTCAAATGAGATAAAAATAACTTAAAATAATATATTTTTTAAAAGTAACAAACAACTTTTATATTTAAAAACTGTTTATGTATTTAATCCAAAATTTTGTAAGAATATTTGAATAACGATTTGGAAAGTATATATACAAAATATGGAATAAAAATTCGAGCTCTAATTTTTTTTTTAATTTTTTGAAAGTATTCTTGGTCATTGATAAAGAAAATTATAAAAAAAATATACTTAACAGAAAATTACTAAATTTGAAGAATAAAACTGTCTTATTTTTTTTCATGATATTTATAAAAAATTGCATCAGAATCTAATTTTTAAAGTTATATTTAACTGTAAGTATTTTTATCATATTTTAAAATATTCTAGGGATATTTTTGTCTTCAACAAAAATAAGGTCATTATTGTTTTACTCTTCTGTAATTTATTCTAATACTTTTGTAAAATAATCTAAACAGATGTTAGTGGGTGCAATCTCTTCTACATTCTTGCTTTTAGCTCCTTCAGTCATTGGTATACAAGGAATCTGGTATGGTTTAGCTCTTTTCATGGGCCTCCGGACAATTGCCGGAATTATGAGGTGAATTAAACTATAACATTGCTCAATTCTACAATAACTGATAATTTTTATTTTTATAGTTTTATAGTTTATACAGATAAATTGATTTGAGAATATACCAAAAAGGTGAAAGTAAGGGATAAAAAGAGGAAAAAAAAAAAAAAAAGTAAAGCTATCTAACAAACTAGAGAATGAAGTTAACTTTCAAGTATCAATAATTCTATATACAACTTTACTTTGTTGTTCAGATTATTATCAAAAGATGGACCGTGGTGGTTCTTGCAACTAGACAACCACGAATTGAAGGTGGGTTAATAAAAGAGGACCTTTTTTTTATGTGTGGTATTCTTTTACATTTTTTGTAATGTCATGCTCATATTTTCTCTCCTTTTACCTTTTAATATCACACAGTAATTTTAGTTGGTGTAGTAGCAGGATTCAGAAGAACAATCGGACATGTGAAATTTTTAAACCACGGTAAATGATAAATTAATAATCTCTAGCAAAACTCACATGCTTTTCAGGAGAAGAGGATAAAAAAAGTAAATGGCTAGAGATGGTGGATTTTTTGTTTGGGCTTTGTAATTATGGAATTTTCTTTTTATCGGCCACAAGATCATGCCTTTGCTAGAGAGTTTGGAATTGTAATTGCTATTGTTATTTAATTGTATTATATTTTTGGAATGGTTTAGAGTTATTTTAAAAATGTTAATACATTTAATATTTAAAGATGTGTATTCCATTCTTATTTAATATATTTATTATATTAAAAATATGTATTACATTTTCATTTTATGTTTTAGTGAGAATACTGTACTCATTTATATATAACTTTTTAAGTTTTTTCTAATATTTTCTTTTATGGTAAATAATAGTTACTCTTCTTTTTTTAAATTATTTTTATAATATCATTCTCTTTGGATCTTTTTGTTACTTTTTTAATCCCTTATTATATTATATTAATATTACCGAACAAATGTTAGAAAAAGAAAAAAAAGAAGATATTTTCGTTTTATAAAATAATAATAGAAATTAGATAGGAGTCATATTATTATATCAAAAATAATATTATAAATGAATTCTAACCTATTAAATTAAATTCACTTAATTATCTATATTAAATAATAATTAATATAAACATATGTAAATAATTAATATCGATACTAATCTTTTATAAATTAGTGATTATGATAGTAATTTTTTATTTGAGATGTTTCCTAAAAAATCAAATTCCTTTATATAATAACGAGTGAATTACCAATGTGGTCATGTTTTTTTACTGGACGGATATTGTTATTTTTTACTAAAAAAGAGACCTTTGGCATCTCTATTTTTTATTTATCTTCATGAGATAATTATATTCTATTTTTATGTGAGCTTTTTGGTGGTCAAGCACTAACAAAAATTGCTAATGAACATGTTGAGTTAGTAAAGTAGACATTACGTGTCGATGTGAATGGTTAACAAAGACGGTGAATTATTTATAAAATCGGTTAAAAATTTATTTGTTAGGATTTTATTTGTATCAAAAAAATTTGATACAATATTTTTTTAAAATTAATTTTTTATTTATTATATTAATCAATTTTTAAATAAAATTTTAAATGTATAATATAATAAGTACAAATTAATTAATAAATTATTTAAATTAAAAATATTATTTATTATGAAACAAAATAAATAATTTTTAAAAAAATGTTGTCCTCTTTTTCAACTAAATTAATAATTACACTTAATATCTTTACATTAAAATAAACTTATATATATATATATATATAAGAAGCCCTTGCTAAACTCAAAGTATTAATAACATAATTAATCTATTAATATTATATATTATCAAAAGTTTAAAAAAGATCAATGAAAATTTAATAATATAAAAAAATAATATAAATTAATTAAATTTTTTGTACATTAAAATTCGATTGCTTGCATAGTATAACTAATAATTAGGAAATTATGACTTATAATAAACTTCAAGAATTGTTTTTATATAGCCATATATTTTTTTTTGGTGACTTTTATATAGCCATATATAAATATTTAGACTGAATATCTGAACAAAAAAATTAATTTAAAAAAAATATATCAATTTTTTTAGGATAAATAAGTCTCCACAATATATAATATTGTATCATAAATCATCACTCTTTAATTATTAGTTACACTATTCAAGCAATTGAATTTTATAAAAAAAATAATTAATCTATATTATTTTTTATATTACTAAATCTTCATTGATGTCTGAATTATGATTATATATGTGTATTTTATTTTATTTAGTATTAGTAACTCATTGTTATTTATTTTAATTTAAAGATATCAAATATAATTATTAATTAAAAAATTAATTTAAAAATATTATATCAAGATTTTTTTATGAAAAATAAATTTTTGATTGATGAACTCTTAATGAAATGACGTCATTTGTTCAAGTGAACAGAAATAAATAAACTCCTTACTAATTTAAATTTAAAAACAAATAAATTCATGTTGGTACTTACTATCTACCTTGTCAGTTAATGTGTCAATAACTTTTATTAGTGCTTAATAGCAAAATTTATAAAAAGTTACCTTATGTTACAAAAACTAAAAATAAAAGTTTAAGTAGATTTTTTTATTAGGAGTGATTGTCCTTGATAGAAAAAAAAATAAAGATCGAATTAGTAGTTTTTTTTGTAATAAATTAATAAAATGATTGAGAATTTATATTAATTTACTGTAAAATCATTATATTTGAATTTTTTGTTTAGAATAGATTTATCTTTAGAGATAGATCTAGATAGACCTATCTCTAAATTATGAGTATGATTATTCATTTTATTCTTAAGATCATGATATAAATAAATAGGCTTCTTAGTAATTTAAATTTAAAAATAAATAAATCTCGGTCATTTTTAATTCTTCACATTGGTAAAATTTACAAAAATATCGTATTGTATCGTAAAAAAAATTTAAATAGTTTTTTTATCAGAAGCGATTGTCTAATCAAAAGGATTGAAATTTTATATTATTTTATTATAAAATTAATACTTTTAAATTTTTTATCTAGAGGTAGGAATCTCAAAGTTAAGAATATGATTATTCATTTTTATTTTCATACCAAAAGAAATTCCATTTTATTGTTATCACTCATGTTGCCATTCAGTGAAAATAAGGCTTCCGGTAGATCAAAATACATCCGTCCGATTATAAATCTAACCGTGCAAAATTATCCAACACATATCTAACTATTGGATCTCATGATTGTTATTTATCCAGCGCATAATGAAATGGAGGGTGAAGATTAAACGTATAATGTAATAGGCATCTACACCTAATAAAAAGGTATCTGCTATTATACATCTCTTCTCCATTCTCAAAAAGTCTTTCATGCGTCGCCATGACTAAAATTTGTACGTACTGAAACTGACCGTCTGCAATAATGTATGCCTAATCTTTGTTGTACATCAGTGTCTTTTATTCCTTTCTCTCCTTATTTTATATATCAGAGCAAATTAACAGTTATGTTTTACAATTTTATTTATCAAGATATATATAATAAAAATAATAATAATAAATATAAAATTACTAATACCTTAGTAAGTACTCAAAAGAATATTTTAATTAAAAGAAAAGCAATGAATTAACTATTTTTTTACTCTACTAGTTAAAACACAATTAATTATCAATCAAGATAAAGACTCATATATTAAAGATTTTTACTATTTAAAAAATAAGTCTACAAGATGGCTATAATTAATTGTTTTATGTAGTAGTAATATTTAAAAATATTGACTAAAAATATAATATTAAGTTATTAGATTAACAATATTAGATTATTGATTAAAAATATTAATTAATATAAATTAAAATTATTTTTTATAATTAATAATTTGATGAATAAATAAATTATTGTTTAACTAAGTGTCTTGAAATAATAAAAAAAATTAATATTTTTTTTTCTAAATTTTTACCCTTTTTTATTTTTTATTTTTTTATTTCTATTGCTGCATTTTTATTTTTTTTTCCTTTTTTCTCTCATTTCTTCTTTCTTGCTCTGTTATTCTTATTTTTTTATCTCTTTCTTTTCTTTTTTTGTTTTTAATATGTTCTTAGTAGTTATATAGAATTTTTATATATTAATTCTAAATATTTTCTTTCTTCCAAAAGAATTGTGATGATTATAACAAGACTTAGTTATAATAATATTTATCTTTATAATTTTATTTTCACTATTTTTACTTTATAAAACTATAGATAACATAACAAAAATCATATTAAAATTGAGAAGTGATAAAGTGAATGCCAATACATATAGGATAATTTAATATTTTGGTTCCCATTGGTCCATAAATTGTGTACGGACGTGAGCTTAACTGGCGGAGTTGCCTTCCTTACATATCTACACTCACAGATATAACTTCATAAATCTAGCTACTTCTAGATGTTTCCATTAATAATGCAAAAACTCTACCAGTAAGAAAGGAAGAAAGAAAAGAAATGGATCACAGAACAGAGGAAGAAAGAGAACAACAAAATTTGGGAGAAGAAGCAGTGCATGACGAGAAGAGGAGAAAGCAGAAGATAACAATAAGGTTGGTTTATGCTGATGGATCAAGTAGATGGAATTCGTCTTCGAGTTGTACTGCTTTGTCTTACTGTTGTCAAGCAGATGAATGCCTAGCAGACTTGCAGGCTGCTAAGAGGTACAATCGCCGTCACAAGGTTTGCGAGCGACATGCTAAAGCTCCGGTTGTCTTAGTTTCTGGCACTCGGCAAAGATTCTGCCAACAGTGTAGCAAGTATGTCATCTCTTCTGTATTATTCTTAATCCTATATTTGATATTGGCGCATGTGTACTATGTACTCGCTGTTTGTTAGATTGAATGGCATATATGCAGATTTCATGAGCTAGCCCTGTTTGATGACAACAAAAGGAGCTGCAGAGAAAGATTGGCCAGTCACAATGAGCGTAGAAGAAAAGCTCAAGCTCATCATGCAGACCTTCAATCCCAACCAGAGAGCGATATTAATTAAGTTAGTACAAACTTTGTTTGGAAGGCAAAAAAGATGATGATGTTCAAACTATTGATAATGATACATTTTTTATAAGAAGTAAAATGCCTTCTTTTGTATGTTAAGAATGATGAATGCCAGAAAAATAAATGCGCCCTCTGTAATGAAATGATTAATGAATTTCTGTCTGTATGTAAGCACAAAGATGACCTGTTTAAAGGTTGTCCACCGTAGTGATTAGTATTTGTCCATTGAATTTGAACTCTAATTATAACCTTACAAAGATGCGGATCATTGACAAAAAAAAATTGAAAGATTAAAATAGAAAAAATCAGAGTATATATATATCATTTAAAAACCTTTAAAATTAAATAGTAATTTTTAATTAATGAACATCTTTTATGTTAAATTTAATATTAAAATAATTTAAATAATTAATCTTAAATTAAAAAATATTTAAATAATTAAATAATTAATTTAAAGTTTTAAACTATATATATAAATTAAAAATAAATATTTTTTAAAATAACATAATTTTAATTAAAAGAAACGTATTCAAATGTACTCAATACTTATTCACAACATTTTGATGTAAATCAAATTTTATTTTTTTTGCATGTATATCAAAGATATTCAAACATACATAATTCCTATCTTTATCGTTATAACATAGCCATTTTTGTTCAAATTTAGATTATTTTTTACTTCAGTGACAACAAAATGCGTCCGAACTAAGATTAATTCATACAAGAAAATATAAGACTTATTCATGCAATAATTGGAAGAAGTGTGGTGAGGGTAGGTGATTTGAAATTTCACCTCTTCTGAAGTATAATAACTAAACCACCCTGAACTTATATGAGTACTTAAACAAGAATACTAAATTGTTTGTGTTTGTGTAGGGTCAACGTAAAAATTATCAAATACTCATAAAGCACAGTAAAAACAAGTTTAAAAAGTACAGAATAAATAAATTCTCATCACATCATCTTCTATGTTGAATAGACATTATTTAGCACCAAAAATTTGCCAAATTCAACTCTCATGGGAGCCCAATTAATGTTGATATAATTAGTTGAAAAGAATATACGAAGCTGACTTCGTTTGCAAGGTCAGAAAGTAGGTTAATCACTTAATCAGTTTAAAGCATCTAACACAGCATCAACAACCTCTTGAGTGGTGCTTGTCCCTCCAAGGTCATGTGTCCGGCATTGACCCTCTAGAATTACACGTTTCACGGCAGTTTCCAGTCTGTCAGCAAATGCAGGAAACTGGAGGTGTCTCAGCATCATGGCTGACGAAAGAAGCAGCGCCACAGGGTTGGCTTTCTTCTCTTCCACTTCCTTCCCACTGCCAACATTCCCAGCTGAAGCACCTTGCTCAAACACAGCATGCTCAGCCCCAACATTTCCTGCAATAGCATGGCATTTATGATTTGATATTTTCAAGCAATGACATAAAGGATGCAGTATAAGTATTATGAATAATCACTTTTATCCGGACACTCTTCACAACTCCACAATCTCCATCCTACTTGGGTCAAACCAACTATATATATATTAAAAAAAAAGCAAGAACAACAATAATACAATACAAGGGGAAACAAATTGCTGTACCACCACAATAATTGCAACCACAACAACTGGCTTGTTATCACTATTTTAGCACAAGTCACTGTACTCCTGAGTTGATACATAATCTCAAATTTTGAACTCATAATAGTCAAGATGTTACTTGCAACACCATAGTGAAGTAAACACTAGTTGTAAAAAAATGAAATACAACTAGAAACAAAAGCAAAGTAGCATCTAAAACTTCATGATGCTAACAATAAAAATATCTTGAATACATGAAGATCTTCAATTTTGAAGTCTCAATTTAAGAGAGTTACCTGCTAAAGACTCGTGTGTTTGAGAGACTAGAGTTTTCCTAAAATAATTCACCCAAGTTAATTCAAAATTTCAAATTCACACAACTGCAAGTTAACCATAGGTTACTCAATAATTTAACGACCATGAATTCTAGCCCTAACCAACATTCCACTACAAGAAACATTGACACAACTACAGTAATGACAATTTTTAACCATTATTCACTGACTCCACTACTAATTTTGCTTTAGTTGTCATATCACTACCTTTGACAACTAATAAACACCACATTGGCTGCCAAGCTGCTGTTTCCTCCACTGCTTCAACCCAATGGCAGGTAAACAAATTGATATTCTAAATTTTATACAACCTTAAGATGCAATCTCTATTTTACCTACACTTTATTTGCAAATTTCAAACCCATAAAATGCCCCTCAAAATAATCGCCCAAGAGAACTAGAGTAATAGACAAACATGCAGTAGACTCTCAACAATTTGAACATTGATCATACATCTCATAACAATGATGACAACATAAAGTAAGATGTTATTTGATGAGAAAAATGGCATCATGATCAAATTAGAGCTCTGAGTTTCTATACTTCTGTAAATAATAACCATACCTCCTGGCATGACACCAGTACCTCCAGCAATACCTGCTGCTGTATTCGCAACGAGATTTCCATACAGATTGGGGGTCACCTAGCAAGTGGAAAAAGTGCCCATGAGTTGAAAGAGACAACCATCAGGTTGATCAATCATAAATTGCAATATTCCTAAGTTGAACCTTCTTTCTTTTTTTCGGTTTTGGTGGGTGTGGGGAGCAAAATTCATGTTTTTCTCCTATATTATATACATCAAGTCTACATCCAGCTCGACTCAGGCAAATAATGCACCATTTATTATTTCTAAGTTCTTACTTTATCCTTTTCCACAGGAATAAGAGAAACAAGTTGATGTTTATTTCAGCCCGCAGAATATGTCTGTTATAAACCCCACACCAGGTATTTAGCTGATGTCTCATGCAAAAGTTTAATAAAAGATCAGAAGAGGAAAATAAATATATAAACATAATTGGATCCCCAATAATTGCAGGGTAGTGTGGCTTGTCTCAACAATAAACTGACAGCGATAGAGCACGGCCAGTAACAGACTCTGAGTCGAACAGGTTTTGATCCCTTGTAATTATTCCATAAATATATCAAACAAAAGCAAAAAGATATAGTTAAGGGCAAGGATTAACATAATGAATACCATGACATCAAACTGCTCAGGCTTTGATACAAGCTGCATGCAGCAGTTATCTACAATAATTTCGTTATACTTGATTCCGGGATACTTTGTTGCAACCTCCCGACAAGATTCCAAGAATAAACCATCTGCAAGCTTCATAATGTTTGCTTTGTGCACAGCAGTCACTTTCTTTCTGTTATTAAGGTAAGCATACTCGAAAGCATATTTAGCAATGCGCTCCGAACAGAACTTCGTTATTACCTAGCATCACATTAGTATGAGGTGCAAACAGAAAACCCATACTACACAATGTCAAGACGCTATCATCATGAGAATATATATATATATATATATACACATTTAAACATTCCAGGAAAAAATCAATAGAGAATTACAGAAGTAGCTCAATTATTATAAAATACTCTCCTAAAAACTGGGAAATCTTGGGATCATGTCCACAATTCTACAATCTTTGGGGTAATAACTTGAAAGCACACAAAGCAGCAGTACACAACTCGTACAGAAAACATCAGATCAAGTCCAAAAAAGGGGAAAAAATGATAGCAGTGATTCCCAGAAAATTTTTCAATTGATAAGCGCTGTTTTTCTTCCTCATTAGCATTCATGATTGATAACTTTCTTGATCAAATGGAGCCCATATAATGTTTTTTAAGAGTTTCAGATTTTGTTGCATGGAGAAATGTTAGAATGCAAGATGTTAATGTGCATTTGGACCTAAGGTGACCTCACAAAGCTCAACATATAAGTATATCCCAGGTTGTCACTATCAACAATAATCTACATGACAAACTACAAGTAACTAATCAGTTCTATCCACAATCGATCCCAACAAACAAACCACAGGATGAGCCAAACGCCAAAAACAAAACTATAAAAGAAAGAAAAACCATCAACTTATCTACTTCAATACACAAAAATCACTTCTACAATGAAATAATTTCTTTTATATTGAGAACAATGAATCCATAACCAAAACGCTAAACAAATATCTATATACCTACGTATTAAACAATTTTTATGCATAAAAAATTTGAATAGGAAATCCATTTCACAATTCCACAAGAAAACAAAACGAAAATCGAAATTCACCTTGAGGCTTTCAACGACGCCGGGGACGACCTCGTGCTCGAGGCCGGAGTACTCGCCTTCGGTGTTCTCCCTGATTACGACGATGTCGACGTTGTTGTGGCGCGTGGTGATACCAGGGAGGTTGAAACAGTTGACGAGTGAAGCGTAGAGGTCGAGCTCCTTCCTCAGCTGCACGTTCAGTGAGCTCACACCGCCGCCCATCGGCGTCGCGAGTCCTCCCTTGAGGCACACCTTGTTCTTCCGGATCGACTCAATCACCGCCGGCGGCACCGCCTTCATGTCGCCGTGGACCTCGAACTTCTCGAAGTACACCGGCGCGTGAATCGCCTCCATCACCTGCTCAACGGCGCCGGTGACCAGAGGACCGATCCCATCGCCGGGAATCAGTGTGACGGCGCGCGGGGCGCCGTCTCCGGGACGGGGCATATAGGTAACGGAGCGGGACTGGTTGATGCGCGTGGCCAGGAATCGCTTGAGGAGCGTGGAGGAAGATCGTGCTGTCGACGCCATTGGTGGCGGGCGTGAGATTAGGGATTTGTTTTTGGGAGTTTTGAAGGGTTTGGACTTTGAATGCTATGGACTGCGATTGTGACTACGATCTACGATGCGATTTCTGAAGCAGCCATAGGAAAGGTATAAAGGACCCATTGGAATAAAGGTCTCAAATCGTTGAATACTGTAATTGTATTTTTATCAATTTATTTTATCAAAATAATAACCACACTTCTTAATTTTAATTTTAGGCAACCATTGTATTTCCATTTTCCAGTATTATTGAAATTTAAGAATTTTTTGTTTTAATAAATAAAATAAATATAATAATTACGGAATTAAATAATTTTAAAATAAAATGACCGAAATTTGCATCCTTTATTTATTTCGTTTATAATGTATTTTGATTACAGTGTAAACGAGATAAAACACATTGACACGTGTATATCTTGTTTATCATATAAATAAGATATATTTATTTTGTTTGCAGTGTAAATATGATATAAGAAGACAAAATTTCAGTTTTATAAAAAAATAATTTCAATTTTTTATTGAATTCTTACACTTTTTATTAGTTTCATAATTAGCTCAATTTTTTTTTTTGAAATAAAAAATTCAACACAATAAGGTAGAGCATCAACGTCTCAACAAAAAATTACTAAACAGATAAAATAAACTAATTCCTAATATCACTCCATTCTTTGTAACTCTTAATCGATCGGTTAACTACTTTGCAACACCTGATTCTTTATTCCTGGAAATTCTGTCATTCCTCTTCAATCAAGTGCTCCAAATGATTACAATGAAACTAAACTCACAAATATTCTGTTAATTTGACTGCACGATTATCCCATGAACTACGTAAATATACGGTCATTCAACTCTATATCCACCAATTCGATAATGCTATTAACACACTAGCACATTTTCTTTCTTCCAACTGCACAACCTCATTGAAGACACCCATATAGCAAAGAAGAAACTGACATATTTCCGATAAAAAACTCAACTCTTCAATTTAATATGATATACAAAACATTAAATCTTAATAAATATTTCTTTTTAACTTAGAAATACTTCTACTTAAGAACATATTTCTCTGTTTCTAACTTACACATATTTTTAAATTACATAATACATACTAAACAAAAACTAATTACAACGTTATAGGTCCTAACAACCTAACACAAGTAAAACAGAATTCCAAATTGCTACTTACACCGTAACAATCTAACAGAGACAAATAGAGTTCCAAATTGCTACTAAAAACCTACCGCTAAAGCTATAAACTATGCTCTATTTTTTCACGACTACCCTAGTCATGGCTACATACAAAAAATATTTTCATATGAGATTGAACAGAATTAAACACAACAAAACTAATCTTAAAGTCAGCTGCTTCAGCGTAATGCGATGTGTCGTTCAGTCTATTGATGTCTCCGTCATTCCTCACCCAATGCGTCATTGCATTATCAGTTGATAATATGGTCAAAGAGGTATAATAGAGAAGAGAAACCTGTTGCAAAATGTAGAATGGGACCAATCAACGACTGTAAACGATATCTATTCAAAGACGTCACCTAATTTTATCTCGTTTACAGTGTAAACAAGATAAATATACACGTATCTTATTTATACTGTAAATAAAATATGTGTAAAATTATTTTGTTTACGGTATAAACGACATAAATAAAAAACGCAAATTTTGATATTTTTTAAATTATTTAATTTAATAATTATTATATTTATTTTATTTATTAAAATAAAAAATTCGAAATTTAATGTGCTTCACCCTGATGGCATGATGTGGATTGTGGAGTCTAATATCAATATATTGGACGGTTAAATTTTGAGATACACAAATATAAAGATTTGTGGCTTTGAAGTTTGAATGCATGATGTGGATTGTGGAGTCTAATAATATATTGGACGGTTAGTTTTTGAGATACACAAATATAAAGATTTGTGGCTTTGAAGTTTGAATTTTATTTTTTTTTAATACGCAATGTTTCGGTTTATATATTTACAAAATGAGAAAACATAAGAAGTCAATAAATTTAGTGTATAATGTGTATAATAGAAATATAATTAAAATTAACATTAAATAATAAATAATTAATTAATTTTTAATAATTACCAATTTAAAATTCAAAATAAATAAGAATTTGTAACAATTATGTAAATTCCAAAAATAGTTTCTTTCTCCTTATCTGAATTCTGATGTGATTGTTTTCTCGCTCAATCTCTTCCTTTCTCACCGGTGCCGTGCCGCCACAGACACGAGTCGTCGTCGCCCATAGCTCACGCCGACGTGTGCACTACGAACGCCCAGCAGTATTGTCGCACAATTTGCGTCGTTCCCGCATTGCGCCAGTCGTGCAACCGTTCCCCCACGCTAAGCAGTTTATCCCTCTCAATGTCGTCATTCGCGACGTATAGAGGATACACAAGTGTGTTATTTTCATATGTCCATCACGTCTTGCAAGATCGTAAATAGAGACACTCCCTTTGCACACGTTACGTCTGTCGCACAACCTAATACCGCCATGGCCATCGCCGCCTTCAACGACGTCGCCTCCCCCTACATAGATATAGGTCCAAGATCAACGTAGGATAATACAATAATAACCGTGCAAGCAATTATTTTAGTCCATCATGCTCCCGTTTTTGTACATACAAACTTAGCCCACTTCAAAAATGTCCTGTTTTGTACGAATTTTTTTGGATTTCACTTCGCTTACGTCTTCAAGGTATATACATCAACGGACGAATTTAGATGCTGGATGTTTAATTCACTAGTTATATAGATAGTTATTTTAATTTTTAATTGGATGGTTATTTTGTTTGATTCAGTTTAAATATATACAATTAACAAATGTTAGATGATCATTTCATTAGGTAATCGAATGATTATTTTAATAACTATGATGGTTGTTTGATGGCCGGTAAGGGAGGTTCTAACGCCGGAGAGGTGGGAATGGAATATCGAGCAGACATTGAGAAAAAAGATGTTTGGATAAATTCTATTGATAAATTAGAGTTTAGATAATTAATTTTTTAAAATAACTATTTAGATTTTTTTTGTATTGAACTAAATTTAAAACTAATTATACACATTATCAAATTTTTTCATGTTATATCTAAAAAAGTTTTTACAAAATTCATAACTCGATTATCATAAAATCCGAGAATTAGTTTTTTTTAATCAATTTTATAACCCCTCAAATCTAAAAATAACATTTCATAGTTAGAAATTAAAAAAATAACATCCATAATTAAAAATACCACGCCATGTTTCCATCGGTGTGTATTACATCTGTATTATATACACCGTTCTTCCATCTCCAACAACATCGGCCTTTTAATTATTGTGTGTTAAAATAATGCTTAATTGTTGTGTTTATTTATATAAATATAGAGCGAATTTATGTTATCAACATACCTCTTGTGTATTTTTAATATTGAAGTTGTAAACATAATTATCAGAACTCAATCCAACTAATTAAATTATTAGTTTATTAGTTTATTAATTTATTAATTTAACTGATAAATTACTGATTATACCGATAAAATTAGTTTTACGTAAATAAAAAATATAAATAGTTAAAAATTTAAAATATATATCTTCACTAATATTTTATGAAGAACTAAGTCTCAAATTCTAAAAATAACTAATATACAAAAAATCATAAAATTTATCAGTAATACTGTAATAGTATTTTAATTTGACACAATAAAAATAACAATTAATTCACAAAGTCTATCGTCTAACTATAATATCAGTAAATTTTAACACTAATATCAAAACAAATAACTTTAATCACAATACTAGTATTGAAATAGATCAAGCAGATTAATAAATTTTTAATAAAATTTATATTTATATTAATAATGGTACATAATTAAAATATAATTAATTTAAAAATGAAGAATACAAAATTAAATTAAATTAAATATTTATAAAATTGTGTAATTGAATGTATACTATATAATTAATATTTGTTACCCATGATGGCAAGAAACATAATGGTTATGTTGCAAGTGGAAACTAGTGTAACTCAAAGACTTTTGGTTCGAAACTTAGAGACATTTTGAAAAATTTTACAAATAGATCTTATTGATTCATGTCGTTCTCTTTTTTAGACGGTTCAAAAAATAAACCGAATTAAATTAGTGTGTTATTTATTTGTATGAGATATTATACAAATTTAAATGTTAAATTTGTGAATTTTAGTTTTTTTTATATCTACATTTGTAGTTTTTAGTTTTTTTAAAAAATATAAATCTAAAAATTAATTTTATATTAAATATACTAATTAGATTTTTTGATTTGTGCACTATGAAAATTTGATATGGTCTAATTTAATATTTAAAATAAAAAATAAATTTATATAAAAAATACATAAATTAACTAGATATTGAATTACACACAAATTTTTTTATTTCAAACAAAATTAACCCTAAAATACTTGTAGTTGATATGTAGTCAATAAATTTTTTTCTTTTGTTTTCAGATTCTTTTTAATTGCTTCTCACTAGGACTGCCAATGATAGGGTAGGGTAGGGTTTAGACTCTATTCTAACCCTATCTGCGGGTTGAAAACTTCCTTAAAATTTTATCATACCTTATTTGCAGGTTGAAAATCTCTCAACTCTAACCCTACTTGCATTCTAAAGTTTTAAATTCTACTCGACTCGATCCTACTCGCAGAAACAAAAAATATTCAAACAAATATAAAATTCAACCATTCCATTTAATACATATTAATAAAATAGAAAATAAAAAACTAAGTTTAAATTAAAATTAAAAATAATAAAATCTTAAAGAAATTCAACATAAAATTATAAATAATATGATCATCAACTAGTTTAATGATTATGTTAAGTTTTTATAAGAAGAAGATTATGAGTACAAAATTCACCTTTTTCACTGCATACATAACTTTTACATATATATTATATAATATATTAGGAGTGCGAATATGATAGGATAGGATATTCGCGAATAGGTATATAGTGCCAGCCTTATTTTTGTCCCACTTTTGACCTCTTTGCTGCCCTCTTTATTTTCTCAATGTTTATCCTTTTTTTAATATGATTATTTATTTATTTTTTATTTCTATTGATGATATGAATGCTATTGTTATTAGATTTGTGAAATTTGGATTGAATTTATGTTTTTCTTTGTACGAAGAATAGTGGAGGAAAAAAATTAGGATAGTTTGATATGATTGATGATAAAAAAAAAAACACAAAAATAAATTTTTTCAAATTCTCCTTTCTTTGATATCATAATTTGTACCAAATAAAATATAGAGACAATTTCTTTTAGATATTTTTGTTTTGTTTTCGTATTTTTATTTCAAAACAAAATATAAACAGAGAATTACAAATACATTTATTTTAGTCACATGCTATTTTGATGGAGTTAAAATTTTTGGATGCTAAAAATATCTTTTTTTTTCAATAAAATGGCACTTTTTGATGAATAGGTGTTAAAAAAAAGGTAAGAGAAAACAGTACAAAAAGAATTTATGTGTATTTAAGTTATGTGAAATAATATAATATAAAAGGATATTTATAAGTGTTAAGAGAATTAAAATAATAAAAATGTATTATCTTATGATAAATATTCAGATATATTAAATAAGTCTAATAAATACTAATTGATTCTAATATATTCTAAAATCCTCTCTTATACTCAAGTTCAACTTGAGTTTGAAACTTATTTAAAATAACAAAATAAAAAAAAGATGCAGAAAACTGATAGAACAGGTGTAGACAAAACTGTTGAAGAAAAGCGCAAACGAAACTGTCAGAAAGAAGCTTAGATGAACTAGCACAAGAAAGAACAAACAGAATTGTCATAAGAAAACGCAGAACTATCGCAAGAAAGCACAGATGAAACTGTCACAAAAACGCAAGCTAAACTGTCGCAAAAAAAGCACAGATGAAACTGTTGAAAAGATGGCAAACTGCCCAAAAACTACCGAAAAATGGTAAACTGCAAAGAGACAATAAAATGCTGATAAAAAAGATTTGGTTTCTTTATGAAAATAGATAAGCAGCGGATGACAATGATATTTGATTCATTAGATTGGAAAAGACATAAGACGGAGATCATAAACTAATCGGTGAGATAAAAAAGTATTAAAGGAGCGACAAAAGATAAAGAAAAATGATATAGAGTATAAAAAAATACGATAATTTTATTAAAAAAATATATTATTTTAAAGGAATATACTATAGCTCTGATATTATATTAGAAAAGGTAAAAAAAATAAAAAAATTTGTCATTTATATTTATTTAAGTGATGTGAAATAATATAATATAAAAAATATTTATAGAAATTGAAAAAATCAAAATAATAAAAATAATATTTTATAATAAATATTTAAATATATTAAATAATTTTAATAAATATTAATTAATCTTAATATTTTCTAACAGGCTGAACGAAATAAAAAATAAAACAGAGGTATTATAGAATAAAAGCAAATACACAGTTTTATGGTTGGAAAATTCTTAAGATATCAATTTACTTTGTGGGATATTCTTAATTCTTGACATCGAAAACGTCTTTGGAAGTTACAATATAACATCATTTTAATCTTTAGAAAATATAAATACTCATTTAAAGAGAAGTTGAGTGACCTACAATAATATTGTTTACATCTTCCATATAATATTATTATATTCTATGACTCATTTGACTAAGATTATATGGATTACCTAAACAACAATATCAATCATCCCCATCCCCACATATAAATAAAGCAAAGGAATCTGTCTTGCCAGCTTTTTCAACTTTTTCTTTCTATGAACCCAATTGATGGGTAAGAGAGTTGACAAAAATATTTTGATTTTGATATATGACTTATTAATTTGTATTTATTTCATATAAAGTTAATAATTAATAATTGTTAAATTATTTAATATATTTAATTAAATTATCGTGTAATAATTTTTAATTATTAAATTTATATAAAAAAATTGCACGTGAATTTGTGAAGATTTCTACTTAAATTCCGTTTAATTTGTGAATTTGTTGCACATTGCCACATTCATTCATTTTATAATAATTAATTCTCATTTGAGAGAAGATAAATAAATCAACTTGATTCACACTTTTGAAAGTATGAATTTTTCTCAAGCGATGCGTCAGCATCAATCATCAATTGGATGAACATTTCCGGCTGATGCTACATAATCTACATATATATATTATATTCTCTTCGCTCACCAAAAAAAGGTTCTGAATATATAATTAAACGAATTTTTTCAAAGTAGTTGTTTACACAAAAAAAAATCTTAATATGAAAATGATAATTGATTATTATTCAAATATATAGAATCTGAGGAAAGCCGAATGAGAATTTGCTATCTTTTCCTAATAAAACAAAAATGCCCGTTATGATGTCCATGGATGAGTTTAATCATACAGTGAGAGTGATAATGTTGATTGTAGACTTTAATTTGGGGATGTCTCTGGCCGCATTCAAGACCACATGCAACCCTATTCAACGCTCACCGATTCCCCTCTAGTCTATCTATAATGGGACAGAACGACCAATAAGATATCAAAACAAAACCAAAAGCAACCGCTTTAAATCAATATTTAAGGTAGCGTTTGTTTTGAGTTGTTGATATAGAAACGGGAAGACTATAATTAAGTATTTAGAGATTGGTATTAAAATTTTTGTCATGTCTCTAAAATTTCAGTATTTTAGTACTTTCAAAAAGTAGGGATATTGGGGATTAAAATTTTTAGAGACAGAGACTGAAACTTTAATAACATTTTATACCTAAAATATCCTCATTTTAATTAATTAATTTTAAAATATCCTAAAATATCCTAAATTAATTTTATACCTCAAATATCCTAAAATATCCTTTGTGCAAATTAAATTAGAATTTTATTTTTGTTTCAATTTATGTCTCCCACTTTACACCAAACAGAATACTGAAATTTATTTCAATATCTGTCTTTTAATCTCTGTCTCTCAGTCTCAGTATTTCTGTCTCTATCTCTCTACCAAACGCTACTTATTAGTCGAGTAGTCAGTTCATTGTTCGTTTAAATAAATATTATAAATTTAAATTTTATTATATATATAATAATTTATCAAATTCCTTAAATAAAATTTAAATTTCAACAAATTAATTTAATCTGTCTGACTAAAAAAACGGTGAACAACACCAAAAAAACAACCACTTCACTTGACAGTTCATCCTGTTCATTTCACAGTCACGCAGATTTGCATCAAATATATATTTATATTAGATCAACATCAAAGTAAAGTGGCAGAGTCCATATGTTGTTTAGATGCTATTAATTAATTATTGGGTTTTTGAACTCAACGGCAATGCATGCTTAAAGTCTGATTCGGTAAAGTTTTATTTTATTTTTTTAAATTTTAAAATAAAATATATTTTTTATCTCTAAAATTTATATTTTTTAATATTACTAATATTTAATTTTATTTAATTTTATTCTTAACATTTTTTAATTATTTAACTTTGTCTTTAATATTTTTTATTTATTTTAAAATTATTTTTAAATATTTTTAATTTTGTCCTCAATATTTTAGATAAATTTAACATCTAAAGATAATTTTGATACAGATAAATATTAGAGATAAAATTAAATACAATTAAACGTTAGGAGTATTTTTGAAAAAAATTACTAATGTTAAAAACAAAAATATACTTTACCCTTAAATTTATAATATTTATGTTTGATAAATTAAAATAAAATTAAAATAACGTGACAAACAAATATCTAAAAATTTATACTTCGAATAGATTAATTTTTAAAGAAAAAAATATTAATAAATCTCTAAGATATCAAATATGAACATATTACCTTCAAATTAATTAACCTTTATGATTAGAATAAAATGTCTTAATTTAAATTAACTTGTCCATATTTGCTAATTACTATAATAGATGACTTAGTTCGTATTTTTTTCTTATTCAAAAATTACTCTATACGAAATACAATTTTTTAGATGTTTATTTGTCATTTTACTCTGAAATTATTTATAGATACAAATTACAAAAAATATATTTGACAAAATTGATTTTAACATTACAAATTATACGCTAGTTTTAAAAGGTAATATTATAAATACTTCCAAAAATATTTTTAACCTTTTAAGGCTAAAAGAGAAACATATTATTTAGTTTATTTGCTAAATACAAAGTGAAATTCCTGTATTAATTTTTTTTTTATCAAAATGGACTGAATATTGATCTTAGTTAATTTAAATACTTTTCCCCTTCAATTATAGTTTGAAATTAAAATTAGCTATAAGCGTTCTTCTTTTCTTTTAGCTTGCCGTTCATTTTGTCCTAGTAGCTAGGTTGCGTGTTCCTTATCGTAGTATTTACTACTCTTGGGACTTTTATGATTTTTCAAAACATTTAAAACCGCGACCACCATAATCGGAGGAGCCTAATATGCACATAATCAAGTTGAGATCAATTTTAAGTTTTAAATGTGACAAAGTAATCATTTTATACAAGTTGCCAATCTATACTCTACTTGCAGGCAGCGAGAGATCCAGAAATTTTAGGTCATGGAGAAAAATATATAGTACATAAAAATAACAAAAAAATAGTATAAACATATCAAAACACATAAAAAATAAATAACATAAAAATATTAAATAATTTTTTATTTATTAATTATCAATATTGATATATTAATAACTAATAAGTAGTTATTAATTCGATTTTTTATAAATTAACTACATAATAATAATAATAATAATAATAATAATAATAATAATAATAATAAATTTGAGCAAAAAAATTCAAGAATATAAATTTTAATTAAATAAATTCTTAATTTATAATGCTATAGCTAGTAATGTTTTATTTTTATTAAATTGATTTAATGAATATTTTTATTTTATACTTTTAGATAAAAATTAGAGTTTAATTTTGATGTATTGACAATATAAAATATTTTATATAGTTGTTTAATTACGTATGTTTTTTTACACGATCATTTACATGATTAACATAAAAAATAGTTTTTTTATGACATGACATTACGTAATTAAATACACGTATAAATTTCTTTTATACTAATAATATATCAAACTTTAATTCTAAAAATTATATATATATATATATATATATATATATATATATATATATATATATATATATATAGAGAGAGAGAGAGAGAGAGAGAGAGATAGCTAACTTGTATCCTAAGATAACAGGTTTAGAGTATAATAACAAAAAAATTTTAAATTTTTAATATAATTAATATATTGAAAATAAAAAAATCAATAATTTTTTGTCAAATATTTTTTAAAGGTATTTTAAAAATGGGCTCTTATGGCATAGGTTAACAAAATTCTTAAAATATTTTAATATAAAATTTAATAAGTAACTTTTTTTTTAATGTGGGGCAAGTATAATTTTTTAATGGGACATATATATATATATATATATATTTATATATATATTTTGGTATATTTTTCAAAATCTTAGTGGGGCACTTACTCCCACAACTTATATAGTGCATTTGTCTCTGCGTGCACGTATTTAATTCGGACTAATCCGTTTGGGTAGGGTTATCTATCCTATTCACTGCGAATAGATTAGAATACGGTGTAAGTTTGTCTGCGGGTAGGATAAAGTACGGGTTCAGAGTATACCTTATCCTACTCTACTTGCACTTTTAATATATATATATATATATATATATATATATATATATAAGTTATGTATGTAATGAAAAAAGTGAGTGTTGAATCACAATCTTTAATTTCTCTTATAAAAACTTGAAATAATTATTAAATTAGTTGATGATTATATTATTTGTAATTTTATATTAGATTTTTTTAAGAGTTTATTATTTTAATTTTAATTTGAACTTAATTTTTTATTTTCTATTTTATTAATATGTATAAAATTTGAAATGACTGAATTTTATATTTGTTTAAATTTTTTTATTTTTCTGCGGATATGGTTGAATAGGATAGGGTTTAGAACTTTAAAATATGGGTAGAGTTAGAGTTAAAAAATTCTCAACTTGCGAATAAAATAAAATAAAATTTAAAAAAAATTAATCCGCAAATAAAATTTAGGGTAGAATTCAAACTCTACCATATCCTACCTATTATCGGTCTTATTGATGGATTAATTATTGATTTACTGAATTAAAAGAAACACTCCAACATCAGAAAGGGCATCAATTAAAGGGTAAGGTAGGCCTACCATAGCTTTAGACTAATGGGTGAAATGAAAGCTGAGAAAAGAGCCAAAGCAATATGGGGGGACTAGGAAGGACTCATCCTCAACCATCCATGTTGCCACTTTCATTACTGTTGCATTTTTGTCCCACGCCTTCACTCTCTCTCAAATCTCAATCCCCGCCTTTTATTTATAACATAATATATATATTTTTTTAACTAAAAATATGAAGACTCGAACCGTAATTTTTAAATTAGTATAAAAAAGTTATATCATTTAAATTATATTTCGATGGTATTCATAACGTAATACTTATAAAACTGTTTATATAGAAACAAATTTATTTAATATGATATTTTGTTCGTTATAGATTTAAATCACATATACAATGCAAAATTTAAAATTTTAACACTTATTCAAGTAAATAAGTGAGTTAATTATTCAACTAATTTAAATTAATTTTATTTCATATTATATTTAAACATCATTAAAACTCCTAAATAGAAATGTATTTTAAATAAAATAAAGATGATATAATAAAATAGTTTAATTTTAATATATTGATAGCATAAAACATTTTATACAGTTATATAATTATATCCGTTTTTATAGATAATAATTCATGCAATTAATATGAAATATAGTTATTATACTAATATATCATTATATAATTAAATGTACGTGTAAAACTATTTTATATTAATAATATTAAAATTAAATTCATAACAAAATAACATTCCAAATGGAATTTAAGGTACGAGTTTTGTAAAATTAAAACTTTTTGAAAGAAGACTATTAAAGCTAACTTTTAAAAAAAAATATTTTTCTAAAAGGTTATAACAGTTACATTTAATAAACTAAAAGAAAAGTGACTTTTAATAAGGATATGCCATAAAAATTATGTTTAATAAAATTATTTTTATAATTAAACTAATTTAAATAGATATGAATATAATAAAAAATAACACCAATGTAGATATTTATTAATATATAAAATTATATTAGATTTTAAAAAGTACAAATAAGTTTTAAAAAACTAAAAACATAAATACGTAATTTTTTATTTATCAAATATAAAATAAAATATTTATATTTCAAAAAATTTACCAAAACACTTCTAAAAAAATTGAGTAAACACTTTAATTAATCTTTAATAGAATATTTTGATTCTCAATAAATAAGATTTTAATAAATTTTATTACAAGAAAATTAAATTCTAAAAATATTATTATAAGACAAATAAATTTTTTTAAAATAACAAAAAAAATATATTCATAAAAAAAATCCAATTAAATTTTTTTTCAACATTCTGAACAATTTTTTTTTTAATAATAATAATAATAAAAATTTAAGACCGAATCTAAAACACACGTCACATATGATATACGATATATGTAACTTACCTTCGCCTCAATTGTTCTGATTCTCGAAGCACCAAAACAGAGAGTAATATTAGCACCAGCTTGCAAAAACTTGCAACCAGTGCACCGTAGTGTCACCCAAATCGTAACGAACAAACACCACCACGAATCCACGATTACGACACAACGACGCCGTTTTGAGTGTATATATATATTTGAAGCACACACCACACTCCACCCCGACGCGCGTGGGCTGGCTCTCATGGCTTGCCTGAGCCGCCGCTGGGTCCCTAGTCCTGACATGCTCTCCGGAGAACACTTGTCCCACCACCACCACCACCACCACCACCATCACCACCGCATCCACGGGGGCGAAGGCGTTTTCGGTTCCGGCGACGAGGACGAGGGCTACTCCAAGAGCTGCACCTCTCTTCCTTCTTCTGCGTACCGGTTGGAGAAGGTTTTTCCCGTTTACGCCATGTGCGGGTCCGACCCGGAGTCTGCGTCCGTGTTAGACGGGTCTGACCCAGTTTGGGAGGCTGTTAAAGAAGAAGCGAAGTTGGAGGTGCGTAAGATTTGCCTCTTTTCACTGTTCTTTTGGTTCCCGAGGATCGTTTACTCAACTCGTGATTAATCACGTTTAATTATGAGGCTATTTTAACCGAATGAATTTAGAATTTAGAATTTAGAAAAATCGTTACTTAAATTGGCGTTGTTACTATTACTATCTTAGTTTTTGAAGTATGAATTTCCCGTATGTATGATTTGAAAGAAAATTTTAGTGTTTACTTATATTTTGATTAGTGGAATTGTTGTTGAACTTTCATTATTTTTGGAAATGATTAGGAAGTTCATGAATTGTTTCAGAAATAGTGTTTGAATATGGTGCTGCAGTGTATACAACAGTGCATAGGTTATGATTTTCTTGGTGACGATGCTTTTTTACTTTGCAGGCAGAAAAGGAGCCAATCTTGAGCAGCTTCTTGTATGCAAGCATTCTATCGCATGATTGCTTGGAGCAAGCGTTGGCGTTTGTTATTGCAAACCGGCTCCAGAATCCTACCCTTTTGGCTACCCAGCTGATTGATATTTTTTGCAATGTGATCATGCATGACAAAGATATTCAACAATCCATTCGCCTTGATGTCCAGGCATATTGTTATTTTCTTGGCGTCATTGATGTGTTTGGAATAACTTATTTTAAGTTCAAATTAGCTATTGTAGTTGAGATTCCTCAAAGTAAGAATTTTATTCTTATGCCGTGTCGCTTTTTCTGACCAGGCATTCAAAGATAGGGATCCTGCTTGTTTGTCATATTGCACAGCAATTTTGTATATGAAGGTAATCTCTTTTTCTTTATGTTTTATTAGCCTTAGCGCCTTACATAAGTTCATTAGAAAGGAGTGACTCTTTTTGCAACTTAATTGCATTACTGGGTTAAGGGTGCTAGTAGCTAGTTTCAACATCATTAAATGGCGCTGAACTCTGCATTCCATTCAAATCTCCTTGCTTTGATATCATGGTGTTTCCATGTTAATATTCAGATTGTTTCTAAGGATTTCTGTTCCAACCTCAGTGAATTCCTTTCATTATTTTCTGGTAGGACTTTTTGACATCCAATGTTGTACTCTGTTTACAGGGTTACCATTCTCTGCAAGTTTATAGAGTAGCCCATGCATTATGGCACCAGGGACGCAAAGTTTTGGCCTTGGCTTTGCAAAGCCGAGTAAGTGAGGTAAGTACCTATTCGTCAAACATGACAAATCCCATATACACAAGGGATTTAGTACACCATTAAAAAGGAAGTTGCTTAATCTGTTGCTCATGATCTGAGCTGGTATCTTTCCTTCAACAGGTTTTTGGAATTGATATTCATCCAGGTATGTTGTTTTCATCTTTGCTTGCAAATGTGTAATATCTTAAGTACAACTTGACATTATTAACAAGTAAAGGGATTGTATATTTGGGATTAATCTTAGGAAATGAGTTTATTTAGAGTAACACTTATCGTTGTGAATAGCTTCATGTTGTGACTTGCAATTTATTTTTCTGAATAAAGGAGAAAGAACTTGATGACGCAGAAGGTATTTTTCTTTAATTCTTGGAAGCATATAAATGATTGATATCCTTACTTTTTGCTTTTAGGAAGAAAGTTCTTGAGTTTTGGCTTGAAGGATGTTTGCCACTCCTTTCAAGATAGCGAGAGCTCTTTGGTTATTACTGCTATTGAACTTTACAGTTTCACCTTTATCTTTTTTCCTTCTT
The DNA here is from genome assembly GCF_003086295.3 of Arachis hypogaea. NCBI lineage: Eukaryota > Viridiplantae > Streptophyta > Magnoliopsida > Fabales > Fabaceae > Arachis > Arachis hypogaea. Next base: position 3,974,098 of record NC_092040.1, on the reverse strand, counting down.
CATATAGCTGCAAAAATTGGGGAGGGAATTTTATTAGATCATGGGACTGGCGTGGTTATTGGTGAAACTGCTGTTGTTGGAAACAGAGTTTCATTAATGCAAGTGAGTTAGTTTCTTCATTAATTTCCTTTTATGATCTTTTGCTTCTTATTCTTTTATGTGAATTTTAAGTTCACCCTTTCATAAGAGAAAAAGATTTTTATTCAAAATCAATGTCTCTCAAGAGCTTTATATTTTTTATACAAAAAGTTGACAGAAAATAGCTAACAATTTTTTTTTGTGTACTTTGACCAAGTTGCTTGTAATATAAATTATAATTACCTGGAAACAGTTCTGAAGCTGATATGATTTTGATTTCCAGCTTTACTACTATTTTCCTAGTATAAAAAAATCATTTATAATACTCGTTTAACAGATACTTATCATTACTACCAACATTTTCTTCAAGGGGTTTAGGAGTAAAATTTGTTTTTTAGCAAATGCTATTTCAACACGATGCTTTCTTTAATATATTTATGTAACACACGTGATTTATCAGGGTGTAACATTAGGAGGCACGGGGAAGGGAACAGGTGATCGTCATCCCAAGGTAGGCGAAGGTGTGCTGATTGGTGCTAGTGCAACTATACTTGGGAATATAATAATTGGTGAAGGTTCAATGATAGCTGCTGGATCCCTGGTGTTAAAAGATGTCCCTCCCCACAGGTATAAATTAATAACTTTTAGACACCGATTATTACTTGCAATTCTACCTGATTAATGATTTGTTTTGTAATAAAATGTTAACTATTATAATGATGTTTTATTTCTGTTTTAAAGTGTTGTGGCAGGGATACCAGCAAATATTATTGGAGGTCTTCATGAGCATGACCCATCTTTAACCATGAAACATGGTAAGCAGATTGTTGGAGCATCACTTATTACTGAAAATTCCTTTATACCCCGTCCTTTGACTAGGTGAAGTGGTGTACTAGGCAGATTGGTTGCTGCTGTTATAAATTGGCCGAAAGTTGTTGATAGAAGTTATGCTTATAGTGTCATATTATTATGGAATATATATCATTGAATTTCTGTTTGCATGACAGTGCCTTTACACAGTAAATTTCGGATTTTTTAACCTACCATTTTTTTATTTTATTTTATTTATGCATCTATTACTCATGAAAATATATATTGAGACCAACTTATGAATACAATCCACCAATAAAGGAACCTCTGAATCATATAAAGCTTTGACTTATAGTACAAATTAAATATCCGGCTATGGTTGCCTTTGTCACCTTTATTTATGAGTAATGGAGTTGCCTAATTACTTATATCATTTTTTGTTATTGTGTAGATGCTACAAAGGATTTTTTTACAAAGTAGCTGCTAACTTTAGAGATGAAAAGCCCAATGGTTAGCTCTCTTCCTTACTAAATTTGAGGATCATTAGCTCTCTTCATGAATTGGATTCTCTATCCCCAATACCAAGCTTCAATTTCTCATTTGTGTGTGTGTGTGTGTGTTGAAATGTGTTGAAGTGTTTCAGGTCTCAGAATCCATAGAGAAATTATGTGAGCAATTGAGTATTTGGGGTAGCATAGATGTGATTGGACATTCATTGCCATCTTCCAAGGAAGGAGGATTATGATATATAGTTATATAGTTATCTTAATATAAAAGTCAGTTCAAGGTCTAGATGCCAGTAGTAAAAGTAAATTTAACTTTCATGATTGTAATTTATGCTGCTGAGTGCTGAGGTTGTTTGTTGCTTGCACCAGTATTGCGAAGGCTAAAATGCTACTGTAATGTTATTTGTGTCTCTACATGCTCCTTCCTCTAATATTCTATTGGGGGAGAATATTCCGTTAGTATTAAGCTAATAATAAAATGGTTTTTGATTTCTGCAATGTAGTTGAAGGCAACAGCTCTAATAATCATATAGTATTATCAAGCAAACTAGTAAAGAAACTATATGGAATCCTTCTGGTCCAATCAATGCACCTCACTCATAAAAATGGTGAGTTCAAAGCTTATTCATGGTCTATGTAGTTTTAAATAATCTCTTAATACAATTAAAATAAAATAATCCTTCACTATTTATTTTCATAATTTATGTATGTAAATAGATGCAGCTATAAAATTGGCATCTCATATAGCTAATGAAACATTTCATGATTTTCATTCCGGTACTATGCACGAAATTATTCTCTAGTTTGAGATTCTTTTAGATGAAGTCAATGAGCAAAAAACCTTTCGCTTGATGAAAGTTTTCTAAATTTAATTTTTAGACTTAATTTAATGAAGGCATAAACATTGAAATCCCTGCACAAATTTTTTTAATAACAGAACATCAATCTATCTTCGAGAAAAACAAGTGCAAATAGGACACGAGAATTGATTTTAGGGGTAAATATTAAATCGGTATCTGAAAGATTTTGGCGGGTCGAGTGGTCAGTTCACTTGTCTACTTAAGCGGGAGGTTCGAATCCCGCCTTGTGCATGCAGCAATCAATTGGCCAGTGGTAGACCCTTAAATGGAGCTCAGATCCGCGACAGATTAGTCCTTGACCTGTCGGATTGGGGGATACCGTGGGCAACAAAAAAAATGGTATCTGACTTTTATTATTGACAAAATAATCTCTAAAATATTTTAAAATTTGACAAAAATATCTAAACGTAAAAGCATGATGTCACATTAGCCATCGAAAGAGTTTTAGTGATGGTGGCAGAGAGTTTTGATGGCATTTCCGGCGATGAGGGGGGCTTGATTCGCTAATCTCTTCCTTCACCTCCTTACCCCAACTCGAAATCCTAATATCTTCACTCACCTCCTCCGCCGTTACTCGTATCAGAAACCTTTTTGTCTACCTTTTTTTAAGACTCCCTCTCAAGTCGATTTGGTTTACTCGCCGTATCGGATCTGATCTGCACATTTATAGGATCAGATTACAGATTTTATATAGGTATCCACATATCTGCGGATCCGCAAAAATAAATAAATAAATAAATAAGTAAATATTCTTCTTATGTTTTATTTCAACTAATAATGATCATATATGTTGTGTTATAAGAAAAATATGTTTAATATTATTTTAAGAGTAAACATATTTAAAATAGTAGAAAGAAAGAATTTTATTAATAATTTTTAATAAAAATAAGCTTTTTAAAAATATTTTTGTGCTTTGTGGATATATTCGATATTTGATCCGATCCGATTCGCATATCGAATCGGATATAGGTTTAAAAACTACGGATATTGGATCCAATCCGATTCGATGATTTTAGTGCGGATTGGATCGAAATTTTGGCCATATCCGATCCGATCCGATACGCGTTCACTCGACCCCTCCTCGCCGGAAACGCCATCGGAGTTCTCTACCACCAATCCACCATCACTAAAACTCTTCCGATTGCCAAATCAGTATTTTCAATTCAATGTGACGTCATGCTTTTACGTTTGAGTATTTTTTGTCAAACTTTTAAAATATTTCGAAAATTATTTTATTAATAACAAAAATTAGGTAACATTTGTCAATGTCAAAATCTTTCGAATACTAATTTGTCGCAAATTATTTTTTATATTGGAGTGGAAATGGTGTTTTTTATGATTATGGATAAGAGTGTTATTCTCATATGTGAAACTTTTTTATTTAAAATGTGAAAATCGAAACCTCTGATTTTTTTGGGAATAAAAATCGGATCATCTGATTTGTTAGGAACGAAAATTAGACCTCCAATTTATAATTTTTTTTTAAAAATCACAAAAAACTAATCTGACCATTAGATTTGATCTTAAAAAAAATTAAAAAAATCAACTTACAATATAATCGGACCTACCAATTACTTATTCTCGTACCAAAATAAAAACATATGTACCACCAATAGAATTGAATTGCACACATTTCTCTTTCATAATAAAAATTTTTATCTCCAATTTAACATTTATCTCTTAATTTTTTTATCCCAAAAAATATTAACAAAAAATACAAAAAGGGTAAATACAATAAGGTAAAAACCCTATATACAATTATTTTCATGTGAAATTGATATTTAAAAACTATTAGATAATTTGACAAATTTAACTAAAAGTGAAAATTCAAGTGAAGTCGAGTTTACGTGAAATCAATACCTGAGAGCCATTAGATATAAATTTAATCAAATAAATTAAATCATCTAACAACTCTCATGTATCAACTTCACGTAAAATCGACTCCACGTGAATTTTCACTATAACTAAATTATCATCTAATAATTTTTATAACTTACAACGCCTTTACATACACTAAAGGATGAAAATGGTAGGAAAACAAAAACGAAACAGTACGATGCTTGCGATTACTAAAATACCCTCATCAAGTTGATGTAGTTACAATTTTGACGCCGGATCCAAATCGTGAGTTCCTCGTATGAAGCAGAAGAAATAAAAAAAGAAATGTACAGACACCGTGAGAGGGCCATTTACGAACGGCATCGATTTATTATCTCCTTCTCATCCTCCGTTCACTGCGGCTTGAGATCCATTCTGCCACCGCCGATCCCACCTTCCCACGCCCAAGCGGACGGCGGTTCCCGCTTCCAAATCGGACAAGCGCCGTTCCTTCGGTAAGTTTCTCTTCCTCCTCGTTGATTCTGTATCCCGAGCTCCCTGTACCTCCTGCGCAATACAATCAATTATGCTTTCTCCCAATTCGCAATGTTACTGTGTTTTCTTTTTGAATTCGAATCTCATTGCGTGGCTCACAACGTTTTTCGACAAAGGAAATTGACTGAAACTAAACCCGAGCTCGTTTTGTGTCCTCTATAACTTAGTTTCTGACATGCTCATCTGTTCTGGTCAAAAGCTATGTGAGATCTATTCAATTATTTTTGGATTGTTATTTCCACTTGTATCGAGCATTTTAAATTTGTAGTTAAGCTTTTTCTTATGAACTGAAAGTTGTAATGTTCGAGTTGGTATTTGAAGGTTTTACCATAACTTCTTTTTCTCTCGCTGTTATCCAATTTTGACATCATAAGGTTTAAGTCGCCAAGGATATTTATTATGAACTTGTCTATTTGAGAATTTCAATCTTAACTCATATTAAGCTAAAGTAGTAGGTTCATGCTTTCATGGAACTTGACTGTGTCCAATTGCAGCTCACTCTGGTAAAAGTTGCGACACAAGAAGCCAATGGCATCTGGTGAAGGTGATACTCTGGGAACTATGGAAAATTGTGTAGAAGATTCTTCAATACCGGAGTCGCAATTGTCTGATGAGCACCATCATCATCATAAACATGGTAGCAACAGAGATCTTCAGATGGAAAATGGTATATTCGACGGCGATCAAGGTCCAGCTGATAGTTATGATCAGCTTCTAGAAATGGTTGCTGACCTCAGATTTCAGAATGAATTCTTGAAGTCCCAGTTTGATGGATTTCGCAATGTAAACCATGTACATAGTGACTCTAGTCTGCAGAAAGGAGTTGGTGGTCCAGAAGGTGGGGAATCTGACAATGTGAAAGAACTTCAGAAAAGGATACAAGCACTAGATAAAGAACTTCTGGTAGAAAAACAAACAAGACTTGCATCTGAAGAGGCTTTGAAGCACCTTCAAACGGTATACTCAGAGGCAGAAGCAAAGGCCAGGGAGCTGTCTGAAAAGCTCGCAGAAGGTCTGTTCCACTTTTGTTTGTATGAAACAGTGAAAGCCAAGCAAAAAAATAATGACCTACATTGAATGTTATGTTACTGCTCACTGTTCATGAATAATAGAATTGATATCACTATAAAATGATATATCTTTCTTAGAATGAATGCATTTTATTACCTTTCCCCCCTTTTTTTTTAAAATTTAATTTAATTTATTCTTTTTTCTAGCTCAATCAAAACTGGAGCAAGAAATAAAAGATCGTGAAGAGAAGTACTCTGAACTTGACTCAAAGTTTAACAGGCTTCATAAACGAGCAAAGCAGCGTATTCAAGATGTTCAAAAGGTGAGCAATACTGCAATCGCTATATTCTTCTGTGGCATGTTAATAGTTAATCTAATAAAATGAAGTGTAACCATGTTAATAGTTAATCTAAATGGCATTACTCCTTTGTTTGCTGTCTTTTATGATTGAAATTTTTAATGCAGGTAGATGGTCTGGCTTTTAATTAAGAACCTTAGGCCCCTTAAAATCTTGTACATTAGCAGTTTAGCACAAAACAAGTTGGGAATTCTGATTTAGGGAATCAACAAAGCAACCTTTTTTTGGACAGAAAAAGAATGTTTTCTTGGTTTTGGAAGTTGGAAAGAGGCAAAATCTTTGTGGCACTGTGCATTATACACAACTATTTGGAGTTTTTTGTTGGCACCTTCAATGACAAATTTTTTGACAAACATGTTTTGTGGGATAGTTTTACAACTTTACATGTTTGGCTTTTATTTGGTACAAAGCCCATGATCTTTATAGAGGATTTTCTCTCTCAAACATGTTGAAGGATTGGAAAATTATGTGTTATATCTTATCCCTTATCTTGTATTATTCTTCCCTTTGTCTAAATGAATTTCTTCATTTATATTTTTTTTCTTTCGAAAAAACGAAAGCTTTTTAGAAGAGACAAGATTCAAGAAAATATCCGAGGCAACCTAGTCACTTACAGCAGTTTGCTTGATTATTTTCAAAATATTAATATAGAAAGTTTATTTGGTTTGTTGTTGTGATTTTCATTCTTAGGAAAAAGATGATCTTGAGGCTCGATTCAATGAGGTGACTGAAACTGCTGAGAAAGCAACATCCCAACGGTCAGCATTACAACAAGAGCTAGAACGCACGAGGAAGCAAGCAAATGATGCATTGAAAGGAATGGATGCTGATAGGCAACATCTAAGAGGTGAAAACAACAGGTAAAACCTCAGATTTTTCCTACCATCATGATTGGAGATGGTTAGCTGCGTACATTCATATAATCATATTCATTAGCTAGAAACTTGTGTACCTTTTTTATATTGTTAGTGTTAGATATATTACTTGTTTTTTTGGTTTTGGGGGGGGGGGGGGGGGGGGAGCAGAGGGTGGCGATGGTGTGGTGATGATGATGATAATGTTGGTGTGGCTTGGTGGGGAGAGAAGAAAATGATGATGATGATAATTTAGGGTTAAAATTGGAAAATATTATCAATATGGGTAGAATTGAAATTTATTTCAAACATCAAGGAAAAGATTGAATCAAATTAAACATTAGAGGTAGTTTTGAAACTTCTCAAAAGACTTGAGAGACAAAAAATATACTTTACATTAAAAGAAATAAAGGAGAATTCAGAGTACCTCATGCCTTTTATAATTAATAGTTTAAAAATCTGTTGGCCAGACTTCGAGATACTATTGAGGATTTACGGCGTTCTTTGCAACCTAAAGAGAGTGCCATTGAGTCATTGCAACAATCTCTTGCAGAAAAAGAACAGGTGCAAATGATCTGCCTTTTTTAGTTGAGAAAGTGCTTATTGATTTAGACATCCTGTATGTTTATTCAGTTTTTGAGGTTCACACTTCAAACTATTTTGTTTATTCTGCCTAATGTATTATTCTCCTTGTGGATGTTGTATGTATAACTAAATTCGTTGTTTATGCTTGTAAACTAAATAGTTAATGCCTTGCATCTGGATAGTTAATGCCTTAATGGCATCAGCAATTTTCTTACTATATCAAGCTTATTTATATAGCCTCTTCTCAACAATAAAATTGTATTATTGTTTAGGCCAGAATACTATTTGATATCTCTAGCCCTTCCTTAAATGGATGTTGTGGACTAAGTTGAGTTGTAATAGAGTTTGAGAATTCAGAGAAGAGAAAGTGTGTTGTGTGCGTGTGTGTGTGTGTGAGAGAGAGAGAGAGAAAGCAGAGAGAAAAAAACAGAATTGCAGAAATCAGAATCTGTTCATATTAGAGTACTGAACCAGTACTTATATACATAAGTGAGGAGAAGTAAGGAGAGTGTTACTGTTCAGCACACTAGATGAAGGGGGTAGAATGGTCTTCACATTTTAGGGGCTGTTAGGGGGGAATCTATCCTAGCTGGCAATTCCTATAACTGCTCTAACAGCTTCTAGACTCTTCTAGATTCTTTACTCAGCTCGCTCTATTAAGTTAGATCCTCTTATGAGACTTAGGCTTTTAATCTTTTATGCAAAACTTGAAGTACCTGTTTTTTTTTCTTTTTTCTTTTTCTTCTTTCTTCAGTATTATTATTGTTATTGTTATTGTGGTTCTTGTTGTTGTTATTATTTTATCAAAAAAGAATGTGACTTTCATAAATATTTTTGGCATTATTTTGTAATATTTCAAATTCTTGTGCTCTATAGTTTTTACTTTTCTTTACAATAATAGCTGTTTCATGAAACTTATGTCTGTAATTTTTGATAGCAAATCAACCAATAATCGTTTATATATATATATATATATATATATATATATATATATATATATATATATATATATATATATATATATATTTCTGTTCTTTACATATCTCAAATTAATGCTTGATAACTCAGATGTTAGAAGATATGAGAGGTTTGCTTCAGGCTGCTGATGAAAAAAAACAAGCTGCACTAGCGGAGCTCTCAGCTAAACATCAAAAGGTACAAGCATATTATTTTTCATATTTGGTTTGTTTTCCTACCTTTTTAGGAGGATATCATATCTTCTTCCCTCATCCATTTTCTCCCTAATTAGATTACTTATTCAATTAAAAGAAGGTATTCTATATTGCGTATTTTGTATCTAGTTGTGCTTTGTAATTAAATCCATCTGTTTACTGCAGAATATAGAAAGTTTGGAGGCTCAACTTAATGATGCATTGTCCGATAGAAGCAAGGCAACTGAATCCATTTCTTCACTGCAGGTGAGTTTTATAGTCATGAATATTTTTTTCATTGTTGACATGATTTAAGGAGTGGAAGATGCTGCTGAGGTGAAAATAATATTCCATTTCTTGGGAGATGGGGGCTTGAACTTTGAAGGGCATTGATTCCTAGATCTGAGGATTATTTAAGAATAGCTGTCTTTTTTATTTCATGCTTTAGTTCTTTATGAATAAGAAATTTTATGTAGAGGCCTGTGAAGGTTACATAAGTGACCATGTTTGGGTGGACTTGGGCTCAAAAGCTACAACCGAAAACTAAATTTCAACATGGTTTTGGTTTTATTCTCAAGTGGTTACTAGGCCTGTAATTTATCTGCTTTAGAGATATCAGCAGAATGTGCTGAATACTTGATGCCGCTAGGAAATTCACATGCTTTCTCTATATTGGATATCTTCCAATTTAATTCGCTCTAATTTGTTCTTAATAATTTGATGAGGTTAGTTAAAATATGGCAGTTGCCTTCCAATGACCTCACCCATCTCAATCCACTAACATGTAATATCCAGGTTCTAGTTGCAGAGAAAGAATCTAAAATTGCAGAGATGGAGGCAGCCTCATCTGGGGAGGCAGCACGACTTAGAGCATCTCTGGAAAGTATGAAGGGGGAGCTTTCTCACCTAAAACAAGAGCATGTATGATTCTGAATTTCTAAAATTTCTAAGAATGCTTTCATCTTTTCCTATGCTTTATCTTATTGCAGTCACTGTCAATATTTTTCCCGCCACTCTATGTAGATTACCCTGTCCCCAGGGGGGAAGGGGATTGATTGATGTTTGCATAGACGATGAAAAGAGTGTTTAAAGTGAAATTAAGTCTTGAAAGCTTTAGAAATGTGGTAGTCTTTCTGTTATTTCGTATAACTGGATATCATTCCTTTAATCTCAAGCTTGGTGTGTTCAGGAAAAAGCAAGAGCAAGCTGGGAGACTGCATCTCAGGCGCTCAAAATGAAACTTGAAACTGCTGAAAGCAACTGCATACGTGCAGAAGTTGAAGTAGCCAAAATAAGAAGTAAATTATTTATACTTCTGAAAGCTTTGTTGCATTCATTTTAAAATGTATATTTATGTTTTTGACAATTGCCAGGTCAGCTGGAATCGGAGGTCTCTGCTCAGACCAGGATTCTCAGTATGAGAGATGCTGAACTTTTGGCTGCCAAGGAAGAGGTTCTAATTTATCTTCCCTTGCTAGTTAGCTGGTAGAAATTGAATAAAGTTATTAAACTGTTTAGATGTAGCGTGTCTCTTGTATGCCATAAGTTTTTCTGTATCTCTTGATATGGGCATGAAAGAAATTGTTGATGACATTTGCTGTCCAAAAGAACTTATTTTAATAACATTTACTGGTTCCGCATCAAGGTGCTTCCTCTTTGAATGTAGCATGTGTGCTATGGTATGTGATTCATGTAATGTCAAATGACGCCTGGTATGGGAGTGAACTTTTTTGTGTGATATTCTTCTTTAATATTCTCCAAAAAATTGTAAAATGGTCATTGCTTCAGTAAATCTGATGTTTCTAACTCAAATTCATGACAAAAATCCTTTTATTGAAAACTGTGCTTGGAAGCATGGGTGGTTATGTTTTTTCTTTCCTGATCTTTGAACAATTAAAAGTGTGGATTAGTCCCATTTCAGTTACAAAACTGCTTATCTGCTGACTGTGCTCTATAACATGGGGTTTGTGCCTTCAGATATGCAGTCTTGAGAGGGAATTTTCTTCATACAAAGTTCGAGCACATGCACTTCTTCAAAAGAAGGATGCAGAACTGGCTGCAGCTAAAGACTCTGAACAACTCAAAGCTCTTGAGGAAGCCCTAAAGGTACATTCTTATCATTATTCTATGAATAAGATCTAGATATATTAGTCAGTAATCAAATCACATTGTTAATTTTCTACAGGAGGCTGAAAATGAAGTATTATCGGTAACAGAAGAAAAGGATAAAGTTATTCAAGATCTTCAGTCTGCTATGGCGAATCATGAGAGAGAGCTTGTAGAAAGGTGCTATTGTGATTGTCAACTCTTAATTAGCTTGTTTATCTGATACCTCAGTTCGAATACGTACAAACAACTAAAATATACTTGGAAGCAAAAGATGAATAACAATTATTGATTGTGACAAATCTGGCTTTAACTCATTGATTTGTGCTATGATTTGTCTACAACTAGTGGATAGACTATTTTTCGCTGTTTAATTTTGAGCAGTCTCAACAACTTATTTATAAATTTCAGAGAGACGGCCCTTGAAAATGCGAAGCAACTAATAAGGAGCTTAGAAACAAAGCTTGACTCAGCTAATGCTCAGCACCTTAAGGAGAAAGAAGAATGGGGACTAAGCCTTAAAAATGTAGAAGAAACGTGGCGAAGTAACAAACCTTGGATGCCTGATTAAATTGTAGCTTATACTTGTATGAATTTGATTTTAGAAGGTTTAACCTCAACTTAACTTTGCAGTCAAATGTGACTCAATGAAGGCTGAAAACGAAGCAACTGCTGCACAAGATATGCAAAAGGAGTTGCAAGAGCTCAAACTGCAATATAAAAAATTGAAGGTGATATTAAAGTTCTTAAACATGTGCCTGATGGACTTTAGTTCCTCTGATTGTTTTTTCCCCTTCTTTGTTTTTCCCCTTCATAGGATGAACATGCTTCATTTCATGATATTGCTGATAAAATGATTGAGGAGAAGGATAATGAAATATCTAGACTTTCAGATGATAATAGGAATCTTCGTCAATCTCTTCAATCAAGACCACAGGTTTTTGTTTTTATGTTATTTTTTTCCTTTCCTGCTTTTAGTAAATCATATGATTATTGAGACATAGATCTGGTACTTAACATTCATGTGATCTTGCATATTTATTCTACTGGTCTGACAATGCTGTGCTATAATCTCAGGTTGACCACAGTGACAATGATAATTATAACACAGGTATTAATTCATTTATATCCTGGCAGAAATTGTTCTGCTTGCTTAGCATTTTAAGTATATTTTCGTTGTTTCAAATATCTGGTGATTTTCTAGTATAACGTTTTCTGGATCTAAATATTATTTCAACTGTTCTGGACAGGCTCGCATAAAGTGGATTCAATGAATTTAAGTCCCTCTGCTGCAGAACAGCAAATTCTGGTATGTCTTTATTCCTAATTTATGGTGTAATTCCATTCCCGCTTTTAATTGATCACTAATGTATATTGTAAAGAGTATCTGCGTTGAAAGTTTTCTACATTGCAACCTGTTTTATTGCCTTGATAATTGGATCCTCGATCCTATTTTACTGTCAGCTCCTAGCTAGACAACAAGCTCAAAGAGAAGAAGAACTAGCACGATCACAGCGCCATATCTTAGCTCTTCAAGTATGTCTTGTCTTGATCTATCACCTCTTCTCCAATTCCATCCCCATATTCTGTATAATGTATAACATTGCTGTCAATTCAGGAAGAAATTGAGGAGCTTGAACGAGAGAATCGTCTCCACAGCCAACAGGTATATGATTGCTTGCATTTCTTGAGATTTTAATTGTATTTGCATATGATATAGACGAGATTTAATTTCTCTATACGGACAATGATATCATCTGTAATTACAGTCGTAGTTTCCCTTATGTGTTTCCAATATTATGATTTTAGGAAGCAATACTAAAGGCTGAGCTTCGTGACATGGATAGATCAAAGAAAAGGGAAGGCGTAGATATGACATATTTGAAAAATGTTATCTTAAAGCTTCTTGAGACAGGTATAAACTTCAAAGGAAGCAGATAATCTTTTATTTTTCTATTTCTAGTGAAAAGCATGTATTTAATATGATAATGAAAATTGTGTGACCAGGTGAAGTGGAGGTATTGCTACCAGTTATTGGGATGCTTCTCCAGTTTAGTCCACAAGAGGTAATATTTGTCATCTTTTACCTCACTTTGCATCCTTGTGTATATCTTATTTCAGGGAGAAGAAATGAGGTTGTGCAAAGTAAAGTAATTATGTCATTCATTTTTTCTTTTGCATCCCCTTAGTTAAATTTGAGGGTTCTTATAAATACTTTGAAGTACTGTTAACATGCAGAAATAACATGTGTAAGACTTTGGATGTGTCTCCGGCAAAATGTTCTATAAGCATGTCTCTGGAAGAACATTTGTTGTTTTTACATTGTCCATTTTTCTTTCCATAATTTCCAAACAAACTGAAAGTAAATTAATTTAAAACCAACACTTCATTTATGTATATGAATTTAACGAAGATGTTCCTCTGCTATTGAATTGCAAGCACAGATGCAGAAGTGTCAACAGGCATATCAAAACTCAGCAGATGCATCACCAAATCCTACGAATGATGCCTCAGGATCTGGCCTCTCTCTTTTCTCAAGATTCTCATTTACATAATGATGTAAATAGGAGCTCCGGAGAATTCTCTTGTTGCTGTGAGACCATATGCTTCTGCCAAAACAGCTCCAGAAGTATTGTTTGTGTACTCACTTTTACTGGCAAACCAGGTTTGTATCTGTAAATTAGATATATCTTTCGTTGATTGCATTGTTCAATGGAAGTGTTCCGAAGCTGTAAAGAAACACCAAAGGGTTATACCATACAACAAATATTATAACACGGAGGAAGGGAGAAAACTCGAGAGATATTCAGTTTGATTATCTGGCTGGGGAACAATAGAATAGTTCATTTTTTACCCTTGATTATATTGAGCCGAAAGGTATTGCTAGAGAGAACTGTATCATATGTCTTCATTCTGAATTATGAAATTTGAATTTGACAATGCTAGAGGAGTGAGAATTCCCTTTTTGAGTTCACATTTTTGTAAGTCATGATGATATATCTAAAGGAAATTTTAGTGTTCGAGTTTTCATTAATATTTTCTATTTCCTTGGCACACAAAAAATGTTTTTGCCGCATTAACATTATTATGGTTAACTAGGAGCGAGCTGAGTTGCAATGGGAGAGTTTGATTCCGCAAGTTCGCAAATTGCTTCTTGGTTGACTATATAAGAAAGGAAAGTACCGGTGTTTCAGTAATCTTAACTGTTGATTTTAATTAATGTTATATATTTTTTATAATTAAAATCAACAGTTAAAATTAATAAAATGTACCTGTAATATTTGAAATTCTTCCTACAAAGATATATAAGCATCTTATTTCTCTTGCAGCGTAAATTTTTTTGATAAACTGTTCTCTGGATGCGTCTTTTAATGATTAAATGAAACCCTTTATTTTGGAGGGGGTAATAAAATGCCTCGAGTAAAAACGTATTGCTATCCAATATTCCAATGTCATTCAGATCTTCCGGCCTATTTAAGGTTTCTGATATTTCTTTTAGATAATTTCAATAAACAATTTGTAATTGTAAAACCTTAATTGTGTCCTTAGCAAAATTTCAATATTTATCAGTTATCACTACTCTTCCTTTTATAATCCACGGTAAATTTAACTTGTGGTTGTGGCTGCGGTTTTGTCTCTCGTCCCCCAGCTTTTTTTTATAACCATGTTTGGGTTTATCAACTTGCTCTCCCCTTGCCAACTGCTGATTGCAGCATGGTATGAAGAGCCGCAAAGTACGGAATCAGAATCACTAGAATTAGGGTGGACAATGGCAAAAATAATTACAGGAAAGTACACTAAACAGAAATACGAAGTTGAACCGCTGATCTGATAGATTCGATGCACAAATTCAGAATTGTCTTGTGTCTACTCATTATTCTAACGTAGCAATGCCAGGTTTCGTTGAGTTTGGATGCCAAATACGAAGACAAATAATAGATAAGACATACGTAATGGAAATCAATATAGCACAGTAATTCAACATGTTTTATCATCCTCATTCAATTTATTGAGAATATATTTCATCTAACATCCAATAAAATATCACATGAGACTCAACCCCAAACAAGCATAAGTTGGAACCTAAGCTATACTTAACTTTGTAGCCGACAATAATAGCAAAGTGCAATGAAAGCACTTCCCTGCCGACCCAAATTTCAAAATCAAACATACCACTAAAAAACATAAAAAGTAGACATATCTAACTAATAGCCAAATCAAAATCAGCCAAAAACCTTGAACCATAGGCGATACTTTATGGAGTGTAGTAGCAAAAAAGACAAAAGCATGGGGAATAAAAGTGTATTCCTTTCCTTCTTCCTTTTGAAGCTTCTAAGCATGCCTTGCTTGGAAATCCTTCATGAAAGCCACCAACTTCTCAACACCAGCCAAAGGCATAGCATTGTAAATCGAAGCCCTCATTCCTCCAACTGACCTATGGCCTTTGAGCTGCACCATCTTCTCCTTAGCAGCTTCCTTAATGAACTCAACCTCCAACTCAGCCTTCTCCAAAGTGAAAGGCACATTCATCAATGACCTGACAGACTTATCAACAGGGCACCTAAAGAACCCTTTGCTGTCATCAATTGCATTGTACAAAATCTCAGCCTTCTTCTTGTTCTTCTTCTCAACCTCCTTCAACCCACCTTGCTCCACAAGATCCTCAAACACCAAACCACACATGTAGATTCCATAGCATGGAGGCGTGTTATACAGTGAATTGTTCTCATCATGGATCTTGTAGTCCAGCATCACAGGTGTCAAACCCTGAGCATTTCCAATCAGATCTTTCCTTATGATCACAATGGTGACCCCGGAGGGACCCACATTCTTTTGTGCACCAGCATAGATCAAACCAAACCTAGACACATCCACAGGCTTGGAGCAAAAATTTGAGGACATATCAGCAACAAGAACACCGTTTTTGGGTGTAGGGTAATCCTTGAACTCCACACCATGAATTGTTTCATTGGCGCAAATATGCAAATACCTGGCGTCCGTGGATTGATTCAAACCAGAAAAAGATGGAATCTTTGTGTATTTTTCGGATTTCCCAGACCAGATCACCTTCGGTTTGCAGTATTTCTGTGCCTCCTTGAATGCTTTGTCAGACCAAGAACCGGTGACGACGTAATCAACGGTGTCTTGTGGGGTGCAGAGGTTTAAGGGGATGGCGGCGAATTGGGTGGTGGCGCCCCCTTGGAGGAAGAGGACGGAATATTCCGACGGAATATTGAGAAGGGTTCGCAGATCTGACTCTGCTTTTTGGATTATTGAGAGGAATTCTTTTCCTCTGTGGCTCATCTCCATGACGCTCATTCCTGAGCCGCGCCAGTTGTAGAGCTCCGATTGGGCCTTCAGGAGGACATTCTCGGGGAGGGTAGCGGGGCCGGCGGCGAAGTTGAAGACCCGATCTTGGGACTGGGTGGAGGCTTGTGGTGGCGCTTGGGTTCGGGTGGTGGCGGTGCATTTGATGGAGATAGGTTTGAAGGTGGTGGTGGCGGTGCGTGTGGTGGTTATTGGGAAAAGGTTGGTGGTGTTGGTGAGGTTGGTGGGGTTGTGGAGGAAGAGAGTGTGGTTTGAAGTTGCCATTGACATCGACATGGTTACGGTTATTGTGAAAAAACCAGAAGGCAGAGAAAAGCAGAGAAACAGAGACAGAAACAGAGACCAAGAAAAAGAAGAGAGAGAACTTTTTGCAGAGTTTGGTGCTTTTTTTTTTAATCAATGGCTTATTATGGAGTGTTTGGTGACTGGTTTTGGTGTCAGGGCAAAGATCTGAATCTGAAGTAGGGACGATTTATACTCAGTCATGCATACATTATTATTATTATTGTTAATTAATTACATACAGCATTAATGTCAAGTTTGCATTCATGGTTAGACTCTTTTTTAAATTAAAAAAAATCATAGAGATATTTGGTTTTGTTATTTTTATTTTATTTTTTCCTTTCTCACAAAAAAGTTTGGTATTTTAAATTATATTTTATAAAGAAATAGTAATGAAATAAGTTATACAGATATTTATTTCCTAAAAGGATAGACTGATAGAGTACAATTACAATATTGTTGTTGAATACTTTTGGTGAATTAATATAAAAAAATGTTTTTTCCAAATTATGTTGGGAAATATATGTATGATTCGGTTGGCTTCCAAGTAAAGTCGTACAAACTTACACCCATGAAAATATAGAACATCACATTATTATTATTATTATTATTATTATTATTATTATTATTATTATTATTAGATAAAAATGATGTTTTTTTTTTTTAAGAAATTTGTTGGGCTCAAAAAAGAGTCACAATCAAATCGAACACAGCAAATTGCTAAACATGGGGATAGGGGTAGGTGCATGTTGATATCGCAAGTCTCAAAAGGAAAATGGTACACTTTCCATTTAGCCTCATGGAGTCAAGAGTGCAAGAGAAAATGAACTCAACAACTGGAAATTTTTTATTTTTTTATACAAAAACAGAGCTCACAACATATCATTTTTCAATTTAAAATGTTAGCATGAAATATTTGTTGAATTATAGTGTTTGATTATGTTATTCTCTCTCCTTTTTTTAAGACAATAAAATTTTATATGATTTTTCTCCTTTTATAATTTTTTAGAAGATGAGAGGGTGAGTGCGACTCTTTTGTTAATGTGTTTGGTGAGTTCAAGTCTCCAGTTTTCAAAAGTTGGCGGCGCTCGCAAGTATAAAGAGTGCACCTCATTCGAGTCCGTAAAAGATACTTCATCAATTTATTTTTTTAAAATAATTAAAAAATATAAATATAGGTATTACAAAGGTATAAAATACAATTTACTATAATAAATAATGTGGGAATCAAATTTATCAGAATGCATAAAATAAAAATCGCATACCAAAATATTTTTTTTTAGAATTTATGTAAACTGCGACAGGAGTCTCGCAGTTTATCAATACACATAATCTGCTATAGGGGTGTCGTAGATTACGTGTTAGGCGAAATAAGTATAAACCGCGATAAGAGTGTAGCGGTTTATGCGTTAGTATAAATACGCTGAAGGGTATCGCGGATTACATTTGTGCGGGAGATAAAATTTTTTAGAGAGAGAAAGAGAGGCTTTTTAGAGAGAGGAAAAGAGAGAAAAGTGTGGGTTGGTTGAGTGGAGATCGGAGTCGGGACTATGGCGAAGGCACGCAGTTTTTGCTGGAAGTATAAACGAAAAGGTTAGTTTGATTATTTTTAGTTAATATATTTTGCATAATATTTTTCGTATGACAGTGATTTAGGTATTTAAATTTAGATTTAAATTATTATTTTAAATCAAAAAATGTAGTATTTAATTAATTTAGATTAGAAAATATTGTATTTTTGTGACTGTGAATCGTTTATGGCTTTTATTGAATTTTGTTATTAGAAAATAGAAACTGTATGTTACCTGTTTAAACTTAAATATTGTACTTTTTGTGTTAGATTACTTTAAATTAGTGTTGATTTTTTTATATGTTTGGTTTCTTCTGTCACATGCTCCAACCGACTAGGTGTATTTATAGTGTTCGGAGGCAGCAGAACATGCCTCTGCATGACAGAATCATACCCTATCTGGAGAGGGCCGGTTTGTACCACCTGGCGAGGCTCAACGCCAGGTGGTTCTGGTTGGACGAGCCCTTAGTCAGCGCTTTCATTGAGAGGTGGCGTCCTAAGACGCGTACCTTTCATATGCCTTTTGAAGAGTGCACTATCACGCTGCAGGATGTAGCATACTAGTTGGGCCTTCCCGTGGATGGTTTACCTATATCGAGTGCCTTACAAATTTTGAGAAGTTTATGGAAGAAGGCAAACCAGCGTGGGAGTGGTTTCAAGAACTGTTTGGCGAACTTCCACCACATAATAAGGTAAAGCAGTATAGAGTCCACTTCACCTGGTTTCATAAGAGGTTCAGGGTGCCCATAGGTTTCTGTCACCGGATTCCTTGATTGCCGATCCTAGGGCCGAGGATATCAGTCAGGATGTTGTTCAGAGAGGGTCGTCCCAGACGCCTTCTAGGGTTCCGATGCCAGACGTGCCTGATAACAGGTGCGTCGAGCGGCAACGACGCATTGGTACTCGAGCTACAGACCGTGAGTGGCGATGGCTGGATGACATGATTCAGGATGACAGATCTGGTGGTGACGGAGTCGGACACGCCG
This sequence comes from Arachis hypogaea, assembly GCF_003086295.3. Taxonomy (NCBI): domain Eukaryota; kingdom Viridiplantae; phylum Streptophyta; class Magnoliopsida; order Fabales; family Fabaceae; genus Arachis; species Arachis hypogaea. Next base: position 3,955,240 of record NC_092040.1, on the reverse strand, counting down.
ATCACTGTGTCCGGCGTGGCCATCCTCAGCGTTGGGGTGGTTCATCAGGGGTCGCATCCGGTGGTACTGGTGATAGACCTACTGAGCAGGCAGGGGCGGAGACTCAGGAGGTTCCTCTTACACATGTTTTGAGCTCCCAGATATACCATGACATCCCTTGCCAGACGTATGATGACCTGACGGGTCCGACTTTCACGATGGATATGGACCACGAGGTTGGGAGTTCACAGTTCTACTCCAACTTTGCAAATCTCATCCGGGATGACAATCCTATGCATCTTCAGCAGCAGACCCCACAGCCACAGGATCAGATGCCTGAGACCCAGATGGACGTTGCGCAGGGGTACCGCCCAGATATGCAGGATATGCAGCGGTACCAGCCACAAATGTCTGACTCTCATGGGTTCCAGCCCCAGCTACACGTAGATCTGAATGAGTCTGCTGGCGGCCCGTATGACAGTTGATTGGGAATGGGAGGGACGCCTCCATCTGCATATGGCGTGGGCATGCCCGTCGATCCTCTAGCACAGCAGCACCAGAGGCCAGGCAAAGTGAGACGGATCCTCTAGCATATGTGGTACATGGTCGCATCTCCTGGGCGCATTTGGACATGACTCTCAACAGGAGGATGAGGACAAGCGGGAGCCGTAGCTTACTATTTTATGTTTTCATTGACGATACATCGATACCTATGTATGTCAGATTTGTCATGTATTTTTGTATTATATGTGTTTGTACTTAGTTTATTTCCATTGAATTAGGTGTGTGTTATGTATTTTTTTGTTAATTATACACATACTTCATTTTATGTTTATGCAAATTGCTCACTAACGCATAAACCGTTGCACTCCGGTTTATGCACGTTATATATCCACACGTAAACCACAACACTCCTGTCACGATTTATGCTTATTTCGCCTAGCACATAATCTACGATACTTTTATAGCAGATTACGTGTATTAATAAACTGCGAAACTCCTGTCACACTTTATATAAATTATAAAAAATATATTTTAATATGCATTTTCTATTTTATTCATTTTGATAAATTTAATTCTCATTATTTATTATAATAAATTACCTAATTCATTTGGCCTGATTTAAAAAATTGAGTACAGAACATAAATAGTTGGTGGTGGAACACATGAACACTTGGAGCACAAGGGTCAACGGATTCTGTATGGCTGACCCTGTAACCCACACTGCTTACACATTCAGCATTGCATTTACTTCGAGACCGTTGCACTAAAGATATTAATTTTTTATGTTTCTTGTGTCCGAAAGTTATATGTTTTTATAAGTTAAGAAAATTTTGATTAAAAATATAAAAAACTTAAATTTTTAATATCTCTATTTATATTTATTGAATAAAAATATTTAAATTTTTTGTTAATAGTAAGTTTATTATGTGTTTTTAGAATAAATATTAGTTAAATTCTAATTTTTTTATTGTTTATAAAATTTATCAATTTAATAAATTAACAACTAATTAGGTGAAAATATGAATTCTATTTTTTTATTGTTAATCAATAAATTATTATACATAATATAAAATTTAAAATTTGACATTTATTTAGGATTTTTTATTTTTATAAATTAAATAAATCTAATAATTATTAAAATAAAAAATTTAAAAAATATTTATCGAAATAAATATATCTTTTTTTATCTCATTTATATTGTAAACGAGATGTTACGACCCAGCCCAAGGTCCACACGGGTCAACCCGACCCAAGCTCTACCCAACCCGGACGCCTGCATTCCAACCGACCCGGACACGCGTCCTGTACGACCCACACACGGCTGCAGGGCAGCGCCCTTGGGATCATGGGCCTAACCTCACACGGGGCCCACCACTGACATGTATATAAGGGGAAGAATGGCTCTTCCCCCGAGGTACGTCACATCTTCCAGCCCTATTTTCTGCTCGCCTGCACATTACTGACTTAAGCGTCGGAGTGTCCTTGCAGGTGGCACCCCCCTTTCATCACGACAAGTGCTCGGCTACTCGACTACCCGCAAGCAACGCGACTCAAGCCAAGGCATCTCCCCTCTACATCTATCCACCCGACCTGTTTGGAATCCGACAACGAACATTGGCGCCGTCTGTGGGGACTTTCTTTGCCTGAATGGAAGTCGCGCCAGGTCCCGGCGACCGAGCTCGAGCAGCCGGAGCGGAGGGGGCAGTCTCCGTCGCCTCGCAAAGGGGGGGCCGGAGATCCCCCCAACAACACACGAGAACCCGACCATTCGGAGGAACGGGCGGCGATAGCGCCATAATAATGCAGGAGCTACGCCACAGGGTCCAGAACCTAGAACGACAACTAGCCGACCAGGAGAGGGATGGATGGTCTACCGATCCAAGCTACACCCCGTCTCCCGGGGGCGAGGAAGAAGAGAGCTCTCACCGAAGCCGCTCACGGCGTATGCCTGCATCCCGGACGGAAGCAGAGGGCACGCAAGAGGAATCACCCATTCCGAGAAGACGGAATGACACAGTCATCTACTCTCGCGGCAGACAATCTCGCCGAACGGCAAGAGGTCGTGAGGACGGAGATGGGAAAACCGAGAGAACACGACAACCTGTAATAATGGGTGTCACGCCGTTCCACCGATCTATCCTCGAGGTCCGGTTGCCGAAACACTTCGACAAACCAACGGACATGAGGTATGACGGAACTCAAGATCCTCTAGAACATCTCACGGCCTTTGAGGCTAGGATGAACCTAGAGGGAGTAGGTGACGAAGTAAGGTGCCGCGCCTTCCCGGTAACCTTAGCAGGACCAGCGATCAGATGGTTTAATGGCCTCCCTCAAGGTTCCATTTATAGTTTCTCAGACATCAGCCGCGCGTTTCTGGCTCAGTTTACAATGCGAATAGCGAAGGCCAAGCATCCTATCAACCTCCTCGGGGTAACCCAGAGACAGGGAGAGCCGACAAGGAGATACTTAGATCGGTTCAACGACGAATGCTTGGAAATCGACGGCTTGACCGACTCGGTGGCCAGTCTCTGCCTGACGAACGGCCTCCTCAACGAGAACTTCCGGAAACACCTTACCACGAAGCCGGTATGGACGATGCATGAAATCCAAACGGTGGCCAAAGAATACATAAACGACGAGGAAGTCAGCCGAGTCGTGGCTGCCAATAAGCGGCAGTCCGGTTACGGCCAAGCTCGGCAGTCCGGTGGCAACGGGGAGAGAGCAAAAGAAAAGATTAGGGAGGAGGCATCAAACAAAGCCCCTAGGCCGTTCCCTCGAGTCGGGAAGTTTACAAACTACACTCCACTCACCCTCCCCATCGTGGAAGTCTATCAACAAATTGCCGAGAAGGGAATCCTTCCGAAGCCCCGACCACTTAAGGACCGTACGGGTGGAAACAAGAACCTTTATTGTGATTACCACAAAGGATATGGCCATCAAACACAAGACTGTTTCGACTTGAAGGATGCATTAGAACAGGCGATAAGGGAAGGAAAGCTAGCAGCGTTCTCCCATCTCATTAGGGAGCCGAGAAGGCGTTATCGCGATCAGGACGAGGAAGGCAAGACACGCTCGGCCAAGCGGCGACAAGAACCCGAAGACAGAGACCACGGCCTCACGGTGATAAACGTGGTAACGGCAAAAAACACTGCACCAAAATCCCGGTCGGCACATAAGAAAGACGCCAAGGTTCTGGCGATCTCATCTCCGCCGATGCAGAGTACCAAAAAACCTCCGTCCATTTCTTTCGGCCCAGAAGATCAATGGTTCAACGACGCCCCGGAAAACCCTCCCATGGTCATAACGGCTAGAGTGGGAACCGGCCTCGTCAAACGGATCCTTGTCGACACTGGGGCGGATTCAAACATCATGTTCCGCAACGTGTTCGACGCACTGGGGCTGAAGGATGCCGACCTGACAACCCACCAGCACGGGGTTATCGGGCTAGGCGACCACTTCATTAAACCAGACGGAGTCATTTCCCTACCGATCTCGGTAGGACAAACGCAAGGCCGAAGATCGGCGATGGCCGAATTCGTAATCCTCCGAGACTCCACAGCCTACAACATCATCTTGGGAAGAAGAACAATCAATGATTTTGAAGCCATAATCAATACCAAGCTACTAGTTATGAAGTTCGTCACCGATGATGGATCCATAGGGACCATAAGAGGAGACCTCGAGACGGCGGTCGCTTGTGACAACGCCAGCCTTTCCCTCAGAAAGAAGTCCAAGGAAGCATCTGGCGTATTCCTAGCCGACCTTGATGCCAGAGTAGAGGACAACCCGAGGCCGGAACCAGAAGGGGACCTGGAGAAATTTAGCATCGGTGACGAAGGGGAAAAGTTCACATTCATTAACAAGAACCTCCCACACGAGTTGAAAGAGCCTTTGATTGAAATGATAAGGGCCAACAGGGACCTGTTCGCATAGACACCAGCCGACATGCCGGGCATAGATCCACAAATCATTTCACATCACCTAGCCATCAAACCGGAAGCACGCCCAGTGGCTCAACGAAGGAGAAAGATGTCGGCGGAAAGAGCAGAGGAGGTAGCCAAGCAAACGGCCGGCCTCCTAGAAGCAGGCTTCATACGAGAAGTGGACTACTCGACATGGCTCTCAAATGTGGTATTGGTGAAAAAACACAATGGCAGATGGAGAATGTGCGTGGACTACTCTGACCTTAACAAAGCATGCCCCAAAGATTGCTTCCCCCTTCCCAACATAGATGCACTAGTCGACGCCGCGGCGGGGTACCGGTATCTGAGTTTCATGGACGCTTACTCCGGTTACAATCAGATACCGATGCACCGACCAGACGAAGACAAAACGGCGTTCATAATGCCAGGAGGAACTTTCTGCTACAAGGTAATGCCATTTGGCTTGAAAAATGCAGGGGCGACATATCAAAGGCTGATGAACAGGATATTCCACGACCTCATAGGGAAAACGGTCGAAGTTTACGTGGACGACATCCTGACAAAGACAACACGACCTGACGACCTCATAAACGACCTGGCAAGTGTGTTTGCATCCCTCCGTCAACATGGTATGAGGCTGAACCCCCTCAAGTGCGCCTTCGCCATGGAAGCCGGCAAGTTCCTGGGATTTATGATAACTCAGAGAGGGGTAGAAGCCAACCCGGAGAAATGCCAGGCAATACTTCAGATGAAGAGCCCGGGTTGTGTCAAGGACGTCCAGAGATTGGCAGGGAGATTGACATCACTTTCCCGTTTTCTCGGAGCCTCGGGGACAAAGGCCCTGCCATTTTTCAACCTCATGAAGAAAGGGATGGCGTTTGAGTGGACACCCGCGTGCGAAGAAGCCTTTCAACACTTCAAGGAAATCCTAGCGGCACCTCCCATTCTCGGGAAGCCAAGGGGCGGGGAACCACTATACCTATACCTCGCTATAACAAGTGAAGCCCTGGCCGCAGTACTAGTACGGGAGGACGGGAAAACCCAACAGCCAGTCTACTTCATAAGCAAGGCCCTACAAGGAGCAGAGTTAAGATATAGCAAGTTGGAAAAGCTAGCCTTAGCACTCCTAACTTCCTCTAGAAGGTTAAAGCAGTACTTCCAGAGTCACCAAGTGGTCGTCAGAACGGACCAATGGATTCGGCAAGTTCTCCAAAAACCCGACCTGGCGGGAAGAATGATGACTTGGTCCATCGAACTCTCTCAATATGACATACGGTACGAGCCCCGGCAGGCCATCAAGGCGCAGGCCATGGCGGATTTTTTGGTTGAAGTAACAGGAGACCCAGGCGAAGACATGGGTACACGGTGGAAGCTCCATGTGGACGGAGCCTCCAACCAGACCTTCGGAGGAGCCGGGATCATCCTAGAAAGTCCAAACGGGGTCGTATACGAACAGTCGGTTAGATTCGAGTTCCCCATCTCGAATAACCAAGCCGAATACGAAGCCCTCATAGGAGGCTTGACCCTAGCAACAGAGGTCGGCGCAAGAAGGCTGGAAGTATGCAGCGACTCCCAAGTCGTGACTTCCCAAGTAAACGGCAGCTACCAAGCCAAGGACCCCTTGTTGCAGAAATACCTGGAAAAGGTCAAAAGTTTGAGCCAAAGGTTCGAAGAGATCACGGTCCAGCATGTACCCAGAGAAAGGAACACACGAGCAGACCTCCTATCAAAATTAGCTAGCACGAAGCCAGGGGAGGGAAACCGGTCTCTCATCCAAGGCATGACAAAGGAACCAGCAATTGCACTACACATAACAACCCTAAGTTCTTCGTGGCTAGACCCCATCACCAACTACCTAGAACATGGCCAGGTCCCTAGCGATGAAAAGGATGCGGTGAAATTAAGGAGAGAAGCAGCCAAATACGCCGTCATCCAAGGACAGCTGTTTAGAAAAGGGCTTAGCCAACCCCTACTGAAGTGCCTACACCCCGACCAGACGGACTATGTCCTCAGGAAAGTCCACGAGGGCTGCTGTGGGCACCACATCGGAGGCAGAGCCCTAGCAAGGAAGTTAATCCGAGCTGGGTACTACTGGCCGTCGATGATGGCAGATTCCAAAGAGTTCGTCAAAAAGTGCATAAAGTGCCAACAAAATGCCAATTTTGCCAAGGCACCGGCCTCAGAGTTAAGCTTGCTAACGACCTCCCGGCCATTCGCTCAGTGGGGAATCGACCTCTTAGGGCCCTTCCCGGTTGGCCCTGGGCAGGTCAAATATCTCATAGTGGCAATTGATTATTATACCAAATGGATAGAAGCTGAACCACTAGCTAGCATATCCTCAGCCAATTGCAGAAAATTCATGTGGAGGCAGGTGATAACACGATTCGGGATACCGGAAGTCGTCATCTCGGACAACGGCACACAATTTACTGACAAGAAGTTCACAGAATTTCTCAACGGCCTGGGTATAAGGCAAAGGTTCTCTTCGGTAGAACACCCTCAGACGAACGGACAAGTGGAATCTGCCAACAAGGTCATCCTTTCAGGGCTAAAAAAAAGGTTGGACAATAAAAAGGGTGCTTGGGCCGACGAGCTGGCATCGGTCCTCTGGTCTTACCGGACAACCGAGCAGTCCTCCACCAAGGAAACTCCTTTCCGACTAACGTACGGGGTAGATGCAGTAATACCCGTAGAGATCGGCGAACCAAGTCCGCGATTGCTTTTGAAGGGAGTAGAAGAAACTATAGAAAAGGACCTGATAGATGAAGCCCGGGAAATGGCCCATTTAACGGAAACAGCGCTAAAACAAAGAATAGCTCTGCGCTACAACACCAAAGTGCTCAAGAGGGACTTTGAACCTGACGACCTCGTTCTGAGACGGAATGATATCGGCCCGCCGACCCCCGGAGAGGGCAAGCTAGCGGCAAACTGGGAAGGCCCCTTCAGAGTCAAAAAGGTGATGGGAAAAGGAGCCTTTAAGTTAGAAAGGCTCGATGGCAAGGAGGTCCCGAGGACATGGAACGCGGACAACTTTAGAAGATTCTACTCCTAAAAGACGGAACGACATGCCGACCAATCTAGCTAAGTAGCCAATTTGTCATTTATAGTAACTTTCAAGTCCTTTATGTGGTTGCCGAATAAGATATACTTGTGCAAATTCTCCACCATATTGTATCTTTTTTCAGATAAACCGTCCCGTCGTGACTAACAACGACACGCGACCCGGGACTGATCACCCCGGGAAGCCGTCAACCACCGTCGTAACAAACAACTACACGAAAGGCCACGAGCCGCCGGTCTAAACGACTTCAAACCAAAAACGGTTAATAGGAACAATAACACGAGCAGACGAGCAAACGACAAATATAAACCAAAACGGTTAAAAATGATAACGCAGATAAATAAAAGGTTTATCGCGACAACACGAGCAAGCGACCAAAAAGGTCATTATTCACAAGCCAAAAGTAAAACGGCTAACATCAAATAGTTCACAAAAGCCAAAAACGGCAAAGACTAAAATAAGTTTACAAGTCAGAAGAAAGCGGCTAAACAGGAACTGTAAACAAGGATCATTTCGTGGAGGCATCGACAACCTTGCCGTCATGGATGACCTTGCGAACACCAATCGCCGACGTGTCGAACTCAGGGGCAATAACTTTAACTTGCGCTTTAAGGGCTTCCTCGGTAGCCAGGATCGCGCCCCTGCCCTGTCTGACGACGTCCTTGTACTTAGCCTTCCATGTCGCCAGTTCGGCCTCCACGGCCCTCTTCTCCTCCTCAACTTCGGCCGCACGCTTTTGCGCCGCAGCGACCTGACCTTCCAGAGCCATCTCACGCTCGACCAAACGTTCAATCGTCGCGTCCGACTCTTTCTGTTTCTTCTCGGCAGCTGTTAATTTTTGTTCGGCGGCAGTCGCTTTCTGCTCGGCAGTGGTGGTCTTCTTCTCGGCAGCATCCAACTTCTCCGAAGTTTGAGTCAATTGCCCCCGGAGAGTTTCCACTTCATCTTTTAATTCATTGTTGGCCTTCCCACTAGCCTCCAGCCTCCTGCGGAGGGACTCCATCCCGGACAGCTCAAACTCGGCCTTCCGAGCTATCACAGCACCCCGCAGAAGTGTTCGGTACATCCACCTCGCTTGCCCGGCAAGGGAAGACTCGTGGAAATACTCCTCGGTGCCAGGGATCAGTTGGGTGTCTATAAAGTTGGATGCATCGAAATTCCTCTCCATGACGGTGAGGACCCCTTCGGGACTTGAAGACGCTTTCCTTTTTCTTTTAGGGGTAGGGACGACCACCTCCACATCATCGTCAGGGGCAGACGTCGAACCCCCTTGACCCACCACTTCACGAGGAGGAGAGGAATGAACCGGTTTCTCGACCTCGACCTGGGCGGCTTGGGTCGAGGCCCCGGTTCCCCCAACCACGGCCTCCTGCCTCGGAGCTGCATTGTCCTCGGTAGGAGTTGTAGACGTCTCAGCGGCAGACTGGTCATTATCTTCTTCTTCATCACCGCCGCCAAGAAAAGTCTGAAACAAGTCGGGAAGACCCGTCACCGACGCAGACATATCCACTGCAAGAAAAAAGAAAGGAGGTCGGTTAATCGTCACAAAATATCAACAAAAGGGAAAAAAAGACAAAGGGAAAAGTAAAAAGCTTCTCACAAATATAGTTACGGCCGGACTCCCGGTCACCCATAAGAAGATGGGGATTTACCGGGTTCTTCCCAAAAACTGCGTTTAGCACCTCGGCAATTTGCTGATCTACTGCCGACATGTTTTTATAAACTACCTTAATAAAACTATTGGCTCCTGCTCCGAAGCTCCAATAAGTCGGGATGAGCCGTACCCCCTCCAGAGATAACCAAAAGGGGTGACGACCTTTGGCCGGGCGGACCTTAAAATACTTGTCCTTAAACCCATGGTAAGAATCTTCGAACAAGCCGAAAATCTTCCGACCCTGAGCAGCCCGGAAGGACATAAACCCTTTCCTATGTTTCCCCTCCTTGGAAGGGTTTGTGAGGGTGAAGAAAAAGAGGAAGACATCTACGGACACCGGCAGATCGAGATACTCACAAACCATCTCGAAACAGCGGATCGAAGCCCAGCTGTTCGGATGCAACTGCGACGGTGACACAGAAATTCGGTTTAAAAGCGCCATTTGAAAGGCTGAAAACGGAATGCGAACTCTGACTTGAGTGAACATAGCCTTGTAGAACCAAATCCAGTCGGCGACCTGGCTGGGTCGGAAGTTGATTTCATACAAACGCTTGTGAGGAGCCGGGACGAAAACGTCGTAATTGGCCTCCTCGTCGGTCCCGCCACACAGATACCCGGCTTGTCGGAACTCGGTGAGCTCCTCTTCGCCCATTTGATTGGGTGACTCCCTTATATCAGAGACGACCCAAGCATATTGGTCATACGCCGCGGGGTTAACGGATGCCCGGGAGACCGTGCGAGCCATACCTACATGGGGGTACCATCCAGTTAGTCTAAGAGATCGGTTGCTCAAGCCGAACACACACACCACCCTCACGACTTCCCGACTAAGGCCAAACAAGGCTAAATGGCTAAAAAAGCGAGAGAAAGCCTACCCTGGAATGGTACTTTTCCCCCTAACACGTCTACTCGTGACTAAAACGCTACACAGTAACATCAAAAAAACCAAATAACAAGCATACAGAAATAATGCATAAAGGGAGATTGATTTGATAATTACCTAAATTGATGGAAAGGAGATGGAGTTGCAAGTCTGGGAAAGTGCAGGATAGATGAACGAAGGTACCGCAACAATGCTCTGAAATATTGCAACAGGGAAGAAGAAGAAGAGAAATGGAAAGTGTGAAAAGAGAAAGAAGCACAAAACCGACTGTTTAAAAACTGCCCCCCAAAGCGCGAAAACACCTGGGGGCAGAATAGTCTTTTCAGACGGGGTTTTTCCACCCCATTATGAGCATTCAATGCTCGGCACGAGAAACGGAGCGACGAAACGGTTGCCTATGCAGACCAAGGGACACGCGTGTTGGGGGCGCATCCTCCCCACGAGCGGCCGACTAGACGACATGAGAGACTGCACGCCATTGGTAGCTTCCACGACTACCATTGGCGCGTGGGGGCACTGTTACGGCCCAGCCCAAGGTCCACACGGGTCAACCCGACCCAAGCTCTACCCGACCCGGACGCCTGCATTCCAACCGACCCGGACACGCGTCCTGTACGACCCACACACGGCTGCAGGGCAGCGCCCTTGGGATCATGGGCCTAACCTCACACGGGGCCCACCACTGACATGTATATAAGGGGAAGAATGGCTCTTCCCCCGAGGTACGTCACATCTTCCAGCCCTATTTTCTGCTCGCCTGCACATTACTGACTTAAGCGTCGGAGTGTCCTTGCAGGTGGCACCCCCCTTTCATCACGACAAGTGCTCGGCTACTCGACTACCCGCAAGCAACGCGACTCAAGCCAAGGCATCTCCCCTCTACATCTATCCACCCGACCTGTTTGGAATCCGACAACGAACACGAGATAATTTTGTATGTATCTCGTTTATAGTGTAAACGAGATATATGTGTTATTTCAATTTTCTTATATCTCGTTTACAGTATAAACGATATACATGTATTTATAAATAATTAAATATAATTTTTAAAAATAATAAAAGATATTAATAATATAGTTTGGATCAAACTTTTAAAAATACAATGTTTCAGATAATAAAGAAAATAGACGATTTTAAATAACAAAGAAGATAAACCGTCTATTTTAAATAATAAAAAAATTAATTATCCATTTAAACTAAACACGTTAACACATATATGTGAAAGCATGTAAGTGCACGTCCCACTATTAACATAGTTATCTTTTTCTAACTGCTCACTATTAATAGTGGGTAGTTAGAAACGTGTTTACGTACTTTTATGTAAACGTGTTAATATGTTTATTTTGAATGGACAATCCATCTCTCATATTATTTAAATGTACATAAAAAATTTTAAATTAAATTATGACCTAATTGGATTGATTTAAATTTAAAAAATAAAAATAACCGTTTGCTAATTAATAGAAGAGGTTGATGGAGATAGTGGGAAGAGAATGAAACGATAATCTCCCTATCTACGTGGGAGATAGGGAGATAGCCGTTTCCATTCTCTTTCTACTATCTCCATCAACATCTCCTGACAATTGGCAAACCGTTATTTTTATTTTTTAAATTTAAATTCATTCAATTGGATCACAATTTAATCTAAAATCTTTTATGTACTCTTTTTTAGTACTAATTGATCAAACATATCAATTTTAATCTTTTTTATCGACCTTTTTATATACCATTTGCATCATTACATGCTAAAAGTTTGGATTATTGATATTATTAATATCTTTTATTATTTTTATTTTTTTTAAAAAAATACATGTATCTCGTTTACAGTGTAAATGAGATAAGAGAAAAGTATTTATTTTGGTAAATATTTTTTAAATTATTTATTTTCATAATTATTATAATTAATTTATTTATTAAAATAAAAAATCCCATTTGTTTAAGCACATTTATTTTATAGTGTAATATTTTACCCTTATTTTTTAAGATTTAGAAAACAGGACCTGCTAAAGTTATTAATACAAAATTTTTATAAAAAATATACAAAAGGGTTAACTACCAAAAATATCTCTAAATCATGACAAAAATACACCGAAATCTTATCATAGATAAAAATACCTTCAAATAATTTAAAAACATAACAATAATATTTAACGGTAAATATATATTTTCAAAAAATACTTTAGAGATTAAATTTTGATGTAATTTTTTGCAAGTATGATTATAAAAATAAGATATTATTATAAATAAAAATTGGTGATTTTTCATATTTTTGTTTTGTTAACAATCAATAATACTTTTAAAAAATCACATAACAATATATACATAACAAAAATCATCAAATTTTAAGAATAATAATATCTCATTTTTATAATCATACTTGCAAAAAAATTACATCAAAATTCAATCTCTAATGTATTTTTTGAGAAATACATATTTAATGTTAGTTTGTTTGCAAGATTATCTAATATTAAATATGTATTTCTCAAAAAATATATTAGACATTGAATTTTAATGCAATTTTTTGCAAGCATGATTAAAAAAATAAGATATTATCATCCTTAAAATTTGGTAATTTTTTGTTGAGTATATATTTTTTTGTAATTTTTTTGTTAACAACTAATAATACTTTTAAAAAATCACAAAAAAATATATACTTAGAAAAAAATCACCAAATTTTAAGAATAATAATATCTCATTTTTTTAATTATTCTTATAAAAAATCACGTCAAAATTCAATATCTAACATATTTTTTGAAAATATAGATTTACGGTTGGATATTGTTGTTGTGTTTTTAAATTATTTCAAGGTATTTTTATTGATAGTAAAATTCGAGTCCATTTTTGTCGACAATTGAATAATTCGGGGGCGTTTTTGGTGGATAACCCATATATAAAATTTAAAATTTCAATCTATTGTAAAAGGTTCAAATATCAATCTAGGTACAAATATGAGTTTCTTAAAACATTTTTCTCTAGTAATATATTATGGTTCAAATGATACATGAGCCCAAATTGGCAACAATTCTTATGGTTCAATTGCTTGGTTAGTTGCTGCATCTTGAATTCGACAGAAGTTTCCGATCAATGCTTGTGGATTCTCTTCAAGATGATTGTTTGAATTGTCAACTAAAGAGTAATCATGGATTAAACCATACACATATTTTGTTAAAAAAAAAAGAAAAAAAAAAGAAAACACTACATTATACATGTTGGACAAAGAGCAATAATCAAATACTTCTCATAATGAATGAAATTGTTTCTATACCAATCATTTCCATTATTTTGTTGAATGGAACAAGAAGAAATACAGATTTGGACAAAGTTATGTTCCCACCATAGGAACATAATGTAAAAGTAAAGGGACTAAAATGAAAGTAAATTTAGAAGTAAGAAAAAGCATCATCAGAGGGGGATGATCCTAGAAATAAAATCTATGATTCCCCAAATATGCAACCCAAGTAAAAGTCAAGTTTGTAGTTGTGGCTGTTTTGTTAATAGCTAGCTATACATGTGGCTGCTACAACAATGAGTTATCAAGAAGAAAACTTGCTGCTTCACATTTTGCAGTGTAGTTGTGCTTTGAAGAACAGTACTTCCTATGCACCCCTGTAAGTTTCCCTGACCCTGCCTTCTGGTGGAAACCAACCATTAAACTCGAGCACTCTCTGCGCGTCACAAGGAAATTACATTAGCACATGATGCACTATGTTCAATTCAGTACTTGAATTGAATGAATGAATGAATATGTGCTTACAATAATTGCTCTTCTGTGTAATTGGTATGCCATTCACATGTCTTGCTCCACTGTCTGAAGCCGAAAACTGTGCATTGAGCTGTATAAACTGCAGCTGCAGCTAGCAAAGATGGCGAGAACTTAAGCATCTCATACTCCACTAGAGATAGCTCTACCAAGAAGAAAGCTAGTAGCTCAAGCTGTCCATGGTGAGAGTAAGTATCAATTAAGAAGTTAGTAATTTTAACCATATCAATGATCATCATCATAATAAGAAATATGAGAGTTTTTAACTATGAATTTTATCAAGCATGTTGCTACCTTTCTGTCTGCTTGTGCTGCCTTTAGGAACCTTCTAATGAAAACATATGCTGTTGGAACAGACATGTTAAAGTGCAATGTGTTCAGCATCAACTTCTCCTGAAAGGGTTTATAAGAGAAAAATAAACAAATAAATATCAGTTTATTTTCTCTATAAATGCATGCATATATGTTAAGATGGTAGTACTAAACAAGGAAAACATATATATTACCATATCCAGAACTTCATTCCTTGTATATGCCTTGTCTGATATAAGGATCAAATCACTAACAACAGGCACAGAAACTTCCTCATACTTGCATGCCAAAAGCATTGCAACTAGACCAACCAACTGAAGCTTCTTTCTTACCACTGTCTGCTTTTCCAAGAATCTATCTATGAGGTTAACTGTAAGGAACAATGTTTCATGCATGAGCTCAAACTTATCATGCACCTGCAAGGTCCATAAACACAAGCATCTATCAGTACTCAACAATATCGAGCGAGGATGCCGACTATTAGTGATTGTTTAGAGGGTTAACACATTCAATTTACCTCAATTAGCCAGTCAATCAGTATAGCCCTCATCCTTTCGTTAATGTCAAATTGTTGCGCCATATAATTTGGCGAGGCACAACTAGTCCTCTGCATATATAGAACAACTCTGAAATTAGCTTTGAATTCCAAAATTTAAAACTGAAATCTGCTCCAATGGAAAAAAAAAAAAAAAAGACTATGTTGATTATCCAACTATTTAGACTAAAAAAATGTTAGATCTTCATATTCATACCATTTGGGCTTACTTAGACATAGTTTGGTAAAGCTTTTATTTTTTGAAAATAGCTTATGAAAGCTGCAGCACTTGCAAGCACAATCACCACAATTATGTTTGGTAAAAAAATTATAATAAACATGTTTATAACAAAAAAAATTTATTTTTTCAAATTCTTTAAAATTTTATATAATATTTTAAAATAAAAAATTTCATAATAAACATAAATATAATAAATAAACTCTTTTATTTTTTTAACTTTAAAATTTTATATAAGTATCATAAAAATTTATTTTACTCTAAACATCGTCATTAATAATACTAAATTACCTAACTCAAATTTTAGAGTTTAAATATTTACTTCTATTATCCACCTATATATATTGGCTCATTTTTACGGATCACAAAAAATAGAACACATATTTCAAATAAACTACTCTTATGATTATATATCTATATTTACATCTATATTTAGATATGTATATACATGTTATTATAATTAATGTTCATGCAAGGAAAATTTTATGATTGAAAAAATACAAAAAAAACAAACAAACATAATAGATCTACTGAAAAAAATACAAAAACAACGCACAAAAAAATAATATAAATAGATAGAAGTTCATACCTAATATGTGATAGAGATTTATTTGTGTTGAAATTTGTAAAGATTAGGTTAAAAAATAAAAAATATATGAAGATTGTGTTAAAGTTTGTGAAGGTTAGCACAAGCACTTGGACATTTTTAATTTACCAAATGTAAAATGAGGTGCTTATACTTTTTAAAACCACAAACTCCTCTTGAAAAAAAGTTTTACCAAACTCAGCCTAAACGAATAATTTACATGCCTATGAGGAAATGCAAGCTATTATTCATTTTCAGTTTCCAAATGTACCTCCATTTTTCTGTAATGGATATAAAGTTCTTCAATATAGTCCACAACTGCAAGAGTATTATTTGCATCACCACTATCAATGTCCACAAGGGGCTCTTCAACGTCTATATCCTCCATCTCAACTTCCTCCTAACAGAGCCAGTTTATATTTAATACATTTTAGTCACTAATTGAGCTTTGATATGGATCCGAGGAACAAAAAAAAGAATCTTGAACAGGTAAAAACATACCATCTGATCTGAATCATTGTCCAATTGCCCTGTTTGCTCCAGAGACATTGGCACCGGCTGATCTTCCACTGACTTATGTTCATCGTCAATGAGTATATACTCTCCAAACTGATTGGATTTGTTTGTATTCCTTTTGTTTTCCTATAATCAAAATTGACCTCACCATTACCACAGTTTTCAATGCTTCAAAAAGTCAAGATCTGCTTGTAGTGCAATAATTTCACCAAAGAACATAGAGAGGACCCAAAATAATAACAAAAAAAATAAAAAGACTACCTCATTCCGAGACTGTTGTGTGGTAGCAATTTTTGCAGCAAACCTCCTAACATAATATAAAAGCAAACCAAAAAAGAATACACATCAAATTGAATCTTGTATGAAAGCAAACTAAAGTTGAATCTTGAAGTAGATTTTAAATTTTTAAAATTTCAATTTTTAAAACTTTTTAATACACTACCAGCCACCAGGTCATCATTATTCTAATTCCTAACCTTGTGATGGGTCGGTGCACTGGATCCACCTGCTTTTTCTCACAAACTTCATGTTTTCTGGGCACCCCAAAAAAATAGAACCAAAGTATTAAAATTTAAAAACACCCAAAAAAAAATAGAACCAAAGTATTAAAATTTAAAAACAACAAAAAAATAGAACCAAAGTATTAAAATTTAAAAACAACAGAAAAACAGAAGAGGACAATAGATGTAGAATGGCAAAGAGAATGGCTAGAGAAAATTACTCTGCAAATGCCCTTTTGTTCAAAATGCAAGGGTAATGTCTACTTTCCACCACACTCTGATTGATAACACTTAAAGCTCTTCTATTCTTCTGCCCAGCTTTTTTTGTATCCATATAATCTAAACCTCCTATTGAAAAAAAGAAAAAACCCAAATATTACAACCTTTGCATAAAAATTCAAGGTTGAAAATTTTCACTACACCCATAAAGTTTATACCTTGGAGATTTGTGGGGTTGATTGAGTTAGAGATGTTCTCATCAGAAATCACCATTTTTAATTTTTCCTTCCTTTCTTTCTTTCTTTCTCTCACTTAATGAACAATCAATCACACCCCCAAAATCCCAATCTTCAGAAGATGTGCATCAATAATTCAAATTTGGTGGATCCAGAAAGTTGAAGGAGAGAAAGAGAGAAGAGAGAGTGGGTACACTCACTTACCAATGGCACACTGAGGAGAGTGAAACCATTGTTGGGGGTATTTGTGAATTTTTTGTGTGTGTTCAAAACTCAACGGCTAGTCACTTGTGACCGTTGGATTAGGCTAAGGCTGGCATAACATGATAACAAACTTTGTGTTATTTATTTATTATGTTAATATTATTTATTTGTTTATTTATTTATTAATTCATTACTTTTTTTTCTATTTTTATGTCTAAATATGTCTCTAGCAACGGTAATAATATGGTTGGCATGTGGGAAGAGGCGTGTTGTTGCAGCAAAGATGCCTTCTTTTTCAAAATCACATTTACCTTCTTCACTATTTTGTAAGTTTTATGAATAAAATTATATGATTTGATAATATTAATAGTATAATATCTTTTAATAATACCTGTTCATTCATAAGTTTTGATGAGTCAAAATAATTTTTATAATTAATAAACACATGCCAAAACTAAGAATTTAAAATATGTTAAAACACTAACTCTATTTGTTATTTGTAAAAATTATTTTGGGGGATTATACCATTTAAGTTATAATAACTCATTAGCGAGATAATAGCAATTCAAGATGAAAATATTCGAATATATTATAATGTAATGTAATTCTATTGCATAATTAGATTAATTTGCTCAAAAAAAGAATCAGCTTAAAACTTTTTAGCTGGATAGGATTTTGGTAAAGAAAAATTTAAAAAAAAATCAAGTTAAAGTAATTATGTGAATCATATAGAATCATGGCAAAAGAAATGTGAAATCTCTAATGTATGAACTAAACTAAATCATTGGGATGGAATTGTTAATCTTTGCTTTGATCCCTTCTTCCTTCTATTATTAAGGACGCTCCTATATGCCGCTCTACCGCACTTTCCCATTTGACCCCATTTTTTTCTCCTTGATTTGCTTATAGCTTCTCTCATCTTATTTTGTTTCTAATTTCTTTTAAAACATAATATAATCTTTATTAACATTCATGCATTAATTAGGGGGGAAATCCAATAAGAGTAATAGAATAGATAAGGAAATGACAATCATCAAATATTTGGAGTGGGTTTGTTGAGTCATCAACTCATCATGATGAATGCCGATTTAAGAGCACTGAGCCAAATCTATGAAAAACAAATTAGATTCACTTAGTGAGTTTATCTTGAATCTTCCATCAATAAATAAAAAAAAAATTGCATGTAATGTTTCATATTCGGAAAAAGAAAAAACTTTGTACCTTCAACAATATTGTATCCACATTGATGGCAATTTCCTTATCTCCCTGGCTTCTTTCTTATCAGAGAAAAATCTAATATCAACGGCACTTAAACTTAAGGTGTTTTTTTTTTCTAAAAATAAATATAAAAATAATAGATATAGATAATATTTTTAAACATATCTCATCTATGAGAAGGAGAGATATATGTAAAATTATCTCATTTTTATATAAAAACGAGATATATAATAAAATATCCAATTTTAACATTTTTATTGAAAATTTCTTAAAATTCATTTCATCTGGCAAGTTATGACTAAATGTTAAAAATTATTTATAAAAAAATCGTCCAATTTAAATAATAAAATATAAAAATCTAAATTTTTTAACTCGTATTTGTATTTAATCCTGATATTTATTTTATTTATTTAAAAAAAACTCTTAAACTTAGACATTGTATCACATCAAAAAAGCAAAAGGACATTTTTGTCTCCTCACAAAATCCCTTTTATTATGATTATCTATCAATTGCTCATGACGCAAAGATGAAACTAGAGAATTTTTTTTCCCCTTATGATTACTAGATTACGTTTTAAATTTTTATTAAACAAAAATAAAGAAAATTGAATTTGGCAAATCTACCCCACTTCGTTGACATGTCTAGCTATATATATAAAATATAAAATAAATGCTATGCAACAAACTCATTTGAGTTGTCATATTTCAAATTGTGAGTGTGATACACGTGCTCACATATCTGATTCATCCATCATACGATTACGTACGTATTTACTTCCAAATAAAAAAAAATTCTTAAAGCTCTTCAAGAATTTGGTCTCACATTTGAATTGAAAAGCTAGTTCATTGTGAAGCTAACGAAGCGAAAACAAGGAGTACAACCTACCTTTATATGTTTTCTAATAATGTTCCACACAGATGTCTATTCATAAAAAAGTTGCATATTTGAATACCTGATTGCATGCCCTAGTTTTTAAAGCTCACAAAAAGCCATCAATGAAATCCATTCCACACACAATATGTGATTTTCATCCAGCTTGAGACTAATTCCTATGAATCTTGTTCATATTGAAAAGTATATATATGTTCTTTCCTTTCCTTTTTTTTTTCTCCCATCACAATCAAACAAGGGAGGGGGTATCCCCTAATGATGGCAAGTAAACTCTAAAGAACTGAAAGCCTACTTTTAAATCAGTAAAAAATTTTGGGACTAAAAAAGAGGAAAGAGATCTAATACAACTCCTCTATATGTTTAGTTTCTAAACTATGCCGGTTCCAAGTTCCAACCAGTATTCATTTTCTGAAGAGACTGGAAAGGGAATGCTTCAAAACTTTTTCATCAGATGATGATTGGGACCTTTTCTTCTTTAAGTGTGACTTATTTGTTGCTTTTGCATCCACATTTATGTTGCAGCTGTCAGCTACTTCATGATGATTCTTAGACACTTTAAATTGTGATGGTGTGTGTGAGTTCTGTTTGACTGTCTTCATAGGCCTCGCTGGATGCTTTATTGGATGTTTTTTCATTTTCGGCACAAAGCCCTTCATCATAGATGGATCAACCTTCTGAGTTAATTTTGCTTGCTTCTGCCACTCTTGACTGGTTTCCTTGAAAACCAATTCATGGCTCGCCATGTCCACTTTCTGCTCTGGAACACGGTCATTGTCAACCAGTTTCTGTTTCTTGATTTTTCCTTGCTTACTTTCTGGACTTGGTGATAAAGCTTGTCTTTCATGTTTCCTTGCAACCGATTTATGGATTACTGAATTTGAAATTTGTGACTGGCCACTTTCCTCAGTGTCCTCAGTCTTAAGATGACATTTTTCAGCCTCAAAATCATCCTTGTTCCCAACAATGCAACTAATCATAGTGTTGAGAACAATTTTGCCGAAAACATATCTAGTCTCTTCAATACTGCCCCGGCTAAGCATGCCATATTTTATCTTTGAACCTTTTCTTTCACTCCTATACAGTTGGACATCATTGACTAGCACTCTGAAAATATCACCAACAATCTGCCCTTTTTTCCCTGGTACAAATACCTGAATGCCACACCATTTTGTGTTTTCAGTTAGACTGAGACCATATGAAGTACCACAAAGTAACATGTTTTCACATGGACATAAATGAATGATCTACATAGATATTTTATTTTCAAGCCAAAAACTACTAAAAGTTAACAAGGTCCAACCAGAAACAGTGAAGTATCACAAAGAATGGCTAACTATGGCATGTTTAAATAGCACAGTTGATTAGAACAGAACTTGATCCTGAGCAACTATTATGCAATCAATCCAGTATCCACCATGCAAAATGTCAAATGCTAGTAAAATATATACATAAAAATAAATATTTACTTACAGTGCCAGAGCATGGAGAAGATGGATATCTAGCCATGGATTGACGAAGACTATCATTATTAACCAGCACACATACAGAGTGTATCACATGAGATGCCAATTCAGTGACTGCTTTTGCAATTTCTTCTTCCGATTTGTTCAAACAGGACATCCTTATTTCAGGTGCAAAATTAACAGTCACTTCTGCATGTTCTTTAGCGAATTTAACACCGTCTTTCCAATTCCCATGATATAGAATAGAAGCAAGAGCCCACACCACAAGGGCTTCTTGCGGGTTATTTACTAATGCCAGGTGAAATGCTAGCAACCCAATCCTGTATCACACAAACATACAATCATGTCTCAGACATGCACCACTATAGATGGATACCTAGCATATCTTTTACTTTCATATTTGTAGTTTCAATATGAAGGCATGGGACTTGAGTCCCACATTAAAAATATGGAATTCTGATGGAGGTTATAGAGTTTTGGGCTCTTTGACCATAGTAAGGACTGCAGAGCATGGTGGCAAGCTAGAACCCAATTGCAAGGTATAGGACTTAAGTCGCACATCAGAATTGTTTGATCTCAATTGGGGATTCATTAGGCCTTGGACTAGTTTTACTAGTAATCAGTTTCTACTTCTCCTATCTCTCAAATGATCAGGTTCCTAATACCATCTAACCCTGGTTGAAGAAAAACTAGTTCTAAACTTAAGGTCAAATATTTATTTTTTATGAAAAACAGTTTCTTGCAACAAGCAACCACTTACCATAGAGTGCAATCAGAAGGCCGATCACATGCCACCAAATTATCCAGATGGAGGAATAATTTCTGCAAAAGTAACAGAACTGCAAGAGGTGAAAGCAGAAAAGTGGTACCAGGCACAGGCATGCATGATATAGGGATACAAAAAGTTCTGATACATCCATTTTTTGTCTTCTAATCTTTCTTCAGACAAACTAATCAGAGATTGATGTACTGTAAGCAACATGACAAATCCAATATCTCCAATTTAGTTGACTTTTAGAAAGCAGAATCTTCACCAATTATCATGAGAAAAAAAATAAATTTCATTTTAGCAGTTGCATTCGCAGAAGAAAAAAATATCTTAAAAGGCTCAGTCTACAATTATTTTTCCAGTGTAACTTACCATCAACATATTGGAAGCAAGAACACCTTCTTTATCCACCTGTTCATCAAGATATGCTGCCTATAACCGGCTAATGAGTTAACAATTGTTTTGTATAAGGCATAATGTTCAATTAGTCAGCAACTCAGATCCACTTACATGCACAGGAAATAAAAACTCAAGCAACTTGAATTTCCAGAGCAAGCGCAAAGATGGTTCAGCAGCTCCATAAGACAGCATATAGTTCACCTCAGTCAGTAATTTAGTCTGAGAAACATAAAGACCAGAAGCAGGAGGAATGACAAAACAAAAACCATAATTACTTTCACATCCAAAAAAGAAAACCTTGAGCACTTTTTATAATAGGTACGTATACCTTTGCCAGGTGTGTCAATAACAATGCTATATCAAATAAAAAAAGAGAGAGAAAAGAAAGAAAAAGGACAGCATTTTTACACTTGCCCATGTATAGTTACAACATATGTAAGTGGAAGCATACTAGTAAAATTAAAAAGATGAAATAATTCTTCTTATTACAAATTCATGCAGTATGCAACAGCAAAGTATATTCTCGCTTGGTGGTCACCCATTCAGGAAGCATACCATCATAAAATTTCAATTGATATACCTTGTTCATGTTCTTAACTTGTGAAGAATAAGCCAAAATAGCAGCCTCAATCTCCCTTGATAACGATAAACCTAGTCGAGCTGCCATTCTGAAGCCACGCAAAATTCTCCCTACAAAGAAATTTCAGATGCAACTTCATTTTCATTGTGCATGATAATCAATATGGTCAAAGGCATCTCATCTAACATGCTAATGAGAGCAGGATAATACCTACCAGGGTCCTCTTTGAAGGACAGTTGAGCAGGGATCACAGTTTCAAGCTGAATCCACATTACAAAGCACAAATATATATCAACATACTCACAAGTTAGTCATGCTTGGGTGTAAACATTTATTAACAAGTTCAATAAAAAGTTACCTTCAAGGATCTCAAATCAGCGATTCCATTGGCATAATCATATATCTTATTAGCAGAGGGGTCATAAAATAAACTGCTTCCACAATCAGAAATGGATTAATAAGGCAGTGTATGTATAAAGTTAACTATCTTAGATAAAAACAAGCTGTTACTGCTCTTTCCTATATTATTTGTAACCTAAAGCAGCACTCGGTTTTAAAGAGAAACAATTTTTTCAAAAACTGAAATTAAACACACAAACCAATAGACCCTCTCCAAATTCTTTTAAGAAAACTGGAAACAAAAAATCCATTAACACCTATTAATTGTGAAGTCTCTGTACAAGGAGTTTTTGCAGCGAATTAAGTCGTCTTTATTATTGCATTTGGATTTGGGCAATAGAGTGCGTCGAACTTGGTCACTCCCTTCAAATGTCTGTGCCTCTGTCGCAAAACTGGTTACCTGATTCAGTATTTGTAAATTTTGTTGAAATACGTTACAAAGAAGAATCTCCAATGAAGAGCACACTAAAACCTACATGTAAGTAGTAGACTAAAGAAAGAGAAAAGCTAATCAAGTATAACTACTCAACGGACAAACCTCTATTTGAGAACCTTCTACATTAACAAGGCATACTGGAAAACGTCGCCCTACAATTATAGCATGGCCTATTTTACGACAATGCTTTTTCACCTGTCAGATATTGAGGACACTAAATGTTCGTCAAAACTCATCAAAAAGGTATGCCGCGCTTATTTAGTCAATAAATTGAATCACTGTCATAAAACCTTATGAAGCTCCCCTGTGGTGATGACATCAAAATCTTTTGGAGTTCTATTCAATAGTAGATCTCTCACACACCCACCTACCAAATAGGACTTAACTCCTGTAATTTGAAGGTAAAAAGAATATAATTATTGAAGAACAAAATATGGGTATTGAAAAAAGTGTAAGATGTATCTAGCACCAAAATCCTTGTGTGTATGTGTGTGTGTAGAGATCCAGTTTTATAAAACGCCAAAGTTTGTCTAAAATCAAGCAAGAACCCTTTTCAAGGGTGGGGAAGAACAAGCAAAGATGGCAATGCTCATCTTTTATCATTTCAATAGGAAGAGGAACATTGCAATGTTTTTTGCAAGCTTGTCAACGGTCTCTCTTAAATAATGCAGAGTGAGGTTTAAGAAAATCCTAACCTATGAGGTCAAGATGCTCCAAGACAATCCGAGATGGATTCGAAAGCTTAGAAGTAGTTATACCAAGCTTACTAGCGTCCAGAGTCTTCCATTTCAAGAAGTCATTGCGTTCTGAACAATAGGTCACAATTAAAACCAGCTCAGGCTTTAGTCAAACCCATTAACATGGTTTAAAAAGAAATACACACACATGATTACATGGAAATTTACATATGTCTCTGCAAGAATTCTACCTAAAATTAGTTGCAATGATGTTAACATAAGAAATGGAAACTACAACCCATCAATAATGAGCAAAAGAAAATGCATAATCATAGCTACCTTTCAGAGCCGAGTAATCTAAGTCCCCTTTTGGAGACAAGCGATCATCCAGTTTCCCTTTGGGCTGCATAGAAGTGCAGAACCTCTGCAACTGAGAAATTGAACCAAAGGACAAAAGAGATGTTAACACTCACGAAGTGTTCGATAAATTGCCTGAACCAAAAAAGAAAAGAGCAGACTGAAAGACGAGAGAAGAAGGGTAGTGTTTTAGTGTTACCTGCTGTGTGTTGATGAGGGATTTCAAACGAGCAAGCACAGCCCGCTTATTGTTGTTGCTCATTCTGAGTGGAACCGCCATTAGAGCTCCGAAAACGTTTCCGCACAAAGCTCGCCAGTAGTGGGAGTTACTTCCTCCTTCTTTATTTCAACTTATTTATTTATGGAAATATTACTTTCTTAATTGAAGGGGAAAAAACCATTTTTGTTTATTTGGATGGATTTAAACTTTAAAGAAAATAATTACTGAACTAGGGTATTATCCTTAAAAGGATGTATTTTCATATTTTTATGTGAGTTGAAAATAAGAGTTTCTCGTAAAAATATATTTTAATATAAAAATATAAAAATATTATTTATATACTAAAATCAGTAATCAATAATATATATAATTTAATTTATTTTTAATATATATTTTATATTAATTAATTTTAATAGTTAATTTTAATATATCTAACATAGTTAATTAAAAAATATAATTATTATTAATTAACTATGTATTTATATATTTTTAATTAGCAAAATAAAAAATGTGTTGACTGTTATTTATTAACAAAATACTGATGTTAAAATGTTATCTTCTACAGAAAATGTACGTTTAAAAAAACTGTATTTGATTTTTGCTCAGTTGTATTTATAGTTTAAGTGATAAATATCACAAAACATGTTCCTCTAAACTAAAATAAAATAAAATAAAACAACAAGGATATTTTTAACGAATAAATTAAAAATAATTATCTTAAAAAATTGTGTTGATATTTCTACAATTGTGTTGATATAATTTGTCTTCAAAAATTTAGATTAGAAATGTTTTTAGGCAAAAGAATTGAGACATAAAAAAACTAAAATAAGAATTCACGAGAGTTATTTGTTAGATAATTAAGAGAGAATTCAAATTAATACATCTACATATTAATGAGAAATGTTAATCCACTACTGTTTTATGACTTTTATCTTTTTATTTTCTTTTATTGTTTTGCATTTGCCTTATATTTAAGTGACTTCTCATGTTTTCACTAAATGTTTTGCCTTCTAGCATATCTTTTAACTAAGGTTGAATGATAGAACCTAAACTACAGTTTTATAAACTTTTATAGTTAAGGAACTCACAAAATAATCATTTTAAATTGAAATAAATTATTCTTCAAAAGATGGATATAACCAATTAGAATTTTTTTTAAAAAAAAAAGACAAAATTTTATTCGATGAGAAGAGAATTATAAAGTGGACCATTATAGTTATTAACACAAAAGAAAAAAATCTAATCAACATATTTCATGAAAAAAAAAATAAAATATTAGATAAAAAGACTCACTAGACAAAATTGATTTATAGAAGAGAATTGCTCATCTTACATTCATTTTCTTAGACTTATAGCAATAAAAATAAAAGATATTTTATTTATTGTGTAAGCAAAATATATTTATAATTATTTTGTTTATACGATAAATTAGATGTATATATATATTTTAAAAATGTCTCTTTCTATTCTTTTTTTGTTTTATTTAAAACGAAATAGGGATATTTATATGTATAAAAATATAATTTTTAAAAATAATAAAAAATATTAATAATATAATTTAGATCAATTTAAAAAATAAAAATTGATATATTTTATTATTATTTAAATCGAATAAAATATTAATAAATATTTTAGTTAGATGATTAAATTAAAAAAAAAATTTAAATACAAAGAGCGGTTATAAAAATCCTCTCTCATATCACTCTTTTGTTTTTAAAATTATTAGCGGCTCAACAGACATAATAATGTCTGGTCACTTATTTTTTATTATTTTTAAAAAATTAATTTTTATAATTTTATTTTTAAAATTATAAATTTAATAAAATAATTTAAACATTAAAAATAAAAAAATTTAAAAACAAAAATAAACATTTTATAAGTTATTTAATTTTTAGAAGGTATAAAATTTATAAATTTAAAATAAATAAAATACTAAATAAATTTATTACTTTGTTATTATGTATAACAAAATTAAAATAATGATTTAGAAACATTATTTACAAAAATTCTGCTAAGAATCAAGAGTGGTATAACCAACAACAAGCCAATAAGTATATTTAAACTACACTCTATACTAATTATTTGTCATTAATTAATAATGATTATTAATGACCTCTTTTTACTCTAGTTTATCTTTTACCATTTATTACGCAAACTCTAATTTTTTTTAAAGTTCAAATTCAAAAAAAAAATATTAAAACATAAGATAAAGAATCATCCAAATTATGAGAAAAAAGATATACAAAACATAGGAAAAAGAATCATCCAAATTCTAAGAATAAAAACATACAAAATATAGGAAAAAGAATTATCCAAAACTAATAAAAAGAAACATAAAAAACTAGTTAAAAGAATCATTCAAAACCAAATAGGAGAGGAGAAGAAGAGTCGTAGGGTGACCGGCGACGACATCTTGGACGATATTGCGTGTGCGATGGGAGACTCGTGGTGGCGCATTGCGAGGAGGAAGCCACGGAGGCCGCGCATCGCGAGTGGATGAATCACTATGGATCGGAATGGGGACCGAACGTGGCTGCGTCGCAATGGATGGGACCGCGGCGGTGTAGATGCATCGGGACGGTGGGCGACGGCGTCGACGAAAGAAGGACGGCGAGGGACGCGTGGAAGAGGCCGTGTAGCGCGACGGTGGTCGGTGGTCAGTAGGCGACGACATCGAAATTGCATGGAGACGGCGGATTTGAGGAGAGAGAAATTTGATTGTTTTCAAATGAATGAAAAGGGATTATGTTTTTTATGGATTATTTTTATTGTGTATTATAAATGTGATTAGGATAAATATAGAAAGAATCCTTTGTAAATTTTGAATTTTAATTTTTAAATTTTTATTTATTTATAAAATTTAAATTATAATAGAGTTAGCTTATGTTGGCTTGTAAGAGAGTTATTTCTCTATACTTTTCTTATTTACAAATGAACTATTTATAAACGTTATTGAATTTATTTATTTAAAGTAGAGATAAAAATTTATATTCAAAGTACTCTTTATCTTCGTGCATAATTTCAATTGATAAAAAATATTTTATTTTTCTTTTAATTTATATTTAAATGTTTAAATTATCTTTAATTTTATTTTTTTTAATTCTTAATTTCTATTTTTATTATATTTTCTTATTGTATCAAACACTATTCTTTCTCTTACTATTA
The DNA here is from genome assembly GCF_003086295.3 of Arachis hypogaea. Classification (NCBI taxonomy): domain Eukaryota; kingdom Viridiplantae; phylum Streptophyta; class Magnoliopsida; order Fabales; family Fabaceae; genus Arachis; species Arachis hypogaea. Next base: position 3,927,555 of record NC_092040.1, on the reverse strand, counting down.
TTCTCTATACACATACATGTTATTGTCTCATTGTGAATAAGCAATAGAAGAAAGACGTAGTGGATGTCAAGAGGGTGGGTGATCGGATCATCTCTATTAAAGTTGTAATAGAAAGAGGTACTTTTCATGTGATTAGCACCTATGCATCGCAAGTGAATTTGAACAAACAACACAAGATAAGGGTTTTGAAGGATTTAGAGAGTTTAGTCCAAGACATACCTTTGAGAGATAATATTTTCTTAGGATGAGATTTAAATGGTCGTATTGAAATAGAAATAACTAGATATGAAAGTATTTATGGAGGCCATGGTTTTAGGGTGGTCAATACCAATGGTAAAACTATTTTGGACTTTTCCTCAATCTTTGACCTTCTCATTGCAAATACATATTTTAAAAAGAGAGACGGATATCATATAACCTGTAAAAGTGGCATGACAAGCTCTCAAATCAACTTCTTCTTATTGAGGAGAGTCGACCGAAAATTTTGTATTAATTGTAAAATTATTATGAGAGAGAGTTTAACAATACAACATAGGATGTTGGTCATGAATTTTTGCATTGAGAAAAAATTGAGGAAAAGATATCATAGGAAGAATTCAAAAACAAGGTGGAGGTGGATAAAATGTAAGTAACAAGAAGCTTATTAATACGAGTACGAGAAGAGACAAAGTGGAAAGGAGATGGAAGCACGGAGGAGATGTGAAGGGAGATGACAGAAGTTATTAGAAGAATAGCAAAAGAAAGTTTTGGTGAATTTAGAAGGATAGGACTAAGGGATAAAGAGTCCTCGTGATGGAATGTGAGTGTACAAGAAAAGATAAAGGAAAAAAAGGGAAGTGCTTTAAAGGGTGGTTTTTGTGCCACAATGCAAATAATTGGGAAGAAAGATACAAAAGTGGTTGTAAATGAAGGAAAAACAAGAGCATATCAGGGTCTCTACTAGTCTTTAGACACGAAGGAAAGAAAAAAAGGTATATATAGAATCACAAAGAGCCGTAAAAGAAGAATGAGAGACTTAGATCAGGTTAAGTGTATAAAGGATAAAGACGGAGATGCTTTGGCTCAAGATGAGAAGATTAACGAAAGATGAAAAAATTACTTTTACGAATTATTTAGTGAAGGACAAAAAACTTTTCTAAGTTTTAGTCAGTTATGCACGAGGGAAGAAGATTAAAACTTTGACTATTATTAAAGGATTCGAAACTTCGAGGTAAAAGATGCTTTAAAGCAAATGAAAAATGGCATGACAGTAAGACCCGATAATATTCCGATTGAAGTTTGGAAGGACCTTGGAAAGAAAGACATCAGTTGGTTAACCAAGTTTTTTAACGAGATTTTAAGGTAAAAAAAGATGATATATGAGTGGAGAAAGAGTACCTTGGTACCTATCTACAAGAATAAGGGGAATATATAGAGTTGTAAAAACTATAGAGGGATCAAACTCATAAGCCATACCATGAAGTTATGGGAAAGAGTGATAGAACGGAGGTCAAGACAAGAGACATAAGTAATAGAGAACCAATTTAATTTTATGCCAAGCTGATCCACCACTGAAGTTACATACCTGTTAAGAAGGACGATGGAAAGGTATCGAAATAATAAAAGGGATCTACGTATGATATTTATTAATTTGAAAAAAGCGTATGATAAGGTGTCAATGGAGGTCTTATGGAAGGTTTTGGAAAGGAAGAGAGTAAGGATCGCATATATTCGTGCAATCAAAAACATCTATGATGGACTACAACTAGTGTGAAGACTCAATGTAGTGTAACAGAGAAATTTTCTATTAGTATAGAATTATATCAGGAATCATCCTTAAGTTCATACCTTTTCACATTAGGTTTAGAAGTACTCACAGAGCATATCCAAAAGCCTGTGCCATGGTGCATGCTTTTTGCCGATGATATCATCCTTATGGGAGAATCGATGGAAGACTTAAATAAGAAGTTGGATTTATGGAGAGAAGCTCTAGAAATGTATAGTTTGCGCATAAGTCGTAGCAAGACGAAATATATGGAATGTAAGTTCGATCGCCGAAGGGAAATCCCTAATATAAAGGTGAAGTAAATCATAGGATCCAAGCAGATTGGTCAAAATGACGGAGTGCGTCTTGTTTTATATGTGACAAAAAATTACCTTTAAAACTTAAAGGTAAATTCTATCGCATTGCTATTAGATCGACTATGCTTTATTGTATAGAGTGTTGGACGGCCAAAGGAAGCACGGATATAAGTTAAGTGTGGCAGAGATGAAGATGTTGAGATGGATGAGTGGTCATACGCGATTGGATAGAATAAGAAACGAAGATATAAAAGAGAGAGTTGGAGTAGCACCTATTGTGAAAAAGATGGTAGCATCGCGTCTTATGTGATTTGGATATGTGAGAAGAAGATCGACAGAGCACCCAGGTGGGTGGATGAGATAGAAGATGGATAAGAGGTGAAAGACAGAGGAAGACCTAGGAATACCACCATGAGATGGTCAAACGAAATCTACATATAAACGGTCTCTCTATAGACATAATACATGATAGAGCTCAATGGTGTCATTTGATTCGTGTAGCCGACCTCATCTAGTGGGACAAGGTTTCGTTATTGTTGTTATATCCAACTAAAATATTTGTTAATATTCCATTCGATCTAAATAAAAACAAAATATATTAATTTTTATTTCTTAAATTGGTTCAAATCTAATTATTAATATTTTTATTATTTTAAAAAATTATATTTTTATACTTATAAAAATTATATTTTTATATTTATAAATATTCATATCTCGTTTATCCTATAAGATAAACGAGATATGTAGAATATGTCAACTTTTATTTATCACGTCATGTTTTACACGTGATATGTGTTTAAAAAATTTGTGGCTTATCTCGTTTACACGATAAATAATAATGTAAACATGATATATTTTTAATTAATTTGTTTACACAATAAACGAGATAAATAATAGGATATAAAAATATAAACTATATCCAAATTATTTATAAATAAAATTTTATTTTTAAAAAATCCTAAATCCTGCTAGCAATTGACCGAATTCGGTGTTAATCCCTTTTACGTTCGCATGACATGTAGGGGTGCACATGGGCCGGGTAAAGTCGGGTTTGATGTGACCTAGATCCGGTCCGAAATATACACCGGGTCTATTTATTAGACCCGAACCCGGCCCTAGACCCGATGAAACTAATACACTTTCGGGCCACAATTATACCGGATGAAAACCGGGCCGTTAACATTACATTACGTTGATACCTTCTTGTAAACTAGCATGTAAAAATATCAAAATTTCCAAGGCTCCAACCATTAGTTAACATAGTAAAATTCACTTAGAAAAATATAACAAGAACTAACCATTCTTCAAAATTAAAGCATAACCACAATCAATATTAAAGCATAACCACAATCAATACTAATATTGTCTAATAATACCAAATATTTAAATCAATACAAATAACACAATCTTATGCATTCTAAACATAAAACATTAACTTATAGTCTTATAATGACTAATAACACAAAATATTAAGGTTTACAATACTTAAATTCCACGTAAGAATAGTCATGATCCATCACTAATAACAAAAAATATTAATTGTGTATGATGATCGGGCCACCGGGCCGACTTTGGATGACCCGAAACATGGCTCGGACCCGACCCGAAATAATGACCGGCTCTATTTTTGAGACCCGTACCCAACTCTAAATCCGATGAAATCACTCCAAATTAGTTCCTAAAATATTCGGGACCGGACCAGACCTTCGGGCCGGACCAGGTCTGTGCACCCCTAATGACATGTGTGGCTGACACGGGCAGGGGAAGCAAGTGGATCTAATTTACCAATAACAGCCAACATCAATTCTTTCCTGAGGTGGGTTAAGTACCTCTTGGTGAGGTGCCTCTCTTTACAACTTTTTTTTTCTTTTTTTTAACAAATAGCATACAAAATAAAATTTTTCATAGTATTATTTATTTAGACGTTTATGATTTTCAATATGTGAATGATAGGATAAAAAATATATTTGTAATATAGAAATATAATTAAATACTATTATAATATTTTTATAATTTTATACTAAGCATTGTGTAAAACTTTAACATTATCACCAATTGAAAAGTATACTACAATCTGTTCTAAACTTAATTTTATTTTAAAATTTTAAAAACTATTTACATAAATGATGAAATGCAAACTCTTGGTTAACTAATGATACAATAAAATATGAATAAATAATTTATTTTTAACCATTAAAAATTTAAGTACTGATCAAATTAACTACAAAATAAATTAATATTGTAATTCTAAAAGATTAATTTTTTAATAATATTATCTAATTATTAAATTTAGAGTTTACTGCATAAAATTTCTTTTAAAATTCTTAATTATTCTTTATATCATATCGGTTGTAATTCTTCTACTTGTTCCATAATTATTACCCAATCTATTGCCACAAAAATCAAATAGTAATTTATTCTTTTTTATTTTTTTTCTTTTTCCAATGACTAACTCTTATTTTTTGATCTTTAGTGTTCTCTTTCCCAAATTTTCTACTATTCTCTCTTTTTTGCTACACATTGTCACTCTCCCAATTTCCTCTCACAACAAACTCAAAGCAAAAAATCTTTCTTCCATTGTTTACATTTTTAATTGTTGTCTCCCCATCATTGTTTCTTGCATCAATATCAACTATGCTTCCATCCTCTGCACCAACCACCACGACTCTCAGATTCCAACCCATAAACGTTTGGTGTGTTTAGAATCAATACTGACTCGAAGATTTTTTTACTGCCAATCTTTTCGTTCATCAATAATGTCTACCAAAGACATCCATATCGATCCCTTCACTTTCTTCTCTATTCGAATTTTCTTCTTTCGAACTTCATTGTAACCCTAATTAACCACAATAACATTTTTCACACTAGAACATGAATTTGATTCTTAAAAAAAAGGTTGGTTTGATTTTGGTCCTAATTCTAGAAGGATTTTATGATTTTGAATTGAGTTTGGCTTTGGATCTAAAAGAATTTTTATGCTTTAAGGTCGATTTTTGTTCTGATTTTGGAATGTTTTTGTAGAGTTAATTCTGATTCTAATTTTAAAAGAATTTTTAAAATTTAGGATTGATTTTCATTTTGATTTTGGAAAGATTTCTATGGTTTAAGGTTGATTTTAGTTTTGATTATTGAAGAGATTAATGGTTGAAATGAAAAAAATAATATAAAGAGTAATTTAAGAATTTTAAAAGAATTTTAATAGAACCAACTCTAAATTTAACAATTGGTTATTACTATAAAAAAATTAATCTTTTATAATTATAACAATAATTTTATTTATTTGTGGTTAATTTTATCATTATCTAAATCTTTGATAGTCAAAAATAGTTATTTATTCCATAAAATATTTAAATTTTTTATTATTGTAACAACAATATAACCAAAATTTAACATATTGTATATGTTATTTTAATTCTTTATCAATAAATAATTTTCAATGTCATGCACTTAATGGAATGAGTATTCAGCATGCTTTTTAGCTAAGGAATACTTGCTCTTTCAACTTGTTCTGTTAGAAATTTTTTCAAAACAAAATTTTTGTATGATTTATGTCGATGTTTGATTTTTGTCAATTCTTTTCTTTATTATTCTCTTTATTCCCTTCTTTATTCCTTTCCTTTAGTTCGCCATGAGAGTTCTTTTATGAAATCCCACTCCTCCGAAATTGTGTTTCTATGTGAAACAAAAAATCAATCTCGTCTGGTGAAAAATAAGTTGAGATCTTGTCATTTTACGAATTAGAGGATTGTTAGTCCGACAGCTACAGCGGGTGGATTGACTTTAGCATGGAAGGAGGGCACAATAGTTGAGATTATCGCTGATAAAGAGTTTTTTATAGTTGTCAAGGTAACTGATACTGCTTTGAACTATTTTTGGAGGCTGATTGGGGTACATTTAAATAGTCTGGATGGGATTCAGTCTACCCAATACACAGAACTTTCCTCTTTTGTACAACATTTTTTTGAAAAAGTTGTAATTATGGGTGATTTTAATGCTATAGTGAGCCTCGATGAGAAAGAATGAGGGGGTTAAAATCAGCTTCATCTATTTATGGATTTGTGAATTTTATTGATGGTGGTGGACTGAAGGACTTGAGTATGATTGGGAGAAAGTTCACCTGGACTAATAGGCAACGAGTGCAGGACCGGATCGGGGAGCGGCTTGACCGTGCACTTGCGGTAAGTTGATGGATTGTTTCCATCAGCCTCGCTCTCGATTTGCAGAAAACGATTCAGATCATGCGCCTATCCTCCTTAATACAAATTCAGTCATGAAAAAATCTAAACGGAGGTTTAAATTTCAGAAGAGGTAATGTGATTTAGAAGAAATTCGGGTAATTATCACTGAAACTTGGAAAGAATGGGTGGATGGCTCAACAATGTTTGTTTTGGCTCAAAAATTGAAGCATTGTAGGCACCATATTGTTTAATGGCAACAACAGAACAAATCTAATTCGAAGAAAGATATTGGTGAACTCACATCTCAACTTGAAATTCTCATAGTGGATGGTATTACTGGGGGGAACAGGTTGAAGCCTTGGAAAATAAACTTGAGGATGTTTACTTTAGGGAGGAAAACTATTGTAGGGAGAAATCTCGTGTAAAGTGGCTTAAAGAAGGGGACATAAATATAAGTTTTTTTCACCAATCATTTCAATCAAGAATCCAGAGAAATAAAACTTAGAAATTGGAAAAGAATGATGGTATGTATGCTATCACTCGTGAGGAATTTGCACAAGTAGCTGAAACATACTTCAAGGATATCTTCACATCGATTAACCAAGCTAATCCGGCACATGCATTTGAAGATTTTAAAACCAAAGTTTCAGCAACCATGAACAGAAAATTAACTAGACCGTTCAGTTTTGATAAGGTAAAACGGGCGGTCTTTAGTGTTCACCCCCAAAGCATCCCTAGTAATGATGGATTTACGGCTAAATTCTTTCAATTCTACTGGAGTTTAGTAGGGGAGGATGTTCTTAAGGCTGTTCGTAGTTTCTTTGTTAGTGGTAGACTACTAAAGAGCTTCAACCATACACAAATCTGTCTCATTCCTAAGATTCTTGATGCAACGGATATGACATGGGTTAGGTCCATCAGCCTTTCCTTAGTTGTGTATAAGATTATTTCTAAAGTACTGGTCCATCGGCTACAAAAATTTATGACTTCGCTTATCAGCCCTAATCAGAGTGCCTTCATTAAGGATAGATTGATTTCAGATAATGTCCTAGTCGCTCATGAATGTATGCACCATCTAAAGACAAAGAAGAGGGACCTATCAAGTGAAATGGCTGTTAAATTGGATATGAGTAAAGCCTATGATTGTGTTGAGTGACATTTTCTTTGGTTCATTTTGGAGAAACTGGGATTTGAATCTAGGTGGATTGGTTGGATACAGGAGGTGGTGACTACAATTTCTTATTTTGTTGTTTTTGAAGGTTAACCTTTTGAAATTTTTAAACCAAATAGAGGTATTTGTCAAGGAGACCCTCTATCTCCCTACCTTTTTATTTTCTGTGCAGAAGGATTATCTTTTTTGCTAAATAAGGTAGAGTAAAATGGTCTCATTGAAGGTATTCAGATCAACCGAAGATGTCCTACTTTTAATTATTTATTATTTGCAGATGACTCAATCCTTTTTTGCAAAGCATCAGAAAACAGTTGTGAAAATATTCTCAGTATTCTTCAGTCATACGAGGGGTTCATTGGCCAAAAAGTTAATTTGTATAAACCAGCTCTATTCTTTAGTAATAATACTCCTCCCGCTGCTCGATTACTACTGGCTCGGAAATTGAAAATTGTTCATATTGGTGCACAGGATAAATATTTGGGCCTTCCATCAACAGTCCAAAAATAAAAAAAAGGCCACCTTCGAAGAAATCAAGGACAAGGTGAGGAAGCGACTTCAAGGGTGGAAAAGAAAACTTCTCTCCTCTGCAAGCAAGCATGTTCTAATCAAAGCTGTTGGGGAGGCTATCCCAATTTATTCATTATCGTCCGCCTTTCTGACACATTAATTAGGGAGATTCACAATATACTCTCCTAATTTTAGTGGGGTAAAAAAGGTACAGAGCGAAAAATGGCATGGGTTAGTTGAGATACTACGACAAGACCGAAATTGGAATGTGGACTAGGTTTTAAGGACCCAAGGGCTCAGAATTTGGTGCTAGTAGCAAAACAATGTTGGAAAATTGTCTCTCAGCCACAATTACTCCTATCTAGACTCCTCAAAGGTAAATATTTTTTATACAATTCTATAATGAATGCAGAAATTGGAACAGTACCTTCGTGGGGGTGGCGTAGTAAATTGGAAGAGCGTAAGGTTGTTGAAAAGGGAGCTAGTTTGGTGAGTTGGTGATGGGTCCAGTATCCGAATTTTCAGCGATCCTTGACTTGCTCCTCCACATTCTTGTGTTGTTCCTTCATCTAAAGCTTTCAATATGTAAAATTAACCACTATTGATGGTCAAAAACTTAATACTTTCTAATGATCAGTGGAATCAGACTTTAATTAGAAGTATTTTTCTGAGGGCACTAGTCATCGTGTGCTAGCAACAACAGTTGGGGGTGGAAAAAGATAAAATTTATTGGGCCCTTAATAAAAGTGGTTTGTACGAAGTAAGTATTGGGTACCGTGTGACTTGTGGGTTCTCGCATCCTCCCATTGAATTTTGCCCAGAGATTATGAGACAACAAAATTTGTGGCAAGAATTGTGGAAGATGAAAATCCCAACGAAAATTAAGATTTTTCTTTGGAGGAGCTTCCATGAAAAGCTTCCAATGCTGCAAAAATTTTATCATCGCATCTTATTGATTCAACCCACCTGCCGAAGATGCCTAAAATTTCCAGAAATAATCAATCATTGCATCTTTTATTGTGAGAAATTAAAAAAAATTTGTCAAAAATAGGCTTACCAGCTACTAGAAGGGGCGCCGAAGGCTCTGATTTATATGTTGAGTGGAACTTGAGAATGAGGGTCTTGCGTACCCAACCCAATAGCTCCTCTCAAAGGATGAAGATGGTGATTTTGAGCTGGTCCTTATGGAAGGATAGGAGCAGGTTCATCTTTGATAATGTATCAACTAGTGTGGAAGAGATAATGGCGTCGACTTTGAAGTTGCAGAAGGAGTTTCAACAAATCCCTAATTCCGAATTGATGAGCACTTCACTCTCTTTTATTTCTCTTGTTCTATAGGGCTCCGTTTGGTTGATGTATATGATGAGACATAGACACAAAAACATAGACATTAAAGACATGGACATAAAATATTTGTGTCTATATATTGTGTTTGGTAAAAATAAAGAACAAGACACACATATTTTAAAAAGACTGAATTACCCTTCATTCTACCACAAGTTTTACTATTATTACTGTACATCCATTATCCCAAACACTACATGTCATCACCATTAAATTTTTATTTCTTTTAATATTTTTTATTTCTTCTAATATCATCGTAAATTATCATTCAAATATTAAATATATAATTTTTTTGAAAAAATAAAAAACTAAAACTTAGAATTTATCAAAGATTAATCAAAATTTAAATAAATAAAAAATTAAAATGTACAATTGTTTTAAGAAAATAGAAAGATAAATTTAGTTATAGAATCTAAAAGAGGAAGAGAAAAAAGAAAGGTTTGGGGAGATAAGAGGACAAATTTTAAAATTTCAATAAGGGTAAAAGAGTAAAAAATTAGTGTCTCACAAGTTGTGTCTTAGTGTCTCACCAAATTGGAAGTACACAAATTTAATGTCTCCGTGTCCATTCGTGTCCTCCTGTGTCCTTCGAAAATCTGTGTCTCACCAAACCAAATAGCAGACATGTGTCACCGTGTATCACTGTGTCTATGTCTCAGTATCTATGTCTCTCAAACCAAACGCTGCCCTAGTAGAGCGTTGAGAGTCCCCTATTTCTTTTACTTGTCCCATATATGAACATTTATATATTTTTTTTCGTTTCATGAATAAAATTATCTAACTTTGGAAAAAAAATAATTTTCAATGTCTTTTTAAACAATTTTTTATAAATATATAATATTAATTTACTTACATATAATTTTAGATTATTAAATCATGATTTATTATATAGAGTAAAGTATCGTTTTCGTTCCCAACGTTCGTGACAAGTTCTAAGGTTGTTCCTAAAGTTTAAATCGTCCTATTTAAGTCTCCAACGTTTTAAAATTAGCTCAATGTTGTCCTGCTGTTAGGGATCTGTTAACAGAATTGATGGCTTGACAAAATTGAAACGATTTTGAAACGTTAGGGACTTAAATAGGACGAAAATATTGGAGACAAAAATGATACATAGAAATAAATTTAAATTTTATCCTTCAATAATATCAAATTTTTAGATACATAGTTATTCAATTATTTTTTCAATAATTTTAATTTTTAATAAATTTTAATATTTTCTTTAATAACATCAATTTTTTTTACGACAAATAATTATTTAATTTATTTTTTAATTTTGTTCTTAATAAAAAATAAATTCACTTAGAAAAAATAATACGATTAAAAATAAAATTAATTTTTTTTGAATAATTAGCTACCGTAAAAATCTGATATTATTGAAGAATAAAATTAGAGATAAAGTTTTACTAAATTAAATATTAAAGAATTTTAATACATTAGAGACAAAAGGTACAATTTATATTTTATTGTATATGTATATTTTTTTTCGCAAATTTATGTACTAATAATTTTACAAATATTTCATGATAAGTAAAATTCTTTAAGAGTAAAATTATAAAAAAATAAATTTATTTAAAATGAAAGTAATGTAATTAAGTGTAATTTACTTAAATATTCAACTTAACATTTTGTAAACAAAATTTCTAACCAAGTTATTGCACGCTTTTTCTTTTTTCTTTTTTTAACTAAGTTTATTCTTCTTCCTCTTCATTCTTTATTATTGTCGTTGTTGTCAATATTTTAGATATGTGATTTTTTAAATTTTTTGTTGTCAATATTTTAGATATATGCACAATATATAAATTTTGGTGTACAATATAAATTTTTTGTGTAGCATATCCAATCAACAAAATATATTTAAAACAAAAAATTCTAAATAAAAAAGTGAGGAGGTATGCATAGGGATCGTAAACGGAGAAATCCGCCCCGCTCAGCCTAATGAGGTGGTCCTGAATTTTTCCTCCGCCTCACCAAATGGCGGACGGTGGATTGGCGGGCCAAACCCGATATTTTTTTATAAATTATTAAATATTAAATAATATATATAATTTCACAACCATTTCAATAAATTTATAATTTTTAAAGGTATAAAAAATTATAATTTCTAAATTCACAAACATTAAAATCTTTATAATTATAAATATGTAATAAATATAATCATAAACCAAGTTTTTTAAAACAAAATAATAAAACTCACATTGTCCAAACTCCAAAGCAAAATAAACATTGTCAAAAACATAGAATTAAACATTTTCAAGTTTATATAAATTAAACATAAAATATAATTTAAAATATAATTTAAAATATCTTCAATTATCATCTTCATCTTTTTGTATATCAATAATATAATAGAAATTTATAAAAAAATGGTCCTGAAAAAAAAAGTCTGGCTCGCCAGAAAAATCCACCCCGCCCTATCGAAACCCTTCGAAGCCCACAGATTAAACGGCGTGAGTTAGACAGACTTTTTAAATTTGGCGGTTTTAAATTTTCAATCTAGCTCAGCCTACTTTTTTTTGCAGGTAACGTGGACTGGTACGGCAAATTTTGATCCGTTTGCCACTCATGTATTTGTTTTGCCCGATTTATGCTTTTTTAATTACTAAAAGTCTAAGTACTAGTTTGAATTGATTTTTTATGTGAAAAAATATTTAAAAAAAATATTCTTATTCAATTTAAAACCGATTTAAATACATCTTAAAAAAATGTTTTTATTAAAAAATAAATTATTTATTTTTTTAAAAGTTAATAATACTTTATTTTCAAAAAAATAAAAACAAAATATGTTTTTTAATACATAAACATTCTTTTAAAAAATGTATTTAAATATGAAATAAATTTTGTCTGTTAATTTTTTTTTTAAAATAACAAATAAATACTTTTTTTTTTTAAGACAATCCAACCAATCCTAAAACGCTTATCCGAATAAATAATGGGGGTGTTTTCAAATCAAATTTTTCGTTACATTGTTAATGGATTTAATTAATAATTAACGCACACCCAATTTTGTCATCGTCATTATTATTTTCGCGTCTAATTTTTCATTTCTCTGTTATCCCTCGAATTTCCCAGCTCCCACTTTCTCCTTCTCCCCCAATTCGTACGCTTCTGATTTCACCTCCCCTTCGATAAATTAATTAATTTAGGGTTACCGCTTTGATTTTCCTTTTCTTTGTTCCGTTCATTGGATTCAATTTGTCTTTTTGAGTCACCGTTTCTGAGCAGCCTCCCATTCTTGCTTGCAAACGGAGGAACGCCATGGGAGGTGAAGGCGCTGTGGAGGACTCCAAGGCCAACACCACCGAGGGAGGAGGCGGTGGAGGAGGAGTCAACATCAACATTCGGTGCTCGAACGGTTCAAAGTTCTCCGTTTCAATTGGTCTAGATTCCACCGTCGTCTCCTTCAAGGAGGTTGTGGCTCGCAGTTGTGACATACCTGCTAACCAACAGCGCCTGATTTACAAAGGTCGCATCCTCAAGGATGATCAAACTCTCCAGAGCTACGGTATTTCCTCCCGATCTTTCTGTTTTTTTTTTTTTGTTGGTGTTCTTAATTTTAATTGTCACTGTTATTTTATTTACTTTATTCTGATTTATAGGTTTTGCTCAACAGTTCTAATTTCCTGCCTTTTCAAATCATATAGAAAGATTTATATTCTGTATTTTTTGAATTTTTTAATTTTTTTATTACCACGGTTGTTGTGTTTTTAGGTTCAAATTCTTTAATTAGAAGTTCTGATTATGGAATCAGCCTCTTTGCAATTCGTAATAGACTAATAGTGTAGTATTAATTTGTTGAATGTCGACATCGTTGATATTCTATTTGCACATGTTTGGTTAGGCACCGGATGGAATGTTTTATGTTTTGTGTTCCTCGAGTTGAATGTAACGTGGAAATAATTTTTGAATACTTTATACAATTAATCTTTGTATTTGTATTCATATTTATAGGTTTGGAGGCAGACCACACTGTCCATTTGGTTCGTGGCTTTGCGCCTTCAGGTGCTGGTAGTGGGACCAATAGTACTGGTGCTAACAGCACAGCTAATACGAGAGGTGCCGGTGCTACTGAGGGTGGGGGCTTAGGTGCTTCACCATTCCCTGGGTTAGGACTCAATGGGATGGGGGGCAATGGCCTTGGTGGCTTATTTGGAGCGGGCTTTCCTGATCTTGAACAGATGCAGCAACCATTCTTGTCAAATCCCAATATTGTGAGGGAAATAATGAACACACCTGCCATGCAGAATTTAATAAATAATCCCGAGATAGTGCGGAATCTTATAATGAATAACCCACAGATGCAAGAGCTCATGGATCGAAACCCTGAGCTAGCACACATCCTTAATGATCCCAGCACACTTCGCCAAACACTTGAAGCTACAAGGAATCCTGAGATCATGCGCGAAATGATGAGGAATACGGACAGAGCAATGAGCAACATTGAATCCTCTCCTGAGGGATTCAACATGCTGAGGCGTATGTACGAAAATGTTCAAGAGCCCTTTCTAAATGCCACTACAATGACTGGTAATACAGGAAATGAACAAGTTAGGAACCAAGCGACAAATCCCTCAACTACTAGTTCTGATGCAACTTCCCCCGTGCCCAATACTAACCCACTTCCCAATCCTTGGTCATCTGCTGGGAGTAAGTTTTCATACTTAATTTCTTCCTTTTCTAAAGCTACTGGCTACATTTTCGAGGGGTTGGGACAAGTACTATTATGCTAATTCATTTTAAATATTGCAGCTGGAGGTGCCCAAAATACCACTAGAAGATCAACTACTGGTGCGGATGCTCGGCAGCAGACACCACCCACTGGCTTAGGAGGGGCTGGTCTGCCCGATCTTGATGGTATGTTGGGTGGCATGCCAGATTCTGCTTTACTCACACAGTTAATGCAAAATCCAGCTATTTCACAGATGATGCAAAGTATCCTCTCCAATCCGCAGACTATGAATCAGGTATTTACATATGTGCCATCTGAGTTGTGCATATGTTGAACATATCTAACATCCTTTTTTACTTTAGATTCTTGGAGTCAATGCTGAGCAGCGTGGCATGCCTGATTTAAATTCTCTCAGAGAAGTGATGCAAAACCCAGAATTTCTTCGTCTATTTTCCTCACCAGAGACCCTGCAGGTTGAGAGATTTATTGTTTCAAATTTGTTGATGAATATGACTTAGTTTTCTCCCTCAAACACAGGGTTGATTGCATGTCATTACGTCCATTAATAACTATGTGATCTCAAACTGAAACATAGTCATGCTTATGTGCTTTATGCCTTTATTAAGAATGTTAATTTTGAATGTTGGTGCAGCCGTTTGCATTTAGTTTATTCTGTAATGGGTTATAGACTTGTATTTAGTAATTAGTATTGAAGAAATGATGAGTGCCAGTCATAGTGGGATATGGGCTGCTTAGTTCAAATTGTTGGATAATGGCCCTCCTTGCTAAGCATTCAAGAAAAATTGACTTACATTCTGGGGTTAAATTTGATGCTTTTCTTTAGGTATTAAGACCGGGTTCTTTAAACTACGATCTAATATGATAATGAGGTTGTAGTATTTTGTTTGCTAAAGTAATATATACAAAATAATTTTCTCATTAATGTGTGTTCTATTGCAGCAACTTATGTCTTTCCAGCAAGCTCTCTTGTCCCAGCTTGGTCAGCAACAATCAACACAGTAAGTAATGGAGAAAACGTGGCATTTCCATTCTCATATGCCAAATTTGTTTTACCCCATGAAAAAAAAGGAACTCTCATTAATTGTTGCTAACTTTTTGCTGAAACATGCCAATAATGGAGGATTTTCCTTTCACCTTAAACTTTTTTTTCTCTGGGGAAAGAATTGTACACAATAGAATGCCCTTTGAATGTGAATTTTCCTTGTTATAAAATAAGAACTTATGAATTCTGATGAATTTGTTGAATTTTATTTTGTTTCTTATTGTTGCTGGCTTGATGCTCCAGTAATCTAATCTGCTGTGCATTTATTACAGGGAACCAGGTCAAACAGGTGGAGGCCCTGGTAAGGCAGACAAATGACATTGTTGGTTACTGTCCAGTGTCCATAGAATTATGTGATTTATTGGAGTATTTTGTTGTTGTAGTCATGCATTGTCAATTCATAATGTTTGATATATCTTCAGATTTCCAATAGATAATTATTTGAATTACAAGTTTTGGACCTGTTTAATTGTTTATCATTTAATACTGTGAATGGGTTTCCCCTTCTATATTTCTGCATATGTGCTATATAAGTGAAGAAGTAGGGATAATTGGTTTTTTCTTTTACTTATTTCTTTTTGTTAAACTAGAGAAGAAAATAATTGTTTGGAGAATGGTTTTTTACTTATTACTTATTTCATAAATCATGAAATTGGGTTTGGGTGTTGAAAAATATCACTCTTCAGGAATGGTTTTTCCAATTGATTGCATGCAAAAATTGATAAGCATTTTCAGTAATTGCCATCGGTTGTTCTTGTTGGTAGGATCGATGAACAACTTGAGTTTGGAAATGCTATCGAGCATGTTTGGCGGACTTGGAGCTGGCAGCCTAGCTGTTCCAAACAGATCAAATGGTTAGTGTTATTGTTATCCTCCAATTCTCCAATCATATTACACTGCTCTAATTGACTGTTGTATTCTCAGAACCACCTGAGCAGCTGTATGCTACCCAACTTTCGCAGCTGCAAGAGATGGGATTCTTCGACACGCAAGAAAACATAAGGGCTCTTATTGCCACGTCGGGGAATGTTCATGCAGCTGTTGAGCGCCTTTTGGGGAACTCTGGACAGTAGCAGGTAATGTTGGCTGATTTCATTTTTGTGAAGGTCCTTCAGTGAACTCCTAGTTTTGTCGTTTTGAAGTTATCAGTTGGGGTTCAAGGTCCTTTGGAATTATAAATAGAATCAGGATTCTATCCAAATCATCATGGCCAGAACTGACTTGGTGTACGTTATAGATTTAAATTGATCTGTGATCCCATTTTAACTTGTGATGTCATGCGTTTTCTTGTATATATACTAAAATATTGAAATAAGTATAGACATGCGTTTTCCTCTAGACACTATTTGTATTGATATTATTTGTGTAAATGCTTCAATAACTTCATAATTACTGATTTGGCAGGTGGGAACGGACACGAGACTAGCAATTAAATCCCAAATGCTAAAAATTGGTGTGAGATATTAATCAATTTCGCTTCTATTTTCGTCATGGGAATTGTTTTAAACAAATCTGTTGATTTTTTCCCCTTATACATGATTTATAGAATGTAGTAGGATTTCCAAGACTTACATTTTTTTAATTATACATTCACATGCAAGAAAGTACCGGCCTTTTGTACCATATACGTATAATTCCAACTTGGGTTATTTTCAAGTACTTAATCCGGAAAATATTATATTTACAGCTGTTTAAATATTTTTACACCAAATAAGTTATAATTGTTAATGCTTCTGATATGTTGTAATTTTTGCATAAGGAAAGGAAAAACGAAAGGCCAGTGGATGATAATTTTATACATTTGCTTTCTATTTGTTCTATTTATTCAAACATGAAAACTTATTTCAAAACAGGCTTCATCCAAAAGAAAATGTAATTTCTAATTATTCATTTTGCAATGTATAAAGAGGAAGGTAAAAGAGAAAGTTGGAATTACCTGCCAGATTTAATTTCTTGTATACAAGAAAGACAAATGAAGCTTGGCTTTAGTGCAGTGCGATCCTGTTAGGGTTTGTCTGCTTTGTCCCCGTTATATTTATGGGATATGGGTCTCTGCATGTGTATACATGTTATGCCAAGTCATACTGCATAATCGAAGACTAAAAAGAGGGGGATTATCAAATATGATTTTCCCCTTGCCAACAATAAAGTGAATTGTTGATCAAACAATAATAAGAAAAATAAATAGCTAGGCTTATAAAAAAAATATAGTATATAAGAGCAAAAACCGTGTTTAAGAGAGAGTATATTTCTTTGTTATAGACTTTACTTGAATGTAAATCTTTGATCTGTAGTGATAACCCATAGATAGTGAAATAATTATCTCAAACATTAATTATTTCAAAGGTGAGGATAAGTATATTTTAAAGTTTAATGGGCAATAGTCACCAAAAAAAAAAAATTAAAGGGCAACATGGACTTTAAATGAGCTAATATTTAAAATGGTTCCTGAAATTTGACTCTTGGTTTAGTTTAGTCTTCCAATCTCTAATTGATTCAAATTGTACAATAAAATTTTAAGACATGACTCAATTTAAGTCCATCCATTTCCGTCACACTGAAAAGATGATGTGACATGTTATTTTGCTGTTTGCACCTAAATGAGGTCGTTTTACTCCTCAGCTCTTCTTCCTCCGCCTCCTCAAAAATCTATGTGACAGACATTCAGTCAATTCATATTATCACATTGCAATCACTAATTAGTTGTTATTTGCAAGTTGTTCAAGTTAGTCATAATAGATTTAACTGTATATGCAAAGAAACTAGTAACAGAGGTAAGTTCTCTTCCATCTATACATGAAACGATCCTAAATGAATAGCAATATTTCTCATTCAAATCAATTCATGGATGCTTCAGCACATGATAAAAATGAGAGATCTCTTCCTATACCACCACAAATCGTGGACATTCTGCTCCCTCTCTCTTTCCACTTCGCATCGAATTTTTCATTCCCTTCATCTTTCACAATTGAAAGATTCGGTAAGATTTCTTTGAAGACATGCAGCATTGACTTTTAGAGTTGTTCCTCAATGAAATACGACCGAACCAGACGAAGTTTCATCAACACAAAGAAGAACTAGGCCATGGCTCAACTTGCAGCAAGCTAATTGCACTGATTTGACGCTCCATTGCCACAAACACACTGGTAGAGTTTTAATGAAAATAAATAAAGTAAAAAATTTTATATTGATAAAGAAATTTGTTGTTTGATTTTGCTATATCTCTGATTTCAAGCTCCTTGAATTGAGGTTGCTACGTTTGGCTTTTAAGTTTTTTCAATTGAGTTGATTGTTTGACCGTTTTTTTTTATTGAGGGTGGTGGAGTTGGGAAGATATGATTGAGGGTTGTGATAATGGGGTGGGGGGAGGAAGTAGAGGGGAAGGAGTAAAACGACGTTGTTTAGACGTAATTAGTAAATCAACGTCATTTAATCGTGCCACGTTATTTTTTTGGTGATGGAAATGAACGGAAGGATCAATTTGAATCACACCTTAAATTTTCAGGTATAATTTGTGTCAATTAAAAATTGGAAAGCTAAATTGAGCGGAAAGTCAAATTTCATAATCATTTTGAATATTAACTCGACTTTAAACCCATTTTGAATATGTCAACTCTTTATGAGAATTTTAACTTTCTTACCTAGGTTTCTTTTATCTTACCTAATTAGGACTTTCTTTAAGAGTAAACACTAATTCGATTTCCTAATAAAACGGACAGCTTGGACCTTGACCCTATGAAACATGGGATAACGCAAATCCTTTGTCATCTCTATTTAAAACTCATAGTGGAAATACCTAATTAGCACATTAGGGTGATGACCTGGTGGTTAAGTATCATGCTGGAAGTGATAGGACTGGTTAAGATTGATTTGTCCTTTTATTAGTTTTTAACTTTTTTATGATTCCACTGCCACCAACTTGGACCTCTACACAAAAGTCAAAACCCTCTCGTCCTTTTATTTTTTGTTTGGGGTGGTAGCTATTGTGGGATTTGGAATGAGAGGGTGGTGGACTGGGGAGCAGTAGCGGGTGGTGAATGTTGTTGATGAAGACGGAGAGTGCCTTCGGAGGAGTTGTGTTGTTGCACGTTGACCAGGTAACGGGTCAAAGCATGGTTATCAAACCCAGTTCGACGTAACCGGTTCGACCGAAAACTCTGTCGCCCAGTCATCTAACTGGACCGAGCCAATCATTGGACCAGTCATGCATCAAATCCGTCGAAATTTGAGTTGATTCGGCCGGTTTTCAGCAAAACTGGCGACCCGTCCGATTTATTCGACTAATATTATCAAAAATAAAAAAATTCATCATATAAATAACAAAGGACATTGTTGATAAAAAAAAAAAATTTGGATCCTCTAAAGGTTGAATTTTACTTTAAAAAGTAAAGTGTGATCTTCTACTATTGTTTATCAATGTAGTTTAAATTTTAGTCCAACAAATTCATCACTCAACTTAAATTTGTTCGTTGCTAAAAATTATTACCGAATTTATTAAACCCTGAATTTAAAGTTGTTTTACTGAATAATCACTTAGTTAAATTTTTTATTTTTGTAAATCTGTAAATTATGTTGAATTTGTTACTTATTATGATTACTCAAGATTGAATTAGTAAATCACTTATATTGAAAGTGTCTTTTTCTTGGTCACATTGTTATTAGAAAAATAAATATATATCGAAAATAGATATTTACTTTTTTTTGTTGTAATACAAAAAATGTAATTATTAATACTTAATAGTGCTTAAAATATGGGTCTAAGTTGTCAAAATATTAAAATTTAATATTTAAAATTTAATGTAAAAAATAAACGCTAAATCACAGATACTACTCATGAAATGTCCTCATGAAGAAGCTCCAAAGTAGTAGTCAAGGTTGCGAGAACCGGACCGATCAATGAACCGATAAAGTTACTGGTTCAATAATTTATTAGTTCGATCGAAGTTCAATCGGTTTAATTAAATATTAAAAAATTATTAAAAAATCTAAAAATAATTTTAAATATATAAATTTAATAATTTTTAACTTAATAAAATTTAAAATTTCACATAATAAATTATCTATAACTTAATATTAGAGCTTCACAAACAACTTCAAACATCAAAGTTTATAATCAAATAAAAGAAACGCACATAATGACAAACCCATAATGTTCTATGTTCAAAAGAAACAATTACTAGCAAGTTTTCAACTAATCAAAGGTGCAACTCATCAAAAATCATAATCATCATTAAGTGTTTCAATATCTCCATCATAAACAGGTAATCCAAAAAATAAAAAACAAAAACAAAAATAACCTCAAAAAATAAAAAATCATGAATCCAAAATAACATCAGAAAACTATAAATTCAGCAACCAGAATCATGAAGCAGCATACAAATAAATCATGAACAAATAACCTCAGAAAATAAAAAATCAAAATCATGAATCTAGCAAACAAATAAATCAAAAAATCATGCACAGAAAATCAGAAGGCAGCGAGGAGGAATAAGTGAATAACAGCCGGCGCCGAGTAATGGCGACGAAAGAGAAGGCGAGCTCGGTGACGAAAGAAAAGGCGAGCTCGGCGACGAAAGAGGAGGAGTAATAAAATGACGTTGTTTAAAAGTTCTACTTTCAAACCAAAAACTCGCTAAAAAATCGGACGGTTTTGTCGATTTATCGGTTAACTGCCGGTTCAACCGATTTTTTTATCGATTTTTTGTTAAACGATTTCTAACTTTATTCAAACCGATTAAATGACCAATTTTCGGTTAATCAGATTGAACCAGTCGATTCGGTTCGATTTTCAGAACCATAGAAATAGTAGTTTAATTAGTACTAATGTGTTAATAATTTGAGTATAATACAGATAACTTTTTGTTATCAATTAATACGAAACATCGTACTATACCATTTCAGTTAAAGAAAAATATTAGGAGAGTAATAAAATTTATTTTTTTATAAGTAATTAATCATAATATTTAAATAATATAAATTAAAAATATATTATTAAATTATTAAATTAAAAAATTAGATTAATAATTAAAAATAATAATTAAAATAATAAATTGTGCTAACTTTTTAATATTATTATTTAATATAATAATTAAATTTGAGAGCACTCCGTAATTTAATGAGAAAATTTTATATACACAATGGAATAGTTAAAAAAAACCTAAAAAAGAGTACGTAAAAAGAAGATGAATGAATAATAATATTATAATCAAATATAGTGTAATTTTTTTTTATTATTGTTCTATGAATTTTGAGATAATTTTTCTAATAATAACTATTGTAAATATTTACTCTTTACCGTTAATACCCGATGAGTTGATGTTTATAATTGAATTTTTTATTTTTTTAAAAATGTTATTTTGCATTATGTAACAGGTTTGGTTTATACAATATTATTGTATTTGATTTTGAATTTTATAATACCTAATCTGAATTATTTAATATGATTTACTGTTAAGTAATAAGTATTCTTAGAAAAATAAAGAGTAAGCTAAATGTCAAAGTAGGAAACATAAACCACTATTACTTATCTAGAATGAATTTTTTTTATCAAATAATTTATTTTTTAATTTTTAATTTAGTCTAAAATTTTTTATTTAAATGCATAGACAGAACTATTAAAATTGGAAAGCTAAAATTCAAAAAAACTAATAATTTATCTAGAGATGAATAAATTGTTGTAAATTTTGAAGATCAACAAGCTATTGAAAAAGTCCAAAGTTTACTCACTGAATATTTAAAAATATTGGTAGTTGATTGTAAGTTATTTCCAATCAATTTCTAAAAGTGGTCAAGACCTTTGTGAGTATCTCGATCTAGATTTGAGGAGTGTTTTAGCAACTTGTTGAAAGTACATATTTAAAATATTTACGTGTATTAAATTACTATTAAAATCATATATTCTTAACGACATTTTGTTATTTATGTATGATTCTTTTTTAAAGCCCAAATTTTATTTCAAAATTTATGAGGGCATTACAAAGCGATATTGCAAAATGAGCCTTACGAAAAAGTGGTCACAATGCAACATAGAATTAAGTTGTAGAAGGAGTTCTATAATCCATGCATGAGTAGATAGGCATAAACAGAAATTAATGGACATTCTTTGTTCGGTATCATTTTCTACCTTCTACAATGATAACATGCTAAATTTTTTAACATTAATATTAATACATAATCACTTTTCTAATCTTCAATTTTCTTTCTTAATAAGAGATGTGTAGGAGAAACAAAAAAGTTTTTAATAAGCAAATAATTTATCGTGGCTCAAAACCCATCTAAAAAAAGACATAAAATAGTATGAAGCATAATTTAAATTTTTTGTATTTACTCTTATTTATCATATGCTTTTTAACTTTATTTGATATTTTTTTATATAATTTTTAGAAACGGAACAAAAAAATAGCCGTGAAGAAATGTACATAGAAAATCATAATTAAAAAGAAAGATGTGGCGTTTTGTAACCGATGAAGCAAGAAATATAGCGGTAAGTTGAATTTATTGGCCAATTTTAGTACAAAGTGAAACTTGAAATTCCGACAAACATTAATATTACTTTGTTGTTTTTTGTTGTGTAAATCTCAATTGTAGGAACAAATTAAACTAGTCACTCAAGATGAGAAAGATGGATATGATCCATCCCAAATGATGTTATTGGCAAAGTGTTTGGAAAAGAGCATTCTGGTAAGGTGCGATGCATGGATACCGGAATAACACCTATTAATACTTTTAGAAATGCCAATCGTCCTAATCAGCTAGCCATTTCTTCGACTTCAATGTCTTCTATCAATTACTCCCAAGTTGATTTTAAACGTTTTGAGTCTAAATTTGATGGGACATTGACCGCACTAAAAACATATTTTCTTTCTAAAGAAGGAAGAATTCATGATAAACTTACTAGTATCTTTGACCATGGAGTTCGATAAATTGCTTCCTCTTCCTGAATTTATGTTGCAATCCTTATTTTGAATTTTATCTTAAATGATAACTATTATATTAAGCTACTATTCTAGCATTGATAGTCTCGTATACTCTAACCTCACTCACACATCTTATTAATTCATTGTTCAAATTTTTGACACTTGAATAAGTTAATGCTTTTTTTTTTAAATTTTTTTTCTTTGAATTATTTTTATAGTGCTATAGATGTTGGCCGTTGTTATGTTGACATTTTTTGTTTTTAATTTATTTTAGACTAATGATGGTGAAAATGATCCTATTACACCAACAATAGAAAGAACATTATCAGGCGAAAGCAATAAAAATCGTAAACGCATTGTTTAGTGTTGCTTTAAAGACTAATTAATTGTTAATTCTTTCACATTTTGTTTGGGTATTATGTTGTATTTTATTTACTAAACAAACGTATTCAAGTAGTGAATTTATTAGTGGTAGCTGTGAATTTATTGAATTTTAACATGTTTAATTTTTAGGATTAGATATATGAAGATAATGTTGATTACGATATTATGCATTTTATTATAATATAAAGAAATCATTATTTATTACAATGAATTATGAATTATATTTATATTTTAAATAATTTTATTAGTATTAAAATTATATTTATATTTTAAATAAATTGTAACACCCCACCACACAGAGCTTTACGTTTAAGTCATAAAACAGAGGTGGTGTGGTATTACAATCTCTAAAATAAAATATTTAAATAATAATAGTGAAAAGAATATAATAAACTAGAAGTCTTGAAAAATAGGTAAAACAAAAATTGCGAAAATAAAAGCACAACGCTCAGGAACGAGATAACTTGTGTGCCAAGAAAGCTGTAGTTAACAAGTGAAAGATAACAAAATTAGGAATAGAGGATCAAAGATACAAAATAACAAGCTCCTAACTCAGCATGCGAAGCGAAGGCTGGCCGGAGAATATTTTTATGCATAAATACACATCCCAAAAACCCCAAAATACATAGCTAAAACCCCAACTCTCCTTAAACCTCTAAGAGGAACAAAATAAACAAGTTATTCGGAGAGAAAGTTAAGTACATATATATAAAACTGTACATCAAAATAAAACCCAGAGACTACTCCACTTCAGAAGTCCAGACGTCTAGCGAGGAGCCTCTCGACCTGCATCTAAAAACAACAACACAGTATGCGGTGAGAACTAGAGGTTCTCAGCATAGTTAAGGTGCCACGCACATAATATATAAGATCCTGGGAATGTTAGAGGCAATCCTAGAACGCTGACACTCAGATTATAAAGCTTAAAATTACTAAACAGAAATCATAAAAGGGGTAGGTGTCTAGGGAATTCAAAACTCAACTTAAACTTTATCTTAACACTCAACCTGTCCACCTTTCCTCTGTTCCTCTATCTCCAATGAGTTTGCAAAGACAGCCAAACAAGAAATTGCAAGCACAGGTAGGAGACAAGTAATACAAGTAGCAATTATCACAATTATCATAATATATTCAGTTAGGCAATCCCAAATAAGGCATAGCAAACAAACAAACAAAAATACATATGATGAATGTCTGTCCTACTGGCCGTGAGCTCACATGTTGGTTACTTTTCCAGAACCCGACATATCCGACAGCTAACCCGGATATCGTCCTCTCGAAAATCGATCGGCGGTACACCACCACGAACCCCACCTGGCGGGCGGTATACCACCACGAACCCCACCATTGCGAGGTGTACCTCACAAGATCTTCAATTGGAAAAACAACACACACATGTGGGTAGTAAACCACCACGAACCCCACAAAGCATTCACTTTTTAAAAAAAAATATGTGGGCGGTAAATTATCACGAACCCCACACCAGTCCCTTTCAAAAACATGTCGGCGGTACACCACCACGAACCTCACATACTTCTCGACACTAGGCAAGCGGTAAACCACCACGAACCTTGCCAGGTCAAGCTTAAACAATTTCGATTTCGAAATCATTATACATATTCGTCATTCTCAATTCATTAATCATACATCA
Organism: Arachis hypogaea; assembly: GCF_003086295.3. Classification (NCBI taxonomy): domain Eukaryota; kingdom Viridiplantae; phylum Streptophyta; class Magnoliopsida; order Fabales; family Fabaceae; genus Arachis; species Arachis hypogaea. The sequence goes on along the minus strand of NC_092040.1, from coordinate 3,902,614 downwards.
TCACAAATTCTACACTTTTCCAACACCAACTTATCCTTCCAAACCTTTCTTCTCTTCCAAGTAACCTTGATTTCCATAGTCTAATCTCATCACTTCTAACCTTTACTTCATTTTCAAGTTACCTTTATTCCCCAACTCTCTTTTTATTACTAAGCTTTCTATCTAAATTTAGAACTAACAATGTAAAAAACAGAGGTTTAGGAGGTTAAACTGGCTTGAAAACACAAAATATCCATTTGCTGAAAAACAGGGGTATGCGTACGCATGTCATATGTATGCGTACGCATAAGAGCAATTTTGCCCAGGTAACGCGTACGCGTGAGCGTGCATATTGGCCCATTTCGCGTACGTATGTACGTGAGGCAGTAGCTACCACATGCGTATGAGAGGGTATGCGTATGCATAGGTGGGATTTTGGGTAAAATTTTGGCTAAGTTAAAAAGCTGCAGAATTTAATTTAAAACCTCAAACTTCCGATTTGTACAACTTTTTCGTTTCAAAATATTTTTCATCCGTTCTTCGAACAGCGTAAATTTTACGGACCAAATTTTTACATAAAACAAGTTTGAAACTATTTGGGGGTTCGAAAGCCAAGTTATGACTCGCTGAAGTTTGTCAAAAAATCCAATTTTTACAAAAATCTAAAACCTCAAATTTTTATCAAGCCAACCTTCAAAAATCAATCTATCATGCCTAAATTCAGCACCAACTCAAGCAACATCATAGCATATCACTTCCCATCCTTCCTCCACTCAATTATACTCCAATTTAAACAACTCTAGTACATGAACTTCACACTTATATCAATAAAAACATCAGTAAATCAATGCCCATACAAATTCATTATTATCAACATGGCAATTATCCTCATAGCATCATTTAGCACTCCATTTTTCATGCCCAATATCCAATCATAGTCAACCCTCAACCTAATTCACAATTATCATCAAGGCACTAAACCATACAGCATACACATATATTCATTCTTATCCTATATATGGTCACCTAGTCTAAGTTTTCACAGAACATTACATATTAAATACGCAAAATCTAAACCAAACTTTGGCCGATTTCCGCGTATTGTCTAAGGTGAAACTCCAACCAACACACCCCTCTAGCCCCAAAATTATCAAAGCTTGAATACCCAACCTCCACCAAGTTCTAAAGCTCACAATTCAAGCTCCAACATATACATATATACACCTAATTTCACATATATCACCATACATACTCAAAATTTACAATTTAACATACTAGAACCGAATTTGGTCAGGGTTAGAGACCTCACTGTATTCACAGACCAAGAGAGCTAAGTCCAACAAGATTCACGAGCTAAATTGAACCTACAGAACTAAAATCAACTAATTCTCAACTTGGATTCTTTTAAATGTCAAAAAATTGAGGAGTAGAGAGGCTGAGGTGATAGAGCGCATTACCTATAAAATTTTTCTAGTAGAATCGTAAAGCTCGACGCGATGATCGCGTGGCCGCAAACGGTGCGGCGATCGGAGCTCAGAGTGGAGAGTTATGGTGGTTTGAATTGAAGCTAGGATTTGAGAGCTCTCTTCCTTCCTCTCCTAATGTTTTGCAGCGTGAATGATGAGAAGGGAGGAAGGGGAAGCTGTCTTCATAAGGGTTATTGGGTTGAATTGGGTCTTGGGCTCGTTTTGGGCCCAGTTCAGTTCGTTCGGTCTAATTTTGGATCAAATTCTTTAAAATTTGTGTCAAAAGTCTAGTTTTAATTTTTTCTATCACATTATACTATCTAATCTCATTTTATAATTACTTTGATTAATAATTAATTTATTAGTTAGTTAGTTACTAATTGTTCAGAGTTTACATATATACATAATAAAAATATTATGGCAGTTTTATTTGTGCAATAATTTTTAAATTTAGGCAGTTTACATCTCCGACAAATAGAAAAATAGTTTTCAGTCTAAGTAATTTACAGGGATTTAAAAACCCCACAACCTCAATCAAAATCGCTGCAAAACAGTGTAGTTGTATGCCTTTAGAAACCTGACGCAATATACTAAAAACCATCATAAATTACAGAAGGTAAAAAACCGTCATAATTTAAATTTGAAATAGTGTCGCTTTTTTAAAAATTTCGGTAATTAAACTTCAGGACACCTAATTCCGTCAGTTAATAAAATCGTCGTAATGTAACTTGTAGGGTTTAAAAATCGTTGCAAAACTTAAAAAAATCCTATAAATGAGCGCCTTTTTTGTAATGATGCCTTTCAAAAATCTTTTTTATTTTTCTAAAATAAAATTAAGAAAGGAGCTACACACTTTAAAAGTTTGAGATATTGTTAGTTTATTATTTATTACACATGGTGTAAATGTTATTCAAGCTAAAAAATAGATTGATAAAAAATAGAGTAAAGTGTCGTTTTTGTCCCCAACGTTTGGGGTAAGTCCTATTTGTGTCCCTAACGTTTAAATCGTCATATTTATATCCCTAATGTTTATAAAAGTGATTCAATGTTATCCTATTATCAATTATACTAACAAATCAGATTATATTTTTCAATTATTCTCACTTGGATGTATTCATTCTCAATTAGGTCTCACTTAGATGTGTTCGATTTTAATATTATAACCACTATTTATGTTTAGATTCAATTATGTCACTAGAAAAGTGAATTATGTAAATGTTGTAGAAATTAATTTCAACTTTTGATGAGCTATTTTTCGGAGTGGATCATCGATTCTATACAAGACATTTGTATTCTAATTTCAAGAAGAGATTTTTAAAACTCAAACTAAAGCGTTCATGATGTGTAATTGACGGCAGGATAACATTGAATCACTTTTACAAATGTTAGGGATACAAATAGGACGATTTAAACATTAGAGACACAAATAGGATTTACCCCAAACGTTGGGGACAAAAACGATACTTTACTCTAAAAAATATTTATGATCTCGAACTTAATTTTCATATATTAGCGGTGTATATGTATAATATTTTATATAAAATATTAAATTATATGTTATTACATTAATAATAAGTATCATACTTTTCCTATTTTAAAAGGGATATAAACATAATATAACATATATAATAGGGTTAATAATAAGTATCATACTTTTCGTATTTTAAAAGGGGTATAAACATAATATAACATATATAATAGGGTTAAGTATGATTTTGATTCTTAAGGTATAAGTCAATTTTTTTTTATTTTAACCTTTTTTATATACAAAATCATCTATAAGGTTTAACTTAATTTTTAAATTGTTCTTTTTATCTAAATTTTAAATTTTATTACCAAAATATTCTTAACCAAAAAACTATAAAATAAAAAAAAAAGAAAAAAAGAGAAAGAAATAGATGAGAGAGAGAAAAGGAAATCACGAGAGAGGGGAGGGAAGAAGAAGAGTGGCCCGGGAAGCGGGCGGAGGGAAGAGAAGGAGGGGGAATCGACGCCATTCTTCTTCTCCTTTTCCCACCACAGTGCCTCCGCATGTCTCCTTACCCACCTCCCTCTTCTCCCTTTCGCGCTAGCTCTATCGCGGTGAGTTCTCTGTCCCCCTCTCTGCGAACCCAAAATCACGGATTCCTAGTGTTGCTGTCGATACTCAAGTCGTCGTAACGTCTCCCTCCTTTGTTCCTGTCCAACCTAGCCATTCACCCTTGCTCGCCCTCAGTTTTTTCACTGAACAGAGACCACTGAAGCCGGCCTCTTTTCTCCAACAAACTGCTGGCGACGTCACCATCATCTTCATTAGCTTCTCTATCGCTGAACCAGACATAGAAGACAGCCCCTGTTCTACCTCCACCACTAGCGGCCAACACTGCCACTGCAACTCTACCAATTCTGCTTCTGTTTTTTTTTTATTAATTGCATTGTTAGATTTGTTAATTTATTAATTTTGTTAATCACATTGTTGTTGATTCTGATTTCATTCTGATTAATTTTATTATTCTTTTACTTCTGTTTTTTCTGTTTTTGATTTTGATTTCATTCTTCTGTTTTTGATATTTTGCTAGTTAAAATTCTATTTTTAATTTTTTGATATTTGTTAGTTGAAATTCTGTTGTTACTGTTAAAATTTTAGTTGAAGAAAAAAAAAGAAGAACAGGTGATGCTATGATGAAGAAGAAGAAAAAGAAGAATAGAAACTGAGTATTTTAATGAAAAAGGAGAATGATATTTTGATTTGAAGGATGATTTTAAATTCAAATTAAATTTTAGAGACGATTTTGTATGCAAAAAAAGTTAGAAACAAAAAAAATTTTCAACCTATACTTTAAGAATCAAAATTGCATTTAACCCTATATTATATAGGTAAATGCTTATAAAAAATTACTATAATAACAGTGTATTAGAATTCAACTCATATACTCGATTAATTTATTAGAACTATTTTAATTTTTAATGCATTTTCCATAAATTAATTATATATTAAAATTATTGTTTTAGTAAAATTATGTTCTTTTAATAACCGTGATAAATAGATACTAACAATATAATATAATATAATATAATATTTGACTTAGTATTTATGTAACTAAATTTACAATTAGCTATATGATTTTATTCCTTTCATATGTGTATGTTTTGCATTATTATATCAAAACTAAACTTTTGTATATATACCTCGTCCATTTTATTATTACAAACAAAGAAATATAATTTGGACATTATTATGATTTCCATTTCCTTCACTAACTTTTGAAATACACGTAGAAATGAAATGAAGAGACAATAGTTTTAATTAATTTGGCACCAAAATTTGTGTGTTGGCGCTAAACATTTAAACTTGTTCCGGCGTCTCGAAAAGGTGTTTATTGGCATCGCATCCTTTCACAAAGCTACGTGTTCTCTTAAACACACACACACCCTCTTAAACTTGATTCTGTATTTCTCTGTATATATATACATAACAGTAATTAATCATTTTCATTCATGCACCCTTTCTTCTCCTTCACACTCCATCTCATTTCTTGGTTCAATTATGGACAAAAATGCTTCCTCCTCCTCCTCCTCCTCCTCTCCTTCAACCTCCACCACCGAACAACCACCACCACCGTCGCCGCAAGATGTCCCTGTTGAAGAGCCACCAGTAATTCTGAAAACACCAGAAGAAGTGCTGGCTGAACTCTCCGAAAGCGGGGAAAGCCCGCCGCCTCCTCCGCCTTCGGCTGCAGAAGAAGAAGGAGGGATTGGCGGGTCGGCTATGGCAATAGCGGTTGGTGTTGGTGGAGAGGGAGTGGTGTTGGGTGAAGCGGGTTCCGGTGGAAGTGGTGCAGGTGGTGCAAGTAGAAAGAGAAAGGCATCGGAAGTGAAGGACCCTCCAACTGGAACACCAACATGTCCAGTTTGTAACAAAACTTTTGCAAGTTGGAAAGGTGCTTTTGGACACATGAGGAAGCACCCTGATCGCCAGTACCGTGGCTTCTTCAAGCCACCAACTTTCACGTCCTCTGCCGCCGCCGCCGCTGCTACTGGTGGTGCCACCACCCAGGGTATATATTGTTATGAAAATTAAGATCAAAGAATATATATATATATATATATATATATATATATATATATATATATATATATATATAATTGATTAATTTCTCACGGTGTGTGATCTAATGATTTGTTGTCTTTGTTTTTTATTTTTTATTTTTTATGTGGTTTAGGCTCTGCGGAGGGAGGAAGTAGTGCCGCTTCTGGCGAAGGAGGAAGTGCTGGCGCCGCCGGGCAAGTTGGAGAAGGCGGAGCATTTGATCTCAACCAGCCAATTGGAGGAGCCGGCGGTGGTGGTGAAGGAGGGAACGGTGATGAAGGAAAAGATTTAGGGTTTGATCTCAATAAGCCTGCCGATGAAGAAGACAAGGCATGATGATGATGAGAATTTTTGGAAGATTAGTCAAGTTAATTAATCACATTTATATTATTATGCTTGAGTTGTATAATAATATGCATGCATGGTGTTTTATTTTGTTACTTTATGGGTTTCTTGGTTTTAAGTTTTTTCTGGTTTATAAGTTAAACTAGTGTTAAACCCGTGCGATGCACGGGCTTATATTTAAATTTGATAAGTTAAATTAAAAATAATATTTTATAACTATATATTTTTTTAAATTTAGTATAACACTATCATCGTAGTTATATAATAAACGTGTTAAATATGTTGTTTTATCTTTATTCAAAGTAAAATATAAATAAAAAAGTTTGAAGTTTATAATATTCTTAAACCATAAGGAGGGAGACATGAAAAAAATAAGAACATATATAACTGTAATAATAGCATGTTAATTTTACACTAAATTTTGTATAAAAAGCTAATAAAAATTTATCGATCGATAACCTAGTATCTTACTAACTTCATTAGAAAAGCAATTGGCATAGGATGTTGTGCTCCTTGTTACACATTTCATTTCAAATCTGAAAAAAGAGTTATAGATAAATTAGTAATATCTATAGTAAATATTTGTACAAAAGTATAAATCATAACATGCTATTAAAATAAAAATAATATTATTCTTACCTAAATATTATTAAAAACCTCTTTGAACACGACATTTGTTGTTGATGACTTTGGATTGCCGTCTTCATCTAGAATTAAAACCCTGAGGCCACTGCGACTCTTAACTCTTGACAAAGCAACATAAAGTTGTCAATGGGTAAACACTGATTTTGACAAATAAAGCCCTACATGTGATAATGATTGACCCTGACTCTTGTTAATGGTCATTGCAAAGCATACTGTCAATGGAAATTGTCTCCGTTGGAACTTAAATGGCAATCCTGAATCTGAAGGGATCAAGTTCATTCTTGGAATGTACACTTTATCTCCAATATTTCTACTGGTCACTACCGTCGCTCCAATTACGTTGCTGCCAAGTTCGTTAACTATTAATCTTGTCCCGTTGCATAAACCTGAAGTCTGGTCTATGTTTCGCAGTAGCATTACAGCGACTCCTGGCTTCAAAGTCAACTTGTGATTGGGTAGTCCCGAACATTTGATGTCATTTAGGAACTCTGGTGTGAACCACTCTTGTTGTACATCTTCATTCTCATCAGCTTGACATGTTGTGTCAGAGCTCAAATACTCCTTTTCCATCCCTAGAAAGATTGTCAAGACAAAATCGTTTACCTTCTCGACACTCTCAAGCGTGGGTGCAAGAATTGCCCTACTCTGAAAATACCTGTAATCTGACATGTTTTGCAACAAATTTGGATATGCAAAGTCTACCAAATGAGAGAGAGGGTCATCAGTAGTTGTAATCAATAGATCATTTGGAATTTCAACTTCTGATTCATCACCAACAACAGAGCCAATATTTCCATTTCCAACATCAAGTATCCAATTAGCAAATCTCTTCATTTCACCTTCATCTTGATCCGAAGAAGACATTAGAAGCCTCATATTCGTATGCAATTTCAGAACCTTACAAAATGACCACAGATGGGATGAGTTAATAGCGGATGCCAATATATCGTGTCTACTTCCTTTCGGAATCACCGGAAGTATCTGTCTGAAATCACCTCCTAGAACAACAACCTTACCACCAAATGGTTGATGTATCTTATGTTGATCGGTAACTGACATAAGATCCCTGAGCGTCCGATCAAGTGCTTCAAAGCACATTTTATTGAGCATTGGAGCTTCATCCCAAATTATTAAGCTACTTTGGATGAGCAGCTCAGCCTTCAAACTGCCATGCTTGATGTTGCAAGTAGATTCATCAGTAATTGTAATGGGTATTGAAAATCTAGAATGAGCCGTTCTGCCACCAGGTAGGAGTAAAGAAGCAATTCCACTGGATGCGACATTTAAAACAATTTTTCCTCTAGACCGAATAGCAGAAGAAAGTCCATTCCAAATAAATGTCTTACCACACCCACCATGCCCATAAACGAAGTAAAAACCACCAGAGTCTGTAACAACAGCATTGAGTATCTCATCAAATACTAACCTTTGCTCATGAGTCATCTTTTGTTCTGTATATAAGTTTGTATGAGTCAACTCATTTGTGTCATATGCTAACTCCTCCTCTATTAGCTTATTCTGAAAAAGGCGAACATGAGACATCTCAGGATATGGCATTGATTGATAGTCTCTTAAAGATCTCGCATTGCTGTTGAGTATCTTCTCAATCTCAATAAGGCAGAGGTTTTTCAATTCGTCATCAGTCATGCTTAGTCCTAGAAAAAGCACATAGTGGTTTTATGAAATATTTAATAAATAATTCTAAAATAAAATTATTAATATTCTTAATAAAAATAAAGATAATAAGAGAATACAATCTTGATATATAAAAAAAGACATAGTAAAATACCTTGGTTTTTCAAAGCTTTTCTCCTCTCATATAGTATTCCATTAGCCAATAATGTCCAAGTTGCATTCCAAACACGCTCTGGGTTGCTAATGCTATTAGATATCAGTAGCATCGCAAATAATTTTCTCAATTGATGACCAGATGCAAGTTCAGCTACCTCATTAATAGCTGCAATGAATTCCCTATCATCGCACAGTAGTCCCATGGAATAGCAAGCATCTTGGAAGCTAGAATATGTAATTCCATTAACTGTCCTAATAGACTCATATGTTGTGCAACCTCTCTGAACAGCTAACAAAATTCTCATATAATAAATATCACCTGTACCCGGTGGAACATAATTTAACCTCCCGATAGAATAACCTCTTTTGCGTGGATGCCACACCCTTGATTCTCTATCATAAACAAATTGATTTGGAAACTCAGCATACGTCAAAGTTTGACCTGCTTTAAATTTTTTATTGGCCTCCATCCATGCTAAGAACATTGTACATTTTCCTTCCTCTTCTTCCACGATTTCTTCAAGATCGTCATCATCTTTAAAGATGATATTTTGCTCTCCAGGCAAATGAAAGGTTAATCTCATCACTGAAGGCCACCTTTGATGAATATCATACGCTAAGGTTCTCCACACAGCCTCACATGCAGACAAATATCTGCAATCATAGAATTGTTTGATCTCATCAATAACCTGAGCATCCTCTCCACTGGAAGCTTCCTTTGTAACTCCAACTGCTACCCTGTCTGGACCTTTATTCACATACTTGACCAAATATTTGATAGCATTCGACTTGTTGCAGTACTCTACATTAACATGCGCTTGATAAGACATCAGTAGATATGCATTGTATGGAACCACATTCCTATTATCCATATGGACTCCCTTCTTCTCAGTAACCACCCCTGTGTCTCGTCTTCTATATGATGGGTATCCACTATCATCGATAACTGTGGTTTTACTGAATGTCTTGGGATAATATTTGGTGCAGTACCCATCTTTCATGCAGGGAGATTTTGAGAATGCTCTACCACATGGTCCATGAATCATATATGTAGATACAGCTCTAAACAATTTTGGATGCTGAGCAGGATCTGGCAACTCTGAAGATATTAATTGATCAATTTGAGTTGTCGTTGTTATCTTATGGTCTCCACTTAACCACAAAAGAATGTGAGCATGTGGTAGACCTCTTTTTGGGAATTCCACCGTATACATCCCTTATACCAAAAAGACAAAAAAAAAGTTATATGTTATATTTAAACTATCTATTTTATGTATGTGCTTTGATAAATTAAGGGTGATAATAAAAAATCAACAATACGTTAAGTAAGAAAATATTTTGCCATTTATTTTATAACAATCTAAATGAATATTTCTCTAAAAATAAGGTCGGATGATGAGCAATACCTGCATCTAGCACTCCAAATGGAATTCCTTGCTTAAGATCCGAGATTATCATGTCAAGCTTAATTTTGAATACTCTACACGATATATCCGGCCGGTCTTCAACCTTTAAGTTCCTTGGATTGTTAACCCTGCCAATCTCTTGCCAACTTGAGTTACATGTCATTGTGATGAAGAGGTCTGGATATCCATATTTCTTACAAATTGCCATAGCATCTTGACAATTATTAAACATGTATCTCATGCCACCAGTGAAGGACGCAGGTAGGATGATACGCTTACCTGCTTTAGAAGCACGTGTCTCACCCCTAACAACTGCATCTTGAATCCCTTTGTATATATCACTCCTCACCTTGGTTTGGTTGTTTCGGTAGTAGGTCAACCTTTGTGTTTCAATCATAGAAAAGCAATCAACCAAGAACTGCTGAAATAATCTTCCACCATTGACAATGGTTGCATACTCGACCTTTCTCTCTTGTATTCTAAATGCTATGAACTCCCTTAAACTCACACGCTGTCTCTTTCTATTTTCATCAGCCCTATGAGATTCTCGCAAAGGAATGTCTTCTTGGTAGCCATCTTCACCGTAAGGAAACATCATAGGGTACTGAAGAGGAATAAATGCGGTGTGTGTCTCATGAATCCTTTGCAGATGTCCAGACTTTAATTGAACTATAATATCACGCCCTGCATCTCCAGAATCAAAATCTCCTACTATTAGAGCTGCGACCTCGTTAGAAGATGGTAAATTGTAGACTCTTGCATCCTTTGATCTTTTTCGGTACAACCGTAGTCTTATATTTGCGATATCACCTTGATTCAGGTAGTTTCTCACTATCCTAAATGTGTGAGCAAGAACATTATGTTGATCGATCATGTCCTTGAGATCTAGAACTAAGGACTGGTCAATGTTGTTGTTGTTTGTTCTTGAACTGTATAAAACATCAATTGAAAAATATTAGTATTCATAATTAACCAAAATCAAAGTACGAACTACCTAAATAATTTTTTAATCAGTTTGGAATGCATGATACAAACCTGAAAATCTCTATCCTGTTTGAGACCTCATTTTCTGTATCATAAATATATAACTGCGCAAATTTTGGTCTTTGTCCCTCAATTGGTACCAAGCTTCCAATTCTGTGGTAGTTTTGTCCACTCACAATGAACTGGGGAGGACCTGTCCCATCATTGATAGAGGTCTCTATTTTACCTCCGAGGGACGTGAAGCAAAACATGCTATTATAAGTTCTTATATTATCCTTAAAGTGTTTGCTTCTCTGGTCTGCTCCAGATAATAAACCTTGCAAGAGCTGAGGTGGACGTTGCAAAAACGGCAATTGTACCTTCCCTCGCATACAACATATTGAGAACTCAATATTGGATCCTGTTTTAGACTTTTCTGATCTCTCCTCATACCACATCATGGCGTCGCAATGCCGACAAAAAAATTCTGGGTCACCAATATCTATCACATCTAATAATGACAAAGATAATAAATTATGTTTCAGTTATATCTGAAAAAAATACTTTATATAAAAATATATCTTTCTTTCACCATGTTAGGTATAAAAATAATATTTATAAAAGATTACAGAATACTACAATTTATAGATTAAAAAGATGAGATCATATAATACAATTTTTTTGTGCCAACCTCAAGGTTTAAGTTTTATATGCACACTAATCAAACAATAAGAATTACAATATATCAATGTTCAAATACAAAAATCATAATATATAACCATATCTTAGTTTGAATTTTAAAAACTTGAACACTAAACGATAATTTTTTGTTTATAAAAAGCATAACAATAGTAAATAATAAACTGCTGATATTGCTACTTCTTAGATTACCTGTATTCTCAGCAACATCGAATATGGCTGGGTATTCAATTTGCACAGAATCATCTAATATAGTCGTGTTTTCAGTAATATCCTCAACTTCTTCAAAAATTTTTGAAAGATTTATAGCCAATTCCTTCAAGAATGTTTTTCTTTGTCTCAGGTGTCTTCCTTTTTCAGCTATGCACACTTCTTCTAATTCTTTAATATCTAAATTTGAATTAGATGTACTTGCTCCTGTAATCATTAGAGATAGTAAATCAAGCACTTTATATTATAAAAAAAAGAAAAATGAATATATATTAAATGTTTGAATCAGCTGAGTTATGAATATATATTATGAAAGTAGTATTAAAGATAAAAGAAGTAGAATTTTAGCTTTATGATAATTACAATCTATCATGCTTATCTTACCATGTCTCTTTTGAAGTAGCATAGTCTTTCTATTCAGTCTTGCATCCCTTTGCAATCTAATTCGATTTGAGTACTCCAATGAATCTATAATAATTATTTAGCATATATCAAAGATTGTTTTCAAGAGACCAATTGAAAAGTTAAATGTTTGGTCTTTAAGTAATAAAAGCATATATTAACATACGCTGGCTTTGCAACTGGTCGATATTGTTTGATGTTTGTTGAAGCTGTTGTTGACTTGTCTGATGACATGGGCTATCATATGCTTCGCATGTGATACCTGAATTACTAATATCACTAATATTGGAACATCGTTCCTTTTCACCTACAGAGTGTAGATTAGTAGTTGGAGACCTTGATCGATATGGTGTTGGGTTATTATCTAATAAGATAACTCGAGATATTAGTTTTTTGAACATATTTTTTGTTAAAGTTTATAATTGAATAAATAGTAGGAAAATCAAAATACATAAAGTGCATGTACATTCACATAAGTAAGTTCCAAAAAAAATCATCCAAAAATTAACCTGTATTGAGTCCATTTGTAATGTTCGACAACACCGATTGAAAATGCACATCATTGGAACCATCACTCGAATTTCCTGTAATTTTTTCATAAACAAATTTAGTAACATATTACAAAAACAATGTAAATTAATAATTTATTACTTGTCAATAGCTAAATAATATATAGAAAATATTGTATTTTATGGGCTTTCATTCGTCCAAAATACTCATGACATGTTAGTTATTTTTTGTATGAAGTCTACATTGAATTGTGGTCCGCTTTGTATTTTCTTTGTCTTTTAATATCAATTTTCTCTTCGATCTTGCTTCTCTTTGGACTTCTTGCATCTTTCAATATATACCTGGAAATACCAAATAAATAATTTTTTAACTAATTAAAAATATATATACCTTATACCTAATACATTTTTATTATCAATTTTTTTATATTATTAAAAAAAATAAAGTACACAGGAGTACACATATGGCGGCGTTTGTTTTTGGTATACATATCGATCAAAACATAGATACGGGAGTACATAGGAGTACATGTATAGTGCTTGAATACTGAGACAAAAATGATGAAAGACATGGTATGGATTTAAACATATTTTATGGAAAATAATATATATTTTTATGGAAAATAATAATGTATGGATTTAAACATATTTTATGGAAAATAATATATATTTTTTTTCAAAAGTATCTTTTTTCAAATAAATATAAGTTTAATCTCACGATCAATAAATTCAACTTACAGTTAAAATCTTTTTTTTTTATTTCCTTAAATAAAGAGATTGAAAATGAATAATTTATAAGTAAAAAGAGAGAAAAAGATGAAAGTACCTCTATTGTTGTGCTGAGATAATATAAAAAATAACAATGTAAACGAAGTAAACAGAGAAATTTATAAATGTGACAAATCAAAAAAATTTAAATTTAAAAATCAAAACGGTTAAGAAGTCACTTAATTAGGAATTAGTATTAGAATTTTAAATTTCAAATTTTTAAATAGAGTTTCCTAATTAGCTAGTTTATTTAAAAAATTTTAAATAAACTTTCTTAATTAAACGTTTGTTGTTTATTAAGAATATAGAAATTTGTTAATTTACAAATAATTTTTATTAGTTTTGTCATAAATAGTATCAATCCTATTATTTATCGATAAAAATAATAAAATTAAATATAATCTAAAAATTAATAACCTTATAAATATCGTAAATTTAGAAAAAAAATTTAAAAAGAGAGAAAAAGATGAAAGTACTTCTATTGTGGAGAAATAATCTAAAAGATAATAATAAAAATTTATAAATATGGCAAGTAAAAAAATTTAAATTTAAATATTGAAATGGTTAAGAACTTACTTAATTAGAAATTAGTATTAGAAATTCAAATTTAAAATTTTTAAATAGAATTTTCTAATTAGCTAATATAAATTTTAAATTTTTAAATAAAATTTTCTAATCAAACGTCCGCTGTCTATTAGGAATATAGAAATTTGTTAATTTAAAAATAATTTTTTTTAGTTTCATCATAAACAGTATTAACTTTATTATACTTTTTCTAAAATTTAAACAGTATTACATTTTTTTAAATAGTATAAATAATTTCACGTCTTAATAAGACTGATAATTCTATTTACTTTATTATACTCCTTTGTAATTAGCATAATAACTTATAAATTATATAAATTCTTAAAAAATATTGTCAAATTGCTTACGTAAAAATTCAAAAAAAAAGTATATTTGAATTTAAATTTAAAATTCTAAACATAATACTTTAATTAAAAATTATAATTAGATTTTTTTAAAAAAATAAATACACATTAAAAATTAATAACTAACTTAATTGTATCAACAATAATTCAAAGAAAAAATTTATAACTTTATGACATTAAATATTAAATTAGATATTATCAGAATATCAACGGTGAAAATCAAATTAAAAATAAAACCACAAGTAATAACCAAATAACTTCAATTTATATTTAAAAAAATTCTAAATTCCAAACATAAAAATAGAAAAGAACCAAAAGAAAAATAACAACTCAAGAAAAGATAATGTTTCCACCAAAACAAACATATGCTTGACATTATTCTATAAGATAGACTCTAAAAGGGATTCCAAAACATGTGCATCCAAATTCTCAAGTTTCTTTCTCAATCTTGATCTTCTTGGAAGTTGAGGTATCACCTTCTACCTTCGATTCTTCCGACTCCGAGCATAATCGCTTAGTTGGTGTAATAGCATTTTCCAACAATTCGGATTCATCATTGGCAGCAACTTCATTGGAGAATTCAAGCAACAAATTCTGTACAAAATACCACGTTAAATTAAAGACTTCTTTCTAACCTTTGATTTTATAATTAATTATTAATTATAAAAAAAATTAATTTCTAATTTTGAGAGAACAAACAAAAAAAAAATTATTTTTTGAACAAATACCTTAGCACCTTTTACTTTCTACCCTTCAATGATTGAGGATGTTTTTGAAATTGGAAGCAAACCACCGGTGTAGTCAACATCCTAAAATTATAATTAATTATTAATTATAAATTAGATACTACTAATGACCAAGGAAGCAAAAAATAAATTAATTTTTAATAGAAAATACACTTATAATTATACTCACAATTTGAATAGGGTGAGCCTCTTTGAATTTATTTATGAGGTCCACATTATCAGTCATCTTCTTAACTTTATAAGAAGGTGAAAAATGTGGATTATCAGATATTTGAACTTCAACGATGAAGAGAAAGGTCTTATCAATTAGGTTGAGCAAAAGTGTAGGTGTATCCGATAGATCTCCTTTCTGCAGGGTATTACATAATATATTAATAATAAATAATATAAAAATTACCAATAAAAATATCTTCACTAATATTTTTAGAAATAAATATTGGTTAGATCTTACCAATAGGAGTGGATCAAGTATCTCTACACAGCTCTTTCCCAAAACTTGTTTTGCCTCCTTGTCAAAGACTACAAAACATGCACAGTCAGAATCATCAATGACACCAAGCTTTATTCGATATCTGCTTAAAAAAAAAATAACATAAAAAAAAGTTAAATATAGACTTATTCAATATCTAATCCAATGTGCATATACTTTAATTTAAAAAAAATAAATAAATAACCTTGGAGTTATGAATAAAAGGAGACGGCCACAACTTGAACATTTGAAAGTTTTTGTAAAAGCATATGTGGACCTGTTGCATTCACATTGGCCGTACCACCAGTCTGGAGTATCCATAATATGACTTATAGTAGCCAAGACAATACAAATAGAATTCTGAAAAAAAATAATGATTTAAATTCCCTAAATTTGGTGAATTTTTTAAATAAATAAGATGAATAAATAAAAATAATCCATGTACAACGGATTTCAATTATTTTTTTCTCCATTTTAAAAAAAAAAATTACCGTTTCGAATTCTTTTAACTGCTCGATGGTTTTGCCTTGATAAATTTTTAAGAATGCAGCCTCATTTGGAATTCCGCCGATGTTACCTCTAGATTCTTCAAATCTTACAAAGCTTGATAAATAAAGTTAAAAAAAATTATGTTAGATAACACACACGTAGTATGGAACTAAAGAATTAAAAAGAAAATACCCACCTATTTTTAAATTGGATGACAGTTGTATCTTCAAGATTGAAGAACATCTTTGTGCCATACATGGAATTTTGTAAAACAATCTTTTCTGAAAAATTTATTTTAATACAAAATGAGTAAAAATTCACATAAACAATAAGTAAAAGCTCACATATAAAAATATATTGTTAAAAAAATATGGATAAATATTACCGTTAAATAACTTCACTCTAACAAACTCTAAGACGACAACAGCTCCATCCTTATTGCCAGATCCCAGAAAAGCATTTAATTCATGTGCATAGTTGCCAAAAAATGCACACTCCATTATTTTTCTATATCAAATAGAATGTTTAATGTTAAAAAAGTAACTACCAATAAAATAATATCAAATTATATATATTTTATATTTTTAAAATTTAAAATTTAATAATAAAATTAAAATATCAAATACAATTTAAAAAATTAATAATTAATTAATTATTTTAAATTTGTAACAAATAAACCGCGGAAAGAATGCTTTTTATTATTTTTTTTTAAATTTGAATCTTTTTTTTTAAATCAATCCGAAGTGATTTTTTTTAAAAAAAATTAAATTTAAATAATTAGACGTTTAAAAACGGTGGCTTTGAATCTAAAACATTTTAACTAAGCTTAATGTTAGTTAAGATACATTTGTTACTTATTAATATTAATAAAAATATTTATAATAAAATAAGTTAAAATAATAATTTAAAAAGATGAGATTAGCAAAATTTGTATATTTATAAAAATAAATAGATAATTACCCATCATCAATCTCTAATTCGATAACAGTATATTTGGTAGAATTGCCATCCTTTTCAAGAGTCTTCTCATTCCCAATTCCAGCAAGATATCCAACAACATCTGAAATGATTTAAAATAAAAAAAATTATTGTCAATAAATTTGTTAAAAAAAAAACGCAGAATAAATTATCAATAAAATAAATAATTATACTTTTTCTAAAATAATAAACTTACCAACTAAATAGGTGCAATCATACCCAGGAGCATTGAGAGTGTCAAAACTCACAAACTTAAATCCATATCGTGGGATACTCGACGATTCTGGAAGTCTGTGCACATCAGTACGTTGGTTTAAATTAACCACGTATTCATGATGTGTAGTCTTGAAGTAACCCTTATTGAGTCCAACACCAAAATATCTTATTTGGTAAGATATTCCTTCCTCCAGCAAATTCACGAATCGAGATACAAAAGCCTTCTTAACTGCGTGTATTTTTCCTCCCTAGAATTAATGAACAAAAAAACGATTAGATGGGAATAAACAAATAAATTTAAAATATAAATAATATAAATTTTAAACAAAATAGAAAAAACATTAGTAGAAAACTCACGTCTTCATCGAGCCAAACCATCTCAATTGAGTATGGCAATGGAGAATTTCCGTAACTTGGCAGTGTCCATAACCGTATCACTCGTATACGTACACACAAATTGTCGATTGTAGGATTGATGTCAGTAATTTTGTGAATACCAGCCATTAGAATAAATAGAGAGATTTTAGATATATGTAAAGAAAGGGATTGATGTACTTTAAATTGTGGTGCTTTACATCTCTCGTAACTTATACTTTTATAGTTGCATCATAACTAATATTTTTTAAATTTGATTGACTTTAATTTAAAATTTAAAAAATAACAAACTAAATAAAACAACCAAAACTTAAATTTTAAAAATAACAACTTAAACAAATTATAATTTAAAAATTCTAACATAACGTAAATTTTTATAATAATATAATAATATAATAATATTAGTACGTAACAATCGAAGAATAATTAACGTAAATTTTTTTAAAACTCTAAATTTCTTTAAAAAAATTTATGTAGCTGCAATTTAAAAAAAAAATTAAAATTTTAAAAAATAATGCTAAAAAGAATTAACAGATATTTAAAAAATAGTGTTATAATATAAAAAAGAACAACCTAAGTAAAATCTAAATAAAATTAAAAAAATAACAATTTAAATAAAATAATTTAAAATTTAAAAAATAACAACCTAACTAAAATAACCCAAACAAATAAAATAATTTAAAATTTAAAAAATAACAACCTATGTAAAACAACCCAAACTTAAAATTTGAAAAAAACAACTTAAGCAAATAATAATTTATAATTTATAAATATAAATTTAAAAATTTCTAGTCACGACACGTAAGCAAATAAACTCCCAGACTCAACGTATGAGCGCCACGTCAGCAAATTGGCTCCCTATTTGTATTACTATAAAGATTATGTATGGATTGGTTACTTGTTGAAAAACATATTTTTAAAGTGAGAAAATGGGGGTTGATTTATAATTTTTATTTGGTATAATCATTATGAATACAATAATACTGGTGATGGATATCCTACTTATTTGGAATATTTATTTTAATTTATGAGTAAATATCAGTAATATATATTCACATCCATGCTCTTTCATTTTGTTGCTTTATATTCATTTCCGGATTCATATTTACCCAAAAATTTTGTTGTATGTGCAACCTTTTAATTAAGCAATTTAGAAACAGAACTTTCAGTGTCATCCTTATAAATTAAACCTGAAAATTTATATAATTATATAAGAGGTGTATATCCATACTTGTGGCAACATATCCAAGTGACTAGATTCCATGTGTGAAATTTAGTGGCTTAGATACATATATTGGAATTGACATAGAGAATTCAATTAAATTAAAATATATTTTTTATTATAAATTAAAATACATTCAATCAAGTTATGTTAGCACATAAAATTAAATATTATTTTCTCTGTTTTTATTTCTTTTAAATCTTTTTCTAATATTTTAGTTATTTTTGTATTCTTTTGTCATATAAATTAAATATAAAGGAAGAGAGTGAAAATGAATTAATAATAAAGAGCTTTTTTAAAATAACTAATTAATAACAAATTCAATAATAATAATGATCTATTTGACCAAATTATAATTTAATTAAGTTCATAGATATCTTACCATATATAAGAAATGTATTTCTTTTATATATGAAGCATCATCAAGCATCTTGATGATAAAAATTTATATATGTATTTATTTTTTCATTTTGCTAAATTTATGTCATACAAATGAAACAAATAATAAAAGAAGCTATATATATAAAAAAAGGTTTTGTTAGGTAGATTATAACTTTTGTGAACAATATAAACAAAAAGCTTTAAAATTGACCTAATAAAATAAAAACATATTACATTTTTAAATTATCTATCTAAATCTTAATATTAAGATAATTATCCACACACCTAATAAATTAAACATCTAATATATCAATTGTTTATATTGTTTAATATTTTCATTATCTATTTATATTTTTTCATATAAAAAAGAATTAAAAAAAAGAGAGACAACACTTGGCCAACTTTTGTAATCCAAAGAAGTAAATAACATAATTAGGGATTAATTGACATTAAATGTTCGTTTGTACTAATTATACTCATTCCACCACATGCCACACTTTTCATTCCCTCTCGAGAAGCCCTATTGGCAACGATTTTTTCAACCCCACGAGAATAATACATACACATTAATTAATTCAAAATGTTATTTATACACTAAAATCATCTATTAAAATTAGTTATTATATATTTATATATAAATAGATAAATTTAATTTTGATGAATTATCAGTATATAATAATTTTATACGTACATCTAATTATTTAATATCATATTAACAAAAATAATTACCTTTTATATTATTAATTGAATGATTATCCAAAAGAATAAATATGATTACACCAATGTGTAATACATATATAATTTAACTAATTTTTAATATAAATTTTATAATCTAATATATATTTTACTTTAATAATCGATTTTAATAGTTGATTTTAATATACACCTAGCTAACATAATTATATGAATTAATATAATAACTAATCATGTAAAAATATTTTTATATAAAGATAATAATTTAAAGTTGGTAAACAACTTTAATATTTATATTAAATTATATATTTGATATAATAAATATTCATATTTTAATGATTATATTAAGATGAAAATATCTTGACGTAAATAGTTATTATTAAATAATAATATAGACGATTAATTGAGTAAAGGATGATTCATGCACCTCCCATATATATATTGACATGCAAATATATATCCTTTTATCGCACAATTTCCTTCTCAGGCTCACTCTCATTATCAAAAAATGGAGAAGAACCAATCTACCTCTGCTTCCACCACCTCACTTCCATCCTTGTCCCTTTCAACTCCCGTTACTGAACCACCATCTTCACCACTTGTTGATCAACCCAACTTAAGCGGTGAAGAAGAAAAACTAATCATTCTCAAGACTCCTGAGAAAATTCTCACGGATCTCACAACAAATAATGATACTAATGGAGGAGGAAGCCTTCCACCATCACCACCACCACCATCACCACCGCAGATGATGGTAAGTGGGGCTATCGCAACTGCGGTGGGTGGTGGTGCAGTGGTTTTGGGTGGTAGTAACATTATTGGTCCTGTTAAAAGGCGAAAGGCTTCCGAAATTATTGATCCTCCAAGCGGTACACCAACATGTCCAATTTGTAGCAAAACATTTTCGAGTTGGAAGGGAGCCTTTGGACATATGAGAAAACACCCTGATCGCCAGTACCGTGGCTTCTTCAAGCCACCTACTTTCCCCTCTGCCTCTTCAAAGGCCGCCACCAATGCTAGTGGCAACCGTCACGAGGGTATATCTAGTCATATAATTATTTATTCTAAAAGTTTAAATTATTAAATAGAAATATATAAGTATAAATTAATTAAAAATTGAATTATTTTTTTATGTGTGTATTTGATTATAAGATATTTGAATTTTAATTCAGTCAATGCGTTATATATTGTGTTTGTATAAATGTGGCTGTTTTATTATTTTGAGCCTATTTGGTTAGTGTCTATGTCTATTAAAAATATAAATACCGTAACATATGTGCATTGTTTGTTTAATGAGATACAAAATTATAATAAACATGATAACATATATAAATATAAAGATAAAAATTCAGGTATCAATTTTATCGTAAAATTAATAATTAAAAACGGTTAAATGATTTAAATAATTTGACTAAATTTTTATTTAAAAATTTTTAGTTATCAACTTTATATGAAATTACACCTGAATTTTTACCTTTTACTTTTATCTTTCTTTCTTAGTCTTCACACCCTCCTTTCTTTCTTGATGCCTCCCACCTAAACCGTCATCTCATTTCTTCTGTCTCTCTTCACTACCTTTATCCTTTTTTGCTGTTACTTCTCCTCCATTCTCGCATCCTCCTTTACTGTCTCTCTTTCTCCTCCCTTCCTCTCCGGCTCTCTATTGTCATCATAGCTGACTCATCCATCATCGTCTATCTCTTTTCATCTTTGAGTCTCTTTCTATCAAATTCGTCATTGTCTCTACCTTTGCTAAATCAGCTATTGTCGTCGTCACTTTTATGTCCCCCTCTACGTATTTTGATCTACTTTTATCTCTTTGCCTCTTCAAGTTCCATCTCCGTCTCTCTTTCCCCATTTCTCTGCTTCTTTTTTCTCGAAGTCATATCTCTATAGTTTTCTTTTTTATTTGGATTATGCTAAGTAATTAATAACTTTTTTAAACAACATGAACAATTACCAATCAAATCAAAACAAACTACACCTCCAAATTACTCACCTAAATCTTAATATTAGAATAATCATCCTCATACCTAATGAAATAAACATTCGATATATCTATTGTTCACATTGTTTAGTATTTTTATTGTCTACCTATATTTTTCCTATTTATTTTTTATTTGGATCGAATGTTGATTAAAAATTGTATTCACATGCATGTTAAATTGAATTGGATTTGATTTTTTAATTTTTTTATCTGCTTTGCTATTTTTAATAGTGGTAATTTGAACTGAAATGGTGATAAAAAAGTGGTGATGGTGATTTTAATGGCAGTAATTTAAACTGAAAGATGGTGGTAGTGATTTGTGACAAAAATAATATTGTCATTTTATTCAAATAATGAATTACAAGTAGTGTTATATACTTAAATACCAAATAAGTATTTAAATTTCATGTCTTGTGTTTATCATTTTATGTTTTTATATTTATGTCTTATTTGTCTCCACCCATTAATCAGATAGAGTCTTTTGTAATGTTTATGATGTTTCATGTCATTCACGGTCAAACGTAACATCAGAGAATCAATCTAATGAAGAATCTTAATTATACATGTGAATCTAAGAACGAATTCTATATGGATCTAAAATTCTATCTAGATCTAGTTTGATAATGTTTGTGTGCGTGCGTGTTTCTCTAAATAAAAATATCTGAAGTAGGACAAGTTTTAATATCTTTTATTTATTGCTACTTAATAAAATGAATTTCACATATACATTCATGTGAGTATCTAATGATTCATTCATTGTCTTTTTCAATTTTCCATTTTGTGATGTATGTGGTTTAGCTGCTGGCGAAGAAGGAAGCAGTGCTGATGCCTCCGGCGAGGTTGGAGAAGGTGGAGCTTCACCGGCGGTTCGCAACCTGCTGTTTGACCTCAACCTCCCAGTGGAGGGAGTAATTGAGGAAGAAGGGAAAATTATTTTAGGGTTTGATCTGAATGAGCCTGCGGCGGGTGAAGAAGAAGAAGAGGAGAAAGAAGACAAGCAATTTTAATGAGATGTTGGAAGAAGAATGAAGTAGTAATAAACTAATAATAATGCGTTTTGTGTTTTCATATATGCATGAATTGTGATTTTGAAGTTTTTTACATTTTTAAGCAATCATAATATAAGATGGCACCATGTGTCCTTCAAATTTACCTGCACCTACTTTTGCTATATTATTATTATTGTTATTATTATTATTATTATTATATTATTATTATTATTATTATTATTATTATTATTATTATTAGTAGTAGTAGTAGTAATAGAATAGTAGTAATAAATAAATAACTATTTTTGACTATAAAAAATTTAAATGTTCACAAAATTGACTACAAAAAAATTAAATAAATTTTATATTAAAAATAAATAAATTATATTTGACAAAAATATTTAATCGTTAAATTTTAGTTAATTCTATTTAAAAAACACATTAAATTCTAAAATTAACTCTTGGAACTAATCATTTTCAATATTCAACCCTCCTTTATTTTTTCTTCTTCCATCACAAAAATAATATAAAATGAGAAACAAAAAAAAATTCTAAATCCAAATTTATCTCTTTTCCAAATCTGTTTACCTCCCTTCTTTCTAACTCATCACCTAACATTATCATTTAATTTTCAGGTACTAATTCTCGAAAGAAAATAATCCACAGTTCACAACAACAACAATGTGGTCATGAACAACAATAATAATAATAATAATCTATTAATATCTTTCGAGTTTCAATTTTCACAACAACAATAACAACAAACATTAAAACTTCATGGATCTCCATCTTCATCATTTTTTATTCTTCTCTCTTATCTCTATTTTCATAAGACTTTGCTTCTCAAATCAAATAACAAAGGGGCAAAATTGAACAATTTTTCTAAACTCAGGTACCAAATTATTCATTCTTGTTTAATCACTCTTTTTTTTTATTGGATAAAAGTTCAAAACAACCAATCATAACGCTTCCAAGATCAACACCATCCTTTTCATCGGATTCACTTTGCTCTAAATCTTCCTTATAGTTTCCATTTACTTTTGGCGATCGCTGATGCGAACGATTTTTCTCCTCAGAGTAGGGTTTAGGAGTTGTGGCGGATATTGGCAGAGAAAAGGCAGAAACACTACCAACTGCTGCTGACCGCCATGAAAGAGGTGGTGGCACGGCAGCTCAGAGAGAAGGAGGCGGAGGTTGAGAAGGCCATATGGCAGAACGCCAAACTAGAGGCACATGCCGCACAGCTCGCGGCAGAGGCGCAAGTGTGAGTAATTATGGACAAATTTGGAAAGAAAATAGATTTGGCCTTAGGGTTCTTTTGTTTCCATTTTGTTTATACAATGAAAGAAGAGGAAAAAGAAGAAATGAAGAAGGAGGCATATCAAAAGGTTAAAAGTTGAAGATGATTGGTGATAAGGTTAATTTTGAGATTTAACATGGTTTAAATGAAATTAATAAAAATTTAAGAATTGAATATTTTTGTCGAACACAGTTAATCTTTTATGGATATAAAATTTATTTAATTCTTTCATAGTCAATTTTGTTACCATTGGAATCTTTCATTATTGATAGGAATGGTGGACTTGCCTCTCTTTGTTTTTCCGTTAAATGATGGTAATCTACAAAAACTGTTTCCTAATCTTCGAAAATGTTGATAATTTTTTTAAATATTTTAAAATACTATAAAAATGTTCAACCATAAAAAATCTTTTTTTTTTTTATATAAGGAAATTGGTTGAAATGACAAACAAAAATAAAAATGTGACATCCCTTGTATATTGAATCACGTTCCTTAGTTTAAAACTCTAATTTTTCCAAATCAAAATCCAAATTAAATGCACAATAAATTTAACAAAAATCGTGTCTCTAATTGTTCAAGTTTTGCCACCACCACCAGCAACAATGGTGATGGAGCATAGTGAAGATACGACTTAAATGGATGAAGAATCGAAGCCTCGACCACATCATTAACAAAGAAAGCGATCTGTTTCTCTCCTCTAGAGGTTATGAGTCCCAGAAGAAGGTTAGGAATTGGATGGATAAGTTCGAGAAGTTTCCATATATATATATTTTTCTAGAGTAAATGAACAAAAGTATTAAGGTCATAAAAATACATATGACAGAATCAAAATTTCAATGTAGACATCGAAGATGATTAACAATGGACAAAACTAATATGCCGTTAAAAGACTCCGTTTTTGTTAAATTTAGTGTATATATTGGCCATTAAAATGGTGAATCGGCACTCCTTATGTGGAAAATAACAATTTTGCTTGTTTTAAAACCAACAAAATATTATTGTTAAAGGGTAGAGTGTTGTTTTTTTGAAGCAGAATCCCAAATAACCATTCTCGTATACAATTTAATTATCAACTTCTTTAGGTCACTAATTTCAGCTCTCATCCTAGTATTCAAGTTCAACATCAATTTCACGCGTTGCAACATATAGGTCCATCCATTGACTCGAAATATCATTCTGTTCTCCAAAATTTGAATGTTGCAACAAATTAGCATCCAAAATAGTTTTGTTGTTGTACTCATCTTGAACTTTATCAAGACAAAATACTCATATCTCAACTCAGATTTCTGCTTCATTGAAGATAAACAGAATAAGATATGAATATAAAAAAAGACTTTCAATAAACACAGTTTGAAACCAAGTTGCAAACGCACACCTTATACAAAGGACAACAAAAGAACCATCTTTTTGGATTCTCTATTGTTCGCGACTTTAACAACAACACCTCAATGCTATAGTAGCATTTGTTACCATTAAAAGGGTTTTTTTCCTTCTTCTTTCTCTTTGATGCAGCAACTCCGATTGATGATCTACCAGTATCACTTAAGCTGTTTTAACGTGAAGTGCTCTCTTCCAATCTTCAAATCTCATCTCTAGACATACATGTCTTCAACCTCTCACCCTAGTTGTCACCTCTAGCGAATTTTGTAAAACTAGGGTTCAATCAATTTATGACTAAAAAACGACGTTCTATCCTTTAATAATAATATTTTGTTGATTTTAAAATAAACAAAATTGTTGTTTTTCACTTAGATACCCTAAACAATGATAAAAAGTTCAACTCAACATTTTGATGTGGTCACATATATACTAAACTAAACAAAAACAAAACTCCTCTAATGGCAGGTTAGGTTTGTTCATTGTTAGCTATTTTTAGTGTGTACATTAAAATTTTAATTATGTGATGTGTACTTTTGTGATCTCAAATTTTTTTTATGCATTTCTTGTCTATTTACTCTATATTTCTATACGCACGAGTTTCTGAGTTTGAGTATTCATCATAAGAAAACAAAGAGGTACTATCCAACAGGATTGAAAACCCAAGAAGAATAGAAGATCAAAAGATGCCACATTTTCATTTCCATTGCCATATCAACATATTCTTTTAGGAAAAGTATAGGGTACCAACATATTATCTGCCAACTTCTGCCAACTCTTATTTATATTTGTGTTTCATGGAAGTATGTTCGTAGATGTATCTAATAATTAATATATTTTAAACACATATATAAAGAGACACATCTAGAAAATATATCTATAAAGACACTTCCATTAAACACAGTTATAAAAAAGATATTTTTATTAGACACATCCACGAACACACTTCCATGAAACACAATTATAAATAAGAGTTAGCAGAAGTTGGCAGATATACTGTTGGTAACGTAGCGGAACCGATTCTTTTAACTAGTGTAAAACCTGCTAGATGCGCGAATTGTATACATAATCTATTTATTGTATTTGTATATAAATTGTTTGTAAATTTAATAGTTCATACTAATTAGTAATATTAATGTAGAGTTTGAATTAAAAAATTAATGTATAGAATTTGGCATAGTTATATTTTTAATATTTTAGTTAAAATTAATATATGTTTAAAAATTTCTATGTAAAATTAGTATTATAAATATTTAAAAGAAACTATAGAAATAATTTTTGTTAATATATTAATAAACCATTACGTAAAAGGACTAATTGTCGGTCACTTAAAAGATTTAAAAAAATGCACTAATTATTATTAAATTAATATTGTGCACAGTTTATAAAAGAATAATGCTCTTATATTGGTCATAAATAATATAGTTAAATTTTTTTAATAGCATTCATTAGACATATATTTTTAATTATTGGACGTGAATTTAATATGTATTGATACTTCATAATTATTGCACTCTATATTAATGTTTAATTAATAACAAATGAGTTTATTAGTCTAATATAAGAAGTAAGAACCTAATTTCCTATCACTTTTAGCAAAACTACGTGAACAAAAATGGTCTTATGTATAATAGCCCTTTTTTTTATACATAAAATTGGTTACCTACCTCATCAGTCACTAATGAGTCTTACTGTGTGCACAATATTTTTTTTGTTTCATTTTAAATCTATCTTAAGACATGGTAGAGATTAAAAGGTGACTAATAAGTAATAATAATGATGAGGCTTTATAAAGATAAGTCACATTTTAGGGAATGGATCCTCTCCATTTTTTTTAACACTTGAGAGAATAAAGTGTAATCTCTCACCTTTAATTCTATAAGTGTGACCAAAATTAAATAGGAAAAAAAGAACAATCAAGAGTGAGATCCTACACTGAACACCATCCAGTTTTTTTTTTCACTGGAGAGGATCCACTCCCCACATTTTAAGCCTTTTTAGCTATGACTTTTGTAAAGATAAGGGATAAGTATTGTTTTGGTACCTAACGTTGAGGATCAGAATCGAAATCGTCCTTAATGTTGCATTTTATTTTAAAATTGTTCTTTCTAATTAATTTTTTTATAAATGACAAAAATACCCCTTTTTTATAAATCATCCTTTTTTATAAAAAAATTATAAAATTAAAAAAAAGAAAAGACACCAGGGGGAGGGGAGAAAGGGAAAAGACGAGGGGGTGGGGGGAAGGAGAGGGGGAAGGGGAGGGGGACGGCGCCGGCGAAGCTTGGAGCTGCCGTCGCCGTCGCCGTCGCGAGTCAAGGAGAGAGCTTCTGCTTCTGCACCGCTGCTCCTCACCGCCGCGTTCTCGCCACTGTTCTTCACCGCCTTGCCGCTGCACCTCGCCACTTCTGCTTCTTTATTCGGCCTCTGTTTCTACTTCGTCTTCTGCTTCATCTTATGCTTCTTGATTCTGCCTTTGCTTTCTGTTTCTGGATCTGCTTCTTCGTCTTATGCTTTCTGCTTCTTCATCTTCTGCTTCTTCTGGGTCTCCATCTTTAGCTGTATGTAGAAATTTTGAAACAGATCACGGTGCTTGGTTATGGTTAAATGGGTTCAAAAGCAAATTTAGACCCACACCCACCAACAAATTCAGAGGTCCTATGGTTACCGATTTTTTATGCCTGTCGTGTATTCATACTCATTATAGGGTTATAAAGAAAAAAGGAATTAACAAGCTGAAACATGCAGATACAGAGACGCCTTGCACAAAATCGAGAGGTTGCTCGTAAGAGTCGTTTGCGCAAAAAGGTTTGGAAGGTTATACATTGGAAATCATGTTAGATGTGCAGCAAATGCTTAGATATACTAATTGTTCATGTGATAGGTGATATTTCTATGCAGGCCTATGTACAGCAACTAGAATCATGTTGTGTGAAGCTAATGCAGTTAGAGCAAGAGGTTGATTATGCAAAACAACAAGTGAAGTGAAAGACATGAAGCTGAGTTTGATTCACTCCAGTTCCCGCTGTGGATCACTTCATATTTGTTCAATATATACTTGTTTTTTCTCGGCTCTCTTTTCAATTTCTTGGGGCAACAAAACTGCAGGGATTACATATTGGTGGTACTGGATTGGGTTCTAATAGTTTGGGTTTTACTGCCTCTTTAAATTCCGGTTTGTTTGTTATCATGCCGCTAGTGCTAGATATTGATTTGTCACTGATCTTGAGTTTTTTCTGTTACTGAGGTAGCACAATATGTTGGTGAAATTAGTATTTGAACTGTTTCTATGTCATTTTCATGTTGAATATACCTTTGTTCAGAAAGTTCTCAATAAGCTTTACTGCTACTACTTTTAAGTTCTCCTGGAAGAAGAAGAAGAATGAAATGGTGAGAAAAGGGTATTTTTGTCATTTAGAAAAAATTTTATTAAAAATGACGGTTTTAAAACAAAATGCAACATTAAGGGCGATTTTAAGTCAAAAATTACATCAGGGACGATTTCGATTCTGACCCTCAACGTTAGGGACCAAAACAATACTTATCCCTAAAGATAAAGTGATTAATAAGTTTCTTTAGTATAAATTACATTTTATGCATGGGTCTATTTATAAAACAACTGTAACCAATGTGTAATAATTAGGTACCCCACCTAACAAAGACCAATACATGAAAGTGGAAAGCTTTCTTTCTTATACCAATTAGAATGGAACTGACAATTGGGGTTATTGGCTCTGCTTCAATGGGAGTTGAACGGGTTGTACATAGCCGTGCTTTGCCAGCATAAAGTCTCCTCCAATAGAGATTGAGCTTTTGGTATTGGTTAATTTTATGTTTCTTTGAAGTTGATCGTGTTCAGGGTGATGCTTTGTTATTTTGTGAAGGACCCCAAGTTCCGTGAACTGAATGGAGATGGAAAGCCCTGATTTATGTTGTCGTAAGGGTTAAAATTCAGAGAATTTGCTAACTACATTAATTTTACAGCTGATGTTGTTGTTTGTGATTGGCAAATTGACGTAGGCAATTGAGCTTTTGCAAAATGTTTAACCTTTTAGGATTGACACTTTTGAAAGAATGGTTGGTGGCATATCCGTGGATGTTGATCAGACCGAGGATACAAAAGGTCCTCATACATAAGAAAGATGGTTAAGGTACCATCTTTACAATTTTACCACACGAATTTGGTTTGTTAAGCCTGTATTGATTGAAAAACTGTAAATTTTTATTGTTTGCCAACTTGCAGCTTGGCATGTGAAAATTTGAGGTTTCAGTATATGTAAGATACCTGGTCACGGCTGGGCTAGTTCCTCCTGTAAAAGTTGTAAGTGTCGTGCGGAATACTTGAGGTTAGACCCAGTCTTAGTGACTTGCTCAAATAAAAAATTTGATTTTGTATGCCATGGTTGATTTGTATGTTTAATTTACTTTGTTGATAATATCGACAAATAGTAGTAGATTAGTTTCTGCCAATGTCATGGAAATTGTAAGGGAATGGATTGTTCATAATGAAAAAGGAACTGCTATTAAGACTATAAGAACATGGGTGTGTTAAAAGTGCTACGCTTACCAAATGACTGACTAAATCCATGGTAGGAATATCACCTTTTTTAAAACCTTGTGAGATGAGGTGGTAAGAAGTGCAAAGACTTCCTAATGCCAAATTGAAAACAAATGTCATTTATTAGGTAATAATTAATCATGGAGTAAAATAAACTAAGCAATGAAATGTAAATGCATGATTACCTCTCAAGTAAAGTGACATAACCATAAAACAGTATCATGTGACATGGGAAGCCAAGAGGTTATGTCTCGGATGATGATTGACAAATTTAATGCATCTGATTGTGCTATAAACCAAAAGAAGTTTGGGATCAGTAATGATTTTATAAATATAAATAACTTAATAAGTTATTAATTTGGCCCCAAATGGCCATTCACAACTAATTTGTCATGTGTTGAAAGATTTTAACAATAATATAAGCAAGGTAAATCTCCATGAAATAGGTTGGGCTAACTACACAAATATATCCTACAATTCATATGCGATTGTAATCACCTAATGCTAAGTTGGACAATATAATTTCACATTAATAAAGCATTCAATAAGGATGGGTAAGTAATAAGTTAAATGCAGCCAAATGCATGTTTTCTTACCTTCAATTGGTATGAAGATTGAATCTAATCTACGTTCCGAAACACCTCTTTATATACCACATTATCTGTTTCCTTCCTTTGATGGTCGTCATGACATATCAAAACCTTGAGCACCCTCCTATGAGTAACCCTGGATATAGCCACGTACAACTATCCATGTGTGAGGACAGGTTTCTTCAAAACAAATCCGACATTTGACAATGATTGTCTTTGACTCTTGATAATTGACATAGCATAGGAAATCATGATAGAAAATTGTCTCCTTTAGAAACTGAATGGTATCCTATGATCAGATGGAGTTAGCGTCATCCACGGAATAAAGACTTTCTGCTCCATGTCGTTCCCTGTTAGGCTTCTTGCTTCAATGATGTGGTTTCTCAATTTAGTTACCACTAACCTAGTACCATTACATAGACCTGCGGAGTGGTCTATATTCCTTAACAACATAATCGGGGTCCCTACTTTGAGTGTCAACTTATGGTTAGGAATTCCGGAGCATCTGATGGTGTTAAGACTATCTGGTGTATGTACTGATGCCAATATATCATTGTTTGCATTATTTTGACATGTGTCAGAACTATAATAAATTTTGGCTTCTCCGGGATTCAGATTCATCATGAAACTATTTATTTCATCCACCATTTGAAGTGTAGGTGCAAGAATGGCTTTGTCCTTAATGTGTGCTATATTATTGGAACACCCAAACAATTCAAGGTATGTTGCTTTGCAAATTTCAAGTATAGAGTCGTCCCACTTTTCAATAAGAATATCATTAGGGATTTGAATCTTCTCTATCCCCTTAATCGAGGTTCCACATTTATCATCTCCTATTGCAAGAATCCATTCAGCAAACAATCTAAGATCATTGTTGCTCTCATCATCATCCTCATCTCTGAGTTTCATGTTCTTTGTTAGTGCCAAAAGCTTGCAACTGTCCCACAGATAAGATGAGTTTATTGTTGCGTTTACAATATCTTGTCTGTTGCCTTTAGGTATCACCGGTAATGTTTGTCAAAAATCACCCCCAAATACGACAGTTTTTCCTCCAAATGGCTGGTCAAGGCTTTTTGGATTCTTAAATCGCAAGATGTCTTTCATCGTCATGTCAAGGGCTTCAATGCAAAGTCTGTTTACCATCGGAGCTTCATCCCATATAATAATCTTGGCCCTTGTAATCAAATATGCCAAACCACTATTTTGCTTTATATTACATGTTGAGAATTCATCTAGGTTGATTGGGATTGCAAACTGTAAATGTGCTATTCTTCCACCGGGTAATAACAGAGATACGTGGTGCAGAATTTACAACCACAAACTAACCGGCAAGTGCACCGGGTCGTACCAAGTAATACCTCAAGTGAGTAAGGGTCGATCCCACGAGGATTGATGGACTAAGCAACAATGGTTAAATGATTTACTTAGTTAGGCAAGCAGAAAAGAGTTTTGGATGTTCAAAGAGCATTAAATAATAAATTCAGAAAATTTGAAGACAGGTATGTAAATAAGTTGAAAACCAAATATGGAGAAACAGTTAAGGCTTCAGAGTTATCTATTTTTCGGATTGACTTTTCTTACTAATTTATTTTAATCATGAAATATTTAATTGATGGCAAACTATATGTGACTAGACCCTAATTCCTTAGACCTTTCTAGTCTTCTCTAAAATTCATCAATCGCAATTCCTTGGTCAATTAATTCCAATTAGAGGGTGATGATCAAATTCCAGTTTATATGCCACAAAAATTCTAATTACCTAAAAATAAGAGTATTATATGTCACGTATCCCATTAAATCCAAATAATTAAAATTTAGGAGAAATTGTTTTCAACCTATTGTTCAAGTAAAGAGCTTTTCCAAGTTATACAAGAACTCAATTAGAAAGAGGGTCATACTTCCGTTCCACCCAAATTCATAAAATAAAGAACGAAAACAATTCTTTAAATATAAATGAAAACATGAATTAAAATAGAAAAATAATAGTATCAATCCATACAATAGACAGAGCTCCTAACCTTAACAATGGAGGTTTAGTTGCTCA
The DNA here is from genome assembly GCF_003086295.3 of Arachis hypogaea. Classification (NCBI taxonomy): domain Eukaryota; kingdom Viridiplantae; phylum Streptophyta; class Magnoliopsida; order Fabales; family Fabaceae; genus Arachis; species Arachis hypogaea. The sequence continues at coordinate 3,870,019 of NC_092040.1, read as the reverse complement.
TGATTCAGAGAAGAAAACTAGGATTGTAAATTGGGCTGAGGTGGAATGAAAAGTTAACTAATGGAATCCCCCCTCAGGGAAGTTCCTTTTCCCTTTTATATTTAATCCTAATTAATTTAAAAATCTAATTTCTAAAAACTAAAATAAATCTTTTCCTAATTTAAAGATAAAAATAAAGTTTTAAATCAGAATTAACTAAATAATCAGCAAGTCTTCAATTGATGGATGGGGACCACTTGTTTTATAGGGTCCACGCTTAACTTGGGAAGTAACAGGAAGTGTTCCTCTGAGTCCTCCATTCTGCAACCTCTAATCTGTGTTTCTTGGGCTGAAAACTGGGTCAAAAACAGCCCAGAAATCGCCCCCAGCGTTTTAAGCGTTTTCTACACGTGGCGCATGTCACGCGTACGCATCAGTTATGCGTACGCATCGATGGTCATCTTTGCGTGTCACGCGTACGCATCAAGTACGCGCTCGCGTCGCCGTGTAAATATTCAAATCACGCGTACGCGTCATTCACGCGCACGCGTCACCATGGAAAGCTCCAAATACGTCGCTTCTCGCTGTCCTCTTCTTTAATTCTTGTGCTGCAGAAACTCCATCAAATCCAGCCGAATGCTACCTAAAATAAACAGAATTGCACAAGACTCAAAGTAGCATCCATAGTGGCTAAAAAGTAATTAATTATTGATTAAACTTAACAAATTAAATGCAAATTCACTAGGAAAAGATAGGAAAGATGCTCACGCATCAATACGATTCCACTCGAGGCAACCAATAGGACAATTTGCCCTTTTGACCTGATCACAGCAGCTAGGGTCTTTCAAACAAATGTCTTCCCAATGCCACCGTAACCATATAGAAAAAATACACCACCTTGTCCGTTGTTCACAGCTGCCATGATGGTGTCAAATACCTTTTTTGTTCATCAATTAGCTTTGTCAAAGTCATCTAGTTCTGCGCTAAGCCTGCGTCTACCATAACACAATTTGTCCAATATCAACCTGTTAACCCCCGACTGAAACAACTGCTGTGAGGATAGGTCGATGTCTGGAAATGGCATGGATGGAATCTCTTTTAAACTCTTGTTGTAGGATTTAAGAATCTTTTTCATTTCTAAAAGAGTAAGATCCCTCATCTCTTGATCCGTCAGATGTAGATATGTAAATAGAAGCCACATTATCGTTGTTTTTAATTATTAATGGTATAAAATCTAAAATAGGCAATATTCAACTAATCCCTTCGAATAAATAATCCAAGAATACAAAATGTGTATTATGATTGAGTAAAACTAAACTTGTTAATGGTAAATATAGATCCATCCCAAATATAAGCTTCGGTGCCGAATATGATTACCTGTGTTTTAACTTATAAAAACATGTGAAAATAGCCAGATGCAAAAAATAATTTATCTGATTGGCACAAACAATTTCTGATGTAAAAAATATACCAATTTTTATTTTTGTCATTGACACATGTTGATAAAATACATTTTGCCCATATAAAAACTTTGTAAGATACATCAAATAGTCATAGATTGCCAAGTAATCACATGCTGAGGGGCCTATTTAATGTACATGGATATAAAATAATATAATCATTAATCAATGAGATGCCAAAAACTATTTGTGTGCATGTATGTCTTGGCCATGGTATGAATTGTGGTAAGATTATAATAATTTGTTTCCTTTTTAGTTAATAAAAACATAAATAATGTGTAACGTCTAATATGGGAGCTTATTATTTGAAAGTTGAAATAGTATTGCACATAGCAACATACCAGGATTCTCGTATAAGTTCCGTTGAATGTATAGGATATCTTCCGATAGGATTTTCCAACTCCTTTCCTATACATATTCTAGCCTTGTTATTGAGTTTGATATTAGAAGAGTTGCAAACAACTTTCTTATGTATCTACCAGAGTCCCAATGACTTGCTTCCTTGATGGCATCAATGTACTCTTTGTCATCATCAAGAATACCTTTCGTATAGTATGCATCTCTATAGGTGGGTTACACAACACCGTCAATGGTTCTAATATCCTCATAGCTTGTAGGGCCTCTCGAAAAATTTAACAATAATCGAAGATAGTAAATTTTACCGGATCTAGGAGGAACAAAGAATATCCGTCCAATTACGGAATGTGATTTCTGTGGGAACTATTTTCTCGGTGTCGGATTCCAAACAAACTTAGAAGAAAACTCTGCATATGTTAGATTGCGGGTTTTAGGGTACCTCTTATTTGCTTCAAAGTTCAAACCATCCTAGGAACATTGATTCTTTGACAGGCGCTTTCCTAGCAACATCTTGTAGGATTTCATGATCTTGGAAAACTACTGGTTGCTCACCCGACAAGTGAAAGCCCAAATGTATAACTGATGGGTCTCTATAATGAATGTTGTAACCAAATATCCTCCATACTGCTTCACATGGAGATATGTATCTACAATCATAATACATACAGACTTCATTACACTCATCATTTTCTGCATCCGTGTTAGCACTACTATAGAACGAAGTAGTGACTCGATCATTCCCTTTGTTTACATACTTGAATAGACACTTGATTGATCTTGATTGATTGCACCACTTCACATTAATGTGAGTGCCATACCTCAGTAATAATGTCCTGTTGTGTGGGACAACATATCTGTTATCTTCAATTCCAGATTTAATTATTGTCTTTCCATCCTCCCTCCGTCTGTAAACAGGATATCCATCCTCATCAACCCTTGTACTATCAACAAATCTCTTGGGAAAATGTCTGATGCACTTTCCATTTTTCATGCATGGTGAGTCCCGTTTAATAGTTCCACATGGTCCATGCATCATGTGTTTCTCTACAGCTTCATAGTATGTTAGGTTGACATCTTTATCTGGTATCTCAGCGCATATAATCTTATCAATATCTTCTGGGGTTAGATATTTATCATCTCTATGTATAAACACCAAAATATGCGCATGTGGCAAGCCTCGCTTTTGGAATTCAATAGTGTATACAACTGAAAGTATTTAGAAAATTTCTTAGTTAAACAAATGGATTTTTTTGGGAGACAAAGAAAAGAGATATGATGATGCGTTATCCTATGTCCTTCTAACATCCCTTTTAATAGACTTTCTTTGTAAATTGTTCAATGTATGAAATATTAAGGAGTATAAAAAGGTGGTTCTGCCCTATAAAATAGTTATAGATTGTATTCATAATGTGTTTGATCTATAATTTTTTGTCATAGCAGTGTATGGATGATTATTTAGATTGCAAAAAACTGCCAATGAAAAACCCTAAGATTATGAATGGTCAAATACAAATTTAAATCTTATTATACCAATTAATAATAAGGTTGGAGATTTACCTGCAGTAACCCTTCTGAAAATCCTTTTTTTTTCTTATGTCTTGTATGAGATGATCAAGTTTTACTTTAAAAACTCTACAAACAACATCTGGTCTGTCTTCGGCATTAAGTTCCCTATTCTTAAGAAAATCTTCTAGTTCTGGCCACTTAGGGTTGCAAGTGAATGTTAAGAAGAGATCTGGATAGCCAACCACTCTACAAATAGACATTGCATCTTGGTAATTTTGTATTATGTATCTCGGACCTCCTGTGAATGATGATGGTAGTATGATACGTTTTTTCCTTGATGAAGGCGTTGTTTCACCTCTCAAGACAGCTTCTGCTAAACCCTTATACATCTCACACCTAAACTTGTTCTGGTCCAAGTGAATATACATCAACCTTGAAGACTCAATCATTGAATATGCATCCACCAAGAATTGTTGAAATAGTCTCCTTGAGTAAAGCAATGGCGATCCATCAGCTAACCTCTCTTGTACCCTAAAGGCAAAGAATTCCTTCATTGAAACATGTTCGCGAGGCTTTTCAGAAGACCTTGCCCTTCTATTTAGTGGTATATCTTCCTTGTAGCCATCTAAGGAAACAATAAAGGATACTATAATCCCAGGTATGCAGGGTTAAGTTGGTTTATTCTCTATAGCCTTCCCCCTCGTGTCTCGACCAGAATGTCCCTATCTGTTTTCTTAAGATCAAAATCACCTACTATTAGTGCAACTACTTCATTCGTAGATGGGAGATTATACCTTCTACCATCTTTTCCACGCTTGCCCAACAATCTTAACTTTACATTAGATTGGCTATCAACTACTATTTTTTCTCTAGCCATGTGAAATGCCTTGACTAAGGTAGTTTGTTCATCTAACATCAACCTCAAGTCCCCAACTATGTCTTCGTGAACTATTGGATTTTTCTCCACTGCATGACAGTATAAAGTAACACACCTTTAATTGTCTAATAATCTGGTTAAACAATCTAAATCATGTATTAATAAAAAAAAGTTGCACATGTTGTTCATATATGACTTACCTTACTGCTGAAATGCAATTTTGAATCTCATTATGTGTATAAAAAACATAAAGTTGTGCAAATTTAGCCGTGTCCCCTTCTTATGGTAAGAGACTTCCCATTAGGGCTGGCAAAGGGTAGGGTAGGTGGTGGACGAAATTGTGATCATCAATGTTGTACTCTTTATTGTTGTATGGAATAATTATAATGGCTCTTTGCTATGTGTGGACACAACTCCGTTCAACTTAACCAGCAAGTGTACTGGGTCATCCAAGTAATACCATACGTGAGTAAGGGTCGATCCCACAGAGATTGTTGGTATAAAGCAAGCTATAGTCATCTTGTAAATCCCAGTCAGGTAGAGTCAAATGTAATTGGATTAGATATTTAAAAGATAAATAAAATAAAGGGATAGAAATACTTATGTAAATTAATAGTGGAAATTTCAGATAAGCGTATAGAGATACTGTGCCCTTTCTTTTTCTACTTTCCTACTTCTTCCTTCAATCCCTCTTACTCCTTTCCATGGCAAGCTGTATGTAGGGCATCACTGTTGTCAATGGCTACATCCCATCCTCTCAGTGAAAAAAGTCCAAATGCTCTGTCACAGCACGACTAATCATCTGTCGGTTCTCAATCAGGTTGGAATAGAATCCCTTGATTCTTTTGCGTCTGTCACTAACGCCCAGCCTTCAGGAGTTTGAAGCTCGTCACAGTCATTCAATCCCGGAATCCTACTCGGAATACCACAGACAAGGTTAGACTTTCCGGATTCCCATGAATGCCGCCATCAATTCTAGCTTATACCACGAAGATTCTGATTAAGGAATCCAAGAGATACGCGTCCGGCCTAAGGTAGAACGGAAGTGGTTGTCAGTCACGCGCGTTCATAGGTGAGAATGATGATGAGTGTCACGGATCATCACATTCATCAAGTTGAAGTGCAACGAATATCTTAGAATAGGAATAAATGAAATTTATAGGAAAAGAGTAGTAATTGCATTAAAGCTTGAGGTACAGCAGAGCTCCACACCCTTAATCTATGGTGTGTAGAAACTCCACCGTTAAAAATACATAAGTGAAAGGTTCAGGCATGGCCGAATGGCCAGCCCCCAAAATGTGATCAATGGCCTCCTAAGATGAAGAATAAAACAAGACTGAGACCAAAGATGTAACGTGGTCAAAAGACGACTGATACACTAGTAAAAAGTTCTATTTATACTAAACTAGCTACTAGGGTTTACAGGAGTAAGTAATTGATGCATGAATCCACTTCCGGGGCCCACTTGGTATATGTTTGGGCTGAGCTTGATCTATCCACGAGCTGAGACTTCTTTTGGAGTTGAACGCCAAGTTGTAACGTGTTTTGGGCGTTCAACTCCGGGTCGTGATGTGTTTCTGGCGTTTTACTCGAGACAGCAACATGAAACTGGCGTTGAGCGCCAGTTTATGTCGTCAATTCCCGAATAAAGTATGGACTATTATATATTGCTGGAAAGCTCTGGATGTCTACTTTCCAACGTTGTTGAGAGCGCGCCATTTGGAGTTCTGTAGCTCCAAAAAATCTATTTCGAGTACAGGGAGGTCAGATATTAGCAGTCCTTTGTCAGCCTCCTATCAGAGTTTTGCTCAAGTCCCTCAATTTCAGCCAGAAATTACCTGAAATCACAGAAAAACACACAAACTCATAGTAAAGTCCAGAAATGTGAATTTAACATAAAAACTAATGAAAACATCCCTAAAAGTAGCTTGAACTTACTAAAAACTACCTAAAAACAATGCCAAAAAGCGTATAAATTATCCGCTCATCAGTAGGGTAGGGACCCTACCCTAACCCTACCCGCAGGTTGAAAATTTCATTAAAACTTTACCCTACCCTACCCACGGGTTGAGAATCTCTCAACCCTAACCCTACCCGCACCCTAAAATTCTAAACCCTACCCTACCCTACCCTACCCTACCCGCAGAAATATCAAATTTTTTCAAAGTAAATATAAAATTCAATCATTTCAAATTTTATACATATTAATAACATAAAAAATTAAAAAACTATTGCTCTAAATTACTAAATTAACTAACTAGTTTAGTGGTTGTTCACTTATTGTAAGTTATTACATAAGAAAGGTTGTGGGTTCAACTTTCACTTTCTACACCATATACCTAATTTTTATAAAATATGTGCTATATATGAGGTGCGGACCCTATCCACTACCATATCCGAACGGATTGAATCTGGATACCCGTGGATAGAGTATAAGTTGCCAGCCTTACTTTTCATCAAGTGGTAATTCTCGCCATATAACACAAATGTACGTGGTCCTCTCCCAACGGCTCGAGCACGATCAATCTTGCCAAGCCAATTTTGGACTGTTAATCATGCTTGATTGTAGAAAATAATTAGCTTTATTTGAAATTAATTTTTGTGAATGTATTTGTTTCCCAACTAGCTAAATCCACATTGACCGTTGAAAACCATCATGCCTGATTGAATTAAACTCAAATATTTTATTTGAATTATTTTAAAACTAAATTATTTTATGAATTAGTTGATATATAGATAATTCATAGATCTCAATTCCCAACAATTATTGTATAGACGTAAATATATGGTTACTTTTTATAAACTTTACTTAAATTTAAGATATTTATTTCTTATGTTCAATAACAAAAAGGTAATTTGGTTATTTTAATTTTATATATTATTTTTTTCTAATTCAATCTTTGACATCTAATAATATTGAGTTATACTTTATAGATATAGGTATAATCAGAATGTCAATAATAAAACTTAAATTGGATTTGTGTTTTTTTTATAAATGACTGTTTAGAGAATATATAGAAAGGAATATTATATTCTTTTAAAGTGAATACTTTTTTAAAATGGGAAATACTATTTTATTCTAATTTAGAAAGAAAATTCGCATGTTGTGGAAATTGTCAATTCAATAATCATTAAGATCTTATTTTCTCACTTCAAAAGTTCTTTTTCTTAAAATGTAAGTGCTTAGAGGAATTGACAATAAGTTGTCCTATATTTCTAAAAAAATAAAATCAATAATATATAAATTTTGAATAACATTTTATTGATTTAGCTTATTGAGTTTTATTGAATAAATATATTTGTCAAATAGGTTAAAATGGATTATGTTTTATAGTAATAAAATACTTTTTCTCCTGTCATGGGGGACAATTATAATTGACGGACTGAGACCTGACATTTTGATTTTTTTTTTCTTTAGTTATATTTATTCTAATGCAGGTTGTGCATATACATGTCGATATTACCATATGGACAAAGGCTTATGCATACGTTGGAGATCATCAAAATGCTATGAATTGTTTTGCCTAAGAATACAAATTAATTTCCGTTTACCTTTCAAACTTAAAAGTTCAAGGTATGATGCCTTCATATTAGCCTTATTACATAAATTTAATCTATATTCTAGATTGTCCTCCTGTGCTAAAATAAATATAGCTATTCATGTTGAAGCAAAAGTGAACTTCAATGGATGATGAAATTTAAATACAAACTCAGCAAACTAAAATGGATTTTCTAATCTTTGTTGTTTTGCCCGTTTTTTCGAGCAATTCGGCTGGACAGGGACTCTAAGTTTGATATGCTAGGCTTGTTCCCTTTTTACGATGTTGTTTGATTTTATTCACATGACTCCCAATTTTATGTTAGTCAAAAATAGATTTGATAATGAGCCTTGAAGAAGCGTGACCAAATATGAGAACATGCTTCAAAGCAACATTGGACTTCAATGGAAGTTGAAACAGCATTTGAAAAACACACACATATATACATATGTATATAAGACTTGAATTTCAATTCTGATATCAATAGGTCTAAGATTACATTTCATATAGAAATATCCATACATGCATTAAATATAAACTACTGCAACTTGCAACTTAAAATATAACAATCACTGATAGAGAAATGCACCAATGTTTAGATTCAAGATTTAACTATCAATATCTGACTGTTGGGATTTCATCTTCTTAGAAAGCTTGCGAGTAAATCTATTGGTGGAGTGATGAACTTCCTCCTCATCCTGGTTGAGATTGATAGTTGCAACCTTTACACCACTGGCAACTCTTTTAGCTGGAGTTTTGAACTTGATGCTACTAACACATTCCTGAGTAAAATCCTTAGTAAAAGAAAACAGATTGTTAGTAAAATTTGATAAGGTGTTCTCCTTTGCTAAATGTCATTGCTGTTTTACATCATTAGAAACCACTAAAGTTTCACTAACCATATTAAAGTGAGTATCATTGTCAATTGTAAGATTAACAACAATGCCTGGTATATCGAACGAATTATTGTTCCCAGCCTCCTAAGAACATGAATACCCTAAGAAAAATTAGATTTGAAATAAGAAGAACATTTGGTTTAGTATCCATCCAACATAATACTTATAGGGTCTGGTGTTTACGTACATTAACTACATGAGTATTATTGTCGACTAAAGTCATTGGGAGGTTCTTCGATATGGTATCCTCATCATCACACACCTTCATCACAGTGTAGACTGGATCGTACTGCTTGACATTTGCAGCCTTAACATTAAGCTTAAACAGCACCTTTTTGTCCATCATGTTGTCCAGCGTATGTGGATACTCATCGTCTGGAGCAAGCTGAATTAATTGTATATTAATGTGAATGTTTGGAACCACTTATTATATACATGATTAAACCAAGGATCCCACTAGGAAGACAATGGACCATTTGTACAATGTGTACAATGAGCTATTGAGTTACAAAATGAACATCCCCCATATTATCTAGAATAATCATTCGAGTACTAGGGATAATAAATATCTTCCCAAAAGCTTAAACTGATTTTTGGGTTCACCAAGGATTAAACTCTTGACCTTTCGGATCTAGAGCTCTAATGCCATGTCATGATACCACTCATCCCAAAAACTTCATCTAATGAAAAAAAATAACACTAATAATTATATCTCTAATACTCGCTAAACATTCATTGTACACATTGTACAAATATTTCATCGGCTCCTCATATTTTCCCTTAAAGAAAATAGATATACGTGAAATGGAAGCAATTTATGGTTTAAAATTGCAATTACCTTCTCATTAAAGATTGACTCGGCTGGCTTTCCGCACAACTGTGTGGTCTCCTTGTCCCACAGTAGCAAACAAATGCTATCTGTCTCATCATGAGCCATAACTTCAACCTTGTACCTAAAAGTTCATATGCAACATAGATAGTTGATATAACTCATAGCATAACATACTTATTAAAACAAAGTAAAGGAATGTTCACAAAAGTCAACCTGAGTGCAGCTACTCCATGTGTGTGGCCGCACTTTGCACATTCATATCTAGTACCAACAGGGGTTTCAACCTTCTTTAGACACCTTCGACATGCCTTATAAAACCAACCTGCCTTTCCAGCATTAATGGATACAATGGTGCCAGCGATCCATATAGGACCTTCCTGAAACGCATTCAACACATTTCTTTTATGAATATATTCTTTGCGTGTATATATTTATTTTAACATGTTTTTTGACACATGACCTGAGCAACATTAAGAGCTTCTTCTATTGTTTTGACAGCGACACAACCATTCTTAAGCTCGTCTGCTGCAGACCAATCCCTAGGAGATGATACATAGCTTATCCTGGATACGCTTGATGGGCCAGCACTAACAACTCTACAGTTTACGGTAAGGAAAAATTTATTTTACCATTGAAATAAACACTGCTTGAAAAGGCATAGGCAATAGAATATATGATATATATAATGTTAACCTGGTCTTGAAAAAATTGACTTCTTCTAGATCCAGGTTGATGTGGACCTTGGATATTGCAAAATTGCTTTGAACAGATGTTTTTCCATTCCACCTGGATACCTTAAAGTACTGCATAACCACGATGAGTGGTTCTACCCTCTCCTCCTGTAGGTGAGGTACGATTTGGTCCACCAAGTCACCAAACAAAGTGCAGCTCATCCGGTTGTTGCTGCCATTTTAAAAACAGTAGCATTAGTTTCAATAGTTAAGAAATATCAATCTCGATTGTTTAAGCGTACTTACTCTAAATCTTGGAGAATAACCACCAATCGCTTGGTCTCCCTCCCCTTGCTAGTTATCAGATCTCTTGGTTCTTCCTTTCCCACTACCTCGCCAATAATATCTCCGTGTGGCAAAATAGATGGGAAAGTTAATATATGCATTCACGTGTAAATATTATATGCATTGCAATATATTTGATGAAACTCACCAAACATATCAGCATCTCCAAGCATGGCAGCATTTTGGAGATCAACAAATGAACGAAAGCGAAACGCTTGTAAAGGGAATGTAGGGACCTCCACATGAGTAACTTTAGTTCTGTGCGAAAATGTTAACACATATCTACTGACACCATTTTTTGTCTTTGTCTTGTTGTCAACTACTGTGAAATTTGTCATTGTATACATTTGAAACTCGTGCAGAATCGGAGTCCACTTCTGAACCAAAGCTCTTGGCACAGTAGAGTAAATCCTATCTCCCTGTTTGTACAAAAATGGTGTCAGAATCATTTTAACATAAACTGATCTAAAAAAACCAACTAATTGATATAAAATTCCATAAATGACATTTACCTTATTGTCTTGCAAAACCATTTCAATAGACCAAGTCTCTTGTTTGTTGTATTTGCTAAGCTCTTCCCATATCCTAACAATATATACTTTAAAATTCCACCAAAGCCTCTTGAGATTTACTTCCGATATTGAATCATATTTTTCCTCCATGTTTTTTCAGGACAGTGATAAAGTGAAGATGTGTGAAGAAAGTTTGGGAATTCTCTAAATGAGCGGGAGTTTTTAATTGAACATTGACAACGTAGCTTATATATATAGCCTGACGTGAAATCTAAAAATTTTGCATGTGTAATTGACTATTTAACCCCTTCTTGATACAAATAATGGTAAACTGTTGCTGTTATGTGATATGTCATTTCCAATTTGAAGACACATATCAACTAATGAAGCATGACACTTGTTAATTACCTAGTCATGCACTATTCACTTGTTATATATTAATAGAAGATAGAAAAGGGCTTTATTCCACCATTAGACATTGTTGTAGTATTTTAAGATACTTTAAAAATATTTTTATTATTATCAAAAATAAAAATAATTTAAAATAATTTTATTTAATTTAATATTTATAATTTTATATATAATATTCAAAATTATATATTTATTTATAAAATAAAATAATTTTAAATTTATTTGAGTGGTTTTTAATTTAGTATTTCCTGCACATTTTCAGTTGGCTACATATATATGATCCAAATGAACTTACATCGTGTGCCGTAAATTTATTCGCTATTAAAGCTCCCCCTTGTCATGTTTTGGGATTGATATATATGATTAGGGGCGTGGAATATCATTGTGGTGTGAGGAAACCTTAATTAACAGTAATTACTATATGGAACCTTAAAAGCATGCCACAATTATACTTTACCTGTTTACCGTGGTTACAATTAATTAATTAATAATATTTTTTTAACCAATTGACACACTTGAGTTAAAATAATCAAATATAAATTATTAATTTCAAACTCTCAACACATGTTTCTGCTTACACCCGATGGACTAGTGTAGCTACTATAGTTAATTACTATAGAATATAATAATTTTAGACTGCACCTAAGTAAAATTAACGGAGCAATAACATTGTTTTCAGAAAAAATTATAAGCATAATGCATATAAATTTTTAAGAGCACCCACAAATTAAATTTCTTAAAGGAAAAAATGGTGAAAACTCAGGTGCAGTCGACTTCACGTGAAGTTGATAGCTGGAAGTCGTGTGATAAAAATTTAGTTAAATCAGTCAAATTATTTAACAACTTTCAGTTTTCAACTTTATGTGAAGTCGAGTGCACTTGAGTTTTTACCCAAAAAAATACTATATTATTCAATAATGGGTGTGGATTATCCATTATAAGAATTCCAATCCAACGGTGACAACGGATGAACGATCTCAAAAGTGCGTTAACTACGTTACTGTTACGCCACAGTAGTATCTCACGGTCTCACGAACCTATAGTAGACCTCCACGTGGCACTGTCATAGCGGAATCGGCCCAACCTTTCTCCTTAGCACCGCATTTGGACAACGAACGAATCTAACTCGGAGTCTGGGCCTAGGACAGGAAAGTATCCAAACACGCCCTTATCTTCAAAAAATGTAACAATATAATTAAAAAATAAAATAAAATGAAAGTGGCATAATGAGGAAGCAATGCAGCATCATTTCCCTTCGTTAGTTACAGTCTTACACACTCACGCTAAGATTCCATAAGCCACATCGAATTCGAATTCGAATTCGAATTTGGATCTCTCATTCTCCGATCGTGCGAGCCAGGTAAATAGTTTCTCTCTCTTGCTTCCTTCTTCATTTTCTCCGCCGAGAAAGTGCGAGAAAATAACACAATCCAACTTAGTTTCACTGTTTTAGCGGGAAAAAAATAGTGTTAATTCGATTTTGATTGGATCAAGCTCAAAGTCGAATCTCAGTAACTCTTGGTTACTTCAATTACGGATCTGTGTTTTGTTTTCGTCAGTGAGTTGAAGAACTTCAACGATGATGGAGAAGGCGGATTCGGTGCAGAAGCTTTACACGCGGATGCGGCTTTGGGACTTTCCGGATCAGTACGTGATTGAACCAACGGATGGTTCTTCTGGTTCTTCTTTGGCCATTAGTAAAGTCGATGGTTCCATGAAGCTAATCGGTTTGTTGCTTCCTTGCTTCTACAATATATAATTGTTCTTTTATTTATTTATTCTTACTATGTGACTTATCTATGATCGATCCTTTTTCTTTTTAATGTAATTTTCCTGCTTTATTATCATGCTATGACAGATGAAGTTCCACAAGGTAACTCCCTTCAAGTTCCTAAGATTTATACCATCTTCGGTGTGGTTGGCATGTTGAGGCTTCTGGCTGGTAAGCAATCCTAGGAGGCACTTATCCTTTATTTTCTGATTGATATTGTAGATGCCATAAGTGATGAGTGATTATACTATGCCTCTCTTTTTGGTTGTGCTTTGAGTTTTTATTTGTTGAGCATGTTGATTTATTGTAGGATTTATCTTTGTTTGATATGATTGCGCTATAATGTTAAGTTATAAGATTAGAGGGAAGGAAATAAATACCAATATTGCTTATATCTTTACACCTTATGCAGTAGCCAATAGGTGCCTACTCCACCCGTCCCTGTTTTTCAGAGTCTGCTTCTCTTTCTTTCTTTTTTTTCCCTGGATAAATTCCTGTTTTGTCTGTGTAATTGTGATTTTGATCATAGCATGTTGATTTTCTAGCTGTAGTTTGCATTTCGAATTTTTTTCTTCAGGACTCAATGCATTGCTTTTTGACTGTAGACTTCAATATATTGACTAATCATTTTGATGTTGCTAAATTTTACTGGGCCTTTAGGATCATATTTGCTGGTTATAACTGATCGAGAATGTGTTGGATCTTACTTGGGGCATCCAATTTTTAAAATATCTTCCTTGAAGTTTTTTCCCTGTGATCATTCTCTTAAAAGTGCCCCTGCTGAACAGGTTTGCTTCCTACAACTCCACTTGTTTCTTATTTAGTTCTATGTCCAACCAATTTGCAACTCATAATTTTTATACCTTATTTGGCAACAGAAGACAGAAATGGAATTTCTAGGGCTGCTAAATGTTGCTGAGAAAACCCATGGTCTGTTCTTCTCATACGAAACTAACTTAACTCTGAGGTGAATCACTTAAATATTCATCAGCCCTGTGTACAAATTTGTTACAGAAATATGATATTGGTTTTATTCATTCTAAAACTTGAGACAAGTACTTGTATTAATATCCACAAAGAAGGAAGTAGCATTCTCTGTTGATTACTTGCTTCATCCATGCACCCTGTAAACCTATAGAGAAAATGCATTTTCCCTCTCTATTCTATTTTGCCAATTTAATCTTGTATATGCTACTTTTAGTGTCTCAGTTATGATAGACTTGCATCAGAATTGACACACTGACATTTTTCAAATTTCAAACAAAGAGATGTTTTAGTGACAAAAGGTGACTGATTACTTCTAAGTTAGAAAGATGGCAAGAACTTTTATTCCTTAATTGAAAATTGAGTGCATTTTCTAAATGGAAATGAAAAGAAGGTGCAAAACAAATGTAATAATTAAGAGGAGTTGCTTGACTTGCTTCTGCCAAATTAGTTTCAGCATGCAAGTCTGTCTAGTTTTACAACTAGGATTTAGAATAGGTGCTTGACTACATAAGCAAGCAACATCTGCTAGCTGAGCTCTAGGATAAGTAAAAGATATACGCCCTTTTCTAGTAAAGAGCCACTGGCAAGTTAGGTTACAAAAGTACTTGAAGACTGACTCATTTTGATGTCATATGTGAAATTCTTATTTGTTATATTAATATTCTGAGTCACATATTTTAGAAAACTTAAAGTGATTAATTGAAATAACCTGTTTTTTTAACTTTTATTGAGTGTCAAAATTAAATATGAAATTGCATTTACTGATATCATATCAATGTTCTGCAGTGCACAGCGTTTAAATGCCCTAGGTGATGAGTCTAAATTGCTTCCTCTTTGGAGACAGGTAATTTATTTCATTCTAGCCAACTACTCTGCTAATTAGGAGCACTGAGTGATTTTCTATGTCTAGGCAAAGATTTCCTGCTTAAAGTGACTCTTTCTGCTGTCTTTTTGTTTTATCCTGCTAAAATGCTTATGTTACCAAATTCTTGACTGCAGGCAGAACCTCGCTTTCTTTGGAACAATTATATGTTGGAAGTGCTCATTGATAATAAGGTGGATCTGTGGAAAAATTTTCCGTTCAATTTCTTCCATGTTTATTCTGTACTTATTATTGTTATATTACTAACTAATAAGTGTATGGTCCTGTTCTTGCAGTTAGACCCATACTTACTCCCAGTAGTCCAAGGCAGTATCCTTATTTGATTTCCCCCATGTTGTATCATTATTTTGTTTGTTGTTATTGTTATCTAACAAAAATATATTTTTGTTTGTTCATTTAAGTATTTCAACTGTTTGTATGTCACTCAACCATCTTTCATTGTTTTGACAACAATATTTTGTTTGTTCATTTAACTATTTCAACTGTTTGTATTTCACTCAACCATCTTTCTTCAGGGTTGACCTTAATAAGTAATTAGGTTTTCATTACTTTCAAGCAGCCATTGGGAAAGAGACTATTGATGTCACTTTAATTGCTAGGAGATGCACAAGAAGAAATGGTATTTTGAGGCTTAAGAATATAGTTTCTTTTATCCAAATCCGCCAAAAATAGTTCTATTCATTTCCAACTTGACTGTGCATGTGTATCATAAATATAGCAAGTAGATGTGATCTTTCTTGCTTAATGAATCAGTCTCTATTAGGATATCAAATTAATGGAGTGGTTAATTAGGTGGTGATAATGGAAGATTGCTAGAATTTTTTAACTGCTTTATGTATTAGAATTTAGGATATGCTGATGATTGAAGTTGTACTGAATATTTAATACTTGGTAGTATAAGAAGGAAAATAATTGATGAGATTACTAATGGTTTAGGCTAGGGTACTTGAGTAAGAAGATAATATCCATGGTAATGACAAATGCTTTTGCAACCACAGAGATAGATGTGGTGGAAAAATGCCCTACTATAAGAAGTATATTAACTTGAGGTATTACAAAATTTGACCCAGTCTCAAACTGTTAGGAGCAGTATAGAGTTGATAAATATTAAATGCAATGATTGAGTAGGAGAAACAAAAAGGATTCATTCTAGGTCTAACTGGCTGCAGTATCTATAAATATGTATGGTGTAAGCAGAATTTATTGTGACATAACTTGGGTTACATGATGTGCAATTAATTCCGTTCGTTTTAACCCCAGCACATTGATTTTATGTGAGACTTAAAAGTCTACAATTTGAGTAGTTTTAATGAGAAAATATGGTTGTCATTTCTGGCTGCTTGAAAAAGGTATAATCCATCATCTTTTATTGGTTGATTTGCTAATGTTCCACGTGCAATTTCCTTTTCTGAAAGGAACTCGATTATGGAGAAGAGGAGCTGATGCTGATGGGTATGCTGCGAATTTTGTGGAAACAGAGCAAATTATGCAGCTCAATGGGTATACTGCATCATTTGTTCAGGTATATCTTTCTATGATCATGAAACTTTTCTATGGTGTGCTTGCCCGGTGAGATGGGATAGTTCTAACAATTAGTAGTGGTCTTATTGCTGGGGATAGTTGTTGTTTTCACAATGTTGAACATTAGTATTTGTGGTTTAGGGTTTTCAGCTAGTAAGCGGAAGCTTAAATAAACATCGGATAGTTAATTAAAATAGTTCCTTAATGAGTTGACAATGAAAATTTAACTTTTTTACATCAAAGATAGTTCAGAAATTATTCGTTGCCTGTCTGAATCATTATTTACAACTTGTGGTCCTTTAAAATTAGTGGTGCCGAACCTTAGAGAAGCCAGCTTCTTGTCCTTCAGGAAAAAAAAAAAAAAAAAAAAAAAAAACAAAATACTAGAAAAATTGTTAATCATGCACTTATTCCCTTTCAATTGTATAATAATATCTTTAGGCTTTGCTTGGTGATCATACTGTAGTGAGTGTAATTAGAAGAAACAAGATTGGAAAGACTATTTAAAATGGGGAGTAAAATACGTATGCTGAGTAGTAATTGGTTTGGCAAGTAAAAAATTGTAATTAACTAGTAAAAACTGGAATGTAGAACATGTCCACTGTTTTTACCTTACAATCAACAAGTATCCCATAAAAGGGAAGGGCAATGATGATGGCAAGGTAAAATCAGTGTCACATAAAAACAAACCTCTTTTTTCATTGCCAGTCATAGTTGGAGCAGTTTTCTTCAAATAACGACACAAGCCAATTTTGGTTGTGAGACTGCTTTTCTGTCTCTTGAATTTCTCTAAGGGGAGTCAATGCCTTGGCTTTGTGCTCTCTCTATATCCGTAATGTGTATCATCGTATATTATTTTAATTTCTTACATTTTATTAGAAACCGTGGAAATATCTTATAATATCCTAATTGTATCATCGAATCAAAATAAATCCTACATGATCTTTTTGAATTGGTTTTCATATTATTTTGTAACAATTATATTTATTACCTTATATAAATAGACATCAATACTGGCATCCAATTAAGGCATTCCATCTATCTTTTTCTTTCCTATATCCAGTCTCGACTTCTTTGCTCTACTATTCCTTATTCACTTTGACTCAATGTTTAGTGTTTTAAGTTTGGAAAATTACCAAAATGGAAGACATTACAATACACTGCTAGGCCTATGTATCACCACATGCAATGTAGCTTTAAGATGGGTAGGAATCCAAATTACACCGTAACCTTTAATTCTAAGAATCCTCTGATGAGATTTGCTTCTAGTAGAATCCACATAATCATATTTTAAAATACAAATTTTGTGGTAATTATTCCAACTCTCTTAGGTTATAGTGAAAATGGGTGGTTCATGTCCATATATGATCAAAAAGCACGTCTGTGTGACAAAATTGACTATGATTCTTGCTTTTACTTTTGTGGATGATAGTGAACAGTCTTTGTGCTCCCAAGATTTTCTCAGTTAAACATGTTTCTTGTTATATGTCTTATTAGCTACCTCGGTTGAGCTTCTGCAGGTTCGTGGTTCAATTCCATTGCTATGGGAGCAAATTGTTGACCTAACTTATAAACCAAAGTTTGAGTTAATGAAACATGACGAAGCTGTAAGTGGTTGTTGATTGTTGTATTTCTTTGGCTAACACCTAATGTTCTATGTATTTCACTGCTATTTTCATTGCTTGTAATGCAGCCTCGAGTTCTGGAAAGACATTTCTTAGATTTAAGAAAGAAATATGGGGCAGTGCTGGCTGTTGATCTTGTTAATAAGGTGAATATTCTGTCACTGATTATTGAACTGACAGGTTTTATCTGATGGTTGATAATTTTACTTGACGATTTTTTAATGTATTCACATAGTAGTTTCGTAAACAACTATAGAGAATACGTACTGTATAGGTGGACCTATGATAAAATGATGTGCATGTAAATGTTACGCATGAGCGAGCTTCTGTTTGATTCCCTTTCTTTCTGCTTTGTATCTTATCAGCATGGTGGAGAAGGTCGGCTGTGTGAAAAATTTGGCAGTACAGTGCAGCAAGTGGCTAGTGATGATGTAAGGTAGAAGTCTCTTTCGATTAACCTTTAAGTTGATGTACATACATGCATTTGATTTCTTCTTATTTGATATCTATGCATACCTTTTTATTTTCTTTTTGTAGATATGTGCACTTTGATTTTCATCAAGTATGTGGGCACATTCATTTTGAACGTCTCTCAATCCTTTATGATCAAATTTCGGATTTTATTGACACAAATGGGTATGTATTTATTGCATTAAGTAGTTAAGCTACTAAATGCAATCCGTTCAGAATTTAGTTAATATTTGAATTTCACACTTCTATTGCTTGGTTTCATCCATGCAGGAAACTACCTATGAGCTACTAATTTCTAGCATAGTTTTCAGCTATTTTTCCTGGAAAAGGGTCTTAACCATATTATTCTGTTTTATAATATAATATGATGCTGTACTCATATCTAATTGAAGCATTTTAAATAATCTTTTGCGTGTTTCAATTCTGTTTTGGAACTGTAGATATCTTCTACTGAATGAAAAGGGAGAGAAAATGAAGGAACAACGTGGGATTGTTAGGACCAATTGTATTGACTGTCTGGACCGTACAAATGTAACTCAGGTTGGTTACTTCTATTATGTAAAATCTTTTGTGCATTACCTGATGAGGAGAAAATATTTCTTTCCTTGTCTATAAGAACATGTCATCCTTCTGTTATTATCTATTCTGGATTTATTGCATGGGGAAGAAGAAAAGAGCTCCTCATTGTACACATGTATATGTATGTGTATGTACAAGTATATAAAACTGTGACTTTGATCCCCATAATTGTTTGTACATTGTCTATGTGTGTGCGCCTCTATGTGGCATCATTTTTCTGCTTAACTATGTTAAAAAATTTATGCAGAGCATGATAGGCCGAAAAATGTTGGAATACCAGCTTAGAAGGCTTGGTGTCTTTGGTGCCGAAGAAACCATTAGTTCACATAAAAATCTGGATGAAAAATTTAAGATCTGTAAGTGGTTCTTGATTCCAAATTATGTCCTTTAAAATGCACGTGTATGTGTGTATAGGATCAATAGTTGCTTCAAAGGATTTAGTTCCTATCTCTAATGGTTGCTCTTGGATCAGTGTGGGCAAATCATGGAGATGATATAAGTACACAGTACACAGGAACTCCTGCTCTGAAAGGAGACTTTGTAAGGTACTTTTTCCCATGAATTTCTGAAAAGTCAAAAGCTTTCATTGTTCCTCACATATGAATAAGATCAGTAAACTATGCATGCACAAAATGTTTCTAAGTTGTAATTGCAATCAGCATTGAATTCTTTGAAGAGCAAGTTAAACATCATATATTGTGTAATGGCAAAGGTTGTCAATAACATGGAAGTATATAATGCAAGTATGCCATTGTTTTATAATTTAAGGTGGCGGGATTTTATGATAAGATTCAACATCTCTAAAGTTTCAAAGATGTTGGTTATAAATTATATATAACCTTTGCACTATCACTTTTTAATTATGTGATGGGATTCAGATTTGGACATCGAACATTTCAAGGGATACTAAAAGATGGCTGGAATGCTCTTCTACGCTATTATTTGAATAATTTTAGTGATGGAACTAGGCAGGTTTGTGATCCTCTCATTATATACTCTAGCTTTGCTGTAGCATTTGTTTGGTGTTTACTTGGCTGTGATAACCAAGATTGGTCTGGTTTTCAAAACTATGGTCCTTACTTGTTATTGACTTGGCCTAGTCTTCTATGTATTTTGCTTTTCCCTTCTCCTTCCTAATACAGTTTTATTGAATGTATGCTGCTTCTTGCAGTATTTATTATGCATTAGATACTGGCTTTTTCTCTACATGTCTTACTGTGTACATATTCTGAAGAAATTATATTCAATGTCACTTATCAGTTACCCCAGCTGAACAGATCATGAGTAGTTTAGTAAATAATTTTCTTAAGTTTTCTGTGTCTTAATATATCTTAAGCTGTTGATTTGAACATTTTCAGCTTTTTATTTGTTGGTTTTATACTGTTTATGATTTTCTTAATTATGTGAAGGACGCAATTGATCTCCTGCAAGGACATTATATAGTTTCTGTCAGCAGAGATGCAACTCCCTCTTCCAAGAAACAAGGCCTTGAATCTATAGCTGTGAGTAAAGTTTAGATGGAAGTATTTCGTGGTTAAATTAGAACAACTAATTTGGTTTGAAAAGGTTAAATTTATTCTGATTGTCAATTGACATCTATCTCATTAGGACACAAAATAATTTATTTATTTGTTTTTTGTTTCTTTGTTTTGCAAGAGATACTTTATATGGTTTATAAAATGTGGGTTTGAACCCAACAGAAAAGTGAGAGATTGTAATGGGCCACAAGCCCATAATACGACAGCAAAAAATGATTCAACTTTTATTTGGTTGAAAAATTGCCTTTGCTATTAAAATGAGTAACCCTATCATTCAGTCAAGGAAATTGTTTTAATGATTAGGTTCTCAGACTGTGCATTAAGCACTGCCTCTTTGTTGAAGATTAAATAAGATTGTCTTGCACTACACATTTAGCTAGTATGCTGTAGTTGATCAATATAGCTGCTGAAATGCTTTAAGAATATTATATACATTTAATTCAAAGTTCAAACTGATATTGATTTGAGTTACATTAAACTTTGCAGTCACTTCCTCTAGCTTTGGGTCTGGTTTTAACTGGATTCTTTTTTGCAATCATGTCATTGAATCAAGGTGAGTCAACTTTTGTATGTTCAGTTTAATTGTAATTACGCGAGAAGGGAAGTAGCCTTTAGACTAATTAAATGCTCTAGGTTGATTATGTTTCAATTTAGTTATGGTATATCACCAAGATCAGCGAGCTTCAAAAGTAACTTAAAGTGGTTGCGTGTCTTGTATGGTAATCCTCTGCTGCAAAAAAATGGCTTGCCCAAGGTTTATGGATATTGAAAGCAAAAATTGACTTCAAAATTTATGAGAATTTCTTAAAATAGTATTGGGCTATTACAATGTTTGATGCATCTGAGGAAGTTGCCTATAGTCCTAGTTAACTGGATACATACTTAGACTTGCTAGCTCAGGTTTAGGCCATTATCTACAAGAGCGTGGCAGTGTTACACATGCCACATGGTGTGAAATCTATAGCTTTTAAGTGATGATCTTTTATCTGTTTTCAAACAGGTCGATATGATTATCGGCACTTCTTCTTATCACTAATGTGGGCTGGCATTAGCATCGGGATAGCAGCAGTTGTGAGGGCGAATGGTCGTGTTTTCTGCAACAGGCCTCGCCTACACAAGCCCAGGAGTTAAAAATATTTATGCAGATCACGCTGAGCAATTACATTCATTTATGTGCAGTGTGCAGCTTCTGCAACACAGGACTCATTGGCATAGCCTTAGTTACACTTCCAGATCACTTTAACAGATTCGATTCTTAAATCAAGGTTCCCTGCTTGCTATTATTTATTCTTTCTTACTAATTCTGTATTCATCATTATAGCTTCCAGAAATTTATTTATATCATGGTCCTGTGATCCTGTCCACGTCCCATTGGAGGGGTTGGGGTGGTTGTTTTGTCAATGTTTATGCCGAATTGCAGATCCTCCCCACCTTGTATATTTGGCTCTATCTGTGCCATGTTTGAGATGGAAGAATGTTGAGGTTGTTGGAACTCATCAAATTTGATAATATTTTGTATGCTTCATGCAAATCGAGATACATAAAATAGAACGCTTAGAAATATTGGCACTTGTTGTTATTTCTATTTTTAATATTTATAATGATAGTATTAGCTGTGTACTTACTATCACTATTTCCGGCAAGAATTAGAATGCCTTTGGATAAATTCTTTTAAAAAGACTTCGTTAAACTGTTTTTATTTGAGCTTCATCTCATTATGAACTTATATTTAATCACTTTTTCAAATATCGAATAATGATGATAATAGTTTATTGCACTGGTCACATTCATTTAATTTAATCAATTACAAAATATTGAACTCGGCTTGTGGATATTTGTACTTGCAATTCATATGACAATGCTCAGTTACTATTATTATACCATGCGTGTTTGTTTGCGTATTTTTATACTTAAATTTTAGCTGCTGCACTTTATGCATCTTTGGGGGGACTAGGCATCTGACTGGTTACGGGAATCAATTCCTTTTTGTGATAATAAATATCATCCTTTCATCTCTGGTTATTTGTAAAGTACAATTTTATTAAACAAAACAATAATGAATGCAACTAAGCAGGTGAATATAAATACATAAGATATACAAACCAATTATCTATCTATGCAGATGGTATCCTAAATGGGTTCCTACACGAGGCAATGGCCACCTCAAAGAGAATGTGTACATATTAAGTTTCTCTTTAGTGTAAGAAGAAGAAAAATAAAGTTATTCCTTAGGACATTGTACAAGCATGTTAACTCATCTTAATTGGATGTGGCAACCCTTTTTAATGAATAACAACTATTATTATAATATTAGTATTTCTTTGGAAGCATGTCTTTGGAATGTAAACTTGGATTTTTACCTCAGCAACTTGTAACGCATCTTTTTAAGTATAATAATTGGATGATCAATTCTTCCTCACCCTGTTTGTGCATGTATTTTGCGATCTTGTTCTGTTTGATTGGCCTTTATTGTTAACAAAACCGAACCAATTACCGAACCTACGGTTACTAGGATCAATATGGTTGAGCCGGCATAAACACCCCTTTTGACTAGGTAGCATTCACCATTCAACCAACCTATCCTATAAGGCTGCCTCTTACTCATGCTTGTGGCAGTTATCAATAAGATCATTGCAATCCCAAAGCTAAGCCTGCCAACCATCACATCATTCAAATTTTGAGTCTAATGTTGGTCATGTATTGTATTTAGAAGGCTAATCTAATCTCAATTATTTGCTTATATGAAAAATGTTTCTGGGGTTTTCATGTGCTTTCCCTCCGGAAAAAAAATTATATGATTCAACTATTGTCAACATGTGGCCAATAAAGGGCAAGACACATGGTACACCGTATTCATTGTCAAAACCGATCCAAATCACAATTCACAAAGAAAGAAAATTTGATTTGACAACTAGATCGGATGGTAGTGTGTCCATTTCATAGAACTAGATTCCAAGAGTGAAACTTCCTTCTAGAGCAACCATATGTCATTTCTAACATTGTAAATTATGAGCATTTAATAAAAGTTCAGCAAAATCTGGTTTGTTCCTTTATCTGGTTATGTACTTGTGTTAATATGAAGTAAGTCACAACTACTAACAAATATGAAAAAAAGATTGGTACCTACCAAGAGATCAAAAGCAGAACCATTGCAATGAGTGTTATCTTATAATGTGAGTTTCTTTTCCCTCCTGAACAATAATTCTTGAACAATACACAGTTGCCAATGATCTGAGCCAAACTTAAACAAACCAAAGCTGCAATCCCCAATCCAAATGCTTGGCTTGATGGTAAGTAACATTGTTTACCATTGAATCTAAGATCCTCCTTCTGTAAAATAGGACAAAACAAATGCATCATCATAACCCATTTCTAAAAAGATCAAAATTCCCCAATAATAATAACTAATAACTCTTTTATGTACACTACCTTGTTCCTCTTAATCTCAGAGGCTATACATAATAAGCATGAAACTAAGGCAAGTGTGAGGGAGATAATGACGGAGAAGATCACTGTAAATTTACACCTATTTGGAGTTTCCATTATTGAGATTTGTGAGTGAATGTTTATTTGAAGATGAGACTTGAGAAGAGAGAATATATTGGAAGCTAAAAATCAAGAAATAGAAAGATGACTTTGCTGCTGTTGTTATTTCCTTGAAGGTATTGGCCATGTTCTTCTTCTTCTTTGAGTTTCTTCTTCTTTTGTGGTAGTTGAGACTTCCTTCCCAATAGGTCTATCATTTTTTTATGAAGGAGATACCATTCCTAATTGCAACTAGCTTGAAACTTGTATAGCTACAAATCTAACATAACTCTCCATTCTTGATTTATAGCTAATTAACTATTGATGAAAATTGTTTATTACCATGAAATACACACATGCATGACAATCTCCCAAAATCAATAACAAAAAAACTATTTGGCCAAAATGGTCAATTTCACACAATTTTTTAAAACAGCTATCCAAATAGTAAATATAAAAGGTAACTCATTAATTAATAATTATCTTAGCTAACATCAGAGCATGTATATATATGAAGAAAGCATATAAATTAAAGTTTTATTTAAGTTGGTACTAAGTACTAACTACTACTAATAATAATATTAGAGCAATTAAGTATGAATATATTTTTATTAGTTGCTAGTTGCCACGTTTTTAGGCAAGAGATGTAGCTGTTCACGCGGTGAGGGTTCTCTTTATGCCACTTCTGATACAAGCTTCTTATCTCTTTTGTTGAGTTGTGTGGGGCCATTGCCATGAAAATTCTAAAACTAAAAAACTAGGTTCTTCCTTCCTTCACCTTGGTAATTGACATTTCTCTTTCTATTGATATTGAGGGTTATTTCTTTGATGTTTCCTTTAAGATTCACTCTCTTAATCATAAGTCACTTTGATTTGATTCCATTGGAGGCATGTGAGCAAGTGTGTGTGTGTGTGTGTGTGAGAGAGAGAGAGAGAGAGAGTTAAAAATGTAAAGGCATCAACGTATTCTCCACATAGTAAGAAAGAACCCCATTGACTAAGATTTGTTTAATTGTTTTGTTTGTTTGACCTTGTTTGAAACCCAATTCCCAACGTAGAAATGGTTCAGAGTTCAGAGAGATGGTGCCTTTGTTGATTCTTAAATGTTCAAATTGCAGCTTTTTTTTGTTTGGCTGCCTAGGTATTCCCCAATTTAACAGAAGAACAAGAATTAATTTGTTGTGGATTGAAACTCCATTTAAAGGTCTATCATTAATTAATGGATTGCATGCACAAAATGAAATTTAAATCTCTAACACTTGTTTATTCAAACGCAATTAATTGCAGCTTTCTTTATCAAAATAGTATTACCAACAAACAAGGCTTGTAAAGATACGTTTTTTGGTGACTAGGCTTGTAAAAGATATGCAAATGCCAAATGGGTGCTGTTGTTGAGAATATTTGGTACTATTTTATGGGAAAAATAAATTCACAGCAAAAATAATCTCTGAATAAAGATCGCCAAGCCCAATTTGTGGGAATATTTATCCAACGGGCTCAGTCAAAATATCCTTTTTCAGTCCAATTATAGAATTGATCTCTATTAAAAAAAAATTGTCATCTCTTCCAATTCCACATACCAAAGAACTAATCTGTTAAAAATTTTGAGTTTTATTTAAAGGTCTATTATTAGTCAATGAGTTGCTGCTGTCGAATCCTTGATATTTATTTAAACAGACAAATGAACTGACCACTCGAGCAACCCAAATTTATTTAAAGAGTTATTTTTTTAAGATGCACTTGATAAGAAAAAAAATAGAAAAGCTAATTCAGTCCCATTTAAAAATACTTGTTTACGATTAATAGTTTTAGTATTTAAGTTCTGATCAAAACACAAAGTTTTAGAATTTAGACAGTTCAATTTTTAAATTTGTTCAGCAATCTTGAAGACAAGTCTTGGGTTGTTTTAATATTTTTGCCACAAATGAAGCAAAGAACATGTTAGCCTTTTGTTAAAATTAGCTTATCTTTCTATTTAGTTATTTGTTAACACTAAATTGATGATCAAATAGACATTATCATCAAATATATCATACATATTTATCCAAACTCTTTGGAAAAAGTATAAAACGAGCAACAAAATAGAATTTACTCATTGGTACTAATTTATGCTTATCTAAGAAACCAAACTCTAAGACAAGCTTTCCCATACGACCACACCTCATTAAAAATGTTCTAAAGTTGAAATTAACATACTAAACAAAATCATAGTTACATTGTCCCCTTAGGATATAAAGTTATTGAGCTAGCAAGAAATCCAACAAAAGTAACAATATGATACAACAAATCAAAAACATAAACAATCTTAATTAAGATGCTTGAGTAGTTGCATATGGAGGCCAATACAAATGAAACTCAACCTTATAAACAACGGTGAGACCCTTCAAATCAACCGGAGAAGAAGTAACATAACCATTCACAAACATAAAATCTTGGGTGCCTCCAACTACAGGAAGATCTGAAGGCTTGATGTTGTTCACATCACCAAGAATAGAAATAGACCCTTTATGATTCTTAAGATTCAGAGTTATCTTTGCAATGGAAATGCTTTGCAACCCATCAAAGCTTGAAGTGATTGAAGTCCCTTCAGAAGTTCCAACAACTTTGGAGGTTCTGTTTGCAGTGAGAGTCAAAGGGTCATGGAACACAAAAAGGGTACCAAAAGGTGTTGTGGTTTGAGTAACACTAGCACCACCTTGGACACCATTTACTATGATGTAACCTGTTTTGTTTATGGTTTCATGTTGGTACAAAGAGAAGTGAAGGGACTTGAGATGTTTATGGTGATGATGATGGTGGTGGTGAGAACCATTGGTGAACTCAAATTGGATCATAGCCAAAATAAGGATAATAATTGCAAGAGCATAATTATGATGAAAAGAAAAAGCCATATTTTTTTTAGGTTTGTTTTGAGTTTGATTCACAAGAAGGGTTGATTTTTATATGTATATATCTCTCTCATTATATGCATGAATTGGGTTGGTTTAAGTCTCATAAATATGAACAAGTGGTTGAGACTTCATGGGTGGATGGCAGCTGGGTCAATGAAAATGACTCCAAGTAAGAGTCTTAATAATTTTTTAATGTTATTGTTCAATGTTCAGTCTAATGTTTTTTTCATTGTTTACTTAGATTTCTCAGGATTTGACTGTGGAATTTTGTGTGAAATACCAAAGACCTCTGTAGTTGAATTGTGACTCTAGAAGCTATATACTTTGAAGGAGTCTTAATTACTTTCCTGCATTTTCATGTAGAAAAATGTTCTTTTATCTATATAATGAAATTATTGTTTGATCTATTCCATTCAAATATATTTCATGTTTGCCAATTTTGGTATATTGAAAAATTGATGTAATATGATGCTATGTATAGACCTTAGTTTGCGTGCAATTAAGAGTATATGATTTCATATCCATATTAAAATCTTTACAAAGTGAACGCAGGTGACATGAGTTTTTCAAAAAGGAGCGGCCACAAATGAAATTGGTTTAAGTGGTGATTGGTGAATTGGAACACAAATTGAAATGTCAAACTTCACCCACTATGTTCAATTGCATACTTTAAATTTCATTATCAACAGAACAAGAAGAAATTCCACATATACATATTAAAAGAGAGGCTTATTTGTGAAGAATTGATTCATATTTGTCAAGTGTGAACATTAGCTCACATTTGGACTAATTGTGTGAAATTGGTATGAGTTTATACACATGATAATCCCTAGTGATTTCACGTGTTATTTATTCTTTTTCTATAAAAAAAAATGCCAGTATAAACATGTTGAATTTTGAATTTAGATAAGCATTCTGGGAAAAAAAAAAGGAATTTGGAGTAAATTAATTGTTCACACAATAGTATTAGTGACTGAGACTTAGTTTTAGTAGAACAAATTTGATTAATCTACATTTGAGTAAATTGAATCATTTTCTTAAATTTTTAATGCTATTTGAATATAGATTGATTTGAACGTTGGAATATTTTTTATACGTTGTAGGTATTTTTTTTCTATTTTAAAAGAATGATATATACATATCATGACAATAAAATATTTTTTATAATAATTTAATAATATAATAAAAGCAAATATATATCATCATTATGTATTATTAAAAAAAATTAGTGGAAGCACTTATCTCCATAATACATTACATAGATTCATACCTTAAAATAGTTAATAAAAAGTGAGAGAAGATAAATATTTTTACTTTTTATATACCATAAAAATATACAATAAAAATATATAAAAAAATAACATAAACATTATTTCATGTTGTGACGAGGATGCTATGGATAAGAATAGATGTCCATTAACGAACAATTCAATTTCCTATGTTAAAAGGAGCAAGTCTTTATGTTGAAGGAAATTAAACGAGGTTTGAAAAAGCAAATTTTATTTGCCTATAAAAACATGTACGGGGTAAATAAAATATACACAGGCAAGCAATAAAACAATATTCTCTCTCTTATACTTTATTATAATAATTAATTATATCTACTATATTGATATAGTAATTTTAGTGAATATTACTACTTGAGTTATCTAATTATATTTTCATATTTTATATTTGTTACTTCTTTCTTATTTATTTAGTTATTTTACAACACGTTATCAATACGAAGCTCTATCAAAAATTTAGAAAGACTTCAGGTAACAAATTTTCATTATGTCGAAACTCTTTCATCTTGAATATTAATGCTCTTAATATATTTAGAAACAATTATTTATCATGGATACTAGATGCTAAAATCTATTTTGATTTAATGGATCTTGGAGAAATTATTAAGGCCGAAAATAATACATCCCAAAAGGATAAAGCCAAATCCATAATTTTCCTTCGTTGTCATCTTGAAGTATGATTGAAAAATGAATATCCCATATTAAAAGATTCTACAGATCTGTGGAAAGACCTTGAAGAGAGGTATAATCATCAAATACTTCCTTAAGTCCGATATGTTAGAAAAAACTTTCTCAACCTTTCATGCCTCGAATGTGCTCTTGCAGTAGCAATCGAGAAAAAGGATTTAAAAATTTTTAAGCTAATCTCTTACTTTCTTGTTGTTGAACACAACAATGAGTTACTCTTAAGAAATTATGAAGTGCGCCCAGCTGGCGCTGCCCCATTTCCTGAAGTAAATGCGGCAAATTACCCCAGAAGAGGTAAATGACAAGATTTTGGTAATAAGAAAAATTATGGAAGGAAGAAGAATTATATTCATAAGAAAGGATCTCACCAGAAGTGGGATAAAGAAAGAAACAATGGGCAAAGTAAATCAATTGATGATAAGTGCTTCCGTTG
The DNA here is from genome assembly GCF_003086295.3 of Arachis hypogaea. Classification (NCBI taxonomy): domain Eukaryota; kingdom Viridiplantae; phylum Streptophyta; class Magnoliopsida; order Fabales; family Fabaceae; genus Arachis; species Arachis hypogaea. Next base: position 3,840,437 of record NC_092040.1, on the reverse strand, counting down.
TGGTGGAAAGGGCCATTGGTCACGTACCTGTCGTACTCCAAGGCACCTAGTTGATCTTTATCAAGCATCCTTGAAAAAGAATGACAAAGGAAAGGAAACAAATTTTGTTTCAAATTATGAAAATTCTACCACTCATTATGATGTATCTAATTTCTTTGAGGATCTTGAAGGAAATATTGGCTATTTGATCAATGATGGAATAGTTTGATATATGTATGTGTTTGTTAAGTATTCATGTGAATAATTTTATTGTGTATGTACTTCTACTCATTTTATTATTATTATCATTTGTTTTTGAAGAAAAATGGTAAGGACATATTCTGAAGATATTTGCCTTGCGGATAGTGCAAGTTCGCACACTATTCTTAAAAGTAATATATATTTTACCCATCTTGTGCCAAAAGAAGAGTATGTTAATACTATTATTGGCTCAGGCAATGTGATAGAAGGCTCTGGAAGAGCTATAATATTGTTTTCCGGAGGAACAAAATTCATAATAAATAATGCACTGTTGTCTATCAAGTCTCGAAGAAACTTGTTGAGCTTTAAAGATATCCGCCGAAAATGGATATCATATTGAGACTATGAATGAGGAAAATCATGAGTATTTATGTATCACAACTCATGATTTAAATAAAAAGATTATATTAGAAAAGTTGCCCTCACTTTCATATAGGTTATATTATACCAAGATTAGTGCAATTGAATCACATGCTATTGTAAACCAGAAGTTTACTAGCCCAAATGAATTCATAACTTGGCATGATAGATTGGATCATCCAGGAACAACCATGATGAGGAGAATTATTGAAAACTCCCATGAACATTCACTAAAGAACCAGAAGATTCTTAAATCTAGTGAATTTTGTTGTGCTGCATGTTCTCAGGGAAAGTTAATTTTAAGGCCATCACCAGTAAAGATTGGATTTGAGTCCCCTGAATTTCTAGAAAGGATTCAAGGTGATATATGTGGACCTATTCATCTACCATGTGGATCTTTTAGATATTTTATGGTCCTGATAGACGCATCTTGGAGATGGTCACATGTATGCTTATTGTCTCCTCGCAACCTGGCGTTTGCGAGATTACTGGCTCAAATTATTCGATTAAAAGCACAATTTTTGCAGAAAATCCAATCAAAGCAATTTGTCTTGATAATGCTGGTGAATTTACTTTCCAAGCTTTTGATGCTTATTGTATGGCTAATGGAATAAGTGTTGAACATCCAGTAGTTTATGTTCACACACAAAATGGGTTAGCAGAATCACTTATTAAACGCCTCCAATTAATTGCTAGACCCTTACTTATGAGAACAAATCTCCCAACCTCGGTTTGGGGCATGCTATTTTACATGCCGCAGCACTTATTCGTTTGAAGCCAACGAGTTACCATCGGTTCTCTCCTATGCAATTAGCTTTTGGCTAGCAGCTAAATGTTTCCCATTTAAGAATATTTGGGTGTGCAATATATGTTCCCATTGCACCACCTAATCGCACCAAAATGGGACTCCAAAGAAAATTAGGGATATATGTTGGATATGATTCTCCCTCTATAGTGAGATATCTTGAGATACAAATTGGAGATGTATTTAAAGCCCGGTTTGCAGATTGTCATTTTTGATGAATCAAAATTTCCAACATTAGAGGGAGAGAATAAGCTTTCTGAAAAGAAATTAAATTAGAATGCATCATTGTTGATACATTTAGATCCTCGATCAGGGCAATGTGAACTAGAAGTTCAAAAGATTATACATTTGCAAAGAATAGCAAATGAATTGTCTGATGCATTCTTTGATTCAAAGAGGATAACCAAATCTTATATACCAGCAGAAAATGCCCCAATTCGAATTGATGTCCCAGTAGGACAAGTAGCCACTGAAGCAAATTCACGTCAGAAGCGTGGCAGACCTGTCGGTTCCAAAGATAAAAATCCTCGAAAGTGAAAAGAGGTAAATACTATTCCTATTGAAAAAGACATAATAGAGACACCTGCAGTTGTCCAAAATTATGATATAATGTTAACGCCAGAAGACGTTCAGGTATCTGAAAATTGTGAAAATGACGAGATCTCGATAAATTATGTCTTTACAGGAGAGAAATGAGACCGAAATAAGACAATTGTCCATAAAATATTTGCATATAATGTGGCGTTAAATATCATGCATGAAAGTAAGGATCTTGAGCCAATATCAGTCGAATAATGTCGACAAAGGAATGATTGGCCAAGATGAAAAGAAGCCATGAAGGCTAAATTAGACTCACTTGTAAAACGTGAAGTCTTCGAACCTGTAGTCTGTACACCAGAAGATGTAAAATCTGTTGAATACAAGTGGGTAATTGTGAGAAAACGAAACGAGAAAAATGAAGTTGTGCGCTACAAAGCCCAACTTGTGGCACAAGGTTTTTTACAAAGGCCCGGTATAGATTATGAAGAAACATATTCCCTTGTAGTGGATGCGATAACATTACGTTATTTGGTCAGTTTATCTGCATATCATAAACTGCATATGCATTTAATGGATGTGGTAACAGCCTACTTGTATGGCTCATTAGATCGTGATATCTATATGAAAATTTCTGAAGGATTAAAGATATCTAAACCATCCAATGAATATTCGCAAGGGTTATACTCAGTCAAATTGCAAAGATCTTTATATGGTCTGAAGCAATCTGGACGAATGTGGTATAATCGTCTTACTGAGTATCTAGCCAAAAATAGATTCAAAAATGATGATATCTGTCCATGCGTTTTTATAAAAAAATCTACATCTGGGTTCATTATAATTGCTGTGTACGTTGATGATTTAAATATCATTGGAACTCCTGAAGAGATTCCAACAATTATAAAAACTCTGAAAGAAGAGTTTGAGATGGAAGATCTTGGAATGACTCAATTTTGTCTCGGCCTGCAGATCGAGCATACAAAAAAAAATGGGATCTTTATTCATCAATTGACATATACAGAGAAGATCTTTAAGAGATTTATATGGATAAGTCACATCCATTAAGTACTTCAATGATCGTAAGATCTTTGGATGTGAAAAAGGATCAATTCCATCCTAAAAAAGAAAATGAAGATATCTTTGGTCCTGAAGTACCATATCTTAGTGTCATTGGAGCGCTAATGTATCTTGCTAATAATACGCGACCCGATATATCATTTGCTGTGAATTTACTAGCAAGATATAGTTTCTCTCCAACCAGAAGACATTGAAGTGAAATCAAACAAATATTTCGATATCTTCATGGGACGGTTGATATGGGGTTGTTTTATCCCTATGGATCCAAGTCACAATTAGTTGGCTATGCAGATGCTGGATACTTGTCTGATCCACATAAAGGGAGATCTCAAACAGGATATCTGTTCACATATGGTGGTACAGCTATATCATGGAGGTCCATAAAACAGACGATAGCAGCAACCTCTTCTAATCATGCTGAAATACTCGCGATACATGAAGCTAGTCGAGAGTGTTTTTGGCTGAGGAGTGTGATCCAATATATTCTATCATCATGTGGACTGATTGATCAGAAGATAACTCCAACTGTACTGTTTGAAGATAATACAGCATGTATTGTTCAACTTAAAGGCGGATATATCAAAGGTGATAGAACAAAGCATATTTCTCTCAAATTCTTCTTCACTCATGATTTTCAAAATCAATGGACAATTGATATCCAACAGATCCGCTCAAGTGATAATCTGGCAGATTTATTTATAAAGTCACTCCCAAAATCCTCCTTTGAAAGATTGGTACACGAGATTGGGATGCGCCGATTTCGAGACATTAAATGATGTCGACAAGAGGGGGAGACTGTACTCTTTTTTCCTTGGTAAGATTTTTTTCCATTGGATTTTTCTTGACAAGGTTTTTAATGAAGCAGTCTCCATCACAATGGATTTTGTATTTTTTTTCCTTCACTAAAGTTTTTTCCCACTGGGTTTTTCTTTAGTAAGGTTTTAACGAGGTATAATCCTAAATGGACATCTAAGGGGGAGTGTTGTGACGATGATGCTATGGATAAGAATGGATGTCCATTAATGAACAATTCAATTTCCTATGTTGAAAGGAGCAAGTCTTTATGTTGAAGGAAATTAATAAGGTTTGAAAAAGCAAATTTTATTTGCCTATAAAAACATGTATGGGACAAATGAAATATACAGAAGCAAGCAATAAAACAATATTCCCTCTCTTATACTCTTCTCTCTTTTTCATACTATTCTCTCTCTTATATTTTATTATAATAATTAATTATATCTATTATATTGATATAGTAATTCTAGTGAATATTACTACTTGAGTTATCTAATTATATTTTCATATTTTATATTTGTTGCTTCTTCCTTATTTATTTAATTATTTTGCAATATTTCTCTCTATTTTAAGAGTGCATAGTCCCATATGCTTGTTTATTTCTTTTCTCCGAACCATACTGTATGTGTTGTGGACATAATATTCGTCGATAATGTTATAATGTTGAAGTTATCAATCTGAATGCATATACAATAAACCCTCCCTATATATAAATATAAGATGATATAAATATCAAGTATAGAAGAGTTTTTCAATAGAAAAAAATTTGACCCCTCCCTCTCTATAATGTCTTAGTTTTCTTTATTTTTATTATCAAAATAAATAATTTTAAAAATATTTATCGAAATAAATATTTCTTTTTTTATCTTATTTATACTATAAACAATATAATTTTGTATGTATCTTGTTTACAGTTTAAACAAGATAAAAGATGGTATATGACACGTGTTTATCTCGTTAAACGAGATATATGTATTTTTAAAAAAAATAAAAAATAAAAAAATATTAATAATATCAATAATCTAAATTTTTTTGCATACAATTAATACATAAAAAGGTTGGTAGAAGAGATTAAAATAAATATGTTTGATAGAGATTAACACGTTTACGAAAATCATTAAACTGTCCACTATTAATACGGTTACCTCTTTTTTAACTACTCACTATTTAAAATTTTAAAATATAATTTAAATATACGTGATTTATTTAATGACCCAACTAATGCATGTCACTACTCTATTGGTGTATAATATAAAATTTTTTTCACTTAAATTATATTTCAAATTTTTATGTACTCCCATATGTACTTCCGTATAAAAAACAAAAAGAGTAAGTGAATATGAAAGAAAACAAATATACTGCCCACTAACGAATTGCGATAGAGCACGATGGCGCCGAGAAGTGAAACTAACGAATTGCGATAGAGCACGATGGCGCCGAGAAGTGAAAATGGATGGAGGCAAACGAACTGCGACGGAGTGGTAGATAGCGTGAGGCTTCGAGAGGCTTCGACGAACGGCGGCAGAGAGGACTGGACTGAGAGAGGAGAATTGAGTCTGCGTGAGTGAGAGAGGAGTTTATGACTTTATGGTTTCTATGGCCTGAGTGACTGAGTGAGAGAGAGTAGGCACAGGATTCGGTGGTCCAGGAACCTTTGGACCACTTAGTGGTCTAAGTAAGAAACATGTTTTTAGAGTTTTTTTATCAATTGCTACGTAGTTCTTGAACTAATTTTAATTACAGATCAACTCCATATATTTTATTTAATTATAAAAATAGTTTTTTATTTTATAAATTATTATTTTATCAATTATCTATTATATTTATTAACAATCAAATACAAAAATAAATTCCAATTGATTAAATAATTAACTTTGATCTCGTTACGTTCGTCCACGGCTTCCAAATCGTGTTTCCTTGAAATTCAATCGATTGGTTTTTCAAAACAATGGATTGAATGATAACTCAATCGATTAGTTTACACTATATCACAAAACAATCGATTGAAAGTTGTAAGGTAGAATGGTAAAAAGCTTATACCAATCGATTGTTTATACTTTTCAATCGAATGAATGCCTCAAAACAATCGATTGTTGTTGTTACTCAATCGATTGAATTCACGAAAACAACATGGATTTGTCAAATACAATCGATTGGAAAGTGATGACATTGAAGTTTTAGCCAAATTCAATCGATTGGTAATATAATCCAATCGATTGGAAAGTGATGAAGTTGAATGTTTTGTCAATTTCAATCGATTGGTAATGGTACCCAATCGATTGAAATGAAACTTTATGACTTGGATCATGTACAATTTAATAGATTTCTAAAAGCAATTAGAGTCCTAATATAAAACCTTATGATGAATTGATATACTGATTCTTCTACACAGAAACAAGGGCATATGAAATAATCAATCCCCTTACTACTTTGAGTTACATTTTGTTAGAAGTTCATATGTATGCCAAAAATCAATATTTTCCAAAATAAATAAATAAGTATAAAATCATACCTTATAGGCTAGAACACTTCCAAGGCAGATATAATAAACACCATTTGCATCCAATGTAATATTCATACACAATCTCATGGCTTCCAGGCAACCAGCAGGCTTGAATGGATCGAGAGTAATGGGCTAAGTTCAATCTGGGCTTGAATGTATGGGCCCATTTAAATGAAGCGGGCCTTACCCTATTCAGGACTAATGAGGGGGTCAGTCTGAGTCCGGAAGCAACTAGCAGAATTTTATTTCCTTTTTTTATCTTCGGCTTTGTCCTTTTCTTTTCTTTCCTTTGTAAGTTCATTGGTTCTATCCAAAAATTTGAATATCTTCTTACGTGTGTCCTGTACTCCTGTCCAACAAAACAGAACAGGTCTGATTCTGAATATCATCTTCTTCTTCTTTTCAGGGCAAAAAATAAATAAATTTTTATTTTGTGTCCTGTCCAAAAATATAAAATATATTTTGTGCGCTGTTCATAATAGTTATTATTTATATTCTATGAAATATGAACACTTCACTAAATTATCATGTCTATGTGTCGAATATATTTTGAACACAACAATCGTTGATGCGTATCTGATATATCTAATCATATCTTAATAAAAAATAATTTTTTTTTGAATAAATTTAGACACACTTAAATACTATTACGTGTCAACATGTTCAATTTTATTTTTAACATGTATTATTGAAATAAATTTAGAAATAATATATTTTATTATTTATTAAAATAAAAATATTTTAAATATTTTATATAATTAAAAAATATTTAAAATAATTAAAAAATTAATTTATATTTTAATATTAATAAAATATTAAAATATTATTAAAACTTATTTAAAAAATACTTTATATTATATATATATATATATATATATATATGCATTTTTCTATATCTTATCAAATTTTAAAATTTATGTATCTATGTATCCCATATTGTAACGTATTCCTCGGCCGTGTCAGCGTGATGGAATGGAAGAAACTACGATGAGGACCGTTGAAGTCTTGGATTAGATAATGATGAAGTGTAATAAGAGTGTACTACTTTTAGTTACGAGTGCACTACTTTTATGTGTTAACTTTTCTTCCAAGTATCATATTTATAAGCTAAGTCGTTCCTCTAAGGTTTTTGGTATGTTATATCTGATAAATCAACGAAAATCCAATGAACATTATATTGTACTAATGTATTAATAAGTACATAAATATGTGTAATATAAATATAAGATTAATCAAATTATAAATACTTTATACTATTTTAGAAAAAAATTGTCTACATTTTTTTTTATATGTAATAGATATAAATGGTATAGATAAATTCAGATTAATTAAGTTTTTTCTTCTCTTCTCTTCTTTTTCAAACAAGCTTAATCTTTTATCATTTGATATTATCAAAATTATATATTTTTATAAGTTAAACTTACTTTAAAGCTGCTGCTTGTATTATGGAAATTCAATAAATTTTGAAGTGATGTTGGATTGCCTAACATACCTTTTTCCTAAGAATTTTATTTCTACAATATAAAAACAGAAATCACAACAAAAATGGAGGCTATCATTATACATCAATGCTAATGTCTCTAATCCTAAGGGGAAAGAAAAAAAAATAGAGACCAAGAGTAGTAAAAAAGGTGTTGTAACAAAACTAAACGAGTATATATCTTGAAAAATGATGATGATTGATTAAGAATATATTTACTGAATGAGAATGATGTTACTTATTAATTAGCACTATGCATGGTGTTTAATTTCTTGGAAGGCTTCTTGGAGGTTCTATGTTTGATAGCAGCAATGGATTCCAAAGACTTCAAGACTTCATTCATAGAAGGGCGGTTCTTGGGGACAGGTTCAAGGCATTTAAGGGTAAGTTGAGCTGCTTGTGTTGCAGCTTTGACTGAGTATTGATCCTCAATTCTTGGATCCATGATGTTCTTATTAATGTTCTTCTTATCAGAGAGTGAATGCCTCTTCCATTCAACAAGGTTCTGCTGATTTGTTGGTCTCTTTGTGTCAAGTGCTCTCAGCCCTGTCAGCATTTCAAGCAGCACTACACCAAATCCGTACACATCACTTTTCACATACAAATGACCTGTTTAGTTTAACATATAATAATAGTTAATTATTCATCACATAATAATAATAATAATAATAATAATAATAATAATAATAATAATAATAATAATAATAATAATAATAATAATATAGTATTATTGGATTGGATAATTCTGTTTGCATTGTTCACTTAATTAGTTTAATTCTTAAACGTTTCTTATTAAATAAAAAAAATTGTATTTTTATTAATTTGATAATTTTAATTTAAAAAGAATATCAACTAATTATATTAACCACTTTTTTGGAAGATTATAAAAAAAATTAAAATATCAAATCTTATTAATACGATTTGTTAAACATTATTTTGCTAACTACTAAATTAATTTCTTTTTAATATTTGAAGACAATATGTATCCACATTTTACTTTGTTTACTCACTCATGATTTTTGTTATATTGAAAAATCAATATGTATTAATAAAAAATGTAAAATGACAATTCATTGAATTAATTAAGAATATATATATACACTAATATAATTAAGAGGACATTTAAAGTGTTATATTAATTAATAAAAAACGTAAGGCCATCCATTTTAATTTATATTGGTAAGTAATCTAATACATTTAGTCCAGCCGCATATTTTTAATCAATATTTAGATCTTTTAAATTTTATTTTTTAGTATAATTTTTTATCTTTGAATATATTTTTTTATTTTTTTTTTTCTATTTATAAAATAAATTGTGAGAGATTATATTTTATCTTTTCAAGTGAGAAATAAAATTTAGAAGATTCAAATACAAAAAGAATAAACAAACAATACAATTAAGTTGTCTCCATACAACTTTAAGATCACATGTTCAAATGCAATGATTACATTACTCTGCCTACGTTATTATATTATGCATTTAGTATGAACTTAATGGGGTGAAATAGATAATTACCAGTTGCTATGTATTCTGGAGCAGCATAACCATAGGTGCCCATGATTCTGGTACTCACATGTGATTCTCCTCCAGCAGGCCCCAATTTAGCTAATCCAAAATCCGAAATCTTTGCATTGTAATCCTGTATGCATCATAAAATAAACATTTGCTTTTCAATACCATACTGAAATTGAATATCCATCCATATATGATAAAGTTTGTCAAAGAGAATAAGCGTGGCATGCAAGGCAGAAATTAAATAAAATAAAAGAAAACTAGAATATATCAAACTTACCCCATCTAATAATATATTGGAGGCCTTAAAATCTCTATATATAACTTGCTTTTCTGAAGTATGCAAGAAGGCCAAGCCTCTAGCAGCATCAATGGCTATTTTGAGACGAGTGTTCCAAGAAATTGGTTCTGTTGTATTAGAGTTTCCTGGGCAAGAAATAAAGAAAAAGAATAATATTTGGAGTTAAACTCAAATCCTGCATTCCAATAAGTTAAATTTGTAATTATTAATTAATTATTGATAGATTGATTATCATACTTCTGAAGAGATGGCTCTCCAAGCTTCCCTTAGGCATAAACTCGTAAACAAGGAGAAGTTCATCAGCTTCTCTACAATAACCCAAAAGCTTAACAAGATTTGGGTGAGAAATCCTTCCTAAGAAGCTGACTTCTGACTGCATTATTGCAAAATGTATTAGTTACGAAGTCAAATGGTTGGAATTTAGAGGCACAAAAAAGTTGTTGATTGACGCATACATGCATATGTATGTTATTCAATATGGTTTTAATTCTGTGCTTACCTTTAGAAATGATTTGACTTTGTTAAAGAAAGCCAACTAATTCTTTTTTCAAAAATTATATGTTAAAAACTTAAAATAATATGAAATCATTAAGAACTTTTAGATTAAAAATGCTCAATTTGGATATACCATATATATTTTAGTAATAAGATAAATAGACTTACAATTTTGAGATAAATTATAATAAATTTATAAGTCAGAAAAAATATCAAATAAGTCATTGAAAAACTACAACGCTGAATTTCCAGCTCTTTAACAAAAAATGAATCATCAGGGCCAATATTATGATTTTTGAAGGACCTATATTTTAATTTGAGAAATACTATACGATTATTAGAATTTATTGTTTTTTATTATCATTTAATTATCAACGTTTAAAAGTATGGATTAAAAGTATATTAATGAATTATTGAACTAAAAAAATTGAATTTATTATTTTTTATTATTATTTAATCATCAATGTTTAAAAGTATGGATTAAAAATATGTTATTGAATTACTAGATTAAAAGAATTGAATTGATAACTAAAAATAATAACAAAAAATAATAATAAAAATGGATGAATTTTGAGTATTTTTCTTTTACTTTTTTAAAAATTAATTTGATTTTTTTTTTCATAGACCTACAAATTTATAACAAACTTTTCTCAAGACAGACTTAATATTTCTTTTTCTTAAAATGTTTTTTCAAAAAATTGTAATTAAATACCTACTTATTTTATTACTATATATATCTTTTTAAGAAAAAAAAAGGTTTGGAATGAGGAGTGAAAGAACTCATTTTCAACTTCTAAATGTTGAAAATTTATGTCGAATCAAATAGTCAATAGATTAAGCAGTGTTGAAATTAAAGCAGCGTATTTTAACAGACCATCTTTAGATTCAATGCATGTGGGAAAATACATAGTTTTGTAAAGAAAAAGACAGGTCCGTTTTAAGTAGGACCCGAATGCATAAACCTCCTTTGATCTTTCTTCCATAGATTTATATTCCATTATTTCGTGTATAATGAGGAAATGGAAAACTCATGGATAAGACTTTCAAGCTATCTGTGGCTCCAAATTGCCACAGCTATCTAGATCTTAAATAAATGATAATCCATATTTTAATTTTAAATATAAATGCATCTTTCTCTCCATTTAAATTATATTATTATTAGGATTTCCATTAATTCGGCCAATTTAATTATAAAAATGGTGTCCCCCCCCCCCCCTCATTTTTAAGATTCAAGCATAAAACCATTAGAAAATAAACAAAACCGATATCACTCAATTAGGTTGTGTTAATTACGTATTCGATTAATTCCAAGTGAAATACCGCAGTTATTATAATATAAAAAATGAAAGTAAATAAATAGTTCACAACAAAATTGAACTAATATGTAAAAGCAAATGTCAGTTTTTTATTTATTTATTTAGGAAATTCCACTTGTATAAAACTTTGTATAAACATAACACTTGATATCCCATTCTAGTTTTAATAATTAATTAATTATACAATCCTCCCTTTAGTGCTGATTATATATTATATTATATTTACCTTTCTTATATAACATTGAAATGACTTCTATAACCTTGTTCATCTTTCTCTTTCTCTATCTTTCCCTTTCCACTTTCTATATATAGTTTCTATATATGGTTAGTGGCTACTATATATAACTACCCCATATAGATTAGCACAATGGCACTAGATTTTCAAAGATTCCAATTAACCTACCACAAACATATATAGCTAAGGAAGCCCCATTAAGAAAAGGGTTCACTCTCTTTTGTTTGTTTGTTTGTTTTTGGGTCATATCCAATTTGTTTGGACTACAAAATATGCAACATACCTCCTATTCTACTTGGACAAGAAAAACGTGATTAATTAGACAAGAATGGTGGCTAAAACACTATAGCAGTGGGTGGTAGGGTATGTATATGATAATGGAGAGAAAGGGATAATTTAGTAATTTAAAACAAAAATATGATAATATAGGACCAAAGGAGATATGTATAATAATAGGAAAGATTATATTAATGCAAATTTAAAGGAAATCTTTGTAGTTCATCTAAAAAGTTAAAATAATTTGAATGGTACATTCATGATATATGGCCATATCTCCAAAAAAATAACATTTTATATTTCTCTTGCATGAAAACGACATTAATCTCTGAGTATATATCTCTTACATGTGTTTATATAAAATTCGATTTCATACATCATATTTATAAATATATTTTACATGTATGCCTAGTTATATATTATTATATCAAGCAAAAATATAAAATTATATAATAATAAATTTATTTTTGATATATTTCTAATATAAAAAATTTATATAATTATTTAATTAAATTTATGTATTCAGATAAAAATTTAAATAATAAATTTAAAAATTATTTACTTTTATTGATATAACACGGTAGGATTAACAATCTATATTAAACTTTTTTACAATAAAATTATATAAAAATTAAATTCAGATAAGCATATAAAATGTTTTATAAGATCCGTATATCCAAATCCATAGTGTACAACAGCCTAACACTTACATTATTTATGCAATAAACAAATAAGGTGAAAACAAGTGCAGTCTAATCAACTTCAATTGAGAATTAAATAATTTGATTGATTTAGTTAAATTATTATTTAATAATTTTTAATTATTAAATTTAAATAAAGCTAATTGGATTTAAATTTGTACCAAAAAATAAATAACAATTTTACTACGTTATTAACAGTATTTTTATTAGTTTAATAGTTTCTATTAATTCTTATTTATAATTAAATTTAATAAAATATTTTTATAAATGTGTTTAATAAAAATATTTTTTTATAATTATATTTAATAAAAATATATTTATATATTTAAAATATAATAATTAATTATTATTAGTAATAAATTAACAAATAATATGTTATATCATATAAATTTCCAATAAACAATGATGACCACAAAACCCCACCCAAAAATCTTATAACTACCAACAATCCAACATTAATAAAAACTTGGAACAAATGAATAAAAAATTGTTTAAAGAAAAAAAACTGACCTTCCACTCTTGAAATCCCTGAACGCTCTCGGTGTTGAGTCTCTTGACGGCGACGACCATGCCGGAACCCGCTTTGGCCGGAGAAAGCGTTCTCTGATCCAACCAACCTTTGTAAACCTTTCCGAATCCACCTTCGCCCAGCAATGTATCCGGCTTGAAGTTCTTCGTTGCCACTCTCAATTCCATGAAACTGAACACTTTCAGATTCGGAGTCTCAAGAATCTGGCCACTGTGAGTTATGATCGATCCACCGAAGCTTCCACCGAAGCTCGAAATCTCCGATGCCGAAAACTGATGACTACTAATTCCTTGGCTGCTTGTTCCTCCATCATCAATTGTTGATGATGCCACCTTCTTGCTCTCATCACCACCACTCCAAGAACCTGTAAAAACAAATTGAAATCTAAATACTCTTTCTCTTCAACAAGAGTTAATGGTTCGGATTTGAGCCTACTAGAGTGGCGTCCATTATATGAAAAGGATTATAAAGAGATATGTGAACGAATCACGTGAAGCAGCTGAGAAGGTTCTAGAAGAAGCTGAGTCAGCAGTTAGTTAGGCAGTTAGAGTTTTCTCTAATCTGTTAAGTTTGTTAGGAGGTTAGAGTTGTAAATCTCTATAAATCACTCTCTTGTAACTGTCTGCTCTCATTCGGTACTTGAATCCAAAATAACATCTAATTAACTAAGACGATTACAAAGAGAAAATTGAATTAATCTAAAAAACGAAACAAATTAAACTTGCCTGAATAATGACGAGGTTTATTGATGGTAGAGTGTGATTCATTCGTAGGTGGTGAACCAAAACAATTACCCATTGCGTGTTTGGTCGCAACTCAACCAACAAAGAATGAAGTTAGAGAAACAAAGAAAGAAGAAGAAGAAGAAGAAACTAAGTGTCATTTTCGATGTGGTTATGGTTATTGACTAGTATTTCTATGTTTATGAGTTATATATACTATGCTTCCAATTGCTATGTTAATGTTATATCACTATGTGTTTGCCCATTGCGGTGTTCACTACGCGGATCATCTAAAAAAGTGATCAATTTTACTGATTATAGTTAATTAATTCGTATTAGGCGCCCGCCAAATAATAACAATTATTCTGGGCCACCAATCATATACCTAGATCACTATCTTTGTCCTTTATTTTATCTTTTAGAGGTTGTTATACTATATATAAGTAGTTATGTTGTTTTTTTTTATATATGATATTTGCTGTTTGGATAATAATTTATAATACAAAATGATTAGCAGCTGGAGTTAACTAAAGCATTATAATATTATATAGTACTGTCATGTATAAACTACTGTTATTGTTACACATGGACTTATTAATTAATTGGAGGTCTATTTTTATTTTTTACCTCTTAATTATTTTATTTGACTTCCCAAGATAAAGTTAAGATCATGAATTGTATGCATGTTAAACTATTGTTTAATTTTTACAGCTAATAGTGGAGGTTAGCTCATCTTATTATTAACATTTTGGATCTCATTGTTTACTTAAAAAAAATTATGTTATAATTAAGATGATGACGAATCTCTAAATATTCTTAAAAGTGATTGATGAGATTAAAAATACAAATATAATATAATATTTTAATTCTAAAAACAACATGGTACTGATGGAAAAAGCATGTGGAGCACAATGGAAGTAGTCTAGAGACCAAAACAACAATCATATATATAACATTTTCCAAGCCATAATAACACAGTAATAAACTTAGCAACTTAATTGCCATTATTCTTACAAATGTATATAGAATTAATTTTTAATTGATTAATATTAATTAATCAATTTTATTGCCAAAGAATTATTTTTTGAAGAGCTTCAAGTTTAGAATTAGGATATAAAATTAAAATTGAGAGTTTAACATTTAAAATAAAAAAATAACTAAAAAAAACTGATATTAATTTAAAAAAATTAACTTCCTAATTTAACTTGACATTTATCATTATTCTATGCAAATTTCGATTCTTTAAATTTTAGATTTTTATTTTAGAGGATAAAATGAAAACTCTCACCATTAAATGTTTTTTTTTCTTATGTTTTTTTTAGTCTCACTTATAAAATAAATGGTGATAAATTCTATTTTTTTCTTTAAAATAAAATTCAAAATTTAGAAGATTCAAATCATTCTATTCTATGCCTACTATTGGTTGTTGCCTAGCCCTTTTCTGTATTGTTTTGTTTCCTACTATATGGGACATTGTTTTCCTTTTGCATAATGTCTTACATGCAAATATGTAATCATGCATGACATCATATAATTTTGAGTATATACCGAATATATCCTAAGAGAGTTTACATTGGATGTTTTCATTTAAAAAAATATTACATTGAGATTATTTTAAAAATATTCTTTTATTCATTCTATCTATTTTATTTTGATATCTGTTCTATATATAACTATTCTATAACTATATATCTATATAGTAAAATTTATATTTAGTTATACTTAAATACTAATATCTATTTATATTATATAATTTTTTGACCTACTCTTTTGTATAACGAATGAAATAACATAAATTTCGTAACTTAACTGATACCTTTTTTGATTTGTTAGAATTTGATAAAATTCAATGCAGAGAAAAATTTTAAGATAAAAATTTTTTTGGTCGTTATTTAAATTTTATAAAAAAAAGATATATAATTTTTTCTATCACATTAAAGTAATAGATCTAATTAAAGTAGAGATTTATTTTTATAAAATTTAAGGATTTTAATATAATAAAAAAATTTTAAAAATAAAAATATTTGACATAATATTTTTTAGAAATTTATTTTAATATATACTCTATAATTTTTAATGATACCAAAATATTAGTAATAATATAATTCATTTAATTGGACTTGAAATTATAGTTTGACATCAGCAGGTGATCATATTTATGAATGAAAAAGTTTAAGGTTAGTAACTTCATTAAATTCGGACTAGCATATAATCAGTAAAGAAAAATGAGTTATTGAATAAAATCTCAAACTAATCTTACATTATTAAAATTATTATTAATGACTATTTGATAGTTACAAATCACAAAAATTACTGTCCTAACACTCATCTTTATGAATACGCTGCAAATATTCGGTATTGGGTTCAAGTATTTGTTGACTCAAGATTTTATATACATGATAACATTTTATTAATTTTTCCGCCATGCCATATTCTACTCTGGAATTGTAGACAATTTAACTTTTTATAGGCACTAATATTATTTTTAGAATGCCTTTTTTATATATAGGCCACATTTATATTTGTTAAATAGATTTGCACATAATTGAAGGATTTGTATATATATAAAAAAATATTTTAAAGACTATTTCAATTATCAACTCTCTAAAAAATATACACGTGTCCCTTCACACTCTACAGAATTATTGATGTTCTATTGCATAAAAGTCTATGCAAAAGGAGAAAGGACCACAAAAAAAAAAAAAAAATTCAAAGCCATTATTCTATTTTATGTTTAAAAGAGACAAATATATATATAATTAAATAGTGTAGCTTTGACAAGCATATGGTCATATAGTACAAAAAATACTTTCTTTATCCTAATTAGGGCTCCATTATTATTTATTATATTATATTATGATGATAGCGACGAAATTTCAGCATTCATACTACAATATATTATACAGTCAGCACCGCGTTTTATGGTTTGGTCCAATTTATTATTATTATTATTACACCCTTCGCTTTAATTTCCAGAATGCTTCCTTTGGTGAACTGTGAAAGTAACATCATATATATGGTGACCAAGAAAAAACACATCCAAGAAATTCTAAAATTGAATTGAATATTTGTGATTATTTATTTACTGTGCTATTAATCATTTTATTTGTAAATCCTTTTTATATCCTAAATTTATTATTTTAGGGGAGGTTATTGTAGTATATATTATGTAAAATAAGATAGAGTGTATTTGAAATATTACGTTAATATAAAAAATATTAAATGTACATATATAATAATTAAAATTTTAAGAGTAGCCCATGTGAGTTAATTTTGCTAAATACAAGTTTGAAAAAAAAATAGTTAATATATATCTTAAAAAATAAAAATATACATAAAAACATAATAAGATTATTATTAGTAAAAAATTTTAATTTTTTTTATTTGGAGGGGAGGGACTACAATAAATAGCAATGACTAATAGTATTTGAACTTTAAAAAAAAAATTGCAAAATGGATAAGCTTTGTCTTTCAACAAATTAAATTATTTTGGATCCGTATCTAAAGGAAGAATCAATTATCCAACTAAATACTTAAGAGAATAAGATACTAATTAAGTATGTGATTTTGAGAGAAAATGAGGTACATAAATGAAACGATATTAATTATGAGCACGTGAAAGGAACATGTTTATTCATATATTTCTTTGTTGTATTTTCTATATTTGAAAAACAAATTCAATCCAAGCAAACAATCGCCATGACTTGACTAAAATCTTAACACAATACTTACTTAGTTGTTTAGCACTTCGCTGAAAAAGACACATCAATTTCTTTCACACACTGGTCCACCCGTATCGATATTAAATTTATAAATGAATATGAAAGAATTAAAGTCAAAATATATTTTTATTCAGTAGCTACTAAAAATGACCTTAAAAGATTTAGAAATATTTTTAAAAGATTAAAACTATAAAAACGCTTTAGAAATTTATAAACGCGATAAAAATAATTAAAAAATACATTTTTTTTGGGTATTTGACAAGCTTAGACATGTGATATGATTTTCTGTAAAAATTATTTGTATAACTATTTAAAAATATATATATATATAAAATCAGAATAAAATTTGATTTCTAAAACTCTTTCAAAACACAAGATCATTAAATTTAAAAAAAAATCTCATTTTTAAATAAAGTTCAATCTGTATTTTTTTCAAAATATATGTAATATTTAATTATTTTTGTTTTCTAAAATCATTTAAGGGTGTTTTTGTTGATTTAATTTTCTTAAGAACATTTTTTTCAACATCTAAATTTTTTGTAGATTTTTTATGGCTTCCTTTTTCTTTTCTACTTAGGCACAAGCAATAAAGGTAGCATAGCACGTGTGACAATGTATATATGTATCATCTTAAAATTTAAAGACGAAACTTCTAAGTTCTAATACCATCTTTAAGGTTTAGACATCACTCGACTCCTAAGGCAAGTTTAATTTGAATACATTAATAATGTAAAATATTTTATATAATTATTAAATTATATTTAATTTTTATAATTTATTAATGTGATATTTTGTAATTAGATATACATATAAAATTATTAACACCAACAATACATTAAAAATTAAATTCAGAAATAATACAAATAAGAAACATCTTCAAAATTAAAGTCTGAGAGAGAAGTTTAAGCCTAATACAGCTCATACTGTATTATATAGAAGATAGGAACTGAGCTCCAAGGATATATTAGCAGATATTGAAATTAAAATTCATATATATGTAAAAAACAAAATAAAATAAAATAAAAAAGGGGCCAAATTGGCCATAAGAAGCAGAAAACAGTATAGGTTTCAGTATTAAACTATAAATCTGCTACTGCAAACTATGATTTTGTTTGTCTCTTTTTAACTCTTTTGAAAAAAGTGCCAAGTGCTTTAAACTGCAGAACTATGTTTTTCAACAGCTCTAGCTCTGTGCCTTCTCTTGAACACATCTTGCCTGAATCTCTTGGTCTCAGTTTGTATGTCCATGAAGGGCTTCTTCTCCATGTTTTCCTTTTCGCATTCCAACATCCTTTGCCTCCTCACCATCGCCATCGCTGCCACCTTGTCCTTTGGTTCTTGGTGTTTCGCCTCTTCCTGCACGAAACCTCTGTATAAGTTAGGGAATGTTCCGCAGTGTGGACTCCAAATTATAACTTTGTAGGGAGTACAAGGCTGTCCAAAAGATTTTACTCAGGGACCACTTATTCAAAACGCAGTTGAAGCATAAAAAAGTAAATAACTAAACAAAGCATGAGGCAAAGATCATAATAAACCACACTCAAAAGCCTTCAAATATAGGGAAAAAAACAACACAGGAAAAAAAAATCTATGAACAAACTATAACAACCAAGTCTTGTCCAGTAGACGTCTAGATGAGTCAGTTACGGCCCGATTTGATAAAACTTTAATTTTTCAAGATTTGTATTAGCTATGTTTGGTAAATCAAAATAAAAGTAACTTTTAATATGCATAAGCTACAAAAAAATGCATAAGGTCATATTAGACTTGTTAACTTTGAAAAGCACAAACTAGCTTTGAAAATTATCTGTCATTAGTGCTTTTAAAGCACCCATAAATTTACAAAACTAAAAACAGAAGCACAAGATTTTTTTTATTTACCAAACACAAGGTGGAGTACTTGTGCTTTGCAGTTTGCACGTCTCCAAAAAGCTTTACCAAATTGGGCCGTAACACAGATTAATATTGCCTTAGCATCAAATCATTAACCTTGTAGTGCTTAGCTTTTCCTAGTGTTCTTTGTCTCCCTTATATCTAATCTATTTTCCTCATTAAGTCTTCTATAGACCTTCTTCACAAGATATAACCAAATCATCTAGTGTGACATTCTCATCTCCAACTTTTAAGTTATGCATTGAAGTCAAATGTTAACGATCTAAGAAAACTTCAAATACTATATTATCATGTCTAAATTTCAAATCAATTTTAAAGAATGTATACCAAAGAACAGAAAATATTGAATTATTCAGCAAAATATAGGGCACACTAAATGATCATCTCCATCTTCCAAATTCATGTCATTATTTATGCTTATCAAGTGTTGTAGCTCACAGGATAAAACCACATAACCCAATTCCTCTTCTCTTCCATAATCATTTTACTTTTTCTTATTTCAAGATTTTAGAAAAACTGGAATGCAACAAATTAGACCTTTATGAACACCAGAACAAGACCATAAAATTAACAATATTCACAAAATATAAACTAAGCAAGGATTACAAGCCCACTTATGATGATTTGAAGTGCACTTCAACATACTTGATACCTCCATCAAATGTTCTACAAGAAAAAATGCAGAGAGTCTTCATGTCTTAAAAATGTAAAACTTACACCATGCACACTAGCCAGATTTTAAAGAACTTTAAACTATCAGTCTATTATGAATAATACTTAAGTGAAAGATAGAAAGCAATAAAAGTTTTCAACCATTCTACCTTAAAAAACAAATTTTACCATTCATTTCATCATTACGTTTCTAGCAATATTATTAGTTCAAGAGATATGTTAGGTAGATGCACATAAATGTTTGATTTCTGTTCAAATATGTGATCTTTAAGAGGTAGGTATATGGATAAAAGTCATCCAGAAATTTGTATACAAATAGCTTGACATTAAGAATAGTAAGATCTTCATAATAAAATAAGAGGAAGAAAGAAGGACCTCAAGATCATGAATGAGATTGTCAAGTGATTTTATCTTCCTATGTGGCCAGCGGGGAATACCAAATTCTCTGCACTTTCTCTTGAGAACTGTAAGCCCAATATTCAGATTTCTTGACGCTTCTACAATTGGCACATCAAAGTACTTGACCAAATCTGGTAAAGCAATTTTCGCTATGTGGTCGCTTTGCGCCCTCCTTTTCTTTGCTCCAAAACCTGCAACCATTCATCTAATCAAATGAGATGATTAACTCTACAATTGGAATCTTCATAAATGAGACGGAGAATTTAGCATAGGCTGGGCAAGCAGAGATCATCTGGCTAACATATCTACTGCACTATAATTTTATCCATATCGAGTGAACTGTGCTAGACAGTTATGTCTATTACTATTGGATTAAGAGAAGACCGACTCTGAACCTGGTAAGCTTTCAACATTTGTCTTCTTGTCGATCAACTCAGTTGTGTCTTCATCCAAAGGAAGGCAATTTAGATCCTGATTAAATACTGGCAAGGCTTTCTGTGGTGATTGGTGACCATCGCTATTTCCCTGTGATTCTTCCTTTGAAGAATCTAGCAGATCATCTTTGACTTCTGCTTTCAATTCCAGCTTGTATATAATCTGGAGATCATTAAGCAAGTTGGGAATTGCCTTGAGTTTTGAGTTTCTGAAAGGATAAATAAAATTAAGTTATGATAATAGAGAGTTAGAATATGATATAAGATTACTAGACCTGCTCACATTTTCATATAACATGAAAAATATGTTGCTTCAACCAAATGTGTTCAGTCTGAGTAGCCATTGCTTATTTCCCAGGATAAACAATAAATCAAGAAACATATTCAGGACTAAGAAAAATAAAAGAATATAAATAAAGGAATATACACCTACTCCACTTTCGGTCCACTATATTACAGTGTACAGTTATCCACTGCAACAAACTAGACTGGATAAACAAATGTGGATCAGCTGGTAGATATTGCTGTTACAAAGATAGAAAGAAACAGTTTATAAGGGTCAACCAGTTTCGTACCGAAACATTGTTTCACTCTCATAAAAGAACTCTCTATTTTCTCAAAGGAAGAAACAGGGGAGATCCACATCCAATTACAACTTGAAAAGTACAACTAAAAGCTTTGTTAAACATTTATGCAGCACTCACCCTGATTTAATTTTCCAATGTTACAACAATTGGCTTCTCTAAATGACTTTTTTCTACAAACACTAGGTTGGTCCATTTGATTCCCAGTAGATTGATCAATTTAGGTGTACAGTGGGAAGGGAAAACACAAAACACAGAAAATAACTGTTCAATCAAATGGACCAATTCAAAATTTCTGAAAATGGGGAAATAATGATCACATAATTCAAAGAGAAATTATATCAAACAGCAAATAGGCACTACCTGGCGAACAACAAAATTGAAGGAATGTGTGTGAATTGAGGCGTGTGATCAGCATGAAACGCAAAGACACAAAGCCACACACCATTCTTGTAACCTTCACAAACATCATCAACACAAAGCTTGAGTGATGTGAGAATTGGAGTGCACTTCATTTCCACGTAGAAGCCACTCTCAGATAACACAAACTCCCTCTCAACTACCACTTCTTCTTCCTCCCTTTCGTCCCCATCCAATAATTCTCTGCAATACACATGCACGCTCCTGAACAACTCTGCAAATGCACACACCCCAACAAAATAAAACAACAAAAACAAGATAAAAATTGAAAACTTGCAACGTTTGGCACCACCCCACCAGAAGAAATCACAGTTTTTTGAACGGAGAAATGTGGAAGTTATGAAATTTGAGTGATGAAATGCATGGGTATGGTGAGGTTTGAAGTTTGAGGGTTGAGTACCTGGTTGGATGGTGTTGTTGAAGACTAAGAGGATGCTGAGTGAGGAATCCATGCTGAAGAAGACAGCATGACTAAGAGAGAGAAAGAAAGAAAGGGAGAACGAAATGAGGGAAAGGAAGCGGCTTTTAAAGTGTTAAGTTTGCATGACTCTCCGCTTTTCTTAGTTGGTTTGGGATCAGTTTAAAATCATGTCAAAGCCAAAATAGAACGTGTTTTTATTTTTCTTTTTTAACTTTTTTTTTAATGATCAATGAAGCTTGATCTGCAAGTCTTAAAGGCAAATTTTTTTTACTTGCATTAAGGCCATTAATCATATGTTTCTATTCCTATATATAAGCCTGTATGTTTAAATTAAATAATTTTATACAACTAAATAATTTTGAAAAAATATTTAGTTATACAAAAATAAATTCATAAAAAAATAATTAAAAAATTAAAAAGAATGTTGCTAGTTAGAAAATGCTCCTTTATTTAAATGTAACTTAAAAATTGTTAGCGAATCAAATAGTTATTATTGTGAGATAAATGAGGCTATTAACTTGTGTAGATGGAGCAAAAAGAGTAAAAGAGAGTACTATTGAGTTGAGTAACGCAAATTATTAAAATCACATCAGTTTCTTAAATAACCATGAAGCCATTCAGTTTTGTCTTAAAGAATCTTTTATGCAAAAACAATAAAAGTAAAATTTAAGTATTTATATCTTAATTATTATTTATTTATTTTTAAATAAAAATATTTATGTATAAATACTCAGCACTTGATTTAGTACTCTAAAATAATACGAAATTTTAATACTCTTTGATTAAAATTGTATATAAAATTTTAGTACTTCTTAACTAAAAAAAAGACACATTAAAATTTTATTTGGACTAAAACATTTTTATTTTATTGTTTTAATTTGAGTTTATTTTATTTTTGGATTGATATTAAATTATTATAAAATTATAAAAAAATCAAAAATAAAAAACTAAAAAAATATATTTTTTAGAATTAATTTTAAAACTAGTATAAAGAATATAATAAATATTTTAATTCTAAACAACTAATTTTAGAAATATTTAAAAATAAAAAATATATAGAGTACAGAATACTAATCCACCAAATAATTAAAAAAATATATATACTACTGATTCGTCAAACTGTTAAAATATTGTACATCTACCTTATCTTTCTCTTTGGGTGAATTTTAGCCTGCGCCTGTTCAAAAGAGGCATCTGGAACGCCTGTCCTTTTTTGTTGCTGTGGCTTTCTATGCAACAGACACGTATTTTTATGTGACAATGACGTGTATTTATGTGACTTCCATCCAGTTTTATCCTGTATTTTTATAATTACGTTATGGCCTCTTGTGTTTGTGGTGAAAATGTAATATACATACATTAGATGTTAAATGTGTAAACATGTTTTCAGTTTTTGGTGGTCCAGTGGACTTTTTAGTTGGGCTAATTAAATGTATGAATACATTTTTGGTTGGTAAGGAATGCCCTTTAAATGTGTGAATATATTCTTGACAAAAAAAAAATGTGTGAATATATTAGAAAAGTGATACGTTTTTTGTGAGAATATTTTTGCACACTGGACAAGAAAAATTGTAACAAACTGAACCATAGGCAAATATTAAGAATTAAATGATTGTTGTGTGTATAGCCATAAACAAATTTAGTTGTTTTGTGTTAACCAAAAACAGAGTTGTTTTTGTTAAAAAATGCAGAATTATTTAAATAATTTATTCAGTACCAAAAAATTAAATATTTCAATAAGTTATTTTTTGGAGTTGACTTAAAAAATGATTTTAACAATTATGAAATTTGATTCTAATTCTATAGAACAATATTATGTAGTTGTCAACTCCTTTTTTGTTCGTGAATTTGTGAATACTAATTTAAGCATGGTATTTATTGGAACATTTTGTCGTTCAAAATGCATTAGTGAAATCACGACACATTAATTATTACGGGAAATATAACTAGTAATTGTCCACTTCCTTAAATAGTTTTCACCAAGATTATATTAGCGAACGTTTATCACATATATTAAATTTATTAATTGAAAAATTTTTATATTTATTTAAATAAAGACTATTAATTTTTTATTAATAAAAATCTTAACAAGACATGCTAAGTAAACTCTTGTACTACGGATTTATAGCCATCAAATTTAAAGGAAATGAAGCAAATGAAAACAATTTGATGTAATGAAAGCATTCAAATAATGGTTAGCTTTAGTTAGGAAAAGTTTAGGTAGATAATGAGAATACTAAATAATGTGAATAATGGATATGTCAAATGTTTAATTCAATAGGTATGCAGATAATTATGTTCATTATTTTTAATTAGATGGTTATTTTTTTTATTCGATTTACTCATACACAGTTAACAATGGTTGGATATTCAATTCACTAGGTGTGCAGATGGTTATCCCAATATTAAAGTTTAAGAGCTAATTTGAGATGGAGTATTTTTTTACTTTATTGGGTCAATGCTAAAACCCATTATTTGCTTTGTTTACAAAAGTCATTGTTTACTTAATAAAACCCAGTTAGTTATTAATGCATGTCAATATTTTAATTTTCATTTTCCATGTTTTAAAAAGAAGGGTTTTGCTATCCTATATTAAAAATGTAAAAAAAAATTGTAATAAATAATATTAAAATATTTTTTTTATTATATGTTTAACTAATGTTTTTAGAATCTATGATAGCAAAATTCTAAAAAAAAAAGAAATAACATATTTCATGATTTTTTAAAAAAAAATTGTTATTCATATAGTACGACTGTTACATAATTATATGTATAGAATTCATGTAACTAATGTGAAGTATATTTTTTCACATACTACTACTAGACTTTTTTTTTTTTTGGTTAAGTACAAACTAGACTTTTTTTTTTATGATAAGTACAAACTAGACTTTTAATAGTCATTTAATGTTGCAAAAAATTGGGCTGGCCCATTATTATAGAAGACTAGAAGAGCAAGTCACGGTCCAAAAAAAAGCTTCATGAAATTGTGGGGCTATTTTCTAACTATTAATAATAAAAGTGGTCTAAATTCAGATAGTACTATATCTAGTGATCAAAACTGAAAATGAGTATAAACTTACAAATGACCGACAAACCTGTGTCAGAAAGTACAAGGCGTTCCAGACGCCTCTTTTGAACAGGCGCAGGCTAAAATTCACCTTCTCTTTGTATTCGTGTTTGACATAAAAGGATGTTTCCTTTTCCAAAGTAGTAGAGCAATGGAGGTATAATGTAGGAAACTAGTAAAAATTTTATATTACGCACTTTTTGAGGAAATGACTCATTATTAAATACCCGATATTAAATTGGTATATATAACAGAACATGCTAATGGAAAATTACTAGGTACTCTCCTAATAAAAAAAATAGAACACCATATTCATGATGCGAATAAATTGTTAAGTGTGTATTGACATAACTGATCTGCTGAAATTAACAATGTCAATGCGTAGGCTAGGAGAGTAGTAGTATAAATTGATGTTATATCTCATTTGAATTTTTTATTCAAATAGCCAAATATTACGATTTTAGATACACTCTAATGTTATTGTATTGATATTCAGATTTACTTAACTTAATTAAAATTAAGTCAACCTAACTTTCAGTATCTAGTAAGAATACAAGAAAACACAAAAAAAAAGTTTTGGTGAAAAAAATATTCTATTACTCAAGTGTTTATTATAAGTGATTCATATATAACTCAAACTAACTCTCACCTCCTATTTATAGCTATCCACTTTTCTTAATAGATGATTAGGATTAAATCTAATCAACGGTCCAGATTAATTATCTAAAATCTTCATTACAAATATCTATCCTACTATAACTTTGTAAATACTTCTAAATTTAAAAAGTGAAATACTTGCACCACGGCTATTCTTCAAGAATGTGGTGAAGTACTGGAGATTGTCTAAAAACATTATTAGTGATCGAGATCCACACTTCACAAGACGACTATGGACAGAGCTGTTCAAACTCCTTGAGTCGGAGCTTCATTTCTCAACAAGCTTCCATCCTCAAACCGATAGGCAGACTGAGAGAATGAATGTCTTACTTGAGTGTTATTTGAGACATTTTGTAAACGCTAATCAAAATAATTGGACAAAACTCATCAACATTGCTCAATTTTCATACAATTTGCAAAGGAGCAAGTCCACAAGGAAAAGCCCATTCGAAATTGTGCTGGACAAAAGCCGCTTACACCTCATTCTCTTTCTTCTTCTTACTCAGGGAAGAGCCCTTGAGCTTATCATATGATTAAGTTATGGGAAGAACAAGCAGATGTCACTCGTTCTTACCTCGACAAAGCTGCCAAGAGGATGAAGAAATGGGCAGATAAGATGAGGCATGTAAGCTATCAAGTGGGAGACAAGGTAATGATCAAACTTCTTCCACAACAATTCAAAACCTTTCGCAAAGTTCATAAGGGTTTAATCTGCAAATACAAAGGGTCATTTGAGATCATTGGACGTGTTGAGAAGGTTGCTTACAAAGTACAACTCCCTCCCTATATGAAGATCTACCCAGTCTTCCATGTGAGTATGTTTAGACCATATTATGGAGACCAAGACGAACCGCGTAGAGGTGACTCGAGTCGTGCTCCGCCCGTGGTGATTAGATCCTTTGATAAGGAAATCGAATAGATCTTAGCTAATCGTGTCGTGCGACGAAGAGGGGTAGCACCAAGTATTCAATACTTGATCAAGTGGAAAGGGCTCCCGATAACTGAAGCTAGTTAGAAAGCTCATGAAGATCTATGACAATTCCAAGAACACCTATAGCGCCATTATGAGCAGAACACAACGAGGACGTTTGCACATTAGGTGGGGAGAGAATGTCACGGTAAATTTTAGGTTAGATTTAACAGTGTTTATATAGTTTTTTGGAGTATTTGAGAATGCTCTAGAAGGTTCCGGAACGTTCTAGAATGTCCTAGAAGGTCTCGGAATACTCTAGAAGGTTCTAGAAGACTCTGGGAGGTCATAGAATATTCTAGAAGAGTGTGAATGTATATAGAAGTATGAAGAGTAGTATGGAATAATCTAGAAGTATTCAGAAAGTAGTGGTAGGATAAATATTTGTAATGAAAGTTCTAGATGATTAATTTGGACCGTTAATTATATTTAATTTTAACCATCCATTGAGGAGGTGGACGGCTATAAATAGGAGGTGAGAGTTAGAGTGAGTTATGTGTGAGTCATTTGTAATAGACACTTGAGTAATAAAGTGTTCTTCCACCAAAACTTCTTTTCTCTTGTGTTTTATTGTATTCTTAACTTTCTTGCTAAGTATTGAGGGTTAGACTGACTTTGTCTTAACTCAAAATGTTGAATAAGTTCAAGTGTCGACACAATAATATTAGAGTGTGTCCAAGACCGTGACACAAAGCTAACTACAATTAAAAAATGTAACTATGCATCTTACAAACCTTTCTTCTAAATACCAATAACAAGTACCTTTGCTATTTGTAAATTTAATTCATGTGCCACTTTTAAATACCATTATAAAATGTTAATTATAAAAAAAACATTTGTCTAAAATGAACCCAAATAATTTATGTGCATTTAATATGCTATTTTTTATAAATAATTAAATTTTATAAAAACTAAAAATGCTATAAAAAATATTGATAGATCTTAATAAATATAGAACATATTAGTATATAAATAAATAAATATCTATTTCTATATAATATATTTTAAATAAATACAAAAAATATTAATACATAAAAAATTATAAATATTTTTATTAATTGAAATTGATTAATGATATGAGTAACGTTTTTATTATATTAAAAATAAATTCATATTAAGATGTTATTTTTTATTGCAATAAATAAAATATAAAATAATTAATATTTTATATTACTTGACATATAATAGTATATTTCATATTAAAATTTAAAATATCTTAAATAACTATATTTGTTAAAAATATTATTACATAATATAAAATTATACAAATAAAATTTATTTTTGATGCATTATTAGTGTAAAATAGTTTTGTACGTGCATCTAATTATATAGCATAACGCTAGCAAACATAACTACATCTTATATTGATAACTTAAATGGTCATCTAAAAGAATAAATGTAATTGGATAATTATGTAAAACGTTTTATACCGATAGTATATCAAAATTAAAATTATACCAATATTATTAAAAATAGATTTTTTAAGAATACATATATAATTATGTAGAAATATTGATTTTTTGTATAAAAATTAAAATTTAATATTTTGTTAGTTTTTAGTTTTTTTTAATTTAAAAACAAATGTTAAAGATAGACTGAAATAAAAAATAAATCAAACTAGATGACCTAATTTAATACCAGCTGATTTATAAGCTACTTTTGATCAACTCCAACACAAATCTATCTACCTTCCAATTAGCTTGGGCAAATAGCTAACTTAAACTCTCTCAAACGGGCAAAAATGCAAAATGGTAGACTGATTACATGACTAAAGTGAGATTCTTTTACATATTGTCTACAGACGCTATTTTTCTTGAATCTGAATCGTTTATTGGCACAGAATTAATCGATGCTTATTCTCCGAATACCGTCATTGTTTTTTCTCCAAAAAAAGAAGTTCACGACCCATAAACCTTCTACCTCCATTTTATCTTATCATATTCCGTTCGGTTCTGCGATATTTGAGAATGGCCGTCAATACCTCGATGTAGATTCGAGATACTCTTTTGTTCTACAATCTGAGATTACTTAAACTAATCAATTCAAAATTCTCCGATATACTAGTATTAGTAATAGCAAGTACATCTTTGACGCAGTCATCAATTCTTAATTTTTAAATTATATCTTAAAGGTTCAAATTGAGGAACAAAATGTGGACGTGAACAGCTTCCCTAATACACTAATTTACTTCTCTCTCTAATGTTTACATTTTACAACTTAATAATTAAATAGTATTTTATTTTAAAAGATAGCAATCACCAAATTAACAGGCTAACAAAAATTTTATATGACACGTTAAATTAATTAAAATGGTCCTTCGATTTTAAATTATAAGTCAAAATGGTTCCTCCATCAAATTTCTTCCTCCTTCTCATATCTAAAAATAAAACTCTTAATATGAATATAGTCATGTAAATAATTGATAAAAATAGAGCTTCTAGACCTTAAGTATATAGTTAGTAATTTATATAACCAAAAGGAACATTTCATCAACTACTTCCTAAGATAAAAAATTATACATATTGAACCAAAATAGTATAGTTGTGGTTGCAAAAGAAAGCTACCTAAGCTACCAAATAAGGTTACAAATAAAAAAAAAAAAAAACAAGTACTCTAAAAAAGGAAAAATATTATATACACATAAAAAATTAATTATCAAATCAGTCACTATATATAAATATACATAATTTAATTCATTCTTAATGTGTATTTTGTATTTTAATATATATATAAATATACATAATTTAATTCATTCTTAATGTGTATTTTGTATTTTAATATATATGTTATACCAATAACAGAATAAAAACTTAAATAAGT
Source organism: Arachis hypogaea (assembly GCF_003086295.3). Taxonomy (NCBI): domain Eukaryota; kingdom Viridiplantae; phylum Streptophyta; class Magnoliopsida; order Fabales; family Fabaceae; genus Arachis; species Arachis hypogaea. Next base: position 3,810,493 of record NC_092040.1, on the reverse strand, counting down.
CAAACTTCATTTACATCCTACTCATATATTTTTAATTCTCCCACACATTTTTAATTGTAGAGAGGATGCATTTTATTTTATGGTAAATTGATAATATATATATATATATATATATATATATATATATATATATATATATATATATAATTCTCTTTCGGCTATCTGATTTGTCATTCTTCGGCGAGCCGTTTTATCTGTGCATGAAATGAATCTCCAGACTCAAAAAGTAAACATTGGCAAAAACTCGAAATTCAGCAGCTTATTGTTGTAACTTGTAAGAGAAACAATCCATTTATCGTTAATGTCTTGAAAATTAAATATGCTTGTACAACAATAGTGCTATACAGTAGAATCATTTTTAAGTTGCAACTTGTCCACAACATACATGGCTTGAAAGTGATATATACAGCACCAAATCAGAATCTGTCTGCTCAGATAAACATTATAGACTCAGTAGTTTTTTTTTTTTTCCGAGCCTGATGACCTCTTTGTTTTTGTTCTCCCAAAATTTTGACTTGCGACCTTCTTACCTAAATCTACAAATTGGGAGATGCATATATCTAACTTCACAACTTACTGTCACCCAGATCACATGATTGGTGTTGCAGTCCTGCGAGAAGATCAGTCTACTTGACCTTCGATTAGCTTTCCATAATCACTCCATTCTCATCCATAGTATCTTCAGGTGATTCTGTCTTTGGAAAGAATGCTTGATCTGGGTACATTTGACCGAATAGCTGTCACGCCACCAAATGAATAAGCATCAGCAAATATGCTAATCATTAATTAATATGATCATAATTTATTTTGGTCCTTAATTATCGCAAAGACTTGAATGCAGAAAAAATATCCCTTTCTTTTCTTTTAAACAAGAATATACAAATGCAAGGGGAAGCTATTTGAGTAGCAGTCAAATAAAGTTATACATGCAAGGCATAACACAGAAGAAAAGATTATATTTTAACCTAAGAAAATAAAAGGCATACCTTCTCAGTCGCATCTAAAATGTCAGCGTAGTTTAGATTTCCATCTGGTGTTGGAGCGGAGGTCATAGAGTCAAATTTACCCTGGGATTGAAAGAACAGTACATCCATAAGCCAAGAAAGTCTATATCAATGCTACAGAATGCTTCTGTTTGTATGAAATTTGATATGCAAAGATTCTTAAGACACTATTGGTCGTGCTCTATAAAGACAATTACGGTATGTGACCCAGAAGGACCATATAATACTCTTAACTCTCAACATTTCAATTGATTTCCATATTTTATTTTGGAGAATTGATATTGTCACTCATATTTTGATAATATTACTCATTTTTTAACAAATTCATGCAAACATACAAGGCAAAAAAATCAAGTATGGAGTGGCATTATAGAAAATAGAAGTGACAATCATTACCCTATTTTATTCTTTTAATATACGGAGATAGAGAAGGGGGGAACCTATGTCAATACTATCTCAAAATAATACATTTAAAGGAGTGATCAACAATATTTGCAGGTAAAACTACACATCAGGGAAAGCAACATGCGAACTAGTCAGGATTAGAGGCACACCGTGAATACTTTCTGGATATAAAATGCATTCCAGAGCACAATGGGTTTTACATCTTCATTATCACTTTGAACAATTGGATTACTTTCAGAGGTTACAGACACAGGCGGTGTAAGAAGAGCATTCATGGCTGCTTTTAATAACTTCTTTCCTTCATCAGCATCATTGCACACAGTGGAGAAGTATAAAATAAAGCTGCAAGATATAAAAGCACCATTAGTAGTTTTGAATAACGAATATGAGTAAGCTAACAAAAAGATATAGACGTGGGAGCAACTACAAACAAATACAAGACATGATCTCTTTGAGAAGGGGGCATGTCTTTATCTAGACAATGTCTGACAATGGAGGAAGCACCATTGGTGGACTGGTAATCACAATCAAAGGTTGAAGTGATAGTTAAACAGCAAAAGGAGCATCTAGGTTGACTTGTTGAAGCAACGACCTTACAAATTATGCCTATAAATGAAATGTATATAGCATTAACGATAACGATCCCTTCTAGAGCAATATGAGGAAGGGAATATATATATATATATACAACTTCATTATTTGTTTTCAAAGTTGGATGGAATGGATATAAGGATACGGATCTAAGTCTGTGAATCTTCTCTCAGAAGAACAAGCGTCTTTTGTATCAAGTCAGCCTCTAAGACAGAAAACAATCATCAAACATCAGATTGTGACAAAATATATAAACTAAGGGAACCACAGTACAAAAGTAATTTTTTAAAGCCACTGGTCTACTACATAATACATTATGATACTGTGCCAAATCCCAGCCAATACTATATAAACAAAATCTAGAAGTATTAAAATAAAAATAAATAGAAGGTTTAAGGAAAGGTAAAAAGGAAATTTAAAGGAAAACCAAATGCATAATAAGTGTATGTCGGTGATTATTTAGAGGAAAACTTACGTGCCCGCGGGACAAACAGCAAGGTTTGATCCTATTTGAAGAGCTCTGACCGACGTCACTTGTTCAGGATACAAAGCTATTGGGGGAATGAAAGAAAAAAAAATTAATTTCTTTCTCATTTTATCATGTGCCTCTGCCAAATAAAATGCAGTATTTAAATCTCTTACATCTAGGGGGATACACCACTGAGCAATTTAATAAATCAGGCTTTATGGAACTCCTTGTGATGCATATCCCCCTGGCCACCATTCCTTTCAAATCTCTCTGACTCAATAATTGGATCTTCTCTCTGGGAAAATCGCCTAGAGATGGGGACAGTGGTGATGGAATCACAAATGACGGATCCATGATTAGCTGATGGCTATATAAATCTTGACCTGAAACTAGTCTGACACCTTTATAACACCCAGTAACCTGCGCATTGATTTAAAAATGACAAAAGGTGAAATTCCAACAAAGTTGACCAACCTCTTCACCTCATCTCTTCTCACAGAAATGTATTACAAAAAAGAACAATACAAAGATATATTTCTGCACCTTATCAATAAGCAGAGAAGTAACTGGCATCCTGAGAACCTGAATCAGAAGCTTTAACATATAAGAAACTACATAATATTTTTGAATACATGGAAGCAACAAAAGAGTTAACCATATCTTTTAGTTTGCCAACAAAATATTAGAGAAATTCCAACTATTATCAAGAACAGATAAGAGATAAATGAATTTCATGCTAACCCAAAAAATAGAGGATTACCACTTCCATGGCAATAATTCAACAAAGATAACCTCTTCACTGTGTGTGTGTGTGTGTGTGTGTGTGTGTGTGAGAGAGAGAGAGAGAGAGAGAGAGAGAGAGAGAGAGAGAGAAGAGATTTGACAAATAAAAATGAACAAAATACAAACAAGAAGCATTTGATATACACAGAATCACTGTTTAAAATAATGGTTGAACAAAGATACGCAACTTTTGGAGAGAATATCAGTTAAATATTTTAAATCTACTGGAACTTACATAAATGCAACCTTTGACAGCAGCACGGCGACAGAAAGCTTGTGGTAGTTCTCCTTCACCGTAAATAGGATAAAGCAAAGCCCCTGGTGCATTAGGAAACCTGTGCGAACCAAGGTAAGTATCTAAACATGTTCCCATAACAAGTCAGGCAACCTCAAAGCATGAAAGCAATTCAATTAGAACTTACCTTCCAACAGATGAGCTGTATTGAGCTAAACGATCAATACCATCCTTTGTCTTGAGCAAATCTTTGCAAACCTCATTATTGTCTTGGTCATAATCTAACATGGCGATAGCATACAAAAGAATTCTGTAGAAGACAGCAAGTCATAGCCCTTAGTGTACTGAAGCATTTCAGCAGGTCATGCATGCAATATATACACCATACAGCCAAGCTTAGCAAATTTTGCTCAAAATTACCACTGAGAGATGAAACAAGATACAGTTCTCTTCATTGCACTAAAAGGTAATCCCTCCATTCCACAACATCTGTCGCTTTGGAAATTCACTACTTTCATAACTATATCCAGATACATTAATAATATCCAAATACAATGATCTTTTTAACCTATCAAATTTCCAAAGCACCAGATGTCATAGAACAAAGGGAGTACTCGTTTCACCTTTCCCAAGAAAAATATATCAAATGCCCCATCCAACTAACAAAGTGAACCACCACCAACTATTTTAAGATTTGAACTGTTTAACCAATGACTTAGATAGGACAAAGCAACTTCAGGGAAAGGGAAAAAGTTACTATAATTCAAACACTAGAAAAGCCTTAACTCATCCATCTTTTACAAAAATTTTAAGTGTTCAAAAGGGTCTTTTATTATTCTGTCATTGTAAGTCAAGACAGCTTGGTGATTTGATTCTAATTTTCAAAGCATAAGGTATGAAACTCTCCCTCCTATTCTTCTCATATCTTTCTTTTTTTTTTCAAATTACTATCACAATAAAGCACCATAATAGAAGCCAAGAGTTTCACTTTGTGAAGAGCGAAACAACAGGCCAAAAACATTTTCCCCTACATTTTTGGCTTAGCAATTCTTAAATGCTGAGGGACTAGATCAGAATGCAACCATGGATTGTAAGAACTGCCATCTCCATAATGCTGGGAATTCTCAGCAACTAAAACACCCTAATTTTCTAATCAAATCAGCATGCTGCAGTAAGCATATGCACTAATACGTGGACTTGCAGATATTGCCGTATAACACATTCAAACCACAAACCCATTATCCTCAAATTAATGATAACATGCAACAGAATAAAATAAATAATGAAAAATTAAATTCTCACTAGCATATAGAAAATGGTGAATACGATTTTATCTTTGGCGGCAACCGCATCTTATCCAGGAAACTAACGAATGGACTCTCCAGATCTTCCTGCGAAATCTTCTGAATGTCGCCGCCACTTTCACTTTGATCGCCACCACCAGCAAGGTGCTGCTGCACGAGCTTGAAGAACCTCATCAGCTGGTTCTTCTCCTTCAGCGAAAGATTCTTGTCCCTGAAAATCGCTCCGCGAGAATCCGGCACGTTCGCCAAACCGCTGCCATTAGGCTCGTACACGAGGCTCGCATCCACGCCCTTGAATTCGAGATACTGTGCCGCTCCGGATTTCAGCAACAGATCGATGCAACTATCGGCGCAGAACAGCGCCCTAGGTCCTCCCAAATCGATGTTGAATTTTCTGGAATCTTCTCGAATCTTCGAGGTTTCGTCCTCGGAACCATGCCATTCGACCTCAATATCGGAGTAGAGTGGATCGTGGACGAGGTCCACGACGGCGTAATCGGAATCACCGGATCCGGCGGCAGATGGTGGTAGTGGTGGTGCGGGGACGGAATGGGAGTTGAGATGAGAAGTGAGATCAATTAGGGAGAGGGTGGCGAAGTGGCTTCCGTAGAAGGAATTCGGGTCGAGGTGGAGTACAGTCTTCTTGACGGCGGATGCGGCGGCGGCGAGAATGGATTCCGGCAGGCCAGTGCCAACGATGATGAGATCGAAGTTTGTTGGCTCGATGGGAGGGTAGGCTGAGGCTTCGGATACGGCCATCGCGAACGACGGCGCGTCGAAGCAATTTGCCGCGTGTGGCGTAAAACGAGGTGGCTAAGTTGACGACAGTTTGGTGCCAAAGCAAACGACAAGTTTGGGCTTAGATAGAATGGTATCATGGATTTGTTTGGGTCAAGCAATAGCTATCTTCACTTTAGGGAATTGGGTATCCATTTTGGGCTTCGGCCCAATCAATTTAGATAAGGATCTATACAATATTTTTAACCATCCCCCAAAAAGAAGAGAGATTTTTTTATGCAACAAATATTTTATAAATTTCTATCTTTTTATATAACTTCTTAATGATAGTGATGGTAGTAGAGGACTTAGACCAGTTCCTGGCAGATAAATTCAGTATAGTGAGCTCTTTCTCAAAGACTTCTTAAAGAGCTGAAATGATAATTGAAGTTTTTTAACCTCAATTTGCTCTTTATGAAATATTTAAAACCCTAATTCTAATTTCACTTAAAGATTTTAAAGACTTCTTAAAGAGTATATTGAGGTAAAAAAATTAATTTTCATGTCAGATATTCATAGGGAGTCTAGTGTATTAGACGTTAGTCTATTTTAACATGTCGTTAATGGTTCTGTGACGAAAATAGGATCAGAGACTGCCGTGAGTCACAAATGCCAAATTGGAGAACCAAATTTTGTAAATTAAAACTTTGAGGATCCTATATTCGTCATCTAATCAAAACTTCATTACACTGAAATTTTGTTATTTATCCTATTGTATTCTATGTTATTCCAAGAAACAAATCCTAATACATCACTAAATAATTTTTTTCCTTGGTTCAGAGAATACATCAAAGTGCACCTAGTTGACACAACAGATTCGGAACTAGTTGCACTTAGTTGGGGTCCAATAAATAAGGGCACAAGCTACCCAATATATAATGTTAATGGTTTTGGTTCCATTCTTTACAATGGTAGGTTGGAAAGAAAACAGATAACATCGGGGTCTGGGTTCTTGAGGATTCAGGCGGTGGTCATTCTGATTGGTATAGTGTGTTGCACAATATAATTCAATTAGAGTATTTTGGTCGCACTACGTACAAGGTATGATCCAAGTTCGCGACAAGAACACGAAAGCACAAGAACTACAATATCATGAAGTAAATGTGACCAGAAAATATAGGCACTACGATCCTTTTATTCTACCTCAAAATGCACGACAAGTATACTATTTGCCTTATTTGGGGTCAGGAACCTTTCCAAATTCATGATTCAACTCATTCGAAAATGGTGGTTGATACTGGTGATATGATCACCCTTAGGTCGGCGTTAATCTGTTATGGATGATGACATCATTGACCTTAGGGTAGATGACGACACATTACCACTTGACGACGACGATCTTCAAGAAGAAGAGGGGGTTGATAGAGACGAAGAAGAAGAAAACAAGTTCGATGATTAGGAAATTACCTTAGAAGAGGAGGATGACAAACCAAAGGAAGAAGATGATGAATCTGAATAAGATTAATGTCAATATAGTTCTATCTTATATATTTCATTTTCAAACTTTCATTTCATGTTTACATTCTGTATATTTGATATTTTACCTCATATATAAATCACTGTTTTCAGATAAAATACTAATTTATTCGTTGTTAATTGAGAGTTGACTATCAATTATTAATTATTGGTGTCCATCATAGATTGGGAAAAAAAATATATTGATGCTACCGGCGGATTTACCGACGGAAAATTCCGACGTCGCATTCAAACTATTTTAAAAAAAACATTTTTTGTCGGATTTTTTCGACGGTAAGGCTCAATTTATGGTGCCAAATGCCAACGTTACCGTCAGATTTATTTTACCGGCAACGTTCATCAGATTTTTGACCCATAAACCATCATATTCCGATGCTAAATTCGCTACAAGTTACCAGCAAGATTTATATCGTCGAATTTAATCTAACGGAACATCTGGCGGTACTATGATTACCGGCTAATTCTTTTTATTTTTTTGCTAGTAAATTTAACGGTATTCAGTATTTTTTTTTGTAGTGAGACCAAATTAAAATATAAGTGTAACTTCAACTCTTCGGACTAATACGAGGATTAACTCTATACTAGGAGAATAATATGTATATTTTTTAATACGGGCCTGCTACACATACAAGCAAAAAGGCCCTACAAGTTATACAAGTTCCCAGCCCACACTTCATTCACACGCGCACTCAATTACTTTGAATGGAGCGTAAAATTCACGCGCTCCACTCAACAATTGCGCTTCGCGAAAATCGCTCCTTAATGGCGCACTCTTCCACTTCTCCAAGCCATTCGAAGAAAACACAAACCGTCCATTTTCGAGCGACATTGCAAACTACAGAGATAGCAATTGTCGCGAAGATTAGAACTCTCCATCAACACATCATAGAACTCTCCATCAACAAGCTCCAGAAAAAACGAAGTTATAATACTCAAGGTACGTTACGTTACTATTTTACTCATCTTGTATATTTTCCACATTTCGAAAATCGAAGAGCTAGGTTTTACTGTTCTTATAGGTTTTACTGTTCTTCTTGTTCTACGTCTCATTTTACAGTTTATAATGTTCTACTTATTCTAGGTTTTACTATTATTCCTGGTTCTAGGTTATACTGTTCTTCTTAGTTGTTCTAGGTGTTACTGTTCTTGTTGTTCTAGTTCTTCTGGTAACTGATTTTTGGGGGTATATTGCATAATTTTGGTGGGTGTATATGGAGTAATTTGTTGGATATATATGACATAATTTGTTGGGTGTATATTTCTGAACTGATATACTGTAATATAGTCAACAGTTGCAACTGTTCTAATATTTGCTTGTCCATGGGTGTATATTGCTTAACCTTGTAATGTTGCTTGACCTTGTATATTAATGCATGTTTGAGTGATATCTGACTGATATATATGGGTGTATCTGACTCATATCTATGGGTGTATTTTTCATTTCAGAAAAAATGGCAGCCAGAAACCAAGCTGAAAAAAATGTAAGAACAAATATATGTCTTAGATGAAATCAGTTTTATATAATAGAAATATATCTGACTATAATTTTGCTTTGTTTACAGCAAACCAAAGACCTTAAGTGTGCAACACATTTGTTAAGTGAGAAATTCAGAAACATGAGTGAGGAGAAGAAAACGATTGTTAGGGATTTGGGATTTGGTGGCCTGATGCACATCCCGCCGCTAAGGGTGCATCACCAAATATTAAGGGAGTTGGCTAACTCCTTCAAATTAGGGAAAAACCGACTGAAAACCGGCTACGTTTTTTTTAAAGTAAGACCAAAAATAATAGGGGCTACGCTTGGCATCAACGCGTTAGGTAACTCGCTAAAAATTATAGGTGTATATGAGCCATATTAAGGTGTATTTCAATTGATGCTTGGGTGTATTTGAACTGATTTTCATACTATGCTGTTTTCCTTTTTGTCAGAAACTCAATTATAAGGATCTTTATGAAGATGACAAAGAAATTTTTAGAAGATTCCAGGGTAAGACCCTCAAAAATCTAATAGATGAGATGATGGCTATTGGCGTTGGTAATGAATAGGATCGCCTCATGTTCAAGAGGATTTTCATCCTCTATATACAGATGGCGTTCCTGATACCAACAACAATAAACAAAATCTCACTTGTGCACCTGGCCCCAATTTTCGAGATGGACACAATAACAGAGGAACTGGGGAGGACATGTTTTATCATCAAGGGCATAACAGATTACAAGCTGAAAAAGAAAAAAGGCAATTGATGGCTGCCTATTTGCCCTGATGATAATTTACTTTCATATTTCAAAAAATAAAGACAAGAAGAGGGTAGAAAGACCTCAAGAACCCTGGATTGCCAACTGGAGTAAGGAGCAGTTGGTCGAAAGAATGAGGGCAGAAATAGAGGAAAATATGGTAAGTGAACAAAATATCTTGAGTGTATTTTATTTACCTGAATGCTGCTAACTAAAATTTCTAATGTTTCAAGGGATTGTAAAGATGGCGAAAATAAGAGAAAAAATGAAAAAAAATAAAGAAAAAAGAAAAAAACAAGAAATAAAAAAAACAAAAAAGGAAGGCAAGTTCAACATCATCATCGGAGACAGAAACAACTGATAGTGACAATTTTACCTCTGAGTCTGAGACTCAATAAGACTTAGAGGATTCACCAAGAAAACAACCCAGCAAAAAAGCTAAAAAGTAAGTAACATACTTGCGTGCATTTTCTTTATCAAGTTGGGTGTATTTTGTTTATCCATTTGGGTGTATTTTGTTTATCAAGTTGGGTGTATTTTATGCATTCATTTGGGTGTATCTTGTGTATTTATTTGGGTGTATTTTATCCCTTTTAGTATGTTTTTAAATAATGATTGTTTTCCTTCCAGAATGGAGTCCAAAAAAAGAAAGAAGAATCAGGAGGATTCTGATTCAGAATCTGAATCAACTGATGAGTAATGTTCTGAAATTATTACTCCTTTCCTTTGGGTTTATTATCAAGATTTCATGTATTAACAGAGTGTCTCTTATTAACTTAGAGAAGCAAAGAATCATCACCAGTGAAGAAGCAAAAAACAAAAAAAAAGACACAGAGAACACCAAAAAAGTAAGCACTTCTTTGGATAGTATTTTGCGATAAAATTAATTTTTTATTTCTGATTCATACTTGTTTTTTTCACCCAGGACACAATCCAAAAAGAAAAAGGTCATTGTTGAGGATTCATCTCCTGAGCAAGCTCAATCCTATCATGGGTACAGTACTTTGTAAGCTATATTACCGTCTATCATCAAAATTATATTTGTTAACATGTTCTTTTATGCATGTACTGTCAAATCTAAAATTGGAACTGAAGATCTAGATGAATTCTTAAGGAAAAACAATGAAAAATCTGCTGTACAGGGGTATGTCTTGTTGGGGTGTATATTTCAGATTTTAGGGTGTTTTCTTTGCTAATAATTGTTTCTTGTTTTGCAGGGAGAAGGAAGTTGACCTGCGATCGACGGAAGGTCACTATTTCTCATCTGAAATGTAAGAAGCTTTATTTGATAAAATCTTGTTATCCTAATTTAACAGTATGGTATTTTGTGTGAATAACATGTACTCTATTATGTTTAGAATACCGAACGTAAACTTGAAAAGTGATGATCCTTCCTCTCAAGGACACACAGAACAAAGTAGCGTAAACAAACCAGCGGAGAGTATGTAATTTCTCTTTCAAATAACCGATGCTTTTGTTCTTTTATTACCTTCTACTTGTAATTCTGTATATATTTTTTTTAGAAAAAAAAAGCCCTTTATATTTTTATTCGAGAAAAAAAGGCAGCAAAAAAAGTAAAAACTGCAAGTATGTAAGTTCTCAAAAAACAAAGCCTGTTTTTCTTTTGAATTGTTCGAGTATATTTTTGACTTTCTTAGGGTGTATTTTAGGTTGAGTCTCGTTGAAGAGTCAGCCAGTGAGACGGCTGAAGAGAATATGATGGTTGTGAGGGAAGAGACATCGTCTGAAGCGCTTGCAATGTGAGTTTTTCAAGAAAATTTCAACCTTATAACCTTTTATTTTCGGAGGCTTTGTTAACCTTTTATTTTTCTTCTTGTTTAGAGTTCTGATTCAAGTTTGTCTACCACTGTCCCAAACAACCACTGTGCCGGAAATTGAAGAAATACCTGAGACAAAAAATGAACCAACCCCTTTGCTACAAATTGAAGGAACTACAAAAAGGTAAGAAATAGTCTTGGGTGTATATTTGGTTACAGTTTGGGTGTATATTTGATTACAGTTTGGGTGTATATTTGGTTACAGTTTGGGTGTATATTGCCCCTGACCAGTTTTTTTACATCATGATTAATTTTATGTGCCGTGCAGCACTCCTGAACCCCCCAACAACTTGAAGAAAGCACACCCACACTTCCCCCAGCTCCATCTAAAATGTAAGTTCATCAGAGTAAAATAAATGTTTTGGTTATCATCCGTATATTCTTATTCTTATAATACATGATCACGTAGTAATCCAGCCCCAGAAGACACGTAGCTCCAGAAAATCCATTTCGAGTGCAGGGAGGTCAGAATCCAACAGTATCTGTAGTCCTTTTTCAGCCTCTGAATCAGATTTTTGCTCAGGTCCCTCAATTTCAGCTAGAAAATACATGAATCAAAGAAAAACACACAAACTCCTAGTAAAGTCCAGAAATGTGATTTTTATTTAAAAACTAATAATTATATACTAAAAACTAACTAAATCATACTGGAAACTACCTAAAAAAACAATGCTAAAAAGCGTATAAATTATCCGCTCATCACAACACCAAACTTAAATTGTTGCTTGCTTCACTATTGAAAATTTCCTTGATTTTCACAACCAAAATTGTGTGCTCTTGGTCACTGGTTCCTAGGGAAGACGACTCGAGGTTTAATTACTCTCGGTTATTTTTATTTGAATTAAACTTTGAGTTTGGGATTTAATTGTCGGTTCAGACTATGCTACCGACGAAGTGATTCTTGTTTTGAGAAATTCTAAACCGGCACAAATCTCATCCATTAATGCTTTCAAGAAATCTCAAGCAAGTAACAAAACCAAAAAGTTGTTGATTCCCAAATTGTATTCTAGGATCCCAAACCTTTTTTGTCAACACCCTTTTTTCTTGATCTTCATGCTTCCATTCGGGTGTCATCACTTCAGAATTCCCCCTAAATACCAAAGCTTCTTCCTAATGAGCCTAGATTTATGATTCCAACTACAAACGATCTATCTCTTACTCTTCACTCCATAAAGAGCTCTAAGTTGACCATCCGTTTCAAGTAAACCATATTCAAGTGGGACAATAAAACTAAGAGATATGAATTTTATCCACTCAAATGATATGATGGACGGTTTCTTAGTGAGAGAGGCTCCAACCAGCTTTGGCAAGGTGATTGCAACTCCCTTTTCCTCTTCTTGAATTACATCCACCTCTTGACAAGCTTTCTCAGTTTCAATTCCTTGTTTACCAACTTCTTCTACACATTCCTCATTACTCAAGTCATGTGTTGGAGGTTGTGCATGATTCTCTTTATCATCAATTTCACAACACAATGAGGAAGATTCAACAGTCTCAAATAGCACATTGATTTGTGCAGAATCATCTTCAATGGTGGGGCTTGCTACTTGCTCTACTTCTTCCAATCATTCATCATTCACAATATGCCTTGAAGGTTGCGCATTATCCTCCTCAATATCAATTTCAAGCTCAATGGAAGAAGGTTCTACAACCTTGGAATCCACCTCACACTCAACTTCTCCCAAATCTTCTACCACTTCTTCCTCTTTAATGATTTTAGCTTCTTCCACTTCTTCCTCTTTAATGATTTTAATTCCTCCACTTGTTCCGCTCTTCGATTGATTCTCCACATTCATCCGTGGAAATACTTTATTTGTGGCATGAATTCCATGAGTCTAAGTTGGCTTTAATTTTAGCAAGGTTAACCATGATAGCTTCGTGCCTCTTTTAGACTTTCTCTTGCTCCTTTCGAAATATGATTGCTTTAAGCTGATCCATCGCATCCATAAGACGATCCATTGGCTCTTGTTCCACTTGGCTAACATAATTAGGATCATATTGCTCTTAGATCGATGGATATGGGTATTCTTCCATGGAGGGTTGTAGTGGAAAGGAGAATTCATCATGTGGTTGAAAGTTCTCATATATGGGAGGTTGTTCATCTTGGTAAGAGTATGGAGGTGGTGTATATAGAGGTGGTGGTTCTTGGGAGTATTGATGTTGGAATTGTGGTGGTTCTAAGTATGGTCCATGTGGCTTGTATGGTTGTTGGTATGGTGGATATGGATTAGGATCATATGGAGGTGTTTGGTGGTATGGGGCTTGTGAATAAGGTTGAGATCAATGTTGAGAAGGGGGTTCATGGGCATAGCCGCATAGGGCGGTTGTGGTTGATAACCACAAGAAGACTCACCATAACCATGGGATTGGTATGTACCAAGGGATGGATTATGCTCATAGTATGCCGGAAGATGTTGTTGTCATGAAGATTGTTCATATGCTTGAGGCTTCTCCCACCTTTGATTTTTTCATCTTTGATGCAAATCCTCATTGAAATTTCCATTTCCTACAGCATGTTAGAACCAAACTCATAGCCAAAAGGGTGAGAATTCATAATAGAAAGAGAGAATAAAAATAAAAGCTAATAAGAAAACAAGGAAAACAAACTCCTAAAACTAGCAAAAACTAGCAAACAAACCAAAAATCAAGCAATTCACAATATCAACATATATACAATAACCAATAACAAGCGCACATTTTCAAGTCCCCGACAATGGCGCCAAAAGCTTGACGTGGCAGAAATCATTAGTTCGAAATTTTCACAAAATAATTCCGTTAAAGTAATCCAAACCAATAGACAACTCTCAATCAAAGTTTAATTTGTTTGTCACTTAAGTCAAACCAATAAAAACTGAGAGTATTTAAACCTTGGGTCGTCTCTCAAAAGAATTGCGGGAAAGTGCCCATATTATTGGTTATGAGAAATTTTGGGAGTTTTTAGTATGATGAACAAGAAAGTAAAGCTACAACTAAGGAAGTATAAATGCTAAAAGACACTCATGGCAAGGATAGAGAGTCAAAGTTTCCTATCCTAGATCATTGACCGCAACATGGTAATTACAAATGGTTAATTCCACTTAGTTATCCTCTAACATTAGAGGGTGAAGTCAAGTGGACATAATTGATCCTAAAACCAACCAACAACCCTAAATTACTAATCACACTATACATCAATGACATAAAGGAACCTAAGTTCTCAATCTCATGCCAAGAGTGCTAAAATCTACTCTAACACCAAACCAAACATTTTATCAAACACATAGAAGGCATAAAATAAAAGTATGGTAAAATTGCCATGAAATATAAAATCTAAAGCTACCAAATACAAGATAACAATAACAACAACTTAATTAAGCATCAATTAACATAAGAACATCAAATTTCATTAAAGAAATTCAAGATCCAACAAGAGTGTTCATGAACTAAAAAATGGCGAAATGAGAAATTAACAAGAAGAACTAAGAAAATTAAAGCAATAGAACAAGGAAAAGTAAAGGAAACTAAATCAAAACAAGTATTTAGACCTAAATCTAAGAAGAAATTAAGCACAAAACCCTAAATTCTAGAAAGAAGAGAGAGCTTCTCTCTCTAGAAATCTAACCTAAAGCATGGCTAAAACTGAACTATGACTACTTGGTTCATTCTCCCTTCAATCCCTGGTTTAATAGCATCAAAAATAGGTTGGATTGGGCTCAAAATGCTTCAGAAATCACTGGTCACGTGATGCCTTAAGTGAGTCACATTTTTTTGTGTTCTGTGTACACAGCACTTTGGCTACGTATGCGGACATCTTACCATACGTTCACTATAAATAATTGTATATCGGTTTGAATCCCCAGATGTTAGCTTTCTAATGCCACTCGAGCCACCTCATTTGGAACTCTGTAGCTCAAGTTATGATCACTTGAGTACGAAGAAGTTAAGATTGACATCTCTACAAATCCTTCACTTCTTCATGAATTCTCCACTTTTGCATGCTTTTCCTTCATCCTTCCAAGCCATCCTTGCCATCAATCACTTAAACAAACACATCAAGTTATTGAATGGAATAGAACTGAAATTAAAATTAGAAATTTTAAGCATAAGATGCATGGTTTTCATCACAAAGCACAATTAGAAGAAATTCACAAAACTATGCTATTTCAATGAATAAATGCAAGAAAAATTAATAAAATCCACTCAATTAAAACAAATAAATACCATAAAATGTAGATTTATTAGCCAGTTCATCATTGGGACGTAGTGGTTGGGACTCGGGTCCATAATAGAAGGTGTTCAATTGGGTTGATAGGTTGTTTGATTCTGCAATTGAGAAGAGAATGAGTGTGATTGAAAATGGTGAATATATGTAAGAGAAAAGAGATTTCTTGCCCTGTTTTTTTTAAGCTTGTAATGAGTGATGGTGATTCAGCATCTTGCATGACTTTGGAACAGATTAAAGCAATTTTCATAATATGTTTTTCTAGTCCTGCCTCTCTCTTTAGAATATCAAAGTTAAGTGTTCACTACGGATTATTATCTAGTCTTTAGTCTTGCTTTAGTAAAATGTTTTTGTTAAAGTGTCACAAGTATCTCATTTTTTTTAATAAATAAAAAATGATGTGTTTATCCTTGCATTTTTTTAAAATTAAAAGTACTTTTAAAAGTATTTGAAAAAAAATTAAGTTGATAATGCACAAAATACATAATTTTTTTTGTATACTGGAAGCCCTAAGGCCAAAATACATAATTTTTTTATTATGTTTGGTGATGATGAACAAGACATATTAATTTAAATCAAATGTCATATTTATCCATATGTTGTATTCACTGCAACACCACTTCTAGCATTGTTTTTCACTATTACTGTCATTAATTTTTTAACCTTAGTCCAAATAATAATGAATTATCATCAATATTTTTAATATAATAATCAAATCAATAATTTTTTATATAAAAAATTGAAATAAAGATTTAGACAGGAAAAGAAAGGAAACTTGAATAAAATATACCCGGTGAAAGAATAATGGGCACAAAAAATATAGGAAAAGAAAGAAGGATGTGAGGGAGAATAGCCGGATCTGAAAGCGGCGAAGACAAATCTATATGTAGGGAGACGCAACAGAGGCATCGATGCCGGCGCGAGCCAAGGAGAAAGAAAGGCGGGTGAAGGCATATTTGGAGGCGAGGTAATGGAGGCGTCGACACGAGCGACAAAGAAGAGAGGCGGCCCAAGGAAAATCTGAAGGCGAGGCGGCATGACAATAGTGATGGCGGGGGGCGATACAGTGGACGACGAGTGAAGAGGGCAACGGCGAATATAGATTTGGAGGGAATGAGGCGTCGACGCAAGTGAAGGAGGAAGAAAGGTGAACAAAGACACGATGACAATAGTGACGACAACAACGTTGAGAAGGAGGCAAGGGGTGGCGGCAGAGAGAGAGAAGTGGCAGTGCTAGTAGTGGCGACAAGGATAATGGTGAAAGGAGAAGACAGTAATAAATGAGAGGTAGAAAGGTAGAAGGAATTGAAATAGGGAGGAGAGGGAGAGTTATGAAGGTTAAAAATTTTTAAAAAATTTGTGTCTCATAAATTGTATCATAGTGTCATAGCTTGAAGAATTACACTAAATACATATTTTTTATGTACATCTGTATTACTGTGTATAACTATGTCTATTAAAATTTTGTTTTTCAGCAAACAAACAATATACACGTGCCACTGTCTTCATGTCTCTGGTGAATAGACAGATACATTAATCAAACGTGACCTAACTTAGCAAAGTATATTAATCAAACACAAGAACTAAAATTCATGTCTAGATATTGTTATGACACCAACCCAAGTAATTAACTAAATGATTCTTTTTATACAGGATGCAATGGTGGGTGGAACTGAAACCACATCAAGAACAATGTTATTGGTGATGGCAAGGCTAACACAGAATCCAGAGACAATGAAAAAAATACGAGCAAAATTGGATGCAGTAATAGGATTGAATTAACACCATTGAATCAGAATCACAATTGTCCAAATTAAATTACGTAAAAGCTACAATAAAGGAAACACTTCAATTGCATCCTCCTCTAACCCTTCTAAATATTGCGTTGTCCGAGTCAAACAACGTGTTGATGGCTACACCATATCAAAAGGCGCAAAATGTCAATATTTCGTTAGCCATGTTAAGTTGAATATTTCATTAACAAATTCAATAAGTTTTGAATTATTGAGATGTTTAGTCTTGAACAAATTTAAATTATCAAATTAATATATAATCTTTTAATTTATTAAATAAATTAATTCTACATAAAATTTTGATAAAATAAAATAGATAAATTAATCTCTAGCAATTATTTTCAGATCATTATATATTAACAATTTTATGTGAAAACTAATTTATCTTACAAAATAAAAATTTATTAATTAAAATTTATTGAAGTCTAACTGTCTTACAAAAAATTTATCAGAAACTAATTTTGATATTCCTCATCTTTTCTAGTCAGCAACTTCTACAAAACTATAGAGCATGTGGCATAAGGCTTCGTGTATTTCAGTATTTGTTATTAATTAGATCCCAACAAAAATTTTCCGCAAAAATAATCTAACAAAACTCAAGTATTACTGTATTAGCTTTAGGTAGTTCCCAAACAGTATAGTATAGACTCAGTAGAAAACTCTAAAAAATATGGTTAATCCACTTCCTTTAAAAAACAAATAAGAAGGAAAAAAGTGGTATTTGAAATGTAATGGCGTTTGGAGGCGGATTCGTGGTGAAGAGTGTGGCGGAGGAAGGGAATCGGAGAGTGGACTTTGGCGAATGAAAGCAAGGGCTTTCTAAGGACCAAAGTCGAAAATCCAAAAATGCCCCTCCCCAAGACGCCACAAAGCACAAAACCCGTACTATGATGCCATATTGCTGTAAAGGGCTTTGAAGGCAGGGCAGCCCGTAGATAACCTACGAGTATTTCAGAGCCACAATTAACATAACTGCTCTCCCCTATACGCCTCAGCCCTCATAATCCGTTGCACAAAAACAAAAACATAACCCCTACCGATGAACAAGATGCAGATTGCAGAAACGAAACCAAAACCCTAGTCATCTCATGTGATTTTCTTTCTCTCAGTTTGCTTATAAATCGAATTAGGTGGGTGGTCAAAGAGAGGAAACGTAGCTTGGGCCTCTTCTCTAGGCTTGGCCCAAAGCTATAATTTTCTAACTCCAGTTGATTGTTTAGTGTTGGGCTAAGTGGTTGGATGAGGCTTAAAGGGATCACGCAATCTGTGTCTATCTAAACAATCAGACCGGTTCAGGTCCAAAAAAAAAAACAAGCAGACCGGGTTAAGTCAAAAAATAGTTAAATAGACCGGGGTTCAAACTGCTTTCTATAATAATTCTATTAAATGGAATGAATAATCTGGTCTTTATTTCTCTGTCACTAAGAAGAGGCAAGGCCGTAGCCGCAAGGGTGCCATTGACACCTTAGTCTAAATGAAGGTGCCCCTGACAAAAAAGAAAAGAACTCAAATGTCTAATTAGTGATAAAAAAAAATTATGCCGCAGACCAAGAGAGTTTGCCAAATAAATAAATAAATTTGGTATGAAGCACATAATTTGTTGTCGTTTAAATTAGATTAATTTAATTTTATTTTTAAATCCAATCCAATGTAATTCAATCCAAACTATTGCGGTTTGGATTTCATCGATCAGATTTTAAAAAATAAAATTTTATTATTAAAAATTAGAAGTAATTTTTATTTGGTAACATAAATTAATCTCATTTTACATTCTTAAAATGGTTACTAAATAATAATAGTATATGAATAAGATAATAAAATGTATAACCAATTTAATATATTTAATTAATATCTTAATTTAACAATTAAAATACTATCATATTTTATTGAGCGGTTTTGATTAAATGGAATGCATCAAAATTTTAATTGATGCGATTTGCTAAAAATAGATCTAATTAAATTTTAATTAGGCTGCTGCGCTGATGATGATGGCACGAACAGCATTGTATGTTCCTAAAACAGATCTGATGTCATCATTCAGCCTTGACTTGACTGATTTAAGCCAAGAAGAAACAGCAACGCAGGAGGGAGCGTCAACGCAAGATGGAGACAGGGCAAAAACTCCAGAAATCCCAAAACTGCTAGAATAATTAGGGGATCTGGTACAAAAAATTACAAGTGGTGGGGTGACAAAAAAAGAAAAAAGTCCGCAGATTCCAAAAGAGAGTGGGACAGAGAGTTTTGAGAAGTTTGAAACTCCTGCAAGGACAAATGAAAATAGTTCTGACATGAAAGAGAAATGCTACCACTGGACTATACGAGTGAAGACCTACGCAAATGGGCTAACTAATGAGTTTGACAACGTCTGCAGACTCCAAGCCCAAGATATATACACTCTATCAAAACTCCACATTGCATCACTCGCGCTTGAAACGCATATAGAAGCTGAGGTAATATTACAACAACATTAACGTTTTTATCACCAAAATTAACTACAATCCTGATTGATGTAAAATTGATTTTGGCATCTTTTTCTAAATTGTTTCTGCCATGTGCTTCATCCTAAACCAACAAAAGATTAAAATGTTTCAAGAAGAAGTATACTATCTCCCCCTAATATTGTGGTAAGGGTTGCTTCAACGAATTTTGGGTGTATTTTCTGCATTCCTTAGGGTGTATTTTTTTGTCTTATATTGGGTGTATTTTGTTTATTCATTTGGGTGTATTTTCTGTGTTCAATTGGGTGTTAGTTGTTTATTCATTTGGGTGTATTTTCTGGATTCGTTTGGGTGTATTTTTTGTATTCATTTGGTTGTTCACAATTTTTGCAGAACATGGCCCTTGCAAATCATCCACATGGGGTATTCTTACAGCCTAAAAACAATAAGCCGTTCAGGGTGGAAGACTATCCAATGTTTATACCCTTCTTGGACCTTCAAAAATTAACATCCCATCGTTTTGTAAGTTTTCATTTCTAAAACTTCTTATTACCATTTTTTACTTACGTGCCAAATAAACTAAAACAGTGTTCAATCTGAACATATTTCAGATATTTGCACCTGTTTGACATTCACAGCATTGGTGGTTATGGTTTGCTGATACAAGAAAGCGGAAATTTTATATAGTCGACCAATATCAC
Organism: Arachis hypogaea; assembly: GCF_003086295.3. Classification (NCBI taxonomy): domain Eukaryota; kingdom Viridiplantae; phylum Streptophyta; class Magnoliopsida; order Fabales; family Fabaceae; genus Arachis; species Arachis hypogaea. Next base: position 3,790,243 of record NC_092040.1, on the reverse strand, counting down.
ACGAAATCTCTGTCTGATGAGAGAACTGCCCTGAATACATTCATTGTAAGTTGTTTATGTGTTCTGTATTTTAATAGTTGGGTGTATTTCTGTTCAATATAAGGTGTAACTTTGTGCTCCTTTGGGTGTATCCCATTATTGAAATTATTCATGTATTACTGATTTGTTTCGTCTTTTAAGGGATATGTAATTTCACGAATTAAAGTATATACTGGGGGCACCTCTGAAATCAAGGGACAAGGACAAGGAAATTGTACCACCATACCTTCACATCTCGGGACAAAAGACAAGGTATAAATCTTTCACTTTGAAAATTAAACTTTCCTATATGTAACTTGTAATTTATTTTCTTTGTTTTCAGCTATGACTGTGCTATCTACGTAATGAAGTGGCTTGAGATATTTGAGCTCGCAAAATTAAAAGGCGGAAGTATGAGTGGGACAATTGGACCCAGGCAAATATGTTGAAAATTAAATAACTCTGTATTACATTACTCAATTAACATGGTTGATTAAACAAAATATTCTTTTTTACTGTAGCATGAGGTGGACCACTTTAGAGTGGAATATGCTTCCCGGATTCTATTCCATGACATGAATCTAGACAAAGCTGAAGCCATTAGGAGAAGTAATGCAATAAGACTGTCCAAGCCATTCTCGTTGTTATTGAGTCCATATTGTCAGATAGATTCTAAGGATGTTGACACTTATTAATGTAAATGTTATATAGTCCTGTAACAAATTGAACACATGCTGTAAAAATTTTCCAATTATAATCCAGTTTATTGTGAAATTTCTTTCAATAATTAAACTCTCTCTGCTGTATTCAAAATGTATGAATTATAGGTACTATAATATGAAGGAAAACATCAAAGCAACTATACACCCATAACCTGCCATTTTTTACACCCAAAGAAAGTTGAATATACACCCAAAAATCTATCCCCCTTGATGCTTTATCCCTAACACCCTGAACCCTGAATACTTAAAACCTAAACCCTAACCTCTAACTTGTAAACCCTAAAACCTAACCCGTAAACCCTAAAACCCTAAACCCTAATACCTAAAACCCTTAAACCGTTGTAAAAAAACAAACAGTATTTTATAACATAAAAACAAGATTCTGAAGTATATATATGTATCTATATGTAAAATGTGAAAAACAAGAAAATTCACAAAAATACACCCAAAAGAACAGTACTTTTACACCCATATTCTGTAACTATACACCCAAAGAGTTATCCGCTGCTGCTAGTACCCTGAACTGATAATTCATAACATGTCCTTGATAGTGGCTGGAATTTGAATGCACCACTGATGCAGCATCAAAGAGGTTTAACTGAATATAACAAACTCACATATTAGCTAAACTATTAACGAGAAAAATAAACTCAATCACCACATATTTAAAGAACATCACTTTTACCTCGTTTAAATCTTTCGTTTTCTTCTTCTTTATGGCATTTGTAATCTGTTTGTCCAACTTTGAACCTAGCCTATTTTTTGGACGTCCTCTTGTTCGAATCCTTGGAGGGCTTTGAAGCTCGTTAACGGATTTCAAGTTGGCATCTTCGTGAGATAAAGAAGATGTGCCCTTCCTTTTGGCTTTCAATGATTCCATCTCAACCATGACGTTATCGTACGCACGGTGCATAATTGCAGTCAGCTCCTCCGATTCTGATGCAAATTCGCAAATATTTTGCGAACAAAAAACTAATTGGTCAAACCTCTTGCTTCTTGACTCCAACAGTGGTTCGTCGTGGCTGCTCTTGATGTGTGCGTGTCGCCTCTTTACCTTCTTGCTCCATCGTTCCAGTATATATCTAGGTAACACTTGGCTTACTCGTTCAAAGCTTAACACGCTTAGTGCGTGACGGCACAGTATCCCTCTCGACTCGAATAATAAGCATTGGCATTTTACCTCGACTGCTACTGAGTCATAAGTAACCACAAACTTGTTGAATATTAATCTGGAAACTTGTTCTCCAACTTCGTATACTAAATGGCCTAGAGTAGAATTCGTTAATCTAGTGATGCGATTCGCCTTTCCTCTGAATTGTGCTTGGACTTCCCTAAACTTTTGATGAGTGTACACATCTTGAAACTGTGCTTCAATGGAGAATTTGGTTGCACACGATATGACCATATAAAAATCTGCAGCATCTGATTCTCTCTCTACTTGCTCCCTGCTTCCGAGGCAATTATCGTATTGTTTGACGAATTGAATAAGCGAGCTGTTCCGAGTAATAAACTTGTTAAAAAATGAATGCATGCTCTCGTTCCTTTGTGTGCTTCTCATACATGCCCAGAAGTGGTGATCCAGATAGATTGGAACCCATATATGACGGTCTTCATAGAGATCTGCAGAATACACCCAAACACAGACTATAAATACACCTGAAAAAATTAAATTTACACCTCTGCTGTAGATTTTAAACAAAGATTACCTGAAAGCCACTTATTATCCACAAGACTAAAATTCAGCAGAAAATTATTCCAATTACTATCAAATGAGTCTTTACTATGAGAGTTCCAAACAACTTGGCTCATTTCTTGTTCAATTTCTGCATGTCCATTGTACCCGTTTAATTTACTTGGAATCTTCTTCGTAATGTGCCAAATACACCAACGGTGAATTGTTGTTGGCATACAGGCCTCTAAAGCCCTTTTCATTAATGCGCATGGATCGGTGAGAAACCCTTTCGGAGCATTTCCTCCCATGCAACGAAGCCAACATTGAAATAACCATTTGAATGATTCAATTTCTTCGTTTTTCATCAAAGAGCATCTAAGAAGTGTTGACTGACCGTGGTGATTCACCCCGATAAAAGAACCACAAACCAAATTATACCTGAAACAAATTACCATAGTGCAGAATGGAAAATAATTAGGTACACCCAACAAATGCTTTGTATACACCCAAAAACACCCAATATACACCTCTGCCGTGGATTCATAAAAATACATTAATTTAGCATCATAAACAGGGACAGTTTGTTACCTGTTTGTATTGTAGGTGGTGTCAAATGAAATAACATCTTCGAAATACTCAAAGGCAGCTCTACTTCTTGCATCGGCCCAAAAAGTCAGCTTAATCGATTGATCCTCCTCGAGTTCAAGCTCAAAAAAGAACTTCTGATTCTTCTCTTTCATTCTTAACAAATATTTTCCGAATTTCTTTGCATCTTCTTGTTCGAAAACATTACGCACTTCTCTCGTAATGTAATTCCTCACATCATTTTCAATAAAATTTAACTCGTGATGACCCCCAGAAGCCGCAACAAATGATTGGTAAGTTTTGCTTGGTCTAATACCAGCCTCCTCGATATTCTCTATTGTACGACGAATGGACATGCTTAGTTCCCTGTGCTATTTGAGCATCTTTGCTTTACTTGGACAGCAAGGGTGTGAATGATCCAGCACAACCTTTGAAATGATCCAAGCACCAACATCCTTCAATGTGTGTATATAAATTCTTGCAGGACAGTTTAAACCGGCTGTCAGATTCGTCTTCTCGGTCGGAGATATTTTAGATTTTCATTTTCCCTCTCTGCTACATGTAATCAATTGATTCTTAATCTCGTTTTCCTTCCTATTTATGCTCCGAACTCTTATAGAAAAACCTGCAGCCTTGGCGTAGTTCCTGTAAAATTGTCCAGCATCTTCAATGGTGGTAAAGATCATTCCAACCTTAGGAACAAACTGGTCATCAACAACAGAGAGAGGCTGCAGAATACACCATGTCAAAAACTAAAAATACACCCAATCATGTCTGATATAATACACCCGAACGACAACAACTCAACTAAAATAGGAACAAACTGATCATCAACAACAGAGAGAGGCTGCAGAATACACCATGTCAAAAACTAAAAATACACACAATCACGTCTGATATAATACACCCGAACGACAACAACTCAACTAAAATAGGAACAAACTGGTCATCAACAACAGAGAGGCTGCAGAATACACCATGTCAAAAACAAAAAATACACACAATCATGTCTGATATAATACACCCCAACGACAACAACTCAACTAAAAATAACAAAAAAGCCATAAACTGTAAATACACCCACACTTCCCCCAAAAATACACCTAAAAAATTCTGATCTACACCCGAGCGTCTGCTATAAATTGCAGATAATTAATCAAAACTAATACATTAGATTCAATCCACAGATTTATGTTCACGCGTTAGTTTCACAGTCAATGTTCACGAATTATTCAGCTACACAATGCTATACAAATAACTGCAACAAAATTCAGAGTAATCGTATGTAAATCAAATCTCAGGAACTTCGTTAGATTCAAATTCATAATCCACTTCGCCCTGATTCAGTTGACAATCTGAGGTTGAATCATCCATTATCTTCAAAACGAGTTCAAACTTTGATTTCAGAAACCAGAAATCGAAAAGAAAACTAAGCTGGAGTTACAGAGATAGGAAAAACGTCAATGACAAAGAACAAACCAGTGAAAAAGGAGAGGAAAAAGAACAATCGAAAAAGTAGGGGGACGAAGGAGAAGAAGAACGAGCAAACTTGGAAATAAGGAGAACGAAGAAGGAAACAAATCTTTTAAATTTGTTAGTTATATATACGCAAGATCTTTATATAGCGCGTGTATGGGACATAACACTTGCAGCGCGTTTTGGGGGGTATTGGTTAATTGACTTGTAATGCTTACAAACCCTAATCGCTTGTATGCAGAGCTTTTCTGTTTTTAATAATTAAAACATTAATGTTGATTCACAGGTTAAAAACTTAGAATACTTATAGTTATTTAACTCTTTTAGGAAGTTTTAATTTTTTTAAGAGTTTAATTTTAATATAGTATAAAAAATTTTACATAATCATTTAATTATGCCTATTTTTTAATAATTATTTACGTCGTTAATATAAAAAAAGATATTTTTATTGACGTATTGTTATGTGATTAAAAACTTGTGTAAAATTATTATGAGAAGTTGTGACAGTATATTTAAAGGTTATTATTTTCCCCTTTTTTTATTTTTGTCCTGCAAACAAATGATATGGATAACTAAAATTTCCAGCCACTAAAAGTGTGGTATAGTGGTGGCTCGTGAGTGATTCAGATAGTTAGCAGTTTAGCAAAATGAGAGAAATTCAAATCTCATTCAATGTATCAAAGAAATAAAGGAAGGAGAATTCCAGTTTTATATCATTTCCTTCTTATTTTCTTTCCTCACCAAATATTTAGTAAATGATGAAATTTCTTACCAAGTACAAATTATATTTTCATGGAGAAAAAATAGATAAATGCCTATGACATGAAAATTTTACTGGCACATCCACATTCAAAGTGGATTCTCAAGAAGGTATTTAGCCTGGGCTTATTAAAAAATAAATAAATAAAAAAGTAAAATCAATGGCAAAAATAAATGAAGTATTACAAGTAGCAAGACTGATCAACCAGCCAAGGTTTTAACTTTTAAGAATTAAAAAACAAAATCATGATGGTACAAAGCTTAAGGTGATGTTAGTTACATTTTAAGATCCAAGATTGCAGTCCAAGCAACTTTCTGCATTTGATATTGTTTTGAGGAAAAATCATGACACTACCTGCTATTAGCTATAAGCTTTACGGACAAATCTGCAAAACCTGGCAGATACTACTAACCATGATATTATCCCAATCTGCATATATATGTAACAACAGTTAGAATTACCTATCAATTTCTTGCACAAGAAATTATAATGCTATTTATTAAGATTATATATAAAAATCATGCTGAAAAATTGCTTCAGATTAATGAGTTAGGAGTTTAAGATACAAAATTTTTAGTAGTTAGTTTATATATAATTACATATCTTTGTTAAATAATGTTTTAATCATTTTTAATACTATAAAAAAATGTTTTTTGTACTCATTTTTTCTCGTATGCTAAACTGATTCACGTTATCCACCCTGAGGAAGTATAGGGAGCCAATGGAATATTTGTACAATGTGTATAATGGAGGTTTAAGGATGTCCGATTCAGTATTAGAGATATAACCATTAGTGTTACCTTTTTCCATCGGCTTAAGCTTTTGGGATGAGTGGTATCATGACACGATATTAGAACTCTAGATCTGAAAGGTCAAGAGTTCGATTCTTGGTGAATCTCAAAATCAGCTTAAGCTTTTGGGATAACATGAGATGTTTATTATTTCTAGTATCCGGATGGTTATTGACTTATTGTGGATAGTATGAGAATGTTCATTTTTTAACTCATATTGGGCCAAATAAATAATCTATTGTACACATTGTACAAATATTCCATTGGCTCCCTAGCAGGACTCTTCACCAATATAGATGAGGGATAAAACTCACTGATTTAGGTCATAAACTATATCTAATGATAGAGAAGAGTAACTCAATTTAATATACTGAACAAGAGAACGGGTATATTTAATACATCTCATCATGTGACAAATAACATTCAAATCAGTCTTTGAATCACTAAAACAAAGTGTTTCCAAATGGTTTTAGTGTTGCACCTTATATTGCTAGTGTCTATGTATTGCACCTAATTAAATGACTAAATATCCCAAAACACTGGCTCAAGATTTGAATTGGAGTAACATTCAAGACAAGTATCACACTTCTTTAATCTAACATTAATTTTAATTCCTTATATTAAATACAAGGGTTAATGATTCAGGGTAGTAGCAAGAGTCACCCCTAATAAAAATGATGGCGGAATAACATGTTTCAAGAGAATACAAAGCTTAAGATACTAATTATTACTTACCGTAGCATGGTTTTCTTGAACTCTTGAAGTGTTCCAAGATAAAAGTCTTCCTGCAAAGAGTGTAAAATATGTTTAGAATTCAAATAAAAATGACTCATGCGGCTCATGCCAGTTTAATAATGTCAGAAATCCAAGAAAGTAATGTATGAGAGGGTTCATTAATTAATGTAACATACTAAAATTAAATTGAAGTAATAATGCATATCATCATAATTGCATTTACCAAATGGTTGCACAAGTTGCATAGAAATGCTAGCCACAGGAACATGCCAGAACCAAAAGAGCAGCAGTGCATATGTTACATACTACATAAAACAAACAAATAATAAGTATCACATGAGCTTAAATTTTGACAAGAAATTAACATGAGAAAAAGTTGTATCTTGAGATACCTTTGTGACAAGCATCAGTTTTGTATACAAAGCATAATCCCTGTGATGCATATTTTGAACTGCACAATAGTTTATAAAGTATGGTTTTTAACAATCTTTTAGGTAATGACATTGATTATTGTTAAAGTTTTATCAAACAATTGATAGAATCAAGGGTATGAAAGATCAAAATTGAAGATAGATACTACATATAAGAAGTATTATATGACTTGATGTTGTTTTCTAACTGATAATCAATATATTTTTCTATCAAAGTTGAGCTCAATGCATAGTGTTATTACAATGTCGATGAAAAAAGACCTAGAAAATACAGGTTCAAAATTCTTAAAAAGTATGAAATTGCAACATGTCAATTTATATCAATAACATGCAAAATGCAAAATAAAAATTTTAAAGAAGATTTCAACAGAAAATGAACTCACATTTTGCAAGTTCCTTCTCCTTGGTAGCTGCCAATCTTTTAAGTTTTGCAGCTTGTGCAAAGGTTGCTGGCCTAACAGCACAAACAAGTGGCCAAAATGCTCTCTTTTACTCAGATATATACACAAGACAAATGTTTTCTAAACTAATAACACACATAAATACTCAAACACAATAAATCTTCGGCCATCTCTTTTCCAGTGATTTAATCTCTACTCATGTTAGTTAACTTTCTTTGTCGTCCATCCTTCTATTCACTTCTATAACAAGCATGTCCAAACATTTTTAGATAAATATGCCGGAGTTCCTACGATCCCGAGGTTCAACATCCCAGCCTCCAGAGGTATCAAAGCTATGAAAACAATGGGAGAGGCAAGACAGAGCCCCAAAGCCCTTAGGTTGAGAGCGCGTCTGCCTAAGTGTCACCAAAACCCACCCCACCCAGCCCGTCTTAAGCCATGAGGAGAGGGCGAATGCTGGCCTCCCAGGAGCCCCTGTCTCGCGGTTGATTCAAAGAGACAAGCTCTTGTTGGGGAGCAACTCGCACGGATGGTGGTCCAGAGCAACCTTGGGGCCAGTTGCACACGTGCTTCTCCTTCGGGCCTTATTGCTTTATGAAAAATACCAGATAGTCATCATAATTTATTATTTTTAACCATCAATCCAATTCCTTTAGTTTAGTAATCTAACATCATATTTTAGCCCACACTTTTAAACATTGATGGCTAATTGATGACCAAAAACAATAAATTCTTATGGCCTTATAGCATTCCTCTTTTGTTATTTCTAATATTGGAGTTACTTCAATAGTTGAGTGAATACACTGAATTCTTCCTTAATAATATTTGATACTCATTTATTCAGAATCTAACCATGTTAACTTGAAAGATATGATAGAATCCAAAAATTAAATAAGGAAAGGTACTCATGCCTGAATCCATGATGACTAAACTAAGAAACAAAATTACACAGATCAGATCTATAGCACATTAAAGCATATGAGTTACTCACTGTGACAATAATTTTGCCTCTTTCAAAAGGCCTTTTATTTCCGCACGAAGCTGATTTTGCTTATCATTAACAGATCCCTTCTGTAGTAGGGGGCAAAGAGAAACAATAATGTGACTAATTAAACAAATGAGTATTATCAAATCAACACGTGCAACTCTTTAATTTGATGATTTTCTACGTATATAAGTTTCTGCATGAAAATCAGATGATCTAATTCGCATTTTTTGGATCTTAATAAGAAAATGAATGTAATGGGTTAACATAGTAGGGTTTGATTGAAATTATGATTAGAATGGTGAGAGACATGAAAAATAGAGAGGTACCTTCTTCAAGTAATCAAGACAAAAGTATGAAAACTGCACAGAAGCAACAACCAAGAAAACGAAAGGAGCTGCTAATGAACCCTGATCACGATGTTCGTGGCTTGCTTCGTCTCCCATTATTCACTCAGATTTGGATGATCAATGCAACTAAGATTTCAATACGTTGCATCCCCTTCTTCTATCTTTGTTCCTTTATTATTATTAGAATTTAATTTTGATCCAATTCAATTACGCAATATCAAGTAAATAACTAAAAATATGGCATAATTTCTTCATACTCATTTAAAAAGTCGCAAATTCGACACTCTATATCTTTAATTAAAAAAATATTATTAAAAAATAAATATAATTATATAATTATTTTACATCAAAATTAAATTTTTATTGTTATTAAAATATTGCGTTATATCATTTATCTGAATACATAAATGATTGGCCGCCAAATGTTTTTAATAATTAAGTTGAACCAAATCTTGCTGTACCCTTGCATGCATAATTACATATATAAGCATCTTTCTTCTTCTTTTTCTTTTATTCCTTATGTGTTATTTTTTATATAATTCAACTTAAAATTGCTGAACATTTCAACCCAAATTAATATTTAATTTGGTATCTAAAATTTAAAATCGAATTTAATTTGATCTTTAAAATTTATAATCGTAACTCACGTTAATTTTTGAACTAATTTCTATTAATGATGTGTTGATCTAGTACATTAATCTGTTGTGATTTAAATTTCTTATTTAACTTTCATGTGATCAAGATTTATTAGAACTTTAAAAACTTGAGTGTTGCTTCTAAAAACACAAATTTTCCTAATTGAACTTATTATTATCATCTTCACGAAGATATTAGAGAACTAATTAAATTTTTAGAAAGTCTAATAAATCTTAATCATATAAAATCTAAATGAGAAATTTAAATATTGACAATTTAATATGTAAAATTAACACATTATTTATAAAAATCGACTTCTTTTATTTAAGAGTCAATTTAAATTCAATTTTAAATTTTTTGGACTAAATTAAATATTAACTCTTTCAATCCGAAAATACAAGTAATAATATAAATTTTTGATATACGAACATTTCAAAAGTACAATACAAATAAAAAATTAAACAAAATTTTGAAAAAAAACATATATATATATATATATATATTATTATTTTATTTAGATTTACACATATCTAATGCGCATATACATATATAAAATCTGATATCCAATCCCACTACATGATCCAATAAGATTTGCAAATTGGATGATATTTCTAAATTTCGGATAAGATTTGAATAAAAAATGGCAGATGTGCAGATAGAATTTGAATAAAAATTGCAACTCCTACAAATCAAATTGAAATTTGTACACCCCTACTACTAATTATATTCAATTTTCTTTAACAAGTTATTTGTATTTTTTAATTATATTATATTTTATTTTTATTTAAAAATTATATATATAATACTGTTCATATCCTATTCCAACTCTAAGGTCAATGAATTGACCCTCATTTTACACCAACTTTCTCCTAGAAGTCGGCTCCTACTACGACCTGCTCTAAGGAAGTTGGGAACGAAAATTAGCTAGCAGATAACGCTAAAATAACTGCCCCTAGAATCCCTCAACCCATTTTCAGGAGCCATATCTCAACCTCCCTAAGATAAAGAGACGGTTATCCACCTTAAAAGGTAGAACTACTTCAACGGTGGTTATTGGTTCACCACTATAAATACACTGACACCCCTTAGGCATCTCTAAGCCCAGTACTCTTTAAACCTGCTTACACCCTTGCTGACTTAGGCATCGAAGTGTCTTTGCAAGTACCACCCCACTCGCTCATATTTACAAGTCGGACGGAGGCCCCAAAGACGCAAACCCGTTCTAAGACTTCTCTCCTGAGACTATTGGACCAACCTAATGAATCCAATCCATTAATCTCCGGTTACTCATCGTAATAAATACTAAACCAAAAAGTATTAAAGAAATAAAAATAAATTCATTTAATACATTTTTT